>NC_137324.1:27606100-28846442 GCF_965287045.1 Carcharhinus amblyrhynchos | reverse complement strand
TAGAAATGTTAACTGTTTCTCTCTCTCCGGAGATGCTAATCACATTTGATGTTGTTATATTCAAACGTGATGTAGATAATGGAACTAAAACTACAAAGTCATTGAGGCTGTACAATAACTCGAACAGATCTTTACTTGAGTGGGCAACCAATCAGTTATCCTGACGAGTTTTGTCTGCCTCGCTTGTATTAAATCAGAGATGTCTCCACTGAAAACCCACCAGGAAATCGACTAGGTAACTATCTGTGTGCATGCCTGTGGGGCAGAACATGTCCAAAGGAGAATTCGAGTGATTGTATTTTGATGTGGGGCAGGTGGGGTGTGTGCGTGCATGCACGCACACAGAATAAAATGAAAAAAGAATCATTAAATGGGGGATTATGCAGTGCAGTGTGTTGGAAACTGGCCTCCACGATCCTAGATTTGAATGCAGCCCAGAGTGGGAGTCTATTCTGTTCACTATTGAGTCCTATGAAATCTTGAGTTTTGTCAGTCTCAAGGCACTTTTGAAGTGAACAAGGTTCCAATTTCTTCTCATTGTACAAATTGATCAGAGGGAAGGAATGGAGAAACAGCCCACTAATGGGGATGAAATGCATCACTGCAGCAGGGTAGTGGCAGCTTTACCATGAAGCTGATCATATTGTACTGGAACTAGAAAATTTACACAGGGTGTCATGGGGAAAACAGCTTCACCCCTCTGTGAGGAGCACCATTATTTTTAAACAGTAACTAAACTGCAGACCACCATCCATTAATTCTGTCACTACTGCAATATAACCACTTTAATTCTGACTGAAATGAGCATCCAACTTGTGCGTCACAAAAGGAGTCAGACAAAGCACAGTAGATATTTCACATCACAGAACAATCTTATTACCATCCATTCAGCTTCTACTGGCAAGTGAATTGTTCCCGTGAGTGCATTAGCCCACTGGTAGCAACTTAACACAACGCACTTTCTGGGGCCTCTCTTATTTCATCAGAACCAACATTAAGAACAAAGCTTGCAGCTCGTCAAGCCAAACCTTGGATTAGTAAGTTTTTTTTGTAGCACTCAAGGCTGCAAAGCGGTAGCCCAGTTTTAGAACAGGAATATTTCTTGAAGTTCGAGCAGCCTTCTATCCCACAGGTTACAGGAGTGGGGACAGGCTGTGAAATGGCTGGGAGTGGGGCAGCACACCCATGTGGAAAGGAGACAGTAATCCCTATGGCATTATTCGAATATCTAATCATGGGGTAGTGCATTCTCTTGGTCCTTCTCTCCCTCAGCGTCTTCACTTTGGCCTTGTTAGTTTTTGTGAGCCTTTCAATAGTTTGGTTTTTGCTGTCCTCTGCTTTCTTGGCAGCTTGCAGGCGTCTCTTTCGAGCACGCTCAGCACGTTTCACCATCATCTCCTCGGTCATCTCCTTCACTTTATAACCCATGGGCAGCTCCAGGAGTGGTTGGCTTTGCTGCTTGTGCAGCAGGGCACGCTGCAGAAACAAAAAAAATCCATGGAAGAACTGGAATAAACACACTAAGTAGGTTTTTTTTCAAAATGCAGTGATTATCATCCCCCAAAGTGATGCACTTCCCCCAAAAGCAAGATTGAAATAGATTCAATAATAGCATTCAGAGAATTAAATAAATTCTGATGGAAAAAATAAACCCATCCATGGGGATGGATTTATTTATGTTATCAAAATCTATGATGATTTTGACATCTCTATTAGTCCCCACCTGGAGTACTGTGTCTAACCTGCGATTTATAAAAGTTTAGCACAAGTTCCTTACTTTTATACACTGATCTTTTGTTTAAATCTAAGAAATTCCCAATGCTTTAAAGAATAGCCTGCTCAATTGTTCTATCATCTTCAAAGATTTGTGAATATATCCCTTGATCTGTTTCTGCAGCCCCTGGAAAAAATTGTACCATTTATTTTGTATTCCTTCTTAAATTTTATTTCCAAAATGTATCAATTACAATGTCAGGCTTCTATTTATTGACTACAGCTCAGCTTTATCCCCATGAAACTCATCTCCAAACTCCATGGCCTGGGGCTTGGTTCCTCTCTCTGAGACTGGATCCAGAACTTCCTAACTCACAGACAGCAAATCAGTAAGGATAGTCAACAACACCTCCTCCATGAGGATTCTCAACACAGGTGCCCCAGAAGGCTGCGTCCTCAGCCCCCTACTATACATCTCTGACCGTGGGGCCAAATTCCCCTCCAACTTGATTTTCAGATTTGATGACACCACCGTAGTGGGTCGGATCTCAAACAATGACAAGACAGAGTACAGGAAAGAGATAAGAATCTGGTGAATTGGTGCAACAACAATATTCTCTCCCTCAATGTCAACAAAGCAAAAGAGAAAGGAGGTAGTCATCAACTTCAGGAAGCATAATGGGGGACATACAGCTGTCCATATCAATGAGGATGAAGTAGAAAAGGTCGAGCGCTTCAAGTTTTTAGGTGTCCAGATCACCAACCTCTCCTGGTCCCTCCATGCTGACACTACAGTTTAGAAAGCCTATGCTATAGTTAAGAAAGCCCACCACTGCCTGTACTTTCTCTGAAGACCAAGGAAATTTGACATGTCCGCTACAACTCTCACAGATGCACCATAGAGAGCATTCTTTTTGGATAGATCACAGCTTGGTTTGGATCCTGCTCTGTCCAAGACCACAACAAAATAGAAAGGTTCGTGGATGAAGCCCAGTCCATCGCTCAAACGAGTCTCCCATCCACTAACTCCTCAAAAGGACTGCAGGGAAAGGCCTGGGAACTACAGACTAGCAAGCCTCACATCTGAGAGATTTACAGGCATTTAGTGATGCAAGGACTGATTAGGGACAGTCAGCATGGCTTTGTGAGTGGACAATCATGTCTTACAAATTTGATTGAGTTTTCTGAAGGGGTAACCAAGAAGGTAGATGAGGGCAGTGCAGTTGATGTTGTCTACATGGACTTTAGCAAGGCCTTTGACAAGGTACCACATGGTAGGTTGTTGCATAAGTTTAAATCTTACGGGATTCAGGGTGAGGTATCTAAATGGATACAAAACTGGCTTTGTGGCTGTAGAGAGTTGTTTTTCAAATTGGAGGCCTGCGACCAGCAGTGTGCCTCAGGGATCAGTGCACCTCAGGAATCAGTGCTGGGTCCACTGTTACTTGTCATTTATATTAATGATTTGGATGAGAATAAAGAAGGCATGGTTAGTAAGTTTGCTGATGACATCAAGATTGGTGAAATAGTGAACAGTGAAGAAAGTTATCTCCAATTGCAGTGGGATCTTGATCAATTGGGCTAGTGGGCTGACGAATGGCAGATGGAGTTTAATTTAGGCAAATGTGAGGTAATGCATTTTGGTAGACTGAACCACGGCATTGGGGAGTGTTACAGAACAAAGAGATCGAGGGGTACATATTCATAGCTCCTTGAAAGCGGAGTCACAGGTGGACAGTAGTGAAGGCAGCATTCAGCATTACTGGTCTCATCAGTCAGAACATTGAATACAGGAGTTGGAATGTCTTACTGAAGTTGTACAAGACATTGGTAAGGCCACACATAACATAAGAACATAAGAACATAAGAACATAAGAACATAAGAACATAAGAACATAAGAACATAAGAACATAAGAACATAAGAACATAAGAACATAAGAACATAAGAACATAAGAACATAAGAAATAGAAGCAGGAGTAGGCCATCTAGCCCTTCGAGCCTGCCCCGCCATTCAATAAGATCATGGCTGATCTGTCGTGGCTCAGTTCCACTTTCCCGCCCTCTCCCCATAACCCTTAATCCCCTCTCTTATCAAAAACCCATCAACCCGCTTCTCAAAAATATTTAGCGAGGCAGCCTCCACCACTTCAACGGGCAGAGAATTCCAGAGATTCACCACCCTTTGAGTGAAGAAGTTCCTCCTCAACTCCGTTCTAAACCGCCTCCCCTTTATCTTGAGGCTGTGCCCCCTAGTCCTACTGTCTTTTTTGAGCGGGAAGAGTCTCTCCACCTCTATCCTATCCATCCCATTCATCATCTTATACGTCTCAATGAGATCTCCCCTCATTCTTCTAAACTCTAGCGAGTACAAGCCTAGTTTATTCAGCCTCTCCTCATAGCTCAACCCCCTCAACTCCGGTATCAGCCTAGTAAACCTCCTCTGCACTCCCTCCAGGGCCAAAATATCCTTGCACAGGTGCGGCGCCCAAAACTGCACACAGTACTCCAGCTGCAGCCTCACCAATGCCCTATACAGCTGCAGCAAGACCTCCCTACTTTTATATTCAATCCCCCTCGCTATGAAGGCCAGCATCCCATTCGCCTTCCTGACCACCTGCTGCACCTGCAAGCTGGGTTTTTGCGACTCATGCACAAGGACCCCGAGGTCCCTCTGCACCGTCGCCTGCTGCAGTTTTTCGCCACGTAAGTAATAGTCCTTCCTACCATTCTTCCTACCAAAGTGGACCACCTCACACTTGCCAGCATTAAATTCCATTTGCCATTTCCTGGCCCATTCGCCCAGCCTATCTAGATCCTTCTGCAGACTCTCCACACCCTCCGCACAATTTGCCTTTCCCCCAATCTTGGTGTCATCAGCAAATTTCGACACCCTGCACTCGGTTCCCTCCTCCAGATCATCTATATAAATGGTAAATAGCTGAGGCCCCAGCACCGACCCCTGGGGCACCCCACTAGTCACCAACCGCCAATCCGAATAGCACCCATTGACCCCCACTCTCTGCCTCCTATTTGACAACCAATCCTCTATCCACGCTAACACCCTACCCCCAACTCCATGTCCCCTGACCTTCTGCAATAACCTCTTGTGAGGTACCTTGTCAAACGCCTTCTGAAAATCCAGAAAGACCACATCCACCGGCTCTCCTCTATCCACTGCCCTAGACACATCCTCATAGAACTCCAGTAAATTTGTCAGACACGACTTCCCTTTAATGAAACCGTGTTGCGTCCGCCCTATCAAGCAATTCCCTTCAAGATGCCTCGCAATTTCCTGCTTAATGACGGATTCTAACATTTTACCTACCACAGACGTTAAACTAACCGGCCTATAATTCCCCGCCTTTTGCCTGGCACCCTTCTTAAACAACGGCGTAACATTAGCCGTTTTCCAATCTTCCGGCACTTCCCCGGAATCCAGCGACGTCTGGAAAATAACCACTAAGGCATCCACTATAACCTCCGCCATTTCTTTCAGAACCCTCGGATGCATTCCATCCGGTCCTGGGGACTTGTCCACAATCAGCCCCTCCAGACTGTCGAGCACCACCTCTCTAGTAACAGTAATGTCATTAAGACCCTCCATTCCTACCACCTTTCCATCGCTAACACCCGGCAAATTATTCATGTCCTCTTCCGTGAAGACAGAAACAAAAAAGTTATTCAAGACCTTAGCCATATCCCCATCCCCTACCACTAGGTCCCCTTTCTCATTCTCTAAAGGACCAACGTTCACCCTAGCCAGCCTCTTCCTTTTTATATATTTATAAAAACTCTTGCTATCCTTTTTTATATTAAGTGCTAGCCCAGCCTCATAGCTTCTCCTACCCTCCTTTATCAACCTCTTTGTCAATCTTTGTTGACATTTAAACCTTTCCCAATCCTCTTCTCGCCCACTTATGTGCAGTTCTGGTCACCCAATTATAATAAGGATATTATTAAACTAGAAACAGTGCAGAAAAGATTTATTAGGATGCTACTGGGACTTGGTTTGAGTTATAAGGACAGGCTGGATAGACTGGGACTTTTTTCTCAGAGCACAGGAGGCTGAGGGGTGACCTTATAGAGGTCTATAAAACAATGAGGGGCATAGATAAGGTAGATAGTTATATCTTTTCCCAAAGGTAGGGGAGTTTAAAATTAGAGGGCATAAGTTTAAGGTGACAGGGAAGAGATACAAAAATATCCACAGCAGCAATTTTTTCAGAGGGTGGTGAGTGTCCGGAACAAGATGCCAGAGATAGTATTAGAGGCGGGTACAATTTTGTCTTTTAAAAAGCATTTTAGACAGTTACATGGGTAAGATGGGTATAGAGGGATTTGGGCCAAATGTGGGCGATTGGGATTAGTTCAGCAGTTTAAAAAAAGTGCAATATGGACAAATTGGGCCAAAAGGGCCCGTTTCCATGCCGTAAACCTCTACGACTCTATCTACACTTCCCACTGGTCTTGGAAAAGCAGCCAACATTATTAAGGATCCCAGGTACGCCAGACGTACTCTCTTCTCCCTTTTACCCGTCGGGAAAAAAGATACAAAAGTCTGAGGTCACTTACCAACCGACTCAAGAACAGCTTCTTCCCTGCTACCATCAGACGTTTGAATGGACTTACCTAGCATTAGTCTGATCTTTCTCTACAGCCTAGCTATGACTAACAGTACGTTCCGCACTCTCTCCTTTCCTTCTCCACAAACATTATGCTTTGTCTGTATTGCGTGAAAGAAAATACTTTTCACTGTATGCTAATACTTGTGAAAACAACAAATCAAATCAGTCTCTGCATTAAACATAGTCTGCCATTCCTGTCCATTTCAGGAGTTTGTCTACATTCTCCTCAAGTTTGTTACTACCCTCATTTCTGAAAACCTCAAAATTATGCTCTACCCATGTTCAGGTCATTAATCTATCAAAAGGAGGAGTGGCCCAGTATTAATGCCTTGGAGGAGACCACTGTTTACTTCCTTCCAATCTAAAAAAACTATTCACTATTACTCTACTTTCTGTCCCTTATCTAATTTCTGTATCAATGCTGTCCTTGTCTCTTACAGGCTTCCACTCTGCTATCGGGTTTATTCCGTGATGCTTTATCAAATACCCTTTGAATGTTTATTTCCATCTCATTAACTGCACTACCTCCATCGATATGCAGTTATTTCAAAGAGCTCAATTCAGCCAGTCAAACACTAACTACCTTTAACAAATCTGGACTGGCTGTCAATCATAAACTACATTCAAGATGCTACAGTTGAAATTATTCAATTTGTGAGCCAGAGTGGCACTGAACTGAACTAACAACGATCACATTGTTGAACAAGAAGTTAAGCCATTTATCATCAAATCTAACTTTCTGTGGTGAGTTAAATGAGCTATTAATGTGCAAGTCCAGCCGGTTCTTAAAAGTAACATTGAGATTAAGGGCAAGATATTATCAGAGCAAAGCTAAGAGGGGAGAAATGTAGGTCGCGAGAAGGTGCTGGAGGTTCATAACTTGTGGCATATACCTCAATTCGCTGACCAGTTTTAGTATCATTGTACATTATTAACATGCGGTTTTTTGTCCTGCAAAACAAAGTCCAACATTTACCTGCCTAGCTGTCAGCAGTGATTCATCAATCTCCTTCTTCAACTCCCCGTTGTCATCTAATTCTCCTTTTTCCAAAGCATCCAGCCACCGCTGCTCCTCATCCTGTTCTGGAACCTGAAGGCTTTCTGAATCCAGGTCAGGTAAAGGAGATGGATCCAAGTTGCTTTCCTCATCTGCAAATGTTGTGAGCAATTCTGGTCAAACTCTAAATGTATACTTCCACCATTTGTAATGGAAATTTTAAAAAAAACACCATGGGTAAAGGAGAAGACTTTAGATAGAAATTATTTTCTTCTGCCTTTGGTATCTCTCTGAACATGTGCTTGCCATTGAGGTGAAAAGTAGGAACAATGCTCTCAAGTTTCTGACAATCCTACTGTTGACCAGCAGAGCTGACTGGGCCTCCCATTGGCAAACACAGGTCCAGAAATGGCTGGAAAAATAATGGCAAATTAAAAAGGTGCTCAGCCTGTTTGTTTAAAATAAAATTCAGCAATTTGCAAAGAAAAAGACAAGACAGCAATTCAGATTTTCCATTTTTTTTTAAACTTTTTTCCCCTGCCACTACAGTGAATGGTTAGGATCTGGAATGCACTGAGTGTGTGATGAAGGCAGGCCTAATCAAGGCCTTCAAGAGAGATCTGGAACTTTACATGAAGCAAAAATGTTTGTAGGGATACAGGGGATAAAGGAGGGTGATGGAATTAGCTGAGTTGCTCTTTCAATGGCCATAACGCTCAGAATAGTCTCCTTCCATGTTGGAACCATTCACTGAAATTACCATACAATTTGTGCTGCCAATAAGACTCAACAAAACCAAAACAATTGCAAGCTTGCTGTGAGCATCCTCACTGAAACAAAGTGAGTGTCATGGAGTTGTTGGCTTCATGTCATTAACCAATATTAATCTCACCATAGTTATTTGGAGCTGGAGCTTGAGAGGTTAATGGTCCTGGCAAGACACTCAACCCAGGAGGATCAGAAGGTGAAGTCTCACTCAATTAGTAGCATATTTCTGTCAGTTTTCGTTTATCTGTCTGAACAGCACTTTTTTGCTAGCACTGCCATCTACACCCTGTTGGAAAGCAATCATTTTCAAAATGTAGAGTTGTTTAAATACTTTAGAAATCCAAATTAAATCATTTCTCTCAGAAAATAATTTTGAGATAAGAATGATATGATAGTGACTTTTAAGGGGCATCTTGGCAAATACACGACTAGGGTGGGAAGACAGGAATATGGTCCCCAGACGGGTAGGGGGTTTTAGTTCAGACGGACAGCATGGTCAGTACATAGGGCCTGTTCCAGTGCTGTAATTTTCTTTATTCTTTATATGATTAATTTGAGACATGGCACTATAAGTGTCTGGGAATCATACAGGTTCACTCAGACTAGTGGAACTAGAAGGGAGGCAATAGCCTAGTGGTAGTGTCTCTAGACTATTAATCTAGAAACTCAGCTAATGTTCTGGGACCTGAGTTCAAATCCCGCCATGACAGATAGTGGAATTTGAATTCAATTAAAAAAATCTGGAATTAAGAATCTATTGATGACTATGAAACTTCATTGTTGATTGTTGGAAAAACTCATCTGGTTCACTAATGTCCTTTAGGAGAGGAAATCTGATGTCCTTATGTGGACTGGCTTACACATGACTCCAGAGCCACAGCAATGTGGGTTGACTCTTAAGTGCCCTCCAAGGGCAATTAGGGATGGGCAGTAAATACTGGCCAGCCAGCAACACTCATGTCCCACAAATGAATAAAAAAAGTATTTTATGGGAATTGGTGCTCAGACCTCATTTGATTGCACAATGAGTATACAAATGGAACATTAATCTCAATTTTGGTAAGTGCAATGTGCATTTTGGTAGAAGGAACAGAGAACCCATATATTCCCTGAAAAATAAGAGTCTAAATGGGATACAGGCGCATATGGATTTGGAAGTACAGATTCATAAATCATTTTTAAAAAGTAGCAAGATGGGTTAATAAATGCCACAAAATTAAAAATGAAGCAGTAAAGTTCATTTCAGGAGAAGCAGTATTGGAAAACAGAAGTTATATTAAAACAGCAAGCTTGCTTAGATCACACTTAGGACACTGGTTTCCTTGTCTCTCTTCTCCAAGTAACATTGCTTGGACAGGCCTGCTCCCATGTTGCTGAGCTAGAAATCTAATGAATACGTACACTTGCTGATTCAGGGTTGCCACTCAACAAGCAAGAAAATCCTGACAAAATTGGCACCTAAAAACATACAGAAAAATCCTCTCCGCTTTAAAACTGACCAATTGACACAATGCACCCACACTAGGTTGGTGAGAGTTGTGTAAGCTCAAGATGTCTTTTGAGAAAGTTAGGTGCACATCACCTACCCAGCCAGGCCCGATACTGATCCAATGGCACTTCATCCGGTTCATCATCAACCATCAGTGGGCTTGGAGACTGCTTCAGCTCAGAAGCCAAAGAAAAGTGCGGCACACTTATGTGAAAACAAAATCAGAATTACATGCACAATAGAAATAAAAAGGTGTGTAATACTGGCTTATTATGAGCATTAGTTTTATTACGTTTTCTTTCTTTCCACCTCTTCTACAAGTCACAGAAGTGACAAATGCCTAAAACATCTAACAAGCACAGAAAATCAGGGCTTCAAGTTTCTTCATTTCCTGGGCTGACAAAGTCAATTGTAACTTCCAGTTGTGGACTAGTACAGTCTGCATAACATGGTGCACTTACTCAGATGTTGGTATAGTGGTAATAGCACCAGAATGGAAATCCAGAGACCTAGGTTCTGGGGACAAGGGTTCAAATGGAATTTAAATGCAATCAATAAATCTCAGTAATGATTGTTGTAAAAACTCAGCTACTTCATTAATGTCATTGAGGGAAACCTGGTCCTGTGGCTCCAGAATTGTGGTTGACTCTTAACTACCCTCTGTGGTGTCCTAGCTAGCTGGGTTAAAGACAATTGGGGATGGGCAACAAATTCTGGCTTTGCCAGAAATGCCCATCTCCCATGCAAGAATAAAGGAATTCATTTGGCAAACGAATAAGTCTATTCATTGTCACTAATGGACAAGTGATTGGACATAGCATAGGCTGGCAATCCACAACAGATCCTGTGCTTTCCTGCTGTGTTTAAATTTCTCAGTATGTGGTTAATGATGGCAAGGCCACGGTTAGCTGCTCATACCTTCTTGAACTGTTAGCAATCATCTGACGGCAGGTGGTCTACAGCACTCAGCTGGTGCAGAGAGTCAACCAGAAGGTGTCGTATGTAGAACGGATCAGACAGGGGTGGCATTAGTTCACCATTAATTTCAGCTTTCAGTGGTGCTCACAAACATAATTTAATTTTCATAATGGAAACTTCACTTATAATTACTGTGCTGCTTGCCCAGTACCATAGCTACTGAACTACCATGTCATTTTTTTTTTAAAACCACAATTTTATGTAGAATGCCAGAAACAGGGAAAACGCTCTTTGCTGAATGAGAGCAAACTATATGCCTCTATAACTCCTCCTTAAAACTACAGAAGCATTTCTTAATAGATTTCAATGAGTCAAAATGAGTCTAATCTAAAGAAACAAAAGCCATAGAATCTGATGAGGTTACAATACCTCTTTGTACCCATGGTCTGCCCACCCAGTTTTATTTTAAGTTTTAGCTGGGGTTTCCCGGTGCCAGAGTCTGATTCCAGAGTCTCAGAGGAGAAGCCAAGCCCCACGTCTCCCTGGTGATGCTTCTTCTTGTGTTTCTTGTGCTTCTTGTGTTTTTTCTTGTGAGAGCTGTGCCCGCCAGCTTCGTCTTCTGTAGGGGCAACAAAAAAAAAATGATGAAATGGTGCCAAGGCAACTGATCGAGTGGCTGATCTTTTGTATACCAATACACGTGACAATAATAAGTCAAATCCAAATCACCCAGCTCTCACCCTGCACTCCATATCACTCAAATCAACAGTTAAGGGCTACAACTATACATTGAACTGTCCAATAGCAAAGGCAGGTGAAAACGTACTGAATTGTGCATCTCTCAGAACTCCAGTTATTTTACAGTTACCCAGGGCTCTGGTTTTCTCCCACAGTTGTTTTTAGGGGTGGCACAGTGGCAGTGGTTAGCACTGCTGCCTCACAGCACCAAGAACCTAGTTCAATTCCTGGCTTGGATCACTGTCTGTGAGGAGTTTGCACGCTCTCCCTGTGTCTGCATGGGTTTCCCCTGGGTGCTCCGGTTTCCTCCCACACTGCAAAGATGCGCTGGTTAGATGCATTGACCTGAACAGGTGCTGGAATGAGGTGACTAGGGGAATTTCACAGCAACTTCATTGCAGTGTTAATGTAAGCCTTACTTGTGACTAATAAATAAACTTTGACTAATAAATAAGTTAACAGAACATAGAACACTACAGCACAAACAGTCCCTTCAGCTCACAAGTTGCACTGATCATATCCATACCTACCAGGCCTATCTGTAACTCTCAATCCATTAAATCCCATGGACTCATGCAGAAGTCTTTTAAAAGACCCCAACAAGTTCGCCTCTACCACCACCGACGGCAGCCGATTCCACTCACTCACCACCCTGAGTGAAAAACTTATCCCGACATCTCTTCTGTACCTGTTCCCCAGCACCTTAAACCGGTGTCCTCTCATAGCGACTATTTCAGCCCTGGGAAATAGCCTCTGAGAATCCACCCTATCTACAGCTCTCAACATCTTATAAACTTTTATCAGGTCGCCTCTCAATCTTCATCTCTCCAGGGAGAACAGACCTAGCTCCCTCAACCTCATAAGGCATGCCTCCCAATCCAGGTAACATCCTTGTAAAACTCCTCTGCACCCTCTCAATAGCTTCCACATCCTTCTTGTAGTGAGGCGACCACTTAATGTGCAGATTTAATATTCTGAGGGCTCATTGGTAACACTAAGCTTATAGAAAAATGTTCTTTACTTCAATATGCTTCCAGGTTATATTTATCATTTATGTTCCTACAAACAACAGATCCATAAAGTATACTTTGTTATAAAGCTCAAAATAGTCTCTCAAGCAAAACCCACATTTGGAAAGACAGATCATCAATTGTAGTATTGACTGTCCTACAGCTAATGTCACACGCTCAACATGCTTTACTGAACCTCTGGTAAATACTTACTTCATGAAAGTCTGGTTCTGCCAAAAGCCTAGAGTTATAGCAACAGCCATGTAGACAGAAGGGCCTTGGATTTAATCCCTGATCTCTGCTCTGTTCAGTTTGGTCTCAGACAGAACACTAGATCTGGTCTTTCCAGATTTGGGGGAAGGAGGATGGTGTTGCAGAAAATCTAACTGTCCCTAGTTTAGAGTTTTCTCAGAGGCTTTCTCAGGTACACTAGTGCCAGTCACTCCATAAGTAGCTGGAGCAGCTAAAGTGTTAACAATAGTTATACTGCAGTAATCTGAAATAGACACCTGCATCTTTTGCACAAGCGATTCCTAAATCTTCTTTTAGGTGAAGGGGGGGACACTTGCTAAAAACGAAGCCAGTTATAAACCGTTAAGTTCCTTTCACTCTTTCTATACTGAGAAAGGGCCACATTGGATTTACTTCAGTTCAATAAATCCTTGCAATTCACTATTATTTAAGCATATTGTTTTATTTGCTTCTGAGTTTGGGCACACTACCAAAGGGATTTATTGGTGTGGATACTGTAGTATAAATACATTTTCACATAAGCTAGACAAACATAAGGGAGAGAGCAATAGTTAGTTATGAAGGCTTGAGCAGAGCCTAGAAACTAGCAGGACTGGATGGCTGAATGGCCTGTTCCTGATTGTATATCCTATGTAAACAGTTAATATACCACGCTCTCTCATCAGTGAGTCTCTTACTTAACTTAAAATCAAATTCTAACTATAGCACCCTCCTGCCTGTTTGAAGTTTTTCCTCAGCTTCCCGCACCTCAGTTTCTTTCCATTTTTGTTCACAGCCAGAGAGGACTCAGCGACTTAGAGCAACATTGACTCTTCTCTCCAGCTCCTTATCTGTATAATTCCCAATGTTGAAATCATTAATTGGCTGATAATTTGTCCTTCTGACTTCTGCCTCTTTTATAATACATTAACACTGCAATGAAGTTACAGGGCAAGTCTACTTGTGACACTAACAAAATATTTCCCCTTCACTGCAGTCATAAAAGAGCCTTCAAATATCCTGGTAACACAATGATCTCCACTGCCACCTTTCCTCAGAGTCACAATAAAAGCAAATGCTAGAAATCTGAAATAAAAACAGAAACTGCTAGAAAACTTCAGATCTGACAGCATCTGTGGAGAGACAAACAGTTAACATTTTTTGACTGTATGACTCAAACTCTGTTCTTCTTTGCACAGATGCTGCCAGACCCGCTGAGTTTTTCTAGCATTTTCTGTTTTATTTCCTCAGTCAACTTCTTTGGAGTGTTTGTTCATCTTAAAACAAGTGCTAATAAATGTTTTTTTTTAAAAACACCAATTTATTTCTAACTTCTAACTCCAGCAGAGCTCTTAAAATGCCTTCTGTTTGAAGTAATGAATGTCACTAGCTGGAGGCTGTGTTTACATCCTCACCAAGTTTAACCAGCAATCTAGATCAATTAAAAAGCATTGACATAAAATCCCACCCGAGGCCAACAGTCGCACTCGCCCTGATTCTGGTGTGGGCAAGGCAGTAAAATTCCAGCCATAGCATCTAGTCACCTCTATGCACATTCCAGAGCACCTCACATTCAAATGGTTCATTTTCAAAGCGTAGCCCGTGCAAGAACAGGGCAGACAATTTGCACAATGTAACATCCAACAGAAAGTGAAGTGAGCTGATAATCTATCCTTGGTGGCATTATTTAAAGCAGAGGCACTCAATGACAGTAGGAGGCTGACCCTCCTGCATAAACAGTGCAATGAGACACTTGCTGTCCCCCAGGGAACTGGAACAGACAGAGGCATCTTTGGTTTAACATCTCAACCAACATGCATCACCTCTGATAATGCAGCACTCCTTCAATATTACACTGGAGTGCCAGCTTAAATTACAAACTCAAAACTTGGAGGCGATTTTAAAACAACAATCTTATGAATTGCATTAGATACGAGCCTCAGAGAGCATGCACGGTGGCACAGTGGTTAACACTGCTGCGTCTCAGTGTCTGAGACCCAGATTCCATTACAGCCCTGGATGACTGTGTGGGGTTTGCAGGTTCTCCCCATGTCTGCGTGGGTTTCCTCCCAAAGATGTGCTGGTTAGCTGGGTTGGCCATGCTAAATTGCCTGTTAGGGTCCAAGGATGTGTAGGGGAGGTGGATTAGCCATGGTAGGATTACAGGTACAGATGCTCTTTCAGAAAGTCAGTGCAGACTTGATGGGCCAAATGGTTTCCTTCTGCACTGCAGAGATTCTATGGAAATGAGCCAAAACACCAACCATAAAGTTGAAGGGGTGAAAATTAAGTTGTTGCAATCAAAATAAAAAACATTATCAAAACACTTATGATAAAAGCAGTCATACAAAAGCAACATTCTGGAGATGCTAGTTATGGGGAAAATAAAACAGAAAATACTGGAAACATTGTGGTTTGGCAGCATCAGTGGGTAGTTTGGCAGTGTCAATTGAGGGAGAAACAGTTTACATTTCAGGTTAATGACCTTAGATAAAATATTGACTTTCTCTGCAGATACAACCAACTATTTCAGACATCTTCTATTTTAATTTCACAGTACAAGCATGCATGACATAATGTAACATCATAGCAATAATAACTGGCAATGTATGATTGCAATTCAATGAGTTAATGTTATACAGACAAAAATTTAAGGCTATGAGATATTTCTTCATTTGTGTTCAGCTGAATACAATCACATTTTATAAATCAAAGCACGTCACTGGGGCAGGATTTTTTTTTAAGATATTTGTTCTTGGGATGTGGGCATCACTAGTGAGGTCATCATATATTGCCCAACTCCCAATCACCTTCCTGCACCACTGAGTACAGTACTGATAAACCCACAGTGTTGTTAGGAAGGGAATTCTAGGATTTTAACCCAACCATGGTAAAGGAACAGTGGCATAGTTCCAAGTCAGGATGCTGCATGGTTTGGAGGGGAACTTCTGCAGCGATATCCTGGGGCTGAGATGATTGGACATCAACAACCATCTTCCATTATGCTCAGTATGATCCCAACCAGTGGAGTGCTCCCACCTCACTCCATCACCCCCAGTACCCATTTGCTAGGGCTCCTTGATGCAATGCTCTGTTGGATGCAACACCGACATCAAGGACAGTCCCTCTTACCTCTGGAATTCAACTCTATCGACCATGTTTGGACTAAGGCTGTAATGTGATCTGGAGCCAAACTATTTTTGGCTAAACCCAAACAATATCCCCACCTCTTTGCTGATGATTGAGAGTAAATTGATGGGACCAGTAATCGGCGGGGTTGGATTTGTCCTGCTTTTTGCGGACAGGGCATACCTTGTCAGGCCATGTCAGTGTTGTAGCTGTACAGGAACAGTCCGGCAAAGCTAAATCCAGAGCACAAGTTTGCACTGCAATAGGATGCTGTCAGGGACAACAAAAACAGAAAATGCTGGAAAATCTCAGCAGGTCTGACAGCATCTGTAGAAAGAGAATAGAGCTAATGTTTGGAGTCTAGATGACCCTTCACTCTGCCTCAACATTTCCAGGAAGGGCATTCCAATAATCCCATCAATTTATGACTCCAAAGGAATTTCAAAATTGTATTCCAGGAATTAAAACTAGTTATGTCCTTTTAATGGGCGAAATCAAGAATAAAAGGGCATAATGTCAAAATTATAACTAGCCCAGTAAGGAGTGAAGTACTTTTCACAAAGGGTGGTGGAAATCTGGAACAATTCCCCCCAAAAACATGGGCATTCTGCATCAATCAAAATTTTCTGGACTGAAGTTGATAGGTCATGGTCTTTCAAAAAGATGAATTTTGTTTTTCTTGCCACAGATACTGCCCGACCTGGTGGGTATTCCCAGCAATTTTATTTCAGATTTCCAGCATCTATTGTGTTTTGCTTTAGTCTTGATTGATTTGTGTTAGACAATAAGGGACATGGACAAAAAGCAAGTAAACGAAATTGAAACAAATCAGTCAGTCTCTAATGAAATGGTGGGCATGGTTCAAGGAGTTGTTCTCAAGGAGTTTATTCCTAGGACTCATTAACACAATAACACCAAAGCATTTGATATTTAAACTCCCATCATGGATTCCCCAGTGAGTCAATACACTTCTCAACACAGAACTCAGTCCACACTGGCATGAAAAGTCCCAGATTTAATCCCCTTCTGGAGCTGAGCTCAGCACAAGAACACAAGAAATAGGAATGGACCAGTCAGTCCCTGGAGCTTTGCCTGCCATGGCTGATTGGACTGTAGCTTAAACTCCACTTTCCTGCCTGCTTCCCATAGCCCTCAACTTTTGTTTAAATCAAATCTGTCAAAACAAAGAAAATTACAGCACAGTAACAGGCCCTTTGCCCCACATCCCCCCCCCCCCCAACCCCCAAGCCTGCACTGACCATGACTTAACTAAAACCTCCCTACCCTTCCGGGTAATACTAAGGGTTCTGCCATTTACTGTATACTTCCTTTCCGTATTAGACCTTCCAAAATGCATTACCTCACATTTGTCCGGATTAAACTCCATCTGCCATCTCTCCGCTCAAGTCTCAACTGACCTACATCCTCTGACGGGCCTCATCGCTATCCGCAAATCCAACGTTTGTGTCGTCCGCAAACTTGCTAGTCAATCCAGTTACATTTCCCTCCAAGTCATATTACAAACTCATCCTCATCCTTTCGTTTTAATTCTTTGCACAGGAGATGGATATCACTGGCTAGGCCAGCACTTACTGCCCATCCCTATTTGCCCTCAAGAAGGTGCTGGTATCTAGTTGCCTTCTTGAACCACTGCAGTCCATGCAGTGTAGGTACATCCAGAGTGCTGTTAGGAAAGCAGTTCCAGGAATTTGACTCAGCGGCAGTAAAGGAAAGCGATAAAGTTCCAAGTATAGAAATAAAGGATTGGAGAATCTTAAAGTTCTAAAATCTGACAAATCCCTGGGACCTCATGGCCTATACCCTCGGGTTCAAATAGTTGCAGAGAAAGTGGATGCACTGACTATGATTTTCCAAAATTCCTTAGATTTGGGAACAGTCTCGCTAGATTGGAAATTACACCACTTTTGAAGAAAGGAGGGAGAAAACCAAATAGGCCAGTTAGCCTTACATCAGTTAGCTTAACATCATGGCATAGTGGGCAGTGAAGAAAGTTATCTCCAATTGCAACGGGATCTTGATCAATTGGACCAGTGGGCTGACGAATGGCAGATGGAGTTTAATTTAGACAAATGCGAGGTGATGCATTTTGGTAGATTGAACCAGGGCAGGACTCACTCAGTTAATGGTAGGGCACTGGGGAGAGTTACAAAACAAAGAGATCTAGGAGTACATGTTCATAACTCCTTAAAAGTGGAGTCACAGGTGGACAGAATGGTGACGACGACATTCGGCATGCTTGGTTTCATCAGTCAGAACACTGAATGCAGCAGTTTGGACGCCTTGTTGAAGTTGTACAAGACATTGGTAAGGCCACACTCAATAGTGTGCAGTTCTGGTCACCCTATTATAGAAAGGATACTATTAAACTAGAAACAGTGCAGTTATTAGGATACTAATTATTAGGAGTTATTAGGATACTACCGGGACTTGATCGTTTGAGTTATAAAGGAGAGGCTGGATAGACTGGGACTTTTTCCCCCTGGAGGGTAGGAGGCTGAGGGGTGATCTTATAGAGGTCTATAAAATAATGAAGGGCATAGATAAAGTGGATAGTCAATATCTTTTCCAAAAGGTAGGGGAGTCCAAAACTAGAGGGCATAGGTTTAACGAGAGAGGGGAGAGATACAAAAACATCCAGGGGCAATTTTTTTCAGAGGGTGGAGTGTGCCTGGAACAAGCTGCCAGAGGTAGTAGTAGAGGCGGGTATAATTTTGTCTTTTAAAAAGCATTTAGATAGTTACACGGATACGATTAGGTTGATTGGCTATGCTAAAATTGCCCCTTAGTGTCCAGGGATGCGTAGGTTAGAGGGATTAGTGGGTATAATATGTAGGGATATGGGGGTAGGGCCTGGGTGGGATTGTGTTTGGTGCAGATTTGATGGGCCGAAGGGCCTCTTTCTGCACTGTAGGGTTCTATGATTCTAAGATCAGTATAGGGGGATATGGGCCAAATGCAGGCAATTGGGATTAGCTTAGGGGTTTTAAAAAAATGGCAGCATGGACAAGTTGAGCTGAAGGGCCTGTTTTTGTACTGTAAATCTCTGACTATCAGTTATTGGGAAAATGCCAGAATCTGTTTGAACTTAGAACATAGAACCCTACAGTGCAGAAACAGGCCCTTCGGCCCATCAAGTCTGCACCGACCACAATCCCACCCAGGCCCTACCCCCATATCCCTACACATTTACCTGCTAATCCCTCTTACCTACACATCACAGGACACTAAGGGGCAATTTTAGCATGGCCAATCAACCTAACCCACACATCTTTGGACTGTGGGAGGAAACTGGAGCACCCAGAGGAAACCCACGCAGACACAAGGAGAATGTGCAATCTCCACACAGACGGTGACCTGGGAATCGAACCCAGGTTCCTAGAGCTGTGAAGCAGCAGTGCTAACCACTGTGCTACCGTGCCGCCCATTATTAAGGAAATTTTAACAATGCACTTGGAAACGCATTGTTTGGTTAGAACAGTGGTTAGCACTGCTGTCTCACATTGCCAGAGACTTGGGCTTGATTTCAATCTCAGGTGACTAGGGGCAGTTTGCACATTCTCCCACGTCTGCATGGATTTCCTCCAAGTGCTACGGATTCTTCCCACATTCCAAAAGTGCGTAGGTTAGATGGGTTGGCCATACTAAATTGCCCCTCAAGTGTCCAAAGATGTGTAGGTTAGGTGGAATCACCATGATAAATGAATCACCGGTTTCATTAAAGGGAAGTCGTGTCTGACAAATTTACTGGAGTTCTATGAGGATGTGTCTAGGGCGGTGGATAGAGGAGAGCCGGTGGATGTGGTCTTTCTGGATTTTCAGAAGGCGTTTGATAAGGTACCTCACAAGAGGTTACTGCAGAAGGTCAGAGGACATGGAGTTGGGGGTAGGGTGTTAGCGTGGATAGAGGATTGGTTGTCAAATAGGAGGCAGAGAGTGGGGGTCAACGGGTGCTATTCGGATTGGTGGTTGGTGACTAGTGGGGTGCCCCAGGGGTCGGTGCTGGGGCCTCAGCTATTTACCATTTATATAGATGATCTGGAGGAGGGAACCGAGTGTAGGGTGTCAAAATTTGCTGATGAGACCAAGATTGGGGGAAAGGCAAATTGTGCGGAGGGTGTGGAGAGTCTGCAGAAGGATCTAGATAGGCTGGGCGAATGGGCCAGGAAATGGCAAATGGAATTTAATGTTGGCAAGTGTGAGGTGGTCCACTTTGGTAGGAAGAATGGTAGGAAGGACTATTACTTACGTGGCGAAAAACTGCAGCAGGCGACGGTGCAGAGGGACCTCGGGGTCCTTGTGCATGAGTCGCAAAAACCCAGCCTGCAGGTGCAGCAGGTGGTCAGGAAGGCGAATGGGATGCTGGCCTTCATAGCGAGGGGGATTGAATATAAAAGTAGGGAGGTCTTGCTGCAGCTGTATAGGGCATTGGTGAGGCCGCAGCTGGAGTACTGTGTGCAGTTTTGGGCACCGCACCTGCGCAAGGATATTTTGGCCTTGGAGGGAGTGCAGAGGAGGTTTACTAGGCTGATACCGGAGTTGAGGGGGTTGAGCTATGAGGAGAGGCTGAATAAACTAGGCTTGTACTCGTTAGAGTTTAGAAGAATGAGGGGAGATCTCATTGAGACGTATAAGATGATGAATGGGATGGATAGGATAGAGGTGGAGAGACTCTTCCCGCGCAAAAAAGACAGTAGGACTAGGGGGCACAGCCTCAAGATAAAGGGGGGGCGGTTTAGAACGGAGTTGAGGAGGAACTTCTTCACTCAAAGGGTGGTGAATATCTGGAATTCTCTGCCCGTTGAAGTGGTGGAGGCTGCCTCGCTAAATATTTTTAAGAAGCGGGTTGATGGGTTTTTGATAAGAGAGGGGATTAAGGGTTATGGGGAGAGGGCGGGAAAGTGGAACTGAGCCACGACAGATCAGCCATGATCTTATTGAATGGCGGGGCAGGCTCGAAGGGCCAGATGGCCTACTCCTGCTCCTATTTCTTATGTTCTAAATGCCCAGGGTTACAGGGATGGGGTGGGATGCCCTTTCAGGAAGTTGTTGCAGACTCGGTGGGCCAGATGGCCTTCTTCTGCACTGTAGGGATTCTATAGTTCAATGGTTTTGCTAAAGAAATCCTGTTTCACAAATTTGGTAGCGTTTTCTTTGGGAATGTAACTTGTGTAAAGGGAAACCGGTAGATGTAGGATATTTGGCTCTCCAAAACACATTTGATAAAGTGCCACACAAAAGTTAATCAGCAAGATAAGGGCTCATGGAGTTGGGGTTAATACATTAGTGTGGACAGATAGAAAATAAAGAGTGAACATAAATAGGGCTTTCCATGTAGGCAGGCAGTAAATAGTAGATTGCCACAAGGATCAGTACAATCTATATTAATGACTTGTATGAAAAGACACAAAGATATATCAATGTTTGCTGATGTTACCAAAATTAGGTGGAAAGGTAAGCTGGGAGAAACACAGGCTGCAAAGACTTATAGACAGCTAAAGCAAATGGACAACAAGGTGGTAGATGGAGTACAACATAAGGAAGTGCAAAGTTATTCATGCTGGTCATGTGAATTTAAAAAAAGCAGATTTTTTTTTAAAAAGTGAGAAACTTTTACATGTTGATGTTCAGAGAGACTTGGGTGTGTTTGTTCAAGGAATGCAGAAAGTTAGCAGGCAGTTGCAACAGGAAATGAGGAGTGAGAAAGCAGAGAACTACAGACAAATTGGCCTAAAATCTTCAAGAAAATTCTACAATTCGTTAAACATTAGACTTTGAATTCTAAATGCAGAAAGTCAATATGATTTTGCGAAACACAAACCTGTTTAACAAATTTATTAGAGTTTTTTGAGGATGTAAATCATGGGGAGCCAGCAGACAGTGTACTTGGATTTCGAAAAGAGTTAATATGCAAGATATAGGCTCATGTAATTGACAGTAATGTATTAGTCTTGATGAAAGATTAGTTACTAGTCAGGAAGGGGAGATAAACAGAGCATTTTCAAGTTGGCAAGCTGCAACAATTAGAACCATGAGTACTGTGGCCTCAACTATTTACAATGAATAGTCAAAGAAGAAAGCAGATACAAAGATGGGAATGCAAGTTTGGTGGGTGGGTGGGTGGGGGCGGCAGGTGCATAAAGTAATACAAATAAGTGAATGGGCAACAAGATGGCAGATGGAGTAAACTGCAGGCAAGTGTCAGGTCATTCATTTTGAATACCTACCGAATTTCATCTTAACCTGATCTGCTTAAAGAACAATACCAGTTTCTCTGGACATCCCAGGTAATGTTAGCAGGCAGTTGCATCAAACATTGCAAGGGATTGAAGCACTGCTACAACTGTCCAGGGTTTAGTAAGACCACATCTGGAGTATTGGGTGCACTTTTGGTCTCCAAATTTAAGAATTACTTGTATTAGAGGCAGCACAATGAAGGTTTACCAAATTGGCTCCTAGGATGAGGCTGAATAAATTGGGTTTTATTTTGTGGAGTTTAGAAGAATGAGAAACAAAGCCACTGAAACATACAAAATTCTGAAGGAACTTGACAAGATAGGAACTTGCCTAGAGAATCTAAAACACAGTCAACATAAGGGGCTGATCATTTAGGAGCAAGATGTGAGAAATTACTTCACTCAGTTGTGAATCTTTGGATTGTTGTGGTTGCTCTATCATTGAATACATTTAAGGTTGGAAAAGACTGACTTATAACATTCCATGGAATTAAGGAATATGGAGAGTGGGCAGGAATATCCTGCAGGAGTAGCAATTTAGCCCCTCAAGCCTGCTCTACTATTTAATATTATTATTGCCCCATGATCTCATCTCAACTCCACTTTCCTGCCCAGTCGCCATAGCCCTACAAACTCTTACTAATTAAAAATCTGCCCACCTCTTAGAATAGAGCCTCTCAGAAAAACTACAGCACGATACAGGCCCTTCAGCCCACAAAGTTGTGCCGAACATGTCCCTACCTTTAGGTATTACTAAGCTTACCTATAACCCTCCATCTTACTAAGTTCCATGTGTCTAAAAGTCTCTTAAAAGACTATTGAATCCACCTCCACCACCGTTGCTGGCAGCCCATTCCAAGAACCCACCACTCTGAGTGAAAAACTTCTCCCTGGCATCTCCTCTGTACCTACTCCCCACCACCATAAATCTATGTCCTCTTGTGGCAACCATTTCAGCCCTGGGAAAGAGCCCCTGACTATCCTTTCGATCAATACCTCTCAACATCTTACACACCTCTATGAGGTCACCCCTCATCCTTCATCTCTCCAAGGAGAAAAGGCCAAGCTCACTCAACCTATCATAAGCCATTCCCTCCACTCCAGACAATATCCTTGTAAATCTCTTCTGCACCCTTTCTCTGGCTTCCACATCCTTCCAGTAATGAGGCGACCAGAACTGAGCACAGTACTCCAAGTGGGGTCTGACCAGGGTCCTATATAGCTGCAACATTACATTCCTTACATTCACCCAATGTCCTGGCATGCAAATCCAGCAGACTGCTTTGTCCTGAATAGTATCATGCTTTGAATGCTGCTGGAGCTGCTCTCTTGGTTTGATTTAATATTGTCACCTGTATTAGTATAGAATGAAAAGCTTTGTTTCTCATATACTACAAAGAACAAAAATCAGCCCGGGAAACAGGCCCTTCAGCCCAATGAGCCCACGCCGCCATCTCAACACCACTAGTCCCCCTACTCCACCCACGACCCCCATCTAATGTTTTATGGCCATCCAGATACTATAGACAAAGCATATCGCACAGAGAAGAAAAGGAGGGCACAGAATGTAGTTTTTCAGTCATAGCGAGGGTGTAGAGAAAAAGATCAGCTTAATGTAAATTGGCGAGCGCAGAGTATTCCATCATACTTGCACCTTGTCGATAGTGGACAGGCTTTGCAGAGTTGGCAATCAACGGGCCAGCCTCCACTGCAATCTGGGGAAGAGAACATCAAAGACTACCAACCTTCAAAAGGAAATTCATTCCCCTCTCAGTCTTAAGTGGGAGAGCCTTGAATTTTTCAAACTGAGCTCCCTAGTTCTGGATTCTTCCAGCACCAGGGCGTTAGAAGAGCCTCAATGTATTTAAAATAGAGGGGGGGAGGGGAAACAGCCCTAACTCCTGATCAGGGTCTGATTGTGATGCCGTGTGTGGCCGAATAGCAAGGCCTGGACAGGAACTGGGCCCAGTTTTTGGGGGGAGGGTTGGTGGACATTACTGACTCGTCGGCCGATTAAGGTCCGCAGTTTTCAATCTGAACCTTTCTTTCCTCCTCGGAAGCGGGTTGTTTGGCACAAACCCGGAGCGGGCCCGAGGCAGCGGATTAAAGTTGCCTCCTCTCTCCCCCCTCCGCTCCCTATCCCACCGGTCACACCCACTGCTTCTTACCCAGGCCTCTATCCACCGCCACCTCTTTCTTCTTGCCCATCTTCGCCGCCCGCTTTAAAGCCCGAATTTGACTTGGGGGGGGGGTGGGGGGGGTGGGGAAAGGAGGGAGCCGGTCAGGTCCCTTCCGGTACAGCGGCCGGAAGTAGCCGGGCTGCAGGCGCTCCGTTAATTAAAGTTCCCCCCTGCACACGGACACAGCAACTGGAGAAGGCGCAGGGTAAAGTGCCCCATGAAATCATCCACAACACGTGGCAGCAGATGGGTGGGAATCATCATGAAAGCAGGGCTGAATATTCCTGAGCTGTATTTTTCCTCCCTTAAGATGAAAGCAAAATACTGCGGATGCTGGAATTTGGTGGTTAGCGCTGCTGCCTCACGGCGCCAGGGACCTGGGTTCAATTCCCAGCCTTGGGCCGCTGTCTGTGTGCAGTTTGCACATTCTCCCATGTCTGCGTGGGTTTCCTCCCACAATCCAGAGATGTGTGGGTTAGGTGGCTTGGCCATGTTAAATTGCCCCTTAGTGTCAGGTGTCAGGGGACTACCTGGGGTAAATGCATGAGGTTATGTTTTTAGGGCCTGGGTGGGATAGTGTTCAGTGCAGATTTGATGGGCTGAATGGCGCCCTTCTGCTTTGTAGTGATTCTTTCTATTCTATTAAAAAACAGAAAATGTTGGAGAATCTCAACAGATCAGACAGCGTCTGGAGAGTGAATAGAGCTTATATTTTGAGTCAGATGAAGTGTTATCTAGACTTGAAACGTTGGCTTTATTCTCTCTCCTCAGATGCTGTCAGGCCTGCTGGGATTTTCCAGCATTTCTGTTTTTGTTTCATTTTTCCTCCCTTTCCTGGCTCTGAGACACATAAAACAGGAAAGCCTCAGTTTCCATGAAGTCCTACACTTGGCCTAGGGACCAGAGAAGAAGGAATTCAGCCCAGGCACTGGCTGCAAGAAATGGAATTATCTTCAAACTATAGAACATGGAGTTAGGAGCAATTATGGAGAGGTCAGTATTCAATATTCAGTTTGAGGGCTCTTTAGTTCTGTCAGGGCTCAGGCATTTCCTAGCATTGCTGCTTTACCAGGATTGTCTTGAAGTTTCTATCAACCCTGGAATAGTACTAATAAAAAGTTTTTTCTTCCATCAACATTTTATTAGCAATACAAATATTGTAGATGGGAAATTATGGCTATTTAGGCAGATGGGGTTTGGAAATCTGATGAATCCTTCAGAAATATGACTAACCAGAGTTAGCAACATGAGGATCAGAAGTTGTCACCAAGTTATGCAATTTTGAAATCCTCTAAGTGTGGAAAAACTATTAAAATATGACTTACCAACCTTCTAGTTTTAAAGCTCCAAGCTACTTGAACCTTTTTCTCAGATTCTTGACAAGACAAAACATTGGTCGTCAGTGGTTTCGGTGTAACACATTAAGAGGATTTATTGAGTAATAAAGCAATGAACAATCAGGCTAATTAGCTTTATGAGTCACACATGGCCTTTAACCTCCTGAGCAATGTGGACATAGGACAGTGCTCGTTCTGGTCGAGTCTGATTTCTTTCTGCTGTCTCTTTTACCTTCTGTGAAGCTATACAACTACGTGCTAGACCCTTACAAAGAGCCCTTTTTTATCTCTCTCTAGTTCTGTTATCCAGGATTTTCCCTATCAGATTTGGTAAAAACAATTGGTTCTCATCATTTACAACACAATCAGTATGATCAAAACACCATTCAATTACATCATAGGACCATCAATACACAATCAATAGTTACATCCTGAACTGTGATTAATAATGTTTAAGCAAGCGGACAATTTGGAATCTAAATTGTTCTTCAGTAACATAATTCCAACCTGAGTTTATCATTACAGTCAAAAATATTCAAATAGCCAGATCACTTTGAATTGTAACTTTCTTGCCTCATGTTGTTAAGCTGTGAACGCCACAGACAGACTCAATCATTTAAAATGGTTCTAATTTCCATTTAAGCATCCGGAATTATTCTGATTTCCTACACATGTTTCTATAAATGTATAGTTTCATCACTCATCATCATGTGACAGTCTTTATTTACACCTAATCTACTCGATGCATAAAGAATCTCCAATTATAACACAGCTAACTCCTCACATTACCAAATGTGCAGACAAACATTTATGAAGTTTGGTACCCAAAAAATTTATAGTATGGGGAAAAAAATATATAAAAACCCATACATGGTAACCTGACAGAGAACTCAAAACCTGAGTCCCCATGCAGAAACACTCTGGAACCTACCAGTTGGCTCAGATCTTCCTGTCTCTGATCGTAGAGATAGGACTTACCTGCTAAGATACACATTAGGCTTCTGGGGTGGGGTGGGGTGGGATGGGGATGAGGGGGTGTGGGGTCGGTTCAGGAATCCAGATCCGGGGCAGGTGGGGTTGGGGTAGCAGCATGTCACATGCAGGGATCAGTCTGGTTCTTTATAGTGGTTATGGTGAAGTTCGAGTGTGTTTATTTATTTTTTCAGACTTATCGCTAGTGTAGCACTGGCAGAACCATCTGAAGTTAGTGATTTATATCAGACAACTGCGATGCAAAACCTTACTTGAGAACTTCCAAGCGGAATTCCCCAGCACATTTTTGGGAGGAAACTTCTGGTCCTGCCAGATTAACTGTGGCTAAAAAAGTAGTCATGATGTGGAGGTGCTCACTAACTGTCTTATCTGGAGACAATACATATCTCTTTAATCTGTGCTTAATGCTCTCTCCACTCAAATTGTCTGTACCTTTAAGACTTGATTAGCTGTAAAGAATTGCATTCCAATCATTATTTTGTAAATTGAGTTTGTGTTTTTATATGCCCTATGTGAATAGTACTCCCATGTGCCTGATGAAGGGGCAGCAAGCTCTCCGAAAACTAGTGGTGTGTACTACCAAATAAACCTATTGGACTTTGACCTGGTGTTATGACACTTCTTACTGCTAAAAAAGTAGGTCAGAAATTGGGAATTCTGAAATGAGTAACTCACCCCCAAACACGCCCCCACCCCCCCAAAGCCTGTCCACCATCTACAAGGCACAAGTCAGGAGTGTGATGGAATACTCTCCACTTGGCTGGATGAGTGCAACTCCAACTGAAGAATCTTGACCCCATCTGGGACAAAGCCTTCCCCTTGATTGGCATTCCTTCCAATATCTTAAACATTCACCCCCTGCACGGCGATGTAGGGTGGTAGCAATAGCAAGATGCATTGGAGCAACTCAGCAAGGCTCCTTAGACAGTACCATCTAAACCTGTGACCTTTAGCGCCTAGAATTACAAGGACAGTAGACATATGGGAACACCACCACCTACAAATTCCCCTCTAAACCACACAACATCCTGACTTGGAAATATATCAGTGTTCCTCCACTGCCATTGAAGCAAAATCCTGGAACTCTCTTCCCAACCGCACTCTCGGTGTACCTATACCACAGGGACCACAGTGATTCATGAATGATACCAAACCACCACTACCTTCTCAAAAGGCAATTAGGAATGGGCAATAAATGCTGGCCTGGCCAGTGACACCCACGTCCCATGAAAATAATAAAAAGTAAAGTGTTGGGCACATTCCTTCTGTCCATGCGTGCGAATGCAAACTATCTCATAGCAGTATTTGAGGAAAAGCGGCAGAGGTCCCCTGGTGAACAAGCCAACATTCACCTCTCAACCAAGGACCGTGCCACAATTGGTGAATTGTTTACTGAATCCGCTAGTACTATTGTTTCAGTTGTCTAATAGATTAAGAAAGAACCATCATGAGAAATTTTCACTGACCTGCTTTTAATCTTTATAAGTACAGAACGATCTGAATTGTCAAATCCAAGCAGCTAAATGACCCCCACTCAAATGCTAGGGAAAACATCATATTATTTATTCCTCATGAAAAACTGATGGACAGAAGGCTGATCGATTGATACGGGCCCTGCAGTCACAGATCGGCCTTAACAATTTGCTTCTTTAGGCTAAATTCAAAGCCCAATGCCTGCCTCAATATATTGATTGTATTACTAAAAATATCATTGCAGCAAGGAACAGAAAACAGCCCACAACCAGTGAAGTTTCTCTTAACGTCACAGCTCTTTGCTTGTCTACATCTTCATAAACTTTTGTTTCAAAAATAGAAATAAAAGATAGATTGTGCAGTACTCACTTTCGGGAAGAGCAGTAGTAGTCATTTGGAATTCACTTTTCTTAACCAGTCGGGTATCTAACACATGTGAAAACATATATCATTATGTTTACAAGCAGACAAAACCACTGGGGACCGATTATCTTTGCCCCACATGGAGCTGATACCAGGTCCATTTTTAAAGTTACAAAGCCAATGCTCAGAGTGGACCAGGCAAACCTAAATCTGTTCCTTGCTTGCTCCAAAAAACCGAATTCAAAAACCAACTGAATCCAACTCAAAGTTCCGACAAGGGAGACGAACAAGATCCAAGCTGACAGGGTGACCCCATCTTGGGCTTGATCGGACGCTTGATCTCACAGTGGCACAGTGGTTAGCACTGTTGCCTCACAGCGCCAGGGACCCGGGTTCAATTCCGGCCTCGAGTCACTGTCTGTGTGGAGTTTGCACATTCTCCCCATGTCAGCGAGGATTTCTCCAGGTGCTCCGGTTTCCTCCCACAGTCCAAAGATGTGCAGGTTAGGCTGATTGGCCATGTAAATTGACCCTAATGTCAGGGGACTAGCAGGGTAAATATGTGGTGTTACAGGAATAGGGCCTGGGTGGGATTGTGAGTGGTGCAGACTCAATGGGCCGTATGCCTTCCTTCTATACTGTAGGGATTCTATGAAAAACACCACTTCCCTCAGTCTAACTTAGGCTGAGGTTGGCAGTAGCTGAGGCTAGAGATCCCCCAGTTTAGTCAGGGAAATATTGAACTTTCCCAGCTAAAATATACAGCTGATCAGAACAGAGAAGTTAGCAATGGGCATCAATGCTGGCCTGTAAACAAAAGATAAAATGAGAAATTCAGGGAAGTCGGCAGCTGCTGCTAAAGCTTCACATCTCGGATTAGCAGAGTTCACCGGTCATAGCTGTCATTTTGAAGAACAAGATGAGTAAAATGCCAGCTGGGAGCTAAACATAATCAAATAGTTGGGGAATTCCTAACCCTTCTCATACCCTGAATGCAGGAATCTCCCAAACCATAATGCATTATACCAAGTACCTGGGCAGCAACTACAAATTTATTTTGGAATACTGATGGCGGAGAACTGATTCAGCTGGCGAACAAATTATAGGATGGGAAACTGACCATTAATTGGTAGCCCAATGGCAGCACTCCTATATCAGCAGGTTGTGGGTACAAGGCTGGCATTTCCTTACAGAATTGAGGGAGTACACATTATTTGAAGTTTTAAGTTTAAAGTTTGTTTATCAGTGGCACATGTAGGCTTACATTAACATCGCAATGAAGTTACTGTAAAAATCCCTTGGGGCAACGTGGTGGCATAGTGCTGCCTCACAGTGCCAGGGACCCGGGTTCAATTCCTGCCTCAGTCACTGTCTGTGTGGAGTTTGCACATTCTCCCCATGTCTGCGTGGGTTTCTTCCAGGTGCTCTGCTTTCCTTCCATAGTCCAAAGATATGCAGGTTAGGTGGATTGGCCATGCTAAATTCTCCCTCAGTGTAACTGAACAGGCACCAGAGTGTGGCAACTAGGGGATTTTCATAGTAACTTCGTTGCAGTGTGAACGTAAGTCTGCTTGTGACATGAATAAATAAACTTTAAACTTCACTTGTCACACTCCAGCGCCTGTTTGGGTACACTGAGGGAGAATTTAGCATGGCCAACGCACTTAACCAGCATGACTTTTGAACTGCGGGAGGAAACCAGAGCACCTGGAAAAAACCCATGCAGACATAGGGAGAATGTGCAGTCCCCACACACACAGTGATCCAAGCCAGGAATCAAAGCCAGGCTATATGAGGCAGCACTGCTAGCCACTGTGTCACCGAGCCACCCCATGTCACAGGTGCTCTCCTTTAAACAAAACATTAAATCAAGGCCACACCTGCCTTTTTGAGCAAAGATGAGAAGTCATGATATCAGTGTTTCTCTAATTCTGGCCCCTTGTGCATTCTCAATTTTAATTTCTCAACCAATGATGGGCAGGTCTTCAGTTGCCTAAGCCCCAAGTTCTGAAATATCCATTCTCCACCTCCCTGTCTCTCTACCTCGTGTTTTTAACCAACTGGCTGTGTGCTGAGCAAGTAGAGATGCACATTGGCTAGAGCAACAATTTCGACCTCTTTCCCAATCAGTGCTGTCTCAGCACATGGTAACTTTACAGACCAACAGGATTCCTCCAGGCTGAAGCAGTCACGCACTGTTCCCAGGCAGCTTTGTAAGTTAGCTTCCAACTTCTCCACCTTTCAGATTCCCTTTGAAACCATAAAGCTTTAGATCACTTCTCCTATTCCCCCTTCTTTGCCTTGATGTCCATCTTTGTGCGTTTGTGGAATATGCCTCTGTGAAGAGATTTGGGACATTTTCTATGTGAAGGGCACTATGTTAATGTGAGTTGTTGTTGTCACCTACCGGATGTTGCCTGGTGTGTCTCCCCTGAGGTTCACCCATGTGTGTCTGTTAGGGAGAGTAGAAAGTAATGCTAAAGCAGAATTCAGAGCAGCTTGTGCCTTCTTCCTGTGGCATATTTTCAGCAGCAAAGCAAATGAGAGTTGAGAACGGTTTCCTGAGAAGAGAGTTTGCGTGTTTCTCTCAGGAAAGCGGTGGAGGGTATCAGGAACCTACAGCTACCACAAGCTCTCCCACTTCCTCCCCAGGATGCAGATCGTTAGTGAGCCTCATTTTCTTAGCACAGAAGGGGCGACCTTTGATAATATTTGAATTATTGAATCATGGAGAATCACAGAACTCATACAGTACAGAAGGCCATTTGGCCCATCGAGCCTGTACCAATAACGATCCCATCCAGGCCCTATCCCTGTAACCCTATGGATTTACCCTGCTAATCCATGACAGTAAGGGTCAATTTAGCATGGCTAATCAAACTAAACTGCACATCTTTGGATTGTGGCAGGAAACCGGAGTAGCTGGAGGAAACCCATGCAGACATGGGGAGAACATGCAAAATCCACACAGACAGTCATCTGAAGCCGGAATGGAACCTGGGTCTCTGGCGCTGTGAGGCAGCTGTGCTAACTATTGTGCCACCATGCCAGGAAGGGCCAAGGGAGACATATCAACATAAGAATTAGGCGTAGGCCAGACAGACATAAATTGCTCCTAATGAAGGATCTGGAGTGAGAGGACTAAGTTGGAGGACAATTCTTGTCAGTCTGAATGCAGTGCAATCCTCTACCAGAGCAGGTGATGGAAGCAGAGACCTTAGCAACATATATGAATAGTTCAGATTTGGGTCGTCAACACTCACAGATTACTTGGTACTCTCATAGGCAAAATATTTCAACAACTCAGTCGTGTCGAGCTGCAAACTCTTCCTGATGAATATCTACAGGACTTGTGCCAATTGGGAGAGCTGTTTCACAGATTAGTCAAGCAACTGCCTGACATAGTCATTTTCATGGAATCATACTTAACAGCCAATGGTCCAAAGTCCACAGTAGCCAGTTCACTGGTACTCAGTTTGGGTTGCACCAGGACCACTCAACTCCCAACTTTGTTACAGCCTTAGACCAAACATGGGCAAAAGAGCTGAACTGAAGAGGTAGGAGTAACTGCCCTTGGAATCAAGGCAGTATTTGACAAAATCAAGGAGCCCGAACAAATCTGGAATCAATGGGAATCGGGAGAAACTCTCCAACTGGTCAGAGTCATACTTAACACAAAGTGGTTGTGGTTGCTGGAGGCCAATTATCTTAGTCCCAGGACATCACTGCAGGAGTTCCTCAGGTTAGAGTCCCAAACCCAACCATCTTCAGCCGCTTCATCAATGACCTTTCTTCCATCATAAGGTCAGAAGTGAGGATGTTCGCTGATAATTGCACAATGTTCAGCAATTTTTTGCAATTCCTCAGATACTGAAGCAGAGAAATGTCCAAATGGGGCAAGCAATGTCCAGGCTTGCGTTAATAAGTGGCAAGTGACATTTGGCATCACACAAGTGCCAGGCAATAACCATCTCCAACAAGAGAGAACCTAACCATCGCCTCTTGACATTCAAAGGCATTACCATCAAGGAATCTCTCACTGTCAACATAATAAAGGCAAAATACTGCAGATGCTGGAAATAACAAAAATGCTGGAAAAACTCAGCAGGTCCAGCAGCATCTGTGTAGAGAGAAACTAGAATTAAAGTTATGAGTCTATATGACTTCTTCAGAGGAAGAAGAGGAGCCACCCAGACTGAAACGTTAACTCTATTTTCTCTCTCCAAAGATGCTGCCAGACCTGCAGAGTTTTTCCAGCATTTACTGTTTTTGCCCCACTTTCAACATCCTGAGGGTTATTATTGACCAGAAACTGAACTGGACCAGCCATATAAATACCATAGCTACATGAACGGATCAGTGGCTGAGAATTCTGCGGCAAGTAACTCACCTCCTGACTTCCCAAACCCTGTCCACTATCTACAAGGCACAAGTTAGGGGTGTGGTGGAATACTCTCCACTTGCCTCAATGAGTGAAGCTCCAACAATGCTCAAGAAAGAGGACAAAGGCAACAGATTCATGGGAACATCACCAAATGGAGGTTTCCTTTCAAGTCACTCACCATCCTGACTTAGAAAGATATCGCCGTTCCTTCACTGTTGCTGGATTAAAATCCTGGAATTTCCTCCCTAATAGCACTGTTGGCGTACCTATACCACATGGATTGCAGCAATTTAAAAATCAGCTCACCATCACCTTCTCAAGGGCATTTATGGATGGGCAATAAATGCTGGCCTAGCCAGCGATGCCAACATCCCATAAAAAAAAATTAGGGAGGAGCAAAGATCATTGTTTTGGAAACAAACCCTTTCAAAGTTTTGAAAAGTATTTCCAACATCTTCTGCTGTTGTTCATTTTGACTCATTAGAGTAAAAAATGGAATAAGGTATTTGTGCAGATGATAATCTCAGCAAGCCATTAAGTATCCACTAGGTACAATGTAAGATTTAATAGAAAATGTAACTCTGACTGTGGGTCACACTGCTTCAAGGCTTGCCCAGATCTGCTGATGCCTATTTTCTCATTGTCAAAAAAAATTAACCTAAGTGTATTTCCAATCTACTTCTGTAGTTTTATTTCTCTAATGTTGGCAGGGCTATGACCATGCTCAGTGTTAGTCATGATGTGGAGATCCTGGCGTTGGACTGGGGTAACCACAGTAATAAGTCTCACAACATCAGGTTAAAGTCCAACCGATTTATTTGGTAGCAAACGCCACTAACTTTTGGAAGGCTGCTCCTTTGTCAGGTAAGTAGGAGTTCTATTCACAAACAGGGCGCATAAAGACACAATCTCAATTTACAGAATAATGATTGGAATGCGAGTCTTTACAGGTAATTAAGTCTTAAAGGTACAGACAATGTGAGTGGAGAGAGCATTAAGCACAGGTTAAAGAGTTGTGTATTGTCTCCAGACAGGCCAGTTCGTGAGATTTTGCAAGTCCAGGCAAGTTGTGAGGGTATGAACATAAGAACATAAGAAATGTGTGTTATCTGCCATGTAGTGAGGTCAGGTGTTGAAAATAAATCCTTTTATTTCAACTGGAGATCTTGCTGAACTGCTGCGTGTCCTTGAAAAAGGTAAGCAACATGCTGTTATCAGTTAATAAATCATAATGGTGCAACGCAACAGGTGATTTTACATGTACCGGCAAAGACAACTGGGGAAGTGCAAATGCCCCATGTTATTTCTGAGCAGTGATGGTAAAAGCTAATCAGTCATTTTAAAAGGGGAGTGGGTGAATGTAAACTGCGGATATGCTTAGTACAGTGTAGTGAATCATAGGATAATACTGCACAAAATAAGCTATTCGGCCCATTGAGTCTACACTGTCTCTTTCAAATAACAAACCAGTTTGTTCCACTCCCCAACTGTTTTCCCATATTCCTGCATTTTTTCTCTTTTAAGTATTTATCCATTTCCTCTTTGAGGGCCTATTATTGAATCTATATCCATCATACTATCAGACAGTGCATTCCAAATGCCAGCCAGGTACTTGTGTCAACTCTGGTTCTTTTATTTATTTATTAGTGTCACAAGTAGGCTTTCATACACACTGCAATGAAGTTACAGTGAAAATCCTCTAGTCACCACACTCTGGCACCTTATCGGGTTCACTGAGGGAGAATTTAGCATGGCCAATGCACCTAACCAGCACGTCCTTCAGACTGTGGAAGGAAATCGGAACACCCAGAGGGAAACCTACACAGACACGGGGAGAATGTGCAGACTCTGCACAGACAGTGACCCAAGCCAGGAATCAAACCTAGGTCCCTGGCACTGTGAGACAGCAGTGCTACCCACTGTTTTGCCAATAACCTTGTATCTGCCCTTTAGCCACTGGAAGCAGTTTCACTTTAGTTATGTTATGGTATGCTAAACATCTCCTTTAAATTTCTGCTTTGCTTTTTCTGCTCTGAGAAAAAACAATGTCAATTTATTCAACCTCTCCATATAATTCAATTCCCTCAAACCTACAACCATTCAAGTAAATCTAATTTGTATTTGCTTCAAAGATGTACTGTCCTTTCTAAAGTTTGGCATTCAGAATTGGAAACATTTCTTGAGCTGGGGTCAAACTTGTATTTTTTCAGGGTTCAGCATAACCTCCTGCTTTCTAATTAACCTCCTGTACTCTAAGCGCCTCTGTGTAAAAACACAGGATCAACTTTATCGTTGGAATGCTCAACTGTATCCTCTTACCTTACTTGACCTGGTAAATTTTCATTGAGTAACTATGCATTGTATGCACACTTGACATTCATTACCCTGGCCACCACCTCCCACTGTGTCCTGGGCACTTCTCATTGCATGGCAAATGTTGCATCCTATTACATGATTTCCTTTAGTTGCAGTTCCACATTTGGGTTGGAAAAGGCTGACATTACAGATTTAGTGTGTTTTGACACAGCAAAAGTAAAGGTGAGGATTCTTGCCAATTTAAACAGCTATAGGTATTGAAATCCTGAGATAGCGAGAGTCAGTACATGGATTGGAAAAGCTAAATTATTAAATTTGTAATTCTGGTAAATTTACTTTTTACCTTGGCTAAAGTTGGAGGAAAGATTTGCCCGGTACGGTGGCACAGTGGTTAGCACTGCTGCCTCACAGAACCAGGGACATGGGTTCATTTCCTGGTCTCGGGGTTCACTGTCTGTATGGAGTCTGCACGTTCTCCCCGTGACTGTGTGGGTTTCCTCTGGTTTCCTTCCACAGTTCAAAGATGTACGGGTTAGGTGCATTGGCCATGCTAAATTCTCTCCCAGTGTACCCAAACAGGTGCCGGAGTGGCAATCAGGGGATTTTTCACAATAACTTCATTGCAGTGTTAATGTAAGCTTGCCTTGTGATTAATAAACAAATAAACTTTAAACAATTTATTCAACAAGCTGTAATAAAATAATTTTTGTCAGTGCCTGAATCAATCAGATAATGCACAGTCCGTTGCTGGCAACCTGTGAAAGACAGAATCAGTTGGCTAACTGTTCTGAATAAGGGTGCCTGGTGCAGTATAAATGATCACGTGCTCATAGGAGGAAGGAACCCAACCCAAATTAAAAGGATCCACATTTTGACATTTAAATTAGATTCTGCCTGCTAATCAATACCACCCTGGGAATATTCCTCTGCCATGGGTTATTTTACCCAATGAAATAGTTTCATGTCTCATCTGTAAGACAACATGTCCAACAGTACAGCACTGGTGTGTCCACCTTGACATGATCAGACACGTTCACACGATCAGAGTTTGAGTCCAGCACCTTGTGACTCAGAAGCATGAGCACCACAAACCGAGCCACAAGCATGGACTGATTACTCAGCCAAATATCTAAACAGTCCCATTATTTGCAAACATATGGTTTGTGGCAATGCTAGAAATCTGAAAAAGAAACAAAGTGCTGGGAATACTCAGCAGGCCTGGCCACATTTTGCAGACAGAGAAACAAATTTAAGGTTTGATTCAATGACCTTTGAATTGATTTATTATTGTCACACGTATTAATATACAGTGAAGTATTGTTTCTTGCACGCTATATTGACAAAGCATAACGTTCATAGAGAATGCAGAATGTAGTGTTAGTCATAGCTAGGGTGTAGAGAAACTTATTGCAAAGTAGGCCCATTCAAAAGTCTGTTGGCAGCAGGGAAGAAGCTATTCTTGAGTTGGTTAGCACATGTCATCAGACCTTTGTATGTTTTTCCTCATGGAAGAAGGTGGAAGAGAGAATGTCTGGGGTGCCTGGGGTCCTTAATTATGCTGGCTGCTTTGTCGAGGCAGCGGGAAGTGTAGACAGAGTCAATGGATGGCAGGCTGGTTTGCATGATGGGTTGGGCTTTATTCATGACCCAATGTAGTTTCCTGCGGTCTTGGGAATTGCAGGAGCCATATCAGAAAGAATGCTTTCTATGATACATCTGTGAAAGTTGGTGAGAGTTGTAGCAGACATGCCAAACTTCCTTGGTCTTCTGAGAAAGTTGAAGTGTTGGTGGGCTTTCTTAACTATAGTGGCGGCATGGGGTGACCAGGACAATTTGTAGGTGATCTGGACACCTAAAAACCTGAAGCTCTTGACCATTTCTACTCTGGAAGATGTTAAGAGCTGGGGTGGCATGGTGGCACAGTGATTAGATTGCTGCCTCACAGCGTCAATGATCTGGTTTCGATTCCCAGCTTGGGTCACTGTCTGTGCAGAGTCTGCACATTTCCCCTGTGTCTCCGTGAGTTTCCTCCAGATGTTTCAGTTTCCTTCCACAGTACGAAAGATGTGCTGGTTAGATGCATTGGCCGTGTTAAATTCTCCCTCAGTGTACCTGAACAGGCATCAGAGTGTTGCGACTAGGAGATTTTCACAGCAATTTCATTGCAGCGTTAATGTAAGCCTACTTGTGACACTAATGCTTAAACTTAAAACTTAACTTGTGGACAGGCTATGGAGAATCAGAATGTGGGTTACTCTCCAAAGAATTCACAATATTGATATAGCCCTTGCAGTCACGATGTTTATGTGGCTGATCCCGTTCAGTTTCTGGTCAATAGTAACTCCTAAAATGTTGATAGTGGGGGATTGATTCATCAAGGGTGATGCTATTGAATGTCATGGGGAGGTGATTAGATTCTGCCTTGTTGGAGATGACCGTTACCTGGCACTTGTGGGGCACAAACCTTGCTTGCTGTATATTGGGGTGGCAGTGGCACAGTGGTTAGCACTGCTTCTTCACAGCGCCAGGGACTCAGGTTCAGTTCCTGGCTTGGGTCACTGCCTGTATAGAGTCTGCATGTTCTTCCCGTGTCTGCGTGGGTTTCCTCTGGGTGCTCCGGTTTCCACAGTCCGAAAGACGTGCTGGTTTGATGCATCGGCCATGCTAAGTTCTCCCTCAGTGCACCCAAATAAGCACCAGAGTGTGGCAATCAGGGGATTTTCACAATAACTTCATTGCAGTGTTAATGTCAACCTACTTGTGACACTAATAGATAAACTTGTAAACAAAATTCTGTGTCTTAATACATTTTCCGCCTCATTAATTAAAACAAATCTCCCTCTCAGTAGCTCTTTAAGCTTCAGGGCAGAGATCTGGGAGTGATCTCAACACATGCACTCGTGGCGTTAAGAATGGAGGAAATCAATTTAAAATAGAAATCGTTTTGAAGCTTTATATCCCACGCGTTCATATTCAATAAAGGCTTTGCCGACTGAGTGATTTTTTTACACTAAAAATGTTTTATTATTATTTTCAAAGCGGACAAAGTTTTAACCTGAAGTCTGATCCACAAGATACAATCCCCACCTCCGCAATGAAAACAGCAGCTGGAACTTGTCACATGATGGGAATCATATGAGAGCACCGCTGGCTCTCCTGCTTATTTTGCCGGCAACGTTACAGAACAGGCAAAGCGCAGTAGTGAGGAGTCGCTGTTGGTAGACTGAGATAGAGAGCAATCATCAGCGGCCAGAAGTCACAGAGACACACACACAAGCACCATGAAACACCCCGGACACGGATACTATTTGCTCTTGGCTGTCGTCTCGTCCGTCGGTGAGTATTCCTGGTTACTTTCGGGTTTCATTTACAGGCTGGGACGGTTTCTTATTTCGCTGTTACGCTTGCGATCCTGTAACCGCACTCCAAAAATTAACAGCAGGTTATTCAACATACACCAGAATATTGAAAACAAATTAACAATGTATAGCTATGTCTCTCTGACCCCAGGAAATAAGAGGAGCCACAAATGCTAGAAATCTAAGCTGACAACACTCAGTGGATCCCGGGGATGTTGAGCTGTCCTATACTATTGCAAATGTTGAAGGGAGTTTCTGTGTGTTTCTAGCATGTTCCAACTATTGTATAAAAGTCGGGAATTTTTTGGTGGGGGGAGTCTTTTTTTTTTGTTAGTCTAAACTGGGGTAAGATACCTAAAATACCCTTTTGTCTGCTTAGACTGCTGTGGGGATAGCGACGAGATCAGGAAATATTATTTATAGCTGGATCCAGTCACTAAACTGTAGAAAAAGTAGCATTGGGCGCTGGTCAACCAGCTATTGAAGTAAGGGAGAAGTGTCTGTACTGTCTACCCTAATGTTGAAAGTGGCTTAAATAACGTTTGAAGGGTCCCTTTATCCAGAATAATGACAAAATGAATGTTTTTAAACCAGGAATTGCCCAGATCAGGTGGGAATGAAAGCCAATTGAGAGTTTCACACACACCACCTGATCCCTTCACAGTTTAAATGTATTGTGTTCTGTTCATGTCAGAAGTCCATTGTTACAGTCAGCTTTTTCAGTCCTGCTGTAAACAGAAGAAAAAGTTTGTGAGCTTAAAATCAAACCAACTCAATGTGGATTAAATGCAAATTAGCAACTTTTTAAAAAACCACTTGGTGTGGTTAGGCTTCATTACAATAAAATGTTAACTTTTAACAGATTAAAATTGGCTTTAATACTAGGAAGTCAAATTGAGGTTTTGAAGAAGAAACTTGTACCAGTTCTGAGATGCCTTGTCAATTTTAAAGTTTGTTTATTAGTCACAAGTAGGCTTACATTCACACGGGGTGGAGGGGGGGGGGGGGTGCTGGTGGTAGTGGTGGTGGTGCAGTTTAGATCAGAGTTGAGGAGGAACTTCTTCACTCAAAGGGTGGTGAATCTCTAGAATTCTCTGCCTGTTGAAGTGGTGGAGGCTACCTCGCTAAATGTATTTAAGACACAGGTAGATAAGTTTTTGACAGACAAGGGGAATTAAGGGTTATGGGGGGGGAAAGTGGAACTGATCCACTTCAGATCAGCCATGATCTTATTGAATGGTGGGGCAGGCTCGAAGGGCTAGATGGCCTACTCCTGCTGTGTTCTTGTTTTCAATGAAGTTGCTGTGAAAAGCCCCTAGGTGCAGCACCTGTTTGGGTATGCTGAGGGAGAACTAAGCATAGCCAATTCACCTCTTCGCAGTAAGAAGTCTCACAACACCCAGGTTAAAGTCCAACAGATTTTCTTTTGGACTGTGGGAGGAAACCCACAGGTACGCTGGGAGAACAGGCAGACTCCATGCAGACAGTGACCCAAGGCTGGGAACTGAACCTGGGTTGCCTGATGCTGTGAAGGTATGTGTAACATTTATCAGATGGAGGGTAAGTCTGGAGTGAGGATCCATATTGTAAGTGTTTGGGGGTTGCTTGAAACAATGGGAGTTTCACAGACAATACATGGAATCATTCAGGTCAACTGGTCTGTATACTTTGGTGCTTAATCTCCATGTAAGCATTTTCCCATCCATTTCCCTCTATTCACTTCTTCCTCGTGGGTGCATCAAGCCTCCCTTTTTAAATGTATCAATACTATCTACTTAAACCAGTCCATATGGCAAGTATTCCACATTCTTGCCACTCTGTGTAAACTGTTAGTGGCTATCTAGTTTGAGACTCGCCCACAAATGGCAACAATTTTTCCATAATCACCATATCAACCGCTTAAATAATTTTGAAGTCTTCTATCAAATCTACAATGTGTTATCATGTTGTGAGACAAATTGCATCTGAGTTCACTATTATAAATAAGGCATTGTAAAACAAAATGTAACTGAGGGAGCCACAAGGGATAAACCACAATTTGATTTATTATTGTCACATTAGTATACAGTGACATATTATTTCTTGTGTGCTATACAGATAAAGCATACCATTCATAGAGAAGGAAAGGAGAGTGCAGAATGTAGTGTTACAGTCATAGCTAGGGTGTAGCGAAAGAACAACTTAATGTGAGGTGGATCCACTCAAAGGTCTGATGGCAGCAGGGAATAAGCTGTTCTTGAGTTGGTTGGCACGTGACCTTGGACTCTTGTAATTTTTCCCAACAGAAGAGGGTAGAAGAGAGTCTGTCTGGGCTGCATGGGGCACTTGATGATGCTGACTGCTTTTCTGAGGCAATGGGAAGTGTAGACAGAGTCAATGGATGGGAGGTTGGTTTGTGTGACAGACTGGGCTTTGTTCATGACCTTTTGTAGTTCCTTGGGCAGAGCAGGAGCCATAACAAGCTGTGATAGAACCAGAAAGAATGCTTTCTATGGTGCATCTGTAAAAGTTGATTAGAGCTATAGCAGACATGCCAAATTTCCTTAGTTTTCTGAGAAAGTAGAGGTGTTGGTGGGCTTAATTAACTATACTGTAGAAATGGGGGGAACCAGGACAAGTTGTTGCTGATCTAGACCGTTTCTTGTTCATCTCCATTTGATTTTTGTTGAGGGAGAGATTATTGTCATCGTACCAGATCCTCTTTCCTGTACTGTCTCGTCATAGTTTACTTTAGTTAAACATGTAGGTTTTCAGGAGGAAAGTGAGGTACAGAAGCCATTGTCTCTGTCAGTTTAGGGCAGTGACAGCTGAAGGCATAGAATCACTGCAGTGCCATTCAGCCCATCAAGTTTGCATCAACTCTCTGACAGAGCATCTTTCCAGGTCCTATCCATCATCCCGCTCACTTACCCCACTAATCTCCCCCTGACCTACACATCTTGGGAGCAGTTTAGCACGGCCAATCTTCCTTTGGAGTGTGGAAGGAAATCCAGACAGATACAGGGAGAAAGTCACCCAAGGCTGGAATCAAACCTGGGGAGAGGCTATGGAGTGATTGGGAAAACAAGGATGAGAATTTTACAGTTGTGTATTGCTTAGCCAGGTATCAGTCTGTGAACACAAGTTTATTATTGCCCGTCTCAATGAGATCTCTCCTCATTCTTCTAAACTCTAACGAGTACAAGCCTAGTTTATTCAGCCTCTCCTCATAGCTCAACTCCGGTATCAGCCTAGTAAACCTCCTCTGCACTCCCTCCAAGGCCAAAATATCCTTGCGTAAGTACGGTGACCAAAACTGCACACACTACAGCTGGAGTACTGTGTGCAGTTTTGGTCGCCATACTTACGCAAGGATATTATGGCCTTGGAGGGAGTGCAGAGGAGGTTTACTAGGCTGATACCAGGGTTGAGCTATGAGGAGAGGCTGAATAAACTAGGCTTGTACTTGTTAGAGTTTAGAAGAATGAGGGGAGATCTCATTGAGACATATAAGATGATGAATGGGATGGATAGGATAGAAGTGGAGAGACTCTTCCTGCTCAGAAAGGACAGTAGGACTAGGGGGCACAGCCTCAAGATAAAGGGGGGGGTGGTTTAGAATGGAGTTGAGGAGGAACTTCTTCACTCAAAGGGTGGTGAATCTCTGGAATTCTCTGCCCTTTGAGGTGGTGGAGGCTGCCTTGCTAAATATTTTTAAGATGCGGGTTGATGGGTTTTTGATAAGCGAGGGGATTAAGGGTTATGGGAGAGGGCGGGAATGTGGAACTGAGCCACGACAGATCAGCCATGATCTTATTGAATGGCGGGGCAGGCTCGAAGGGCTAGATGGTCTACTCCTGCTCCTATTTCTTATGTTCATGTTCTTTTAAACTCAGATTCCACCATTTATATTTTTGAGTAATGGCTAGTTGTTCCTGATGACGACAAATCCTGCAGCACAAGTCAAAGACTGCGGAAGATGATTGCTTTTATTAAGGAAGCAATTACTGTGGATGCTGGAATCTGAAACCAAATGAGAAAACACTGGAAAATCTCAGGCCTGGCAGCATCTGTAGGGAGAGAAAAGAGCTGATGTTTCAAGTCCTGATGTCACTTTGTCAAAGCTAAAAGGCATAGTAAGTGGGAGTATTTATAGCCACAGAAATAAGAGAAAAGGCTGATTGTTTCCTTAATTGCACAATTGCCAAACATTATTGTTGTTTGCATCCCAGCCATTAACGGCAACATATCATCTGTGTTGATGGAAGTCTGGAAGCCTTCTGATCTGAAATGGTTTCATTAAAAACATATAAATTCAAAATGCTTGAGGCACTTGATTCAAAAAGAATTAAAATGTTAACCGTGGTTCTGTGTAGGACTCCTCTCCCCTCTGAATCAGGAAGTTTGATTTTTAACTCCAAAAATTTAACCACAACTTCTGAAGTATTTGCAGTAGAATCCAAGCCGATTTGATGTCAAAACAGAACTTCTCTATACTGAGTGTTGGTTGACTTTAATCAGTCTCTCAGCTCTCCTCTTGCTGTGCTAGCTCCGTAGAAGAAGTCCCCTATTTGTTTAATTAAAGTGCTTTCAACATACACAATGTCCATCACCTTTGTATCTTAATGGAATTAATTTACCATTAACAATATTCTAGTGATGAAAATGCTTTGTTTTTTAGATGAGTTGGATCCAATTGGGCGGATGATTTAAAAAAAAAAAATTCTACAGTAAAGTTCTGCTTGATTTTGATATCAAGTTGGTTTAGATTCTATTAGCAAATATTGATTATAATTTTATTTTCTTTTAGAAAAGCACTGACCTGATGTCCTGGCCAAATATCCCTCAACCATGAAATCAGATGATTTGGCATTTGTCTCTGTGTGGGATCTTTCTACCCACAAGTTGGCTGCTGTGATTTTCAGCATTCCAACAGTGACTGCACATCAAATTGAAAACCTTTTGGAAGTTCAGAGGTTATGAAAGGTATCACATTGTTTGGAATCTGCCCATGATCACACAGCTAGGTGGGGCTCTAAATTCCCTTTTTTTTTTCAAAAAAGTGTAACCTATAAGGCAGGTTGCAATGTGTATTAGAACTATCAACATTGAGGACAATTGTAACACCATCTGTAAAGCAGGAGTATGGTTGATTGTTCAGTTCAAGTCGAACAGTAATTATTGAGACTTGATCAGTGGCACAGTGGTTAGCCCTGCTGCCTCAGCGTCAGGGACCCTGGGTTCAATTCCCAGCTTGAGTCATTGTCTGTGTGGGTTTGCACATTCTCTCGGTGTCTGTGTGGGTTTCCTCTGGGTGCTCCGGTTTCCTCCCACAGTTCAAAGATGTGTGGTTTAGGTTATTGGCCATGCTAAATTGCCTGGGTTGTGTAGGTTAGTGGGGTATACGTGCGGGGATAAGGTCTGGGGTGGGATTGTTGTCGGTGCAGACCCGATGGGTCAAATAGCCCCCTTCTGCCATGCAGGGTTTCAATGAGTGGAAGCTGCAAGAGGCTCCCTATCCAAGTAAAGGTGGAAAATATAGCTGGACCCAAAGAGGCAATTCTTTGAAAAGTTTCAGTTGCCAGGGGTAGCAGGAGTGATCTGGGATCTCACAACCATTGGGAAACTTAAACCTCTCGTATGGTTTACCACTGCTTCCTGATGATTTCCCACTTCCACCTTGCTCAACTCCTACGGTCTCGTTTAAATCTGACATGGGAGTGCCGGCATAAAGCAGAGGGAGACCATGTGGTTGATGCATCTTGTGTTCAGGGAAGTGGAAGCCTACATCCCCTGTTGTGGGGGCCCAGGAGAGCAAACTGGTGAAAGGATAACACACTTGCCCAGCATGGGCTTCTCTACCTGTTCCTGGTGTCTTTATCTGGTGAGAGGGCAACAACAGCTTCCCTGTTCAGGTTAAAATTGCAGTCAAATTTCATTGATTGCTTATGTTCTGTCGCCTTTGTGTTCTTTCTCTTCCTCGCTAAAAAGTAGTTTATTTTGTTAGTGTCATGAGTAGGCTTACATTAACACTAAAATGAAGTTACTGTGAAAATCCACTAGTTGCCACAATCCACTGCCGCCCGTTCGGGTACACTGAGGGAGAATTTAGCAAAGCCAATGCATCTAACCTGCACATCTTTGGACTGTGGGAGGCACCCAGAGGAAACCCACACAGACACGGGGAGAACATGCAACTCCACATAGTGATCCAAGCCAGGAATTGAATCTGGGTTTTTGGCGCTGAGGCAGCAGTGCTAACCAGTGTGCCACCGCCTAACCCACAAGCACCCTACAAAAGGGATAAACTGTGTTTCACTATAAACATGATTATGTACAGGAAGTTCTGATGGGTAATGGTTAAATTCAATAATGCCATGAATAAAAACTAGACCTGGTCCTCAAGTTGGAATGAATCATTCATAGGAAGAAAAAGTGAAACATGTAGATATAAATTGTCCCATTGGTAAGACGCAATGTGGGTTCATAAAAGGCAGGTCATATTTGACTAATTTGGTGGAATTACATGTGCAGTGGACAATAGGATGTGATGTATTTGGATTTCCAGAAGACATTTGTCAAGGTGCTGCACCAAAGACTTCTGCATAGGGTAAAGATGCACATATTATAGAACAAAGAACAGTACAGCACAATACAGCCCTTTGGCCCTCCAAACCTGTGCCACTCATGTGCCCAACTAGACCATTCATTTCTAGCCCTCTATTCCCAGTCTGTAAAATATGTCCCCCTGACATCTGTGTTGACCCTTGCTGCCCTCACCTTGAACTTATGACCCCTTGTGTTCTTCACCTCTGACCTGAGGAAAAAGCTTCCCACTGTTCACCCTATCTATGCCCTTCATAATTTTTATACACCTTTTATTAGGTCACCCCTCATCCTCCGTCTTTCCAGGGAGAACAACCCCAGTTTGCCCAATCTCTCCTCATAGCTTATGGGTAATCTAGCATGGATAGAGAATTGGTTAACTAAAAGAAAGCAAAGAGTGGGGGTAAATGGGTAGTGTTCTGGTTGGCGATTAGTGATGTGTCTCAGTGGTCAGTGTTGGGACCACAATTGTTTACAATTTACATAGATGATTTGGAGTTGGAGACCAAGTGTAGTTTGTCAAAAGTCACAGATGACACTAAGATGGCGGCAGAGCAAAGTGTGCAGACTATGCTGAAAATCTGCAAAGAGATGTAGATAATCTAAGTGAGTGGGTGAGAGTCTGGCAGATGGAGTACAATGTTGGCAAATGTGAGGTCATCCATTTTGGTAGGAATAACAGCAAAATGGATTATTAGTTAAATGGTTAAAAAAATTGCAGCATGCTGCTGTGCAGAGGGACCGGGGTGTCCGTGTGCAGGAATCTCAAGGAGTTGGTTTGCAGGTGCAGCAGGTAATTAAGATGGCAAATGGAATTTTGTCCTTCATTGCTAGAGGGATGGAATTTAAAAATAGAGGTTATATTGCAGCTGTATAAGGTGCTGGTGAGGCCACACCTGGAGTACTGTGTACAGTTTTGGTCTCCTTACTTGAGAAAGGATATACTGGCACTGGAGGGGGTGCAGAGGAGATTCAGGAGGTTGATTTTTGGAGTTGAGGGTTGGCTTATGAAGAGAGACTAAGTCTGGGGCAATACCCATTGGAATTCAGAAGAATGAGGGGAGATCTTATAGGAAGGGTTGTGAACCTGGAATTCCCTGCCCAGTGAAACAGTTGAAGCTACCTCTCTTTTGAATGTTTTTAAGGCAAGGATAGATAGATTTTTGCACAGTGAAGGAATTAAGAGTTATGACGAGTGGCAGGCAAGTGGAGCTGAGTCATGAAAAGATCAGCCATGATCTTATTGAATGGCAGAGCAGGCTTGAGGGGCCAGATGGCCTACTCCTGCTCCTAGTTCTTATAATCAATGCACTGGAACAGGTGGTTGGTTATTTGGAAGAGCTTTTGTCAGTCAGTCAATATCTGATCAGAGATTCTGTTGGACTTGCTTGAAATTTTCTAAATTCCCTGATTTTAAAAAAAAAAAGAGGGTGAAAAGGTTTTGAATGAAACACAGATGATTCCATGTGTTAGTCAGGCTAAACCAATTAAAAGCAAATTACTGCGGATACTGGAATCTGAATCGGAAACAGGAAATGCTGAGAAATCTCAGCAGGTCTGACAGCATCTGTGGAGGGAGAACTGAGCTAACGTTCTGAGTCTAGATGACCCTTCATCAGAATCAGATGAAAAGTCAGTTAACATCAGTTTTCTGTCTGGGAAGTTTGAGAAATGAGAGGAGAGGCTCAGTTTATGAATGGTCGCACTAATTATTGTTGTCTGAAACATTCATGCTCTTTTTCTAATGTTGCAAATTATTTCTGAGACATAGCTTGACTGAAGGTTTTTATTCATTTGTGGGACATGGGCATTGCTGGATGGCCAGCATTTATTGCCCATCCCCCCCCAATTTGCCTGAAGGCAGTGAGTCCGGCTCAGTTGAGCCGGAGTTGAGGGGGTTGAACTATGAGGAGAGGCTGAATAAACTAGGCTTGTACTCGTTAGAGTTTAGAAGAATGAGGGGAGATCTCATTGAGACATGTAAGATGATGAATGGGATGGATAGGATAGAGGTGGAGAGACTCTTCCTGCTCAGAAAGGACAGTAGGACTAGGGGGCACAGCCTCAAGATAAAGGGGGGGGGGGGGGGGGTTTAGAACGGAGTTGAGGAAGAACTTCTTCACTCAAAAGGTGGTGAATCTCTGGAATTCTTTGCCCGTTGAAGTGGTTGAGGCTACCTTGCTAAATATTTTTAAGACGCGGGTTGATGGGTTTTCGATAAGAGGGGATTAAGGGTTATGGGGAGAGGGCGGGAATGTGGAACTGAGCCACGACAGATCAGCCATGATCTTATTGAATGGCGGGGCAGGCTCGAAGGGCTAGATTGTGTTCTTGTGTTCTTGTGTTCTTGTGTTCTTGTGTTCTTGTGTTCACCACACTGCTGTGGCTCTGGAGTCACATGTAGGCCAGACCAGGTGAAGACAGCAGATCTCCTTCCCTAAAGGATATTAGTGAACCAGATGAGTTTTTCTGATCATTGGTAATGGTTTCATGGTCATTAGTAGATTTTAATTCCAGATATTTTTCTTCTTATTGAATTTAAGTTCTACCACTTGCCGTGGCTGAATTCAAACCAGAACACTAGCTGAGTTTCTGGATTAATAGTCTAACAATAATACCAATAGGCCATCGCCTCCCCAGCTGCTGAACGAAGGCCCAAGTACTTGATAGAGGATGGAAATACTGAAGAAACAAAATAGCTCATTGGCTTTGGAGTCCTCTTGGAGGAGATGGCAAAGCTCCATCACCAAGTTCCAGTTAAATCTTAACCTCTGGACATATTGATCTTGTGTGTGTCAGCTGCGCCCAGGTTTGGAGATGAGGCTGGAGGTGTGATGGTAATTCCAGATGCTGCCCCTTTAGTGCCACCTGCCAGCCCTCCTTACTGTGCCCTGCTGGATGTAGTGACAAGTGTGTGCTTCAAAACAGTCCCTCGTTCTGTCTGTACGAAAAGGGGGGCGGCAGTTGCCACTAGTGTCCAAATCCATCCAATCTTATAATCTTCCTGTGAAAGAGACTTGGAAGCCAAGCCATGTCTGGCTTCTTGAGATTCTGAAAGAAACTGTAATTTTGAAAAGTTGAGTTTGTGCAGACAGGAGAATTTTTAATTGCTTTCATTGCCCTCCCCTCACCCTTTTGCAAAAAAATATGCTTTATTCATAAAATATCTGAAAGAATGTTATAAACAGCCATTGCAATGCAATAGTATTCAAATTTTGTACATTGATTGTGTTGCACTGAGGTGCTTCAATATGATTGACATAAGATTGTCTACATAGAACAAGTTGCACTCTGAGGTGCTTCAATGCAACTGGGCTACATGTAATATTCACAATGCATTCAGTGAGTCATTCAACCCAAGGGGATTCTGCTGTCCTCAGTTCACTGGTTGAAAGGTCTTACACAGTAAGAAATCACAACACCTGGTTAAAGTCCAACAGGTTTATTTGGCAGTAAACGCCACTAACTTTTGGGGTTTGCCCCTTCATCAGCTGACAGTGGCATTTACTACCAAATAAACATGTTGGACTTTAACCTGGTGTTGTGAGACTTCTTACTGTTTACCCTAGTCCAATGCTGGCATCTCCACAGCATGAAAGGTCTTAGACAGCAATATTCCACATTGTGCCTCTGGTGGCTGCCCTAAGCTTTAGTATATCCCTCAGTACGTAGTCCCAGGCTGAAGAATGCACCAGTCTGTAATACTCAGTGGTGACACCTCCTTGTACTGTAAGACCAATCAGTTTCTGGCAGACCAAAGAGTGCCTTTCACCAAGTTGTTTGTTTGGGTGTGCATCCCTGGGAACAGCCTGTAGAGCACAGCTACCCAGGATGAAACCATCTCCCCTCTCTCCAGACTTTCCTTGCAAAGGCACATTCCACAAGGAGGTGGACAATGTTCTCTTCCTCACCAGTCTCCTTGGGGGCAGCATTCAGGAGGGGTGTGTAAGAAGGATCTTTCTCACCACCAGCCAAACTAGATCTTGATGTTTGCTTGAAAGTTCTGAGTCATTCCATTAGGTGACTGACAGTCTGCTCATGGAACTATCTAACATTACACATGGGCCACTTCCTTATGGACGTGTTGTTAAAATTATTTGTCTGGATCAACTTTTCCACAAGAGACAAATGGTATGACATGGTCTAACTACTTAGGGCGTTCTGCGGAGGTGTGGCTGAACCCATTCTTCATAACGCTGGGGACAGGTAAAATCCCTTGGTGTTTGCATACCAAGGGCCTACACACAGTTTGATGCGGCCACACGCTCAAAATTGGCCATCAGGATTAAGGCAATGTTCAGCCCACTTTTCCTCCCTTTTTTTAATCTAATCTACAGGTTTGTACTTTGCATTCCTAAGAACACAGGCCCCAGATGAAGTGGAAAATGGCTCCAGTTATTGCCACAGCACAGGAGTGAGGAATGGACCAGACCTGCACTGTGTGGTGACACTGAGGGTGCCTGATGGCCAGGTTCTTGCCTACAATGGAGAGGGTGCACCAGGGGAACAATGGCAGCTTTTGAGGTGGTTCTTAAGCTTACTAGAGACACAGCTTGTTGGCGATGACTGAACAGCTAAGTCACTGAAGTTGAAGAGACAAAGTCATCATGCATTGGCTTTTTACATGGTCAGGAGGAATATCAGAAGTTCTGACTGCATGCAGTGTTTTAATCCTTTTTTTTTCTGATGTGTAAACTGAGTGCTGGTGTGGAGATGCAGCAGGAAGTAAGCCAGCGCATCACCTTCGCTTAAAGCAGAAGGAACCAGAATTTGAAATGAAATTTTCAGTCATTCTGAATTGTGTGGATAATTGGGCTAGCCAGCACAGGTTTGTTAACAGAATTACATGATTACACATGCAAATGATCACTGGACCTTGTGACCCCTACAATCAAGAATGTGCTGTTGCAATTCACGATACAGTCAGCATAATGTGAGCTGGGGCTCATAATAAGACACCATAAGCATTTAGAATGTTCTGTGCCTGGGGCACGTGCCTACTTTGGGAGATGAACTGATCTTTTAGGAGGAATCTGGGAGGCAGAAATGAATAGAAGTATCTGTTGATAGTGAAATGGAAGTAAATAGAATACAGAGCACAATCTTCAGCCAAATGGTCTAATTTCTATGCAATTAAATGTTGAGCTCCGAGATGAGGACAAGGAAAACAGGTTTATTTTTCATGTTAAAACACGCTGGTCTTTGTGAAATTCTATCTAATTCTTTTATTAGATGATTCAACAAAGAGCAATCACAGATGTAGATTTAACCCTTGACAATGGTTTACTTTGCCTCCGAGCTCCTGTCTTTCCCTGTTAGTTGCAAATGTAGCCATCTATGGAATTAGTTGGAAATCCTAGAATCCCTAAAGTGCAACCCCAAACAGTTACCATGACTAATCCATCTAACCTACCCATCCTGAGACACTGACAGGCAATTTACCACGGCCAATCCACCTAACCTGCACATCTTTGGACTGTTGGAGACTCGTGCAGGCACTGGAAGAACATGCAGACTCCACATAGACAGGGATCAAACCCAGGTTGCTGGTTGATGTGAGGCAGCAATGCCAACTGATGCTGCAGTATAGGATTGTATGTTTTCAATGTGATGAGCTAACAAGACATGGACCTAAACATCCTTGCCTTTATTGGAAGAAGTTCTCCAATGTCCTGAGCAAGATCTCTTAATCAACCTTGCCTAAAACAAAATACCTGGTGGTTTATTTCACCGTTTGTGTTTTGAAGGTTGGTGCTAATGATTGTTACAATAGTGACTACACTTCAAAGTATTTCATTTGCTGTGAGATGTTGTGACATTGTGCAATCTGCAATTTAAATAGAAGTACTTCCATTTCCTTGTTCTCTTTTTATTCTCTTCCTCTTTCTCTTTTTGCTATATTTTTCATTAGAAATATTCTCAGATTAGAAGTTTGTAACCTGATTGCCTGTAATTTTTAAAGAAAAGTTTTTTCCCAGTTTTGCTTACTCTATCAGGTGATGTAGTTGCCCCAAACAGTATTTCCGGTGTGGAATTCAGTATGAATCAGGAAATACTGGGGGCTTGTAAGAAAGATACAGAAATAATCACGGGTGATTTTTTTAATGTGCACATAAACAGGATTAATCAAATTGGCAAGAGTAGCCCTGGGAGACACTTCATTGAATTTATTAGAGATCATTTCTTAGCAATATGTTGTGGAACCAACCATACAGCAGGCTACTCTGGATTAAGTATTGTGGAATGAACAGGGAGTAATTCATAGAAACTAGAAGCAGGAGTAGGGCATTAAACCCTTTTTTTTTTCCAGCCTGCTCCACCATTCATTTTGATTATAGTCAATATTCTGACTGTTCCCCCACCAATCCCTTGAGCCCAAGAGCTATATCTAATTTCTTGATCGGAATGTTTGTTTTAGCCTTGACTACTTTCTGTGGTTGTGAATTCCACATATTCACCACCCTCTGGGTGAAGAAATTTCTCATCACATAATGACTACATAGTTAAGAATCCTCTCGGGAAGAGTGATCATAGTACATTAGAATTCAAAATTCTGCTCAAGGGAGAGAAACAAGTCCCACACTCGCATTCTGGAGTTAAACAAAGGTAATTATGTTGGCATGAGGGCAGACTTGGCCCTAGTGGACTAGGCAGAAAGGCTAAGAGGTAGGACAGTTGACGAATTGTGGCAGTTGTTTAAGGAGATATTCAATTCCTCATGACTTGTAAAAGGGGGAAGAAGTCCATGGCAAAATTAATGACCAAAAAAACTTTGCAATGCCCATGGAAGATTAGGAAACTTTTCAAGATCAAAGGGTTACCAGAAAAAAAGTAAATTTTTGAAAGAAAACTTTCAAAAAAAGAATAGCAAAAGCTGCTATAAGTACATAAAAGGAAAGAGAGCAGTTAGTGAATCATTACTAGTGGTATTTAAGGTGTCCACCATACATCGTCCATATCTCTGACACATACAAGAGGGCAGGTAGACCTGTCAATGAGCTTGTTGCCAGGTTTGAGATATTTGGCATCAAGCATTCCCTTCGCTGGAGGTGATATTTGCTGAAATTCTACTCTCCACAGAATTGGAGCAGGTGAGGAGGGGGGGGGGGGGGGGGCGGAAACATCCAATGCCCTCAGGTGGGAGTTTCTGATCTCGAGCGAGGCTGTAATGTCCATTGAGTTTCATCTCCCTTGCTGAGGAGAAGCTCCCAAGAAAGACATGTTGTCCAATGGTTCACCATGGATCCTGATAGTCGGGTGGGCAGTGAGTGTTGCACAGTGAAAGCAGGCTAATGGAGCACCTTTTCAGGATGTTCATCCTAACATCCCTTTTTTTCACCTCTATGAATATATCACCAATACTTTGGAACTCTGTTTCTTGAGTGTGTACATAAACAAGTGTTGGTGTGCTGCAGATTGGAATGATTGTGGCTCTGGACTGAGGTGGAGCAAGTTGAGTAGCTTCCGTTTTGTCCTATAGAATATCGTTCACTTCAGTGAAGCGTTCTATAAAGTTGGGATGGAGTGTTGCAGTGAGGAAGATGGAAAAGGACAATGACACAGCCTTACTTGACCGCAGTTTTCACTCATGTTGGGTCTGTGGCAGATCGGCTGGTAAGAATCGTGGCTTGCTTGCCATCGTGAGGCAGGTTGAGGATGGTGATGAATTTCTGTGGTGGCTGTGAGAAACGCAGCTTACGTGGCGAAAAACTGCAGCAGGCAACGGTGCAGAGGGACCTCGGGGTCCTTGTGCATGAGTCGCAAAAACCCAGCTTGCAGGTGCAGCAGGTGGTCAGGAAGGCGAATGGGATGCTGGCCTTCATAGCGAAGGGGATTGAATATAAAAGTAGGGAGGTCTTGCTGCAGCTGTATAGGGCATTGGTGAGGCTGCAGCTGGAGTACTGTGTGCAGTTTTGGGTGCCGCACCTGCGCAAAGATATTTTGGCCTTGGAGGGAGTGCAGAGGAGGTTTACTAGGCTGATACCGGAGTTGAGGGGGTTGAGCTATGAGGAGAGGCTGAATGAACTAGGCTTGTACTCGTTAGAGTTTAGAAGAATGAGGGGAGATCTCATTGAGACGTATAAGATGATGAATGGGATGGATAGGATAGAGGTGGAGAGACTCTTCCCGCTCAAAAAAGACAGTAGGACTAGGGGGCACAGCCTCAAGATAAAGGGGGGGGGCGTTTTAGAACGGAGTTGAGGAGGAACTTCTTCACTCAAAGAGTGGTGAATCTCTGGAATTCTCTACCCGTTGAAGTGGTGGAGGCTGCCTCGCTAAATATTTTCAAGAAGCGGGTTGATGGGTTTTTGATGAGAGGGGATTAAGGGTTATGGGGAGAGGGCTGGAAAGTGGAACTGAGCCACGACAGATCAGCCATGATCTTATTGAATGGCGGGGCAGGCTCGAAGGGCCAGATGGCCTACTCCTGCTCCTATTTCTTATGTTCTTATGTTTTTATGCTTAGTTGTAGAAACAACACATCTTGTATACCATTTGCTTTGTATAACTTGGACCTCGTACATTCCTTCAGGATGTGGTGTATGCTTCACTGCACACCACACATCTGGTGTTATTCCTACTCCACAGGCAGTTTCTTTATTGTCCCTGACTATTGCTCTGTTAGCAGCAGCGAATTTTATGTCCTATGTTTGTGACTAAGATCACAGTTGTTTCCATAATGTGGGTTATCAATGTGCCTGACTATATCCAGTCTACCTAAACTTAGGCTATTTCTCTATGGTGTACAGATATGTTAACAGCATCTTTACCTGTTGTTCACATGGCCAAATTTGAGGAGGATGTGCCACATTCTCTCCTGGCTGATCAAGTCAGAGGCCTTCTGAGATCAAGGGAAGCCATGAATAGCAGTTCCTGCTGGTCTGTTTTTTTTTAGATGTCAGGTAGGACATGTGTGCTGATATCCATTTTAATGGAGCTTTTTCACTGGGCTTGCTGTGTCTGTCCTATCATTCTGAATCAGGGAGATCCTAAAACTGGGACAGAGGTACAAAGAAAATTACAGCACAGGAACAGATCCTTAGGCCTTCCAAGCCTGCACTGACCATGCTGCCTGACTGAACTAAAACCCCTACCCTTCCTCAGACCATATCCCTCTATTCCCATCGTAGTCATGTATTTGTCAATACACCCCTTTAAAAGTCACTATCGTATCTGCCTCCACTACCTCCCCCAGCAGCATGTTCCAGGTACCCACCACCCTCTGTTATTTTTTTTAAATGTTTCTATAAAATACCTGACTATATCAAGGGAGGTAGTGGTATTGTTGCTGGACTAGTGACCTAGAGTAATGCTCTGGGAACCCGGTTCAATTCCCACCATGGCAGAAGGTAAAATTTGAATTGAATTTAAAAATATGATGATGAAATCATTGTCGATTGTGGTAAAATCCATCTGATTCGCTAATGTCCTTTAGGGGAGGAAATCTGCCATCCTGACCTGGTCTGGCCTACGTATGACTCCAGAGCCACATGAAATGTGGTTTTATTGCCCAAGCCTGAGGGCATTTGGTGCTGGTTAAGCTAGTGATACTCACATCCCGTGAACAAATGTTTAAAAAAATCATGTGAAATGTGTTGCAAAGAGAAACCTCCACCGCTGCCCATGATTCCAGCTAAATTTCTCAAGATCAATCGCTGAGTAATATCCACCAAGATTGTTTCCCTTCTTTAATATAGAATAGAAATTTACAGGGCCACTCAGCCCATGTCAGCACAGGCTGACTTGCAGCCATCCAGTCTCTCGATCTGGAATCTGGTTAGTTGTAATTATGGTACTTGTGTATCCAATGGTGTAAGGTTTTGTTTCTACTACCCTTTTCAGGTGGAAAGTTCATTACTCCCATCACTCCGGGTGAAGCTGAGCTGAAAGCAGGAGGGAATAGGAATGTACCTTTCCTCTGACAGGAAGCTAGAACTGAATTTCGATTTTTGTTTTATTTTGGACCTGACCCCTCCTAAATTTAAATCTTGTGTTTTACTTCCTTATTGAATTACAGAAATTCAATTTCAAAGATTATTTTTAAAACTTCCTGTTCTTGGTATACATTTTGAGTCAAATTGGCATGTGCACACTAATACAAAATAATGACGTGTCCTTTGTATAGTCAATTACTTGTTCTATACTCAAAACACAAACCCCTTGTGACCTGGTTTTGGCTGATGTGATATTCAGGTTTTTCCCTTTTTTGTTCTGTTATCAGAGAAACTGGCACCCAGCGCATTAAAATGTTTCTAGGTGTGAATGCTGGAACTGTTTAGTGTCTTTTAGTCTGTTTGTTGACTTAAGCACTGTTAGCTTGGCTACTGTGTGAACAGTTTCTTGAGTATTATTATTTGCAACACCTTATAGGAAGCATATTAATCATAGAATCCCTACAGTACAGAAGAGGCCATTTTGGTCCATCGGTTCTACACTGACTCTCTGACAGATTTGTCTCATTCAGGCCCCCTCGCTTGCTCTATTCCAGTAACCTCTCTCACTTATCATGGCTAATCTGCACATCTTTGGAGTGTGGGAGGAAACCCACACAGACACAGAATGTGCAAACTCCATGTGGACAGTGACCCAAATAGATTGAAATCGGGTCCTTGGCGATATGGTCACTATTTGGTTCAATAGCTTTACTCTGATGTATACAGGCAGCCTTCGGACTTGACATAATTGATTCCTGAAAAATCCATCATATCGTAGAAAACATAGAAACTAGAAGCAGGAGTAGGCCTTACAGCCCTTCAAGCCTGCTCTGCCATTCATTTTGATCATAGCTGATAAAGTTGGAACTGATTTTCTTTTCCTATTGGAACATAAAAATGAGAGAGTGGTTCATGAACCAAGGCCTGAATCCTATTTACTTGTTGTCTATTTCTCCTCTACCGGGAGTTTATCTTCAATATTTTGGTTAATGATTTCAGACTTTTTAACCCATTGGGATTTTTAAAGTGTGGTGACTAGAGGGTCATTTTGGGTTTAATCCCTAAACATTTTCTAAACTGGAATCCACATCATGAGGGGACATCTCCCATGAAGGGTGGCCTCCATCCCCATGTGTTTCACTGCTTTGATCTGATGAATTTAGACCTGTCTGAGGGTTGCCTGAAGTCTGACACTCTTTTGGCAGAGTTGAGCACTGTGAGCTTGGTTTCTTGGGTTCATGTCACATGATCTGTAACCCCCACAACTTGCCTGGACTTGCAAATTCTCTAACTGTCCTGGAGACAATACACACCTCTTTAACCTGTGCTTAACCATCTCTCCATTCACGTTGTCTGTATCTTTAAGACTTGATTGGAATGCTAGTCTTTACAGGCAATCATTATTTTGTAAATTGAGTTTGTGTCTTTACATGCCCTGCTTGTGAACAGAACTCCCACTCACCTGACAAAGGGGCAGCAAGCAGTCCGAAAGCTAGTGGCTTTTGCTGCCAAATAAACCTGTTGGACTTTAACCTGGTGTTGTGAGACTTCTTACTGTGTGAGCCCAGTTAGGGTCAGCGGGCTGCACACAACCGGTTGGATGAGGCATTCTAGGGCAATTGGGAAGAAAGCTAGTCCAGGTTACTCAACGGCTGCACCAGTGACAGTGGCTTGACCAAAAGGTGCTGGGTATTGGGTGGTCAGTGGGCGTTTAGGAACTTTCCCGGGATCCAACAGTGCCATCCCCAAACCCATTGGACATGGGGCTCCAGATTCAAGAGCACCAGAATTCTATTGCAATCAATGGGAAATCCATCAGTAAGGCAAGGCCACATTCTTACCAACAACTTGGTTAGTTTAGTGGTTAGCACTGCTGCCTCACAGCACCATGGACCTGGGTTCAATTCGCAGCTTGAGTTACTGTCTGTCTGTGTGGAATTTGCATGTTCTCCCCATGTGAATATGGTTTTCCTCCCACACTCCAAAGATATGTGGGTTAGGTTGATTTGAGCATGATAAATTGCCCCTTTAGTGTTAGAGGGATTGGGAGGGTTAAAAAATGTGGGGTTACAGGGATAGGGTGGGATTATTGTTTGGTACAGGCTTGATGGGCCAAATGATCTGCACTCTAAATCCTATGCAATCAGAGGGAGGCATCTCTACTTCAGGTTTATTTGTAGCACAATTTTTTGGTGTGTTTCCCCTCCTTAGTGCTAAGAAATAAAACTGTTGGACTTTAACCTGGTGTTGTGAGACTTTTTACTGTGCCCACCCCAGTCCAACATTGGCATCTCCTCCATCTTTCTACAGGATCAGCGACCCACTATATAATAACAATAGAAAAGGTGTGTGATGCAGAATGTCAGTGTGAGGTTATGAACCTCTTGAATTTGTTCATTTGGCGTGCTGTTGTAAAGTCAAAATGGTGTTGATCGTTGTAACCTGAATGTTGTAAAAGTAGTGGACTGCCTGTATTCTCAATATACTTACACCACATTACCCTTATCAAATAAAACAATGAACAAAACTTTAATATATTTAGTATCTTGGCAAGTTTCAACATATCCAAGAAATTTGCATATACAATTGAAGTGAATCATGAGAACAGGAAATAAAGGCTTTAATTGTAATTAATCAAAAGAATGACATTTTATCAGCATGAAATCCTGCACTAGAATGTCTGTGACCCAGAGTAAACTACCTTCCACTGTGTAAATTTTACAATAACCATTTTCATATACACCTTTTTTAAAATATCAAGTCTGTGTGCCAGTTTATCCCCTCCCATGGTGCTACAGTGTAGTTTCATTGGCATCAAGCATAATCTCTCTCTTACTGCATTGACTGGTCATGTGACTGGCAAGCTGTCATTAACAATCATAATGAGCCTGATCCAAACTGTGAAGCATTTCCAGCAAGGTCCTTCAACTACACAGCTCAACCGATCTGACAAAGGGTCATCTAGACTCCAATTTTTTGGAGTTTAATGCAGAGAAATGTGAGGTAATTCACTTTGGTAGGAATAACAGATGTGTTGAGTATAGGGCTAACGGGAAGACTTTGAATAGTGTGGATGAGCAGAGGGATCTAGGTGTATGTGTACATAGATCCCTGAAAGTTGGGAATCAAGTAGATAAGGGTGTTAAGAAGGCATACAGTGTCTTGGCGTTTATTGGTAGGGGGATTGAATTTAGGAGTCGTAGCGTTATGTTGCAACTGTACACAACTCTGGTGAGGCTGCACTTGGAGTATTGTGTGCAGTTCTGGTCCCCACATTACAGGAAGGATGTGGAGGCTTTGGAGAGGGTGCAGAGGAGGTTTACCAGGATGTTGCCTGGTATGGAGGGGAGATCCTATGAGGAGAGGCTGAGGGATTTGGGGTTGTTTTTGCTGGAAAGAAGGCGGCTAAGAGGGGATCTTATTGAAACATATAAGATGATTAGAGGTTTAGATAGGGTGGATAGTGATAGCCTTTTTCCTCTGATGGAAAAATCTAGCACGAGGGGGCATGGCTTTAAACTAAGGGGGGGTAGTTATAGGACAGATGTCAGGGGTAGGTTCTTTACCCAGAGGGTGGTGAGGGATTGGAATGCCCTGCCTGCTGCAGTTGTAAATGCGCCTAGTTTGGGGGCGTTTAAGAGATCTGTGGTCAGGTTTATGGACGAAAAGGGATTGGTTTAGGTTAGTGGGTCATTGTTGTTGTTTTTGTTTAACTGGTCGGCGCAACATCGTGGGCCGAAGGGCCTGTTCTGCGCTTCTATGTTCTATGTAGACTCAACATTGGCTCTATTCTCTCTGGAGATGCCAGCATTGGACTGGGGTAAACACAGTAAGAAGTGTCACAACACCAGGTTAGAGTCTAACAAGCCACTAGTGTTTTGGAGCGCTGCCCCTTCATTAGGTGAGTGGGATTTCAGTTCACAAACAGGGCATATAAAGACACAAACTCAATTTACAAGATAATGATTGGAATGCAAGTCTTTACAGGTAATCAAGTCTGAAAGGTGCAGACAATGTGAGTGGAGAAAGAGTTAAGCACAGGTTAAAGGAGAAGTGTATTGTCTCCAGCCGAGACAGTGAGATTTTGTAAGTCCAGGCAAGTTGTGGAGTTACAGATGCTGTGACATGAACAAGATCCCAGTTGAGGCTGTCCTCCCTCCTGTATGCAGAATTTGGCTATCAGTCTCTGCTCAGTGACTCTGCACTGTCGTGAAGGCCACCTTGGAGAACAATCAGAGGCTGAATGTCTGTGACTGCTGAAGTGTTCCTGACAGGAAGAGAACAGTCTTGCCTGTTCTCCTGAAGGCTGGACAGTTTGCTGCAGACAGTGGTCTGTTTGAGGTTGTGTGGTTGTTTTGAAGGCAGGAAGTGGGGGTGTGGGGAATGGCCTTGGCAAGATGTTTATCATCTTCAGTGACATGTTGAAAGCTCTGGAGAAGTACTGGATGATGAAGGGTACTCTGTCCACCATGTCCCATGTTTGTCTTGAGGTTGGTGCAATTTTTCACTGATCAGTTCTGATGCACCACAATGACTTGAGTGCCATATCCTGTTCTTATGAGGGCATCTTTTCAGCGATGGATTCTTGGCAGGGATCTTGGGTTCATGTCACTATCTGTAACCCCCTAGGACTAGGGGGCACAGCCTCAAGATAAAGGGGAGGCGGTTTAGAACGGAGTTGAGGAGGAACTTCTTCACTCAAAGGGTGGTGAATCTCTGGAATTCTCTGCCCGTTGAAGTGGTGGAGGCTGCCTCGCTAAATATTTTTAAGAAGCGGGTTGATGGGTTCTTGATAAGAGAGGGGATTAAGGGTTATGGGGAGAGGGCGGGAAAGTGGAACTGAGCCACAACAGATCAGCCATGATCTTATTGAATGGCGGGGCAGGCTCGAAGGGCTAGATGGCCTACTCCTGCTCCTATTTCTTATGTTCTTATGTTCTTAACTTGCCTGGGCTTACAAAATCTCACTAACTGTCTCGGCTGGAGACAATACTCTTCTTTTTTAACCTGTGCTTAACCCTCTCTCACGTTGTACCTTTTTTAAAGACTTGATTGTCTGTAAAGACTTGCATTCCAACGATTATTTTGTAAATTGAGTTTGTTTCTTTTATAACCCTGTTTGTGAATAGAACTCACACTCCTCTGGTGAAGGGGCAGCGCTCTGAAAGCTAATAGCTTGTGCTACCAAGTAAACTTGTTGGACTTTAACTTGGTATTGTGAGACTTCTTACTCTATTCTCTCTCCACAGATGCTGTCAGACCTGCTGAGATTTTCCAGCATTTTTTCTGCTTTGGTTCAACCTTTTTTTTTTATGGGCTAAAACTGTCTGAACCACCTGTTTGCTTGTTTTTTTTCACTTGCTGCACATTGCATGGGGCATATTTTTGTTGCTTGTATTAACAAACTCCTGTTGAATACTGACCTGAGTTCAAGTTGGTTTTGTGAACAGTATCATTTAAAGGTGTAGTAATCCTGTTGGACTATTTGCATTTAAAACAAAATTCAGGTTTTTTAGCCTGCAGAACTATGCTACATGTAGGTGTATATTCACACTGCAGTGAAGTTACTGTGAAAATCCCCTAGTCGCCACACTCTGGTGCCTGTTCAGGTACACCTGAGGGAGAATTTAGCATGGCCGATGCACCTAAAACTTTGGATTGAGTGAGGAAACCAGAGCACCCGGAAGAAACCCATGCAGACTCTGCACAGACAGTAGCCCAAGCTGGGAATCGAACCTAGGTCCTGGTGCCGTGAGGCAGCAGTGCTAAACACCATGCCGTGAATAAAACTTTTTGTAGAAAGAATTAAATAAGTGTTAACAACAAATTATATTTATGTATGTCATGCACTCATGTTTACTCCCTCCTTCCCTCAACAATCGCCTTTAATGGACACATTAATCTTAAGCTATTTATTTCTGGAAGGGCCACCCAAAAGTATGCCATTGCCCTCTGGAAACATCTGAGCTCCAGCTCTCTTCAGAGCTAATACTTTTGCCATCTTTTGTGGATACCCTGGTTTATAGCACTGAAAAGTGATCAGAGCATCCAAAGTAATTCAGCTGATTACTTTCTGCAATAAGACACTGAGGCCCACAGTCGATTCTGTAGTTTCAGACTAGGTAATCATCCAACTTCTATTCCCTCAGATTGAAACTAAGATTACACATCCATATTCCATACAGTCAATGATAAAGCCAGTTCTTTACACTGCTTACAGTGCAGATCTATCTCATGGTCACTTACTCTCTCTTCTAACTAACTCTCTCTCAGAAGGCATCCAAATTTGAAATTTGCCAACCACTAATCTCCCTATTTAAGAACATAAGAACATAAGAAATAGGAGCAGGAGTAGGCCATCTAGCCCTTCGAGCCTGCCCCGCCATTCAATAAGATCATGGCTGATCTGTCGTGGCTCAGTTCCACTTTCCCGCCCTCTCCCCATAACCCTTAATCCCTTCTCTTATCAAAAACCCATCAACCCGCTTCTTAAAAATATTTAGCGAGGCAGCCTCCACCACTTCAACGGGCAGAGAATTCCAGAGATTCACCACCCTTTGAGTGAAGAAGTTCCTCCTCAACTCCGTTCTAAACCGCCTCCCCTTTATCTTGAGGCTGTGCCCCCTAGTCCTACTGTCTTTTTTGAGCGGGAAGAGTCTCTCCACCTCTATCCTATCCATCCCATTCATCATCTTATACGTCTCAATGAGATCTCCCCGCATTCTTCTAAACTCTAACGAGTACAAGCCTAGTTTATTCAGCCTCTCCTCATAGCTCAACCCCCTCAACTCCGGTATCAGCCTAGTAAACCTCCTCTGCACTCCCTCCAGGGCCAAAATATCCTTGCGCAGGTGCGGCGCCCAAAACTGCACACAGTACTCCAGCTGCGGCCTCACCAATGCCCTATACAGCTGCAGCAAGACCTCCCTACTTTTATATTCAATCCCCTTCGCTATGAAGGCCAGCATCCCATTCGCCTTCCTGACCACCTGCTGCACCTGCAAGCTGGGTTTTTGCGATTCATGCGTTTTTTTTTAATATACAAGAGCTGGATTTCTGGTGAGGTCAGCTTCTCACTGGAAATGGGCAAGAGACTGAATTTATTTAAATTTTGAATTTCCATCGGTTTAGTGAGCCTGGCCCTCATCATCCAGGCTCACTTGCCTTTATGGCCTTGTTGGGAGAGGTCCTCTCCAAGGAAAATACCTGCTCCATGAACGGGGAACAGTTGTGTTGGTCCCACTGGTGGAACCAGAGGCTATTGAGGCTGCCCTGGGATAGGGGGTTGCTTTGGCACTGCACAGCAGCAGAGCATATTGGTGGTTGGGGGGGGAGGGGGGAGAAGAGACAGGGAGTGAGACCTGATGCATACTCATCAAAGGGATGAGTTTGGGGGATGCACTCTGCACACTCTACAATTGTGATTTCATCAGTGGAAGGAGGGTGGGGCAATCAGTCTGGACAGTGGCGGCTGGATGTCTCTGCATTGTGGGGCTTGTGATCGGCCATGGGCCCTCATGATTGTGAGGGGAGAGGTTGCCTGCAGCAGCAGGGGGCTGACAGCTGTGTGTCTCTCTCTGTCCCTGCACATGTGTGCTGTCAGTGGTCTGCCCCTGTGCAGTGGCTCCCTCTTCATGCTGGCTGACAAACTTTAGCCCAGCCCAGTGCCTGCACCAGCTAGAAACAATCCAGCCCATATTCTTAATGACTTAACTGCACAAGATTGGGTATGAAGAATTGCCCAAAAATGGATCAGGAACTTTTTCATTTTCATACCTAGCTGGACACTTAAAATTATTCTGGCAAGTGGGCGGGACAGGACCATGCAAAGATCTGCTGATCTCTAGTGGGGTTTTCCAGTCTTGGGGTGAGTGTGGTCATAAAATCCCTGTCCATGTCTCCAGCTCCTTGGGTCAATAAGCCCACCTGCTGCTTTAAATCTGTCTCTCTATCTGGTTTTATTGAACAAACATGCGTCACCTTTTGAACTGTTGTTTTCTGACCCTCTAAAGCCCATCACTTTTTTTTGCCTCTCTAGCTGTTAACCTCTTAAGCAACAAGGCCTTGACCTTAAGCTGCAAGCTTGCTTTAATTGTACTTATCCCAGCTTTTTATAGTTTAATTCCAAAACACACAAACTAATATTCACAAAGGGTAAACTGCTTTCATCTCAAAACTGATCCTCACTTGCACAATTTAGGCTTCTGAAGGTTGGAAAATGACGTGAAGGCATTGATTGTAAGAGGTTGGTTGGAGGGTAAGTAAGTGATCTGTCAAAGTTTCTACTTCTATGGTGACTTTTTTCTGACCTGACCAATAAGACCTATCCTAGTTAGTAAGCAACCTGCCCAATTACTGCTTGGTATGTTTCCAGGCATACAACAGATTATACTCAGTACAGTGCAATCATACGATACTAAGTCTGGAAGGGCAGATTGCACTAGGTATATCATTATAATACTCAACCTGAAAGGGGTCAAGGAAGTACAATTAAACAGCTTAATTACCATTTGATGGTGTTGGTGAATGGACTGCTTGGGAAGAGGAGAAAGAACAGTGTTCATAGTGCAGTACAGCTCGTGATGTCAAATTAGTTCGTCTTAATGCCTTGTCTGCAAATGAAATTTGAGAGGCAAAGTGGAGATGGAAGGGTGTTGGTTCCACATTGTTGGCAAAATTGAAGCCCACGGGAGTAAAGGGGGCAATGGCAGCATGAGCAGGAAAATGGAGAGTAGACAGAAGGCAGGGAGGAGTGCAGAGCAGTTTTTCCAGACTGGAGGGAAGTTTATTGGTGCCTCCCATATAGGATTGCTCCTTTTGTTTTAGTCAATATGCCTCCCACATGTACAGTCATTAATATAAGATCAAAGTTTAGCGATGTCTGCTACAAACTTGAGTTTTACATCAATGAGAAGGATAGCATGACTGCAAGGCAAAGTGCAGATGAAATTTTTTGTAAAGAAATGAGGGTGCATTCTTGGGAGGGGGCATCAATTTAAATGGTTAAAATTTTTGTGTTTTTTTTTAAGCAAAAGGCTCAAACTTATGGAAAAATCTTTATGGGTGACCAGGCTAGTTGAGAGCCTTGGCTTAGTGAGCAGAAACAAAAGATACAAAAGCTAGAAAGCTGAGCTAAACCTTTTAAAGAAGCTCTGGATAAGGCTGAGTTGGATATTCATTCTGTCTGATTCTAAGCCCCATACTTTTAAAATGTAAGTTGGGCCTTAGAGGATGCAGAGGAAATGAATGAGAATTATAGCAGGGATGTGGGGATTTCCAACTTGCATAAAGAGTCTGGCCAAACTGATTTTGGTTTCTTTCAGAGTAGTGAAGGTTATGGAGAGATTTTATTAGAGGCTTGTGAAGGGGTTTTGGTGAGAACAAATAAGGTGGAACTATTTTTCTACGGGCAGAGGAGAGAAGAGTTCTTTTTCACTCTTTGCCATCTGGAATTCACTTGTTTTAAGTGTTGTGAAAGCAGATTTAAATACTAACTTTGCAAATGAATGGGATCATTACCTAAAGGGAGAAATTTGCATGCTTACACTGAAGGGCAGGTGGCTGTGACTGCGAATTGGACAAACAAGTTTTCTGTTTGAAAGAGCAGCCACAGTGGAGTCAGGGCTTTATCTGTGCTGTATTATCTATGAAAGTGTTCTGGAATCTATCATTGTGGGCATCCAGACTGTCCTTGCTTAGCTTTATTCAACAAGCTGGTTTTTAACTTTAGTAATTCAGCAAAGTAAAATATAGAGGGAGATGAAGGCACCTCAGTTGCAAGATTTTGGTTTTATTATAGTCACATGTTAACATTGACAAATATTGTTTCTTGCACACTATACAGACAAAACATACCACTCATGAGAGAATGCAGAATGTAGTGTCACAATCATAGCTAGGGTGTAGAGGAAGAGCAACTTAATGCAAGGTAAGTCCATTCAGAAGTCTGACAGCAGCAGGGAAGAAGCTGTTCTTGAGTCGATTGGCATTGACCTCCAGACACTTGTTCAGGGTGTTTGGGGTCCTTGATTATGCTGGCTGCTTTGCCGAGGCAGCAGGAAGTGTAGACAGAATCAAGGGTTGGGAGGCTGATTTGCATGATGGATTGGATAAACTTGAGGTTTGTATCTGCACTGAACTCAGAATTATGCCTCAGCATCAATGCTGATCTGTTTGTGACCACTTACCTGTCAAGTCTGGCACATCAGGTACAGTTTGGGGATGGAGGATGAAAATGTGTACACAGCTCAAAAGGCAGTGTATTCTTGATGTCACAAATATATTGATGCTTTTGGGACTATATATTAAGGTATAAAGGAAGATTGAAGGGGGTCAGATTAGCTGCCCAGAATTCTGCCAGCAACAAGCCTGGCTTTATAAGGCTTGGTTGCGGGGGGGGTGGGGGGCCAAGCTGTTGTACTGGGAATGGGGTGGAAGTAGAAGATATTCACACCTGTAAACAGTAATGACCAGGGAAGCTGTGCTTGCAATGAATAAACTTAGTCTCCAAGTAACAAGGAGGAGACAAATGTCAGGTTTTGTAAGTGGTTATACTTTAATTCCAAGGTGACATGAAATTGTAGATCCAGAGGATAGCTAATTAGCATTTCTACCTGAATACAAAGCCTATGTGAATCATTCTGTCATGGAGATAGAAGGAGTCTATTGCTCTGCTCTTTTCCATTCATGCAGATCAATCCCATCAGTGGGACAAGTTCATTGGAAGCCATGGTAGGATTGTATTGGAACATTTTCTAAAAATATCCAGAAGGTCACTGGGATTAATCTGCAAGAATGCAAAAGAGCAGAGCAATAGACTCCTTCTGCAGTTCACCACACAGGATGCAGGTGGGAGTTCACACTTGGAATGAAGAAACCAAGTCTGTGAGGGTTTAAACACAGTTGGAAGATTTTATCTAGCTCTAGGTAGAAGAAGGATCTACAATTCACTCATACAATTCAGTCAGTTAAGGCAGTAGAAGTTATCTCAGTGGAAACAGGAGCTGAGAATAACCTTGAACTGATTTCTGGAGAATGAAGTATAGCCACAGTGGGGATTTTTTTCATTACTAACAGTTAAATGGGGGATTTTGGCAGTGCAGAATATAGGTTGTCTATTGAACTAGTGTTTGTTCAGTACTGTTTTTAGTTTGTTATAGTAAAAGACTTAACTGTCTGAGGATAGTAAGAAATATTTGATACGGGAGATAGTTATGCTACTTTTTAAAATGATTAATAGACAAAATGATGCATTGTGTTTGAATACTTCACGTCCCTTTTAACCTTCATCAAAAGAAAATTGCTTTTTGCGCCAATTATTCTTGTGGTTTGCACATGATGCAATTGACAAATGAATTGTTAATTAGTGGTTTGTTTACCCTTTCCTCGGGTTATTGGAGCAATGGCTTGTTTTACAACCAAGTCGGATATCCTGTTAAAGGCTGCTGTTTTTATTATCAAATTTTCATGGCAATTTGAGTGCAAACTGTCAATCCTATCGCCCCAATTTTTACACCATCTGTTGATGGGACTCGTGATTTTATTTGTGCTGTAGATAAGCAATTTAGAAGCATGAAAAGCTGCAGTTAGTGTTTCTGCTTGTCTACTCGAGTCAGTGCTACATCCCTTCTGATCTGGTGATTTGTGGTAAAGTGGAAGGCGTTGGCCAATTACATAGGAATCATAAACATTCTTCAAGGCAGCTGGGGAAATCCACAATTCTTTCCCTTTTAACTAACCTCATGTTGTCTAGTGATAACATCTTGCTTTGGCTGGCCAGTAACTAGAATGTCTTTACTGTCTGTTCTCACTTCCCCTCTTTTTTTTCTCTACAAGGCAGGCAGACAGAACCTTTTGCCCTATGAAATCTGTATCTGAGCTGAATTCATGCATTCCTGTAGTGGTGTACTGTAAAGTGGATGTGCAAGTGACCACTTGGAGGAATGGAACAGTTTCCAGCAAGGAGCTTGCAATTCTGGTCAAAAGTTGGTTGAATTTGAAGTGTAGTTATTAGTGTTGCAAGTAGGCTTACATTTTTCACTGCAATGAAGTTACTGTGAAAATCCCTGAGTTGCCACACTCCAGCACCTGTTTGGGTACATTAAGGGAGAATTCCGCATGGCCAATCCACCTAACCAGCACCTCTTTGGATTGTGGGAGGAAATATGGAGAGAATATGCAAACCCCACAGTGTCACCCAAGACTGAATTGAACTCTGATCCATAAGACATAGGAGCAGAATTAAGCCACTTGGCCCATCAAGTCTGCTTTGCCATTCAATCATGGCTGGTAGAGAGAATGGGGATGAGAAAACTCCTTTTTTTTCCCCCTGATCCTCTTATTAAATAAGAACCTATCCATCTGCCTTAAAGACAGTCAATGACCTTCTGCAGCAAAGTGTTCCACAAATTCACCACTATCTGGCTGAAGAACAAAGAACAAAATCAGCCCGGGAAACAGGCCCTTTGGCCCAACGAGCCCGCGCCGCCATCTCAACACCACCAGTCCACCCCTCCACCCATGACCCCTGTCTAATGTTTTATGGCCATCCAGATTGAGGGAAACTGATTTTAGCGACAATTTATTCCTGCCAATCAGCCTAACAGCACATCTTTGGGGTGTGGGAGGAAACCGGAGCACCTGGAGAAAACCCACGCAAGCACGGGGAGAATGTGCAAACTCCCACAGACACCGGCCCAAATCCATGTATCTGCACAGCAATCAGCGATAGTCACTGAGCTGTCATCTTGTCCAGTTTAGGCACACACTAACGACATGAAGCACTAGGCCAATCTCGAACAACCAAGAGCAGCCCCAGTACGACCCATTGTGTGTATGCCCCTCGTTGGACACGAGGTGGACCGACTTAAAACCTGTGAATGAAAAGAGAAAAAACATTATTATCATATCATACCCATTTACATTACCAGGGATGCCCCAATGCTAATGACCCTTATTTAAAACAATCTCCCATATCCACCCATCTCCAACTCAGTCATGTGCCTGTCTGAGTTACTCTTAAATGACTTTAGCATGTTTGCCTCCACCACCTTGGCAGAGCATTCCATACCCCCACTACCCTGTGTGGGGGGGAAAACCTCCCTCTAATATCTGTTGTACCTCTCCCCCCTTGTCCTACGTGTCTCTATCATAGGAAATAGCTTACCTCTGTTTACTGAAATTGCTCCTCATCTCTGGTCCCTGCCACTCTGAGACAGCAGTGCTATCCACTGTGCCCAATTTAAATATTGCACTGTGTTGTGATCACTATCTATCTGTGATCTGTCTGGTCAGTATAGATCAGGCTGTTGTGTTCATTTGCTTTCCTCCATGTTCTAGTCTGCATCCAATGATTGAGAATCTGCATGGGGCGTCATGGGTTGTGAGCCCCTGTCTGTTGCTCTATCCTGTGACTTGCATCAATAGCAAAGTGCCAATTTGTCCTGTCTCTTTGCAGCAAATGAACTATGGCAACATGTGTGGTAATGAAGTAAGTCCCTGAACGTCGCACCAAACTTAGTGTTGGAGCTGCTTGCTTTTTCCACTTATTTTTGATTTTATTGTTGATGCATGTGGAAAATATAGTGGAAAGTATTGTTTGTTGCACACTATACAGACAAAACATCCCATTCGTAGAGAAGGAAAGAGTGCAGAATGTAGTGTCGTAGCTACGGTGCAGAGAAAGGTCAACTTAAGGTAGGCCCATTCAAAAGTCTGACAGCAGCAGGGAAGAAGCTGTTCTTTGGTATGTGACGTCAGACTGAGTGGTTACACCGGAATAGTCCAGAATTCAGCTTTACCTGGGATATTGTCTGCTGTTTAGCAACATCCTTCTATGACCTAATCCCTGCAAAGATTGTGTTTTGTTAATGGAGCATTGCATATTTTTTATTATTATTAGTCATTCAAGGGACATGGGTGTCACTGGCTGGCCACCATTTATTGCCCATCCTTAGTTGCCCTTGAAGGTGGTGGTGCCTTCTTGAACTGCTGCAGTCCATATGCTGTGGGTTGACCCACAATGCCACTCGGGAGGAGTTCCAGGATTTTGGGCCTATGACGACTTCTGCGTTCAGTGTGTTAACCCAAGAACCAGCATGTGACTTGTGATTATTATGCAGCATATGGTATCACTCTGTTTATAATGGTTAGCACCAGTGACCCAGGTTCGATTCCAGCCTTGGGTAACTCTCTGTGGAGTCTACAAGTTCTCTCCATGTCTGTGGATTTCCACCCACAGTCCAAGGATGTGCGGCTTGGGTGGATTAGCCATGCAAAATGACCCCCTTTAATGTCCCAAAGATGTGTGGGTTAGGGGGATTAATGGAGTAATAGGTGCAGTAATGGATATAGGGCCTGGATGGGATGCTGTGTTAGGAGTTGGTAATTTGATGGACCAAATGGTAGCCTTCCCCACTGTAGGGATTCTGTTTGTTCTAGTCACACTTGTATTTTTATTTTTAGGTTTGGTGCTTGGTCAAATCAGCACTGTTCCTACAGTTCCACTTGGTTCTACACTCGGGACCACTTTGACCAATACAACTGATGGCATTAACATCACCACTAGCACTACACAGAGAATTGACTCCACTCGGCTTCCAGGATCAGTCACATCCATGTCTTCAAACTGTACAGCTTTCAACACTTCTAATTGTGCAATGTGCTCTCCAGGGCATTACTCCAATAATGGTAAGTGGCTTTGGATTTCTACAGTTAGAAGTTTTTTGCCTGAGTTTGAAAGCAGCAATGTATTTAAAATCTTGTTCCCCACAGAATGAATCTGAGTCTCTGGTGTACCATTCCAGCTCGTGTTGTCTTCATTCAGTGCAGGTCGTATGTGAATATATTTGTTTGGATGTAAACTTTCAGTGACCCTGGATGCAGGACCATCCTAATGCAAAGTAGCAGCACTATGGAAATCTGGATCTCCAGAATCTCTACACAAGCCAAATGGGCCTGCATTTTTGGGAATATAGGATCTTGAGAAGGTCTTTAAATTCTTCAAACTTGTTATGCCAATCAATTAAATTTCTTTCAGCATAAATTTGAGAAGGTTTACATGATAATTGGAGGTCTAACTTGCCAAACTATTTTGGATTTGGTACACTTCTACTGTTAACTAAGGTTTACAAACGTCAGTAAAATATAGGAGCAGAATTAGGCTATTAGACCCATTGAGTGTGCTCAGCCATTCATCCATGGCTGATATGATTCTCATTCCCATTCTCCTGCCACCTTCCTGATTTACTAGACCATAAGATGTCCTCGTGATGTTATTGAGTTTCTATTTGATGTAAAATGTGGTGGATATTTAAGTGGTTGTAACTATTTATTTATTTTTCACTTCTTCCAGGGTCCCTGAATTGCTCTTGCTGTTCTGATGGATTCTGCCTTGCTCCAGATGATTGTCTGATGTGCCCGCAGGGGTTCTACCAGCCTCAGGCAGGACAGATGACATGTCTGCCTTGTTCAAAAGGTGCTTATACAAAGTAAGTATGCGGGAGAAGTGTCAACAGTTGAACAGTGGATTCCCTCTGACACCTGGAGGGGGGCTGGCGGGGAGCAGCCCTCCTTCACAGGTGGCCCCTATAGCTGGAATTTTCCAGTCCCAGCAGGCAAGGGTGGACCACGCAAAGGTCTGTTGACCTTGGGCAGGATTTTCCAGTCTTGGGGTGAGCATGGCTGGAAAATCCCTCCCTGTGTGGGGCTCCTTGATCAGAGGGGTAATGTAGTTGAACACAATCCAACTCATCTGATGTTTTTAAGCTTCCTTCTGCAGTGAGGCTCTGCCTGAGTGGTAGAATGTGCATCATGACATTATTTGTCAGTGTTTAGTCATAAGATATAGAAAATAGCTGACTAAATTTCCAGTTACTGAAACATTTGAAGTTTTTTATAATAGAAATAACCAGCTATTGCATAGATTGTTCCTGTATCAGTTTCTCAACTCAATGTTAAATGTTGCCTTCAAATTGGGAGGCAGGGAAAATGTTTGTTAAACTTAATTCTGGACAACCACATTTATGACTAGAGATGTGAAATATTTTGGAGGAAAGGGGATTACTGAAGAATACAGGAGAGCCTGTGGTGATGGGATGCTAGAGGTTAGTAAAACATTGTACAGATTTTGTTTAATATCTCAAAGGAAGCCAGCATGTATTGCCCATCCATAACTGCCCTTGAAGGTGATGATGAGCTGCTGCCTTGAACCACCGCAGTCCATGTCAAGTAGGTATACCCACAGTGCTGTTAGGGAGGGAGTTCCAATGACAGTGAAGGAACTGTGATTATATTTCTAACTCGGGATGGTGAGTGGTTTGAAGGGGAACTTCCAGGTGGTGGTGTTCTCATGTATCTGCTGCTCCTGCCCTCTTTCCAGTTCACAACCCATAGTGTTATCCCACTGAGATTAACCAATTCTGTATAACCCAGGGATTTACTCAGACATAGACCGCCCTTGCTAGCTCAGTTGCATGGTAGTGTTACTATTTGAACCACCTGGACGATCTCTCATTTGGTGGTAACTGTTAGCTTACTGTGGGTATGACACTGGTTGAGGATAATAAACATTATTCTTGTATTCTTCCATCTGTTACAGTATCTCTGGGATATGCTGCCTTCTTGCTTAAGTGTTTTAATGGGACTGAAACTGGTGACAGGAAGTGAGTGAATAATGTGGATCACTGAGACCTAATTAATGTGCAAACTTGTGGCAGGAATGTGAATTGATTTTAAAATCCAATTGGAGTCATTGCCATTTGGGGAATTTGAACTTGATTCCAAAAGTAGTTGTTCTTTTCCTATGTTGACTGTCCTTTTTTCAAAACTTGCATTCCTGTTGCAAGTACCAAACTCTAGACTATTGAATATGAAACATTTTACTGCTATTGCAGATGTTGGCTCATGAACTGAGGGGAAATGGATGTATGATTTATTATGTATGATTTTGCTGTGCTTTGACTCGAACCACTTGCTAGGACCCTCGTCCATACCTTCATTACCCCCCCCCCCCCCGATTCATTGAAAACACCTTTGTAGCTGGCTTCCCATCTCTCTGCTCCATAAATGTGTCCAAATCCTGTAATTTTTTTTTCCCACCACCCTGATGCCTGTTGTCCTTTAGCTCCTGATCTGGCAATGTCATTTTCAAATCCCTTGCTATCTGTGTAAACTCTTAACAGCTCAGTGCTGCTGTATTCCTGTCCGCACTCCTCTATTGGCAGACATGTCTTCAGCTGTCCAGTCCCTAAGCCCTGGAGTTCATCCCTAAACCTCTCCACATTTGTAATCTAGCTTCCACCAAGGCGGTGGGTAGAATTTTTTTAACTCAGAAAACTAGCCTCAGTAATGGTAACCGTGAAACAGTCATCAACTGTTATTAAAAACCTGTCTGGTTCACTCGTGCCTTTTTTTAAGGAAGGAAATCTGCCAGTCTATTCTCCATGTGACTCCAAACTCAAATGTGGTGGACTCTTAACTTCCCCCTGAAATGACTGACCTAGCAAGCCAAGGGCAATTAGGAATGGGCAATGAATGATACCCACACAAAAACCAGGAGTTGACCACCAGACCCTTTAAGCCTGCCCCACCATTCAACACAATCATGACTCATCTACGCCAGCCTCAACTTTTTTTTAACCTGTGCCATTTTCCCCATAGCCCTGATCAAATATTTAACCACCTCCATGATGAGAAACCACCCCACATACCATGAAAGAATAAATGTTAAAAATGCAATTTTCCCTTTTGTCTCTGACTTTTATTTATAGATGGTGAGAGAGGATTATTATTTATTACAAAGTAATTTATTGTAACAATTTGAAGTGTGGAGGAGGGGTGTTTCTTGGCCATTCTCTCACCCTGTGTTAATTTCTCATTTGGTTGTCTTTTGGCACTTTGTAGATGTTCTAAGTGGTGAATAAAGTTATGATACTGCCCCTCATTTCCTGGGCGTGGGTTCAAATTCTGATCCATCTGGATGGTAGTAAAAATTTTTTTGGCTTGTATTCCTTCAGTTTAACCAACAATAAACTTGTTGCAAACTAAATCCATTTCTCATGTGGGAGCAAAAGACCCTTCATCTAGTGAAATGGATCCAAAGTAGAAATTTTAGTGATTTATTGTGTGAATTCCATGAGCTGGATCTTCACAATTGCCCAAAAGGTGGTGGTGGTGAAAGCACATGGCATGCTTGCCTTCATCAGCCAGGGCATTGAGTATAAAAGTTGGCAAATTTATGTTGGCTGTATAAAACATTGGTTAGGCCACATTTGGAATACTGTGTCCCATTCTGGTCACCACACTACCAGAAGGATGTGGAGGCTTTGGAGGGAGTACAGAAAAGGTTTACTAGAGTGTTGCCTGGTATGGAGGGTATTCTCTATGAGGAGAGATTGAATAAACTGGGATTGTTCTCCCTGGAAAGGCAGAGGGGCAACCTGATAAAAGTTTATAAAATTATGAAGGGCATAAATAAGGTGAACAGTTGGAATTTTTTCCCAGGACAGAAATGATGACTACAAGGGTGCACAAGTTCAAGATAGGGGGAGAAAGGTTCAATGGAGATGTGCGGGAGAATTTTTGTTTTTGCAGAGGGTGGTGGGAGCCTGGAATGCACTGCCAAGTAAGATGGTTGAGACAGACACATTAGTGGCATTTAAGACTTATCTGGATAGAGATGGGATTAGAGGGATACAGGCAGTTGGTTGGTCTAGATTGGACAATGATTGGCACAGGCTTGGTACACCAAAGGGCCTGTTCCTGTACTGTTCTTTGTCCTTTTATTGTAAATTTTTTAATATTTTCTTTACAAGTCATTTTGAAGTTAGTTTACTAATTGGGTATCTCTCTCTTTTATACTTGCAGTTCTACAGGGAGTACTGAATGCCAATCCTGTGAATCTGGATATTATGCCAATGAAACTGGTTCCAAATCCTGCACTGCCTGCCTCCCAGGTACAGCTGCCTTTGTCCTGCTAGGCGAGAGCCCAGTAAAGATGGGCTGCGGGTTGGATGGGGAGGGTCGGCAATGCTGTGTCTTGTGTTCTTCCTCACCTCGTGTAAAGGGATTTTCCAGGGGCTTCCCTCTGAGTTTGGCACAATACATGGAACCAGTTAATACAAAGACTTGCTAAAGAAGTTCTTTATCTGACCAACACACATTGGGAGGGAGACAGCTGGGAGATGTCAACTTCTCTCTGACATTACAGTACATGTGTAAAAACAAGTATTCCTTTTCAAAGGTTTGTTTCTCCTGCCCAAGCTGTCAGCGAAACTAAATAATCCAATTACATTAATACACTTTGTTTACCTTTTGGTCATTCTACCTTCTATAGCAAAATTGGGAATTCACTGAGCAGATTGACAGAACAGCTCTTCCTGCTGTGGTATACTTCCTGCTTTTGAAATAGCTTTGCAAACAATAGACCAACTCCTCTCCCCAAAATAACTTGGGCTGGGGCATTTTTATAGCCCCTCTCATCCAGTGGGATATTGGAGTCCAGCCAGACTAAATGCAGATTTAACTGGCTGTGCACATCCCCCAGGAGACACTCTGCGGCAGGGCACAAAATCCTGGCCTTAGTTCTTCCTTCTCTTTGGGATTAGATCCACCACTGCTGAGGTGTCTGTTCCATCTTGTGGTTTTTGTGGGTTGCTTATGAAGTTGACCGTCTGCACTGAAAAGATCTATTTGGCCTGCTTGGTTGTGATGTGGAGTTACTTTTTCTATTGATTTTCAAGCAATGATATGAAGCGGAGGCCATTTGGCCCTGCATACCAGCAGCAGTTGAAATTTTTAGCAGCTAGTTCCACTCCCCCTGCTCTATCGCTGTGACTTTACAAATTTTTGCTTTTCAGGTTTTTCCAGTTCTCTTTTGAAAGTTACTAATGAATCTGCTTTCACTGGGCAGTATCTTCCTAATAACAACAATGTTCTGCTTAAAATTCTTACTTCCCAGTTAGTTCAAATCAGTGATCTTTGATTAACTCTGCCAGTGGAACCAGTTTTTCCTGACTCTTAATGTATTTTTTTTACTATTGCAAATTCTCCACGAACCTCCTGTGCTTTAAGGAATACAGTCAGTTTCTCCATTCAGTCACATAACCTTTCTGCCCAATCCTTATAGCTGTCATTCCCTTAGTGCCCAGAAATCCACCCATTTTCACTTTGAATATGCTCTGGGCTATTGAGAATTCACAGCCCTTGTGAAATTTCCTTGTCTCGGTCTTAAATGGCTGATTCATTATCCTGAGATTATAATCCTTCCAATCCCCTAGAAATTGGAGTAAGGTTCACCATAATGTCTCTGCATCTTTTCATAGGGTAAGAAGTCTCTCGACACCAGGTTAAAGTCCAACTGGTTTATTTGGTAGCAAAATCCATTAGTTTTCGGAACACTTGCTGCTCCTTTCTCAGGTGAGACTGAATGCAGATTTAACTGGCTCTACACGTCTGCCAGGGGACAGTTGAGACTTGCCTGATGAAGGAGCAGCAAGCACTCAAAGCTAATGGATTTTGCTACCAAGTAAACCTGTTGGATTTTAACCTAGTGTTTGTGAGACTTCTTACTGTGTTAACCCCAGTCCAACGCTGGCATCGCCACATCCCTTTAAATGGCCCAGGTTCTTTACTTTTTAAACAGCTTCATCAACTGGTCCTGCCACCTTTTTTTTAACCCCTGTGAGTTTCTCTATTCCTGCGCTCTCTCTTTAAAATTATACCAGTTTGCATTGTTTTCTTTCCCAAAAAGTGTCATTTGGTGCAGTGTTTTTTAAATTTGATCTGTTGTGTTTGCCCATTTTGTCTATTTTGTGCCCCTGAATTTATTGTTGAACAGGCCTTGCTTCCAGGAAAATGGTGAACTGGGTAAGAGAATGTGAGGGAGCATTCATTTTCAAATAGAAAGTGGTGGGCTGGATTTCGTTCTCTCTCTTAAAGGCAGGGTGGGGGGAGGCCTTGTAACAACATTCATCCTGTCTGAAATTCTGCAGCGGGGGTGGCATTGACCCCTTTCCCATCAATCCTTGCACCTAATTGAGCAATCTAACCAATTAATGGTCACTGAAGAATCTCATTCTGCCACTGCAGATATTCTACCTGTGGCAGCAGGGGGCAGGGAGCCTGTTGGGTAAAATAAGGAGGCCACTGGGGAAACCCAAGATCTTTCTCCTCCCCACCCCAGCCTCTTGAATCTGGCTTTAACTATTGCTCAGCATTGTGTAGTTCCAGCAGTGACCAGTATTGCTGGATCTTGGGATGACTGCTCTGTTAAAAATTTGAGGTCATGGGTGGGCTCCTTGCAATTTTTCCACTGGGATGGCAGCAGGACCGCAGTGCCTTGTGGGTGGCTCCATTGTCTGGGGGCTGGGTGGGCTGAGGGGGTGGTTAGTTATAAGGACCAGTGTCACCCCTGGACTGCATGGATTTAATTCCTCTGTTAACGTGCATCAGTGATTTTAGTACTGCTGCCTCAACGCCAGGGACCCTGGTTTGATTCCGGCCTCAGGTAACTGTGTGGAGTTTGGACTTTCTCCCCATGTCTGCATGGATTGTGCTCTGGTTTCTTCCCACAGTCCAAAGATGTGTAGGTTGGGTGGATTGGCCATGTTAAAATGCCCCTTGATGCCTGAGATGTTACAGGAATAGGGCCTGGGTGAGAGTTGGTGCAGACTCAATGGCCTCCTTCTGCATGGTAGGGATTTTATGATTGAATATACTTGCAGGAAAATCAACTAAATTTAAATGTGTTCCATTGGATACACTAGCCAATAAAATTCCACTTGTTTCCTAGGTTACTTTTCTGAGAAAAATGCACCTGTCTGTGAGTCCTGTTCCCAAGGGCTATTTTGCAAGTAAGTATTGGTATTGTGAATAATTGTAGAAATAAAGCAATGGAGTTGCTAATTTCTGGATTCCTAGGGAGCAGACTTCTGCTCAGGACATTTAAAGCCTGTGACCTCCCACTTAACAAAAGTATCAAACTACCATTGGCCCCGTTGTCTCCTAGCCCCACTCCTGGATGCTGCAGTGAGTTAACCTCAATTTTCACTGGCATTTTTTTTGGATCTTTCCATGTTACTATAATCTTCTCTAGTTTTTGTTCCTGCACACACCCTGTAGTCCTCCAATCAGCTGCATCTTGGCTTTACTTCCATCCATTTGGGCTATATTTCAGTTTTTAAAAATATTGCAACATGGAAATTAGGAGTAGGCCATTCAGCCCTTCAAGCCTGCTCCACCATTCTATATGATCATGGCTGATTGTCCAACTCAATACCCTGATCCTGCCCCTCCACACCCACCTCCTTAATCCTTTTAGCCCCAAATGCTATATGTAATTTTTTAAGTCACACAATGGGCCCTATCTTACCATTTTTGATTTTAAATGCTGGGTGGACTTGAAACTTGGGAGTGTTTTCTCAGGTCTGACTTTCTTAGACCCGTCCTCGGGCGCCCCCATACGGACTCTGCCTGCCAAAATAGCAGTGATTCTGAATCATGCTGCAGAAACCTGTGGGTGGGACTTAATGTGCTCAAAACACCACAGATCTGATCAGTTAAGAATAGAAAAACTGCTCTCCTGATTTTTTTTTTTATATATTGCTCCTAGGCCAGATAATGCTTTCCCCGGCCCCCACAACATAACTCTCTCTTGCCCCTTTTTTTTTAATCCCCCCCCCCCCCCCCCCCCCCCCACCACCATCATCAATCACATGCAGAGTGGCAGTGGACCCCTTGCTGCCACCTCCCCCTCCCCCAATCACCGATCTAAGTCAACACTGCCGGACACTCTGAACTTTCCTCCTCGGAAGCTGAAGCGCTTGAATTAGACCTTAGCTGAGCATGTCTGTTTCTCCCTGAGTCTGGGTGAATGTGCTGGTAAAGGGGGAAGCGATGGTAAATTTGGGTGTGCAGCCCATTAAGTCAGTTTTTAAATGCATGCAATTGCCTTTTTTAAATTGATGTCGTGCCCGTTACAGGCATAGTCCCAATAGCAATAGCAGCCATTTTTCAGTCATTGGTGAAGGGGGAAATGGGCATGGATTGTGCTACTCATCTCCTGCCTGGCTCTACCAATTTTTCACACCCGACAATGGGCACAACCTAATGGTAAAATAGGGCCCAATGTTTTGCCTTCAGTTGCTTTCTGTGTAACAAATTACACAGACTGACCATTCTTCAGGTGAAGAAATTTCTCCTCATCTCCATCCTAAAAATTTACACCATATCCTTAGACTATGACCCCTGGTTCTGGACACTGCCCTGTCCCCATCACCACCACCATCAGGAAATTCTTCCCCCATCTGCTCTGCCTTGTGATCTCAATTTTATAGATTACTGAGATTCTTGTTGACTCCAGTGAATCTAATCCTAACTGACACTCAATTTCTCCTTGTACGTCAGTCCCATCATCCCAGGAAGCAGTCTGGTAAAGCTTCTCTGCACTCTCTATAGCAAGAACATCCTTCCACAGATAAAGAAACCAAAGCTACACATGCTATTCCAGGTGGTTCAATCACTGTATAATTGACCCTCTTCTTTCTTTTTTTGTTTTTGTCTCTGAAGTAAATCTTCCTCTTGATTGTGCTTTTGTTGCCCACGACCCAACTCCCTCTTGCTTCATCCCCTTCTCCTATAGAGCCATTTGGGCTGCTATCCTTGGGGATTGCCCCTTCAGAGACTCTCTAATGTGAGATGTGCTGCCTGTCAAATGTACCATGTGTCATTTTGACTTTTTTTTGGAATCTGTCCTCGTTCTGATGGAAGCTTATTTTTGAGTCCCTGTAAATCTGTAAAATATTCTCTTGCTTTCCAGCACAACCAGCTGCAGCGAGTGTACAGTGTGCCCTGGTGGGGAGGAGGCTCTGTCTATGGCAGCAACTGAGTGCACATCATGTCGACCAGGTATTAACATGGTGATGGGGCTGGCTGCAGTGAAGGGATGAACTTGGGTGCCTTTGACTGGGGAGGGTGATGACATAGCAGTATTGTCACTGGACTAATAATTCTAGACCCAGGGTAATGCCCAGCTTTAATTCTAATGTCACCATCTAACATGGCAGGATTCAATGAGGATCAGGAAGCCATTATCAATTGTTACAAAAATCCACCTTGTTACAATCAGCCTGTCGGAACCGTGTCAAATTAATTACTGACAGATAAATGTGTAGTGGTCCATTTTTTTTGGCAGGACCAATGGGATGAAGGACTACAATATCAAGGGTAGGAAGGACTCTTAGCAGTGTTGAGGAGCAGAGGGATCTTGGGGTCTGGGTCCATAGGACTTTTAAATCAGCCTCGCAGGTGGAGGATGTGGTCAAGAAGGTGTATGGTGTACTGGCCTTTCATCAGTCGAGGGATTGAGTTTAGGAGTTGGGAGGTAATGCTGCAACTTCGTAAGATCCTAGTCAGACCCCACTTGGAGTACTGTGCGCAGTTCTGGTTGCCTCACTACAGGAAGGATGTGGAAACTATTGAGAGGGTGCAGAGGAGATTTACAAGGATGTTGCCTGGATTGGGAAGCATGCCTTATGAGGATAGGTTGAGGGAGCTAGGTCTCTTCTCCCTGGAGAGACGAAGTTTGGGAGGTGACCTGATAGAGGTTTTATAACATGTTGAGAGGAATAGATGGCCTCTGAGAATCCACCCTATTTCCCAGGGCTGAAATGGTCGTTACGAGAGGACACAGGTTTAAGGTGCTGGGGACCAGGTACAGAGGAGATGTCAGGGGTAAGTTTTTCACTGAGGGTGAGTGAGTGGAATCGGCTGCTGTCAGTTGTGGTAGAAGTGAACTCACTGGGGTCTTTTAAAAGACTTCTGGATGAGTATATGGGATCTAATGGGATTGGGAGTTACAGATAGTTCTACGGCCTGGTAGGTACAGATATGATTGGCACAACTTGTGGGCTGAAGGGCCTGTTTGTGCTGTAGTGTTCTATGTTCTAATTACCTGTGGCAGTAGGGTTATATTCTGAATCTGTTTCTGTTTCTCTACTAACACCTGTGGAAATACAAACTTGTAATCCTTTTAAACTTTCTAATCCTGTTTTAAATCTTTAAGTTTATTTATTAACATCACAAGTAGTCTTACATTAACACTGCAATGAAGTTACTGTAAAAATCCCCTAGATGCCACACTCTGGCCTCTGTTTGGGTACACAGAGAATTTAGCATGGCTAATGCTAAATTCATCTGGCCAGCATGTCTTTCAGACTGGGAGAGGAAACCCACAGACATGTGGCGAATGTGCAGACTCTGTACAGACAGACAGGAAAATGGGCAGTTGAGATTGAATATAGAACAATGTGAAATGATAAACATAGGGGTGATATTGGAATTGTGTAGGTTAGGTAGGCTTTAGATTAGTTTCACAGGTTGGTGCAACATCATGGGCCAAAGGGCCTATACTGCGCTGTAATGTTCTATGTTCTAATGCCCTGTAGGCCAGATTTCCTTTTCTAAGTGTGAGTCCAGATTCACAACCATGTGGTTGACTCCTAACTGCCCTCTGAAATGGCCTAGCAAACAACTCAGTTCAAGGGTGATTAGGGATGGGCAATAAATCCTGACCCAGTCAGTGATGCCCCCATCTCACCAGTGAATATGTTTTTTTAAAAAAAAGACCCTTTTGGGGGGAATTTCAATATAGTGGGGTGGGGGGGAGGTGTGGTGCAGCTTGGCAGGGGATGAGAGGTGGTGGGGGTGTGTCCTGTGGCAGCAGCAAGGAAACCAAACTAAGTAACCTTACAAAACATCTAGGAAAAGAACGTTGGACTTTCTGAACAACTGCTATAGTTATAAGCAGTGAAGTTTTTCAGATGGTGGGAAGTCATTTCTGTTAACTGCTTCTAAGACTACCCAAATTCCTCTTTTTTAGGAATGTACAAGCAGCCAAAAAGTCTGTTCTGCCAGATGTGTCAAACTGGGTATTATCAGATAAGAGAGGGACAGGAGAGTTGTAACCTATGTCCTGAAGAACATTATTGCCCTGTGAGTAATCCTGGTTTGATGGATGTAGAGTGTTCAGATACTATCCTGATGACTCTGGGTGGGTGTGTGTGTGGGGTGTGCTGGGGTGGTTGTCTCTGTTTCCAAATGTGCATGTGATCATGTTCCCCAGTGTGGAGTGAGTTGAGAGTTAATGTCCATGATGTGCGCTTGTTGCTGGGGCTGGGAAGAAACTACCCCTCAAAACCTCAATCTCTCCGTCTACTGCAAGTAATGCCACGTACTTCTCGATCATAATTTGAGTACATGGGGTTTAATAGGATTGAGAGTTATAGATAGGCCTGGTAAGTATGGGTATGATCGGTGCAACTTGTGGGCCGAAGGGCCTGTTTGTGCTGTAGTGTTCTATAATGTGGAGATGCCAGCATTGGGCTGGAGTGGGTGAAGTCTCTATCAGATTAAAGTCCAACAGGTTTATTTGGTATCACGAGCTTTCGGAGTGCTGAAAACTTGTGATACTAAATAGAGCTGTTGCACCTTGGAAAATTCCAGCGCAGGAACGGGCCTATTGGCCCTCCAAGCTTGCACCAACCATGCTGTCTGACTGAACTAAAGCCCCCTACCCTTCCAGGGACTATATCCCTCCTATCCCCATCCTAATCATGTACTTGTCAAGATGCCTCTTAAAAGTCACTACTGTATCTGCTTCCACTACCTCCCCCAGTAACGAGTTCCAGGCATCCACTACTGTGGTTTTTATAAAACAAAATCTGCCTTGTACATTTTCCTTTAAACTTATGCCCCCTAGAAACTGACCGTGTTCTGAAACTTCTTACTATTCAGAATCATAGAATCTCTACAATGCAGAAGGAGGCCATTCAGCCCATTGAATCTGCACTAACCAACCCCACACATTTTATCCTGCTTATCCCTCTAATCTACACATCCTGGGATACTAAGGGGCAATTTGACATGGCCAATCAATCTAACTCGCATCTAAGGACAGAAGACTGGGATGTCCTCTTCTGGCTTTGGCTATTTGTTTTCTGTTGCTTGGGTTTTGCTTTGTAAGTGTCCTCAGCACTCTGTTAAAGTCATAATGGCCCTTGCATGGCTTACTCCGTTTTCAGTTAAGTGTGAACTCCAGGACTGAAAGAAACAATAATTGCAATATAATTTGTGACAGCTTTGTTAAAAGATGGTGGGGATGCTGCAAAGGTCATGTCAGTATTTTAATGAATGACAAGTCCTATTTGAAAAAGCAAAATATTTGTCATCTAAATGCACAGCAATTTGTAAACATTTGTAAAAAGCATGTGGCTACTTTTTTGTGTAAAGAATCTTGCAAGATTGTGTAGTGTTTTGTATCTTCTCTCCCTTTTCAGTATCAATTGTTGCATTACTTCTGAGTGTTTGAGTTTCTGGTGCATGGCTGTGGAAGTTAAATCCAACCTTTTAAATGTGGCCATTAGGAATTCTAAACTACCTGACCCTGTTTTCCCAGAGTCCAGACGTGGCACCGATCTTGTGTCCAAGTGACGCATTCTGTCCAGCTGGAAGTACCGCACCTCAGTACTGCATGGAGACCTTCTTCCTCAAATCAGGAGATCACTGTGTGCTGGCACCACTGACCATAATCCTGCTTGTGATCGTCTCACTAAGTGAGTAGGCAACATGTATTTGTTCTCATAATCTCCCCCACCTTGAGGGATTGTGGGCACGGCAACCTATTGCAATAAGACAGTGTCCAACTCCCAGCTGCTCAATATCTGAAAAGAAATTACCCAATAGACTATCCTTGAAGCAGATGAAGGGAAAATCTCAGATTATTAATTACTCATTGTAGAACATTGCAAAATGACAATTGGTATTGTATGTGGTGATTAATGGGAACAAAGCTTGATTCTACCATGGTCCCAAATAATATTTTTCTTTAATTCATGGGGCATGGGTGTCGCTGCCTGTCCAGCACTTATTGCCCATAAGATTGTGGAGAGTCTTGTCTTTTTTTTAAAACATTTGGAATTTGGTGACTGCAGACCTGGATATGGGTTTGATTTGGTTAATACTCTGCAACCCAGATTACCAGGGGAGAATTCAGCAGCCCTCAGGGGCAAAGTTGAGCTGTGCTGTAAGGTACTGGCCAGTTTTGTACACCACAATACTGCATAACATAAGAACATAAGAAATAGGAGCAGGAGTAGGCCATCTAGCCCTTCGAGCCTGCCCCGCCATTCAATAAGATCATGGCTGATCTGTCGTGGCTCAGTTCCACTTTCCCACCCTCTCCCCGTAACCCTTAATCCCCTCTCTTATCAAAAACCCATCAACCCGCTTCTTAAAAATATTTAGCGAGGCAGCCTCCACCACTTCAACGGGCAGAGAATTCCAGAGATTCACCACCCTTTGAGTGAAGAAGTTCCTCCTCAACTCTGTTCTTAAACCGCCCCCCCCTTTATCTTGAGGCTGTGCCCCCTAGTCCTACTGTCCTTTCTGAGCGGGAAGAGTCTCTTCACCTCTATCCTATCCATCCCATTCATCATCTTATACGTCTCAATGAGATCTCCCCTCATTCTTCTAAACTCTAACGAGTACAAGCCTAGTTTATTCAGCCTCTCCTCATAGCTCAACCCCCTCAACTCCGGTATCAGCCTAGTAAACCTCCTCTGCACTCCCTCCAAGGCCAAAATATCTTTGTGCAGGTGCGGCGCCCAAAACTGCACACAGTACTCCAGCTGCGGCCTCACCAATGCCCTATACAGCTGCAGCAAGACCTCCCTACTTTTATATTCAATCCCCCTCGCTATGAAGGCCAGCATCCCATTCGCCTTCCTGACCACGTGCTGCACCTGCAAGCTGGGTTTTTGCGACTCATGCACAAGGACCCCGAGGTCCCTCTGCACTGTCGCCTGCTGCAGTTTTTCACCACGTAAGTAATAATCCTTCCTACCCTTATTCCTACCAAAGTGGACCACCTCACACTTGCCAACATTAAATTCCATTTGCCATTTCCTGGCCCATTCGCCCAGCCTATCTAGATCCTTCTGCAGACTCTCCACACCCTCTGCACAATTTGCCGTTCCCCCAATCTTGGTGTCATCAGCAAATTTCGACACCCTACACTTGGTTCCCTCCTCCAGATCATCTATATAAATGGTAAAAAGCTGAGGCCCCAGCACCGACCCCTGGGGCACTCCACTAGGAAGGGATTTGGTGTTCTTGCTGGGTACTTTTTTTTTAAAAAGTCCTTTTTCACTTGAATGGCCTCCTGCACCACCGTGCTTTGGTTATTTTGCTCACCCTCCCTGCTCTCATTCACACTATCTGTAGGAGCCTCAAACCTATTGGACCTGTGCAAATGACAGGAATTAGCCTGGGTCCTTGGGGTTGGTCAAGAGTGAGCCCTACTTGGTGTGAGATGCTGGAGTCTGCCTTAGCCTTGTATTAGCTGGAGTCAATGCACCAGATGTTTGTAATGGAAAGGGAGAATGTTTGTTTTAAAATGACTATCTCTAGTTAAAGTTGGAATAGTTTTGTTCCAATCACCCTTTAGTATATGCCTTTCTCAGCTCAAAATATTTCAAAGAACAAAGAATATCATATCTGCTTCCACTACCTTCCCCTCAAAAAAAAAACTTGCTTTGTACATCTCCTTTTAAACCTTGCCCTTTGCACCTTAAACCTATGCCCCCCTAGTAATTGACTTTCACCCTGGGAGGAAGCTTCTGACTATCCACACTGTCCATGCCTTTCAACCATGTAGACTTCTAATCAGGTTGCTCCTCAATCTGCATTGTTCCCTAAACATTAAGTTATGAGTGGATACATTTTATGTGGTTACAGTTAGCTTAACTAATTTGACAGGCAAGTTTTCATCTACTTTTCAGTGTTGCTTTTCTAGCTTATTTTAAATGAGAAATTACAAAAACACGAGAACATAGAACACTACAGCACAAACAGGCCCTTCGGCCCACAAGTTGCACTGATCATATCCATACCTACCAGGCCTATCTATAACTCCCAATCCCATTTTAAATCCCATGTACTCATCCAGAAGTCTTTTAAAAGACCCCAGTGAGTTTGCCTCTACCACCACTGACGGCAGCTGATTTCCACTCACCACCCTCCGAGTGAAAATCTTTCCTCTAACATCTCCGTACTTGCTTCCCAGCACCTTAAACCTGTGTCCTCTCGTAGCGACCATTTCAGCCCTGGGAAATAGCCTTCAAGAATCCACCCTATCTATTCCCCTCAACGTTTTATAAACCTCTATCAGGTCGCCTCTCAATCTTCTCTCCAGGGAAAAGAGACCTAGCTCCCTCAACCTAAGGCATGCCTCCGAATCCAGGCAACATCCTTGTACATCTCCTCTGCACCCTCTCAATAGCTTCCACGTCCTTCCTGTAGTGAGACGACCAGAACTGCACACAGTACTCCAAGTGGGGTCTGACAAGGGTCTTGTAAACTCAATTCCTCGATTTAGTGAAGGCCAGTACACCATACGCCGCCTTGACCACATCCTCCACCTGTGAGGCTGATTTAAGAGTCCTATGGATCCGGGCCCTGAGATCCTGCTGCTCCTCAACACTGCTAAGACTCCTACTCTTGGTATTGTACTCCTTCATCCCACTGGACCTGGAGAAAGTGAGTGCTTGCCTTTAACTAGTTCTGTTCTTGAATATTTCCACCTCCCTGATCAATTTCACGTTCTTTTCCAGTCATTGTGTTGATCATCATTGTAATAATTGTTCGTCGCAAGAAGAAAGTCGCACCAGTTGACTCCATGCGATCCCCGTTACTGAGTAAAGAGCCATTCACAGGCCAGGAGCCTCACCCATCATACGGGATCTCCTGGGATAGAGAACCAGTCTACGCAGGATGGTAACTGTGGTTGTTTTAGGCACCAGGGCTTGGCTCTCAATTGATACATGGTGTACTTTGTCTTTTGGAAAGAAAAGAAGAAATAATGCTCATCCAAATGTGTATCTTCTGAACTGGGAATCCAGAGTATTGTGGAACCCCACAGCCTTCTGATACATTGCAAGTCTTTGATGCATTCTGGATCACAAGCAACTTTTTATATGGTATTGACCACTCTCTGTTCCTCTAGAAGGGTGGGACAATTGAGTGGTTCACCTGTCATTGGTCTATAATGTTCACTGGTGACAAGGTACCTCTGTTCAGTCAACTGGACTGTTTTGTTCCGTCCTTTTCTGTGACAGACTGGATGAAACAGTGGCATTCCGTGGAGTTGAACAGCTGTTCAAGCAGTTGTTCTGAAAATCGAATTTCTGGTTGGAGGTTAATAGCTCATCTCCAGGTTGTCTCAAAGTCACCCAGTCAACTTTTTGTTTGCTGAAGAAAATGCACCCAAAACTGCACAAAACAATTCACTCGTTTGAGAGCCTGTAAAGTTATGAGACACTGAATTTAAGATGAACAGTGTTAACGATTGCATTTTGCACAGAGGCCTTTTATATTTACGAAAAAGGATTGACTTTTTCGGTCACAGAATCTTTTTCACTTGCGTAAAAGAAGAAAAGCAATTTACTGAAACTACAGCATGCACCTTAACTGCATTTTCCAAAGAGCACCTATTCAAATTTTGTTTTTATTTTTGGAAAGTATGATGAAATGCTTCTTATTTTCAATTTGGTACAGTACATCCTGACAATCCTTCCAGGAAGTAACTGAATGAAGTGGAGAAACATATGACTAACAGATCCTTGGGAAAAATGTACAAATTTCACTAGATTTTTTTTCTGTCCGGAACTGTCACCGTCCAAATTGGAACTTTTACTCCCCTTAGTAAACTGTATTTTAAATTTGTTCTTGTGAACTTTTTTATATAAAATGTTTTATATGGAATGTTTAAATGTGGAATTAGTTTGTAATAAGAATTTGGCTGATGTATATTTTAAAAGGTATTCTAAAATGATGTAATAGCCCTTCCAGATGAGTGGACAAAGCATTCTCTTCCTTACCCCTTTCTAAAACTCCTGAAAGCTTTCAAAATGTAGAAGTGCCTAGTCAATGGCAAACATTAAATTTGTGTGTCTGTGTTGCAGGCCTGAATGGATTCACTAGTTAAAATTTGACAGAGCTGTTTCCTTGTTTTTTTTAGTCTTTACTGTACTGCTCCTTCTCTTACCCCACCTCATTCACCCACAAAACCCTGCTGTACCCAGTCACACAGCTCTCCTCAAATCTCGCGTCATATGGGAAATTTTTATTCCTGTTTTTCATCCACAAGTCACTGATGTTACAAATTTATATTTTGCAATAATTTGGGAGGAGAAACATGGGTTTGAAATTACTTAACCTGAAAACTGAAATGGACACTTAATACCAGGAAAGGTGACATTTTTTTGGGTGGGTATTTGATATTTAACTGAACTCACGACCAAATTTCTGATTTGCTCCAGTGCTGAATGACTTGATTTATATTTTAAAAATTGAGATTGAAAAGAGAAAATGATGGTTTTCTAATTCTTTTTCTTAAAAAAAAACTTGGTGCGGACTCTTTCCACTAGGAGAGAGCCTGGAATCCTGTAAATAAACTGCTTAATTTTGAATTGTATTGATTTTTAAAGAAAAATAAATGCTGTGTAAGTGAAATGACCAAACACACACGGGACCTAGACTTTTTCTCAAAACGAATCAAGTGTTTGTGTATGTTTTTTGAGTCAGCAGTGTAAGTAGTAAGCAAACTCCTTGGTGGAATACAGCTAATAGATACTGTACAGGCCTGAATCTTACTACAGACGTGAGGGCCCCAGTGTTTGGTTCAAATGGTGATCTTGAGCCCACAAGACCAATCTTTTTAAGGGCAGCCTTTGAAGAGGTTACATACATGCTCACATGAATTAAGGGCATGAATCAGCTGCTTGGCCCTTTCAAATCTGGTTAGCCCCTCACCTCACTAGCATTGCAGAAATTATGAATGGATAACAAATGCCGGCCTTGTTCACAATGCCCCCATCCCATGAAAGAATGTATTGCGCATTAAGCTTTTTAAAAAAACAAGGGCTCCTGGAATGAGAAAGATGTTGGCACGGATGGAGGACAGGTAGCAAAGAGTAGGGTATTTGAGTACAACATCTGGCCAGCGAACAATGCCCATGTCCCACATCTGAGATCGAGAATCATAACTAAACAACAAATACAACAGATTTATTTCCAAAACATTGAACTTAACCACCTGCTTTAAATCACTATCTGTCAGGTTGAATGTGGATTGGATCCAATCTTGCAAAAACAGATCCTGCTTTTAGTCATCCTTCTCCTGTTTTGATTCTGCCCCAGTGAGTGTCTTTTAACAGACTGTATACACTGACTGTATAGCAACCATCTTTTTGCCTGAGCCTTGAGTCACTTGACCTCCAGGGTTTTTGATCAATCTTTGGCCCATATCCAACTGCACTTAATCTATATAGCTCTGTTTTCTCACATGACCCTCCTGTGTAGTTGTTTATCCACAGGATGTTTGGCCTTCTGTCTGTTGCTAAGGCCTTACTTGTAAATGGTTGTGACACCACTGAGTTATGAGGGACTTGCATGCGTCAAATGTAAACAATTACATTGAGCTCTTTCCATCAATAAGTTTTTTTTCATGCTGAATCTCAGGCATTCTTTTTATGCAAATTTACACAGGAATTTTTTTTTACACAGCGGGCTGTGACTAGTGGTGTTTGAGGGTCAATGTTGGGGCCTCAACTATTTACAGATCTATATTAGTGACTTGGATGAAGGGGACCGAAGAAATGTATCTAAATTTGCTAATAATACATTCCCATCTAATTTTGTAAGCTGAGGGGAAGGCAAAGTGATAGAGACATGTTAAGTAAATAGGCAACAAGGTAGCAGATAGACTATAAAATGAAAGAGTGTGGTGTTGTAAGAATAGAAAAACAGTATATTCTTAAAAGATGTGAAACTTGGTGTTCAGAGGGATTTGGGTGTCCTCTTGCAAGGAACAAAGTTAGCATGTTTGAATGCAGCAAATGATTAGGAATAGTGGCACATTGGCCTTTATTACAAGGGGATTGGAGTACAAAAATAAGGAAGTTTTGTTAGAATTGTACTGGGCTTCGGTAAGATGTCTGGAGTAATGTGTGCAGTTTTGGTCACCATCTGTATGGAAGATATACTTGCACTGGATGTGGTATGGAGAATGTTCATTCAATTACTACTTGGGATAAAAGTTTTTGTTTATTGGTCACAAAGCTTAAATTAACACTGCTGTGAAGTTGCGATGAAATTTCCCTAGTCGCTTCAGCACCTGTTTTGGGTCAATGCATCGAACCAGCATGTCTTTCAGGATGTGGAACGAAACCGGAGTATCCAGGGGAAAACCACTGAGACTGAGTAAATTGGGCTTATACTGCCTGGAGTTAATCAAAGGTGATCTAACTTGAAGTATACAAGTTTCTGAAGCAGATTGGCTGGGTAGACACTGAAGAGTTTGTTTCTGTGGCTGGGAGAATCCAAAATGGGCTTAGTTTCCTGATTTAAAGACATGATGATTTAGGGCTGAGGTGGGAGAGATTCCTTCACCAGGATTATGAATCTTGGGAAATTCCCTATCCAAAGTTTTGGATGCTCCATTGTTGAACATATTGAAGGCTGGGACAGTATAGGTTTTGGTCTCCTGCAGAATTGAAGGATATAGGGAACAGGCGGTGAAGCAGAGTTATGGGCTGAAAATTGGCCATTACTGGGAATTGTTGAACAGGCTCAAGGGGCTGTTTGGTCTACACCTCACATTTCTGATGCCCATTTAAAATGCTGACCACTTGCCATCTGTTTTTTTTTGTGCCTCCCTACTGACAGATTTCCTCCTTCTTTCAATGCCACCAACATCATTTAAACTACTCCTTTTAGCCCATCAAGTCTGCATCACCATACAAATGTGATCATGGCTAACCTTCAGCTACAAATCCACTTTCCCACTCTCTCCCCAAATCCCTCACGCTCCATCTGTCCAGCTACTCTGTTCAGGTTTTTGTTTAAAATCATTCCTTCACATGATATGGACAGACATCCCTGACTGCTAGCATCTATTTCTCATCCTTAATTCACCTTGGAAAGATGGTGGTGAATTGTTGCCTTGAATCCTTCCATTAAGACTCATCATTTTTTTTGAGTTACAATTAATCCAATCCATTCTATCAGTGGCCTAGTGCTATTGTCTCTGAATTAGTAACCAGAGGCACTAGGGATCTGGATTCAAATCCCACCATCTCAGATGGTGAAATTCAATTTTGAAAGTATCTCTAGAATTAAGCATCTAATGATAACAGGTAAGGGGAAGAAATCCTAATAGGTTAGTAAACATTTTTAAACTATTAGACATTAAGACATTGACAGAACTACCAGCTTTGAGTTAAATGATTTTAAAACAGTTAACAAGAAAGCAGTTTACATCCATTTGAAATACAGTAAGATTTAAAACAAGTGATTATGATTCAAAATATCTGTGTGTTTTAAATGTATTAATGTATTTTTTTAAGGATCACTGTTCACTTTAGCCAAAGCAGATTGCTGCAAAGCATCATGGCAAAGGGCATTAGGACAAACCCATATTTTAAGGGAATTCAATTTTGAAAATATCTAGAATTTAAGCATCTACTGATGATAACATCTAAAGGTATACCATAGATTGCCTCAACGAGCAGACAAGATGGTCAATTTTATTTGGAAATTGTTGGTGGGAGAAGACAGAAAAATTCTGTCAGAGTTGCTTATAGTGCACCCTAGTGAAACCAATCTGTCACTGCAGGGGTAAGTGAGAACCCAGCTGAGACATGAAGGACCCTGGGAAATTTTACAGGACCATTACCTAGAGCAAAAGGGGAAGACCTATTGTTCAGCAATTGATCGGTTTACTTGATGGGTTGAAGCATTCCCATGGAAAGCCACAACTGTAGCTTTGATATTGGTGGTGGGGAGTGCTTAGACTCCAACCAGGGCATCCATTTAATAGGAACAATTTTTAAGAGAAGTCTGCCAAGTGTTAGGAGCAAGACAAAGGTGTCACATTCCATATCACCCATGGAGCTCAGGAATGAGTTTAGAATCTCTACAGTGCAGAAGGAGGCGATTCTGCCCATCGAGTCTGCACCAACCACAATCTCTCTGACTCAAAAGTTCACTTTAGCATAGCCAATCAACATAAGTCACACAGCTTCAGCTTGTGGGAGGAAACCAGAGCACACAGAACCCACACAGACATGGGGAGAATGTGCAAACTCCACACATGCACGCACACACTCCGACCTGAGGCCAGGATTGGGTCCCTGATGCTGTGAATTGTAGAATGAATGAATTGAACACTGAAGAATAATTTAGCCAAAGCCATTTTAGAAGAAGGGGGAAAAAGTGGGTACAGGCTTTGCCTGCAATACTGCTGCGACAGAGTGTTACTCCTGCTCTAGGAACACAATTAACCCTTTTGAACTGATGACTGGTAGGACAATGTGCCTTCCAGAGGATGTAATAACAGGGAAGGAGAAGTTGAAGTTGGCTGAGAAGCAATGTTTCAGAGTATGAGAGAGTTCAGAGTTTAAGTGTATGAGAGACTGGCAGAGAACATTCTGAAATTACCTACACCACGAGATAAGATAAAAGTAAAACTCATGACAGATAGAAAAAAAGGGCTGGGATCCAATGGGAAAGGTCTTATAGCGTGATTGTCATAGCACAAACATGTACCCTAAATATAGCCTGCAATAGCAGCACTGGACACAGATCCTGTATTCCCAAGGTCCTTTACGCTCATTATAATGAGCAATCCAATAGAACAGGGGATCATCATGGCTCTTGTAGACACATTACTGATAATATGGATAATTTGGATTTGCAGAAGAGGTACTAGATTAAACCAAATCATGACATCAGGAGAATACTAGAAGAGAGGAAATAGGAATGATTCAATTAATGTGACATTAACTTAAGTGCCAAAGAGGCACTTTGTTTGTGTTTACAGAATTTGTATGAAGACACCAAGATAGCTCTGAGGTCAAAGGAATGCGACAACCAACGATCAAATCCCAAGACTGATAGTCAAGTTCCAGTCTTGAAATTAAAGGCGTTGTGATTATTGTGTGGATCTGTAAATAAATTATCTTAATGTTGACCAGCAGCTGGGAGATATAATGGAGAGTATAGAGATTGTCAGTTTCAAATCATCAAATCACTAAATTTTTCTATTTCTTTGTTGTTAAATTGACTGTTTGATACAGGCAGTCCATTGAAAACTGCATACAGGTGTTATCTGTATATGGCATACACTTAAGCTAGAAATGCCAACATTTCTAAATGTTGGATTTGCTCACATATTCCCATACATGCTGAGGGAGGAATACCTTTGCAGATTACAGATAGTGTGACATGTCATGACATCTGTAACCCCTATGACTTGCCTGGATTTGCAAAATCTCATGAACTGTCCTGTGAGACAATACTTATCTCTTTAACCTGTGCTTACCTCTCTCTCCACTCACATTGTCTGCACATTTGATTACCTGTAAAGACTTGCATTCCATCCATTATTGAGTTTGTGTCTTTATATGCCCTGTTTGTGAACTGGAATCCCACTCACCTGATGAAGCAGTGCTCCGAAAGCTAGTGGCTTGTGCTACCAAATAAATCTATTGGATTTTAACCTGATGTTGTGAGACTTCTTACATGGTTTACCCTAGTCCAACATCGGCATCTCCACATTGTTTCAAAGGGGAGCACACTTACCCAACTCTCAATGGCACATACTGGATTTGTGGAAACAAGACATATCCATGGTTATCTATTGGATAGATGTTACCTTGGATACATGGTTCCATATATCTATCATTCCTACCACCTCTCACCTGGGAGAAATGTGGGAATAAACCACTTCCTTAGTATAATGATGCCCCCACCCCTGTATGCATATGTGAGACTGGCAATTGAGGTTGAAGCCATTAGGTCAATTTTGCAACAGGTTGTCAATGATATAGCTATGGCCCTCACTGAGATCATTGATGAGATGGTTATTATGTGCACGGTGGTACAGCAAAATCGAATGGCCCTAGATTCTATTTGTCAGCTGAGGATGGAACATGTGCTTTGATTGGGTCAAAGTGTTACACACATACAGACCTGACACTTCAGAAAACATAATCAATTTAGTCTCACACATTAGAAAGGAGGTTGAAAAACTTAAGCAACCAACATCCTTTTCTTTGTGGAACTGGGCAACTGGCTAGCTGGGTTCTCCAGGAACAAATAAAATACAAGGGATAGGATTCATTATCATCTTAATGTTCATTGTAATTACACAAGTGTTTAGATGCTGCTGTCCTTTAGCAGCAAAGTTCATGAAGGTGCAGTAGCAGTGGCATTAATCCATGCGGACAAAGAGAGTCCCTAAGACCAAGCGCCCATCCAGCATATGAGAATCCATACTGTCAGACATCTATTTAATGGCCTACATTAGATATTGTTACTTTTCCTTATGATTTTAGCATTAGTGGGGCCTATAAATTCAAATGTGGTTATGCACAACTAATAGAGTATTAATAATGACAATCAAGGTGAAGAAGAAAGAAATCAAGAAGCTGAATCACCTTTTAGGATTTATGAAAATTTCCTTAGGTATCTTCATTTACTGGGCTAGCCAATAGCCAGAAGCGGGATTGTAAGGGAAATAAATAATAGATTAGTAAAGATTTTTAAACCATTATTCATTAAGACTCTGACAGAACTACCGGCATTGAGTTTAAAACAGACTTGTATACTAACAAGAAAGCAGTTTACACACATATGAACTGCAGTATTTAAACCAAGTGATTTAAAAACACATATGCTGATATTTTGAATACATTAATGCATTTTTAGGAATCATTGCTCACTTTAGCCAAAGCAGATTTCTTCAAAGTATCAGGGTAACGGCATTAGGACATTCTATGCCCTACTCCAAGGGAATATGCAAGTTTTATCAGCAGCGTTTCTAATGGTAAGAACATTCAGAACACTTAATCAAACTTCATGAATAGGGTTTATTCGCTGTCCAGATATGCTGGATGCATGCCTGGATATGGGATCATGTGTTAGTCTGACTTGACACTGACCTAGAGAGAAATTTGTGGGAATGTTAATTTTGAATGTTGCGGCTTGCATCTGGTTACTAAGGGATACAGAACGTTGAATTAGCCAAAATGGGAAGATGAGTTCGGAGTCTAAGGACTAATGATATGTTATTATGCCAAAGGGTAAGATCTGATTAGCTAAAGTATATGGTGGGTAATATTGTTGATTTATGTATATTGATTTAAAGTTAAAAAAGTAAAAGTTTATTTATTAGTCACAAGTAGGCTTACATTCACACTGCAGCAAAGTTACTGTGAAAATCCTCTAGTTGTCACACTCCAGCGCCTGTTCAGGTACACTGAGAGAGAACTTAGCATAGCCAACGCACTTAACCAACACATCTTTGGACTGCGGGAGGAAACTGGAGCGTCCAAAGGAAACTAAAATGCTAATGAAAGGTGGGAATAATTAAGAAAATTTATCATTGATCTGTTTTGAATTGTATACATTAGAATTCATTGAAGTCTCGCTGCTGTATCTCAGGAGCTGCCCTGACCTATTGATGATATCTCATATCAGTCATGGTTACGTATTTAAACTGAGATTCCTGATGGTATCCGGTCACCTCAAAAACCCCACCAACACCATGAAACCGTTGTTGTTTGTCAGAAAAACATATCTGGTTCACTAATGTCCTGTTGTCTTTCCCTGGGCTGACCTACACGTGACTCCCAATTCACAGCAATGTGGTTGACTCTTAACTTGCCCTCAAGCTTAATTAGGGTTAGGCAATAAAAGCCATGAAAAAATAAAAAATATTCCAGCACCCATTTTGTTTATGATATTACAAGCCTCTTCAGGTAAGAATGCTCCTTTTAGGCATCATAGGCTGCTACTGATGCCCTACAAGCACTGTGTTGGAATGTATTGTACAGCTGATGATGTGATTGAACAAACAAATCACCATCTCAATTGAAATTTCTACTTTGACCCCTTCCAATTTGGTTTTCAGGCAGCCAGCTGCTGGAGGGTGTCAGGCAGATGTGCTGCCTAATCTGCAAGTGAAGGATTGTCCATCCATTGACTCTGTTTACACTTCCCGCTGCCTCGACAAAGCAGCCGCATAATTAAGGACCCCACGTACCCCAGACATTCTCTCTTCCATCTTCTTCCATTGGGGAAAAGATACAAAAATCTGAGGTCACATACTAACCAACTCAGACCTTTGAAAGGGCCTACCTCACACTAAGTTGATCTCTCTCTACACCCTAGCTATGACTGTAACACGATATTCTGCACCATCTCCTTTCCTTCTCTATGAATGGTATGCTTTGTCTGTATAGTGCACAAGAAACAATATTTTTCACTGTATACTAATACATGTGAAAATAATAAATCAAATCAAAATCCTACTTTGAGGTCTGGGCCAGTATTCTGGGGATGTCTGGAACTCTGAGCGGTGCATGGAGCCCCACAACCTTCTGATTTGGAGGTTGGGGGGGAAATCAACTTCACCAAGCTAACCCTTCTTGCAGAAGGTGAAACAAGCACAAGCATCTTAATTTGCCATTCTGGCTCTTTCGTTCGAAGAATTATAAAGACTATTAATCCAGGGATTTGAATTTCTTTGAAGTTTTCATACTTGTTCACTTTGATTTCAGCAAACTCTTTTTGTGCTGTTGCTGAGACTACAACTCCCAGCATACCCATTATTGACTGTAAGGAGCTAGGGCAATTTTCTCTCTAACTTCCTCTTCCTATATTACAGCTGGCCTCGACTTCTGGGATGCTGTGCGTTCTCCAGTGCTGAGGTGTTTGTTTGTTGGAGGCATTCCCGTGAACGCGACTCATCAGGCCTTCCGTAAGCAGGTAATTAGTTGCTTATTGTCTCTCCTGCTTCGATCTATATCACATTTTCCTCCCTGTTCCCTTTGTGTTTCTTCCTACTAATAGCAAATTTGTGGCCTGTCTTACGGCAGACCTGAAGCCCTCTGAACTTGATAATGATTAAATGTTTTAAATAGGAATGTCATTTGATTTTTGCCAAGTGCTATATCACGGACCACTGATTTAAATTAAAACGTGTGAAAGATAATGGAGACGTCTCGTCTCATTAATCTGGAAGGAAAAAAATGGAATCAGATTTATTGAAAAAGGATTTAAATGACCGTGACTTGGCAGATTTGAGCTTATCCCTGCAATCAGCTATTTTTACCTGGGAATGGGACCCTTTCTGGGGGACGCAGCTCAGCTGTCTAGTTAATTAGATTGCATTCCAGCAAATATAGAACATTTATTTATGCTTAATTCAGATTGTGCACTTTATCAAAATGAGATAATACAACTCACCGCATTCTCCCTCAGCCCTGCCCCTGACTTCTGAACACACTGATTAATTTTGTACACATCTCCGTGGCTTGCTGCATACCCGTGTCCTACAGGGAGCCAGTCACAAGACCGTAAGAAATGGGTTCGGCAGTAGGCTACTCGGCCCCTCAAGCCTGCTCCACCATTCAGTTGGATCATAGCTGATCCAACATTCCCTGCATCCACTTTCCTGCCCTTTCCCCATAACCCTTGATTTCCTTACTGATCCAAAATCCATCCAACTCAGCCTTAAATATACGCAAGGACTCTGCCCCCACGGCTCTCTATGGCAAAGAATTCCAAAGACTCTTGATCCCCTGAGAGAAGAAATGCCTCCTCATATCAGTCTTAAATTGGCATCCCATTATTCTGAGACTATTACCCTGGTCCTAGACTCTCCCATGAGGGGAAGCATCGTATCAGCATTTACCCCGTTAAGCCCCTTCAGCCTCAACACTGATCCCTATGAAACCCCAATGGTTACAGATCACCAACCTGAAAAAGAACTTATTCCCACTCACTGTTTTCATTTTTTCTCCCATTACACTTCAGATGAAGAAGTGGTCCCTGATATCATCTCCTGAACAGCATTCAGTATTTCCCATTCCAGGATTTTATTTTATCTTTTTTATGGTATGCGGACATCCCAAACACAAGGTCAGCATTTATTGCCCCCATCCATAATTGCCCTTTAACTGAACATTTCAGAGGGCAGTTTCGAGCCGACCACATTACTGCTGGTCTGGAGTTACACGTAGGTCAGGCCAGACAAGGATGGCAGATTTCCTTCCCTAAAGGATATTAGTGGACAGGATGGTTTTTACACCAGTCAATGATATTTGTCATGGTCACCATTACTGAGACTAGCTTTATGTTTCAGATTTATTAATGGAGTTTAAATTCCACCAGTGCCGTGGTAGGATTTGAACCTGGCTCCCAGAAATCTAGCCCTGGGCCTCTGAATTACTGGTCTTCCTCAAATAGGGTAGATAGAGAGAAAATGTAATACCCTAATCATTAAACACTTCCATTAGTTCATCTTCTGTGTTCAAGGGAACACAAGTAATTACGCACCCTGCCTTATAATTCACTTGGCTGCAGCATCATCACTGATGGTTCTGCACTGCCCCCTGCTGCCTTTCTGGAGAACTGAATGCAATAAATGGAGTCTGACCAGAACTTTGTATAAAGGCAACATAATTTCCATCTATTAGATTCCAGCTCCCTTCAGATAAAGATGAACATTCCAATAACACTTCAGTTTCCTTTTTGTGACTGACCGCGAGTGATTTCTACAGTTGGACCTCTAAATTTCTCTGTTCTTCCACAGCTCTTTGCATCGTGTTATGTTTAAAAAAAAACATTGATCTTTCTTCGGGAATGATTTTGCATTCTCCCCCATGTTGAAACCCATTTGCTACGGTTTATTACATGTAAATCACCTATCCCCAGTGCTGTCGATGGCAGAAGGACAAAGCCAACCTTTGACTTGCTGCCAGTTTCGCAAAGTCCTTGCAGGCTGCAAGTGAAGACTTGCTCCAATCTGGTGCCTGCTCCAGAACAGTGCCCTCTGCTGTGCATCTGTGAGAACGTAGTCATGATGCGGAGATGCCGGCGTTGGACTGGCGTAAACCCATCTGTGAGAAGTGCACGACTCTTCGATTCGATTGAAGAGTCTTCACTCACATGAACAGTATAAAGCACAGTGGCACAATCGCTTCTCGGTCTTTTGGCTAAAATCAAATGTATTATTGTCATGCTGTGCTTGGTTGAAGTCATTAGGTTACATTTCAGCTTCACTTGAAGCAATTTTTAAAAGTGGCATCTTGGCCTTTTGGCTAAGATGCAAATGAGATCAAGCCTTGGAGGAGGAGCTACACCTACTCCAATCAGCTTGGATCATGTAGATCAAGCCCAAGACAGGTGGTGAGAGCCCTGTCTTGTCAGCTTGGATTGGGAATGTCTCAACTTGTTGAGACTCTGAATTGGACTTGATTGGATTAAATTGAAATAAAAACAAAAAAAAACAGTGGTTCAATTCCCAGCTTTGATCACTGTGCGGAGTCTGCACGCTGTCTGTGTGTCTGCTTGGGTTTCTTCCAGAGTGCTCTGGTTTCCTCTCACAGTCCAAAGATGTGCTGAATAGATGCATTGGCTATGCTAAATTCTCCCTCAGTGTACCTGAACATGAGTGTAGCAACTAGGGGATTTTCACAGTAACTTCGTTGCAGTGTTAATGTAAGCCTACTTGTGACAATGATAAATAAACTTTAAAGCATGAAGTGTAAATTTGATTTAAATCGTATACAGCACAAGATAGGGGATGAGAGCTAAGAGACCAAATTAAAATTGATTTTTTAAAATGTTTGACACAAGCTATGTAGGTTAGGAGGATTAAGGGGGTAAATACATGGGGGTTATGGGAATACGGCCTGGGAGGCATGCCACGTCAGAGCCTGTGTAGCTTCTACACTGTCAGGATTCTAGGAAATAAACTTGTGAAGGTATGAAATTCCGTACATCTTTAAAAAAAACATTTTCAGAACCAGGATTGGCTCTTTGGCAATATGCATCGATTCTCACACTGAAAATTCACATGTTGGATTAGGCTGAACCTTTTATGGAAAGTGGGGAAACAAGTGGGCAAGTATCCCATGTCCATATCAATGATATCGATGCTTTAGCAACTGAATCGACAAAGAGGACCTTGTGGAGGAACAGGATGTTGCCAAAGTCTAACTCGCTGTCTGAGTTTACATAGATGTTTGTTCTCAATGTGGAAACGCCTTTAGCTTTCCCCTGCTGGGAACACTGAGGGCCTGAAACTTTGCATCGCGCTGTCACAGGGCCAGGTCAGGTGGGCGGTACAGGACATCCTCCTGTCATAATTCCAAAGTGTGAAAAGTTGGACTCATTGGAAGTCTGAGCAATGTACAAGCTGTGTAAATCTATCCTGGAATGTTCCTGGTTAGCGGGGGAGGGGGCGGTGAGGAACGGTTGAGAGGACAGGCAGCAATCTGGTGCAATATCAGAATATTAAAACATGTTGCAAACAACCTGGCTCAGGAGCTTAACACCCAGGAACCAACAGAACAAAGAAAATTACAGCAAAGGAACAGGCCCTTTGGCTCTCCAAGCCTGCATCTATCACACTGCCCATCCAAACTAAAACTCCCTACCCTTCCGGGGACCATATCCCTCTATTCCCAAACAATTGATAAATTCTTGCACGGTCAGGCTTTAATCCTGAGTGAGCACAATGCAAACCATGTACAGGAACATATAAAGCACTCCCTGGTTTTCACATTTCTACATGGCTTCACTCCATCCTATCTCTGTAACCTCCTACAATACTGTGAATTGCATCTGAAATACAGTCACTTACACACTTCCAGTTTTCATTACTTCATCCTCTTGGGCTCTGAGCTCTGGAATTCCTCCCTAAACCTTTTGATGCTCTTCTCTGGTCAAGTTTTTGGTTACGTCTTCTAACAAGCTTGGTATCAAATCTGGTCTGATGCTGCTGTGATGCAATGCCAGACATGATACTACATAGAATGGTGATATTTGAATACAGAGTCATAAATGTCTACAGCATGGAAACAGGTCCTTCAGCCCAACTTGTCCATGCCGCCCGCCCCCCCTTTTTTTTGCAACTCCTAGCTAGTCCCAATTGTCCACATTTAGCCCATATCCCTCTATACCTGTCTTACTCCTGTAACTGTCTAAACGCTTTTTAAAAGACAAACCACCTCTAGGTCGACGTGGTTATGAACCCAATCATTTCCAGGTAAGACGAGCATTGCAGGTCATGTCCCTCTTTTCATAGAATCTCTACAGTGCAGAAGGAGGCCAATCAGCCCATAATGTCTGTACCGACCATAATCCCACACAAGCCCTATTCCTGTAACCCCACATTTACTTTGTTAACACCCTTGACACCAAGGGGCAATTTAGCACGGCCAATCAACCCAACCTGCACATCTTTGGACTGTGGGAGGAAACCGGAGCACCCGGCGGAAACCCACGCAGACACAGGGAGAATGTGAAAACTTCACACAGACAGTGACCTGAGCCAGGAATCGAACCCGGGGCCCTGGCGCTGTGAGGCAGCAGTGCTAACCACTGTGCCACCGAAGCTAAAGTTGTTGACTTGTGATTTGGCTGTAAATTGCGAGTTTTGAAGACATCACCATTTTGTGACTTTGAGATACATCACTGCTTTTTCACCATTGCTGGGTCAAATTCCTAAAGCTCCCTCCCTAACAGCGCTGTGGTGTATCTAACCTACACCACATGAACTGCAGCGGTCCAGGAAGGCAACTTGCCACTATGTTTTCTCAGGACAAATAAGTGACAAATTCACCCTATGAATTAAAAATAAGGACACAAGGTTGTGGCCTGATTGTCATTCACACAGATGTATTGTCTATCAGCATCCATCTCTATTGGGTGTGCATTTTAGAATGGGTTGAACTGTAGCAAATCTTGCACCCCAAATCTGCATGCCCACCCATCATTGCAACTACACCATTTTTGCACAGCCAGGGGAGGCAGTGGTATTGTCACTGGATTAGTAATCCAGAGTAATTCAGTGGGAACCTGGTTCAAATCCCATCACAGCAGATGGTGAAATTTGAATTCAATAAAAATCTGGAATTGAAAGTCCAAAGATGATGAATGAAATCATCATGAAACGATTGTTGTAAAAAAAAATAAACATCTGGTTCACTAATGTCCCTTGAGGGAAGGAAATGTTACCTGGCTTGGCCTACAAGTGACTCCAGAGCCACAGCAATGTGGTTGATTCTTAACTGCCTTCTGAAATGGCCAAGCAAGCCACTAGCCCAAAGACATTAGGATGGGCAATAAATGCTGGCCCAGCCAGCAACATCCACATCCCATTCCAGCAGTGGACTAGACTGGGTCGTGCATAAAAAGTAAGTTTGTGTCAACACAAAAACAGAAAATGTGGAAAATCTCAGTAGGTCTTGCAGCACCTGTGGGGAAGAGAATAGAACCAACGTTTTGAGTCTAGAAAACGCTTCATCAGAATGGGACGCAAGTATGCTTGTACTCTACTCCAGCAGTTACTGGGAACCATCATTCCTATTATCTCATACGCTCTGACCTCACACGAGTTACTGGTGGGACCTCTGAGTGACAGACTATTCATAAGCAGTTAGTTTGATGAGAAATCCTTGGCACTGAAAAAGAGGCATTTGTCTGGACGTTTTGTATTTACCCTGCTGCAAAGCATGCCCAGTTAGCTGGAGCTCTCACCGTATTTCCATATTGTGCATTTTTCTGTTTGAAGTGGTAATATCTGGATGCAGGACTGGACGTGAAGGTCTGGGCTTCTTACTGAGACATATCGTTGTGCCTGGCTGCTACCTGCTAGATACAAAAGAAAGAAGAATTTACAATTTTGGATCAGATTCAACATGTAACTGGTTCACTCAAAATATTTAAGTTGCAATGACGGAATCAATCAACCACTCTGCTGCATTTTAAAGGGGATTAGATGCTGGAGCTGTGAAATGCATTCACGTGAAAACTTAATTTGCTTTCTCACACACATTCCACTGCTGGTTGTAATGAAATGTTAACCACAACATTAACCTGTCTTTCTTTTTCAGGTGCTGATTGAGCTGTTGCTTGTGCCCTCTATTTTCTATTTTTGGTCATCTTTGGTAAATTTATTGTCCTTGCTCCTAACTACAGCAAAAAGAACAAATTGCTGAGACAATGGGGGAAATCATTGTATTAAATCAGTTGATCGCTATGGTGATGTGGCTTCCAAGATGGGTGCCAGCATTCATTTAGTTTATCACGTTGATTAAGATGCCAAGGCTCCTGGTTGTTCCCCTATTCCTCCTTGCAAAATGTCCTGCATCTGCTCGGTGATATCTTTTCCCTGGCACCAGGAAGTCAACACAACTGGCTGGTGACCCTCCTGCACCACCTTGGCAGTGGGATGAGTACCTGTGCAATGTACCTGGTGCAGAGCAGTGACTCCCTCTGCTCAAACTTGGAGCTTGAGCAACTGGCAGTACTTCCTGTACGCAGATATCTAGGAGCTCCTGGAGACTCTCTACCTCAAACAGGATGTGCTTGCAAAGGACGCTGCTGGCCTGCCATGGCTGTCCATTCATTTGCTTCAATCACTTTACACTGAGTACTAAAAACTGTAAGACATTGGCAAAGACAATTACTTCTGACTAAGATCAAGCCCAAGATGGGGTGCAGTATCAGCTTTGATCTTCTTTGTCTCCCTTGTGGGGACCATGAATTGGAATTTGATTTTTGGAACAAGTAAGTACCGGATTTGGGTTTGCCCAATCCATTCTGAGCATTGGTTTTGTAAATTTAAGAATGAAGTTAAAAATATTTTTAAGACTGACACTGGCAAAGACACTGAGCTACAAAAAAAAACATACATCAAGCTAAAACGGTAGGTTGGGGTGGGGCGGGCACAGGGGCATGATGGTACAGTGGCTAGCACTGCTGCCTCACAATGCCAGGGACATGGGTTCGATTCCCAGCTTGGGTCACTGTCTGTGCATTCTCCCCATGTCTGCGTGGGTTTCCTCCAGGTGTTCTGGTTTCCTCCCACAGTCCAAAAGATGTGCTGGTTAGATGCATTGGCCAGGCTAAATTCTCCCTCAATGTACCTGAACAGGCACTGGAGTGTGGCAACTAAGGGATTTTCACAGTAACTTCATTGCAGTATTAATGTAAGCCTATTTATGACTAATAAATAAACTTTTACTTTAAAGTAAATCACCATCAAGTGAATCAATAGTGAGGAAAAATAAGCAACTTTATATGGAATGCATGAGTACAAAATGGTTCAGTAAGAAGTCTCAACACCAGGTTAAAATCCAACAGGTGTTTTTGGCAGCACTGACTTTCAGAGTCTCGGGCTCCTTCATCAGGTGATCGAAGATTTGTGTTCTCAAACAGATCATACACAGACACAAACTCAATTTACAAGATAATGGTTGGGATGTGAGTCTTTACAGGTAATGAAGTCTTAAAGGTACAGACAATGTGAGTGGAGAGAGGGCCAAGCATAGGTTAAAGAGATGTGTATTGTATCCAGCCAGAATAGTTAGCGAGATTTTGCAAGCCCAGGCAAGTCATGGGCGTTACAGATAGTGTGACATGAACCCAAGATCTCGGTTGAGGCCGTCATGCATGCGGAACTTGGCTAACAGTCTCTGCTCAGCGATTCTGCATTGTCATGTGTCGCGAAGGCTGCCTTGGAGAATGCTTATCCGAAGATCAGAGGCTGAATGCCTGTGACTGCTGAAGTCTCTACTCACATTGTCTGTACCTTTAAGACTTGATTACCTGTAAAGACTCACACTCCAACCATTATCTTGTAAATTGTGTCTGTATATGACCTGTTTGAGAACACAAGTCCTAGCTCACTGGATGAGGGAGCCTGAGACTCTAAAACCCTGTGCTGCCAAATAAACCTGTTGGATTTAGCCTGTGAGACTTCTTACTTTGCTTACCACAGTCCAATGCTGGCATCTCCACATCATGCAAACTGGTTACCAATCACTGTGCCCTCTATGCGGCTGTGACAACTTTTTGGCTTATTTTCTCTGCTGCTCCTGACTCTTTGTAGTTTTCATCTGTTGGTCTTTCCCATGGTTTTCCCTCAATTCCCTCTCTCTCCTATCTTAAATTGAATAATAGAGGGCAGGGTGCCAGAAACTGTAATTCTTAACTGCTCCAAAGCGTTGGATTGCTGCTAAAAGTAATTAACTCCAACTTTGACAGCAGGCAAACTGGAATTAATTGGACATAAATAACAAACGATGGCAAATGCAACTGGAACACCACCTCAAATTAATCAGCCTTTTATTTTTTCATGGGATGTGGGCATCACTGGCAAGGCCAGCATTTATTGCCCATTCCTTATTGCCAAACAGCTCTGAGGGCAAGTGAGAGTTAACCACATTGTTGTGGAGCTGAAGTCACACGTAGGCCAGACTGGGAAAGGATGGCAGATTTCCTTCCCTAAATAACACGAGTGAACCTGCTGGGCTTTAATGACAATCAATGATAGTTGTCATAGTCACCATTCACTAGTTTTATGTTACTAATTTAATTAATTGAAGTTAAATTTTCCAGCTGTCGTGGTGGGATTGAATCAACGTCCCCAGTATTAGTCTGAGCCTCTAGATTATTGGTCCAGTGCCTTTACCACTGTGTCATCATCTCTTCTATTTATATAGTGCCTTAACTAATGACTGCACAATGTTCAGAACCACTGCCTCCTCAGATACTGAAGCAGTCCATGTCCAAATGCAGCAAGACCTGATAAATATCCAGGGCTTAGGCGAACCATCAGCCACCCACAAGAGCCAGGCAACGACCATCTCCGATAAAGGGAGGATCTAACCAATGCCCCTTGACATTTGATGGCATTAGCATCGCTGAATTCTCCCCTATCAACTACCTGGGGGGTGGGGGTGGTGGTGGTTACCATTGACCAGAAACTGAACCAGCCACTTCAATAATGTGCCTTCAAGAACAGGTTAGAAACCAGGAATCCTGTAGCAAAAACATTCATCTCCTCACTTCAGAAGCACAGAACCATCCAGGACAAAGCAGCCCTCTTGATTGTTTGAGGATGGGGGAACCGTTCACTCACTTGACCACTGATGAACAGCATGACAGCCAATGTGCCTAACCATAATATGCACTGCAGGAATTCATCAAGACTATTTAAGCAACACCTTCCCAATCCACCACCACTACCATTAGAAGGACAAGGGCAATAAATACATGGGAACAGCGTCACCTGGAAATTCCCCTCCAAACCACCCACCTTCCTGATTTAGAAATATATCAATATTCCTTCCCTGTTGCTGGATCAAATTAACACCACTGTGGGCGTACCTACACCATAAGGACTGCAGTGGTTCAAGAAGGCAGCTCACAAGTTCTCAAGGACAATTAAGAATGGGCAATAAATGCTGACCTAGCCAGTGAAGCCCACATCCCATGAAATTAATAAGAAAAAATAAAATGCTGCCAGTTAGTTCACAGAAATATGGTATAAAGTTTGACTGAGCTACAAATGCTTATTAGGTCAGATGACCAAAGGTTTGGCCAAAAATGAGTGCTTTAAGGAGGAAGGCAAGATAGAGAGTTGATAGCTGAGGGGAGATTGGGTCTGGGCAGCAGAAGGTGAAGCCATCAGTGATAGCGCAATTAAAATCAGAGCAGTACAAGATGTCCAAATTAGATGAGTGCAGGTATCTTGGAAGGTTGAAGCATCGAGGTGAACTAGACTTACAGCAGGAAACCTTCAATTTACCAGTGGCTCTTGTTCATAGCTTTAAACAAAATTTCTTCCAACTTTACTGGAGAATTTGGGATATGCTGTCTTCCACAGGAAGTGTTTATTTGAGACATTGGGGGATTGGAATTAGAAGCAGGAAGTGAATGGATAACCTAGACTACTGAGTGCCAAGAAACACAAACTTGACGCAGCAATCTGCGAATGTATACAAAAATCAAATCAGGAGTAGGCCACTCAGCCCCTTGAGCCTGCTCTGTCATTCGATAAGATCAGGGCTGATCTGATTAGAACCTCAACCCCACATTCCTCTGTATACAGTGGATACTTGATTTTAAATGAAGCCACTTAAAATCAAATATCCATTGTGTATACAGAGGATTTGTGGCAACCAAAGCAAACAGATGTCCTAGTGGTATTATCACTAGATTATTAGTCCAGAAAGTCACCCAATGTTCTGGGGACCCAGGTTCGAATCCCACTATGCTGAGTGGCAAAATTTAATTCCAGATTTTTTAAGTTGAATTCAATTTACTGGTGACCAGGAAACTATTGTCAATTGTTGAAAAACTCATTTGGTTCACTAATGTCCTTTAGGGAAGGAAGTCTACTATTCTTACCCGGTCTGCTATACATGTGACTCTCAACTGCCCTTGTGCAACTAGAGATGAGCAATAAATGCTGGCCAGCCAGTGCTGTCCATGTCCCACGAATTAAAGAAAAAAATCTGCTTGAAAGATTTAAAGCAGGGAATAAAAAAAATGGTTAAAGCACTATGCGTATTAGATTAAGTTTTTTTCAAAAGTTTGGTTTATTTATTATCGCCACAAGTAGGCTTACATTAACATTGCAATGAAGCCATTGTGAAAATCCTGTAATTGTCGCACTCTGGTGCCTGTTTAGGTACATTGAGGGAGAATTTAGCATGGCCGATACATCTAACCAGCACATTTTTTGGACGGTGGGAGGAAACTGGAACACTCGGAGGAAACCCACGCAGACACGGGGAGAACATGCAAACTCTGCACAGACAGTGACCCAAGCCAGGAATCAAACCGGGTCCCTAGTGCTGTGAGGCAGCATTGCTAACACTGTCACCCACAAGAGGGAAGCTATGAAAATATTAACTATATAAAAATTAATCTGCCTCATACATAAAATTATTTATTGTGCTAGAGGTTGATCAGCAGTAATTATGATTTAGAAAACTATTAAAGATCTCACTCACTCTTCATTGAGCATTTCCATTGGCCAGTAGTTATGGCGAGAACAGTGCGTGGTTTAACTTCACACTAAATTAGTGATTTTAGAATAGTACAATCGGCAAAGACTAGACAATACACCCATTGAAGGAGCAGTTGTGGTGGCACAGTGGTTAGTACTGCTGCCTGTGTCGGGCAGCACCTCTTTAGTCCTCCACAGCAACAAAAATGAGGAAATGTGCAAAAAACACCAACTCTCCTTGTTCAGAATCCACTTGCTGCAATTGAGCAGCAACCTCCTCACAACCAATGAACAGCTGGGTTTAAACTCTATCACATGCAAGCTTTCACCCTTGTTTTAAAGGGAGAGGATGCTTAATAGACCATGTTTACCCCTATACCTGACAAACATCAATGTGTAATAAAAGTAGGAAGAAAATAAATCTGGAACATGACTTGTTTTCCCCTATGTAGAAAGGATAGTAGGACTAGGGGGCACAGCCTCAAGATAAAGGGGGGGGGGGGTGCGGTTTAGAACGGAGTTGAGGAGGAACTTCTTCACTCAAAGGGTGGTGAACCTCTGGAATTCTCTGCCCGTTGAAGTGGTGGAGGTTGCCTCCCTAAATATTTTTAAGACGCGGATTGATGGGTTTTTGATAAGAGAGGGGATTAAGGGTTATGGGGAGAGGGCGGGAATGTGGAACTGAGCCACGACAGATCAGCCATGATCTTATTGAATGGCGGGGCAGGCTCGAAGGGCTAGATGGCCTACTCCTGCTCCTATTTCTTATGTTCTTATTATGTTCTTATGTAGGGAAGACACAAAAATATGTTGTCTTTTAACTTCACTAGCGGAAAGATGTTTCACAGACTGATAAAAGGGAGCAGCGTATGAAGACAAAATTCCCCAACAAGCCCTGGAGTTCAATACTGATCCTAAGTCTTGTGTGGCAACATAGCTGTGTTTGAAAATGTTGGTAATGTCCACAACAGTCTTATATACCAATCCCCCAAACGTAATTGAGAGAATCATAAAATCATAAGAAGTAGGAGCAGATGACTGATCTGGTAATCCTCAACTCCACTTCCCTGCCTTTTCCCTGTAACCCTCGATTCCCTTACTGATTAAAAATCTGTCCATCTCACCCTTGAACATACTTAACGACCCAGCACCTACAGCACTCTGCTGTAAAGAGTTCCCCAGATTCACCACCCTCAGAAGAAATTCCTCCTCATCTGTCTTAAATGGGTGATCCTTCATTCTGAGATTACGCCCTCTGTCCTAAAGTCTCCCACAAGGGGAAACAGCTTTGCAGCATCTACCCTGTCAAGCCCCCTGAGAATCCTATGTGCCTCAACAATGTTGCCTCACGTTCTTCTAAACTCCAGAGCACAGGCCCAACCTACTCAGTCTCTCAAAAAAAAAAATCCCCCATGCACAGGATCAACCTAGTGAACCTTCTCTGGACTGCCTCCAATGCCAGTACATCTTTCCTTAGATAAAAGGACCAAACCTGTTCACAGTATTACAGATGTGGCCTATCTAGTGTCTTATATAGTTTTAGCAGGATTTCCCTATTTTCATACTCCCATTCCCTTTGGAATAAAGAGAACTGTTTCATTTGCCTCCCCAATTACCTGTTGAACTTGCATACTAGCCTTTTGTGATATATGTGTCAGGATTCCCAAATCCCTCTGAACTGCAGTTTTTTGTGGTCTTTCTCCATTTAAATAATATTCAGTTCCTTTTTTCTTCCTACCAAAGTGCAGAACTTCATATTTTCCTACATTATATGCCATCTGCCAATTTTGTTCTCACTTATTTAATCTATATCCCTCTGTAGACTGTGTTATTCTCACCACTCGCCTTCCCACCCATTTGCTGACTTGGCAATAATGTGTTCACTTCCTTTGTCCAAGTCATTTATATTGTAAATAATTGTGGCCCCAGCACTGATCCCTGTGGCACTCCACTAGTTATATGTTGCCATCCTGAACACAAGAACTTAAGAAATAGGAGCAGGAGTAGGCCATCTAGCCCTTCGAGCCTGCCCCGCCATTCAATAAGATCATGGCTGATCTGAACAGGCCACTTTCCCGCTTTCTCCCCATAACCCTTAATTCCCTTTGAAAATACCCCTCATTCCAATTCTCGATTTTCCATTATTTAGCCAATCCTTTGTCCATGCTAATATCTACCAACACCATGGGCTTTTATCTTGTTAAGCAGCCTTTTGTGCGGCACCTTAATGAACTTCTAGGAAATGTTCCCTTTTATCTATCCTGCTTATTACCACCTCATGTTTTAATAAATTTGTCAGGCATGATTTCCCCTTCATGAAGCCATGCTGACTCTGCTTGATAATATTATGTATTTCTAAATGCTCAGCTATTACACCCTTTATAATGGGCTCTATGTACATACTGGGAAAATGTTAATGATATGCAGAAATGTTCCTTGACATTGCACATAAATCTGATTTGACTTTGCTACCATGCTCCTATCTATGTACCTAAGGAATAGGAGTACACCACATGGGCCCTCAAGACTGCTTTCCCTTCAATACAGTCATGGCTGCAGCCACAAACTTCTCTGATTGCTTCCTGTATCGCTCTGGGATAAAAACTCTCTCCTGTAACCTCAAGTATATTCAACAATAAAATATCCACAACTCTCCATGCTAAAACATCCCAAAGATTCAGTAAAGAAATTTCTCCACACTTTGGTCCTGAATAGTCAACCACTTATCCTGAGAATGTTCTCGATTGCCCAGCCTGGGGAGATGATCTCTCTGTATCAACCCTACCAAGTTCCCTTGGAATCTTGTGTGTTTCAATGAGATCACCCATCATTCTTTTATTAAAGAATGTGGGCCCAATTTACTCAGCCTCTCATCCCAGGAACTAACCTAATGAAATAAAAAGAAAATGCTGGAGAGAGAAACAATGTTAACACTTCAAGTCTAAATAACCCTTCTACAGAACCGAAAGTAGAAACAAATTAAATAGTTGGAAAGGGAAGGGCAGATGATGTGGGGCAGAACATGGATAAGTCGGGAAAAAAAGAGAGAGATCAACAAATTTGCTATGGACAAAAGACAAAGGAGAGTATTCTAATTAATCTTTAATTACATTAAATTAATCTAAATTAAATTAATCTAATTTAATCTAGATTAAATTGATACCTGCTTTGGAGGTAATTAGCTAAGACCACCAAAACTACACATTTACTCCAGGTGTGGTCTTACCAAAGTCCCCATCCAACTGTAGGGGCCCTTCCTTATTCTTGTACTCCAATCTGCTTTCAGTAAAGGCCAACATAACATTTACCTTCCTGCTTCCTATTCCTGGGTGCTAATTTTCTGTTCCTTGTAATTGTACACCTATGTCTCGTGAACATCAACTTTTACAAATTTCACATCTTTATTTAAAAACAATCTGCTTTTCGACTTTTATTTTCAACGTGCATAACTTGACACATTGTTGTGTGCCATCTGCCACCTTGTTGCTCATTTACCATTTCAATTTGCAGTTTTGTATCATTGGCAAACTTGGATATGCTACCCTCAATCTCATTACTGTCTTTTCATTGAAGTTATTATGAGGCCCCAGGCCAGGTTCCTGCAGCACTGCATCAGTTACATCCTGCCAACTTGAAAATTGATACCGATTCTCAAGTTTCCTAGTAACCAATATTCCATTCCTGCTAACATATTACCCCTAAGCCACAGCCTTATCTTTTGCATCAACTTCATGTGGCAACTTCTGGCATGTGTTTCGGTAATCCAAGTATACTTCATCAACTGGCTGCCCTTTATGTATGAGTTACGTCCTCAAATTTCTGTTTCCTAAAACCATGCTGATGCTGTGGACCATATTATGATCTTTTAACTGCATCAAGGCTTCCTTAAGAGTTTCCATCATTTTCATGACTAATCTTGGGATAATTTGGTCTTTAGTTCCCCATTTGCTCCCTCCCTCTTTCCATCTTCAGATGAGTGCCACTTGAGCGGTGTTTCAAAAATTTGTGCTACCAAATAAATCTGTTAGACTGTAATCTGATATTGTGAAACTATTTACTATGTCTACCCCTGTCCAAAGCCAGCACTCCTCATCATGGCCTCCTTTCCTGAATAGGAGGAACACTTGTTAACTTCCAAAATGCTTGGACCATTCTAGGAAGTAGGTAATTTTAGAAAATCATTGCTAGTACATTCACTTTCTCTACAACTACCTCTTTTTAGAAACCTAGGCCATCAGATCATGAGTTTCTCCAAGTAATTACAGTAATATTATTTCACAGCTGATGTTAAAGTTCCTCATCCTTATTAGCTCCGTGGTTACTCTTTATTTCAGGTGTGTCATTTGAGGCTTTATATTAAAATGTACATAAACCATCTAGGTATTTCTGCTATTTATTTTCCCTGTCAGAATTGCTGTTTCTGCTTTGTAGAGTAGGTATCTTCACACCCATGCCTTTGGGGAATAGTGCATGAGTTGGTGGAAAGATTTCCAAGCTGATCTCCAACCTGTTGGAACTGTGTTTAATGCTCCTTCTGTGGCCAATGAGTCCTAGCATTGACTTGAACCTGGAGCTTCTGGTCCAGCTACCATTGGACCCACAAGGCCTCCTTAGCTTGAAGGGATCAACATTTACTTCAGCTACTCTCTTTATATACTTGTAAAAGCTCTTGCGATCTGTTTTTGTATTCTTAGCTAGTTTACTCATTTATTTAAAAAGCATTTTGTTTGACCATTGCTGGTTTTGAAAACACTCCCAATCCTCGTACTTGCTATTTATTTGCAGAATTACAAGCCTCTTCTTCTAATCTAATATCATCCTCAACTTTGCAAACCCACTAATGGATCTTTCTTGCTGATTTTGGGCATTTTAAATTGTTTCTTTAAAAATGTTCTCACTGTTTATTACCTTTTAGGCTAGTTACCTATAAACCGTATCCAGATCGCCCCTCATACCGATGGGGGGGATTCTGGTTTGGGGACTGGAGTATGTTGTTGTCAAACTTAATGGAATTCAGTTGTTATCAATTTTTCCCAGTGGCTGTTTTACTAAGATTTTTAATTCTGCCCCATTGCACAGATTCTGTCCCTTGTTGGTCTCACAGCATATGGTTCCAGGAAACTGTCTCATGCTCCAGATCACCATTATCAATTTAATTGGCCCAGTTTAAGATTAGTCTCTCATTATTACACTGTATCTGTTATAAGTTCCTAATATTTCCTGCTTAAACAAATTGTTCAGGGGCCTATAAACTACTTCAACTAACATTTTTTGACTCATTTTTAATCTCTATCCATTTCATTCTATTTACTGATTTTCTTAACCAAGACCCTTTCTCACTATTGTCTTGTGTCATCCTTAATATCAAGGTTACTTACCCTCCTCTTCCATTTTCTTCTCAAAACGTTTGTATACCCTAGAACATTATTTCCCGACCATGCTTACTTTGTAACCGTGTCTCATTAACAGCAATAATATTGAATCTGTTCATCTCTATTCATGGTGCCTGTTAGCAGTTTGTTGATCATTACAAATACTTCCTGCAACCATAAAGAGTCTAAGAGATTCTTTCTGCTTAGAAAGGATAGCAGAATTAGCGGGCACAGCCTCAAAATAAGGGGGGGGGGGTGCAATTTAGAGGAGGAACTTCTTCACTCAAAAGGGTGGTGAATCTGCCCATTGAAGTGGTGGAGGCTACCTTGTTGAATATATTTAAGTCACGGATAGATAGATTTCTGATAGACAAGGGAATTAAGGGTTATGGGGAGAAAGCGGGAAAGTGGAACTGATCCACTTCAGATCAGCCATGATCTTATTGAATGTTCTTAAAGAGCCTTTAACTGTTTTAACCATTATTCTTTACACTGACGCAGTATTACCATTAAACTCTTCTGTTCTGCTTAGCTTTTGTCAGATTGGTAACCTGCTCATTGCCTCAACTTTTCTCTAAATTTCTCACTGGCCCCTCTTTCAGTCTAAAGTTCTACCCACAGTCACAGTTCTAAAATTTGTCAGGATGCTGTTACCAGCAGGATATACAATTTAGAAGAATGTAGGGTGATTTCAATGAAGCGTACAAATTATTAGAGTTCAACAGGGTAGATGCAGCAAGTCTATTTCCTATGGTTGGGGGATCTAGAACCAGGGGATACCCTCTCAGAATAAATAGGTCATTTATAGATGAGGTAGATTTTTTTCCACAGGGTGGTGAATTTTTGAAATATTCTACCCCAGAGGGCTGTAGAAGCTCAAATATATTGAAGACAGTAATCAATAGATTTCTAGATATTAAAAGGTATCAACGGATTTGGGGACAGTGGAGGAAAATCTCAGAGATAGATTAACCATGAATAGCAGAGCAGCCCTACTTCTGCTTCTCTTTTCCATGTTCTTCTCCTGTACTGGTGCTTGTGTCCCATGCATTGAAACCCTGTCTTTCCACTCCACTCCGAACCACATATTTAATCCACTAATTTGCTTGACCCTATAGCAATCGGGTCCTGCTTTAATTTATACCCTAACTTCTCAAATTCTTTTCAGCAGAGCACTTAGTTCTACCTATATTGTTGGTTCCTACATGGACAATTGGATTCCTCATCCTCCCATTCCACTGTTGTTTCCAGCCACGAGATATCTTTAACCCTGTCACTGGCCCGGCAACATAACTTTTGGAACCTCTATTCAAGACTGACTATACTGTCTGTTATCATTGCCATGTTGCCCCTCAGTCTCCTGTTGAGCTTTAAAGGCTTTTCATGGTGGTGCTAGTCAACTTGCACATACATACTGCAAGTCCTTGTCCTCATCAACATGGGCAGCAAGTACCTAGTTACTGTTAAAGTCCAGGGCAGAGACTCTTCCATCATTACATAACAAGAAATTGGAGCAGTAGCAAGCTATTTGGTTCCTTGAGCTTGTTAGGCCAATCAGTAAGATCACAGTTGATTTGATGCAGCCTCAGCTCCACTTTGTCTGCCCCCCCATAATCTTCCACTTCCTTGTAGGTCCCAAAATCTAATGGTTGTGAATATATTTAATAACTCAGTTTCCACTACTCTCTGGCTAGAGAGTTAATTACCCTCAGAAGAAATTTGTTGTTCTAGGTGTTAAGTGGGGGGCCTTTTATTTTGAACTGTGTCCCCAGCTCTCAATTTTCCCCCCATGATGGAAAGTATCTTTTCAGCTCCTATCCCGTCAAGCTCCTCAGCTTCTTATGTGTGTACAAGAGCTATCCTCATTCTTCTGAATTTCGATATGTAGGTCTAGGTCATCCTTTCCTGATAAGACAGCTCCTACAGCCAATGATTCAACTTAATAAATCTTTTTGACCAGCTTCCAATGAAACATAATCACTCTTGAAATAAGCAGATCAAAACTGCACATAGTACTTTAGGTATACTCCCCCTTGCTGATGGAGTTGGTGTGTGTTAATTTTGTGATTCGTTTATGAGGCCACCCAGATCCCTCTCGACTACAACATTTTGCCATCTCCACTTCTGTATTTCTGTTCCTCCTACCAAAGCGGATAACTTCAAATCTTTATCACATTATACTCCATCCATTTTCCCCCCTGCACTCATTTAACCTAGCCATATTGCTTTTCTGAATTTTTACATCCTCTTCACAACTTGCCTTTCCAACTATCTTTGTACTGTCAGCAGATTGGGCTACAATAATCTGTTCCTTCATCCAAGTTATTTAAAGTAAATTGTAAATATCCCAGTAGTTAGTTTGCCAACTGAAAATGACCCATTTATCTGAACCCTGTCTCTGGTCAGTTAGCCAATCTTCCATCCATGCTAATGTATTACCACCAACTTCATGAGCTCTTGTGTAGTAACCTTTTGTGGCACCTTATCAAATGCCTTTTGGAAATCTTGGATCCCCATACTTGTGTCCATCTTGCAATCACCTCTTTAGTTCCTGACTATTGACCAAGTCCTACATAATCTAAAGCATGTTAGAGAAGTGTCCAGGTAACTACCCCTCCCTCGATGTCACTTCAATAACTTTAAAGTTGCCCGATTTGCATATATAGGTCCCTGTGATTGCAATACTTCCCACAAACTTGCATGTTACAGATTTGGCACCTACCTTCCCTACACCTGTCTATAGCCAAATTTAATTGTTTTGATTAGGCAATTTAGTAAAATAACATATTTCCTAGCTCAGAGACAACAGCTCACCGACTAGTGCAGGTAAAGCAAAAATAAAAACAAACAACTTTCCTTCCCACACTGCACCAAATTTCCACTTGCAACAACTTCTTGACTTAGCAATATTTTTGAAGCAGTCTTGTATGAAATCTCTATGCTTCACATTTGCACTAATCAAGAGTTTGTTCTTGCAAGTTTGGCTGTCCTTCCCTTTTTTCCCTCTGTGCACTGTGTTGTTCCGAGACATGTGGAAGCTCTGCCAGCATTCTGAAATGCTTTATCAAGGGGCTAAACTGTAACTTCCACAGATCCCTATTCATTCCTTTAGGGAGAATGAAGTTTATGGCAAAAAAAAGGGTTACTACCTAGTTTAGTGGAATACTTTTCACGACCACACATTGCCCAAAGCAAAGGAAGATGAGCTTTTAAAATAGTTTTAACGGCTTGCTGAAATAATTCAAACACAAATCATAGCACCATTAGTCAGCTGCAAGTGGATGCATTAAATAGCATTTGTTAATAAGTTATAGAATTGTATAACACAGAAGGCTATTTGGTCTATCAAGCCTGTGCCAGTTCTTTGAAACAGCCATCAAAATGAATCTTGCTACTATATTATTCCCCACAGCCCTCAAAATATTCTTCCTTCAGGTACTCCTTTTAAGTTTAATCCAAACACTCTTATCTCATGTCTTTCAGATAATTAGAAATGGAGGATCAAAAAAATCTTCACTGGCTCTTTCCACAATTACCTTAAATGTTGTCCTCTGGATAGCATCCAATGCCAGTGGAAAGTTTCTCCATTTCCATTCTTTTAAAAGCCCTCAATTGTGTACACTTATTAAATCACCTTTAATGTCTCTGTTCCAAGAAAAATTAGTCCCTCCTTCATACCATCATTCAAGTGAATCTCCTTTATACATTAAAAACCTTAGAATCCTTCCTAAAGGTGCTCAGAATTGGATACAATACTCCACTTACTGCCTGCCCATCAATTTATAAAAGTTTAGCATAGCTTCCTTGATTTTGTACTTTTACACTTCTACAAAGCCACTGAACCCGTCATACGGACGTGAAACTTTAAGACTGTTTCTCTCTCCACAGATGCTGCCATACCTGTTGAGTTTATCCAGCATTCTGTTTTTACACCACTGAACCTGTATGCTTTTTTAAACAGCCTTCTCAACTTGTCCAGCTGCCTAAAGACAGATGTGTGCAAAATTCATAGGTCTCTATTCCCTGCAAATTCTTTTACGGTGCTCTATAGTTTACATTGCTTCTCATCATTCTTCTTTCCAAAGTGGATCACTTCATACTTCTGTATACTGTGCCAATTTCATCAGTTATACATCTGTCCATAAGAAATAGCAGCAGGCCACATGGTCTTATTAAGTCTGTTCTGCATCATTCAGTATGATCATACCTGATCTTTGATTTCAACTCTACTTTCCCGGCCATCCCCCCCATATTCTTTGATTGTCTGGGAGACCAAATATTCTCAGCTGAAATTCTATTCAATAATAGATCACCACCAATCTCTGGGGTAGAGAATTCCAAAGATACAAAATCCTTTTAGTGAAGAGATTGCTTCTAATCTCCATCCTAAACGATCAGCCCATAATCTTGAGACTGTGGTCATCATAGACAACCCTCTCATTCCTGGATCCAATCCAGTGAAACTTTGCTGCACTGTCTTCAATGCCAATATATCTTTCCTTAAAATTAAGAGACCAAAACTGTGCTGTATTCCAGGTGTGATCTTACCAAGTCTTGCACAGTCAAAGCAATATTTATTTATGTACTCCAACCTCCCTGCAATAAAGCTCAACATGACGTTCATCTTCCTAATGTTAACATACTGAAGTTCCTCTGAAAAATCAATATCTACAAATTTCATACTTCACACAAACGACTGTTTTTCCATTCTTACAACCAAACTGAATAACCTCAGACTTCCTTACATTATATTTCATTTGTTCACTCAATCTGTCCATATTTGTTCATCCTTCTCACAGCTTACATTCCCATTTAACTCTGCACATTCAGCAAACTTAGTCTCTGCCTCCTTACCCAAATCATGTGTAAGTCTGTAAATAGCTGAGGCTGTAGTGAGGATCATTGCCAACCTGAAAAATGTCCCAATAATCCCCACTCTTTGCTTCCTATTCATTAGCCAATCTTCTGTCCATGATCAATCCACAAACCTTTACCTTGTGTAATAACTTATCAAATATTTTTTGGAAACTCATCTCATTTTCTGTACATCTTCCCGAAACCTATTGCCAACCTCATTGTTTACAGTTTTGTTTCAATATTGGCAGAAATATGTCCATATACCCAAGCCATTTATGATTAAAAAAAAAATCAGTGATCCTAACACCAGCCTCTGAGGGACACCAAATCACACCTTCATGGTTGAGTTTGTTCTCAGCCACAAAAGTTAACTGACATTTAAATGATGGGCTGCAATTCTAGGTAAGCAAGTCTTTTAATACAAAACTTCAAAAAATAAAATCTTGTTGAGGTGCACAGTGAAAAAAAGCATACAGCAGCTTCAGTATGTTATGTCCCATAAGATCATAAACTCAAGACACACAATTGTTGCCTGGTTGTTGCTTAGGTTTAAACATGTACAAACCAGTTAGAGAAATTATACTATATATTCAAGCTTAACTGAGTCAAATGAAGTTCAAATAAAATCCCATTAGTACCAATTCTGCAAATCTAATTTTCACAACAGTTTCAACACTGAGTTAAGATTAAATGTGTTAAAGGAGGTGGAATTGGTCTGTGCAATAGCATGGTCAGAGCTTTTTATTTTTACACTGGCTGATTACTTGAACACTTCTTGTGGCATAGTCAATAGCTAATTTCACCTGCAAAACCTTTTATGGTGGAAATTTGTCTGCGCACATCTTCAGATTAAGGATCCGCATTGCACAAGCAGTAAGGATCACAAACTGGGATTCCTATTTTCAGAGAAATTTTACTTAGCAGCTGAGAATCCTTCTGTTCATTGCTTCCTAATTTGTATGAAAGAATCTAACAACAGATATCAGGCTCAATTTACTTATCTAGCAGACCTGATATCTGTTTAGATCTAATGTCTGAAAGTGGTTGCCATTATCAGACCGTGTGTCCGTTTTATATCAGCTTTGGTTCGTAAGATTTTTGTGAAAGTCCTTTCCTAGTCAAATTTAACTACAATTGCTTTTAGACTGAACTCAGTCAGAAACCATTTTTCAATCCTGAGAAAACCATATTGGTAGTTACTTGGGCATCAATACGATTTAGCTCATACAAATTTTCCATTCATTATGAAGAGAGAGAAATTTAGTTATGTTTGTCACATCAACTTCACATATCTAAACTGTTAAGACATTGGACATCAGACCTGATGTGGTCATTGACAATCAATGAGTATCTGATAAGTAGTATGTTTCCAGAGTCAGGTTAGGTTTGCTTTCTAAACCTAATGTCGCCAGTTGCAAAAAATATGGTAGCCTGGCCAAGATAGGAGGACACTTGGGCTTGAAGACCAGCTGAAGCTAGGTTTGACTGTACAACAGGAACCACTGGGATGCTTCCATTTCAAAACTACCTGCAATCATATTGGCATCAATTCACTTACAACAACTGGAGTCAAAAAAATTGAAGTGCTCTTCCCATGCATCTTATTCAATCTGCCCTCAACCAGTATCTTCAGAACTCAAAACTATTTTCAGTTCAGGTTGCTGCTTTATACCTTTAGGGATAAATTCTAAACACTATTTCTTTCAGCTGGCTACTTGCACGCAGCAGTCTTCCATGGTTCTCCAATCATTAACTATTGTCCATTTGTACTGCAAGTATAAACATTTTTTTAAGAGCGCAATTAAAACTAACTAACTATGTGGTCAGACTGTTACAAGTGTACAAAATAGTTAAACATGAGGTACCTCTCACAATCATCCTGGAAAGAAAAGCACCATCCTGAGTATTTCCACAGGGGTGGAAAATGAAACGCATCAGGTTGTTGGCTGAAAAGTGCATAATGGAATTAAGTCCAAAAGCCAGTTATTTTTATGACTACTTTTGGACTGGCTTGCTGCCTTAAAAAACTGCACCAGCGGTCATGATGGAAACAGAACAATTTCACCAATTAGGACTAAAACAATTTAAAAAAATCTAAATATATGGCAGAAGGACAATTCGACCTTTGAATGTTGTATTGCATTACTCTTCTTCCTGACAGCGTAGGCAGACATTGTAGAAGGGAGAAGTTATGTTCCCTAACACAACATATTTGTGTGAACCAGCAGTAGTGAATCTTCAGTTCTGGCTTTGGAAACTGAGATTGTGTGCTCGGTGAATCTGAGTTACAAGTAACCCAAACTTCATCCAGTAAACTCAAATATTTTTTTCTTTTTACAAAACAGCACACACACATCTAAGCAATACAACATGACAGCAAGTGGGAAATAGTGTACCCAGTCAGTGAGATATAAATGCATTCATCATCATTCAGTGATGGAACACATTTTGTTTTTATCTCACAAGCCTATGAATTTCACTAGTCATTCCTAAAGGAATTCTCAAAGTGGCAGCCCCAGCTGTCAAATGAAGACACAGGCAATGCTGTTGGCAATATTCAAACAAAATATGATTAAAAACTTCTGCCAACAAACCAATTTGTTTACATGTGTTATAAACAATGTCAATAAACCTGGAAGATCTCCTGTGGACTGACCACTCTTGGACCTCAGCTAGAGCTACAAAAGTGGTATGGGAATATATGGAGTACAAAAAGTTAAAACTAGAGACTGAACTCTATGAGCAGTGCTTTGAGCAAAGCAGAATTAAAGGATACATCTCTGATCTATAAACAGTTGGCGTCTTTCTCATAGGATATTGCAAAGACAGAAGTTTAAAAAGCTCCTGGAACCTCCAAAGGATGAATCAAAAAAAACAAAAACTAGAAGAAACACATACAAGAATCTAAAACATTTCAATTAAGGTGAACATGGTTCACAGTTCAGTACATATCTGACTAAACAGAACTTGTATTTGCTGTGTTTAAATAAAACTTGCCTGACCAGAATTTTTCCAGTAAAAGACCCACAATTGCTGCATTTACTGGCTACAGTAATACAGTTTCAATCCCTGCGGTCACACACTTAAACAATTCAAACAGCCCTGAAGAGAAGGTATTTTAAAACACTGAACAAGTGATTATCTATGCACTGCAATAAAGACCAGCAGAGTTACAAAAGATACTGAACTATTAATGTAAACTACACTAACGCATACAAACACAATGAAGAGCAACTAATAGTGTCATTTCTTTCAGTATCATATTTCTAACACTTTTAATGATTGATAAATGCTATTAATTTCTATCCCAATTTATATTTTGGTCTTTTAAATCTACCTCCCATTTTCAATATTTCATAGGAGGGATATTTTCAACAAAGATTCCCAGTGTTAATATAATGCTGTGTAGTTTTTCTGTCCGGTTACTGTGAGTTCTGTATCCACAGTCCTGAGTTATCAGTGCAGATGCAGTTGAGAACTGCTGGAGATGGCTCAGCTGAATCAAGAATGCCTTTCCCTGCAAACAGTTCTTGCATTGCAAGTTGTGAGGAGCGTCTCTGGTAGTAATTATCAAATCAACATCAATTCCCACTACAGTTCAAGTAATTCACTGTGCTTTTCCAACTGGCATATGATTGCTGGTTTTGGGATTCTTGGACTCTAACTTCACTGTCTCATTCAGGGAAGGATTGGTCTCTGGGTTTTTGCATCGTTCCAGAGGTTCTGCCATGTTGCAGTGGTCATGTTCGCAGCAGCAAGCACGTCCATCAATTGTGGACCTGAACATTGTTCCTTCCTCGTGATCCTTGCAGAAAGAGTTGGGGCAGAATTGACAAAAAACAACAGAGGGTTTTCCACAGACATCACAGTGGTGCCATGGGCACTCCCATTTTCCTGAAACAATAGTAAAATATAAATTAGTGATGGTGCAAAAGAGAACAAGTTTATATATATTTTTGTTTAGATAAGTCTAGTATACGTGGATATCCGTTCTGCTCCATAGATCACTTCAAAACAAAAATCACACATTTATTGCAGCGTGAAATTCATTTTTCCTATTCACAAAGATTTTGATGTAATTTGAGGAAACAAAACTTTTTTTTACAACATTATAAAATTAGGATATAGGAAATAGGACAAAAACACGCTGCTAATCAATGCAGCAGAAAAATATATTGTCACTGATACAAAACAGAATTTTTTCATAACTTTAACAGAAGCTGTTAGCCAGACATAAGACAAGAAGTTTAAACATGTAGACAGACCTGTATCAGGAGGACAAGCACAGAGGAAAGACATAAGCAACATACCTTTATCAGGCAAACAGAGTTAACGAGGGGAAAAAATGGCTTTGGTTACAAATAAGATGCAAGCCTTCAAGGATGAAAGGACAATAAAACATTGCATTTCTGTGTTATTTATCCAGAAATATGAAGGAGATCCTGGAGGAAATATGCAAAGTGTGCACAATCATCAGGAATTGCTAGACATCAGAAAGGCCCGAATGGACTGAAAACTGGTCAGTGATGTCCATATTTAAAAAGGAAAATAACTAAGGCTCAGACCACAGAAACATTAGCGTTCAACTTTACATAAAACAATGGAATTGGTCCAGTGTAAAGTTGAAGACTGTTTAATAAGTCAGTAAACTATAATAAAGGATGGATACAGCGAAGGGAAGATCCCATTTGACCAGCCCTCTTGAATTACTTGTGAATGTGACATGCAAGTGAACCTTTGCACATTTCAAAAATATTGTACCCTAAGGCACCGAACAAAATTTCACATGGAGGGTGCAAAGTGGTGCGCTTTTGGACAATTTCTTGGCTGTGTTAAGAAATAGGATAGAAAACAACATGCATTTGTTCAAGTTGTGTCTGTTGCATTGGGAGGGCTGGAAATTACTGTTTGGGTGTCCGAAGGCACTGGATCTTAAGACCAATGCTATTACTGATAAAGGTCAATGACTTGGAATTAGAAATCCAATGTAAATTAGTTACAATTGCAGTTGATACTAAATTGGGAGGGCAGTAGAGCTGGAGAAAACATTTCACAAAATACAGTCTTCTTGGGTAATCCCTTGAGTTGAGGATGACTTGCTGCCACACTAAAAATTAGTAATCAGGTGACCGAGGAGTCTAATATGAGACCTCCATCTCAGATGGGGTAGATGGTGGCTGGAGAAGTGGGGGGTGGGTGGATGCCCTGGTTCTCATGCATTAATTTCACTGTCGATGCTTGGCTTCAGTTTGCCCTTGGTGACAAAACTCGGTGTTCAGCTCCTTCCCAGGCGCTTTTCCTCCACTTCAGGCAGTCATGGGTCAGGAATTCCTAGGTGTTGGTGGGAATGTTGCACTCGAGGAGGGTTGAGGATGTCCTTTAAGTGTTTCCTGTGCCTACCTGAGGCTTGCTAGCCATGTCAAAGCTCCAAAAAAAAAACACTTGTTTCAGGCACGTGGACAATGTGGCCTGTTCAGCAGCTCTGATCGAAAATAGTCAATGCTTCAGTGCTAACCAGAGTGAGAACACGGACACTTGTGTGCCTATCCTATTTGCGAGATCTTGTGCAGGTAGCACCGGTGATGCTTCTCCAGGGTTTTGAGTTGCCTGTGGTGCATAGTCCATGTCTGAGTCATATAGAAGGATGAGTATTAATAATGCTTTATAGACCATGAGCTTGGTGCTGTGTCTAAAGGTCCTGGTATTCAAATACTGTCTTCCTCAGGCAACCAAAGGCTGGGCTGGCACACTGAAGGGGGTGTTGAATTTTGCTGTCTGTATTGGTTGACAGTGGGCTCCAAAGTATGGAAAGTGGCCATACTGTCCAAAGCGTCATCGTGGATTTTGTTAACGGGGGCAGGGGGAATGGGACACTGCTGTGTAGTGGGGGCAGGTTGACACACGGATGTTTAGTCTAAGGCCTATGCTCTCATACACCTTGGTGAAGTGTTGCCAATGGCTTGGAGCTCAGCCTCCATGTGTACATAGGTGCAAGTGTTGTCTGCATACTGTAGTTCAATGACAGGGGATGGGATGATCTTGGATCCAGCCTGCAGGTGGCAGAAGTTAAACAGATTCCTATTTGTTCTGTAGTTTAGCTCCAATCTAGTGGAGAACTTGCTGAGGGCAAGATGGAGCATTATAGTAAGGAAGATTGAGAAGAGCATCTGTGCAATGGCCTAGCCTTATTTGATCCAGCTGGACAACAGTACACACTGGCAGACAACGGCAGATGAAATTTAACAAGTGTGAAATTACTGTCTGGGAAGAGAAAACATGGAAGAAACATGTCCTCCACGAAGCATGTTGAAACAGCTGAGAATGAAGTTGAAGAAGACCTAAGAATCTTGACAGACTCAGTGCTCAACACGTCCAAATAATGCAGAACAGCAAACAATTTCAAAGAATGTTGAAATTTCCAGACAAACAGTGGAATACTAGGCAAAGGAAGTAATGGTCAAACTGCACAGTGATCGTGAAAGGAAGTCCCACGCCTTGAATAAAATGTCCTTTTCTAATTTTTGGGAGACAAGTAAAGTATTCAAATGATGAAAGCAATGTGGAGTACAGTCACACGACTCATCCCTAGTAAGATCATAAGAAATATGAACAGGAGGAATCAGCTATTCCATCTATCTTTTTATGGTTTCCTTTCCTTTACCGTCACTTTTAATGACTTGTGCATTTGTACAACAGAGACCTGGGTTTGATTCCCAGCTTGGGCCACTGTCTGTGTGGAGTTTGTATATTCTCCTCATGTCTGCGTGGGTTTCCTCTGGGTGCTCCAGTTTCCTCCCAAAGATGTGCGGGTTAGGTTGATTGGCCATGCTAAAAAAAGAATTGCCCCTTGGTGTCCTGGGATGTGTAGGTATGTAGGGATTGTGGTCGGTGCAGACTCGATGGGCCGAATGGCCTCTTTCTGCGCTATAATTTCTGCATTTATAAGATCATAAAAAATATGATCCAGTTTCCACTGCTCTCAGTGGGAGAGAATGCCAAAGACCAATGACCCTATGAGAATTGAAATTCCTTTTCAATGCTCTAAAACTAAAGGATTTCCCATTTAAAACTGTGCCCCCAGTACTGGATTCCCCAATGAGAGGAAGATAAAACATCCACATTGTCAAATCCCCTGAGAATCTTATCTGTTTCAATAAGATAACCTCTCATTCTTCTAAATTTCAGTAAGTCTAGGGCTGAGCTGTTCAAACTTTCCTCATAAAATTCAGGAATGAACCTTCTTGGAATTGCTTCCAATACAAGGACACCCCAACAGTTCACAGTATTCTGGGATGTGGTCTCAGCAACAGCTTCAGAAAGACTTCCCCTACTCCATTTTCCTTGCAATAAAGGCTAACATTCAGTTTGTATTCCTAATTACTGTACCTGCATGCTACCCTTTTGGTACCCTTGTAGGCACCTAGGTTGCTCTGTACTGCAGCATTCTACAGTTTCTCCTTTTAAAGGATATTCCGCTTCTCTATTATGCCTGCCAAAGTGGACAAGCGCAAATTTTCCAACATTATACTTTACCCACCAAATATTTGGGCATTACTTAAATTATCTATAGTCCCTTTTGCAGAATCTGTTTCCTCCTCAACTTGCTTTCCTGCCAATTTCTATCATTGGCAAATCTGGTTACAATACAGTCAGTCCCCTTCATCCAAGTCATTAATATAGATTGTAAACTGATGGGGCTATAACCTAACCCGCACATCTTTGGGAGGAACCCGGAGCACCCAGAGGAAACCCACGCAGACATGAGGAGGATGTACAAACTCCACACAGACAGTGGCCCAAGCTGGGAATCAAACCCAGGTCTCTGTTGTACAAATGGACAAGTCATTAAAATTATAAGGCTATAAGAAACAACAAAATGAAATTAATTGGATAGATCTTTCACAGCAGCGTAAATAACCTCTTTGAGCACTGTAAGATTGCGTAGTTTTCGGACCCAAGTGAATGCTGAAATCAGGACTAGGGGTTTGGGGGCTGGAGCGTAGTGCTCCCAAGATTATTCTGGGTGGATGATCTTTCTCATCCTGACTTATCATCTGAACTCTTGTCTTCACTTAAAATGCCAGAATAATTTGTACTGACAACACACAAGACTCATTTATTCGCTCTCATTTACTGAGGGGAAAAAAAGTAGCATACATCAAATTGAAAAAAATAATGTGCAATGGGAATTCCATTTATCCAGAGTAACCTTGTAGTTACTCGATTTTCTTTTAGAATTTAACTGTTCATGGTAAGTATGGATGGTGAAAGTGGTAGGGATTGAACGATCTGAGACAGTATGTATCTTATTAAGATTCCTAAAATAAAGGGTACGTTTCTATATTAGTTAGTCTGTAGTGCTGCACTAGCTAGTGATGTAGCAACCTAAAAAGTGGAGGATTATTCATCCTCAGCGGAATTCTTTTGTTTTTCATCCTTTCACTAATATTTTTGAGTGAAATTATTCTCATTACTTCCAATACCTGCCTCCATCTCAATACATCCCACTGTCAAGCACAGGCGACAAAACATTTTGCTATAATTCCTGGTTTGCCACGTCAGGACATTTTTGGCCATTCTTTCTAAATAAGAACATAAGAAATAGGAGCAGGAGTAGGCCATCTAGCCCTTCGAGCCTGCCCCGCCATTCAATAAGATCATGGCTGATCTGTTGTGGCTCAGTTCCACTTTCCCGCCCTCTCCCCATAACCCTTAATCCCCTCTCTTATCAAGAACCCATCAACCCGCTTCTTAAAAATATTTAGCAAGGCAGCCTCCACCACTTCAACGGGCAGAGAATTCCAGAGATTCACCACCCTTTGAGTGAAGAAGTTCCTCCTCAACTCCGTTCTAAACCGCCTCCCCTTTATCTTGAGGCTGTGCCCCCTAGTCCTACTGTCTTTTTTGAGCGGGAAGAGTCTCTCCACCTCTATCCTATCCAACCCATTCATCATCTTATACGTCTCAATGAGATCTCCCCTCATTCTTCTAAACTCTAACGAGTACAAGCCTAGTTTATTCAGCCTCTCCTCATAGCTCAATCCCCTCAACTCCGGTATCAGCCTAGTAAACCTCCTCTGCACTCCCTCCAGGGCCAAAATATCCTTGCGCAGGTGCGGCGCCCAAAACTGCACACAGTACTCCAGCTGCGGCCTCACCAATGCCCTATACAGCTGCAGCAAGACCTCCCTACTTTTATATTCAATCCCCCTCGCTATGAAGGCCAGCATCCCATTCGCCTTCCTGACCACCTGCTGCACCTGCAAGCTGGGTTTTTGCGACTCATGCACAAGGACCCCGAGGTCCCTCTGCACCGTCGCCTGCTGCAGTTTTTTGCCACGTAAGTAATAGTCCTTCCTACCATTCTTCCTACCAAAGTGGACCACCTCACACTTGCCAACATTAAATTCCATTTGCCATTTCCTGGCCCATTCGCCCAGCCTATCTAGATCCTTCTGCAGACTCTCCACACCCTCCGCACAATTTGCCTTTCCCCCAATCTTGGTGTCATCAGCAAATTTCGACACCCTGCACTCGGTTCCCTCCTCCAGATCATCTATATAAATGGTAAATAGCTGAGGCCCCAGCACCGACCCCTGGGGCACGCCACTAGTCACCAACCGCCAATCCGAATAGCACCCATTGACCCCCACTCTCTGCCTCCTATTTGACAACCAATCCTCTATCCACGCTAACACCCTACCCCCAACTCCATGTCCCCTGACCTTCTGCAATAACCTCTTGTGAGGTACCTTGTCAAACGCCTTCTGAAAATCCAGAAAGACCACATCCACCGGCTCTCCTCTATCCACAGCCCTAGACACATCCTCATAGAACTCCAGTAAATTTGTCAGACACGACTTCCCTTTAACACTCCGCTGACTTGAATGAAACTCAAAATATAATTAGCTACAGTTAAGAACAAACTCTTGAGTGAACAAAGGATGAAGTGGGGCAGAATGGCCCGAGTCCATAATATTGACTAGTTCACTCTTGAGCTCCAACATCCCCTTATCTTTAGATCTGCTAATTCCCCGCCTCCCAAGTAGCCCCTTGCATTTACCATGGCTAATCCACCTAACCTACACATCTATGGACACCAAGGGGCTACTGAACATGGCCAATCCACAGAACCTGTACATCGTTGGACTGAAGAGGGAAACCAGAGCACGTGGAGGAAACCCGTACAGACACGGAGAGAACGTGCAAACTCCACAGTCACCCAAAGCTGGAATCACACTCAGCTTCTAGTGCTGAGAGGCATCAGTGCTAACTAGTGTGTCACCCTGCTGCCCTTTTTAAATTAAAAGGATCATAGGAATTTGATCTGCCCATACACCATTTTTGTCAGAAAGCTTCCTAATGTTTTTGGGGTCCAATTTCACATCATTGATCACTGAAATGGCTGCAATTGTCCCACATCCAATGGATCAGATCAAAGTTCTACAAATGCTTCATGCCTGGCCATAAATAGAAGTGGGCGAAAACAACTGTCAGAAGGAAGAAAACAGCAGCAAAGGTCAAAACCAGAAACAATTAACTAAACTTGATGGATCCAATGCTCCTGCCACAACATGTACCCCATCATACTCAGCACTTGCCCCATCATACAGGGTACTGTGAACCAGTCTGACAAAGCTCACCACACTCAGTTGAATGCAACAATATGCATCACTAGAACCCTACATTCAACAGCCCACCCCCTCGCAAACATCACTCTCCCACAAATTCATCAACTGACGAAAACCCACAAGCTGACTGAAACCATGTTTCATCTGACATACCACGCCATGGTGACCTCTTCAACTTACTGCCTACCTGTCATCTCAACACTTCATATGGAGCAACATTCCTGAGCAAGATCTACAAGCAAACATCCTTTGGATCAAGGAACAGGAAACATGAGAAGTCATAAACAAGCTCTTTGTGACAAACCCCACTTGCTGCTGAATGGCAGGCTCTGACCTGCCACAGCAAGTGGTCATTGCTAAGCAGGTTCAGGGTAGGCCATGGCACCTGTACAGCCAACATCCACTGCACAAGTCTTTGCACAAACTAATTATCCACTTAGTGACAGAAACAATGCTGCATGTTACCTCAGAACATCCTCTTTATAGACTGGGTGGTGGACTACTCACCTTAAACTGAGCAAACGAGGCAGCTATTTCTGGCCTCAGGAGTTTCCATTCACCAAGTTAAATAATAAGAGGAGGAAAATAAATCTTCAATGTCGGCAGTGCCTAGCAGGAGTGCAAATGACAAGACAGAAAATCTTCTAAACATCTTCAACCAGAAGTACCAAGCGAATGATTCATCTTGGCCTCCTCTGGAAGGTGAAATTGAGGGCAGTTTTCAGCCAGTGCGATTTACACCATGTGATATCAAAAATTGGCTGAGGGTACTGGAAATTGCAATGGCTGTGGGTCCCATCTAGCTATAGTGTTGTGCTCAAAAGCTAGCCACACCACTAGCTAAGCTGTTCCAGTACAGTGATGAGTTGAAAGTGTCTGCCCTTGGCATCAAGTTTAAACAAGTGTGGCCTCAAGCAGTCCTAGAAAAACTGAAATTGTTGGGATTTGAGGAAACTCCACTGGTTGGAGTCGCATCTTGCACAAAAGATGATGCTGGTTGCTGTTGGAGGATTATTTCAGCTCAAAAATGCAGGAATTTCTTAGAGTCCTCAACTAAGCCATCTTCAGTTGTTTCAATGACCTTCCCTCCATCATGAGTTCAGAAGTAGGATTGCACAGTATGCAGTCCCATTTGCAATTCCTCAGACAATACATGCGGCAAGAACTTGGCAACATTTAGGCTTGGGCTGACAGATAGCAAATAACATCTGCAGGCACACAAGGGCCAGGAAATGACCATCTCAAACAAAAAAAAACCACCTCCTGTGGCATTCAATCACTTTTACCATTGAATACACCACCATCAGCATCACTGCTCAGCCACATAAAAAAATAAATACTCTGGTTGCAAGAACAGATCAGAGGCTGGGTTTTTTAGAGTGAATGATTCATCTTTTGACTTCCCAAAACATTTCCGCCAAATACAAAGCAAAGTGTGATGGAATACTCTCCACTTGCCCAGACAAGTGGAGCTCAAACACCATTCATGAAGCTGGGCTCCATGCAAGACAAAGCTATCCACTTGACTGGTGCTCATTCATGAATTTAACCATTCATTCTCTGCACTAATGGAACACCACAGCTTCAATGTGTACCATCTCCAAAATGCAACTTGTCAAGCTTCTCCACATCTTGAACACCCGAAACCTCGGTCACCTAGAACATGGGCAGTAGGTGCACGGAAACTCCATCATCTAAAATCACTCATCATTCTGAATTGCAAATATATCCTGGTTTCTTCAGTGTTGTTGCATCAAAATTATGGAAATTCCACCTCCCCCCCCCTTTAACAATCGATGGGTGTACTTTTACCAGATGGCCTCTAGGGGATTGAGAAAGCAGCTCACCACCACTTTCTGAAGAGCAATTACGAATGGGCAATAAAAGCTGCCCTTGCCAGCAGGTTCCACATCCTGTGAATGAATACAAATGTTTAGCTTCCTCATCTAAGTTTTTGTGAACTCACTACTTCATCTCTCTAAAAGTAGGAAATAAACATCTCTCAAACAGATAATTTTCTGAGAAGAGATAACATTGCATAGAGAGGAGTCTTCAAAACAGTGCAATTCTCAAGAGTTTCAGTTACCAAATGGAGGCTTTGTAAGACTGAGGCAGGATAGGTGATATGACTTTGAACAAATTTTTCTGTCACATAGTACAAGTTCTCCGCCATCTCTGCAGCGGAAGCATTCATCCTCATGCTCTTTTTTCCCTTCACCCTTTGATTTGCGTTTTCGCATTTTCTTTTTCCCCCTTTTTCCTTTGTCATCTGAACCATTGCTTGCATTCTGTGAAATTAAAAATAATGTTTAAATTAGATTTGTGGATTTGATAAAAAAGATTACAGCAAGAAAACACCAATTGCAAAGTACTAGCACAGTGTCATAATGGTTCTTATGACTGGTATAGTGATAGTTTTGTCAATTAGCATCTCATCACTTACCCGTCATCAAGAGTACATTTCCGCCAATAGTTGTGCTGCATCAGTAAGTACTACATTTAAAAAAAATTACTTATGCAAGAAAACAAATACGGTTATTGCAGAAGGTCAGGGGACATGGAGTTGGGGGTAGGGCGTTAGCGTGGATAGAGGATTGGTTGTCAAATAGGAGGCAGAGAGTGGGGGTCAATGGGTGCTATTCGGATTGGCGGTTGGTGACTAGTGGGGTGCCCCAGGGGTCGGTGCTGGGGCCTCAGCTATTTACCATTTATATAGATGATCTGGAGGGAACCGAGTGTATGGTGTCGAAATTTGCTGATGACACCAAGATTGGGGGAAAGGCAAATTGTGTGGAGGGTGTGGAGAGTCTGCAGAAGGATCTAGATAGGCTGGGCGAATGGGCCAGGAAATGGCAAATGGAATTTAATGTTGGCAAGTGTGAGGTGGTCCACTTTGGTAGGAAGGACTATTACTTATGTGGCGAAAAACTGCAGCAGGCGACGGTGCAGAGGGACCTCGGGGTCCTTGTGCATGAGTCGCAAAAACCCAACTTGCAGGTGCAGCAGGTGGTCAGGAAGGCGAATGGGATGCTGGCCTTCATAGCGAGGGGGATTGAATATAAAAGTAGGGAGGTCTTGCTGCAGCTGTATAGGGCATTGGTGAGGCCGCAGCTGGAGTACTGTGTGCAGTTTTGGGCGCCGCACCTGCGCAAGGATATTTTGGCCTTGGAGGGAGTGCAGAGGAGGTTTACTAGGCTGATACCGGAGTTGAGGGGTTTGAGCTATGAGGAGAGGCTGAATAAACTAGGCTTGTACTCGTTAGAGTTTAGAAGAATGAGGGGAGATCTCATTGAGATGTATAAGATGATGAATGAGATGGATAGGATAGAGGTGGAGAGACTCTTCCCGTTCAAAAAAGACAGTAGGACTAGGGGGCACAGCCTCAAGATAAAGGGGAGGCGGTTTAGAACGGAGTTGAGGAGGAACTTCTTCACTCAAAGGGTGGTGAATCTCTGGAATTCTCTGCCCGTTGAAGTGGTGGAGGCTGCCTTGCTAAATATTTTTAAGAAGCGGGTTGATGGGTTTTTGATAAGAGAGGGGATTAAGGGTTATGGGGAAAGGGCGGGAAAGTGGAACTGAGCCACGACAGATCAGCCATGATCTTATTGAATGGCGGGGCAGGCTCGAAGGGCTAGATGGCCTACTCCTGCTCCTATTTCTTATGTTCTTATGTTCAAATAGAGGTAACAAGGGCTGATGTGCCTTGCTTCTATTGTCCACTTTATGAGCATTTCACTTTAACAGGTAAGCCTGGATCCTGTAATTTTTCTTCTAACCTTTACCTCATTACGTTTCTACAAATCCTTGATTCAATAAATTTACCTGGATTTTACAAGAATTGGATGACAAAAATTTAAGAACAAAGAAAATTACAGCACAGGAACAGGCCCTTCAGCCCTCCAAGCTTGAACCAACCACGCTGCCTGTCTGAACTAAAACGTCCTACCCTTCCAGGGACTGTATCCCTCCATTCCCATCCTACTCATGTATTTATCAGGACACCCCTTAAAAATCACTATTGTATCTGCTTCCACTACCTCCCCCGGCAGTGAGTTCCAGGCACCCACAATCCTCTTGTGGCCTTTTTAACAATTAGTTTGCAAACACAAATGGGAGCCAAAATCTTTTGGGATGGATAGGACCCATGTTCTCAGCTGCTATTATAAACATTGAGTGCTTTAACTTAAACATTGGCATTTGGAAAATCCAGAATAAAATGAAACTGATTAGGTTTCTCAAATGGTTCTATGCAGCACGAAAGAACTGTCAATGAATCGTACTTGCAGGTGTATAAAAGAAAGGGGAATGGAGATATATGTAATATTCATAGATTGCAGCACACAACTGCAGGGCTTCACAAGCAAGATGGTGAAGCCATAAATGTTTCTTCAGCTGTGAGTACTGCATTATTGCGGACTCAAGATTGAGGCCCGAGAACTTTCAATGGACATTAAATGGAGAGATATGCAAATAAGGCAATTAAAATTAAGTCTCAATTTTTCATTATCTTATCGCTTCCATATAGATACATTTCTATAATTTATTTAAAATTGAGACAAATGATATTCAAAGTCAAACTAAAACAGCATTATCAAAACCAGAGGAAAATAATGTCCAAATCAAATACTACACTGATTAGAAGCCAGTGTTTTTTACATCATCATATTGAATAACTGACTTAAGCAAATAAATTCCTTTTATAACTAGCATGGAAACAGTTTTTGACATTTCTGTACAAACTGGTTTGCTGTTTAAGAACTGAACCCTGGAGGGGAGGTGAGAGTGGCTGTCCTTAACATCAAGGCAGCATCAAAGAGCCGGAGAAGAACACTCTCCATTGGTTGGAGTGATACCTAGCACAATGGAATATGGTTATTGGAGGTCAATCATCTCAATCCAGGACACCATTGTGGGAGTCACTCAGGATAGTGTCCTAGCCTTCAACCATCTTCAGCTGCTTTGTCAATGACCTTCCTCCATCACGAGGTTAGAAATGGGAATACACACTGATAAAATACATAATATTCAATACCATTCACAACTGGAGTCATGCCCAAATGCAGCAAGACCTGGACAATATCAAGGCTTCGCCTGACAAGTGGCAAGTAATACTCACACCACACAAGTGCCAGGAAATGACCATCTTCAACAAGACAGTCTCCAACATCTCCCCATGATATTCAATGGTATTACCATCGCTGATTTTCTCCACTATCAACATCATGGGAGGTTACTATTGATCAAGAACTGAACTGGACTAGCCATATAAATAATGTAGCTACATGAACAGGTCACAGCAGCAAGTAACTCACCTCCTGGCACCTCAAAGCCTGTCCAACATCTACAGGGTATAAATGGAGTACTTTCAACTTCCTGGATGAACACAGCTCCAACAACGCTCAAGAAGCTTGACATGGTAGCACAGTGGTTAGCATTGCTGCCGCACAGTGCTGGGGACCTAGCATCCTCTCCTTTGTGGATTTCCTCTGGGCGCTCTGATTTCCTCCCATGGTCCAAAGATGTGCAGGTTAGGTCGACTGGCCATGCTAAATTGACCCTAATGTCAGGGGGATTAGCAGGGTAAATACATAGAGTTATGGGAAAGGGCTTGGGTGGGATTGTGGTTAGTGCAGACTCGATGGGCTGAATGGCCTTCTCCTGTACTATAGGGATTCCAAGACACCCAGGAGAAAGCAACTCATCTGATTGAACCTGTCCTCCTGCTCCCCTCCACAAACAAGTATTCATTGCCTCTGCTACCAACACAGTGGCAGCAGCGTACCAGCTACAAGAACCCATCAAAGCATCTTCTAAAGCACAACCAATACCATCTACAAGGACAAGGTCAGGAGACACATGGGAACAGCACTGCTCCTTGGAAGGAAGTTCCCCTACAAGCCATTCACCATCCTGACTTGGAAATATGTCACCATTCCTTCACTGTTGCTGGGTCAAAATCATGGAACACCACCTCTAACATCACCATGCACGTACCCAGATATTAGGCTACAACTGCAAACCCAGCCAGTAACACCCACATCCCATGTATGGTTAAAAGCAAATGAATTGCCCACTTTATGCTGCATATATTCCCAATCTCCTTTTTGATCTCTACTGCTCACAAGTGCAATAGCTTTCAGCTGCTCAGTTAGTAGTAATCCATTCCCCCAAGTGAGAAACCAGGTAAATATTTCCATTTGGTAGATGTGGAATTTTGATAGGAAGAATAAGGGGGCCACGTGCTACTTGAGATAAGGGAACCCAAATGGTGAAGAACAAAAGGATTTTGGGGTACACAAACATAAATCAGTAGAGTATGTAGATTATATGGTAGTTGCAAATCTATAACCTACTGCTGTATGAAAAATTGTTGGAATTCCCAAAGCTTTGGCAATTCATGAAGCAACACCTTGATAAATCATACACTATTAAATGAATCTAACTGATAAAATGCACAGTAATTTTGTTTTAAGAAGCAGGCAATTTCATTCAATGCTTGTGGGCTTATACAAGCAAAATCAGAACTCAAACAATATTTTCCTTCTTGATTACATAGGCTTATTTCTGGATGCAATAATTAATCGTACCTTGGGTCTGACCCCCAGGAATCCACTGCAATTTGGTGCACCACACCTGCAGATAGTCTTCTCATTGCCAAGACAGTCCAGATTATAGTTAAAGGTGAGCTCAGTCCCTATGGGTTAAAAACAATCATTACACAGATGCTTCTTCCTCTTTAACAATTACTAACATTGTGCTACCAACAATGCAAATAAGATAAAGGATTTTCTTCATCAATTATTGGATTTCTTTCAAAGAAATCCCAAGCATCAGGAACTGAATAGACAACTTGAAATTTCTGCTCATCGGCAATAAAACCCATTTTTCAAATGGTGTATCCTATTGCCGTCAACACAACAGATGTGACACCATCACTCAACTAGCCCAAACCACACAGAAGAAGAGATAACTGATTTAGTCAAGTTTAGCCGCCTATAAGGTAGAGAAGCAAAGGGATCTAGGGTTGCAGGTACACAAATCGCTAAACGCAATGGTGCAGATTAATAAAACAATAGAAAAAGCAAACCAAACATTGGGGTCCATTTCTAATGGGACTGAACTGAGAAGCAGAGAATTTATGTTAAACATGTATTGAGGCTTGGTCTCTGGTCTCCATATTATGAAAAGGATATTGGAGGCTTAGAGGAGATGCAAAAGGAAGTCTAACAATCATTCCAGAAATTAGAGATTATACTCATAGAAGACTGAACAGTGAGATCTTATTTCCAGAGAGAAAAAATTGAGGTCTTCAAGACTATGGTGGGATTTTCTAACAAATGTAGAGAAGTTATTTCCACTTGTGGGAGACATCAAAACTAGGGGTCATAAATACATTATAGCTAATAAATCCCACAGGTAACTCAGGAGAAGCTATCACAAGGAGTAGCTGAGGCAAATAGCACAAAGACCATTTAAAGGCAAGTGAGATAAACACAAGGAAAAAAGGAAAAATGATTCACAAGAATGATGGAAGGAAACACATATGGGACATAAATACCACAATAACTAGATTGTACCCAATGGCCCCAAGGTTACAGAGGCCAATATTATTTTGAAAATTTCTTCACTTCCCCCTTACCTGTTGGGATGTCACAGAGAGAAAACAACCCAACTCGAGTGTCCCCATTCACCGTCCATTTCTGTGTTTCACAATTGGGTTGGCAACTGTGGTTCATAAAGCGACAATAATTCCCTTTAGGTCCAGCATCAATTATTCGATCCTGAAATAGATAACCATTACATTCAAAGCTGGTAGGATCTTTAAATATCTGTAGATATACTTGACAGCAAGTGTTCGCTGATAGACGAACTGTGACAAAATAAAAAAGGACAGTATGCAATGGTATGTTCTTGAGTCACAAGCTACATGAAGAAACATGCAATAGTATAAATAGGCTGGATCCAATCAAATACAAATATATTAATATAGGACAAACATATATGGAAATATTTTCAAAGCAGTGCAATTATCCAGCCCAATATTCTTCTTACCAATAATGGCAGTGTCAAATTTATCCCACATCATCATGTTTTAACCTGGTCAGTTATTGGAATAAATTTATTCCAGAATCATGAACCTCTTTGGCTAAGGACCAAAAGAGATCACAGTTAAGTACATCAACTCTATTTACAAACTGTTGACCCAGACCTCTTGATACCCTTACCTAATCAAAGACTGATCTGTGTTGAACATTTTTAATGGACCCAGCAAAGCTTTTTGGGTTGAGGCTTTAACATTCCCAATAAACCGTGTGAAAGTTGTGCGCATCCCGATTTCTGTACAGCCTAGCTATACTTCTATTACTGTGACCCCTTACATACAAACATACGAAATGGGAGCCTGCTCCACCATTCAGTAAGTTCTGATCTTCATTTACCCCAGACTCCTTGGCTCTGGACTCCTCACTAGAGGAGACAGCTTCTTTGAAAACATGCTAGTTCTGACTGAGCAAGAGCTGCACTTTTGGGGGCAGTGTTTTTCAGATTAGACATTAAATCAAAAGCCCAATCTTAGAAACACAGAAAAGTTATGGAACAGAAAGAAGTCATTAACCCATCTTGTCTATACTGAATACCATGAAGCTATTCAGAAAAACATGGGATTTATTCTGTACCCTGGCCAATATCCACTGTTGAACTAATATCACTAAAACAGGTTAAGTGGTTATTTAACTATTTACTGTTTGTGAGACCTTGCAAATTGGCTGTTTCCTACAGCAGTGGCTACACTTCAAAAGTAGTTCACTGGCTATAAAGCACCTTGTGAAGGTCTGTGGTCATGGAAGGTGCTGTATAAATTCAAATTAAAGAGGCATAATTGACTAGATTAATACAACCTGCATATGTCTCAAACTTGAAATTATGTGTCATTCAAACTCATGGTAGGGCGAGTACTTGGGCTTTATAATGGGAGTAGTTTTGTCACACATCTTTTTAATCACATGATACCATCAAAGCAACATTACCTGGTCATTCTCGCATTATTATTTTGGGATCTTGTTGTGCACAAATTAATTGGTCTACATCACAACAGTGACTACACTTAAAACATAATCAATTATAAAGCACTTTGGGACATTCAAAGGGTAATGAAAAGTTCTTTACTTTCAACTGATCACCTTGAATTAACTACCAGTTTAAAAAAATCCATTTCTGCACAGAATCAAACTTAGGAAGGAAAATTCTCAACAAGCTCTGTAAGCGTGCTTCAATTTTTCACTTGCCAGTACACTTTGTTCGGCTGTAATTCAGGTAAATAAATCGAACTGCAATATGTGACAATCAATCCAAGCAACAAGTTTTACTAAAAATCCTAATGACAGCCTTGTTGAAATCCATCATTTTATTTATTTTTATACAGTTTTATATTATTCTCTATCTTTGCTTAAACCTTCAACTGCTACTGTTAAATAATGTAGTTGACTTTTAACTGCTCTCTGAAAATGGTTCAGCAACCAGTTTAAGGACACTTGGGAATAGACAACAAATGCTGGCCTTGCCAGTGACAATCACATTCCAAGAAAGATACATCAAAAATCATGTTAAATTTAATTCATTAATTGAGAGCACATGGTGGACATGCTACATACATACACACACACACACACATACACAGAAAAGGCAGAACAAAAGTAAACATGGGAATTAGAGTGCAAGGATTGGAAATAAAGAGAAAAGTTCCAAAGTTAATGAAACAACAGAAGGTTTTAGTTTAATTCTGTTTACAGGCCCACAATATAGTTGCTCACACATGGGAAAGCTCAGCAATGCATGAAAAGTTCTGTTACTAACACATCTGGTGACAATCATACACTATTTTAACTGGGTGAAATGGGAGAGAGTGAAAAAAACAATTGGACACGAGTTAGAAATATGAATTCTTTGTTTTTAAAAAGTCAAAGAAAGGAAGAACCCAGCTCTGCACTTCTAATTTGCTCTGTCATCTAGGTTTACATACAGGATGGGTAGCAGATATTGTTTGCTCTGTCAAATCCATAACTCAATCATTTTTAGATGTTAAATTTGAAAAAGAAAACAAATTTAATCATAATAGCCTAAACTATTTGTATCATTGTCCAAATGACAGCCTAGAAAATTGCTACACACTTTTCAGGAGCACAATTAAGTTAAGAATCTAAGATAAGAGCAAAATACTGTGGATGCTGGAATCTGAAACAAAAACAGAAAATGCCCGAAAATCTTAACAGGTCTGACAGCATCTGTGGAGAGAGATTAGAGTTAATGTTTCATAGAAATCATAGAAACCCAACAGTGCAGAAAGAGGCTATTCGGCCCATTGAGTCTGCACTGACAACAGTGTCACCCAGGCCCTATCCCATAACTCCGCATATTTTACCTTGCCAATTCCTCTAACCTACGCATCCTGGGACTCTACGGAGCAATTTAACATGATCAATCAATCTAACCTGCACATCTTTGGACTGTGGGGGGAAACCAGAGCACCAGAGGAAACCCACACAGACAGGGAGGGAATGTGCAAATTCCACAGAGACAGTGACCCAAGCCGATAATCAAACCCAGGTCCCTGGAACTTTGAGGCAGCAGTGCTAAAACTGTGCAGTACCACCCAAAATTTCGAGCCTGAATGACCCTTCGTTGGACTCAAAACGTTGGTTCTATTCTCTCTCCACACTGCAGTTAGACTTGCTGAGATTTCCAACAAAGAACTTACTGTATAACAAATTAAAATAAGGATTTGTTAAAAGCAACTAAATTTAAGTCAAAAAATTCCCAAATTCCCTATTCTCTTTCAAGACAGGTGGTGGGATGCAGAGATTTAACTTTACCTTATCAATTGTGAGCATGTAGAAGTTGGCAATGTTGTGTTCTTGGGCAAACCGGATTCTTGCTCGGCACTCATCTTCATCTATTACCTCTCCCACATACTCATTTACAAACGTTCCCTAATAATACAAAACATGGAACATGAAAGCTGTAATTCGAACTCCTGTACCACACACCACCAAGCTTGGCAAAATTAAAAGTAATCTATTTCTGCTCTACTCGCTCAAGAGAAGAAACTGGAATCTCAAAAATAAGTGAATCTGTTATCTTAATGTTGCTTTTCGCAACATGTTGAAAACACAAATGCACTTCACTATTGCTCTGCCTTGGCTTTACCATTACTCCAGATGGTTACTGCTTGTACAAGTATATCAAGATAACTGAACATAATTTTAATATTGCCTCAAGGATCCTCTTTTAGAATGAATAGTTATTACAGAAGGTTAGGGGGCATGGAGTTGGGGGTAGGGTGTTAGCGTGGATAGGGGATCGGCTGTCAAATAGGAGGCAGAGAGTGGGGGTCAATGGGTGCTATTCGGATTGGCGGTTGGTGACTAGTGGAGTGCCCCAGGGGTCGGTGCTGGGGCCTCAGCTATTTACCATTTATATAGATGATCTGGAGGAGGGAACCGAGTGTATGGTGTTGAAATTTGCTGATGACACCAAGATTGGTGGAACGGCAAATTGTGCGGAGGGTGTGGAAAGTCTGCAGAAGGATCTAGATAGGCTGGGCGAATGGGCCAGGAACCGGCGAATGGAATTTAATGTTGGCAAGTGTGAAGTTGTCCACTTTGGTAGGAATAATGGTAGGAAGGACTATTACTTACATGGCGAAAAACTGCAGCATGCTACGGTGCAGAGGGACCTCGGGGTCCTTGTGCATGAGTCGCAAAAACCCAGCCTGCAGGTGCAGCAGGTGGTCAGGAAGGCAAATGGGTTGCTGGCCTTCATAGCGAGGGGGATTGAATATAAGAGTAGGGAGGTCTTGCTGCAGCTGTACAGGGCACTGGTGAGGTCGCAGCTGGAGTACTGTGTGCAGTTTTGGTTGCCACACTTATGCAAGGATAGTTTGGCCTTGGAGGGAGTGCAGAGGAGGTTTACTAGGCTGATTCCAGAGTTGAGGGGGTTGAACTATGAGGAGAGGCTGAATAAACTAGGCTTGTACTCGTTGGAGTTTAGAAGAATGAGGGGAGATCTCATTGAGACATATAAGACGATGAATGGGATGGCTAGGATAGAGGTGGAGAGACTCTTACCGCTCAGAAAGGACAGTAGGACTAGAGGCCACAGCCTCAAGATAAAGGGGGGTGCGGTTTAGAACGGAGTTGAGGAGGAACTTCTTCACTCAAAGGGTGGTGAATCTCTGGAATTCTCTGCCCGTTGAAGTGGTGGAGGCTGCCTCGCTAAATATATTTAAGACGCTGGTTGATAGGTTTTTGATAGGCAAGGGGATTAAGGGTTATGGGGAGAGGACGGGAAAGTGGAACTGAGCCAAGACAGATCAGCCATGATCTTATGGAATGGCGGGGCAGGCTTGAAGGGCTAGATGGTCTACTCCTGCTCCTATTTCTTATGTTCTTTATAGTCACATAACAGAGATTGCCAATTAGCTGTATAACATATCTGCATCAAGACAATGAACACAATGACACAGTGGAGAGACTCTTCCCGCTCAAAAAAGACAGTAGGACTGGGGGCACAGCCTCAAGATAAAGGGGGGGCGGTTTAGAATGGAGTTGAGGAGGAACTTCTTCACTCAAAGGGTGGTGAATATCTGGAATTCTCTGCCCGTTGAAGTGGTGGAGGCTGCCTCGCTAAATATTTTTAAGAAGCGGGTTGATGGGTTTTTGATAAGAGAGGGGATTAAGGGTTATGGGGAGAGGGCAGGAATGTGGAACTGAGCCACGACAGATCAGCCATGATCTTATTGAATGGCGGGGCAGGCTCGAAGGGCCAGATGGCCTACTCCTGCTCCTATTTCTTATGTTCTTATGTAATATAGGAAGTGAACAAAATGAGAGCCATAAGTATGGCTGGGCATTTTTATTCTGGTCCTTGTACACTAGAAGCTTTTACTGTACATGATTGGGTTGATATTAAGAGAAAACATCTGGTGATATGTATTCTTAAAAATACAGGTGTCCAAATCAATTACTTTAAAAAAAGATCAGGGAGAGTGGATTTTTACATTTCAAAGTTTTCAAATTTGTTTGCCCTTAATATCACTCCTTCCCAATTAGATTATTTCAGTGAAAATTAATGATCACGTGCTACAAGGGCTGCTAAAATGGAGACTACAGCAAATGTTTAGTGCATTCACATGCAAGTGAGATTACATCAATTTTACATGGTAGACAGTTTAATGTTTCAGAAGAGGCAGTTAAGCATTCCTCAACTATATAATCACAGCACCAAATTCTTAAATTGTCTTGTTTTACTTTGTAGCAGCCTTCTCCAGAAGCAAGAATGCACTACTTTAACAGATTCTAATCCTATAGTTTAACGTACATCAAGCTTTAAGATTCTGAACATTTAGAAACATGTTAATTTCAAGGCTGTTCAATTTCTGTCTCGTCTTTAACCGTTTTCATGCATTCCTGCAACTTGTTGCAAGTGTTTCCACATTTATCACATAGCAAACAACATTTTTTTATAATAGCTCTTTTGTTCTGCTGGAATGAGCTATTGGCCTTGATGTTCTAAACTCGTATCAGCTACAGACTAAAAAGGTGCTTGGTCTTGAATTAAAAACTTTTCAGATTCTTGATAAACGTGTACTCTACTCAACCACACATTGAGCTTCCCGCAATTCCCTCAGTATGGTACGAAATCAAGTAAAAATGCAATACAACTTACTTTTTTTATGTCAGTCTTTGTTATGAGGCCCCAGCCTTTTCCAGCAGTTTTAACCACCTGTGATTCAGGATACTGCCGTTTGCTAAAACACTGGTTTTGGCACCGTACACCAGCTGGGCAGACAGCTGGATGACATTCATACATTAACATTCTGTTCAGGCACTCCGAATCCTGGCCACAAGGATGGTCATCTGTAGGCTTACAGTTGCACCTTGAGATTTCTGATATATCAGCTGTATAAATCTGTGCTTTGCCATGAGGTTTGTTGACCTTTTTAAAAGATATAAACATTTTCAAAAACTCCAACCTTAAAACTGGGCAATCAATAGTGCTGAAATTAATGCTTTAATGTATTTGAAACTTTTTTTTATTTGTTAAGTAACAAAAATCATGCAATACTTTATAAAAGTGTTTTGGCCTGATAAAATATGGAATCTTATTTTTTTTACAGACCTGGGGTCATGGGATGGAGAAAGTTGTTTTGGATAAGAGCTATTTAAATAACTGGATAAACTAAATGATGGGTCATGTCTATGATTGTTTTGTATGCTGCAATTCATTTGAAAATTTGCAAATGACTCACAAATCCAACAATTTGCTAGACAGAGAAAGAAATACTGCTGTTTTCAGAGCTATTGTTAATCAGTACAGGTATCCTGAAAATGGCTGGACCACACAGCCCTAATAGCTGGCCACAAAAATGAGCATAATTCTATTCTGAACCTGTTGCTCAATATGTTTTCTTTTTTAATGCATTAGCCCCAAAAAGGCCAATATAAAACACTGGCCACCTGCCAAGTTAAAAGGTGACTTAAAAGATTTTAGGTTCAATGTTTCATTTTTGCTAAGCAAGTCAACTGCAGGTGGGCCTGTGGCAAGTGTGTAGTAGAGTGGGCAGTAGGGTTCAAGTTTTAGAATATTTTCTTCATTTTTTCATGACATGTAGGCTGTCATTTGTTGCCTACCCCAAATTTCCTTTGGACTGACTAACTTGTGAGGCCATTTCAGAGAAGAGTCAACCACATTGCTGTGGATCTGGAGTCCAGGAAAGGACTGCAGACTTTCTGCTCTGAAGGAAATCAGTGCACCAGATGGAGTTTTACGACAATTGATGGTAGTCTTATTGTCATCGTTACTGAGATTAGCTTTATATTCCAGATTTTACTAAATGAATTCAAGTTCCACCAGTTGCCATGCTGGCATTCAAATCCATGTTCCCAGATCATCAGCCGGGGCCTTCAGATTACTAGTTCAGTGATACTACCACACTATAATCTCCCAATAATCGCTTTTGTGGAGAAACTGGATTTCACAAATTTCTGTGACCTCAAATAAAATTTCCAGATCTCTTCCAATGCTCAAATTATTTAAATGATTCTTGGCATTCCCAACAATTCCTGTTCTCATTCCTATCAACAGTTTACTGTGGGAGGCCAGGGAAGAGATTGCAGAACCTCTGGTGATGATCTTTGCATCATAGTTGGAGATGGGAGAGGTTCTGGAGGATCGAAGGATTGCGAATGTGGTTCCTATATTCAAGAAAGGGAATAGGGATAGCTCAGGAAATTACCGACCGGTAAGTCTAACCTCAGTGGTTGGTAAGTTGATGGAGAAGATTCTGAGGGACAGGATTTATGAACATTTAGAGAAGTTTAGTATGCTCAGTAATAGTCAGCATGGCTTTGTCAAAGGCAGATCGTGCCTTACGCGCCTGTTTGAGTTCTTTGGATAGTTTGGAGGGATGTCAGAAGTTGCAGTGTGACATAGATAGGATGCAAGGCTGGGCAGAGAAGTGGCAGATGGACTTCAACCCAGATAAATGTGTAGTGGTCCATTTTGGCAGGTCAAATGGGATGAAGGAGTATAACATCAAGGGTAAGACTCTTAGCAGTGTAGAGGATCAGAAGGACCTTGGGGTCCGGGTCCATAGGACTCTTAAATTGGCCTTGCAGGTAGAGGATGTGGTTAAGGCGGCGTATGGTATACTGGCCTTCATCAATCGAGGGATTGAGTTTAGGAGTCGGGAGATAATGTTGCAGCTTTATAAGACCCTAGTCAGACCTCTCTTGGAATACTGTGCTCAGTTCTGGTCGCCTCATTACAGGAGGGATGTGGAAGCTGTTGAAAGGGTGTAGACGAGATTTACAAAGATGTTGCCTGGATTGGGTGGCATGCCTTATGAGGATTGGTTGAGGGAGCTTGGTCTTTTCTCCTCAGAGAGACGAAGGATGAGAGGTGACCTGATAGAAGAGTATAAGATGCTGAGAGGTATAGATCGGGTAGATTCTCAGAGGCTTTTTCCCAGGGCTGGAATGGTTGCTATGAGAGGACACAGGTTTAAGGTGCTGGGGAATAGGTACAGAGAAGATGTCAGGAATAAGTTTTTCACTCAGAGGGTGGTGGGTGACTGGAATCGGCTGCTGGTGGTCATGGAGGAGGCAAATTTGATAGGGTCTTAAAAGAGACTTCTGGATGAGTACATGGGATTTAATAGAATTGAGGATTATAGGTAAGCCTAGTAGGTAGGGATATCATTGGCACAACTTGTGGGCTGATGGGCCTGTTTGTGCTGTAGTTTTTCTATGTTCTAACAGTTCCTTAACGCTACAGTTTAAGACTGACCGATTCTTCTACTACGGAACCAATGTCTGAAGAATCATTTTCATTCAGCACTCCTCACACAATCTTATCAAAGAATCTGTGAATCAGGTAGGAGATGCCATTGTCCTCTCACCTGCCAATAGCCTCCAAGTCCAACCAATCTTGTGGGCAGCAAGTTTAACATTTTCTGGTCTTTATTTTAATATTATGATCAGTACTTCTTTGAGCTTTCCTGTCTTGTTCTTGCCAAATATGCAGTCCTCACAATCATCCCATGCACATTGCTGGCTTTCAAAACTTACCTCATGACCTCCTGCATATTCTCACAAATCTCAAACATTCAAACCAGAGAGGGCAGACAAAAATTGAAACCAGTTCTACTTCACACCTACCCGTATGTGTTTATATGGTGGAGGTTTTCTACCATTCCGCTCATTTTCCTGAGCTTCTCTGGTCTCCCGCTGAGTTTTAAGATCCTGAAAACGTTCTGCTGCCTCTTCTAAAGCTGAAACCAAATAATTAGTAGACTTAATATTTACGACCAGAAAGAAAAAGTGGCAACTTCATTATAGCGACAAGATACAGCTTACAAATAAAAAACTGCATACAGCAAATACTAATATATATTTATTTTAACACTGAACATTCACAATTGGTCAAAATCATAAGATCAGGGTCTTTGCATGTTTAAGTCCAGGGCTGTTTAAAAAACAGCATCACTCTTACATTCTGGAAAAGTTCCTGGGCTCACTATCGGAGTTGTAAGTATTAGTGCTCATCCATTTTTCTAACCATTTCACCCAAAAATAGTCTGATGCTGTTGGTTTGACTCTTCAAAGCAAAAACACTTCCAATGCTATTTGCTGTATATTAAATTTCCACTTTTTGTTTTTATGATAGCTTTTAGTTAAGCTGGGTGTATTCAAGAGCAGTAAGAATTGGTGGTCAAATAACCAAAATCAAAGTTTCCACAGATACCACCTGACCTGCAAAGTGTTTGAAACATTTTCTGTTTTTATTCTGGTCTCTTCGACATTGTGTAAGGTTCTATGTTCCTCCAATTAAAGGACATTTTTTAAAAGTAGCCTTTGCAGATGGGATAGAAATAATTAAATACAAGCATTTTTGTAAATAAAGCGCAATACATTTGGATGACGAACACAGTATCAACCCTGTCCTAGCCTGAGCAGCAATCACATTTGGCACATTCAAGTTAAGATTCATCAACTCAAAGCCACCCAGGTTATCTGTGGAGCGAAAGAAAGACTGGTTTGTGACACTGGGTATTCTTTCTATGAAGTTTAAGTATTCACACCAAGTAGTATTGAAGGTACCCAGTGATAACCTCATGCACCTAAAAACTTGTCATACACAACACGTATTTTGAAAAGACTTGAATATTACTTTGATAGCAGAAAAGAATCTTGGTTGGATCCAAGGACAGTCCATAAATAAGGTCGATGGTTATGAAAAAGTTGGAGCCTCCAGTGTCCGTAGAGATGAAGAGGCAAGTATTTAAGACACAGGCAAGGAAGACGTGCCAAACGTAAAGTGAAAAAAAGCTAGACAATTAAACAATGATGTGATTGTGCCAGTGTCTTGAAAAAGCAAGTGAACGACACAGGAAAAAAATGGAAGAAAATCAGAAAGATTAAAGAGTCAACAGAAAGAATGAAAAAAAATGCGAGACAAGTAGTAAAAGTTACAGAAACCTAGCCAATTAAAATTTTAAATTACCATTCATAAGGTCAACTTAGATCCGGAATGTTTTCAATGTTATGACAGCAAATATTAATTGTATTTCAGACAAATGCAATCTAAGTACCAAAATCCTTTATCTATTGATGCATCCTTGTGAGTTCCCTAGTACTGAGATTAAAATTAGTTCGAGACTACGAAAATAGTTTAAAAAAAATTTCCCTTACTAATGTCATAAGTAATTGCTTTTTGCAAACCAGATGGTAAATAGGCAATCTGCTCTTAAATCTCTGCCATTTTAACCTGCTCCCATAAAGTGCCAGTGCCCACAATAGCATTCATCCCAAATTCTCCTTCCAAATGGGAAGTAGAACTTGGGGATTCAACTCAGCATTTCTCCGCAAGAGATATCAACAAAGTTGTCAAGTAGGAAAATCAAGTGGGAAGAAGCTATCCTTTTTTTTATATATGGTAAATTATCATAAAATTCAAACTAAATAACATACAAAGAACAAAGAAAATTAATGCATAGGAACAGGCCCTTCAGCCCTTCAAGCCTGCACCGAGCACGCTGCCTGACTTAACTAAAACCCCCTACCCTTCTGGGGACCATATCCCTTCATTCCCATCCTATTCATACATTTGTCAAAATGCCCCTTAAAAGTCACTATTTTACCCACTACCTCCCTGGCAGCGAGTTCCAGGCATCCACTACCCTCTGTGTAAAAAAACCTATCATGTACATCCCCTTTAAACCTTGCAACTTAAACCTATGCTCCCTAGCAATCGACTCTTCCACCCTGGGAAAAAGCTTCTGACCATCCATTCTGTCCATGCCTCTCATAATATTGTAGACTCCTATCAGGTCACCCCTCAACCTCCGTTGTTCCAGTGAAAACGAACGAAGTTTCTCCAACCTCTCCTCATAGCTAATGCCCTCCATCCTGGTAAATCTTTGTACTCTCTACAAACCCTCCACATCCTTCTAGTAGTGTGGCAACAGAATTGAACACTATATTCCAAGTGCAGCCTAACTAAGGTTCTATAAAGCTGCAACGAGTTGATAATTTTAAAACGCGATGCCCCAGCCAATGAAGGCAAGCATACTGTATGCCTTAACCACCCTCTCCACCTGCATTGCCACTTTCAGTGACCTGTGTACCTGTACATCCAGATCTCTGCCTATCAATACTCTTAAAGGTTCTGCCATTTACTGTATATTTATATTGGACCTTCCAAAACATATTACCTCACATTTGTCTGGAACAATCCATCCAACCAACCATTCTTCTAACAGACAGCATTTCTTTGCAAATGTATCTGCTTTTGACATTACCAAATAGATGTCAGTACCATTTTATACATTTATAAATAATTTGGATACTGGAATAGAGCAAATATGTCCAACTTGAAGCTGTGATGGACAGTGAGGATGACACCAATCGAATGCAACAGGACATATATAGGTTAGCAGAATTGGCAGACGGAATTTAATACAAACAAGTGTGACTTAATACATTTTGGAAGAAGGAATAGGGAGAGATTTTAGGTACCAATACCTAGTGGCACTTTTAAAGAGTGGTTTGGGATGGAGGGACATGGGGAATCCTGTTTATAGATCTTTGAGGGTACCAGGGCATACTGAACAAAGCATATGGAATACTAGGCTTCATAAGTAAAGAATTTGAGCACAGATGCAAGAAGCATTTCTCAATCTTTATAAAGCTCTGGTTAAGCCGCTATCTAGTGTATTATGTCCAGTTCTGGTCACAACATTGTAGACAGGATCCTTGAGATGATGCAGAGGAGATTTAACAGAATGGTTCAAGGAATGAGGGATCTTAGCTACAAGGTTGGGTTGGCGTAGCTGTGGTTCTTTGTCCAGGAGATAAAGGAAATTGAAGGTAAGATTTCAATGAGGTGTACAAGATTATGACAGCTTTACATAAATTTGAGAGCTTTAGATAAAATAGACAAAAAGAAAGCAATTTCCACAATCAATAGTACAAAGACTAGGGGTCAGAGATTTACAGCATATTTTGAAAGCAAAAATTAGAGGGGAGTAAATGGGGGAGAGCTCTTTTATGCAGTGAGTAATAACAAAAAGGAAATTCGATTGGCACTGGGGGGGAAATAAACTTGCAGTGTTATAGAGATAGAGTGGGGAATGGGAATAGCTGGAGTGGTCTAGAAAGTCAAAAAGCTTAATGGCCTGAATAGCCTCCTCCTGTATCTCACTGACAAGAAAGAACATAAGAAATGGGAGCAGGAGTAGGCCATCTAGCCCTTCGAGCCTGCCCCACCATTCAATAAGATCATGGTTGATCTGAAGTGGATCAGTTCCACTTTCCCACTTTCTCCTCATAACCCTTAATTCCCTTGTCTGTCAAAAATCTATCTACCCGTGACTTAAATATATTTAGCAAGGTAGCCTCCACCACTTCAACGGGCAGAGAATGCCAGAAATTCACCACCCTTTGAGTAAAGAAGTTCCTCCTCAACTCTGTTCTAAACTGCATCCATCACCCCCCCCCCCCCCCCCCCCCCCATCTTGAGGCTGTGCCCTGTAGTCCTGTTGTCCTTTCTGAGCGGGAAGAATCTCTCTACCTCTACCCTATCCATCCCTTTCATTATCTTATACGTCTCTAAGATCCCCCCTCATCCTTCTAAACTCCAACGAGTACAGACCCAGTCTATTCTGTCTCTCTTCACAGTCTAACCCCCTCATCTCCGGTATCAGCTTAAAGTTTCAATTAATCACAGCATTTCATTTTTCTCGTTACCTTTTCTAAAGGCTTTGCTGAGGCTTTTGATTTTGTTGTCCTTGCTTCCCTTATCACCTTCCATGTAAGGAAATACGCGTGCCTGATGGGTCCAAAAGTAGTCGTTTGATCCAAAGAAGTGAACTGGAAACTCGCCAATCTCATGCTTCATATTTTGAATATTTGTTGGAACGTTTCTTGGGTGACATATCTCTGCAGGCCACCACCTGTATTTGGATAGCAGATTTCAGATAAATCAAGACAAAAGTAAAACCTGATGACTGCAACAAGTAACTTCAGTCGAGCCAATCAGTAAAGTAATAAAACAATGGCTCCCAAATGTCATTGTAAATATTCTATTCAGTTCTTTGAAAATAAACAGAAACCACCAGCAAAATTAAAGGTGGCTTAAATGTGAAGCGAACTGGAGACAACATGAGAGCTGGAGGTGCTGAAAATATAGGCAGAAGAGAAAAAATAAACCAACTTTAGATGTGTAAATACTATAGAAGTACAGAAGGGAAAGAAAGATGTTAAAAATAAAGAAACCCAAAGAAGGCAAGGCAACCCAAAATCAATGTTATGGACATTAACACAAGAGAACCAGAAAAATCAACTTGGAAATGGACATTGATTAAAATAGGAAATTAAAATATTAAGAGTGCAACTGGATCAGGACTGGAAATTTGATTTGATTTATTATTGTCACATTAGTACACAGTGAAAAGTATTGTTTCTTGTGTGCTATACAGGCAAAGCATAGCATGCATAGCAAAGCAGAGAATGCAGAATGTGGTGTTAGTCATAGTTAAGGTGTGGAGATAGATTCATTCAAAAGTCTGATGGCAGCAGGGAAGAAGCTGTTCTTGTGTCAGTTGGTACCAGTCCTCAGTCTTTTCTATCTTTTTCCTGACAGAAGATGGTAGAAAGAGTATGTCTGGGATGCTTGGGTTCCTTAATTATGCTGGCTGCTTTTCTGAGGCACCTGGAAGCGTAGACAGTGTCAATGGGTGGGAGGCTAGTTTGAGTGATGGACTGGGCTTTGTTCATGATCTTTGTAGTTCCTTGCAGTCTTGGACAAAGCAAGCACCATACTAAGCTGTGATACAATCAGAAAGAATGCTTTCTATGGCACATCTGTAAAGGTTGGTGAGATCATAGCTGACATGCCAAATTTCCTTAGTCTGAAAAAGTAGAGGCGTTGGTGGGTTCTCTTAACTATATTGTTGGCATGGAGGGACCAGGACATCTGGTGATCTGAACATCTAAAAACATGAAGCTCTCAACCATTTATACTTTGTCGCCATTGATGGCACTGCAACCTTTAAGATGTGCCGGATCATCGACACGGATGCCATCATCTCACGTGAGAACACCATCCACCAGGTACACAGTACATACTCTTGCAACTCAGCCAACGTTGTCTACCTGATACACTGCAGGAAAGAATGCCCCGAGGCTTGGTACATTGGGGAGGCCATGCAGACACTACGACAATGGATGAATGAACACCGCTCAACAATCACCAGGCAAGACTGTTCTCTTCCTGTTGGGGAATACTTCAGCGGTCACAGGCATTCGGCCGCTGATCTTCGGGTAAGCGTTCTCCAAGGCGGCCTTCACGACACACAACGGTGCAGAGTCGCTGAGCAGAGACTGATGGCCAAGTTCCACACACGAGAACGGCCTCAACCGGGCTCTTGGGTTCATGTCACACTGTCTGTAATCCTCATAACTTGCCTTGACTTGCAAAATCTCACTAACTTTCCTGTCTGGAAATAATACACATCTTTTTAACCAGTGCTTAATGCGCTCTCCACTCACACTGTTTGTACCTTTAAGACTTAATTAGCTGTAAAGACTCTCATTCCAATCATTAATCATGTAAATTGAGTTTGTGTCTTTGTGTCCTGTTTGTGATCTGAACTCCCACCCACCTGATGAAGGGACAGCCTGTTCCAAAGGCTTGTGGCGTTTGCTACAAATAAACTTGTTGGACTTTAAGAAGCGTAATAGAGGACATGCCCCTGTCTACATCAGCGGGAAGTCGTCTTACAACACCAACTTAAAGTCGATGACTATCTTCTGTGTTGTATTGATATCGAGGGAGAGATTATTGTCGTCGCACCAGTTCACGAGATTCTCTTTTCTGTACTCCATCTCGTCATTGCTTGAGATCTGACCCACTATGGAGCTGTCATCAGCAAACTTGAAAATTGAGTTGGAGGGGAATTTGGCCACACACTCATTAGGTGAATAAGGAGTATAGTAAGGGGCTGAGGACACAACCTTCTGGGTCACCGGTAATGAGAATGATCATGGAGGTGATGCTGTTGTCCTTCCATATGGATTGCAGTCTGTGGATTAGGAAGTTCAGGGTTCAGTCAGAGGGAAGGGCTGAGCCCCATGTCATGGAATTTGGAGATGTATTTGACAGGAATAAAAGGACATAGGTGTCTTTGTTATCTGGGTGTTCCAGGATTGAGTGCAAGGCCAGGGAGCTGCCTCCTGCTGCAGACCTGTTGTGGCAAACCATAGTGGATCCAGGCAATCTGGGAGGCCGGAATTGATTTGGGCCATGACTAACCTTTTGAAGCACTTCATAATGGTGGATATTAGAACCATTGGATGGTAGTCATTAAGGCACGCTGTCTGGCTTTCCTTTGGTACCAGGATGACGGTTGTCTTCTTGAAGCAGAAAGGGACCTTAGATCAGTGTAAAGAGAGGTCGAAGATGTCTGCAAATACCCCCACCAGCAGATCCACACAGGATCTGAATGTTCATCTCGGTATCCCATCTGGGCAAGTCGATTTCCACAGGTTTACCTTCTGAGAAGGTTGCTCTGACATCTGCGATGTTAACCTTGGATAAAGGTTCATCCAAGGTTTCCAGGATGGAGGATGTGATCTCACTGACCTCTTGTTCAAAACAGGTGTAGAATGCATTGAGCTCATCAGGGAGGGGTGCATTCGAGCCGGTGATTTTACATGCTTTCATCTTGTAGCCTGTTATGTCTTGCAGACCTTGCCATAGTTGGCAGGAATCCGTATGGCTAGCCTGGGACTCTAGCTTGGTTCAGCAGTGTCTTTTGATGGATCTCCATAGATCATTTCTGGCTTTCTTGTATAGGTCAGGGTTGCCTGACTTGAATTCCTCAGATCTAGAATTCAGCATACAGTGGATATCATTGTTCATCCATGGTTTCGGGTTAGGAAAAATACAAATTTGCTTCCTTGGCACAGTCTTCTACACACTTATTAATAAAGTCAGTTACTGTAGTGTACTCATTCAGGCTGGTCACAGAGTTTTTAAATATTGACTAATTTAGTGACTCTAAGCAATCCCATAGAAGATTATCTGATTCCTCAGACCAACAACGCATGACTTTCTTGAATGGATTCTCCCGTTCCAGTTTTTGCTTATAAGTCAGGAGGAGGAGCAGCACCACAGCCTTGTGGTCCGATTTGCCAAAGCGTGGGTGGGCGATAACGCGGTAGGCATGTTTGATATTTGTGTAGCAGTGGTCTCTGATGTTTGGACCTCTGGTAGAACAGGAGATGTGTTGGTGGCATGGATGGACAGACGCTCGAGCTTGGCTTGATTCAAGTCCCCGGCCACAATGAACAAGGCCATGGGATGTTTTGTCTCTTACAGATTTGGCCATCCTTCAGATCCTGAAGACACCCAAACTGAAGCTGACCCAGACCAGCCGATCACTTGGGACCTGCAGTTAGAGCCAGGGTTTTCCCTATACCGGCTCCCACTGGCTAGGAAAATGCCCTAGAAGTTGGGGCCTCCGCCCCCAGTGACCAGGAAAATGCCGAAGCCGGGGTCTTCACACTGCCAGTCTCCAACAATCAGACCCGCATCTCTGGGGCTGCAACCTCCCCCCCACAAATCCCACCAACCCCAATGGCCAGACCAGCAAGTCTGGAGATAACCTCCTGCAGGTCCCAAGCATTCCCTCTACTCCCCCTTTCTACATTTGCCCCATACTCCTAGAAATCAACTCCTACTGCCTAAAAATCACTAACACTGTTCTTATAAATTTACTTGCAGGTCTAGAGATCCTCCAAAGGAAGAGCCCAACCTAGCAGTGACCCTGAAGACTCCAACATGTGAACCTGGCCATCAGCTCACCCGTGACCGCAACCCCAGAGAAGGCATCCACTTACTGGCCTCCGACCTGTCCACAACAGAGCGTGGTCTGGACATCTTCCAACTTCTGAAACCAAACTGCAGTCTGACAGCGACCCAGACCCCTGACCGAGCAGGCCCATCTACCAACACAGGAACCACAAACAGGACAACAAATCCTCCACCCGCACACCGGCCAAAGCAAAGAACTGCATTGGACATGCACCTTCACCTTTAGCACCGCATACTACTCTCACTGTATCCCAGGCCCGAAAAGAAGCAGTCATTCCAAGAAGTGTGAAAAATGTGCAGTCCTGCAAGTGAGAATGAAACAATGCAGTCCCAAGGATTCCCTCTCACCGGATTAAATATATAAAAGCAGAAACTACTGGAAATACTCAAATTCAGGCAGCATCTGTGGAGACTGAAACAGTTAACATTTCAGCTGAATTACTTTTTGTCAGAGTTGACAAATTTTGGTCTTGCTTGACAATAAATATATCTGGGTATAAAATTTACAGGAAATATTATTTGGAAACAATATCCTACGTGAGCACAAAGTAACTGAAGAGGTGGTTGCAAGAAAATCCCTGAAGATTTAGCTGAGAGAAAGATTGCAATTATAATTACAACTGGGATTATATTGCTAAATAGTGGAAAATTGCCAAACAGTAGAAAGGAAATCACTAACTATGAATTTCATTCTTAGAGAGGTATGTATTAACAATAGTGCTTCAGATTGTAATTATTCAAAAAAACAGACTGGGATAGGATACTTGTCTTGAGAAATGGAAGGATGACGAAAGGGCACATGAATGGGGAACAACAAATTCTAGACCTAAGTAAGGAAACCTGCCAAATTGAACTGTATGTGAGCAATGGAAAACATTTAAATAGAAATGGTACAAATCAAGTATACCCTGTTAAGTGTACTGTGAAAACATTCAGCACTTAGGAGCAAAACAGAAAAATGAAAGTAAGATCAAGTATAACAGACAGAGGAATAAAATCAGAAAGGCTAAGATAGATTATGAGAGAAAATGCTACTGGGATGTGCAGGTAAGCTTATGATACAGGACATATGATCATCCAAGTTCTTTTGCCTAATCTTTTCACATGGAGATTGGCTATTAACAGTACAAAGCCACCGTAGGTGTGTAAAACAGCTAGCGAAAATTACTATCAAAGATAATTGGCACTAAAGAAACTAACCAATCTAAAATAGACAAATCAAATGGGACCAGATGGTTTACTGATGAGGAACTCCAGGGAAACTAGAAAACAGCCAAGGCATCAATCAACATCTCCAAAATCGGTGCAAAGTAAAAATTATCCCCAAGGACTGGGAGCAAACGGACACAGGAGTAAGGCTCCTGAAGTGCCTGATTAAATTGGTAAACAGAGAGCAGGGGATGTGTTTTTCAGAAATAATTTACTGAAAATGTTTCAAGGAATGCCTGAACAAATAATTGACAAACATAAAACAAAGGATTAGGGCTAAAGAGTATAACTCCTATTGGTGTCCACTTATTGGGGCATACAGCAGTACCAGTACTAAATACCTAGGGGTGATGACTAGAATGGGCAGTCAGATGGCAGATGCAATTTACCGCATGAAAGTGCTAGATAATACGTGTCAATAAGGAAAACAAGAAATGGAAACATTGCAACTGTGGGTCAGTCAGTTTAACCTGAGGGGGTGGGGCAGAGTGGAGAAGAAGCTCCAAGCAGCAATAATTTGGAACAAAATTGATAGTCACTTGGACAAGGGCATAGGTTGAGTAAGCAAAGTTAACATGGATTTGCTTTGGGCAAACTGTGTTTAACTAACTTGTTGGAGTTTATTGGTGGAGGACAGAGTGTTGATGAGGGCAATATAGTGGGCATGGACTTCCAAAAATTAAGTGATGCAACCAGACATGTGAGCAAAGTTGTAACTCTCAGAATAAAGGGATAGTAGATAATGGATATTAAACTGGGTAAGTGACAGGAACAGAGTATTGGATGTTTTCAGAGTGAGGAGAGGTTTACAGTGGAGTTCCCAGGGACTCTGTCTTAAGACCTTGGCTTTTTTTCCTGAAATATATTAATGACTGAGAATCTGGCTAAGTTAGGGGTTCCATTCGTAGACACGCAGGGTAGAATAGGTGTAGGGTGATGCGGCAGCGCGGGCTCGTTGGGCCTAAGGGCCTGTTTCCCGTGCTGGGTTGTTCTTTGTTTGTTCTTTGGTGCACAAGGCATGATTTCAGAATTTGCAGATGATGCACAACTTGGAAGGATGGCAGGGGGCAGGGGGGTGTAGTGCAGAACTTCAAAAGGACAGACGTTGGAGGCGTGAGTGGACAATTTGCAGATTAAATTTAATGCAGAGTGTGAATTGGTTCAGTTTGGAATACGAGGAGTAACATAAAACAAAAGGGTACAATTTGAGGGTGTGTATATAAATTATTGAAGGTAGTAGGGCAGGTTGAGAGAATGGGTAATAAAGCATACAGTGTCCAAGGGACATAAAGTACAAAAGCAAGGAAATCATGTCAAACTTGCATAGCACATTGGCTTGACCTTAGCCACAACAGAGATCTGGAACTCAGAACTGTGCCCAGATTCAGGGTTCTACACCTCAAGAAAGATGTGAAGGCAGAGAAAGTGCAGAAAAGATTCACAAAAATGATTCTCGAGTGAGGAATATCAATTATGTAGACAGACAGAAGAGGTTGGGACCTTTTTCCTTTGGAAGACACAATTGAAGGGAGATCTTTCTATGCTATGGCCATTCTTTGATATGCATAGATTGTGACAACAGAATAGAATGTTGAAAATTGTAGAGAAAGGCAAATAGAGCTTTGAAAAAGGAAAATAAATAGGTGAAAAGTACAAACTTATCTCTTTTCACTTGTAAAGTCAATTAGTTTTCTGCAGTTTAGGATGTCCAGTTATCAGAAGGGCATGAAAGCCAGAGAGCACTACTGCAAGGTGATTATGGTGAAAACTTGAGAGACTGCCAGTAAAACAGTGAAGGGGAGATTTAATTGAATTTTTTAAAAATCAGGGCCTTGATAAATGAATAGGGAAATACGCTCCCTATTCAGAGAATATTGTAACAAGAAATCATTTTAAATTTTTAGCAAATTCAAAGAGTAGGAGAATTTTTATCATTACATAAATCTTTACAAATTCTCTGTCCATAAGTGAAGAAATTAGGAGGCTCTATTCACACTTCTTGATAAGATATACTTTCCTCACCTTCTAAACAATATCTTTGGCTACATCTTCCATGTTTCTATTTTACAGTTATTATGGTTTTACTTTCCTGACTCTTCTAACCGGAAAACATGCTTACCTATGTACATTCCCAATACATTACAATCACAGCCTCTTGCAACAACTCCTTCTCAGGAAAACTAAAACTGTAGATCTTCCTTCGACTTTGGTTATTGCTAATTTCTTCTGACTTTTAAACCTTCTCACTGGCTACAATTTAAAGGACCATTCCTGTGTCAAGCAAGATAATCATGCAACAAAACAGGGAAATACTCCATGGTTAGAAACCCTGCTAGTTCTGCCACTCTGGAAGGCGGCAGCACGGTGGTTAGCACTACTGCCTCTCAATGCCAGGGACCTGGGTTCAATTCCTAGCTTGGATCACTGTCTGTGCGGAGTTTGTACATTCTCCTCATGTCTGTGTGGGTTTCCTCTGGGTGCTCTGGTTTCTTCCCACACTCCAAACGACGTGCAGGTGAGGTGAATTGGCCATGCCAAATTCTCCTTCCATGTACTCAAGCAGGTGCCAGAGTATGACGACTAGGGGATTTTCACAGTAACTTCATTGCAATATTAAGACTACTTGTGACTAATAAATAAACTTTACAAAGTATGGCTACAAGTTACAGATGTACTAGCAGCTTAGAAGCAGGGCTCACAAAACAGTTTCCTAGAGGCAGCACAGATTTCGGACTTTATTAAAAACTGGTCATTCTGGTTCCAATAACAGTTGCTCTAATGGGGTTTGGAAGTGGGGAGGCAGTGGCCTAGTGGTATTGTCACTGGACTAGTAACCAAGAGACTCAGGGCAAGATCTGGGGACTTGGGTTCAAATCCTGCAATGGCAGATAGCGAAAGTTGAATTCGTGAAAAAAAGAACGAAACTAAAAATCTAATGTGACCATGAAACCATTGTCAATTGTCATAAAATCCCACCTGGTTCACAATGCCCAGTAGGGAAGGAAATCTGTCATCCTTACCTGACCGACTTGTGACTCCAGATCCACAGGAATATGGTTGATGCTTAAGTGCCCTTTGAATTAGAGGATAGTTAGGGATGGGCAATAAATACTGGCCCAGCTAGTGATGCTCACATTCCATTAAATGAATAAAAGAAAGTGCCTCTTCAATACCCCAATTTCACTGTGGATTCAATGCCACAAAGCAAATGCATCACATGCCTGCCATTTTGTACAATTTTTTTTCTTTCTTTCTTTGGACGTGGGTGTCACTGGTTAAGACAGATTTTATTATCCATCCCCAAAGCCCTCGAGTAGGTAGTGGACGACAGCAGTTCATGTAGCGTAAGTGCACTCACACTGCTACGAGGGACAGAGTTCCAGGATATTGACCCAGCAACAGTGAAGGAATTATACATTTTCGATTTAGGATGGTGTGTGGCTTGGAGGAGAACGTAAGATGGTGATGTTCCCATGTCTCTGTTGCCTTATCCTTCCGGATGGTCGTTATGTGGGTTTTGAAGGAGCTGCCCAAGGAGTCTTGGTGAGTTCCTGCAGCCACTGGGTGTCAGTGGTGAAAGGAGTGAATGTTTATGGATAAGGTGCCAATCGAGCAGATTCCTTTGGCCTGGATGGTGCCAAGCTTCTCAAATGCTGTTGGACCCGTACTCACTCAGGCAAGTGGACAGTATTGTTATTTCATCACACTCCTTATAGATGATAATCAGACTTTGGACAGCCAGGAGTTGAGTTACTTGCTGTAGGATTCATAGCCTCTGATCTGCTTGTCACCACAGTATATAGTTAGCCCAGTTCAGTTTCTGATCAATGGAATCTCCAGGATATGGAATATATCGATTTTCAGGATTTGAAGTGGGGCTAACACCAGGACTCAACGGGCTATCTTCCCCTCTGTAATTTTATCTACTTAGCAGCCCACCAGAAATTTCTAGACCCAATCACTTTGCTAAACAATTCACAGGAATGGACTTCCAAGGGTTATATCCAAATGAAACAGCAACTAATTTGCACTATGTAACTTTTACAGAACAATCTTGGATTTCAAGCCCATCTCCAACTTTAAAATACTATCAATCATGCCATGCATTCTCAAAGCGAGAAATACATTTAATAAAACTTATGAAAGTTTTGTTTGTACTGACCTGTAGCTACCCAGTTTAACCCAGATAATATCTTTGTAGCGTGGCTTCTTGCCTGCTTTGCAGTCATTACAATACCAGCTCCCTTCTGGCATATCAATGCTCAAGCATTCTGGGTGAAATGCTGCAGGACAGGACTCGCAACACAAAAGGCTTCCCCCTGTAGAAAATGAGCCAGACTTAATGGAGGGAAGCAACATTTATAGAAATTTACATCCTGTTTAAAAGAAACAATATTTACCACTTCATTTCAAAACTCACCTCAGGTGCACTGGGGCACTTTATTTGGGAGTGATATAGGAAAACTTCAAACAGAAAGTCAGCAATTATTATTTTTCAACTAAATCAGGGCTTCTTTTTAAAACACGCACTCACATATTTGATAAAAGTTTAACTCAAAGAAGGCACTTAAGAAATACAACCAAATTGTTCATGCCTCTTGCCAATGCAAGATGGCCACTGATATCCATCTGCACATTGCGCACAATGCCAATGATAACACTCCATTGCACCCAGTCCGACAGTATCCACTACTCATGCATGCACCAATGACGTGCTGTAAATATGATGCAATGTACATTGCGCCATTAGTTGTGGCATTGTTTTTCTGCTTGCCTTAAATCAATAAATATATTAATTTTAGCTGTGGTTTGAACACATTTACTGCTAACAGTAGGAAAAACATGCCAAAAGAGTCTGAATAGTAGCATCTGGAGTTGATTGGCTTGTAAAAATATCAAGGAAAAGCTGAAAATTTTACAGGACATAAATACTACCTTGAGCAATGCATGCTTGAATTAATGGAAGTAGACAACCTGAGTGAATAAGACCAGCTGTGTAACACATCACACTTAAACAAGCAGCAATAAAAGTTGAATAGGGGAATGATTCTGCTACAATTCTTGCAGCCGGGGGCTACAAGTTTTTAAAGGTGCATTTTCACAATTCAGAGAATGAGAAACAGAAATAAAATCTGAGCTGGACAATGTCGCACTTGCGTCCATAATATCTCATTGTCCCTGCTAAAGCCCGAGTCCAAACGGGTCTCTGACCCAGAAAAATCCACTTCCTATTAACAGGCACTCTGGCTAATCTGCTTCAATTAACAATTAAAGGGCACTGCCTAGACTACAATCGTGATGATCTGAGCAATGCAAAGACTTAACACAGTACTAGGACCTTTGCTGTTTGTAATATATTGGACGAAAATGTAATTGGTTTGATTAGTAAGCTTGCAGACAATGCAAAAGGTTGGTGGATTTGTGGATAGCAATGATAACCGTCAGGAAACAGTAGATATAGATTGGATGGAGGTTTGGGTGGAGAGATGGCAGATGGAGTTTAATCCGGACAAATGTGAGGCAATGCATTTTGCAAGGCCTAATACAGGTAGGAAATATAGAGCAAATGGCAAAACCCTTAAGAATATCAATAGGCAGAGGGATCTGAGTGTATAGGTACACAGGTTACTGAAAGTGGCAACACAGGTGGAGAAGACAGTTGAGAAGGCGTACAGCATGCTTGCCTTCATCGGTCACGGCACTGAGCTTAAAAATTGGCAAGTCACGTTGCAGCTTTATAGAACCTTGGTTAGGCTGCACATGGAATATAGTGTTCATTTCTGGTCACCAACTATGAGGATGTGGAGATTTTGGAGAGGATACAGAAAAGATTTACCAGGATGTTGCCTGGTATAGCTTTGAGGAGGGGTTAGAAAAACTTGGCATGTTCGCACTGGAATGACAGAGATTGAGGAGCAACCTGGTAGAAGTCTACAAGATTATGAGGGGCATGGGCAGATTGGATAATCAGAAGCTTTTTCCCATGGCAGAAGAGTCAATTACTATGGGGCATAGATTTAAGATGCAAACTTTAAAGGAGATGTACGAGTTTTTGTTACACAGAGGGTAGAAACAACAGTAAGATAAGAGATTATGACAGCTGAATCCTGTGAAATGAAAGGAAAAGTATCCTGTGTGTTGGTCATGTTCTTAAACATACGTGCAACAGTTCATTTCAGGAACAGCTCATCTGTATATGAAAGTCACAGGGGAAGATCAGTTTGAAAAGCTAATTATTCAAGAGCTAAAATAATTGTTGAGTTAAAAAATCTCAAACCAACCTCTTGAACACACAAAGCACCAGCTAACATTGACATGAGCATGATGCCTGTGCCCCTTTTTGGGAGCAAAATGGTTGCTACAGATAATACTGTTGGCTGTCAGTATTACAGATCCTGCTGCAATACAGGTCTCCCCACCATGATATGCCACAGGACAGCGGACGCAGCGCATCAATCGCCCTGCTAACAGAGAGAATCGAGTGTTAAATGTTTAAATAAAGTTGTTACTTTCTTAAAGCCCCACCTCTTACAATTTTCACTAAGTTCATATAGAAATATTTTAAAGCAAATTCTTATCAAAGATTTTACTTAAAAATACTGACATCCCACTCCAACAAAAACCTCCTCTTTCCACATTTGAATGTTCCTGAGAAATCGTGTTTTTGCTGGAGTTTCAAGCATTCATATTGAATATTTTAGTCTTTCAAATATATCTAAACACTACCTGAAACTTAATTTGATTTGAGGGTCATTAATTTCAATACATTACAAATACCAAAGGTATTTAGATTTAACTTTTGTTTTACATCACTGAAGTTTCCTGAGAAGTCCACTTCTAAAAGATGCGAATTATGCAGCAGCTAAACGTTTTGGGGAAAATACACAAAATTAGAAAGTTACAGGTTTTTCAATCATCAGTGTGGAAGAAGTCTGAACAAAGAACAACCACTCAGTCATGAAGCAGCCTGACCTTGTAAGTGATTCGTGGATTTGGTATTTAAGTGAATTCTCCCACTGAAAGGTTTAAGAAGTGTTATAAACATTTTGGTCATGAAATTAATAAACTGCTTCAATCATCCGATTCATTGCACAGTGTAATGACACAAACGAAATGTGAATCTAGATTCGAGTTAGGTCAGTGCAAGAATATTATGTAGTAGCCTTGAGGACAGAAATAGCTTTTCTCTAATTTAACCAGGTTTTGACTGCACTTAAATGATGTCCTGTTTATAATTTTTTTTGGAAGTATTTAAAGAGTTATGGAGAATGCAGCTTTAAGACTTGTAAATTTTCAGAATTACAAATCTATATGAGGAATTCTTGCAGTGTTGTCCTGGAGCTGAGATGACTGATCTCCAAACAACACAACCACCTTCTTTTTTGCCAGGTAAGGCCCCAACCAGGGGAGAGCTTTCCCCCTTCTTCCCATTGACTCTTTAAATTTAATTCATCACAAGGACTCCCATTTCAAAATTTGAAACGCTGCCAGACTCAACTTGTCCAATACATACTGGAGGCCAGTGACACGCTATCCTTTGGAAACACCGTCCTCCATCTTTCACCCCAATCCTCTCTGTTCCTTGATTTCTAAAATTGTTAGCCTCATGTCATTGTTGTTTTGCAACTTTACACATTCAACTTTTCTAATTAAGTCTAAGAATTTCCTCTCTTTCTAGTCTTTCAGCAATGTGACTGACTCTCAATTACCCTCAGGTAACTGAGGATGGGCAATAAATGCTGGCTAGTTTGCGATACATATGTCCCAAGAATGAATAAGTTTATTATTTATGGGGGATTATGAAAATGTGATGGGGCCAGAGGCCCAAGCCTTGCGAACATGGGTTCAAATCCCACCTGGCAGTTGGTGGAATTTAAATTCAATTTAAAATCAGCACGGTGGCACAGTGGTTAGTACTGCTGCCTCACAGCTCCAGGGACCTGGGTTTGATTCCTGGTTTGGGTCACTGTCTGTGTACAGTTTGCACATTCTTCCCGTGTATGCATGCGTTTTCTCCAGGTGCTCCGGTTTCCTCCCACAGTCCAAAGATGTGCCATTGGCCATGCCAAATTGCCCCTTAGTGTCGGGAAATGTGTAGGTTTGAGGGATTAGTGGCATAAATTTGTGGGGATAGGGCCTGGGGTGGGATTGTTGTCAGTGCAGACTCAATGGACCGAATGGCCTCCTTCTGCACTGTAGGGATTCTACATATTGATAAATCTGGAACATAAAGCTAATCACGACAAGTATTAACTATTTAAGAATTTGATTCACTGATGCCCTGCAAGGAAGCAAATATGCCACCCTTACCTGGCCTACGCATGACTCCAGAGTCACAATACTGAAATAGGTGGGCAAGGTACTCAGTTGAAGGGCAATTAGAGATGATCAACAAATGCTGGTCTTGTCTGCAACACCCATATCCCATGAAAAAATTAACAAAAGAAAAGGTGGCAGAGCCTTTTAACTGTCCCACATTCTAGAAATTTCCTCCTAATCTTGTCACAACTCCTCATGCATTCAAGTCACCTTAAATTTTACCTTACTTACTGTTTTTCTGCATTACATACCATTCCTATCCTTCCCAGCTACTCCATATCTAAATTACAATTAGGAAACAGGTCGATTTGCATATGTGACAGTATATGAATGCATACAAATCTAGGAATATAGCAATTTACAGGATGAAAGACTATTATGATATATCTAGATGGTCACAAATTGGAAATGATAAACACTAATTTTTTCTCTTATTCTTCATCACTTTCTTTACCAAATCACCATTCAAATTCCTTCCTGAATGTGCCCCCCTTGTCTGCCTCAGTGGCTCCTTCAATAGTCTGTACTACATAATTAATAACCTAAGGTAGGTAAATGTAAATCCTAGTACGTATCCCTAAAGCACTCTTAGATCAATTCTAATCCACTTCCGGAAATCTACACTATCCTACCCCATCCTACCCATTTTGTGCCTTTCAAATGCTAAGGCACAGTCTATTACCTGCTGCAGGGTTTTTCTCAATTCCCAAGGTAAGTCATTAAAACACTTTTTATTGATTTTAAAAACAAGGTTTGAAAGTGCAAAGAACTTACTTTAATTAACTTCCATGTTATTAATCAATTGCAATTAGGCAACCATGCATATCAATTTAATTAAAAATTATATAATTACATTAAGGCCCATTTAAAATTTAAATCCTGCCAAATAAATTATTCACACAATTTTAATAATCTCTAATCTCGCAGAGGGATTTTGCACCTTTTGTTGCCCTGGGGTTTGAAGGGTTTGTGGCATGGCAACTTATACAAGTGTGCAGTGGGCATCGAAACTTCTTGTTCTCAAACACAGTTGGGGGGTACTTTCTCACACAGTCCTCATGATAGAACTTGCCACACAGAGGAACATTACAACGTTTAACATCAGACCCGTGCTTCTTACACACAAAACATGTGTGAACACCTGCACAAAATAAACAAAAAGAGAAAACACAATCCATAAATTTGATTTTCTTAAAAAAGGTTCCATGAATACAGTAAGTTAAAACACTAGGGGAATTTCACAGTAACTTCATTGCAGTGTTAATGTAAGCCTTACTTGTGACTAATAAATTAACATTGATTGTCCTTATAAATAATGCATGCATTAAATCATGGGTTTTTGTAGCTTTTGCAGAGGTTAGGGTATTTGGTCATTATGACGTGTAAAAATATCTTCAGAATTTGCAAAACATCAACTGTAAAATTACTCATTTTAAGATCTGCCAGATAACATTAGAAATGCAATATTTATTCAACCTATAATCTCAAAGCTTTATCTCTGTGCAACAAAGACTGGAGTAAGTGGCTGCACAGCTGCATAAAAATCTTACTTCAGAAAGATTATCCTTTCAGGCAAGTCCACTGTATTTTATTCTGCTCCAACCAAGGGCTACCACCAGCCACTAGCATGTCTGTTCTCCTTCCCCAATCACCACCCAGGGACCAACTGGTTACTCCTTAAATATTGAAGCAATGTGGGCTGATAAATGGCAAGCAATATATACACAACACTAGACAAAGATAACTCTAGCAAGAGTGAATCTATCTCCCCTGACATTCAAAGACATTACCATTAATAAATAATCCATCAACATCCTGGGGGTTAACTAGCAACTGAACTGGCAAGAGGCTGTGCATCATCCAGAAGACATGTCAAAAGTGTGACAAAATACTCTCTGCATGACTGAATGAGTGTGATTCCAACAACATTCAAGAAACTGAACATCACCCAGGGCAAAACAGCTTGCTTTTTGGCACTGCTTCCATAACTTTTAGCATTGCTGCCTCACACCAGGGACGTGGGTCTGACTCCCAGCTTGGGTCACTGTGTGGAGTTTGCATGCTCTCCCCGTGTCTATGTGGGTTTCCTCCGGATGAACATAGAACATTACAGCGCAGTACAGGCCCTTCGGCCCTTGATGTTGCGCCAACCAGTGGAACGAATCTAATGACCCTCTAACCTAAACTATTCCAATATTATCCATATGCCTATCCAAATGACCATTTGAACGCCCTTAAAGTTGGTGAGTCCACAACTGCTGCAGGCAGGGCATTCCACACCCTTACTACCCTAGAGCCTACCTTTGACATCCGTCCTATAATTATCACCCCTCATTTTAAAGCTATGTCCCCTCGTGTTAGCCATCACCATCCGAGGAAAAAGGCTCTCACTGTCCACCCTATCTAATCCTCTGTTCATCTTGTATGCCTCAATTAGAACATAAGAACATAAGAACATAAGAACATAAGAACATAAGAAATAGGAGCAGGAGTAGGCCATCTGGCCCTTCGAGCCTGCCCCGCCATTCAATAAGATCATGGCTGATCTGTCGTGGCTCAGTTCCACTTTCCCGCCCTCTCCCCATAACCCTTAATCCCCTCTCTTATCAAAAACCCATCAACCCGCTTCTTAAAAATATTTAGCGAGGCAGCCTCCACCACTTCAACGGGCAGAGAATTCCAGAGATTCACCACCCTTTGAGTGAAGAAGTTCCTCCTCAACTCCGTTCTGAACCGCCCCCCCTTTATCTTGAGGCTGTGCCCCCTAGTCCTACTGTCTTTTTTGAGCGGGAAGAGTCTTTCCACCTCTATCCTATCCATCCCATTCATCATCTTATACGTCTCAATGAGATCTCCCCTCATTCTTCTAAACTCTAACGAGTACAAGCCCAGTTTATTCAGCCTCTCCTCATAGCTCAACCCCCTCAACTCCGGTATCAGCCTAGTAAACCTCCTCTGCACTCCCTCCAGGGCCAAAATATCCTTGCGCAGGTGCGGCGCCCAAAACTGCACACAGTACTCCAGCTGCGGCCTCACCAATGCCCTATACAGCTGCAGCAAGACCTCCCTACTTTTATATTCAATCCCCCTCGCTATGAAGGCCAGCATCCCATTCGCCTTCCTGACCACCTGCTGCACTTGCACCTCTTAACCTTCTTCTCTCTAATGAAAACAAACTCAAGTTGTTTTCCTTCCAAAGATGCGTGGGTTAGATTGATTGGCCATGTTAAATTGACCCTAGTGTCAGCGGATTAGCAGGGTAAATAAGTGGCATTACAGAAATAGGGTTAGGTGGGATTGTAGTCGGTGCAGAATCGATGGGCCTCTTCTGCACTGTAAGGATTATGACCCTAAGATGTGTAGATTTGGGGGAACCAACGTGGTAAATGTGATGTTATGAGGGGGGGTGCAGACTTGATCGGCCGAATAGCCTCCTTCTGCACTGTAGGGTTCCAATGAATCGGCACAACCACCTTCAAATTCTAAGCCACACACAAGTCTGACTTGAACTTTAATCATCGTTCCCAACACTGAAACTCGATCAAAATTCTGGAGCTCCTTCGCTAACAACATGAGTATCTACACCAGTTCAAAAGAGCTGGCCACTACCTGCTTCAGAGCAGCAAAAGTACACATTAAATGCTTGACTTACCAGCAATGCTCACATCCAAATACAAACTTGGTAAGACTGGACCATGGAAGCATAGGTCACAATATATCAGGGAGATGTGCTAGATATACCATTTACATCTGTGGTCTGAGTGATTTTATTGGTAAAGGATAATCTCACATGGGCACTCCTGTACTGTTCCATTCATACCATATTATTAATTTATGGACGAAATAAACTGCTCATTTAACTGGATTATGAAGTATAGAATACAGCTGAATTCATATTATGTGAGCTCAGGTCTGGGTAGCTTAGTACATTATTGGAATTGTCAGAGCTATTACTATACTGCTCTTTTTACAACTGGAAACGTACCAAAGTGAATAAGCTGAATTCAACAAAAAAAAAATTTCAAGGGGCATGGATGTAAAAGAACCCTTTGTAATCAAAGCAGGAATGGAATTGGGGGACGGTGAAATAACGTGAGACACGCAACACAATATTGGATAAACTCCATTTAAAACAAGTGTAAACTCGTGCAACCAATCATGCTACCTAACACAAATGCATTGCAATAACAGGATTTTTCTACCTCCTCCAATATCTAGATGATTTGGGACATGTAGGCATGATACTGGACACATTTGGCCACAATTCTTTCAAACTTATCCAAACTGGACCACAGTACATGCATTTTATCTGAGACCTTTGGCAACAAAGAAAATTTAAATTATACTGGAAATTTTGAAGTAGCTTATGTACGAGAAGATGCAGTTTCAGTAGCTGTTTGGCATCTTGGGTGAAAGACATCACAATCTCAGTCATTTTCTGTCCTGCATGACTTCTTCAAAGACTGGATGAGCTTCTACCCCTACAGATTAGGAGAAGTTTGAAAAAAAAACCCACTGTTGGAAGAAAATCTGAAATAAAAACAGCAGGTAATGAAGAATCACGCCTGAAACAGTAATTGTCCTGTGTGTTTCACATGCCCAACACAAAAGAATCTGTTTGACATGTGAAAGGTGCAGACGACATCTACAAACATACGTTTACTTAGTTTCACCTTTACTCGCCCACTCTAATCTGGCATTGCAAAGCACCAAGCAAATGCAAAAATGAGTCAGATGATTGTAAGTTTGGAAAAGCAGAGCAGGTGTACAAAAGGATGTGACATAATGGAATCTCATATTGTTTTACAGATCGTGTGTTAAGTGTGAAGGTAAGAAAAACAAGATTTAATTCTGGCTGTGGTAAAATTCAAGCAATAAGTAATTTACAAGATGAGTCATTCTCAAATTGTTCACTGTGCTAAATACTACCCAGTTCTGAAATCCATTCATTGGTTACATTATCTTGTTGCTTTATTTTATTTTACTCTATTTAGCTAATTATTTTCTTTAAAGAAACAGTAGTTCGTGTTGAATTAAGCATGATCATGGCAAAGTAAATTTAGTGTGAAGAATGTTTTAAATAAAGAATGGAACCAAGGTAGCAATTATGCAGCACAGAAACATTTTTCAACACTTAGTGCATGTAAAGAAAATTAAACAATGTATTTACAAAGCTCAGAACCATTTGTTGAATATTTTGAGGAATTAGCTGTTAACAGCTATATATTAAAAGATTTGAGGTTTAACTTTTCCACGAAGCTCAAATTTCTGTCAAACAACATACAAATTTTTTTTCCAAACAAAGCCAGCTGATAATTTCAGGACACGTAATTGTTTTGCATTTCAAGCAATTAAATCAATTCAAATTTGATTTGAGCTACATGAATTTAGGTTTTAAATCTTGAGAATGTTGCTTACAATTCAATTCATTTCAAGAGTGAGCTGAACTTTGATAGTAAAAAAATAAAAATACGTTACCTGATGTGCATTCTCTGCACATAAATTTGCCTTGAGGTAGTTTAGACAGCCCAAGGCAAGCCAAGTGGAACGCCCCACAACACTGTCCTTCACAAAGGAGCAGTTCACCAGAATTCTCACATATCTATAAACAAAAGAAAAATCATGCATCAGCCTGTGGAAAAGTTAGCAAACTGTCCAAGATCAAATTTTAAAGACACCTTCATGCTTGCAAAAGATGTGCAATTCAAGTTTAGTTTTGACTGAAGTGTGTATGCTTTTCCTAAATTATTCAAAAGCTTGTATATAACCCTACATAACTGTCATCCGAGGAATAAAGAGATCACTTTCTCTCTACTGTATCTCAACTGCAAAAATCTCTTAAATTTAAAAAAAAATTAGGTATACCAAGAAGAAAGACAGATTACTCACCTTTAGGTGCAGTATTCCTCATTCTTCAAATGAAGTTGTCCTCCACATACCTTGGGTGAGGTCAGCATACCAACAGGAAACTCACTAGGGACGCCTGTCCCCTTAAGAGATTCAGCCAGTACCACATACTGCCCCCTTCCCGTGCCCAAATACAGTAACCCCACGTGGCAATCTTGAGTTCTTTTTGACAAGAGAAGACAAGGCAGAAGAGGATAAGCAAGGAGACCAGCAAGGAATCCATTGCCCTCTCATTTTTTTCAAAAAAGCCAAGAAACTTATTGAAACTTTGCTGTTAATTCATGTTCAGTTTTCTTTTTAAAATAATGTCCTACACATGCTAAACACACATCACACAGGCTTAACAAATGGGTAAACTGAAAGCTAAAGAGCCAAAACCTTAAACTAGGTGCTTATACAAAAGATTGAAAACTTGATTTGGAAGAGTTAACCTTATGCAAAGAGTACAGTAACATCAAACACTGAAAAAGGGAAGCAAGCTATTTCACTTTTTATTATCCTTCACATACAATAGATGATTCTGTTAAAAGACCCGCTTCAGAAATGGGATGTATTTTAATATCTATGACACAGACACAGTTAGCCCCTACCTAACCAAGTATCTATGTAGTCAAGTGTGAACTATAAGCAACTTACGATAAATATGTAAAGATTATTTGACATGGTTTCTTTGTATATATCTTTCAGTGCAACGTGCATAAAACCAGCCAACACAGTGGAGATTACTTGTGTGAAATATGATGCTTAACAATGAAGTCCAACATGTTAGATAGTTTCTGCTCCGTGGTTGAAGTGAGTTGGTCTCCACTCTTCATTCAATTTTATGTGGGAGAAAATGAACTTTTAAGCCATTAAAAAGTAGTGATGTGTTCAATCCACATTAATTTCATAAACTACTGACAATCCACCAATAATGTGAACATACAGGAATTGTAAGATGATTTACTTTAATTCTGCGAAGACCACACGGTGAAGTATCTTCAAACTCCTCAGATATTACATCATCACGTGAGTGAAGGTACCCATATTACTACTTTATATATAAAAAAATTAAAAACGCACACAAATAGGGAGCCAGTTTCTTTATTCATAAGTCAAGCACATAATAAAAATATCCAGCGATCAATAGTTTTTTATCACAAGTCAGAAAGACAGATGGAATGCAGTCACATCTGCAGTACTCATGATTTTAGATTTTCTTTCTTGCTCATGAAATAAATTGATCACGTGACCGAACAGCTCTATTTCTTTGTACAGTATGTATGCTTGAAGTTCGTCTCACCTGACAAACTCCTTCTTTCTTAGCTGTACCACTGCCTCCTCGTTCTCCTTGAGATTTTTTGGATGATACAGATGAAGCCTCTGTGGGGGTTTCATCTGCACTTTCATCTGCTGACTCCAACTGCCCATCGAATGATGTCTGTACGTAAAAGACAAAACACAAAATTATATTTCAATATCAATTACTATGCTGCTGCAACATAAATACATTGTAAAATAATTAGTTCACTGCAAATTTGCAAAAGCAGTATCAAATGATCAGATGGAGTCATGCAATCTTTATACAACATTTATGCAACACAAAAAAGGAACTGTAATGTACTGTACCTTTCCAAAAGTTTCAGTACACAAGTTTTAAAATTTTAGAACATGTTTAATTCAGCAAATAAATAAGCAGGACACAAGCTACTGCTCACATATATTACATTCACTTCTCAACGTGATGACTTGAAACAAGAGAAATGCTTACAACAGCAGCTTTTACACAGCACCCTATGTCAGGGGGGCATCAGCAAACGTCTACTTGCCACTGGAACCTCTGATCAAAAATAGTGTATAAGAAACACCTTGACATAAATTAAATTCCATACACAATTTAAGGAAGCCACTATGCTCTCCACAACAAGTTAACATTTATTAAATACTAATTGACAATCTTCTAATTTTTGACCCAAGTAGAAGAACTGAAGCAGCCAAACATGTTGGGGGTTCCAATGCGCTTTTCCTATGAATTGGCCCCACATGAATCTTCGAAAACTAAATTCCACTTTCTTGAAACATCATTTCATGACTAAAGGAATGATGAAAAAATCAAAACAATTTAGCTGGAAAGCATTTTCTTTACCTATATATATTGTAACAGTGCATTAAGACTTCCAACATTAAACCTACAAAGCTAAACAGGCACTTTAAAAGGAGTACTGCCATCAACAGACAACTTTCAAACAGGTTACCAAAGGAGAAAACGCTGGAAAGTCTCAACAGGTCTGGCAGCATCTGTAAGGAGAGAAAAGAGCTGACATTTTGAGTCCAGATGACCCTTTGTGAAAGCTACAAGGCATAGAAAGTGGGAGATATTTATACTGCAGGGTGAAGGAATGAAAGATGAGTCATAGCCACAGAAACCAGGGGGAAAGATTGCTAATGGCAGCCCATAAAAAGGGGATAAAGAGTGTGAATGGCCAAAACGACAGTGAAATTAAAATCAGAGGGTAAGCTGTGACAGATGAAAACGTGGGGGGCGGGGGGCGGGGGAAGAAAAATGAAGACAGACAATAAAAGATAAAGAACAGTAATCTTTTATTTCTTTGTCTTTCTTCCTTTTCCTGTACCCACCACCCTTCCCTTTTCTCCCCCTTTGCTAAATTTCACATCTGTCACACCCATTCCCTCCTCCCCCTGCCTAAAACATCAAGTTTTTCTACCATTTGGCCAATCACACCTATTATTCTCTCTATGCACTGCCATTAGCAGTCTTTCTCCTGGCTTCTGTGGCTATGACTCATCTTTCATTCCCTCACCCTGCAGTATAAATATCTCCACTTTCTACGCCTTTTAGCTTTGACAAAGGATCATGTGGACTCAAAACATCAGCTCTTTTCTCTATTTACAGATGCTGCCAGACCTGCTCAGATTTTCCAGCACCTTCTCTTTTGGTTTCAGATTCCAGCATCTGCAGTAATTTGCTTTTTTTCAAACAGGTTAGTTGGGTGGAAAAAAAGTTTCAAACCAGTAATTAAGTGGAACATCTAGGTATCAAATGTGAATGTGTGGAATGAAATAGATCACTATTTACCGACACTGAAGTGGGGTGGTGAGAAAGAGTCATCACACGTACATCCAAAAGTAAACTTGTCAAATGTAATGCTACTACAGGCTGCTTGGCCCATCATAGTGAGCCTGTATTTTCTTCATTAGCCATTTACTTATGTAGTCTCCTGCATACTTCCGAGAACCATGAATACGCCACTCTTTTCAGGCAATAATCTAACTCTTTTAATAATTTATGCTTAGCCAGATAATTCTGCATGTTAATCACCCTCAAATTATTTTTTCTAAAATTCCCTTGCATTTTTTTTTAAAACATGGTCAATTTACTGGCCTTGCTACAATTGCTACTTACAATTTATAATCCTGAAACCTAATTAGATCAACCCTTACTCTCAGCTCCAGTGATAAAAAAAAATCTAGCTTTGTAAGCATCTCTTCATAATGATTTCCTTGAACTAACACTGAACTTTTCAGTTTATACATACTTCTCAAACATGTGGCCAGAATAGCACAGAAAAATTTTACTGTGGCCAGCTAAGAACATAAGAACCAGGAGCCATCTAGGCCATCTAGCCCTTCAAGCCTAACCCGCCATTCAATAAGATCATGGCTGATCTGAAGTGGATCAGTTCCACTTTCCTGCTTTCTCCCCATAACCCTTAATTCCCTTGTCTGTCAAAAACCTATCTACCCGTGACTTAAAATATATTTAGTGAGGTAGCCTCCACCACTTCAATGGGCAGAGAATTCCACAGATTCATCACCCTTTGCGTGAAGTTCCTCCTCAGCTCCGATCTAAACTGCAGCCCCCCCCCCCCTATCTTGAGGCTGTGCCCTCTAGTCCTGCTGTCCTTTCAAAGCGGGAAGAATCTCTCTACCTTTACCCTATCCATCCCTTTCATTATCTTATACGTCTCTATAAGATCCCCCCTCATCCTTCTAAACTCCAGCGAGTACAGACCCAGTCTATTTAGTCTCTCTTCATAGTCCAACCCCCTCATCGCCAGTATCAGCCTAGTGAACCTCTTCTGCACTCCCTCCAAGGCCAATATATCCTTCCACAAGTGCGGCGACCAAAACTGCACACAGAACTCCAGCTGCGGCTTCACCAGTACCCTGTACAGTTGCAGCAAGACCTCCCTGCTTTTATATTCTATCCCCCTCGCTATAAAGGCCAACATTCCATTCGCCTTCTTGATCACCTGCTGCACCTGCAGACTGGGTTTTTGCGACTCATGCACAAGGACCCCCAAGTCCCTCTGCACCGTAGCATGCTGCAGCTTTTCACCCTTTAAATAGTAATCCCCCCTACTATTATTTCTGCCAAAGTGGATAACCTCACACTTGCTAACATTATACTCCATCTGCCAGGTCCTCACCCAGTCACTCAGCCTATCCAGATCCCTCTGCAGACTTTCCACACCCTCCACGCAATTTGCTTTTCCACTCATCTTCGTGTCATCAGCAAATTTCGTCACCCTACACTCAGCCCCCTCCTCCAGATCATCTATACAAATGGTAAATAGCCGAGCACCGATCTCTGCAGCACTCCACTAGTCACCAACCGCCAATCAGAATAGCACCCATTGATACCAACTCTCTGCCTCCTATTAGACAACCAATCCTCTATCCACGCGAACACCTTACCCCCAACTCCTTGCACCCTAACCTTCTGTAGCAGCCTTTTATGAGGCACCTTATCAAACACCTTTTGAAAATCTAAAAACACCACATCCACCCGTTCCTCTCTGTCTACTGCACTAGTCACATCCTCATAGAAATCCAATACATTCGTCAAACACGACTTCCCCTTAACGAATTTGGGCTGCGTTTGCTCTATCAATTGATTCTTTTCTAGGTGCCTCGCTATTTCTTCTTTGTTGACGGATTCAAGCATTTTTCCACCTACAGATGTTAAACTAACCGGCCTATAATTCCCTGCCTTTTGTCTGCTACCTTTTTTAAACAGCGGCGTAACATTAGCCATTTTCCAATCTTCCAGCACTTCCTCGGAATCCAGCAAATTTTGGTAAGTAATTACTAAGGCATCCACTATCACCTCTGCCATTTCCTTCAGAACCCTGGGATGCATTTCATCCGGTCCTGGGGACTTGTCCACCTTCAGTCCCATTAGTCTATCAAGCACTACCTCTCTAGTGACAGTAATCGCATTCAGGCCCTCAACCCCTACCATCCTTCTATCTTTAAGATCCGGCAAACTATTTGTGTCCTCCTCTGTGAACACCGAGGCAAAAAAACTTAAAGGCCTCAGCCATTTCCTCATCTCCCACCGCTAAATCCCTCCTCTCATCCTCTAAGGGTCCAACATTCACTCTAGCCAGCCTCCTCCTCTTTATATATTTGTAAAAACTTGTACTGTCTTTTCTTATACTTAGTGCTAGTTTAGCTTCATAGTCTATCTTTCCTTTCTTTATCAACTTCTTAGTCATTCTTGGTTGATTTTTAAATTTTTCCCAATCTTCTAATTGCGCACTACTTTTAGCCACTCTGAACGCGTCAGCTTTTAATTTAATACTCTCCTTTATTTCCTTCGATAACCATGGCTGGTTGTCCCTTCTCCTACATTCCTTCTTTACCATTGGAATATATTTCTGCTGAGTACCAAAAATGATCTCCTCATTTTTTTGGTAAAAATTACCTCATTTTCTGTAAACACAGTGAGAGGAGATGGATTCTTGTTGACAGGTGGTATCAGAGTTTCTGCTGTTGATGCTCTGCTTCGCTTTTTCAGTGGTTTACACGCATCAGAGAGTTTGCTTATATCTGAAAAAAAGTGCATAAACATTTGATGCCAAGTCTATTCAATAAAAGAAAGCATTTTGTGCCAATTTAAGCACGTGTAAGCAGTTTCAAAATATTAATTAAATTGCATACTAAAATAAGACTGCAAAATAATTCTTATAAATACAAACTATATAGAAGTTGATAAATCTTTACCTGACTGGCTGTTTCGGGATGCATGCGTAACAGATGTTTCTCCAGCTTCAACACCATCACTTCCACATACCTCAGCCTGACCAGTATTATTGAACTCATACTGTGCATAAAAAAAAAGTCAGCATTCATTACCCAACTGTGTCACAGGAGGATATTTGAATACATGAGAAAAGTGTTATTAGATGTACAAAGCCTAACACAATCCTCAAAAGGAAGCAAGTTGAACTTCCAGTCAGTATATTCTAATTTAAACATAGATTCCATTGTGCACATCATAATTACAGACAATGTTAATAATGCCTTCAACATTTAGATACAGATGCAAATGAATGAGCTGAGGAACTGGCTCTTATTCCAATTAATTTATCAACTTTCCCCAATCACTTTCTTTGAAAATTGCCAAAATATCAGCAAAATTATGGAGATTGTTCATTGCAGCAATCAAAGCTGCAATGTGAAAATATTCTTGGCAAAGCAGGGGTGGCACGGTGGCGCTATGGTTAGAACTGCTGCTTCTTAGCATTAGGGACCTTGGTTTGATTCCTGGCTTGAGTCACTGTCTGAATGGAGTTTCCACTTCTCCCAATGTCTGCATGAATTTCCTTTGGGTGCTCTGGTTGCCTCCCATGTTCTGAAAGACATGCTGGTTAGGTGCACTGACCCAAACAGGTGCCACAGAGTGGCGACTAGGGGAATTTCACAGCAACTTCATTGCCGTGTTAATGTAAGCCTTACTTGTGACTAATAAATAAGCTTGTTCAATATACTACATAAGGAAAGAGAGCTAAAAACATCATGAATATTAAGGATAGGTCTATGATTCCAATATTAGTTAGACCTCAGAAAGGCAAATCCAACCTAAAAGGAATGGTCTTTTGATGCCTAACACTTTGAGGAAGGAAAAGCAACGGGATAATGAGGTAGGGTTAGTTTTAGATGAACTGCCTCAATATGCCTTTTTGAAGTTAGTGAGAACAATGCAACCTGTAATGGCCCAAGTGTGAGAAACACATTTGTGAGGCTTTAAGTTCTGCTAACTGGGAAGAGTGGTGAAAAACAAATGTTGTCCTACAATTTCAGTTAGAAAATGGCTTTCCAGTGTTCATTTCTGAATTGTAGGAATCAAGCAGAAAAAAGTGTGCCCAAAGCATCAGTACAGGTGCTGATACAACAAAAGAAAGCGTGAGCAAACTGCAGAAAAATGAGTACACCTTTCACTGCAATTATTACATTACTCCTGATTTTCCATACTCTGCACTTACGCTTTATGAACACAAGAATAGGGATGGGATGTACCCCAGGTTACTGTGGGAGGCAAGGGAAGAGATTGCAGAGCCTCTGGCAACGATCTTTGCGTCGTCGATGAAGATGGGAGGTGTTCTGAAGGATCGCGGATGTGGTTCCGATATTCAAAAAAGGGAATAGGGATAGCCCGGGAAATTACCAACCGGTCAGTCTGACCTCAGTGGTTGGTAAATTCATAAATTTATGAACATTTAGAGAAGTTTAGTATGCTCAACAGTAGCCAGCATGGCTTTGTCAAAGGCAGATTGTGCCTTACGAGCCTGGTTGAGTTCTTTGAAAATATGACTAAATACATCGATGAAGAAAGAGCAGTAGATGTGATTTATATCGACTTCAGCAAGGCGTTCGATAAGGTCCCCCATGCAAGACTTCTTGAGAAAGTGAAAGGGCATGGGATCTGAGGTGCTGTTGCCTTGTGGATCCAGAACTGGCTTGCCCACAGAAGGCAGAGGGTGGTTGTGGATGGGCCTTTTTCTGCATGGAGGTCGGTCACCAGTGAGTGCCCCAGGGATCTGTTCTGGGACCCCTGCTGTTTATAATTTTCATAAATGACCTGGATGAGGAAGTGGAGGGATGGGTTGGTAAGTTTGCTGACAACACGATGGCTGGTGGTGTTGTGGATAGTCTGGAGGGATGTCAGAGGTTGCAGTGTGACATAGATTAGATGCAAGGCTGGACGGAGAAGTGGCAGATGGACTTCAACCCGGATAAATGTGTAGTGGTCCATTTTGGCAGGTCAAATGGGATGAAGGAGTATAATATCAAGGGTAAGACTCTTAGCAGTGTAGAGGATCAGAAGGATCTATGGGGTCCAGGTCCATAGGACTCTTAAATTGGCCTCGCAGGTAGAGGATGTGGTTAAGGCGGCGTATGGTGTACTGGCCTTCATCAATCGAGGGATTGAGTTTAGCAGTCCGGAGATAATGCTGCAGCTTTATATGGCCCTAGTCAGACCCCACTTGGAGTACTGTGCTCAGTTCTGGTCGCCTCATTACAGGAGGGATGTGGAAGCTATTGAAAGGGTGCAGAGGAGATTTACACAGATGTTGCCTGGATTGAGCAGCGTGCCTTATGAGGATAGTTTGCGGGAGCTCAGTCTTTTCTCCTCAGAGAGACGAAGGATGAGAGGGGACCTGACAGAAGTGTATAAGATGCTGAGAGGTATAGATCGGGTGGATTCTCAGAGACCTTTTCCCAGGGCTGAAATGGTTGCTACAAGAGAACACAGGTTTAAGGTGCTGGGAAGTAGGTACAGAGGAAATGTCAGGGGCAAGTTTTTCACTCAAAAGGTGGTGGGTGAGGGGAATCAGCTGCCGTCGGTGGTGGTGGAGGCAAATTTGATAGGGTCTTAAAAGAGACTTCTGGATGAGTACATGGGACTCAATAGGATTGAGGGTTATAGGTAAGTCTAGTAGGAGCAATGTGATCGGCACAACTTGTCGGCCGAAGGGCCTGTTTGTGCTGTAGTTTTTCTATGTTCTAAGAATAGTGATAAAATACAAACCTCGTCCTATTCTGTGGAAATTGTTTTTAGAAAATTGAGAAACTTGGGTGTATAACTCCACCAAAGAAAAGAACAAAGAAATGTACAGCATAGGGACAGGCCCTTCGGCCCTCCAAGCCTGTGCCAATCATGATGCCCTGATGGTTCCTGTGAAAAGCAACTAAGCGATGCTGGGACATGGAAGAAAGGCAAGGATTGCTGATTAAGTGTATCAGCTATACATTGGAAGTCAACACTGAATCTGGCGATCAGAGATCATCATGGGTGGCATAATGGTTAGCACTGATGCCTCTCAGCTCCAGGGACTTGGCTTCGATCTTGGGTGACTGTCTGTGTTAACCTGCTCCTTGGTGTCCAAAGATGCAAAAGTTAGATGGATTAGCCATGATAAATGGGCACAGTTACAGGGTATACTCTTTCGGAGGGTCAGTGTAGACACAATGGGCCAAATGGTCATCTGTGCTGGGATTCTATGATTCTGACACTTGCTGCAGCAATTTCAGGAAAAGAGAGAAGAACAAAGAACAAAACAGCCTTCGGCCCTCCAAGCCTGCGCCGCTCATGCGCCCAACTACACCATTCGTTTGTATCCCTCTATTCCCAGTCTGTTCATGTGGCTATCCAGACAAGATCCAGAGTGTCCACCTTGCTTGGCAGTGCATTCCAGGCCCCCACCACCCTCTGTAAAATGCACCCCCCTGACATTTGTGTTGAACCTTGCCCCCCCTCACCTTGAACTCGGGATCCCTTGTGTTCGTCACCTCTGACCTAGGAAAAAGCTTCCCACTGTTCACCCGATCTAATGCCCTACATAATTTTATACACCTCTATTAGGTTGCCCGTCATCCTCCGTCTTTCCAGGGAGAACAACCCCAGTTTACCCAATCTCTCCTCATAGCTAAGACCCTCCATACCAGGCAACATCCTGGTAAATCTTTTCTGTACTCTCTCCAAAGTCTCCACGTCGTTCTGGTAGTGTGGCGACCAGAACTGGACACAGTAATCCAAATGTGGCCTAACCAACGTTCTATACAGCTGCAACGTTATATGCCAACTTTTATGCCCCAGGTCCCTCTGTGTCTCTATACTCCTGATGGTTCTGCCATTAATTGTATAGCTGCCCCCTACATTAGATCTACCGAAATGCATCACTTCGCATTTATCTGGATTAAATTCTATTTGCCATTTCTCTGCCCAATTTTCCAGTCTATCTATATCCTGCTGTATTCTCTGACAACGTTCATCACTATCCGCAAGTCCAGCAATCTTTGTGTCGTCCGCAAACTTAAATGATGACACCAGCTACATCTTCTTCCAAACCATTCATATATATCACAAACAGCAGAGGTCCTAGTACAGAGCCTTGCGGAACACCACTAGTCAGAGACCTCCAAACGGAATAAGACCCCTCCACTGCTACCCTCTGACTTCTATGGCCAAACCAGTTCTCCACCATCTAGTGAGCTCACCTTTTATCTGTGAGATTTAACCTTTTTGCACCAGCCTGCCATGAGGGACCTTGTCAAACGCTTTACTAAAATCCATATTGACAACATCCAGGCCCTTCCCTTGCCAACCGTCTTCGTCACCTCCTCAAAAAACTCAACCAAATTTGTGAAGCATGACCTCCCTTGTACAAAACTATGCTGTCTATAACTAATGAGATTATTCAGTTCTAAATTGCATATATCCTATCTCTAAGAATCTTCTCCAACAACTTCCCTACCACGGATGTCAAGCTCACTGGCCTATAATTACCCAGGTTATCCTTGTTACCCCTCTTAAATAACGAGACCACATTTGCTATTCTCCAATCCTCTGGGACCTCACCTGTGTCCAGTGAAGAGACAAAGATTTCTGTTAGAGGCCCAGCAATTTCATCTTGTCTCCCTGAGCAGTCTACGATAGATGCCATCAGGCCCTGGGGATTTGTCTGTCTTAATGTTGCCCAAAAAACCTAACACTTCCTCCCTTGAAATTAAGATTTTTTTTTCTAATGGGTCAACACATCCCTCTGAGACACTACTAGTCAACATGTCCCTCTCCTTCGTGAATACTGATGCAAAGTATTCGTTTAGGATCTCTATTACTTCCTTGGGTTCTAAGCATAATTGCCCTCCTTTGTCCCTGAGGGGTCCGATTCTTTCCCTGACAACCCTCTTGCTCCTAACGCATGTGTAAAATGCCTTAGGATGCTCCTTAATCTCATCTGCCAAGGACATTTCATGACCCCTTTTTGCCCTAACTCCCTGTTTGAGTTCTTTTCTACTTTCTCTGTATTCCTCCAGTACTCCATCTGTTTTTAGCTGCCTGGACCTAACGTACACCTCTTTTCTTTCTGATTAGACCCACAATTTCACTGGTTATCCACGGTTCCCGAATCCTACCTTTCCCATCCTTCCTTTTTTTTAAATATATAGGCACATGCCTGACCTGCAGCCCTATCAACTGCTCCTTAAAAGACTCCCACATGCCAGATGTGGATTTACCCTCGAACAGCCTCTCCCAACAAACAGCCACCAAATCCTGCCTAATCCAGTTGTAGTTAGCCTTCCCCCAATTCAGCACCTTACCCATAGGACAACACTCATCTTTTTCCATTACTATCCTAAAGATTACAGAATTGTGGTCACTATTTGCCACATGTTCCCTTGCTGAAACTTTGATGACCTGACTGGACTCATTCCCCAGTACTAGGTCCAGTATAGCCCCCTCTCTAGTTTGACTATCAACACATTGTTCCAAAGAACCTTCCTGTACACATTTTATAAATTCCTCGCCGTCCAGACCCCCAGCCCTAAGCAATTTCCAGTCTATACAAGGGAAATTAAAGTCTCCCACTACAACAACCCTATTTTTTCTGCACTTGTCCAGAATCTCCTTACATATCCGTTCCTCAACTTCCCATGGGCTGTTGGGAGGCCTGTAGTATACCCCCAGCATAGTGACTGTGCCCTTCCTGTTTGAGTTCCACCCACAGTGACTCATTGCATGACCCTTCCAAATTGTTCATCCTCTGTACTGCTGTAATACCTAACCAGTATTGCTACTCCTCCGCTTCTTCTAGCCCCTCCTGTCTCGCCTAAAACACTTATACCCTGGAATATTCAGCTGCCGGTCCTGTCCTTCTTTTAACCAAGTCTCCATCACTGCAACCACGTCCAAGTTCCGCGCAAGCACTAAGGCTCTAAGTTCATCTGTCTTGCCCATTACACTCCTTGCATTGAAGCAGATGCACTCCAGACCTCCAGGCCCAATGAGATCATCCTCCCCCAGAATGCTCTTCCTTTTAGGTAGCCTTGTCCTGGCCCTAAGCTCGTCCCCAGCCTCTATGCTTACTGACCTATTGTTTTGATCCCCACTCCTGCCACATTAGTTTAACCCACCTGAACCACACTAGCAAAACTCCTGGCCAGAATTTTCATGCCCCTCCAGTTTAGGTATAACGCGTCCTTCTTGTACAGGCGCCATCCTCTCTTGAAGACTTCCCAGTGACCCACAAATTTGAAACCCTCCCTCCTGCACCAGTCCTTTAGCTATGCGTTCAGTTGTACAATGTCCCTGTTCCTAGCCTCACTAGCACGTGGCACTGGGAGCAGTCCAGAGATTGCTACTCTAGAGGCCCTGCTTTTTAGTCTACTACCCAACTCCCTGAAATGCTCTCGCAGGACCTCCCTGCTCTTTCTGCCCAAGTCATTTGCACCAATATGGACAATGACATTTATCTGATTATCCCCCCCTTTTAGGATGCTTCCTACCAGCTCGGAGACATCCAGGACCCTGGCACCAGGGAGGCAGACTACCATCCTGGAGTCTCGTTCGCGCCCACAGAACTGCCTGTCTGTGCCCCTATTGCGAACGGGCAAGAAAAAAAAAATCAACCATCCAACATGAGGTTTCTAATATGGTCAAGAGTGCAAGATGCACCTCCTCAGATACAGAAGCAATATTCACACTTTCCAGGGCCTTTGGTTTTATGGAAAATGAGAGTTCAGAGAAAAAGTACTGTTCAGCACAAAAGACAAACTCAAGTTCCTTGGGAACAAAATTAGTACTTTGGTGTTGGCAAACAATATTTTTTGGTTGAATATTAGCCTAATCATGATGAGGGATGCTGGAAATTGAACACTTAAAACAAAAATTCAATCACCTAGGAGAGAAATTTTCTTTAATTGGCCTGATGGGCAACCTTTCGATGATACATTTGAGCAGTAAACTAGGTGGCCATTCTGGTTTTCACAGGACAAGTCGAAATCATCCATTTAGTATCAGTATTTAACACATTCTCAGATCAGTTGAATAAAACACAAATAACGCAGATAACAGTCTCTCTACCATACTTCGACATTAGGAAATAAACTTATACTAAAGTAGTATTTTTTTTCCACATTCCATGCCAGACATCCTGTGGCCTCAACTCAGTGAATTCATGATAAATTAGGGGCTGTTCATGTCCTCAAAAGTGAACTGAGACAACTCAAATATAGGACCATGGGACTTGTGGAACTTTCAACCAGAAGAGATCTCATCAGGCTGGTGATTTCATTGTCCCAATTCCTGCCGTCTCTTTTTGGAAGATTGTGCTTACTTCTAAATTCTAGCTATACCACACATTACCAGATAAAGAGGTCTTCAGTATGCCACATTTTCCCAACCCAACAGTTAATGGGGATTTGGTGCTGGCTCTTTCCCTGCCATTAGTAGGGGGAAATCCTTGTATGTTTCTTTTTATCCAGCTTTAGTATTCTGTCTAAAATTCAGTGAGTGATCATGTTTGATTTGAGACGGCTGACACCTGAAACATACAGAAAATTACTATAGCAAATATATATCATTATAACACATCTACCTCTAACCGTTCCCTTCTGTTTAAATGGTCTGGGCAGATTACCTATTCTACACAACAACTTTTGTGGGTGAAATTCTAAACATGGAAGAACCTTTTCATCTGTGTAGTAGTTTCGCTTTAATCTCTTGCTGGAGCCAATTCGTTCAGGAGAGTCCTCTCTGTAGTCTATTACTTTTCTGGATAGTCTTCTTTGCCTTGTTGATTCTGAACTAACTATAAAAGGAAACAAACAGCAATTAACAGTTTGGCTGAGTTTGAACCAATTTTGCTTAAATTGGAAGGTAGGGGATTCAAGCCCCACTCCAGCCTGGAGTACACAATTTAGGCTGCCATTCAGTGCAATATCGAGGGAGTGCTCTAATGCCATCTTTTGGATGAAGCATTGAATTGGATTTCCTGTCCGCCTATTCAGGTGGACATAAAAGAACCAATGGCATTAAGAGCGTTCTCCTGATGTTCTAATCAACATTTCCTCATCTTAGTTAATGCTCAGCCTGCATTGAACATTAAAAAAGTTTTAAAATTGAATTAAAACAATCATTTTGCTGTTTGTGGGACCTTATTTTACACAACTGAGTTGCTACACTTGTTTAAAGCAATTAATTGATTGTGAAGTGCTTTTGGATGTCCTGAGGACATGACAATTTCTTCTTCTTACCTGAAATAAGTTCAATAATGAACAGTCATCTAAACAGGGTCCACATCATGCTAACTTATCACGTATCAAGTACCTTTAAATTTAATAAATTTCAATGATATTAAGCCTATAGTTGTACAGCCATTAGTAGCCTTCAGAGGCCCATGAGCATCAAAGCCACAATTTTCATAGTCAAAACTGCAGTTTATTATCATCATTTCCTTAAGAAAAGATTAATACCGCATTATCAAAAGCAATGAAATTCATTAAGTATCAATGAGGAACAAGTAACCTGAAGTAAATTTCCTTTGAAGAGAGTTATTTCCAATAGCAGAAAACAATCAAGTTGTTGAAATAATTTTGTGACACTCTTTTTCAGTCATTGTTTTGAGAAATTGTTTTGATTTGAAAAACCACTATCTGAAAATAAACTAGGAAAGGTAAAACTCCTTTGCTGGGGAGACACACTATTTGGTCAGGAGGATAAGGCTTAATTCATAGTACTTGCCTGGACTGCGGTTAGCTTTATTGTACCTTTTTTTCTTGCTAATGCCATGGCTCCTCCAAATTGACTTGTACAGGTCAATATCAATTTGTTTTCCCTGGACATGAAGGAAAGCAGTAACTTGAAATCAGGATGAGAGAATGCAGAATGGCACGGCGATTAGTGCTGCTGTCTCACAGTGCCAGGGACCCAGGTTCGATTCTGGCCTCAAGTAATTATTGGTTTGTGCACGTTTCCTCCAGGTGCTTCAGTTTCCTCCCATAAAGATGTGCAGGTTAGGTGGATTGGCCACACTAAATTGCCTCGCACTGTCCCAAGATGTGCAACTTAGGGGAATCAGCTGGGTAAACAGGTGGGGTCGGCCCGAGTAAAACACTCAGTCGTGTAGGCTCAAATCGGCCAAATGGCTTCCTTCTGCACTGTAGGGATTTGATGATTCTTCACTACCAACTACAAATTGCAAGCCATGCATCACCCAGACTAGGAACTGGATCAAAATTCTGGAACTCCCTCTCTAACAATGTGGGTGTATCTACACCACATGGACCGCAGTAGTTCAAAATAGTTTGCTGCGATTTGCTTCAGAGCAGACAGGGATACACAATAAATGCTGCACTTACCATAATGCTCACATTGCAAGAAATAAGAAGTAGGCAACAGTGGACAGTATGGGAACACAGGTCAAATATACCACTTATATCACAATGGTCTGAGTGATTCTATTGTTTAGGATTTGAGGTTACCTATTATCAGCGAAGTGATACTTGGGCACTCATTTACTATTCCATTCATACCATATGATTTATTTAGGGGCAAAAAATAAATTGCTTATTTAACTAGATTATGAAGCATAGAATGCAGTTAAATTCAATAAATCATGGGGCTGGGTGGGATGCTCTTTTGGACAGTTGGTGCTGACTCAATGGGCTGAATGGCCTCCTTCTGTACCGTAAGGATTCTTTGATTTGACTTATTATTGTCACATGTATTAGCATACGGTGAACAGTATTATTTTTTGCACACTATACAAGCAAAGCACAACAATACATGGAGAAGGAAATGAGAAAGAGCAGACTGCAGTGTTACAGTCATCGCAAGGGTGTAGAGAAAGATCAACTTAATGCAAGGTACGCATATTCAAAAGTCTGACAGCAGCAGGGAAGAAGCTGTCGGTTAGTACGTGACCTCAGATTTTTGTATCCTTTTCCTGACAGAAGAAGGTGGAAGAGAAAATGCCCAGGTCCTTAATTATGTTGGCTGCTTTGCCAAGGCACTGGGAAGTGTCAACAGAGTCAAGGGATGTGCGGCTGGTTTGTGTGGTGGACTGAGCTACAGTCACAACTTTTTGTAGTTCCTTACGGTCTTGAGCAGAGCAGAAGCTATACCAAGCTGTGATACAACCAGAAAGAATGCTTTCTACAGTGCATCTGTAAAAGTTGGACAGAGTCATAGCTGACATGCCAAATTTCCTTAGTCTTTTGAGAAAGTACAGGGGGTGCTGGGCTTTCTTAACTATAGTGTCAGCATGGGGGAACCAGGACAGGTTGTTGGTGATCTGGACACTTAAAAACCTGAAGCTCTCGACCCTTTCTATTTCGTCCTTGTTGATGTAGATAGGGGCATGTTCTCCACTACACTTCCTGAAGTTGACGACAGTCTCCTTTGTTTAGTTGACACTGACGGAGAGAATATTGTCGCAACACTAGCTTACCAGGTTCTCCATCTCATTCTTGTACTCTATGAACAACAAGAATTCTATCAAGCACAAGAAGCCTCACGCAGCTAAGCTCTGACCTACACATAGGAAATGATCAGATAACATTCCTTATTATTCCTCACTGGTATTTACCCACTAAATCAATCTACATTTGATTTATTCACATTCAGCCAATTGAATACTGATCTATCTGCAAGTGAAGTCATTAATTATGAGCCTATTCAGTTTCAGAATTCTAGCTGAGAATTAGACTTTGATTGGAACAGAACATCAGTACATGTAGGAGCTTAGAAATGGGCAAAAGGAAACATGGAGGCATATATCAATATTTAATTATAAGTGAGCATTTACAGAGAAGGTCAAGATTTGCTGATGTAATCCTGATACCTCCTTAATACAATGCTGAAACTAGAAAAGCTGAAGGGAACCTGGTGGATCCTTTATCTGTTAAATATCAAGATTTCCTGGTTGGGATTTTCATGTCACACCGAAGTTAGAAAAGGTGAATAGGGTCCAAAAATAATTGTGACAGCATTCCCAAAATTGAACCAGCAACTTTTGATAAAATAGATAGTAGTCATCTTTAAATTACAAAAAAATGTTTTAATCACACAGGTAAGCAGAGACAAACGTGAAAGTTCAAAAACAGTTTTAAAACTTGCAATACAGTTGACAAAACCAAAACTGAAGGTAAGAAAGAGTTCCATCAACCTACCACTAGATCTCGTCGTTCTTTTTGGAGACTCTTGTAGTACTTTGCGCCTGGTTGGCCCAGGAGATGCTGTGAATTTAAGAGAAAGAGACTTCACTAAAGACTAAACTTAAATTCATGCTTTGCTTTGGGTGACTTACTACCATTTTACTGGTATCTGATTGCTTTCAGCACAGTACAAAATAACACTCTTTCATACAACAAAAAAAATTAAAATCAACAGGGAAAAACAATTGAGCTTTGGTATTTATTTGTATATCAGCAATTTCTTTCTGCAGTATACAAAGTAACAAAATAGGCAAAACCGTTTGCGCATTTTACATTTACGATTTCACCTCCTAGATCTGCAAGTTATGGTGTAATTTCCAACTGTGGATATGCCAGAATTTATAAAAATAATTAAAAGCTGTGACCAACTTATCTAAATGAACTAGAAAAAAAACACTACAGCTCGTCCAGTGTAAAAACATTTCAATTACTTTTGAAGTAACTTTTGGTCCCTTCCATCCAAATATTAACAGTTTGTCCCCTTGTCGAGCAGCACTTTATTAACTTGGAAATCAATATAAAAAGTTTCCATGAGCATTATCAGAAACGTCATACTATTATTTTACAGAATAAAAGTAAATTAGAGCCATAGAGGTTTACTGCATGGAAACAGGCTCTTCAGCCCAACTTGTCCATGCCACTCTTTTTTTTTAAAGCCCCTAACCTAATCCCAATTGCCCACATTTGGCCCAAATCCCACTATACCCACTGTACCTACGTAACTGTCTAAATGCTTTTTAAAAAATAAAATTATACCCGCCTCTACTACTACTTCTGGCAGCTTGTTCCACTCAGCATCCTGTGTGTGAAAAAACTGCAACTCTGGACATTTTTGTTTCTCTCCCCTCTCACTTTAAACCTACGCCCTCTAGTTTTAGATTTCCTTACCTTTGGGAAAAAATATTGACTATCTAGTTGATCTGTGCCCCTCATTATTTTATAGACTGCTATAAGATCACTCCTCAGCCTCCTACGCTCCAGAGAAAAAAGTCCCAGTCTATTCAGTCTCTCCTTATAACTCAAACCATCAAGTCCCAGTAGCATCCTAGTAAATCTTTTCTGCACTCTTTCTAGTTTAACAATATTCCTTCTATAATAGGGTGACCAGAACTGTACACAGTATTCCAAGCGTGGGCTTACCAATGTCTTGTACAACTTCAACAAGACATTCCAACTCCTGTATTCAATGTTCTGACCGATGAAACCAAGCATACCAAATGCCTTCTTCACCACTCTGTCCACCTGTGACTTCACTTTCAAGGAGCTACGAACATATCCCTAGATCCCTTTGTTCTGTAACTCTTCTCAATGCCCTACCATTAACTGAATAAATCCTACCCTGGTTCAATCTACCAAAATGCATAACCGAGCACTTATCTACGTTAAATTCCATCTGCCATTCATCAACCCACTGGCCCAATTGATCAAGAAATTATACTCTATTGACTTAATATAGAGCATTCAAAAAACAATATCTGGAGATATATTGTGGGGGCAATGTTAAACTCGCCATTCCATTGAGAAACTGATAGGACCAATGGGGGTAATGTTGGGCGTAGTGTAAACTGGGGTTCAACATCACCCAGTCAGTTTCCCGATGGGAGAATGTTAAAATTCTTTTCTGTTTCTGCACACTATCACCAGAAGGCTCAGTGATATCTTGTTTGTTCTTGTATTTCATTGTTCTCCAAGTGTTAACTTTGGTAGTTTGCTTTGAAACCAGCATCATATTTGAACTAGCTGCCCATCTCTTCTAGGCTAAAACTTCAGCACCAGTTACAAATGATAATTTACACTCACCTGAACCCAACACAGGAGATTTGTGCTCCGCTACTGGTGTTACTATAGAGAACTTGGTATTGTAACGTGCTCGCTGTTTGTCACTAAGCATAGCCCATTGAGATTCAAGCAGCTCTTCAATCTCCTCACCAGAAGCATCTGGATGCTCCTCAGCAAGCTGCAAATGTAAAAACATTTAAGAATATTACTTTCGGTTGCAGACAATGCAAAAGAGTTCACATCTATTACACAAAAATATTGCACAACAGATCATTTTTTAAAATATATTATTAAATTTAGACAATGTGGGTGTCACTATCTATGCCAGCATCTATTGCCCATCTCTTGTTGCCCTTCAGAAGGTAGTAGCGAGATGCCATCTTGAACCACTGCTGTCCCTGAGGTGCAGGTATGCCCACAAATGTTGCAATGGAAGGCAATTCCAGTATTTTGACCCACGACACTGAAGCTATGGTGATATATTTCCAAGTGAGGATGGTGAGGGGCTTGGATGGGAACATCCAGATGGCGTTCCAATGTATCTGCTGCTTTTGTCCTTCTAGATGGTAGTGCTTGTGGGCTTGGAAGTGCTGCCTAAGGAACCTTGGTGAGTTCTTGCGCTGCATCTTGTAAATAGTACACTGCTGCCACCGTTCATTTGCAGCAGTAGAATTGAATATTTTTGGAGGGGTAGCAATCAAGTGGGCTGCTTTGTCAGGATCGGGGTGGGGGGAAAAGGAGGAGGAGGAGGATTCCCACTTCACTTCTGACCTTATGATGGGAGGTCATTGATGAAGCAGGTGAAAAAGTGGTTGGGTCTCTGACACTTCTGTAGTGATGTCCTGGAGATGAGATGATTAACTTCTAACAACCACAAACATAACCATTTTCCTTTGTGCCAGGTATGATTCCAACCAGAAGGGAACTCCTTCTCCTCCTCCTTCCTGCCTTCCTTCCTCCCACCACCCCCCCCCCCCAAATTCCATTTTGAAAGCCTAAAATCAAATAAACGATTGTTACACATTGTTTTTTGGTTAATATTATTCTTCCAACTGGCGGAGGAACATACTACCATGCGCTGAACGGCAATTACAAGAGCCTTAGCCAAGTAATCAGGAGAAAGATATCAGATACCATCACACAGAGCCATCAACTTAGCTATCAGCTGATGAAGAGTCAAATTGTTTCCCAATGGGCTAATGGATAAACTACAAAAAGAATGGAATCAAATCACTCAGATCAAAACATTTGGAGATTCAATGTCTGACATGCACAAAATTAGATATCAAAGTGATGCTTGGGGACAGACAAGATGAAACAGAAATCAACTGTGGATTCCACTGTTGATCATCATGCAGGAATTCTTACTGGAAAATGAAGATGCTGGCATGGCACCAAGGACAGGATCTGGCTGAGATGCGATAACCAAAGTGAATTAACTGTCTAGGGTCGTACACGAAGAAGGGTTACGGCACTGGCCATACTCAAGGAATTATTTCCCACTATTTTTAGATGAGTGGAAAAAAGTAGAAAAAAAATGGAGAATTAGAAAAAGAATGCAAACTTGCATGCTTGATCAGACACCATTAAAGCAAACTAAAAAGTTATTTTGGAGTTGCCTTTGGTTCACATCACAACCAACAGAAATTCAGTGACAATCTTCAACATGGAGTGGTTGGAACTGAAAGCAAAAAAGAGGTTTTATTCATTCAGTAGGAAACATACATTAAAAGGAATCATTTTCAAAACAGTGGTATCTCTGAGAAATGTTTTCCTTTGTACAATGATAATGTTTAGAGATGCTTGTATGAAAACTCACGTACAATTATACTATAAATTGAGAGTAGCTCAACTCACGTTTGGTAGATTTATGAATATTTGCAGATTTTGGATTAGAAATTGCTTTGATGTTGTGAAATCTGTGTCATGCATTCAGTAATTTTTGGTTGATAAAATTGCTGGAATTCCACTTCATAGCCACAATAGATTTACAAAATCTAAAACATTTTCTGGCTTCAACCTTAACAAAGTGCCTCTTAAACAAGATATGTACATTTTCAGCCAAGATTAAGTGCACCGGAGAAGGATAAAAATATAAAGACAGTATATATATCCCTACTCCACACTGAGCTGAAGTTTATGAGGAAAGATAACAAACGTGAGCTAACATGGACATTAATGTACAATTAAAACACTGATGTGTTCATTCTGAAATATTTAAATTGATCATGCCACATTTCAAATCAATCATGCCAAGTAATATTTTAAACAATTATTCTTTTTTACAAATCACAATTATTTGCAAGATAATTTGCTTTACTGAAAGTTGCCCGTCAATATTTAGTTCATTTCATTTATGCTTACATATGTTTTTAGAAAGATTGGTCTGCTGTTTTATGAACAAAAAAGTTATAGCACAGCAAGTGATCATTCAGGTCACCTCCTATAATCCTATTTTCCCGTCCCTCTCCAATTTTTTTAATGTCTTTTTCTCTTCAAATGGTTTTGCAGTATTTGCCTCAATAAACCAACCACTAGAAGTAAAGCATAAGAAGAAATAGTAGCATGAGTAGACCGCACAGCCCATCAAGCCTTCTTTGTCACTCAATAGGATCTTGCCTGACTGTGGGCTTCAACTTCATTTTCTGCCCGGTTCCCATATCCTTGAATTCTCAGATACCAAAATTCCATCTGTCCCAGCCTTAAATATATTCAATGATGCAGTACCCTCTGAGCTACAGAATTTGAAAGGTTCACAGCCCTTTGTGTTGAATGAAGAAACTTCTTAACCAAGTCAAATTAATTAGCCCCTTATCCTGAGACCATGCTCTCGTGTTTTAGAATTCCCCAATTAATGGAAACAATCTCTGTCAATATATCAAGCGTCTTCAGTATTATGTAGATTTCAATGAGATCCATCTCTCAATTCTTCTAAGCTTCAGGGAGTAAATGCACAATTTACTCAGCCTCTCACCTCAGGAACTAATTTGGTGCACCTTCCCTGTATCACCTCCATTGTAAATACACCTTTTCTTAAACGTGGAGACCAAAACTGCACAGTCCTCCAGATGTGATCACACCAAACTGTAGCAAACACTCCACAATCTAAATAACTTGTATGAAAATGACCCAGATCTTCTGGTCCCAACAGCAGCAAAGATGAATATGTTGCTTGAGAGACGGTGCAAGAGAGAGGGATTCAAATTCTTGGGACATTAGAACTGTTTCTGGAGGAGGTGGGATCAGTACAAATTGGGCAGTCTGCACCCAATGTCCTAGAGGGAGTGTTTGCTAGTGCTGTTGGGGAGGGTTTAAACTAATGTGGCAGGGGGATGGGAACCGATGCAGGAAGTCAGAGGGAAGTAAAGTGGGGACAGAAAAGAAAGGCAGTAAGGGGAAAAGTGAAAGGTACAGAAACCAAAGTCAAAGATAGCCACAGTATAGAATACAGAGACTGGAGAACTCAGTGAATGGGTCCAGTAAAATTAAGAAAAATAAAACACGAGGAGAGTGTACAAAACATGACCAGATAGGTAGTCTAAGGAAACAAGGCAGAGCAAGGGAAGTCTGGATTAAACTGCATTCATTTCAATGCAGGAGCCTGATGAGCAAAGCAGACGAACTCAGGACATGAATGGCTGCATGGGATTGGGATATTATAGCTATTACTCAAATATGGCTAAGGGAGGGGCAGGATTGGCAGCTCAGTGTTCCGGGGACAGATGCTATAGGAAAGATAGAACAGGAGGCAGAGTTGCATTTTTGATTGGGGAAAGCATCACCACAGAGGGGACATAGCTGAGGGTTCGCCCACTTAGTCTGTACGGGTAGACTGAAAAAGAAGGGAGAGATCACTTTGATAGGATTGCACGACAGGCCCCCCAAATAGCAGGAAATTGAGGTGGAAATATATGTAAGGAGATAGCTGCAAGAATAATAGGATGGTAATAGTAGGGTATTAACTTTCACAACATTGAATGGGGCAGTGGTGGTATTAGGGCTTGGACGGAGATAAATTTGTTGAGTGTTTTCAGGAAACATTTCTCATTCAGTATGTGGATGGCCCGAGTAGAAAGGGGGCAAAACTTGACTTCCTCTTGGGGAATAAGGAAGGGCAAGTGACAGAAGTGTTAGTGAGGGATCACTTTGGAACCAGTGAACATAATTCCATTAGTTTTAAGATAGCTAAGGCGAATGATAATGTTCAAAAGTTGATTCATGGAGACTGTTCTTGGAGAATTGCATACAGTTCTGGTCGCCACATTATAAGAAGGATGTGGAGGCATTGGAAAGGGTGCAGAGGAGGTTTACCAGGATGTTGCCTGGTATGGTGGGAAGGTCTTACGAAGAAAGGCTGAGGGACTTGAGGTTATTTTCGTTAGAAAGAAGAAGGTTAAGAGGTGACCTAATTGAGGCATACAAGATGATCAGAGGGTTAGATAGGGTGGATAGTGAAAGCCTTTTTCCTTGGATGGTGATGGCTAACACGAGGGGACATAGCTTTAAATTAAGGGGTGGTAATTATAAGACGGATATCAGGGGTAGGTTCTTTACTCAGAGGGTAGTAAGGGCATGGAATAAGAACATAAGAACATAAGAAATAGGAGCAGGAGTAGGCCATCTAGCCCTTCGAGCCTGCCCCACCATTCAATAAGATCATGGCTGATCTGAAGTGGCTCAGTTCCATTTTCCTGCTTTCTCCCCATAACCCTTAATTCCCTTGTCTGTCAAAAACCTATCTACCCATGACTTAAATATATTTAGCAAGGTAGCCTCCACCACTTCAATGGGCAGAGAATTCCAGAGATTCACCACCCTTTGAGTGAAGAAGTTCCTCCTCAACTCTGTATTCAACTCATTCGTTGTCAACCTTTTCACGAGTGTGTCTCCCTCTGCACCGTCCAGATCCCGTACGATTTTGAACCCTTCTATCAAATCTCCTCAGCCTTTTTCCGTCCAAGGAATACAATTCCAACTTCTCCAATTTATCTTCATAACTGAAGTTCCTTGTCCCTGAAATCTTTATGATTCTGTACTCTCTCTAATGCCTTCACGTCCTTCCTAAACTGTGGCGCTCAGAACCAGATACAATAATCTAGCTGCGGCTGAACTAGTTGTCAGAAACTAGTTCAACATAACCCTCCTTGCCCTCTGTTACCTCTCCAAAAAATCTTTAGCTAATGAATGAAACATGACTTTCCCTTAAGAAATCCAGGCTGGTTTTTCTTAATTAATCCACATTTATCCATGTGACTGTTATTTTTATTCTGAATTGTTGTTTCTAGAAGGGATAGCACGGTGGCACAGTGCCAGGGATCCGGGTTTGATTCCACCCTTGGATACTCTGGTTTCCTCCCACAGTGCAAAGATGTGCAAGTTATGTGGATTAGCCAAGGTAAATATAGGGGGTTATGGGGATAGGGTGGGAGAGTGGGCCTGAGTAAGATACTCTTTTGGAGGGATGGTGCAGAGTCAATGGGCTGAAAGGCCTCCTTCTGCACTGTTGAGATTCTATGAAAGTCTCCCCACCATTGAAGTTAAACTGATTGACCTGTTATTGTTAAGCTTCTCTTTACACTGTTTTTTGACAAGGGAGTAACATGTTCCTGCCCACAGTTGATCCAATGTTCTTGGGCTCAGATAAAATTGAGGAAATATACAAGAAATATATTTCCCTTGATGAACAAGGTGGAGAAAAATGTGTCTAACTTCTTGGTCTGAAAAGAAGTAATCAAATTCAGTTCTGGGAATGTCATCCACCAAAGTAGCATTGGATTGTGAAGTATTCATTTGTGTCTGTTACCATATTCTGCACCAATGTAAAATGTTGTGCAGAAAAGTAATCTGAGACCAGCACCAGATGTAGCACTATCATCAAAAAACGTAATCCAGCTTCATCTTTGATGCCTGCAGCTTAGGGCACCTGCCAAAACAGTAGAATTATTGTTTGAAGCACAGGTAGTTGATATCTAACTTGCTTGCAATTGGATGTGACGCTTAGATAGGATTGATTTTCTTGGTATGTTGACCTCCATTGCGAGAGGTTTTGAGTACAGGAGAGGGATATGTTTTGCATTTATACAGGCCTTGCTGAGGCTACACCTAAAAGCTTGTGGCAGTTTTGGTCTTCTTTTCTGAGGAAGGATGTTCTTGCTCTCATGGGAGTACAGCAAAGGTTTACCAGGCTGATTCGGGGATGGCGGGACTGATGAATGAGGAGAGATTGACTAGGTTAGGATTGTTTTCACTGGAGTTCAGATGAATGAGAGGGGATTTCATGGAGACTTAAAATTCTAACAGGATTAGACAGGCTAGATGTAGGGAGGATATTCCCAATGGTGGAGGAGTCCAGAACAGGGGTCACAGACTGAAGATTCGGGGTAGACCATTTAGGACGAGATGAAAAAACATTTCTTCACCCAAAGAGCGGTGAGCCTGCAGAATTCATTACCACAGGAAGTAGCTGAAGGAAGACATTGAATATATTCAAGAGGCGGCTGGACATAGCACTTGGGGCGAATGGGATCAAAGGTTATGGGGAGAAAGCAGGATTAGGCTTTGGAGTTGCACAATCAGCCATGATTGTGATGAATGGTGGAGCAAGCTTGAAGGACCAAATGGCCTCCTCCTGCTCCTAGCTTCTGTGTTTCTTTGTAAGTATTTCCTAAGGAGTTTCAGAGATTATACTGACTATTTTCACGTGTACTTTCAAATGAAAATTGAGGAACAGTTACTGATTTACTAACCTGCTTAAAACTATAGGTATTATCTTGTGCAAGAGTAGGCTTTTACAGCCGTGGATATAATCTGCAGCATTAAAGTTTTAAAGTTTATTTCTTAATCACAAGTAAGGCTTACATTAACACTGCAATGAAGTTGCTGTGAAACTCCCTTCGTCGCCACGTTCCGGTGCCTGTTCGGGTCAATCCACCTAACCAGCACGTCTTTCAGACTCTGGAAGGAAACCGGAGCACCGCCCTGCCTGCAGCAGTTGTGGACTCGCCAACTTTAAGGGCATTCAAATGGTCAGTGGATAGGCATATGGATAACACTGGAATAGTTTAGGTTAGAGGGTCATTAGATTGGTTCCACTGGTTGGCGCAACATTGAGGGCCGAAGGGCCTGTACTGCGCTGTAATGTCCTATGTTGGCAGGCAAAGGGATGCCTGGTCCTCTTTTAAGGTCAAACCAAATAAACAAACTCAAATTAGGACAAAATAAAAGGGGCAGCTCCCGAAAAGGAAGGGGAACAGCCCGAACAAAAACAAAAGTACAAAGGAAACTTAAGTAGCAAGTGGGTGGCTTTCATGTGTGTTAACCAGGGTTCAGAGAAAGCACATTCCTTTTAGATTGAAGGGCAAGGCTGGTAGAAGTAGGGAACCCAGGATGACTTGGGTTATTGAGGCCTGGTCAAAAAGAAGGAGGCATATGACATGCACTGGCAGCTGGGATTAAGTGGATCCCTTGAACACCTTTCTACTTCCCAAGAGGAAGTTAAGTTTTGCCCCCTTTCTAGTCAGGCCATCCATATACCGAATGAGAAATTCCTCCTGAATAGTTATTAAGAGAGAAATCAGGAGGGCACAAAGGGACACGAGATTGCTTTGGCAGATAACATAAGAACATAATAAGAACATAAAAAATAGGAGCAGGAGTAGGCCAACTAGCCCTTCGAGCCTGCCCCGCCATTCAATAAGATCATGGCTGATCTGTCATGGCTCAGTTCCACATTCCCGCCCTGTCCCCATAACCCTTAATCCCCTCTCTTATCAAAAACCCATCAACCCGCGTCTTAAAAATATTTAGCGAGGTAGCCTCCACCACTTCAACGGGCAGAGAATTCCAGAGATTCACCACCCTTTGAGTGAAGAAGTTCCTCCTCAACTCTGTTCTAAACCGCCCCCCCTTTATCTTGAGGCTGTGCCCCCTAGTCCTGCTATCCTTTCTGAGCGGGAAGAGTCTCTCCACCTCTATCCTATCCATCTCATTCATCATCTTATACGTCTCAATGAGATCTCCCCTTATTCTTCTAAACTCTAACGATTACAAGCCTAATTTATTCAGCCTCTCCTCATAGCTCAACCCCCTCAACTCCGGCATCAGCCTAGTAAACCTCCTCTGCACTCCCTCCAAGGCCAAAATATCCTTGCGTAAGTACGGTGCCCAAAACTGCACACAGTACTCCAGCTGTGGCCTCACCAATGCCCTATACAGCCGCAGCAAGACCTCCCTACTTTTATATTCAATCCCCTTCGCTATGAAGGCCAGCATCCCATTCGCCTTCCTGACCACCTGCTGCACCTGCAAGCTGGGTTTTTGCGACTCATGCACAAGGACCCCGAGGTCCCTCTGCACCGTCGCCTGCTGCAGCTGGAGTACTGTGTGCAGTTTTGGGCGCCGCACCTGCGCAAGGATATTTTGGCCCTGGAGGGAGTGCAGAGGAGGTTTACTAGGCTGATACCGGAGTTGAGGGGATTGAGCTATGAGGAGAGGCTGAATAAACTAGGCTTGTACTCGTTAGAGTTTAGAAGAATGAGGGGAGATCTCATTGAGACGTATAAGACGATGAATGGGATGGATAGGATAGAGGTGGAGAGACTCTTCTCGCTCAAAAAAGACAGTAGGACTAGGGGGCACAGCCTCAAGATAAGGGGGAGGCGGTTTAGAACGGAGTTGAGGAGGAACTTCTTCACTCAAAGGGTGGTGAATCTCTGGAATTCTCTGCCCGTTGAAGTGGTGGAGGCTGCCTCGCTAAATATTTTTAAGAAGCGGGTTGATGGGTTCTTGATAAGAGAGGGGATTAAGGGTTATGGGGAGAGGGCGGGAAAGTGGAACTGAGCCACGACAGATCAGCCATGATCTTATTGAATGGCGGGGCAGGCTCGAAGGGCTAGATGGCCTACTCCTGCTCCTATTTCTTATGTTCTTATGTAAGTAATAATCCTTCCTACCATTATTCCTACCAAAGTGGACCACCTCGCACTTGCCAACATTAAATTCCATTTGCCATTTCCTGGCCCATTCGCCCAGCCTATCTAGATCCTTCTGTAGACTCTCCCCACCCTCCGCACAATTTGCCGTTCCACCAATTTTGGTGTCATCAGCAAATTTCGACACCCTACACTCGGTTCCCTCCTCCAGATCATCTATATAAATGGTAAATAGCTGAGGCCCCAGCACCGACCCCTGGGGCACTCCACTAGTCACCATCCGCCAATCCGAATAGCACCCACTGACCCCCACTCTCTGCCTCCTATTTGACAACCAGTCCTCTATCCACGCTAACACCCTACCCCCAACTCCATGCCCCCTGACCTTCTGCAATAACCTCTTAAGGTACCTTGTCAAACGCCTTCTGAAAATCAGGAAAGACCACATCCACCGGCTCTCCTCCATCCACCACCCTAGACACATCCTCATAGAACTCCAGTAAATTTGTCAGACACGGCTTCCCTTTAACGAAACCGTGCTGCGTCTGCTTTATCAAGCAGTTCCCCTCAAGATGCCTCGCTATTTCCTCCTTGATGACGGATTCTAACATTTTACCTACAACAGACGTTAAACTAACAGGCCTATAATTCCCCACCTTTTGCCTGGCACCCTTCTTAAACAATGGCGTAACATTAGCCGTTTTCCAATCTTCCGGCACTTCCCCGGAATCCAGCGACGTCTGGAAAATAACCACCAAGGCATCCACTATCACCTCCGCCATTTCTTTCAGGACCCTCGGATGCATTCCATCCGGTCCTGGGGACTTGTGCACAATCAGCCCCTCCAGTCTGTCGAGCACCACCTCTCTAGTAACAGTAATGTCATCGAGACCCTCCAGTCCTACCACCTTTCCATCTCTAACATCCGGCAAATTATTCACGTCCTCCTCCGTGAAGACCGCAAAGGAGATTCCAAAGAGCTTCTACAAATACACAAAAGGTAAAAAGAGTAACTAGGGAGAGAGTAGGGCCTCTTAAGGATCAACAAGGTCATTCATGTGGACCCATAAGAGATGGGTGAGATCCTAAGTGAATATTTCTCATCAATATTTCCTACTGATCTCTTTTAAGATCAAACCAAATAAACTCAAGTTAAATCAGGACAAAGTAAAAAAAAGGCAGCTCCCCAAAAGAAAGGGGAACAGCCCGAACAAAAACAAAGTATAAAGGAAACTTAAAAACGTCAAATTAAAATGTGATTATTAGGGTCAATAATGCACCCCAGCCCCTGTGGTGCCCAACAGGCGCGGAAGACGTCAATTGTGCCCATGGACATCGTATGCTCCCTCACCAGGGACACCTGGCCACGAACGTAACTGCAGTAAAGGGGCAGACAGTCAGGATGGGCAGCTCCCTCAATCACCCGCTGCCTGGACCTGTAAATGGCGTGTTTTGCCAGGCCCAGGAGCAGGCTCATGAGGAGCTCGCCATCCCTCCCCTCTCCTCTGCACCAGGTTTCCGTACATCAGCAGTGTGGGACTGAAGTGCAAACAAAACATTAATAAAAAATAGGTGCTTCAGGAAAACAAGAAGGGAGTGCAACCTAAGACATGAAACATAGACATGGTCTACGGACTCCACAAGGCCACAGAAGGGGCAAGCTTCTGAGCCCGTGAACCAGTGAATCATACAGTTGTGCGGAACTGCTGCATGCATCACCCTCCACCCCAGGTTCCCAATGTAACTGGGGGAGATCCCTCCGTAAAGGGACCACCACTGGGAATCTCTGCCACCCAACAGCAACAAGGCCTACCTAGGTGTATCTGGGCGACAGGCGAGGATGCGATAGTGGAGGCTGTGCAGCAGCAGCTCGTATAGGAAACGCCTCCGCGCAGTGGAAAAAGGCACGGAGGACAAAACATGGATGTTAGGGAACTTGGGAAATAAATTGTGATGCCTTGAGGAGTGTACATATTATAGAGAAGTAAGTACTAGCAGTCTTAAAACACATCACCAGTACCTTTCCCCTGTTGATATGAATCACCTTAAATTTCCTCAGTCTCATTAGTTCCTGGGCTATTCATATACAAAGGGCTTGCTGTTGGGGCCGTTTGTGTTATATATTAATGATTTGGGCATGAACACAAGGAGCACAAATGGGAAATCTGCACACGACACAAAGATTGGTCCCCAAAGTGGATAGTGTAGAGGATAGCTATAACCTCCAAAACAATATGGATGGTTGGTGCAGTGGGCAGTACAGTCGCATATTGATTTTAACATGGAGAAGCATGAAATCATGCATTTAGGGAGATCAAACAATTAAAGAGAGGACACAAGAAATGACAATATACTAATAGGGGTACATGAAGTGAGGCATCTTGGCATACAAGTGCACAGGTCCCCAAAAGCATCAATTTAAGTTGTAAAGGCGACATATGGAATGCTCCCTTTCATTGGCAGTGGTATAGAATATGAAAGGATATAATGTTGGAATTGTATAAAATGCTGGTGAGGCCACAACTGGAGCACAGTTCTGGTCACCACATTAAGGAAAGATGTAATTGCTCTGGGGAGAGTGCGGAGAAGGTGGACACAAATATCACCAGGGCTGGAAAAGTGTAGCGATGATGAGAGATTGGATAGGTTGGCGTTATTTTCCTTGGAAAAAAGGCGGCCAAGAGTGACTTGACAGAGATGTACAAAATTATGAGGGGAAGAGGTGGAGCGACAGGATTAAATTGTTGCCCATGGCACAGAATTCTAGAACCGGGGTCATAAATTCAATCCAAGTGATGGAAGGTGTAAAGGGAACATGACGAAGAACATTTTATGCCAAAGGTGATGGGTTTTAGGAATTCGCTGCCCAAGTTGGCGATGAAGGCAAAGGCCCTAAACTCTTTTAAAAAAGTACCTGGTTCTGCACTATAAGTGCTGCAAGCTACAGGGTTATGGGCTGGGTGCAGGAAGGTGGGATTAGAAAGGGGACCTGTATGTCCTCAGGCTGGCATGGACAAGATGGGCTTTTCTATGGCTTTATTTTATAGTTACCTATGTTATTAGCTCCAAGGTAACTGGAGTCTTCTACTTGCAAAATATTTAGAAACATGGAAACATAGAATAGTACAGCACAGTACAAGCCCTTCAGCCCTTGATGTTGTGCCGAGTTATGTCCAAACCCAAGATCAAACTATCCCACTCCCTATCATTCTGGTGTGCTCCATGTGCCTATCCAATAACCGCTTGAACGTTCCTAAAGTGTCCGACTCCACTATCACAGCAGTGCATTCCACATCCCAACCACTCTGAGTAAAGAATCTACCTCATACATACCTCCTATATCTCGCACCATGAACCTTATAGTTATACCCCTAGTAACAGCTACATCCACTCGAGGAAATAATCTCTGCATGTCCATTCTATTTATCCCCCTCATCATCTTATAAACCTCTAAGTCGCCTCTCATCCTCCTCCGCTCTAAAGAGAAAAGCCCCAGCTCCCTCAACCTTTCTTCATTAGACCTACCCTCCAAACCCAGCAGCATTCTGGTAAATCTCCTCTGCACTCTCCAATGCTTCCACATCCTTCTTAGAGGTGACCAGAACTGCACACAAATGTAGTCTCAACAAGGTCCGGTATAGTTGCAGCATAATCCCACAGCTCTTAAACTCAAACCCCTTGTTAATAAACGCTAACACACTATAAGCCTTCTTCACGGCTCTATCCACTTGAGTGGCAACCCTCAAAAATCTGTGGATACGAACCCCAAGATCTCTGTTCCTCCATGTTCCTCAGAACCCTGCCGTTGACCCTGTAATCCGCATTCAAGTTTGTCCTACCAAAATGAATCACCTTGCACTTATCAGGGTTAAACTCCATCTGCCACTTTTTGGCCCAGCTCTGCATCCTATCAGTGTCTCTTTGCAGCCTGCAAGAGCCCTCCACCTTATCCACTACTCCATTAATCCTGGCATCATCAGCAAAATCATTAACCCACCCTTCAACCCCCTCTTCCAAGTCATTGATAAAAATCACAAATAGCAGCAGAGCCAGCACTGATCCCTGTGGTACATCACTGGTAACTGGCCTCCAGTCTGAAAATTTTCCCTCCACCACCCCCCTCTGGCTTATGTGAGACAGCGAGTTACTTATCCAATCGGCCAAAATTCCTTCTATCCTACACCTCCTTATTTTCTTCATGAGCCTGCCATGGGGAACCTTATCAAACGCCTTACCAAAATCCACATATATGCTATCAACTGCTCTACCTTCGTCTACACACTTAGCTACCTCTTCAAAGAATTCAATCAAATTTGAGAGGCAGGACTTACCCCTCACGAAACCGTGCTGATTAAATGGCATCTTTCCAAATGGTCATAAATCCTATCTCTCAGGACCCTTTCCATTAACTTACCAACAACTAAAGTAAGACTAACTGACCTATAATTACCAGGGTCATTCCTATTTGCTTTCTTGAAGAGAGAACAACATTCGCCACTCTTCAGACCTCTGGCACAATCCCCGTGGACAATAAGGACCTGAAGCTAAAGGCTCCGCAATCTCATCCCTTGCCTCCCAAAGTATCCAAGGATGTATCCCATCAGGCCCAGAGGATTTATCGACTCAGGTTTTTCAAACTTGTTAATACATCTTCCCTCAGAAGATTACTTCCTCCATCTTAGCCTGTATCACACACACATCCTCAAAAACATGGCCCCTTTCTTTAGTGAAGTTTCCTTTGTTCACTGTCTGCCATTTTCTCAATCTCCATAATAATTTCCATCATCTCTGCTTTTTAGTGACCATTTACTTCAGCTACCCTCTTCCTTCTACAATGTGTTTCTATATTCTTGGGTAGTTTACATTTATTCTATTTCTTCCCTCAATTTTTTGGTGGCTCTTTGCTGGTCTTTAAAACACTCCCAATCCTCAGACTTGTTCCTATTCTTTGCAACCTTTTAAGCTTCTTCTTTTAATCTCCTATTTTCAACTTTCTTCTTTAGCCATGGATAGATCTTTCCCTCAGTTTTTGTTTTCTAATGGGATGTATTGCTGTGAATATTCTGAATTGTTTCTTCAAATTCATCCCATTGATTATTTACTGCCATACACAAGTCTATTTTCCAATCAACCTTAGCCAGCACATCGTTGGATAGTGGGTGGAAGCCAGTGCACCCTAAAAGAAGCCCACACAGACACAGGGGGACGATGCAAACTCCACATACACAAGTCATCCAAGGCTGGAATTAAACTTGGGTTCCTGGCTCTGTGACCCAGCAGTGCAACCATATGCCACTTCACAAATTCCATGCATTTGGTGAACTTCAACCTTCCAAGATTTCTATTCTATTCATTTCCTTTTCATCATTAAATAAACTGTGGTATGACATTCGCGGTGCCAACTGATTTTTTGTTTTAAAATATTATCAAAGTCTGGTCAAGAATCATGAAATGCATTTTAGTGCAAAACACAAGTCAGCATTCTGTTCAGTATTTTTTAAGATTATTTACACTTTATTTACAATTCCCTGAATTAGGCAGCGTCTTAATATAATGCCTAGACAATATTCAGTGTTAAATATTATATACTGTACTTCTGGTACTGCTCATCTACCCTGCACTGCCACTGTATAGAGACAGCACTGGAATTTAGTATCTTATTGGAGAAAGAAATCAAGTCTAAATGCAAGAATTTATACGATTGCGAAGTAAGCTTTTAAAACACAAACCTCATCTCTGTGTTTCTGACAAAAGGCCATGAATTGAGCGAAGGCAGTATCACATTTCCTGGTCCGCTGATTGGAGGCTCCTTGTTTTCTCTTTGCCACGGGGGAACCTGCACCACTCTCAGAGTCTGATGATCTACAAGATGTCCTGTCAGTTGACTGACTTTGAGCAGAACCTTCAATACAATCAACAGTCCTATTTACACACTGCCCTGCAGGGGTTTTAGGCTCATACGGCTTTGAACATTGCCTTTTATTTGGTACACTGCGGTTTCTTCTCCTACGCCCCTTATTGTCAGCAAGATTTTCCTTGGTACTTGGGAATTCTTCAGTTGGCCATTTCCTATCTTCTATAAGTTCAACAGGAACCCCAGCTTCCTTTGCAACCTGAGGCGGCAGTAGTGGACGATCATGATCATAAACAAACGTGTATTTAGCTTTTCGATCCTCTTGGGTCATTGCCATTGCTTCTTTAGCCTGGGAAATACCTATATCCCACTGACCACGAATTTTGGCAGGAATTGGTTTTAGAATCTGAAAAACAGAAGAGGTATTTAATTCTTTAAGAAAGCATCTTAATTGCTCAAGTGCTGAAAGAAGTTCTTCAGACTTTCTAGGGACAGAATTTACATCTCACATTCTAACGATTGAGCATTTAATTTTAGATTCCATTGACATCTATGTAATTTGTAGCTTAAGTTAGTTTTTAAGAAATGTAAACATTTTAACTCAAGAAATAAAATGTTAATAGTAAAGCTTTTGCAGCAATGAACATGTTGACCATCAGGTGTAATACGTGAAAACAGTGAGATAATGTGAGTGAGAGACACCAGGCAGGTTTAATTACTATAAGTAAAGACAATTCCAAATCAGATGTTATGTGCAAAAGCAGAAGTCTAAATTCAGAAGTTGACATAAATGCTAGAGGCTGAACTTGGAATTTTATTTAAGCATTTTGTACAGTTTAAAAAGCTTTGAGTGAATGATGCTTGAGAAAGGATCAAAAGGAAAGCTTTTTTAAAGCATTCCAATGCTGATCTGGTACTAAAGCAAGATTCAGTCACCCAAGTCTGGATATGATTAATAACCACTTATTAGGTTGCTGGTCTAATGATAAAAAGCTACATCGGTTAATACAACATTACTTCCAAAAATGTGTTTGACTGAAGGTGGGGGTGGATAAAATAGAACACAAACATTAAGAACAAGATGTTAGGAGGGAATGGTATACGAATTAGATTAGATTTCTGTTAACAAAACTTATGCACGGAAACATCAACACTTGCGTCCTAAGGGAATTTTCTACCTTGTTCTTCTCTGCCTTGGAACTTGCATGTTTGGCACTTTCTTGGACTAATTCATCATATTGTTGAAAATCTTCAAAAGGCATCATGCTCTTTTCAAAAATCCAGGCTCTTTCTGGAGCTTCCCCGAAAAACTGTACGTGATACTGGCGACACGTGGCTCTGTTCAGGCCTGTCAAAGTAAGAGAAAAGCAATTTATACTGCACAAGTGTACAAATAAAATTAACTTCAATTTGTATCATTCCCAGTCATTGATTTTAAAATACCAAACTTAGTGTATCCACAATCCCGAAAGAAACAGTAACACTTAACTTTCAATTTTACGGTATTAACAAAAAATACATTTCTCTTCAAAAATTGCAATTTAAGTGATGAATTTAGAATAACTGTCATCAAGCAAATATTTTCTGCCAATGGATTAGAAAAAGTTTAAACAATGACAAAACTGGAAACATTACAAAACACACCAGGCTCCCAAAGAACAACTATATCTGAAAATTTGAATGCCATGTTAGCTTTAAGTAGTCATGTTCTGGTTATCTTTTCAAAAGTAAACACTGAAGATAAAACACGTTCCATGGGTGCTGCTGCATAGATCGTGACTATTCAGATGGTGTTATAATAACATCTCGACAGGAACAGGATGTTGGGATACCTGATGATTTGCAAGAGGCTAAAAGAAGTTCCAGCTGCAATTTAAGTCTTCTCCTATTAGGCTCTGGCTACCTCTACTAATAGCATTGTTACAACCTATTTCTGAACGACATCCACTTTGTCTGCATGCAAGCTCTTGCAGTTCTTGCTGATGTCAGTCCGTTTTGTATCTGATCACTTGTACAGAGCTTTTATAAACTATTTTCCAAGTATGGAGTTTAAAGTGTTTTTGTGCTTAAAACTTAAGTTTTCACATTGTCAGAAATTATTTAAAAACTAAATTTCAAGCCAAAATGAAACGGGAAAAAGACTTACTATGATCGACATGATATGAATTCCATTTGAAACCATTCCTGATGGTTAGAAGGGTATAGGAGAAATAGGGGAGGAAACAAGGATAAATTCACAGGGTGTTCAGAGGTGGTAGTATAGGGTGGTAAGTGGAACCAAAACCTATGGCAAATCTGGGATATACAATGTGAGATCAGGCAAGGTCAGTCCTACTAAGCTAGACAAGGCTAGCTGACAGACATTGGAGGGAAGATGGTGTGATCAGTATACAAGAGAAAGGAGATATTTTCAAGCAAGTAATTTTAATTTAGGCTGTTTCACTGCTAGGGCAAGGGCAGAAAATATCTTGGAAAGGATTAAACTGAAGCCATGCAAAAGATTTGGAAGATAAGAACACAAAAGACTAGGCAAAGGAAAGTGAGATGTTGTGGAAATTTCAATGAACAGAGGAGTCATGGGCATTTTTTGAAATAATGATGTCAGATCTGGCCATGCTGGTGACATTCAACACACCCTCACAACGCCTTCACTGTCCCTCAATTGTCAGATTGCTTATTTGATATGAGCAGATGATGCACAGAAATGCCTTCAATTAAATATTGCGAAGTCCACGACCATTGTTCTGGCCCTCCACCACAAATTCTGTTCCCAGTCACTGACTGACTCCATGTCTCTCCCTGACAGCTGTCTTGAGGCTTGACCACAGTGTTCGCAACCTTGGTGTCATGAGGTTAGCTTCTAACTACATATCCATAACATCATTATCATCGACTTCCATCTCTCTAATAATGTACAACTCCGCTCCTACTTAAATTCACCAATAGATTAGACTATTTCAACTTTATCCTGGCTAGTCTCTCACCCTCCACAAACTACAACTTTTTGTATCCTAACTGTAATCATTCCCATTTACCATCACCCATAAGCCCACTAACCTACACATGTTCTACACATGCTCCCAATCTGACAATACTGATTTTAAAATTTGTATTTGTATTTGAAAATTTCTCCATGGCCTTGCCCCTCCCTTCCTCTGTAATCTGCTCTAGCCCCATGACACTGAGGAAGGGTCATCCTGACTTGAAACATTGGCTTTATTCTCTCTCCACAGATGCTGTCAAACCTGCTGAGATTTTCTGTTTTTGTTTCAGGTTCCAGAATCCTCAATATTTTGCTTTTACCACAATGCTCAGATTTCTGCAAGCTCCTGTACATCCCCTATTTTAATTATGCAACCACTGACTGCTAACCTTCTAGCTAACTTTAAGGTAAATTCCCTCCTCAAACTTGTAGGAACATAGAAATAGGAGCAGGCCATTTGGCCCTTCAAGCCTGTATCGCCATTCAATTAGATCATGGTTGATCTGTTGTGGTCTCAGCTCCATTTTCTGTCTGCCTCACATAACTCTTGACTACCTTACCTAACAAAAATTTGACTAACTCTGCCTTGTACACTCAGCCTTCACAGCTGAGGAACGGAATTCCAAATACCAAAACTGAAAAAGTTTCTCCTCATCTATTTTAAATAGAAGGCCTCTCATTTTTAAACTATATCCCCAGTCTTATTCACCCCCACAAGAGGAAGAATTCTCCCAGTATCTACCTTATCAAGATTCTTCAGGATCTTCTATGTTTCAATAAGATAACCTTTAATTGTTCTAAACCCCAATAAGTATAGACCTGTTCAACCTTTCTTGATATGTTAACCTTTTCATCCCAGGAATGGGTCCAATGAATCCTCTCTGAACTGCTTCTAAAGCAATTGTGTTTTTTGTAATAGGAGACCAAAACTGAGCACTGTATCAGATGTGGGGGTGATTCTACCACTGGGAGACTACCCCACCTCAGAGTATAGCGATCACTGCCACTTGGCAGTGCCAGTTTGGCCCCCTGCCACAGCCCATTCTTGGTGGACATCACCAAGGGACAGGGAAATCGAGGGATTGAGACTGGCCACACATACTTGGGGGTGCCAGCAATCAGGAGGCCAGCAGAGGTAGAGAGATTCTTCCCGCTTAGAAAGGAAAACAGAACTAGAGGGCACAGTCTCAAAATAAGGGGGACAGTTTAGATCAGAGTTGAGGAGGAACTTCTTCACTCAAAGGGTAGTGAATCTCTGGAATTCTCTGCCCATTGAAGTGGTGGAGGCTACCTCGCTGAACATATTTAAGTCACGGGTAGATAGATTTCTGATAGACAAGGGAATTAAGGGTTATGGGGAGAAAGCGGGGAAGTGAAACTGATCCACTTCAGATCAGCCATGATCTTATTGAATAGCCGGGCAGGCTCGAAGGGCTAGATGGTCTACTCCTGCTCCTATTTCTTATGTTATGTTATGTTCAGTGCCAGGTCCCTACACACATGCGATCTTGGCACTGACAGATCGGCACACGCGCTGGGGCCTGCTCAATGCTGTGCTGCTGGCCTTGCCAGCAGAATAGGCCCCACCCCCAGCTTTTCAGCGAGATTCACGCTAGTGCACTCTGCCGTGCACAAGAGAGAGAGAGAGATTCACTTTGAAACTCCTGATGAAAAAGCCAGAGGGATTCACTCCAGTTTTTATGCAAATCCAACGAATTTTTTTTTTGGGGAGAATTGCCCCTGTTGTCTCACCAATGCCTCATACAGCTGTAATAAAACTTTGCCACTTTATCTTCCAATCCTCTTGCAATAAATGCCAACATTCCATTTGTTTTATAGTCACTCACTGTGCTGACATACTAACTGTTATACTATAACTGTGATTTGTATACCATGAATTTTTGTGATTCCTGTGCACCGCTGAGTTCTGCAATCTTTCGCTGTTTAAACAGCATACTGTTTTTCTACTTTCTCTGCCAAGTTCACAGTATACTCATTATACTCATCTGTCAAATTTTTACTCACTCACTTAATCTGTTTGTATCCCTTTGCAGACTTTTGCCTGACAACTTATCTTCCTACATAGCTTAGTATCATCAGCAAATTTAGCCACCATACATCTGATCCCTTTATCTAAGTAATGGATATAGATTGTAAATAGTTGAGTATCCAGCAAGGATCCCTGTAACGCTTAAAAATTCATTTAAGCGATGTGAGCGTCGCTGGTTAGTCCAGCATTTATTCCTCATCCTGAGCTGCCCACGAGAAGATGGAGGTGAGCTGCCTTCTTGAATCACTGCATTCCCTGAGGTGTAGGTATACCCATGATGCTATTAGGAAGGAAATTTGACCCAGTGACTGTAAAGGAATGGTGATATACTTGCAAGTCAGGATAGTGTGTAAATTGGACAGGAACCTCCAGGTGGTGGTGTTGCCAAGTATCTGCTGCTCTTGTCCTTCTAGATGAAGCGGTTGTGGGTTTGTAAGATACTGCCTAAGGAACCCTGGCAAGCTCCTGCATTGCATTTTGTAGATGGTATACACTGCTGCCACTTTCACCAGTGGATTGAATGTTTGAGGAAGGGATAGCAATCAAGTGGGCTGCTTTGTTTTGGAAGGTGCTTCTTGACTGTTGTTGGAGCTGCATTCACCTAGACAAGTGGAGAGTATTCCATTACACTCTAGACTTGTGCGTTGTAGATGGCGGACAGGCTTTGGGGAGTCAGGTGGTGCGTTATTTGTCACAGGATTCCAAGCCTTTGACCTGTTCTACTAGCTACAATACTATTGTGACTAGTCCAGTTCAGTTTCTGGTCAACAGTAACCCAAGGATGTCGACAGTGGGGGATTCAGCAATGGTAATGCCATTGAATCTCAAGGGTGATGGTTAGATCCTTGCTTATGGGAGATGGTCATTGCCTGGCACTTGTGACATGAATGTTATTCCACAAGTTATAGCTTGCCAAATAAAAACAGACCCATTTATCCTTATCTTGCTTCCTGTTAGCCAACCAATCTTTATCCATTTTAATATTAGCTCCCTACACCACGTGCTCCTCACAGTTTTTGATGTGTTATCTTATCAAATGCCTTTAGGAAATTCAAGTACACATATCTATTGGCTTCCCTTTACCCACCTTAATGTTACATTGTCAAACTCCCAACAGGTTAGTTAAACGTGATTTCCCTTTCACAAAGTCAAGTTGTTCTACTTTATCAAATTTTGGTTATTTAAGTACTCCGCTATACCCTCTTTAATAATAGATTCTAGCACTTTTCTGATGACAGATGTTAAGCTAACTTTCCTATTGTTTTTTACTTGTCGCCTCCCTACTTATGAGAACAAAACAGTATTATGTTAGCTATTTTCCAATCCACCGGAATCCTTCCAGAATCCAAGAAATTTTGGAAGAACATAACCAATGCACCTGCTCTCTGCGCCATCAATTTATTTAACATTCTATGACTCAGGTCAGCTGGTCCTGTGAAGCCTCTCAGCTTTGGGTCTGACAGTTTTTTGAGCACCCTTTCCCTTGCAATGAAGTAAGTTCATGCCTCCTTACCATCTCTTGATTTTCAAGAATTTGTGTGGGATGTTTTACAAGTTCTCTACCATGAAGACAGGTATCAAACACTTGTTCAGTGCCTTTTCCTCGTTTTCCATTATCAATTCCCAGAGCACCAACATTAGCTCGAGTTAGTCTATTCCTATTCAAATATTTATAGAAACTTTAAACTATTCAATTTTACATTGCTAACTAGCTTTCTTCCCTTTTAACATCTTTTTTAGTCATTCGTTGCTGGATCTTAAAACCTGTCCAATCCTCTGACCTACCACTAATCTTTGCAAATTTGTAATGTTTTGTTTACTTTATTGTCATCTTCCTTATTTAATCATGGATGGTGCATCCTTCTCAAAAAGTCTTTCTCACTTGGGTAAATCTTTTAAGAATATTTAATAATACACAAAAGTCAGTCACTGCAACTCTACCATTCTTTTAACCTGGTTTCTCAGTTCACTGTAGCTAGCTCTGCCTTCCTACTTTATACTTCAAGTTACTTTCATTTGGGTTTAAAACAATAAGTATTGAAGCACTTCAATATGATATATAATGCAAGCATATTGTTTGAAGACAGTAGTAGTGTCATGAAAATATTGACGTTTGTAATGTTCTTATTTACTGAATTGAAGCACCTCAATGAATCATTGTAATTTGCAGTTATGACAATTTGAAATGTTTTGTAATGTTCACGAATTCCATACATTTTTGCAAAAAAAAACTTGTCATGGACCGACACTTCCCCATTTCAAACCAAACATGAATTTCAATAATGTCGTGATTACTGTCACCCAAGAGGCTCCTTTACCATTTTACCTCTTTTCCAGGCTCACTTTCTGGTTGGCAAGATGTAACGAGTGAGTGACGTGTCACGGTTATCAGTGCTAGGGCTTCACCGTTAAAATTTATATAAATGACTTAGGGACTAAGTGTGTGGTTGTTAAATTTGCTGATAACACAAAGATAGTTGTGAAGAGGATATAATGAGGCTGCTCATGCTCCTCCTAAAAGACGCTCTTAAAGCTTACAGCTCTTGATCAAACTTTAGGATATCTGCACTAATATCTCCTTAAATGGTTCAGTGCCAAATTTGATAATGCCGAGAAGCAACTTCTATTACATTAGATGCTCTAAGTAAACATGTTATTAAGAAAATGTTAATAAAGGGAACCAGGAAGAGAAATGAAGTGATAGTGGAAATAGGTTCAAGAGATTACAGGATAGCTCTAACAGGCATGATGAACTCGGAGAGGGCATGAGGAGAAATAGGAGAGAAACCAGACAAAGATGCAAGTTTCAGACTAGGGATTGAGAAATTAGAGCAAAAGGTGGCTACAATCTCATATGACAAAGAAGTTTGAAAGCTCCTTGCGCTGATTGATAAGAAGGTAAAGGAGGCACAAGAGAGGGTTACGAGGAGACAGCTGGCAGTGGAAGGAAGAAGCAAGCAGGATTTGTTTTTGCATTGCAATAATTTTGTGAGTAGAGTGTGGCAAGACTTTACTTTCGAAGATACAAGTAACTACCAGACAGAAATAGCCTTCAATCTGGAAATGGAAGGGGGGTGGGAACTCAAGAAAATTACAGTCACCAAGGAAGTGATACCGAGAAAACCGTTGAAACTGCAGACTGACAAGACCCGGGTCCTGATGGATTTCAGCCGAGTGCCTTAAAAGAAATGGCCAGTGGGACAGCTGATGTGGTTTTCCTAATTCAGGAAAGATTCCATTAGATTGGAAAACAGTGAACGTAATTCTTTTATTCAAAATGGGAGGGAGACAGCAAGCAGGGAACTACAGGCTAGTTAGCTTAACATGTGTCATAGGGAAAATAGGAGACACTTTGAAAAATTCAAGGCAATCAGGCAGAGTCAACACTGGTTAATGTTTAACTGATCTTTTGGAGTTCTTTGAAGAAGTGGAACCGGTGGATGTACTGTACTTTGATTTTTAGAAGCATCTAATCAGGTGTCATATCAAAAGGTTATAGCGGAAAATTAAAGTTCATGTTGTAGAGGCTAACAGATTGGCTGGATAGAAGATTAACTGACTAACAGGAACTACAAGCTGGCATATATGGCTCACTTTCTAGTTGGCAAGATGTAACGAGTGAGTGACGTGTCACAGTTATCAATGCTAGGGCTTCACCGTTAAAATTTACATAAATGACTTAGGGACTAAGTGTGTGGTTGCTAAATTTGCTGATGACACAAAGATAGTTGTGAAGAGTATATAATGAGGCTATGAATGGATTTGGATGGGTTAAATGAGTGGGCAAAAATCTGACAAATGGGGTGAAAGTAGGAAAATCTAAAATTGTCCATTTGGCCAGAATAAAAATGCATAGTATCTAAATGGAGAGAGATTGCTGAGGTTGGAGGTGCAGAGGGGTCTGGATTGCCCTGTTGCATGAAAAGGTTAGTATGTAGGTATAAAAAGTAATTAGGAAAGCAAATAAAATGTTATCTTTTATAGCAAAGGGTATTGAATACAAAGAGTAGGCAGGCTGTGTTTCAGTTATACAGAGTATCAGGGAGACCACAACTGGAGTATCTTCAACAGTATTGGTCTTTTTTAAGTATGGCTGTTAATAGGTCAGAAGCAGTTTAGAAAAAATTTCCTAGACTAGTAGCTAAAATGGGTGAATTGTCTTATGAGGAAACATCAGACAGGTTAGGTTTGTATCTGAAATTTGGAAGAGTAAGAAGTGACCTGACAAATATAGAATTCTGAGGGTTCTTAAGGGTGGATGTGGAAAGGATGTTTCCTCTTGTGAGATGATCTACAACTAGACGAGGAGAATTTTTTTCTCTGAGGATAAGTCTTTGGAACACTTGCTCAAAAGGTGCTGGAAACAGAGTATTTGAACTTTCTTGAGGCTGGGCTAGATCGATTCTTGATGAGCAATGGGGTGAAAAGTTGTGTGGAATTGACACTACATTTAGATCGGTCATGGTGGAGCATGCTCAAGGGGCCAAGTGGCCCATTCTGCTCTTAATTTCTGTCTTTGTATGTATGCAACATAGTGCTTGATGAGGTCCAGGGAGATCTAATGGCAAATGTCTAAATCAGATATGTATCATAAAGTTCAAATCTGTGTTCCTTGGACTTAAAGAAAACTAGGATAGGACACGAAAAAAATGGGAGGGCGCACGGGCTTAATAGGGACAAGAAGAAAGGTGGAAGCAAGTGAACTGGAGGGGTTCAACTGCTATACTTGTTGATCTGTCAGCAAAGGCCACTTCATTGGTAATGGGCAGGATGAATATGATAGGAAGAGGAAGAGGTGGCGAGATTAACCCTCAACACACTAGATGGAAAGGTTGATGAGGAAGCAGGAAAGAACAGCCTGTGGCAGCTGCCAATAAACACATAGCAAGTACTTGGAAGGACCCTTTGCAAAATTTGGAGAAAGCAGAGAGCAACTGCAGACTTATCCAAGAGGTCACAGCAACAGGTTGAGGAAATATTCAAGAGTTGCCAATTTCAGACAACATATGTACTTGAGAGATGACAAATGAGAGGAGCTTTGAGGACAACTGAAAAAGAAGCTGGCAGGAGAAGAGAGAATAAATAACGTAAGCTTGGATATTAACTGGATCCCATTTAGATTAGCCTTAAAATTGTTTTAATTAGAATTATTCTACCAATTCAACATTTAAAGAGCTACTGTTTTAAATACCTTTTACTCTTGTATGGGTGCTCAAGAGGGGATCTGAAGAAACCATGCAAGCCCACCAAGGATAACCAGATACTTTGGACCACACCATGTCTCCTACATGATATTTCACAGGGATATCCTTATCCTTCTCCTTGGCTTCCTCATCTTTGGCTCCTTCATTGTCTTGCTGTTCTTCAGTCTATTGATATAAACATTACAGAAATATCGTAGTGAAATTCAGAATTCAGTTTGAAATCACAGGTTTGACAAGTTATATTTTGCTAAAGACAAAATAAATACAGCATTTATTTGACAAAAATTACCTCTTTGTCATGCCTTAATTACATTGCAAATATCAAACTACTGATGAGTCAGAGTTTATACTTGTTTATTTTATGCAGTTTATAGCCTTGGCTATAAAAACATTGATTGGAATTGAATGGAAGCAATTTTGACCCGATAATTTGGAGCTCTGCAAAATAAATCATTCAAAATTGGGGGTGAAGCTAAACCGCACAAGAGATCATTTCATTAAACAAACGACTAATGCAATCTGATCCCATTCATTTTCTCTGTCTGTTTCCGCATCCCCCCCCCGCCACCCCCCACTCCCACGAATACTTGACTGGATACTTTGCTTTCATTTTCATCCAGGATAAATATTCTGGAATTAGAACCACGAAAATGTTACAGCACAGGAAGGGGGCATTCGGCCATCTAGAGGACACCCAGATGCCCTTTCTAATCCCACCTTCCTACACGCAGCCCATACAGCGCTTAAGGTGTTGATCTGAGAACTTTTTAAAAGGACTTTAGGGTCTCTGCCTCCACCACCAATTCGGCTTCAGCAACCATGACAGAGGATATGCTTCTATTTCCATCAATGGGAGTGAAGTGGGAATGGTCAAAAGCTTCAAGTTTACGTGCCCAGATCACCAACAACCTGTTCTGATCCCTCCGATGTTCCGATATTAAAAAAGCTCACTAATGCCTCTAATTTCTCAGGAGGCCAAGGAAAGTTGGCACGTCTGCCATGTTTACAGATACACCAGTGAAAACATCACTTCCAGATGTATCACAGCTTGGTATGGCTCTGCTCTGTCCAAGGCCACAATAAACTACAAGGAGTAATGAATGAAGCCCAGTCCATCTCACAAACCAGCCCCTCCTTCCACTGATTCTGTCAAACTTTCCATTACCTCAGAAAAGTGGACAGCATAATCAAGGACCCCACGCACCCTGGATATTCTCTTTGTCACCTTCTGCCGTCAGAAAAAAGATACAGAAGTCTGAGATCACGTACCAACCAACTCAAGAACAACTTTTTCCCCGCTGCCAGAGTTTTGAATGGATCTACCTTATATGAAATTGATTTTTCTCTGCACCATAGCTACGACTGTAACACTACATTCTGCACCTCCTTTCCATCTCAATGTACAGTGTGCAAGAAACAATATTTTCACTATATAATGATACATGAAACTGGACACTCAGCACCCTTTGCTTAAGAAGTTCTCCTCACGTCCCCCTGACATTTCCTGTCACTTACCTTGAATTTATGACCCTGGTTCTAGAATTCTCCACCAAGGGAAACTATTTTATCCTGTCCACTCTCCTTCTTCCCCTCAATTTTGTACACCTCAATCAAATCATCCCTCAGCTTTCTTTGGAACAAAGAAAATAACCACAACCTATCCAATCTGTCATATTAGCTACACTTTTCTAGCTCTGGCAACATTCTTGCAAACTTTCTCTGCAATCTCTCCAGAACAGTTATGCCCTTCCTGTAATACGATTACAGAACTGTGCACAATACTCCAGTTGTGGCCTCATCAGCGTTTTATACAATTCCAACATTATATCCTTACTTTTATGTACTATACCTCTGCCAATGAAGAAAAGCATTTCATATGCCATCTTTACAATCTTGTCTCCTAGAACTCCTGCTTTTAGGGTCCTGCGTACTTATATGCCAAGATTTCTCACTTTCTAAAAAAGTGTTCATTCATGGGACATAATTGGCCAGCATTTATTGCCCATTCCTAGTTGCCCTTGAGAAGCTGGTGGTGAGCTGCCTTCTTGAATCGCTGCAGTCCATGTGCTGTGGATTGACCCACAATGCTAATTAGGGAGGGAATTTCAGGATTTTGACCCAGTGATTGCAAAAGAACAGCGAAATATTTCCAAGTCAGGACGGTGAGTGGCTTGGAGGGGAACTTGCAGTTGGTGGTGTTCTTACGTATCTGCTGCCCTTGTCCTTGAGACAGAAGTGGTCGTGGGTTTGGAAGATGCCGATTAAGGATCTTTGGTGAATTGCTGCAATACATCTTGTAGATAGTACACGTTGCTACTACTGAGCGTCGGTGGAGGGTGTGGCTATGGTGCCAACCAAGTGGACTGCTTTATCCTGGATGGTGTCAAGCTTGAGTGTTATTGGAGCTGCATCCATCCAGGCAAGTGGGGAGTATTCCATCACACTCCTGACTTCAGCCTTACAGATGATGGATAGGCTTTGAGGAGTCAGGCGGTGAGTTACTCTCAGTATTCCTAGCCTCTGATCTGCCCTTCTGGCCACTGAGTTTGTGGTGAGTCCAGTTGAGTTTCTGGTCAATGGTAACCTCAAGGATGTTGACAGTGGGGGATTCAGTATGGTAACACCATTGAATGTCAAAGGGCAGTGGTTAGACTGTGTCTTAATATACCCCATCTTAGTATATTCCTATTCATTGTGTATTCCCTGCAACTGTTTGACCTCCCTAAATGCATTAGCTCACTTCTCCATTTTAAAATCCACTTGCCGCTTTATTACCCATCCAACCCATTGATACAGTTCTGCAGATTATAGCCATCCTCTACACAACCAATTGTTCTCCTGGATTACATGAGTATTTCAACTGAAATCTGCTTCAGAATGCATCAATGGAGCAATGATAGAATGCACATAGCCAGCACCATCACATTTTTCTTAAAGCATCTTAAAAATTAACACTATATAAGAACATAAGAAATAGGAGCAGGAGTAGGACATCTAGTCCTTCGAGCCTGCCCCGCCATTCAATAAGATCATGGCTGATCTGTCGTGGCTCAGTTCCACATTCCCGCCCTCTCCCCGTAACCCTTAATCCCCTCTCTTATCAAAAACCCATCAACCCGCGTCTTAAAAATATTTAGCGAGGTAGCCTCCACCACTTCAACGGGCAGAGAATTCCAGAGATTCACCACCCTTTGAGTGAAGAAGTTCCTCCTCAACTCTGTTCTAAACCGCCCCCCCTTTATCTTGAGGCTGTGCCCCCTAGTCCTACTGTCCTTTCTGAGCGGGAAGAGTCTCTCCACCGCTAACCTATCCATCCCATTCATCATCTTATATGTCTCAATGAGATCTCCCCTCATTCTTCTAAACTCTAATGAGTACAAGCCTAGTTTATTCAGCCTCTCCTCATAGCTCAACCCCCTCAACTCCGGCATCAGCCTAGTAAACCTCCTCTGCACTCCCTCCAAGGCCAAAATATCCTTGCGCAAGTACGGCGACCAAAACTGCACACAGTACTCCAGCTGCGGCCTCACCAATGCCCTATATAGCCGCAGCAAGACCTCCCTACTTTTATATTCAATCCCCCTCGCTATGAAGAAAGACCAGCATCCCATTAGCCTTCCTGACCACCTGCTGCACCTGCAAGCTGGGTTTTTGCGACTCATGCACAAGGACCCCGAGGTCCCTCTGCACCGTCGCCTGCTGCAGTTTTTCGCCACGTAAGTAATAATCCTTCCTACCATTATTCCTACCAAAGTGGACCACCTCGCACTTGCCAACATTAAATTCCATTTGCCATTTCCTGGCCCATTCGCCCAGCCTATCTAGATCCTTCTGCAGACTCTCCACACCCTCCGCACAATTTGCCGTTCCACCAATCTTGGTGTCATCAGCAAATTTCGACACCATACACTCGGTTCCCTCCTCCAGATCATCTATATAAATGGTAAATAGCTGAGGCCCCAGCACCGACCCCTGGGGCACTCCACTAGTCACCATCCGCCAATCCGAATAGCACCCATTGACCCCCACTCTCTGCCTCCTATTTGACAACCAGTCCTCTATCCACGCTAACACCCTACCCCCAACTCCATGTCCCCTTACCTTCTGCAATAACCTCTTGTGAAGCACCTTGTCAAACGCCTTCTGAAAATCAAGAAAGACCACATCCACCGGCTCTCCTCTATCCACCGCCCTAGACACATCCTCATAGAACTCCAGTAAATTTGTCAGACACGACTTCCCCTTAACGAAACCGTGCTGCGTCTGCTCTATCAAGCAGTTCCCAAGATGCCTCGCTATTTCCTCCTTGATGACAGATTCTAACATTTTACCTACAACAGACGTTAAACTAACCGGCCTATAATTCCCTGCCTTTTGCCTGGCACCCTTCTTAAACAACGGCGTAACATTAGCCGTTTTCCAATCTTCCAGCACTTCTCTGGAATCCAGCAACGTCTGGAAAATAACCACCAACCAGACTGCCAATGATCACGAATCATACTCAACGAGTAAGGAGGCAAAAATAAATTTTAGTCAGTAGTTTTCAGCTGCATAATACACAGATCAAAACCAAATCACTTCAAGTGATTGGGATATGTTAGCATGACAAGCAATAGTGTAAGAAAACAAAAGAAGCCGTGGAAAACATTGTTTTCTCTAATTTCTTGGCAGGGGGAAAACACTATTTTGGAAGTTCATGTTAAATGTACATATATTTAAGTCTCCTCCCCCATTCATGCCACCACAGTTGACCAAACCAATCTTCCCAATGTAGACTTCACTGACCTTTCACAGCTCCCATCTGCTGCTGTGCCTTACCAAGATTCAGGTTGATTATGGGAAATAACTTTTGTTGCAGTTCATGGTAGCATGCAAGACACTGAGCAGTAGCAGGTGGGCACGAAGGTAAAGAGTAAGTTGGTGAGTGGAACAGGACAATTATTGTGAAATCTGTACTGAGAACAGGGCTGTGATTTTCTAGCTGCTCTTTGGGTAAGATGTATTTTTAAAGATATCTCTTAATCCTCACCATTAACAAAAATAATTCAATGTGTCTAATTTGGCCATTAGCGCAGTCACATTTCATTTTCAGGGATGGACACAAGCCATATTTGAGCTGTCTGAGAATAGTAGAAATTTCCTTGTCTTTAATTTGGCACTGTGGGGTTCAGAAAACCACCATTAGCCTGCCTCATGCTAAAGAACACTACAGGTGCTTAGAGTTATAAACAAGCATCTTATCACTTGCAAATGGCAGATGTCATTTTTTTGTTTTTCTGAATTGGAAGGAACATGCTTTGATGTTTCTAGATATAGTTCTAAAATGGGTTAATTTTGAGATGACATTAATAGATTTACTATCTCTTGTACTGAATTCCAATTTCCCTGACAGACTTGAATCAATTCATTGATATTGGTTTGGTAATCGCAAAGGTTCCATTAACATTATTTTTACAATACCAACTCAGAATATACCTGCTTATAACTGAAAAAAATAAGTTGACAATATTTTAAACTCATCTCGTCCAAAGTACATTTCTGCTCCTTCAATTGAACTGCCAATTGCAAAACATGACTCAAATGTAACTCAAGTACATTTATTTATAAGTTATACAAATTCTATCCATGTTCAGGCTTTCTCATGCCCACTAATGCCTAGCCAAACTTTGCATTTGTTTTATCATGTACACAACTTTAGTGCACATCCAATACTCAAATGAAAGAGTTTTGACAAAGAGTCTCGAAACATTAACTTTGTTTCTCACTCCATAAAAGCTGCTAGACCCAAATTTTTCCAGAAAATTGCTTTTATTTCAATAATCAGGATATTGATTCAGAGGCAAAAATTATGACCCTAACCCTAACCAATCGTTTTGAAACAAGTGATGCAGTTCCTTTTTGATTTAAATCAGGCCAGATTTTGAAAGAAAGCAAAGAATCTCATTCTTTGGTTATCATATAAAACATTCCTATTCATACCATTAAAGGACAAATGTACATAAGAACATAAGAATGCCCCGCCATTCAACAAGATCATGGCTGATCTGAAGTGGATCAGTTCCACTTTCTCCCCATAACCCTTAATTCCCTTGTCTATCAGAAATCTATCCACCCGTGACTTAAATATATTCAGCGAGGTAGCCGCCACCACTTCAATGGGCAGAGAATTCCGGAGATTCACCACCCTTCGAGTGAAGAAGTTCCTCCTCAACTCCGATCTAAACTGCATCCCCCCTGCCCCCCCTATTGAGGCTGTGCTCTCTAGTTCTGCTATCCTTTCTAAGCGGGAAGAATCTCTCCACCTCTACCCTATCCATCCCCTTCATTATCTTATATGTCTCTATAAGATCCCCCCTCAGCCTTCTAAACTCCAAGTACAGACCCAGTCCATTCAATCTCTTCTCATAGGCTAACCCCCTCATCTCCAGTATCAGCCTAGTGAACCTTCTCTGCACTCCCTCCAAGGCCAATATATCCTTTCGCAATCGCGGTGACCAAAACTGCAGAGTACTCCCGTTGCGGCCTCACCAGTGTCCTGTACAGTTGCAGCAAGACCTCCTTGCTTTTAAATTCTATCCCCCTCGCTATAAAGGCCAACATTCCAATCGCCTTCTTGATCACCTGCTGCACCTGCAGACTGGGTTTTTGCGATTCGTGCACAAGGACCCCCAGGTCCCTCTGCACCGTAGCATGCTGCAGCTTTTCGCCCTTTAAATAATAATCCCTTCTACTATTATTTCTACCAAAGTGGATAACCTCACACTTGCTAACATTATACTCCATTAATAACATTAAATGTACTTTAAAACAAGAGAAGACAAAAAAATGACGAAAACTGACAGGCAATATCAAACACGTTAAATAAAAAAACTATCAAAAAACCAGCTAAATTAAAATGAACATTTTCAAATAGATTTTTGCTGGTAAAACAAAATACAGCAGGCTAAATAGACAATTAAAAAGTGCCAGAGGGATTTCAAACCATAGATTATATGGAACTGCAACTACTTTTAACAGGATTCACGTAAAATAATATTCCAAGGAGCTTATGAGCATTTATGTCTCTTTTTTTAAAGATTCCATTGGATACAATCTGATGTACAAAGAACAAAGAACAACCCAGCACGGGAAACAGGCCCTTCGCCCCAACGAGCCCGCGCCGCCGCATCACCCTACACCTATTCTACCCTACATGTCTACGAATGGAACCCCTAACTTAGCCAGATTCAGGGGAGAATAGTGTCAATTTGGTAAAACCAAATTGATGTCTGGCATCCGTCAGGAGGTAGTTTCACTGAGCATTCCATCAGCAAAATATTGCCAGCCATAAAGATAAATGTGTGATTCGGATTTTACCCTCAGTCGCCACATCAGTTAAAAACATTATTTTGCTGATTTGTGTAGCCTCCCACCCCATGTCGAAGGTGACCACAGTAAGAAATTCAAGAAAAGTACTGCCGGTGCCGCTGATCTAAACTAAAAACTCAGTAGATCTAACACCATCTGCAGGAGGAGAAACCAAGTTAACGTTTCAAGTCCAACGTAACTCTTCTTCAGTGTGAATGTAATTCTGTGATAATTGTGGGTGCACAGTTGTTTCATTATATTTTGGCACATTTGCCAAAATAAACAGCATAAATTCAAAACAATTTGAATAAACATTTTGTGCTTCTTCTACTGGAAGTGGTTAGGTCATTTTAAAAAGGCACAAAATAGTTTGGCTAACAAATAAAGACCCAATTAAAGTTTAATCACAAAAAGAAATTAGTGCTCAATTTAGGGTATAATTCAGCTATAATGTAAATTGGATTCTTATTCAGGTTGCCAATCTTCAATCGGCTGGCTGCAAATATTTAATCAAGAACAGTTGCACCTTTCCCCACAGGGAGCAGAAGAAAGTGTACATGTAAAATTGGAGAACATTTGACAGGAACAAATACTACACTGGATGCTCAACAGTTTAGTTACGCACTTCTATTTATTTGTGCATTGTTTTGTTTCCAATTTTTTCCTGGTGCACTGTCAGCTGCAGGAATAGACTAGCTCAGATTATGTCAATAATACATTTGACATCAATTAAATGCGTTAACAGAAGAATTAATTTATAGAAATCACTCCAGTTATCACTCCTTCCTTGTCCACTTGCAAAGAGATTACATAATTTTAGGCTGATTGATTGGGTAACAAATTGTCCCTATATTGGACATCCCTGATCCTCGCACATTAGGCGTAGACTAAGATCATGAATAGGTCACTGAGACAATGGGACGGCGGCGCGGGCTCGTTGGGCCGAAGGGCCTGTTTCCCGTGCTGTGTTGTTGTTCTTTGTTCTTTGCATAATTAACTCCAATAACTGGATCAGATGGAACATAAGAAATAGGAGTAGGAGTAGGCCATCTAGCCCCTCGAGCCTGCCCCACCATTCAATAAGATCATGGCTGTTCTGAAGTGGCTCAGTTCCACTTTCCCGCTTTCTCCCCATAACCCTTAATCCCCTTGCCTACCAAAAACCTATCTACCCGCGTCTTAAATAAACTCAGCGACATAGCCTCCACCACTTCAACGGCAGAGAATTCCAGAGATTCACCACCCTTTGAGTGAAGAAGTTCCTCCTCAACTCCATTCTAAACCGCCCCCCCTTTATCTTGAGGCTGTGTCCCCTAGTCCTACTGTCCTTTCTGAGCGGGAAGAGTCTCTCCACCTCGACCCTATCCATCCCCTTCATCATCTTATACCTCTCAATAAGATCCCCCCTCATCCTTCTAAACTCCAACGAGCACAAGCCCAGTCTATTCAGCCTCTCTTCATAATTCAACCCCCTCATCGCTGCTATCAGCCTGGTGAACCTCCTCTGCACTCCCTCCAAGGCCAAAATATCCTTGCGCAAGTGTGGCAACCAAAACTGCACACAGTACTCCAGCTGCGGCCTCACCAGTGCCCTGTACAGTTGCAGCAAGACCTCCCTACTTTTATATTCTATCCCCCTCGCTATGAAGGCCAGCATCCCATTTGCCTTCCTGACCACCTGTAGGCTGGGTTTTTGCGACTCATGCACAAGGACCCCCAGGTCCCTCTGCACCGTAGCATGCTGCAGCTTTTCGCCCTTTAAATAGTAGTCTCTCCTACTATTTTTCCTGCCAAAGTGGATAACCTCACACTTGCCAACATTGTACTCTATCTTCCAGGTCCTCGCCCACTCGCTCAGCCTATCCAGATCCCTCTGCAGACTTTCTACACCCTCCGCACAATTTGCTTTTCCACTTATCTTTGTGTCAACAGCAAATTTCGACACCCTACACTCAGCTCCCTCCTCCAGATCATCTATACAAATGGTAAATAGCTGAGGCCCCAGCACCGAACCCTGGGGCACTCCACTAGTCACCAACCGCCAATCTGAATAGCACCCACTGACACTCATTCTCTGCCTCCTATTTGACAGCCAATCCTCTATCCATGCTAACACCTTACCCCCAACTCCATGCCCCCAACCTTCTGTAACAACCTTTTGTGCGGCACCTTATCAAACGCCTTCTGAAAAAAAAATCAAGAAACACCACATCCACCAGTTCCCCTCCGTCCACCGCACTAGACACATCCTCATAGAATTCCAATAAATTCGTCAGACACGACTTCCCCTTAATAAATCCGTGCTGTGTCTGCTCTATCAAACAATTCTTCTCAAGATGCCTCGCTATTTCTTCTTTGATGACGGATTCAAGCATTTTTCCTACAACAGACGTTAAACTAACCGGCCTATAATTCCCTGCTACCCTTTTTAAACAGCGGCATAACATTAGCCGTTTTCCAATCTTCCGGCACTTCCCTGGAATCCAGTGAAATTTGGAACATAATCACTAAGGCATCCACTATCACCTCTGCCATTTCCTTCAGAACCCTGGGACGCATTCCATCCGGTACTGGGGACTTGTCCACCATCAGTCCCGCTAGTCTGTCCAGCACTACCTCTCCAGTGACAGTGATCGCATTCAGGCCCTCAACTCCTACCATCCTTCTATCTTTAATACCTGGCAAACTATTTGCATCCTCCTCCGTGAAGACCAAAGCAAAAAACTTATATAAGGCCTCAGCCATTTCCTCATCCCCCACCACCAAATCCCCCCTCTCATCCTCTAAGGGTCCAACATTCACCCTAGCCAGCCTCCTCCTCTTTTATATATTTATAAAAACTCTTACTGTCCTTTCTTATATTTAGCGCTAGTTTAGCTTCATAGTCTATCCTTCCTTTCTTTATCAACTTCTTCGTCATTCTTTGTTGATTTTTAAACCTCTCCCAATCCTCTACTCGCCCACTACTTTTAGCCACTCTAAACGCATCAGCTTTTAATTTAATACTCTCCTTTATTTCCTTCATTAACCATGGCTGATTATCCCTTCTCCTATGATCCTTCTTTGCCATCGGAACAAATTTCTGCTGAGCACCAAGAAAGATCTCCTTAAAGATCCTCCACTGTCCCTCAGCAGTCCTACTGACCAATCTGCACCTCCAGTCTACATTTGCCAATTCCTCTCTCATCCTATTGTACTCCCCTCTGTTCAAACAGAACACAGGTCCGGGATCCTACTTTCTCATCCTCTGGAACTGGGTTGTTACACTTTTGAGGAAACGTAGGAGCACCTCAATAGAAAAAAAAAGTGTACCCCAGCACAAATTACTGCCTTTAGGACAGAAAAGTTACAAACTGAAAAACTGGGTACACCAAGAGTAGAAAGATGAATAATCAAAGAAAATACCGTTGACTTGGGTGAAGATTAAATCTGCCAAACTCTCATGCTCCCATTTGAGTAATTTTTAGATGACCAGAAATGTTACTCTGACTCTAATGTCTCTGTACAAAGGGGTACATTATGCTCATCATTAAGGTGATTAGGGAGGACCAACATTGCAAAAAATAACTCCAACTCTGTTGCTGTTTAGCGTGATTGAAATGAACAGTTGGGAATTTTATTCAATCTAAAAATGTCCATAGGCAATCCTGGTTAAATTAGGTTTGCTCCTCAGACATAAAATAGGTTTGCTCCTCAGTGTGAGGAATCCAGTAAATTTCCAATTTCACTTGAGCTCCATTTTAACTAAGGCGATCCAGCCCAAATACAAATACCAGGAGTTAAGACAACTGACAGGGCAGAGATGTATTATGGAGCCAAGATTAACTCACCCGCACAGTATGCATATTTCCCTAAAACTGCCAAAATCTCAACTCCTTCACTCCTTTCCATTCTCCCCTCTTCTTGTTGGGGTATAATCCCTGAGGTGCCGTCAACCCTCTCATGATTTTCTATGCGAGAACTGTCAACTTCTTCATGGTAATTTTCAAGTAGAAGTCACCTGACTCCAAAATAGGAACAGAATCCTTGTTTCATTCCCCCCTTCCTGGACTACATGGCCGGAATTTTATCATCCCATTTGCCACGGGAATTGGAGCAGACAAGGGGTGGACCGTGAAAAAGTCCACTAACCTCAGGTGGGATTTTATGGTTTAGGGACGAACGAGGCTGTAAAATCCCATTCCACATAAAAAAAACTAAGAAAATTACAGCACATGAACAGACTCTTCGGTCCTCTAAGCCTGCAATGATCATGCAGCCCGACTTAACTAAAACCCCCTACCGTTCCAGGGACCATATCCTCTACTCCCAATTTTATTCATGTATGTCAATGACTAGCCTGTTTGTGCTGTAGATTTTCAATAGCCTCGTAGGTAGGGATATGATCGGCGCAACATGTGGGCCAAAGGGCCTGTTGGTGTAGTTTTTTTTTTATGTTTCTCTGTACTTGTCAAGGCGTGCCTCAAAAGTCACTACCGTATCCTCTTCCACTACCTCCCCCGGCAACAAGTTCCAGGCACCCACTACTCTGTGTAAAAAGTCTGCTTCATACATCTCCTTTAAATCTTGTCCCTAGCACCTTAAAGCTATAATCCCTAGTAATTGACTCTTCCACCCTGGGAAAAAGCTGACTATCCACATTCTCCATTCCTCTCAATCTTGTAGACTTCTTCCAGTTCTCCCCTCAACCTCCGTTGCTCCAACGTTTCTCCAACTTCTCCTCATAGCCAATGCCTTCCATACCAGGCAACATCCTAGTAAATCTTTTCTGTACCCTCTACAAAGCCTCCACATCCTTCTGGTAGCATGGCAACTAGAATTGAACACCATATTCCAAGTGCGGCCTAAAGTTCTATAAAGCTACAACATGACTTACCAATTTTTAAACTCAATGCCCCGGCTGATGAAGGCAAGCATGCCATACGTCTTCTTGACTTCCTTCTCCACCTGCATTGCCACTTTCAGTAACCTGTGTATCTGTACATCTAGATCCCTTTGCCTATGAGTACTCTTAAGGATTCTGCAATTTACTGCATATTTCCTATCTGTATCAGGCCTTCCAAAATGCATTACCTCACACTTGTCCGGATTAAACTCCATCTGCCATCTCTCTGCCCAAGTCTCCAACTCATCTATGTCCTGCTGTATTCTCTGATGGTCCTCATTGTTATCCGCAAATCCGCCAACCTTTGCGTCGTCTACAAACTTACTAATCGATCCATTACATTTTTCTCCAAATCACTTATATATATTACAAATAGCAAAGGTCCCAACACTGATCCCAGAGGAACACCACTTGTCACAGCCCTCCATTCAGAAACGCACCCTTCCACTGCTACCCTCTCTCTTCTTTGACAGAGTCAGTTTTGTATCCACCTTGCTAGCACACCTCTGATCCCATGCGAATTCACCTTCTGCACCGATCTGCCATGAGGAACCTTGTCAAAGGCCTTACTATGTCCATGTAGACAACATCCACTGTCCTACCCTCAATCATCTTTGCTACTTCCTTGAAAAACTCGATCAAGTTTGTGAGACACAACCTCCCCTTCACAAAACATGTAGCCTTTCATTAATACGTCCACTTATTTCCAAGTGGGAATAAATCCTGTCTCGAAGAATGGGCTCCAATATTTTGCTTACCACCGATGTAAGGCTCACCGGCCTGTAATTATCTAGATTATTCTTGTTATCCTCCTTAAACAAAGGAGCAACATTGGCTATTCCCCAATCCTCTGGGACCTCCCCATGTCAACAGTAAAGCTCCAAATGCTGTACCAACTGACTCAACCAGTTCAGCAGACTAGAGAGTGAATCTGGGACTGTGATGCTCAGGGTCATGCTGGACTGTACCTTTAACCATTAAGGAAGTTAACTCGCAAAACCGGAAGGTATTGACACAGACATCACAAGTGAATATCACATTTAGATTGAAAATATGACCCATATGTCTGAAAATTGTGTAGCAATTTAGACTTCAAATGCTGTCAAATTATTGAACTATGGGAACCACTGGACAATTCACTTGTGTTCGAGCAGGTCCCACACAAGTATCCAGCTGAGACTGAGAATTATGAAATAGAAAATGACCAATTTGTATCCCCCCAGCCATTTTGTTTGGAACTAACAAGACCAATCAAAAAGTCCCAGAGACTTTTCTTCAATCTATGTTGGTCAAATTCTTAACTGGCACTTTGGGACGTCTTTTGGTCATGAAAAGTATATAAATAAATCTTATTTTTAAAATGAAGAAATCTTCATTTTGTCCCATAAAATATTTTAATTATCAGAACTTTAAACTGTTCAACTTTCAATCCTGTTTGAGTTAGCATGCAAACTTTGATCTGTGCAAGATTAAGTGGGTGTGAGGCATCAACAATCAGACAAGAGAAGAAAAAGAAACATGGTTAACCAAACTACCATGACGATCTTTTAATAACTGATGAGGTTAATAAGTAGAAACCTGTTAATATACTCTCATATCTGCCTTGGTCAGAACAATTATGCAGAAATCACAGCATAAATTGAGGGAAAAAAACCATAGAAAAGTTTTATGTGCAATTACGAAGTTAAAGATGTTTCAGCTCACTTCAATAAGACTAGGATTTATTCAACTCATTTAGGATATGGAATCAAATTAAAAATAATTTTCACAGCACAGCAGAACAAGTCACCACCTTTATAAACGTACATATTTCATAATGCAGAAGGAGGCCATTCAGCCCAGAGTCTGCACTGAACACAATCCCACAAAGGCCCTATCCCCATATCCCCATGCATTTACCCTAGCTAGTCCCCTGACACTAAAGGGTAATTTACTATGGCCTATCCACCTGACCCGCACATCTTTGGAATGTGGGAGAAAACCAAAGCACCCGAAGGAAATCCATGCAGACATGGGGAGAATATGCAAACTCGACACACTGACCCAAGGCCAGTGAGGCACCGTGAGGTAGCAGTGCTAACCACTGTGCCACTCCATATAGACTAAAAGCAAAATACTGTGGATGCTGGAACCCAAAACAAAAACAAAAAATGCTGGAAAAATTGCAGTCAGTCTGACAGCAGCTGTGGAAAGAGAATAGAACCAATGTTGAGTCAATGACTCTTCGGAGCACTGGCTCTATTCTCTCTCCACAGATGCTCTCAGACCTGCTGAGATTTTTCAGATATATAGACTGGTGGGCTAAGATTCTCAAGTAACCAAGACAGCAATTTAACAAAACAGTGCCATAAGACAAGTCACCAATCATACGATAACCACCTTAATTAAATGAGATGCAAATTAACACTTCTCTATTATTCAATTGTCATATAATATTATTTGTTTTGGAAAGAAACTATTTTGAAGGCTGGAAATTTTCAAAGCCACAAGATGTGCGAGGCAATATTTGCTATTTCCAAAGAATAGTCTAGGTTAAGGATACTCTGCCACAAGTATTTTACATACAATTGCCATCCTTAAACTAGGGTTAGGAAACATCACTCCTCCATATCATTAAAAAGTCCAGACTGAAACCACATCTCACCCACGTGCACACTGACCCATCATGATTCCTGTTAAGCAACAGCTCCATTTTAAAATTCTCATCCTCAAAATTCTTCCTTCCATGACCTCACTCCTCCCCATCTCTGTAATCTCTTCCAGATCCACAACCTTAAAATGATATGCACAATCCCCAGTGCAATCCTAATTTTATCCATGCCTTCCAGCTGCCAAGGCTCTAACTCTGGATTTCAATCCCAAACTTTTCAGATCTCTTTCTTCCTCGAATATGCTCCTTAAAACCTACGTCTCTGATCAAGCTTTTTGTTGCATCTGCTACAATATCTCCCCACATGACTCAGCATCAAATTTTGTTTGTCATACTTCTTCAAGTGCTTTGGAATTAGATAGTTGACTAATAGAGTGTTACAGCAACAATATACTGGACAAAGGTAACGAGATAAATCCCAATCACTAAGTTTCTGATCTCATTAATTCACAGATCATAGAGTCCTACAGTGCAGAAAGAGGCCCTTCGGCCGAACGAGTCTGCACCGACCACAATCCCACCCAGACCCTATCCCCATATCCCTACATATTATTACCCACTAATCCCTCTAACCTAAGCATCTTAGGACACTAAGGGGCAATTTTAGCATGGCCAATCAACCTAACCCACACATCTTTGGACTGTGGGAGGAAACCGGAGTATCTAGAGGAAAGCCACGCAGACATGAGGAGAACGTGCAAACTCCACACAGACAGTGACCCGAGCCAGGAATTGAACCCAGGTCCCTGGACCTATGAAGCAGCAGTGCTAACCACTGTGCTACTGTGCCATGTGTTCCCCCACAGAAAAAATTTCCCCATGCAGAACTCATGCATCTTTTATGTTAATTTTCAGTAAAGTACTGCCAGTAGCCTGACAGTATATTTTTAACTCAACCTCTTAATTAGGACAGAAAAACAAAAAAGGAGTAAAAACCTTCAAAATACCATTATGAATTTGACTCAATATTTCTGTGTAATTCGAGGTATACTAAAAATCTTAAAGAAACACTTCCAGGTAAGTTTGTATAATAAATGCAAACAGGTCAATGACCTTCCATTCTGATTCTGTTTTCCAATTCAAATGGCTATCTTTTTAAACGTACACTGAATTTCACCCATTGTTTCTGGTGCTTTGCTACTGGAAAGCTTAATTTCCTCCAGGCTCAGCAATACCAAGGCACTCCAGGCTGGTACCTTGCGTTCTTCCTGTTGTAAATCTGAATTCACCTAAATTGCTGTTGTGTCCTAACTCGCAGCAAGTCCCATTTTCTATCACTCCCGTGCTTACTGATCTGCAATGATTTTTGCAACACGATTTTAAAATTCTCATCCTTGTTTTCAAATTCCTTGCCTCTCCCAATCTCTGCATTCTCCTCCAACCCCAGAACCCTCAGATATATGCATTCTTCTAATTATGGCCTCCTGTGCACCCTCAAAACATTTTCAGTTGCTTAGGCACAAAGCTCTGGAATTTCTTCCCTATAGATCTGCGCGCGCGCGCGCCCCCCCAATCTTACTTTTCTGCTTTAGAACAAATCTTACAATTATACCTCTTTGACTAAGCTTTTGGTCATCTGACGTAATATTTTCAGTGTTATACTTATTTTACAACATTCCTGTAAAGTGCCTTGAAATGTTCAGGTAAAATGCTATATAACTATGTTTCTGTCATTTTTTAAAGAATATAAATCTAGCACCTGCTTCTTTCAGCTGTCAACTATCGCCATGCGAGATGCAGGAAGCACTAGCCACTTCTATACACTCGTTCAATATCTGTAGCTGGTCTGAACAGCTCCAAGTTAGTCAGCATTTCACACTTACTGTGCTGGAGGAAGATCTGCATCTCCTTCTTATTTTTATGTCATTCATCAAATACAAGATTCTCCATTAATTTCTCACCAATTATAAAGTGGATTGAAAAGCAGTCTAAAGCTTTAAAAATTTCTCCCAAATGTTCACTATGTGTTAAAATAGAGTAACAGACTAAAAAACTTTCCACGTTCCAATTTAAATTTACCTGTAATTCCATTAAAATTAAAATTAGAAAAGCAACTTCAAACTAACCATATCAAAACTACTAAAGTTTGGGAAATCATGGATTTCAATTTGCTGCCCAGACTCAAGTCTTATTTTAACTTCTCTGCACCATTTCCAACCAGTTCAAAAACATGGTCATTCAGCTCCACAGACACAATCTAAGCAGTTCTGCCCGGCAATAAATTATCCCTCAAAACATAAAACAAATTATTTGGTTATTACATCACTGCCATTTGTGCACAATACCTACTGCATGTCCCACATTACAAAAGTACTTCATCCTCCCAGTAGTTCACAGCCACTGGGGTTATCCAAGTTGCTAAATAAAGATTTTTCTTACAGTGTTTTGTATGCAAAGTCCCAGAGAACTGACCAAATCAAGCTTAGATTCTCATTTCTGATCAATATCCAGTGACCCTTACTGGAATTGTGCGTGTGTGGGTGATGAGCTTGCCCCTCAACATTTAGGCGTCCAGGCTCACCCAAGTAATTATTTGTGCTGAAGCAGCACAAGGCATGCTGCCTGTAGAACTACAACAAAAAAAAATTCCTTGAGGATGAAGAATGCAGGTAGAAAGGACAACGTAACAATAAAACTTCTTTGAATACTTGCAGAGCGGAAGGAGTCCATTCTGCCATTCACATTTGCGTTAGCGCTCTGCAAGAGCAAACCAGCTAGTTCCATTCGCCTGCCCTTTCCCTGTAGCCCTGCAATGCATTTCTTTTGCTCAAGTGCTTATCCAATTATTTTTTGAAACTCAACATAATTGTAGACTTTGGGAATGCAATATAGATTCAAGCAGAATTATTTTGAAATAGAAATGACTTGCACCACAGAGAGCAGTTTCAAGGTTTCCAACTGCAAGCTCAATGGTTTAATATCTGGAAGAAGAAATGTTATTTTCCAGAGACAGTTACTGCTGCAGGACAACAAATGAACTGGAATATAATGAAAAGCAGAAGTTATCTTGTGCAGAAAAATATCTGTAAGAAAAGCAATTTAATTAAATGGCTGCTTTGTTCATGTTGAAATAAATCAAACGGTAAGCATTTGTTAAAATTCAAAAGGTGATGAAAAGAATGGAAACATCAATACATTAAACATTTCCTCTGAAATACCCTAAATGAGAGCGAGTTCTGTAATGAAGTGTCGTTAGTCACCTTGTAATTCTGAAAGGAACCCCTAATGTTCTTAATTCAAGAGAGATAGTATCTGGTTAGAGATTCTGTCATAAAGCCACTGCATTTGATACTGAACAAAGAAACAAAGTGGGGAAAGGGGAAAAAAACAAGTCATTGTGAAAACTACACTGCAACCTCCATTTACATAGTTTTATCCCAATTCTTGATCATCAGATTTTAAGATGGAGCCTTAATAGCATATTTAATCAAGTCCTGGAGAAGTTTGGCTGTGCAGATACAGAGTCTGTGGAATGTGTATTAACTATCAAGGTTTGAACTGACAATTTTCATTTATGTAGCACCTTAAATATAATTTTAAAAATTCCAATGTCATTCACAGGAGCGAAAACACGCTTAGTTTTGGCCTAATTTGGAAGAAGACATTAGACCATAACTAAAAGCTTGGACCAGGAGGCAGGTTTTAAGAGTGGTTTAAAAGGAAGAGAAATGGATGGAGGAGCTTAGGGAGGAGATTCCACACCTATGGGCTTTGGCACCTGAAGGCATGGCCAGCAACGGTGGAAGCAATCGAAACCGAGGGTGCCCAGAGCCAAAATTAAAGGAGCTGAAGGCAGGGCCACTAATAGTGGGACATAAGCTGAAAGGTGAGCAAGAGGCCAATGTTGGAGGAATGTAAAGCTCGGAGAATTTGTACATTTAATTGAACTGGCAGAAAGAATTTTAAAAGCTCATCTGAAAGGTAGCACATTATACTCCGTAGCATTCCCTCAGTGCTGAAATAAAATGTCAGGTTATGTTTAAAATCACATCCTACTCAGGAAAATATCACCACTGAGCCAAGTTTTACACTTGGAAGCAAACAAAAAAAAACAAACAAAAACAAACAGGGCTTCAATGAAACAAGTTGCAGCAAGAAGCATTCTGCTCTGCACCCAATCCAGTTCAGGAAGGTTCAATATAATGATGGCTTGTCCAACATAGCAATGTGCAAGGTAAACTCCACAGATTGCCACGATACTGAGCTGTGTTTTTAATGCTTTATAATCAGTATTGCGATATAAGCAAACATTTTTTGCACCAGAAATAATTCCACAACAACAAATAAGATGAATAACTTGTAATATTTTGTGATGTTGGTCCAAACACAAATGTTTGGTCAAAACAGACTTGCCTTATCCTTCTTTGATATGCCATGATATTTTGATTCTTTTCACTACAATCTCCTGAAATTCCAGAATACCCCAAAATAGAATGTCTTATCTGAAAGACTGCACCTCCAACAATGCTGCATTTCATCAGTATTCTATGGTGCTTTAACATCCTGACCCCATATTCTGCTGATTCAAAGGCTGATTCAAAAGTACTGTCAACACAACCAAGCTGGATTTATCTGTGTTTAAGCTGGGGTTATGGGATACGGTGGGATTGTCATCGGTGTGGGTTTGGCAGCCGATTGGCCTCCTTAAGCACTGTAGAGAGGCTATGAATTGTGAAACGATTATGTAAAATATATTCATGTACAGTACAAAAGCAAAATACTAGTTAATTTTGTTTCTCTTGAATGCTAGTTCTGAGTACTTTGATAATTTCTGTTTATATTAAAGTTCAATTGTGCTTTAAGTGAATGCTAAACATCTATTAAAACTCAGTTCAACTGGGGATGAGAGAGAAAAGACACTAAAAATACTCTGCAATGAGAAAAAAAATCACAACCTCCCAAGTTTGAGATTATTAGTCAAACTGAGGAGGTCATGAAGATTGTGCATTTGACATTGCTGGTTATAATTATATGGCTCTTGAAAAAGTATTTGATACAATTCCAGAAGCAATTATTGGAAAGAAATAAACATCCTTTTATTTGAAAACAATCTTGCAGTACAGATTAGAAAATAGTTGAGGTAGGAAACAGTAAAATGATACACTAGAAGGCAACCATTCAGCCCATAGTGTCAATGCTGGCTTTGTTGAGTTACACAACCAGTTCTATTGCACTGCTCTTCTCCCTGGAGGATTTTTTTCCCTTCTTTTTTCAAGTAATTATTCCCTCTCTTTTAAAAATTATTATTGAATCTGCTTTCACTATGAAGTAGTGGGCTCCAGATCATCATAATTCAATGCATTAAAAGAGAAATATTCTGGTTCTATTGCCTATCCCTATAATTCTACCAACTCTGCTGTCCTGGAAACAGTTTCTCCTTATTTACCAAAAATTGTTCATTATTTTGAAGACATCCATCAAATCTATTCCTCATCTTCTCCACTCCCAGCTTAGTTAATCTTTCCACATTAGTCTCTCATCATTAGTACTGTTTCAGTAAGTTTCCTATGCAGCTACTTTAAAGGCTTGACAATGTTCCTAAACCATGGAGTCCTGAATAAACACAATGCTCTAGCTGAGGTCTAACCAGCGCTTTGTGAAAATTTAGCATAACTTCCTGGCTTTCATTCCGTTTCCATACCAATAAAGTGAAGCAACCCATATGCTGTTTAGATTTTTCAACTTAGTAACTCACCTTGAAGAATTAGTGAACATACAGGTCTCTTTTTCTGCATCCACTTTAAGATTGTACCATTTAGCTAATATTGCCTCTCCTTACCCTCCCAACGAGAAAGCATCAATTGCAGTTCTGTGCATTTTGTTTCATCTGTTAAATGTCTCGCCATAAAGAATATGTATTCTGATTGACAGAAGGTGACAAGTGCTGTCCCCAGAGATTTGTACTAAGGCTCTCAGCTTTTCACCATATTGATCAACAACTTAGAACATTACAGCGCAGAACAGGCCCTTCGGCCCACGATAACTTGGATTAGATGAACTTGCAGATGACAATAGCCAGCAGACACAGCAGTCAAGCAGTGATGCAGATGGAACAATGTAGACAGATCGAGTGGGCAAAACTAAAATTCAAACTAAAAGTGTGAGGACTTTTAGTTCAACAATCACTAAAGACTAATGGACAAATACAATAATGCTAGTAGTTTAGTAACCTATACTCCAAGGGGGGTGTACAACAAAAGCTAAGAAGCCTTCTGCTATTTAAAGACGCATCAGAGCCAATCAGGAATATTGTGTTCCATTCTGGGCACTGCAACTCAAAAGGATTTTATTATTATAGTGCAGATTCACAGAATCATATTGCACTTAAAGCAGATGGTTGATTTCATTGAAGTTTTCAAGATTACAAAAGTACTTAATAGGATAGATTGAGAGAAAACTTATTTCCTCTAGTGGTTGAATCCGGAATGAGGGGGAAACTCATTTACAGCAAAAAAGGGAGCCATTCAGCTGATCAGATCCACGCCAGCTCCCTATGCTCGAGTCCCAATTCCCACCCTGTGCTGTAACTATTATTTCCATAGCCCTGCAAGTTTATTTCCTTCAAGTGCCCATCCAATTTCCTGTTCAAATCATTCACAGTCTGTGGTTCCACAACCTACAGGCTCAGCAAGTTCCAAGTCATTGCTACTCATGTCTAAAAAATGTTATCCCCTCCAGCCCTGTATCTCTCACCCAAAACCTTAAACAGGGGGTCCCCTTGTCCAGTCACCATTTATTAACGAGAATATTTTTCTTGTCTACTTCTCAATACCTCTAATACGAGGTACTATATGTTTGTTAACCACTCCCTCAATATGTCCTGCCAAATGCACTTGAATCCCCAGGTCCCTCTGTCCCTGCATGCTTTTGGTGCCGTAAGTATAATTTCCTTATCGCCTTCTGTCAAAACGCAGCTTACAAGTCTCTGCGTTAAATTTCATTTGGTATTTATCGAAGGCTATTCTATTAGCCTTTGTCCAGTTGACAATTGTTATCCTCAACGTGTGCCACTCCTCCAAATTTGGTATCATTTTCAAATTTTACTTCATAAACCGAATATCCAAGTCATTTGTATAGTTCTCTCTCTCTCAAAAAAAGCAGTGGTCCTATCGCTGACCTTCCAGGATCTTGCTTTTTTCTATCCTTTAGCCATTTTCAGAAATCTAAGCCCCTCCTATTCTGCAAGCAGGCTTAACCAGGCTTGTGTGGTATTTTGTCTACGTGAATTTTAAGAAAGCATTTGACAATGTCCATAGCATTTCCTTTGTTAACCTTGTTTTTCTTAATCAACATATTCAATCAGGAGTGTTTCTATAACCTTGCTCACCACTGATGTTAAATTCGTTGACCTGTTGTTGCTAGGATTGCTCTGGCAACCTTTCTTGAATAAGGGCATCATACGCTTCATATTTGTATTCTAGCATTAAGCCTCTAAGCATACATCACCCTCTTTGTCACTCATAGGATTCACTCCACCTCTTACTATTTACATGATGGCAGAAGGTTTTTGCGACCCGTTTTATGTTGATTGCCATTCCATTTTCATATTCTCTCTTTGCTTCTTATTTCCCTCTTTGTCACCCCCCTCAACATATAGTATTTGACCACTTTCTCACTTGAAGAATTGACCCAACATAGCATACTCCTCTTTATTTCATCCAGCACGGGAAACAGGCCCTTCGGCCCATCATATTCTCTATCTCCCCCCCTATCAGCCAGGCTTTGATTCCCTTAGCTTTCACCCTTGTCAGACTGTAACTAGCCCACACTCAAAGCATCTTCTACTCAAAGATTACAAAATGTTTCATGACATATTTCCCCAGCAGTCTTGGGTCTCATTTTATAATCATTGTTAGAATCAGGCCATTCCGGAGTGAAGCACTTCTTCACACTATTAGCTGCAAAAATCTGGAACACTCTCTCCCATAAAAGGCTATTAAGGCAGTCAATTGAGGCAGTTAAAGTCTTCCTAACTTTAGTTTTCTGCAAAACCTGTAGACTAGCGTCAAATCTTCAATAAATAGAAATTGCTTGCTTAGAACATAATCAAATACAGTTATATATTTAAAACTCAGAATGTAGGGTGTTATCGAAGGGAAAGCACCCACATCAAATGCCATTCCCCAGCATTTTATCAGTACAGGTAGGAGTACTTTTCATGCCTTTAACAAGAGTTCAGGCCTTCTCCAGATCAGTAACAGATTTAATTCACATTGGAACTTGCTTACACGGTAAGGAGTACAGTCCTTTAAAACAAACACGTTTCAGGAACATCAAGAAAACAAAAAATGTAGAATCACCTGGAACATAACTCAAAACACCTGTGTGTGTGAGAGAGAGAGCAATCAGTAATCAATTTAAGCATGCAGTAGAAATTCTAGATTGGTCAGTGTACCAGATGATTAGAATTTCAAGTAGTTAAATATATTTACAGAGCTTGAATAAATCTCCAAATTCCAAATGTCTCAAATACAAACAGAAAATGATGAAAATGCTCAGATCAGGGGCAAGATGCAGCATTCATAATTGTTTTAAAATTTTAATGAACCACCAGAAAGCCTATCCTGGTATATCCATGCAATTTTTCAATACTTCTGTGAGAATATTTAAAATTACAAAGAGATGGAGTAGATTTTTTTCTGAAACTGAAAAAGCAATCTGGCTATCAAGATATCTGAAAGACCCTGAAGGAATAGCAAAAGGAACTGTCATGAGAGGGTTTCATGACGTGAAGTTTTAGGGCTATAGTCTTTGTACTTAAATGATGTATCAATAAAATAAGTTGTAGCCATGGCAACAGTCATTTTGGATTACACTGAACCTCAAAAATGGCTGAAAGAGGTTTCCAAAAATGTGAACAAGGGCTGTCAGTCTTTGGTTCAATTAAGAAGCTTGATAGTTACAGTTACGATGATATTTCAAGCATGGTACTGCAGCCATTTGATTGAGCTTTAAGAAGACAGCCTTCATATTGCTGGTGGATATGGTACACCAGCCAATTAATTCAAGTAACTAACCTGTAATTTAAACTTAATTTATAAAAGAAATGATTATGCAAATGATATCCTGAGTAGAGCCGTACAAATATAATTTTAAGTTAAGCTTAATTAATCTTTTGATGCAAACACATGTTGCAGAAGTTCACCCTTTTCAGGAATCACTAATCAAACATTCGATATCGAAAAGTGTCAAGTTTTTGCTTAATTCACATCACATTTCAGCTACAAAAAGGTAACCAGCAATAATTTGGCTATAAGCCTGTTCACAAAAGGCTATGAATATCCACACTCACCTTTTCATGTTCCTCAGGAGAACCAGATGTCTTGGATACTAGTGCCACTTGAGCCAGACTTTGTTCAAGGAGCGCATCATATTTCACACTTCTCTTCCTTTTTCTTTTCTCTCGATTTTTCTCTTTATCTTCCTCCTTTTCTTCTTCCTGCTGAGCAGACTCAGGGTCACCTATCTGTAGATCTCCACAAAGTGAAGATTCAAACAGTGGCTTTCCATTCAAGTAAGTTTTAGTAATCCTCAACTTAATCTCGGGTGAACCACTCTTTTTAGGTGTTGTTCGGGGTGGTGTTTTGTTCCCTCTGTTTTCTGTGGAGCATTCGTTTGGAGAAGATGCATGCTGGGATGGCGATTCTTCAATTACATCTGGTGCACCAGAATCTCCATTTAACACAAGAGAAGTTAAATCCTTTAATTTGTCTGACGATCTGTAAGCAGAAGCTGTATCATGTCCATTTAATCGATGTATTACACTATCCTGAAGAGCAGCTGATAACGGCGTGACAGCTTTGTCAGTCAGTATTGTGTGCTCAGAAGTCACTTCACCATTTTGACTCTTCTTATTAGTAATACTGAGGATCTCAGGAACCTGTTTCATAGTTATGGGATTGATCAACTCATGTGTCAGTGGCCGGGAACTCCCCATTACACTCTGTGAAAGTCGGTAGGGTTGAGCCATGTTGTACAGACGTTAGCAGTATCAAAGAGCTTTAGATGGGCAAAAGAGAGAAAAACTGATTATAAAATGTATTTCTGTAATGAAGAAAAATTGCAGTTGACAAACATTTGGAAGTGTTACACAACCAAAATATTCAGAATTACAAGAAATCAAAGCAAGTTTTACGACCCCTTGAGCCTGATCTGCCATTCAATTGGATAATGACTGATGCTCGACCTCAATTCCACTTTCTTGACCTATTATTCTTTCCTTCCACTTCCTTATTGTCCAAAAATGTATCACACGCGAGTGTCTTGAATATACCAATTGACTAAGCAATCAAAAATCCTCCTCAAAAATTCATAATTGATCAAGTGAAGAAATCCTTCATTTCAGTCCTAAATGGCTGACTCTCTTTTCTGAGGGTAACTCTGAACTATCGAGATAGGGGAAAATCAGCTCTCAGCATTTATTCTTTCAAGCCCTCAAAACATTTTATCTGAAGATTTTTCAGTGAGACCATCAAGGCTCATTTTGTTTAATCTCTTCTTCAAGGATCTTCCCCTCATCCCAGCAAACAATGAAACTTTATTGCACCGTCTCGAAGACATTGTCTCTTGGGTAAAATCAAAACTCTACACAGTACTCTAACTCCCTTTGGAAAAATGGCAAAATAATTTAAAATTGTTTGCTACACCAGCATATTAACTTGCTGTCATTTGAATAAAGAGACTTCCAAATCCTTCCATGTACAGATATTTATGAATCTCTCATGTTCTAAAAATATTTTGAGCTTTTCATTCTTAACAAGAAGACATCTGCATGCTTTCCTAAATTATACACAATCTGCCACCTTACGCCAATGCAACTCTTTTCCTCCTATTCACTATAGTTTACTTCCCCATCTAGCTTTGTTTCGTCAGTGAACTCAACCCACCGTTTCCCTCATTTAAGTCACTGATACAGATCGTAAATTGCAAAGGCCCAGGCAATGAATGCATTCATTTGGTTAGACCCAGTCATTACAAAAATGACCAGTTTATTTCCATTAGCATTTCAATTCATGCTAATAAACTGTCCATTCCATAAGCCCTCAGCTTGTGTAATGTTTCACGTTATCTTGGCATATACCTTCTGAAAATCCAAATTTGCAACATCCACTGGTTCTCCCTTATTTATCTTGCCAACTTTATCTTCAAAAATCTAAATGATCGTCAAAAATGATTTCCTTTTCATAAAAACTGTTACCTCTGCCTAATCAATTTCTCAAATACCCTTTTAACATACATTTAATAAATTCAAGCATTTTTCCTCCTATTGATGTCACTCTTTTCTCTTGTCTTCTTCTTGAACAATAGGGTTATACTTTGCATTTATAATCAGAGACTACTCTAGAATCTACAGAATTCTGGAAGACCAATGCATCCGACAACGAATGCATCCTCTACTGTCAACTCTTCAAAACCCTCAGGTCCATGCAATCAGATCCAGGGAATTTGTTGGCTTCTTTTAGCTAACTTTTCATTTTGTTAATTACATTCAGCTCCTCACTCTCATTGGACTCTTAGTCCCTCACAACCCCCAGTGTTTTGTGTCTTCTACAATAAAGACATAGAAACATTTACTTGCCATCCCTCAATTTCCTTATTCTCACAATTTCCTTCTTCCCACCACACTTTCTCTTGTCTGTTACTAAGGGACCCATATTTACATTCAAAAGTTTATTCCTTTTTACTTTCTTATAGAAACTGGTATTTTTACATTTCTGCTGGTTGACACTGTTCTGTTTTCTCACTCTATCAATTTCTTGGTCATCTTTTATTGATTTTTAGAGTCTTCCCAATCTTCAAGCTCACTACTTTGTAAGCATTGTAAGTCTCTCACTTAATACATGAATAAACTGCTCTAGTTAGGTACGGCTGTACGACTTCTTAGAGAATCACAGAACTGGTACCGTGTGGAAGGAAGCTATTTGGTTCATCATGTCCAAATAAGCAGTTCACATACTATTCTTTTTTTCAGATAAGAATCTTGGTCCCTTTTGAATGCCTTGATTAAACCCATCTCCATCACATTCTCAGGTAATGTTCTTGACCTTTAACCACTAGACATGTGGAAAAAGTTTTTTCTGCGATTGCTTTTGCTTCTTTTGTCAATTATTTAAAATGCGTGCCATCTCATTCTTGGTCTTTGCACAAACGGAACAGTTTCTTCCTACCTATTCTCTCCATACCCCTTATGGTTTTGAATGCCTCTATCAAATCTGCTCTCAGTCTTTTCTCCAAAAAAAAAGCCCTAACTGCTGTAATCTATCTTCACAACTGAATCTACAAATCTCTGGAACCATTTGTCCCGTGACATTCAATGGAACCACCTACACTGATTCCTGGGGGTTATCACTAACCAGGACGAGCCACGTAAATATTGTGGCTACCAGAGCAGGTCACAGGCTAGGAATCCTATGGCGAGCAATTCACCTCGTGACACCCAAAAACCTGTCCACCACCTACAAGACAAGTCAGGAGTGGATGGAATACTTGCCAGGGCGACACTGTGGCACTGTGTTTAGCACTGCTGCCTCACAGCACCAGGAAGCTAAGTTTAATTCCCAACTTGGGTCACTGACTGTGGAGTCTGCATGTTCTCCCCGTGCCTGCACAGCTTTTCTTCGGTTTCTTCCCACAGTCTGGAAGATGCGCTGGGTAGGTGTGTCAACCATGCTAAATTCTCCCTGCGTATCCGAACAACTGCTGGAGTGTGGCGACTGGGGGATTTTCACAGCAACTTCACTGCAATGTTAATTGCAGCTTACTTGTGACACTAATAAATAAATTTTAAAAACTCACCTGATGAGTGCAACTCCAACAACACTAAGTAGTTTGACACCATCCAGGACAGAGCAGCCTGCTTGACTGCTACCCCTTCCACAAACACTCAATCCCTCCACCACCAATGTTCCGCTGGATGTAGCTGTTACTAGGGGACATAACTATAAGGTTCATGGTGGGAGATATAGGAGGGATGTCCAAGGTAGATTCTTTACTCAGAGTGGTTGGGGTGTGGAATGCACTGCCTGCTGGGATAGTGGAGTCGGACACTTTAGGAACTTGCAAGCAGTTATTGGATAGGCACATGGAGCACACCAGAACAATAGGGAGTGGGATAGCTTGATCTTGGGTTTGGTCATAGCTCGGAACAACATCGAGGGCCGAAGGGCCTGTACTGTTCTATGTTCACAATGTTTCCAAGTTTCGTATCATCCTGTGGCATTTCAGTCAACGGGTATACATTTACTGAAACCTATCCAGTCTTCTGTTCAATGTGACACTGGATACTTCAGGATTGTTAATTAAAATATCTACTCATATCTAAAACTATACACAACGTACAAAAAGCTGTGGACTAGCAATTCCTATCACTCAATGAACAAACACATTATCTGATATTTACAGTGTAGCAAAGTGTCAAGTTGGCTTCTACACTATAGAACATGAATTGATCTCGTTAGGAATGTAATTGAAGTGTTAAAATGGCTTCAACAAGCTTCGACCAAGCAGGATTTTAAATCAGTTTGAGTTCCAACTCCTGATCGCCACACAATCTCCAGTTAAAAACTGTATGTGATCGCAAGTGAAGGAAAGCTGTGATGCTATGACAACAAAATTGCCTGCTGATAACCATTAAGAATCAGATGAATACTTGCACGCCACACTTTGGCGAGAACTTATGCTAAGTAACAAATAGAAAATAGATGCTTTAATTTGTGAAAGCAAGTGTGTGTGTTCATTAAGCAATGTCTAAATTTTAGAGGTAGAAAAAAAACATTGGGCTCCTTAATGGCTGTGAATAATTCATAGCATTGACTAAAACAAATTATGATTTTAAAAAAATCACACTTAATTGATATCAATTGAAAAATGGCTTTCGACATTGGATTGGCTACATTGTCTCTTGGTTATCAAAACAATAAAAAACACTCAGATTCAGACTCTCAATTAGTTACTAAAGGGCACATGTGGGCAGAAGATGAAGGTAGGATCAGTCTTAGGCATGGAATCTGCCGCATGAAATAACCTGACATTGCAAACAGTCACTTAGGAGAAGTATCACAGGCCATCCAAGGAATTCAGGATGTGACATTTTCAGAGGTGACAGAAAATTAAACTTTCTTTAGCCAAAAGTTTTCTTCCCCCAAAAGGAAAGTGCCGAGGCTGTTAATTATAACTTTATTACATCCCGTCTCAAAGTCTCTTGTGGAAATCAAAAGCTGATCCTAAGAACAAATGCTTTTATTTTGTGATTTCTGCTGTCCACTTTTTAGATCTTCTTGTGCAACGGCTACCAAGTCAGCTTCTATACTACCCACCAGGGGAAGTGAGAGGTAATAGCCTTTTCCTGTGACAAGGTACTTGGGCTTCATTTAGCACCTCGCATAACAAAATGGCTCAGACTTGAAACTTACCATGTGACAGTAAATGATTTGTGAATCTGTATTGTACTACCAAGGCACAATATTAGTGATCAGGTTACCCAAAGTCAAGTGGTCACCATCTTGGTGTCCCAAAATGCTTTAAATCATGAAGGACCCTTTAAAAGTCTAATCTCTGTGGCTGCTGTGTTTCTGTGTCACAAGGGTGCCCACAGCAAGGTTTCACAAACAGCAACGTAATGAATAGGTAATTCTGGCTGAGGGATATAAATATTAAGCAGAACACCAGGGAAAACACCTGTTCTTCTTCAAAATAATGTTATGGAATCATTCATTGGATCGGAGAAGTAAGAAGGAGCTTGTTTTAAGAATCAACCAAAAGATAGCCTAGATTACATGCTCAAGACTCTGAAACACATTACAAGTTTCTACAACATTTTAGATAGTGTTACATCAAAATAAAATATCCTTAGTTTGATAATTTCCCAGACTGTGAAATTCCAATATCAAAAGAAGGATACAGATGGCAGAGGCAATTTATTTCCTAGGTTGAATGGACAACTGACAGAGGGTCAAAAAAACTTAGTCAGCCATCAGACGGTTTAATACCATATTTCACCTACCGCCATACGAAGAGAAAATTGAGAAAAAATATCAAATGGGAAAAGTTAAAGAGCCAAGAAGTAAATAAAATTTTATTACATAATGACCAGGACAGTTCTCAAAATTGTATTGCTGTGCACTTACCTCAGAAACACTCCACTAATAAACATCCCGTCAATTATCTAAGCCCCATTTCGGACTTTAATTTTCAATAAATGTTTGGTGTTCTAAAAGCTTCAAACTTATTATCAATTTGTAACAGATGGCCAAATCATGAAAATTGCTATTAGTATACTACCACACAATTTACTGCAGCTGGATTCTTGAGTTTGAGGAAAGTTATTATATTCTGCAAAAGTAAAACTAAAAGTTCCACCTGTTAGCTTTGAGAACACATTCTCAAAGCCAATTTAAAACAAAAAGTCAATGACGCATACTAACTTCTGATTTTTAAGGTATAGCTTAAGTAGCTATTGCCACATTTAAAATCTGTTCCACGTGTGATTCAAATATGACATTATTGTGCAATACGCCACTTTTGAAGGGAGCCAACTTTTGAAGTGAGTTCAATGTATTAATTTCAAACCCAAGTCCAGAAAATAAAGCAACAAACCTAAATGAAAAGATGCAGATCAATGTATCTCAAATTAGCAGAAGCATTGTTTCAAAAGCTTTGATGAATAAATTAAATCAAAATATTCTATTTTTAAATGTAATCTAACAGTGCTCACTGAAGAGCCACAGCACACAATTACATTAGCAATCAATATTTAGGCATATTATCATAAAAATAGGGCAATCCCAATGTGTTTTTAGCTCATCAAAACATGATGACATCATGCTGAATTTTCAACCCATTCAGAAGTACTTTTTCATTCATTTCGTGTGTCAACCGTTCAGATGACTAATGTGGACCAGATATGTGCACCATTCTGAACATTGCATAGTAAGCAGATCAATGAACGATTTAACTCCTTGATTCTTACGAGATCAGAAAATGTTTTAATCATAAAATCAATTCCAAGTTGCACCAAAGCAAAAGAGTAAACGAACATGAAACTATTTTAATATTTTCCAAAGACCATGTCATTAAAACTTTTCGAACTTACAGATCGACTCTGTAGCATTAAAAAGTTTTTTTTTCGTTTAATCTGTTCCTCCCATTATCTTTATCATGAGGGATTAACAATTTGCATCAAACACAAAACAGTTTTGTTAATTCCACTCAATACCCGAAGCGCAAATACAACCGAAGCACTGCGTTGACAAAAATGGCCTTTTTGTCATTTCAGTGGTCCATTCCCAGCAGGTCTCCTGCTGGATGCAGCACATCCTACTTTTTTTTAACCCTTCCCTGTTCCCCCACCCCCCCTCCCCAAAAAAATCCTGCCACATATTTACCAAATCTCCACTGGAGCTAAAGCAATCCGCCAAAGCTGCGAGCCTCAAACAAGAGAGGGAAAACAACAACACATCAAAACACCTGTTGCAAGACTGAAATTAAATTTCAAACCAGAGACCAAGATGAAATTAAAAGACCAATCTTAAAAGAAAAATTTAACAAACATGGCTGCCCTCCATACATCCAGCAGGCAGGCAGGCAGGCAAGCAGCAGCAATGCAGATTCAACCCCACACTGGCTTAAGAAAAAGAACGATTTGAATCTACCTTCACCCGTGCTTGCAGACATCGGAAATTATTAATCATGAATGCAATGAAACAATAGATAATTTTAAATTGAACAGATACTGGGGGGGCGGGGGGGGAAAGAGAAGAAGAGTCGGAAAAAAAATGCCAGAATCTCATTCCCTGTTCAGGAGGCTGACTGCCCAGCTTCCGATTGGACCAATTCAGGGCCTAGTTCCCTCTAAGTCGCCATTCTCATTCAACCACCTTTTATTTCCTGCTTTCCCTTCCCTTCACTCACTCAGACCCTCTCTATGCGGTTTATCCACCGCATTAAAAAAAGGTGGTTGGGGGGGGGGGGGGGAGAGAAAGGAAGCAATGGAAAGGCGTGAGATTGGTTAGTTTTTCATATATATATAAAAATGTAAGAGAAGTAGCGAACCTGTTTCATCCGTACATCATCCCGGGGGTGGGGATGGGGAGGGCTACTGTACTTTTGAAGGAGAGTGTACAGTAACTCTCACTCCCTCATCCTCATCATCCACCTTCTTCTTCCACCAAGCCAATCAGCGCGAAAATTCTCGCTTCCCATTGGCTGTGGCCCGGGAGGGGGGAGCGCGAGCAGGCGAGCGCGAGAGGGCAGGGTGAAGAAACGCCGGGTTTCACTCATTTGGAATTTTTTTTATAAAAAAAAGAAAATCTCCCATTAATTTTAAAATCCTGATTGCTCACCCGCCGTTTGCCCAGTGATGGTGGATGTTGTTTTAAAAAGCCGAACGTTGGAGACGCGTGACGTCAGGGCCCGGGCTCGGCCAGCATCATTCTCTCGCTCCTTTTTTTTGAAATGGAGAAAAGCTTCTTTTTTTCGGGCTCGAGAACGCGGGTGGTGGGGGGGGCCCAACGGCCAACCGGCCGCCCGCGCACGCGCCGCTCCCTCCTCTCCGAACCGAACCTGCTGATTTCCAAACAAAACGGCCACAGCTCGTGGCGGTCTCCCCCTCACGTGACCCGACCCGACCCGCCGCTCACAGACGCCCGTTGTTGACTTTCCCTCCCCGCTGGGCGGCCGATTCCGCCGAGCGGCTCGAGCGCGCCATTTCCGAACGGCGGGCCAATGAGAGGCGGGGCGGCGCGCAGAGAGGGGAGTAGCAGTGCTGGCTGTTGCTGGGCAGGATGACGGCGCGGCTTGCCGGACTGTATGTTATATTTTTTGATTGGTTGGTTGACGGCGGCGGGTTGGGTTTTTTCTCTTCGGCGGCGTCGCAGTGCAGCCCGCTGTAGGCCGGTGAACGGATGAGGAAATCGGAGTGGTGTTTTCACACAGTCAGAAAGCGAGAGAGAGAGAGCTTTGGGAGGAATATGATGCCTGGCGAGGGGTTGTGACTCATTGAAACGTGTAAAGACAGCGCAGACGTTTCTTCGTCTGCTTCATCAAATGGTCCTTCCCTCTCGGGTAGCTCTCACTCCGGACACTTCTCCCCCTCACCCTCGTCAACGGCACTCCATAACCAATAACGAAAATGACCTTCATGTTGTTCACAAGCTGCCGGTCCTCCGTATGGAAGACGCCGAACGTCGTGTGCCGGGGAATGAGGAAAGGTACGTGCAAGTTCTCCCCACAGAGAGCGAGGCCTTCACGTTAATGCCGCTTATGTTTTATTCATGTTGCGAGCAGCGATCACAAAGCCGATGGGTGTCAGTCATTAATTTCAGATCAATAATGTCCATTTGGGGAGTGCTCTCTTGTGTCTGTGTGGCAAAGGAAAACTGCGGAAAGTTGGGCGGATTCATTTAAATTTAGAGTAGGCCCGAGTTGCAGGTGGGCGGCTTACCTTTTTCGGTTGTCAGAGATCAAATGTTCAACATTTTAAATACCCCCCTCCCTCCCCGAAGTGAAATATGGTCATCAGTTGCTAATATATCTTTTTCTTAAAAGCCATCATGTAAAATGGGCCTAGGAACGTCGGATGTTTTCTCTCTTTCGCACACCAATGGTTTGATGGCGGTGACTGTTGCTATGTTGTCAATCTCTGGTGAAACAATTTGTTGTCAATGCCCTTTAAATTCCGCTGTCTTCGACAGATCAAATGTGCGGGCCGCTGAGATTCACTTAACACAGCGATTTGGCCTGGGCTGTTTTGCTGAATCTGATCTCTGATCAGATTAATTTTATATTTTAGCAACCTGCTTGCTTCTATGTTGTCTTAAATAACCTGGCCAACTGGTAGAAGTCGGGAGGGGTCTTCAGCTCTAGATTTTGACTGCCCAGTAAATTTAATTCCTATTAGAGGCAGACGCTGACAAAGAAGGATGGAAATGCTCAGGTCAGGCAGCATCTGTGAAAGAAAGAAACATAATCTTTTTGGGTCGATATTTCGCCACAACTGTCAAGTGTTAGATGTAACAGGATTTAAGCAAATGCAGAAATAGGGATGGGGGGACATGGCTGGAAAATGCTGGATAAACTCAGGAGTATTCGTGGAGAGAGAAACGTATTGGGGTGGACGGATTGTAGAAGGAAATTCAAATATTGCCTAAGCTTAAAAATGTGAAACAACGATTTTTTTTTACACATACACACTGATACAGCCTTATTAAGAACCTTTGGTTGAGGGGGGGGGGGTCGGTGGTGGGTTCAAATAAATCGTCTTAACTTATCTGAAGGAGCTTGCTGTTTTTAAAGCAACCTGGTTAAATTCTTACTGCAAATTGCGATCATTTACTTCTGCTTGCTGCTAAATGCTGGGGCTATGTCATGTTTTCCTAGCAGGTTCTAAAGGACTACGAATGCACAAAGCTTTGTCTCTTGGACCCTGGTTCAATGTGTGTAATTAATGCAAATACATGGCACAATTTTAATTATATACCAAGTTAAGCATTGAAGATTATTTGGATTAATGATTCCAGTGGTCATATCTCTTGCATATTGTTATGAAAGAAATTTTGGATCTTATAACTATAATTAGGGCTTTGTGATATTTTTGTTTTTTTGTATTTGACCATTTCTTTATAGTCTCCAAAATACAAGTGACAGATTTCTTGTACTTCTCAAATTGTGATATCCATCTAAAATAAATGATGGTTTATTTTAAAGAGGCTAAGTTACTGAGAACAAGCTATCTTCTCCAAATCCTAAGGCTTTGTTTTTAAATGAACCATCACATGGGTTGCACTTGGAACACTTAGTATCACCCAAGAACAGATAGATAAGCTAATCTTTATATTGGTTCAGTTGTTGTGACCTCACAAAATGAGATTCCAGTACCATAACTAAATAGTGTGCACAATGTTTTGGCTCTAAGTTAGAGCTTCAACACCCTAATCAGAGATTTGAGAGCAATGGGATGTGATCTCACATGGATCATATTAAAAAGATGGTCTGTTATGAAGATGCTAAAGTGAAAAAAGGTCAACCATTTGAACCCCGCTGCTTTAATGTTAAGCAATTTGTAAGATTGCATAATGTCATCTGAGCAGCCGGGAGTTTGCGTTACGATTAACTTACAAATGAATTCAATCTGGAAATGAAAAAAAAGAATGAATCAGTAATTGTCATTGCCATAACAATATAAATGTTTCAATAACAACTTGCACTTATAAAGCACATTTATAAGTGTTTCACACCTACACTATTATGTGGAACTAACATGGGATATACAGAAATTGACCATTTGACCCAACCAACCCAGGTCCATGTTAATACTCAATTTGCCTTTTCCCATATTTCCTTATCTGAATCTACCCTCCCTTCCCTTTGCCCTCAAATGCTTGACTAGCTTCCCCTTGAATGCATCCATGTGACCTATGTACAATTTGACACAAAGCCACATAAAATAGTACAAGTGTAGATGAACAAAAGTTTGGCTAAATAAATTTGTGTTAATGAGTGTCTTAAATCTCTAAAAAGCTGAATAGTTTAGTCCCAATGGTGAAGCAATTAAAATTGAGTTGCTCAAGAGACCAAATAGATGAGCACAGAGGGTTGTGGGGCTGGTCAGAGTAGGTGAAGCCCTGGTGGCATTTGAAGGAATTGGTGAGTATCTTAAAATTGAAGCAATAGGTAAGTGAACACGGGTTATTGGGTAAACAGGACTTTGTCCAATTTGGACATGGGCAGCATGATTTTCAATTACCTCAAGTTTATGGACGATATAGTGAGGTCCAGTGGTAACAAAGGCATGAATGAGGACGTAGCTGTAGCAATGTGGTTGGTGAATGAGAAGGCCAGTTGGGATTTTGAAACTGCATTTCTTACTGAATTGCAGCATGGCTATTTTTTCCCAGGATAGGCAATGCAGGCGTTAGCATTGGGATATGGAAAGGAGATTTTGGTGGGAAGTGATAGGAGAGTTTATCAGAGCTGCTGGCCTTATCTGAGATTGATACAATGGTTGTAGTAGGGCACATGATAAGGTCAGTATAATAAAATTAGGTAGACCAACTTGTATGCTAAATTTGAAAATGACAAAGGTGTACCTAGTTCGGTTAATCATGCCATGTCCTCCTTGACAACATCTGTGTGTCACACATGCTGCATTAGAATTTTCAACTAATATCTCAAACTCTTCCTTCACCATCTCTGGCCATGCTATCTTACTGATAGGGTAGACCCTTCAGCACAGACATATAAGGTTGGTGGGGACTGACCCTAGGAGTCCTCAGAGGTGACTTTGGAACCCATGGAGATTCATATTATCAGGTTGATATTGATAAGGACATCTGGTTCCCACTTACTTCCCTCACTTGGTTGATGAATCCTCACTTCTCCATGCTGCACACAGCTTTGAGGAAGTATTGATTGGAGCAAGAAGACAATACACTCTGGGTGGGGTTTTTCAGTGCTCATTACCAAGGGGTCCAGTAGCATCATTACTGACCTAGCTGGCTGAGTCCTAAGCCCTGGACTGAGGTGCCAGGATGGGCTTGGGCAGGTGCTGAAAAAACTAACATGAAGGAAATCATTTCACCCTCAACAATCTACTCATTATTCAAGCGTCTGTCCATGATGTTAGGAGCCATGACCACTGTGGAATCCTTGTGGAGACAAAGTCCTGTCCTTAGAGGGGGTACCCTCCATCATGCTGTGCTGTGCCACTACTGTGTTCAATGGGCTAGATTCAGAAGAGACCTAGCAGCTGCAAATTGGGCATCATACGGTGCTGTGGGCCATCAGCAGCAGGATTGTCATTAACCACAATCAAGTTAGGAGATCAACCTTGGTACAATGAGTAGAAGGTAGCAGGCCAGGATTAACAGTGGCTGAACCTAAAAATAAGATGTCAACTTGGTGAAGCTATGACGCAAGACTACATGCTTGATAAACAGCAGAATTATGCATTAGGCAGAGCTAAACGATCCTTCAGTTACTGGATGGGGTGTCAATGTCTCTGTCAGTGAAGTAAAAGGAGAACATTATATAGCAAAAAGCATCTCAGAAGCTCTTAATGTGGAAATTGGTGTGATCAATGAAATGTGAAAAACTGGGATGAAGAAGTCTTTACAGAGAGTGAGACGTAAACAAGAAGTTTACAAGCATCATGATGGTGTAGAAGGAGACCATTCAGCCTATTAGATCTGTACCAGCTCTCTCTAGCAGTCCAATCTGTCCTGTTCCTCTGCATTATCCTCATAGTCCTAAGGTTTGTTTCCCCTCAAATGCTCATCCAATTTCATTTTGAAGTTGACATCTCCATTGCCATTTCCCTAGTAGGTAGCAGTTCCAGATCATTATCACTTACAGCATTTTGTTTTTTAAAGTTCTTCTCTGCAATCCCTCTCCATCTCTTACTCAAAACCAGATATCTTTGAATCCTTATCCTTATACTATCAGCTAATAGGGACAACTTCTTCCTTTTGTCTATCACGTCGAAATCTGGAATAATCTTGCGCATCTCTTTCAAATCTCCCTTCAGTTTACTTTTGAAGGAGAACAATCCCAGCTTCAACCTAACCTTGTAGCTAAAATTCCTTGGAACCATTCTGGTAAATTGCCTTGGCACCTTCTCAAGGATCCTTGCGTTCTTCCCAATGTGCAGTAGTGACTAGGATTCTCTACTTGTGACCGAACCAGTGCTCCATAAAGATTCAGCATAAACTTCCCTGTTTTTGTTTTCTCTCTATGAAGCCTAAAAATCCCTAATGTATTCTGAATTAGACTCCCGATATGTCCTGCCACCATCAAAGATCTATGCACAGAGCCCCCACATCCTTCTGTCCCTGCCCATTCTTTTGAATTATTGCCATTAAATATATATTGATTCTCCCCGTCTCTTTTGTCAAAATGCATCACCTCACATTTTTCTGAATCAAATTCAGCCTACTGGCTTATCTACATCATGTTGCAGTTGATTGCTGTTAACATTACTAATTGCCCCACCTCTGAGTTTGGTATCTATAAATTTTGAAATTTTACTCTTATTTTTAAGTCCTTTTCATGTTTCAAACAAAGCAGTGGTTCTACCACTGACTCTGAGGGATCACCACTCTCTACCAATACCCTGTCTGAAACACAGCCATTTATCACAAGTCTGTTTTCTGCCATGAAGCTAATTTCTCTTTTTTTGCCAATGAAGTCAATTTCTTTTCCTCACCAATGAAATAATTTCTTTTTTTTCGCCAAGTTGACACTAATCCTCCTTTTCCATGAAACTCAATTTTGTAAGTGAACCTTTAAAGTGGTGCCTGGTCAGATGCTTTCTTAAAATTCAAGTAGACAGCATTCTTTTCAACCTTCTCTCTTTCTTATTCAAAAAAATCATTTATCTGCCTTTTACAAATTCGTTCCAGCTCTGCTTAATTAACTCAAGCCTCAAGTGCCTATTGATTTTTGTCTTCCCTGATTATTGTTTCTAAAGTCTTATCCAGCAGTTATCTTAAATTGAGTCTGAAGTTACTTGTATTATCCTTGCACACTCCCTTGAAAAAGGGTGGTACGTTTCCCATTCTCCAATCCTCTTGCATACCTAAGGAAGATTGGAAAATGGTGGACATGCACGCACATTCTGCACCCAATGTTTTAGCAACTTGGGATTCTGGCCATCCAACCAAGTGACTTATCCGTTTTTAAACTGTTAGGATGTTTGCAACTCAGAAGCAGCATCCTCAGCTTGTGGGTGTTGAGTCAACTACAATATCGTATGTGGGATTGAAGTCAGATGTGACTGGTATCCTTTTCTGAAGGACATTAAATGAGTCAGGTCGGTTCTGCAGCAATCCAGTAGCTTTCACGGTTGTGTTTTTTTTTCTGTAGTGTCAGGTCTTACATTACAACATATTTACTGAATTCTATTTCATCACTATATATGGATTTAAACTCTCTCTATCTCAAGGTTATTAGCTACCACTAATGACATAGCTACTGTACCTGCTTCTGGATCTTTTCTGTTGATGCTTAAATATCCATATAGAATGATATTTTAAAAGAATAATTAGTTTATGTATTTTTTAAGACTATCAAGACAGATTTTTAAAAAGGGCAGGCTTTTATGATGTAATGACTCATAAGGAAGCTTTTATGAGATCATTGATATTTCCACTGTGGACAATGAAGCATCAGATTCAACCCTAGTGTTTAGTTTAAACTTTATCGAATGTTCAACAATCCAACATTAAGTTAGGTAAGGTTACTAAATTTATCTATCAATATAAGTTGGCTATTAACAAATCAAGAAGCTAAAATGTGTTATTAGAATGTATTTGCTGGACAGTGCTATATAAGCATTATGGCAGCAAGGAAAATAAATCTCTCTGAAGCTATGATAAAAGAAAGACTTTAAATTATGGAACAGGAGGAGACGACCAGAAATGGCACAGAACTCATCGGATGTCAACCTAATTTATTGTTGTTAGTGTTTTCATAGGAATATTTGCTACTTCATAATCCATTGAAGGATTTGGATGAAATCAAATATCAGTTGTTAGTTTTCCTTTATCCCTTTTTGGGACAATAGAACGATATTGCATGAGTGCAACACTATCAGACAAGTTCTCTTTCTATCTCCACCACGCACCTACTTATGAGGCAGGCACTATTATTGCAAAAAAAAAGCAGGTCAGTCAAACTTCAAATTAAAAATGAAAACCTAGAGTTTTATATGATGATCTTGTTCTTATTGTTCATTACACTGATGCTATGATGTTAACTGAGATCTTCAAATGAACAAATAGGGACAGTACATGCTCATGCTCCACGTTAATCTGGGTGACTACTTGGGCTTGGAATTATGGCAAGCAATGTAAAGCAACCCTTGCTGGTATTCCTATTGTAGTGGAGAATTTCTTGTTTTCCGAGCTGTGATAGTAAAACTAACCAAAGTTTGCTTTGCAAAAACAACTAGCTTTTATTATCGCAAAACTGCATGCAGTATATGGCAGAGTCTTGGAGACAGAGAAGAGTCCCTACAAACTGCTGATTCTATACCAAGACTGCGCCAGCTACAAGAATCAGTTCCATAGTCATACCTTTTTCTTATCAGTGTACATGTTCAATTAGTAATACAAGCAGTAATACATCATCAATTGTATTAGGATTCGGTAACCTCTAAGACCTCTTTGTCTTATCAATAATATTATTATCTTGTACCTTGAGGAGACAAGAAGGTTCTGTGATTTCTGATAATGTCTTGTTTTCTGATGTAATAAGAATTTCTGTGACTCCTTCATAAATGCCTGTACCTGCGTAAGTAGTAGTTTTCACTGAACCCAGGATCAGACTCACCAGTTGGTCATCTGATTTTCTTGCCCTTCTGTGCACTGGGTCCCCAAAGATGAGGAACGTGAGTAAATCACACCAAGTTACTAATGTAAAAAAAATTCACCAAGAGTAAATTAAGTCTCAGTCATTTCAAATGTGAGAGAGACTGATAGCTCTTGATGTTCTTTTGCATGCCAAACAAGTAAACAAACTCAAATTCATTTAGGGATAAATTAAAAGGGGCAGCCCCCCAAAAAGGAAGGGAGGGAACAGCCCAAACAAAAAACAAAGTCGAAAGGAAACTTAAAACATTAAATCAAAATGTGATTGTCGGGGTCTATAATACACCCTAGCCCCTGCGCTGCCCGGTGGGTGTGGAAAGCATCAACTGTGCCCACGGACACAGCATGTTCCCTCTCCAGGGACACCTGGCCGTGAATGTAGCCGCGGTAGCTGATAGCTCTTGATCTGTACATGAAAATAGCTCAAACAGATTTTGGTGCTAGTGCCCCATACAGTCCCATTCACCCTAAAATCTCAAGTAGTTACAGAGCACTAACCTGTGTTGTTTGCAATGGAACAGCCAAATTTCAGTTTGTATTTTGTCAGTGACATATTGTAGGAAATGGAATATTGATTCACATTTCACAACTGAAACTAGATAGATTTTTTTTAAAAGGAAGATTAAGTACTTTGAGTGGCCAGTGAGCCATAAAGGCAATTCTTACTGCAGGATAATATATTGTTATTGAAAATTGAAATTTTTCTTCATTGCATTGAAAACAATAAGTACCTGAGTGTGTTTATAATCTTACAGAATGTAGTCTTTTTAAAAAGAGTGAAGTTGCAGCAATTATTTGATCTTTTGTATCTTTTTCCCGATGAAGAAGATGGAAGAGAGAATGTCCTGGGTGCATGGGGTCCTTGATTATGCTGGCCACTTTGCCGAGGCAGCGGGAGGTGTAGACAGAGTCAATGGATGGAGGCTGGTTTGCGTGAAGGATTGGGCTATGTTCACAACCTTTTGTAGTTTCTTGTGGTCTTGGGCAGAGCAGGAGCCATACCAAACTGTGATACAACCAGAAAGAATGCTTTCTATGGTGCATCTGTAAAAGTTGGTGAGAGTCGTAGCTGACATGCCAAATTTCCTTAGTCTTCTGAGAAAGTAGAGGCGTTGTTCAGCTTTCTTAACCATGGTGTTGGCATGGAGAGACCAGGACAGGTTGTTCGTGATCTGGGCACCTTAAAATTTGAAGCCCTCGATCATTTCTACTTCATTCCCATTGTGGACAGGGGCATGTTCTCCTTTACGTTTCCTGAAGTTGATGACAACCTTCTTCATTTTGTTGCAATTGCGGGAGAGATTATTATCGCTACACCAGTTCACCAGATTTTCCATCTCATTCCTGTACTCTGTCTCATTGTTTGAGATCTGAACCACTATGGTGGTGTTGTCAGCAAACTTGAAAGTCAAATTGGAGGGGAATTTGGCTGCACAGTCATAGGTGTATAAGGAGTATTGTTGGGGGCTATAGTAGTAGCGTTGTGGGGAACTGGTGTTGAAGATGATCATGGTGGAGGTGTTGTTGCCTATCCTTACTGATTGTGGTCTGTGGGTTAAGAAGTTCAGGATTCATAAGAACATAAGAAATAGGAGCAGGAGTAGGCCATCTGGCCCTTCGAGCCTGCCCCGCCATTCAATAAGATCATGGCTGATCTGTCGTGGCTCAGTTCCACTTTCCCGCCCTCTCCCCATAACCCTTAATCCCCTCTCTTATCAAAAACCCATCAACCCGCTTCTTAAAAATATTTAGCGAGGCAGCCTCCACCACTTCAACGGGCAGAGAATTCCAGAGATTCACCACCCTTTGAGTGAAGAAGTTCCTCCTCAACTCCGTTCTGAACCGCCCCCCCTTTATCTTGAGGCTGTGCCCCCTAGTCCTACTGTCTTTTTTGAGCGGGAAGAGTCTTTCCACCTCTATCCTATCCATCCCATTCATCATCTTATACGTCTCAATGAGATCTCCCCTCATTCTTCTAAACTCTAACGAGTACAAGCCTAGTTTATTCAGCCTCTCCTCATAGCTCAACCCCCTCAACTCCGGTATCAGCCTAGTAAACCTCCTCTGCACTCCCTCCAAGGCCAAAATATCCTTGCGCAGGTGCGGCGCCCAAAACTGCACACAGTACTCCAGCTGCGGCCTCACCAATGCCCTATACAGCTGCAGCAAGACCTCCCTACTTTTATATTCAATCGCAGAGGGTGGAGCTGCGGCCCAGGCCACAGAGTTTGGAGATGAGTTTCATAGGAATGATGGCGTTGAAAGCTGAGCTGTAGTCAGTAAATAGGAGTCTGACATAGGTGTCTTTGTTATCTAGGTATTCCAGAGTTGAGTGCAGGGCCAGGGAGATGGTGTCTGCAGTGGACCTGTTGCTGCGGTGGGTGAACTGTAGAGGATCCAGGTAGTCTGGTAGGCTGGAATTGGTTTGTCCCATGACTAGCCTTTTGAAGCATTTCATAATGATGGATGTCAGAGCCACTGGATGATAATCGTTAAGACTTGGCTTTCCTTTGGTACTGGGATGATGGTCATCTTCTTGAAGCAGATAGGGACCTCAGATTGTTGTAAAGAGAGGTTGAAGATGTCTGCAACTACCCCTGTCAGCTGATCCACGCAGGATCTGAGTGCTCGTCCAGGTATCTCATCCAGGCCAGTTGTTTTCTATAGGTTGACCTTCGAGAAAGCTGCTCTGACATCTGCAGTGGTGACCTCAGGAACGAGTTCATCCCAGGCTTCCAGGATAGTAGATGTGCTCTCACTGATCTCTTGCTCAAAACAGGCATAGAATGCATTAGGGAGGGGTGTGTTGGAGTTGATGATTTTACATTCCCTTATCTTGTAGCCTGTTAAGTCTTGCAGACCTTGCCATAGTTGGCAGGTGCCTGTGTGGCTAGCCTGGGACTCTAGCTTGGTCCGGTACTGTCTTTTGGTATCTTTGATGGATCTCCTTAGATCGTATCTGGCTTTCTTCTTTAGACTGGGGTTACCTGACTTGAATGCCTCGGACCTACACTTCAAGTGGCGGATATTCCTGTTCATCCATGGTTTCTGGTTGGGAAACACACAGATTTGCTTCTTTGGCGTACAGTCTTCTACACACTTATTAATGAAGTCAGTTACTGTAGTGGCGTAATATTTCAGGCTGTTCGCAAAGCTTTTAAATAGTTTGTTGTTAAATCATCACAAGAAGGCCATTGGAAAGTGATGTTAATTGGAAAATGCTGTATTATGCAAAGTTTTAGAAATTTATGTCACCAGCATGACAATGCTCTTTTCCATATACATACTTCATAAATTTGGGTGGCAGGGGGTGTGGAGGAAATCAGAATATCACCATCTGGTAGCATAATTGCCTTTACTAATTCCATCCTTGATCAAACATGAGAATTTTGTGTTTTAATTTATAATTACCTTCATATCTAGGCAAGATTTATCTTGTTAGTGTTCTCCAGCATCTATTTTGTGATGTGTAAATGCTTATACCACATTTTGGGTGTTAGCACAGTTATTTTAAGGTAAAATAAACATAAACAAGCATTCCTTCCTGTGTTAAGGAAGGTGTCTAAATATTTTGTAACCTTATTTGATCAATGACCTAAAATTACTAGTGTTCTTTTACTTAGGCAACTTTATTGCCTAATGTTATAATCATTTGACGAATTAATTTGCCGAGTTGAACCAAGGAAAATATTTATGTCTGTTTGCTATTACCCTGTTGCAGGTGGTGTTCGTGAAATTGCCTGCCTTAAGTGTACTGCACTAAGATTGACAAGCCACAGGTAAGAAAATTATTTATTGCCAAACAATGATGCTGTTTTTCTTGAATGAGTTCACTCATTAAAGGTGAATGTATGTTTTCCAAGCTAACCTTTGTTGATTTCCCCAGTACACATGAGGATGTTCTGTTAAATGACATTTTAGCTGGTTACAGGCCAATTCTTTGTAATTTGATGGTGTTAATTAGTGACTTGGTAAAGGAATTGTTCTTTGGGATGGGATATTAAATGTTGCAAATGAAATGAATCAGTTTTGATGCTGCTGAAAAACTAGGATCCCTCTGTCTCCCTTTTCAGATTCAAGTCCAACTTGTCCTCAGTCTTTCCACACCACTGATCTCCTCTTAGACAGTCTATTCCAGAAATTCAATACTCTAGAAGATAATTTAAATGTAAGCTATGTGTACATTTTCCCTAACCTTGAGCCCCTGTCCTTTCTTTGCAGCTTTTGTGCCATGGAGGACCTTGAAAACAGGTCCTTCATCCCAATTGGTCCATGCTGCCCAGGTTTTAACCATTAAGCTAGTCCCAATTGCCTGTTTTTGGCCCATATTCCTCTATACCAATCTTACCCATGTAACTGTCCAAATGCTTTTTAAAAGACACAGTTGTACTCGCTTCTACTACTACCTCTGGCAGCTCGTTCTGGACACCCGCTACCCTCCACATGGAATAATTGCCCCTCTGGACTCTTTTGTACCTTTCTCCTCTCACCTTAAACCTATGCCCTCTAGTTTAAGACTCCACTACCTCTGAAGAAAGATGTTGACTATCTACCTATTTGTGCCATTCTATTTTATACACCTCTATAAGATCACCCCAAACCGAAATTCTCGAACTTATCTGACAATTTGATTTTTCACATTTTGTTTTTATTTGCTGTTTATTTACATTGCTTCATTAGGACAGTGGGCAATTTAAATGCATGAAAAAGAGTTCCAATTATTGGGAATATTTTAAAAATATTAGGCGTGATGATATGACAGATAAATTGACCAGCGACTGAGAAGATGCTCTTTGGACTTCAGGGCTTCAGTTCATCCTAAAAATTTATTAGGCCACAAAAAAATGTGATTTGCAATTCTTTTTCATTTATTTGTTACATGGTTACTGATTGTTTTTATTTCACGTGTCATAGTACTCAGAAACCAAGTGCTGGAAAAACTGATCAGGTCTGGTAGCATCTGTGGAGAGAGATACTGAGTTGATTGGAGTCTAATATGAATCTCTGGAATGGTTCTGAAGGACAATCACGGTCGGACTCGAAACATTAACTCTGTTTCTCTATCTACAGATGTTGCCAGATCTGAGTTCTTCTAGCATTCACTGATTTCATTTCAGATTTCCAGCATCTGCAATATTTTGCTTTGAGATGAAGAAGTGATTGTTTGATTTTGATTTGATTTATTATTGTCATATGTATTAGTATATAGTGAAAAGCATGGTTTCTTGTGTGCCATACAGACAAAACATACCATACATAAAGAAAAGGAGAGGGTGCATAATGTAGTTTTAAAGTCATAGCTAGGATGTAGAGAAAGATCAACTTAATGCAAAGTAGGCCCATTCAAAAGTCTGATGTCAGTGGGGAAGAAGATGTTCTTGAGTCGGTTGGTATGTGATCTCAGATTTTTGTATCTTTTTCCCAATGGAAGATGGTGAAAGAGAGAATGTCTGGGGTGTGTGGAGTCCTTGATTATGCTGGCTGCTTTGCCAAGACAGCGGGAAGTGTAGACAGAGTCCATGGATGGGAGGCTGGTCCATGAATAAAGCCAAGTTGAATTTACCTCCAGTGCAATAAATTTTTTATTCACAATGCTGATTATTATGTTATACATTGCTATCAGGTAAAATAAACCAAACCTCCTTTTGTGAGGACAGTCTTGTTGGGCTGCAGTTCCATAAATGCCGGACTGCTCTCTGGAGTTTTAGTGCTCTATTTGACAATGCTGAAATTGCTGAGATGCATTTAGCCTGTGCTTAGCACTGAATAATTATCAGATTCAGAAATCCTGAATAATTTTCCAAACGTTGGCTTGGCGATAACCAAGTCTCCTATTCTCCACCTGCATACCCTCCTGACAAAGCTCAACTATATCGATGTGGACTGGCAATTAAACTATCATGTTCCTGGTCTTTGACATGCTGCCTTTACCTGAGTACTTTGAATGAACTAGTGCTGTGGGCAGTCTTTTACTATATCGCACCCACTTCAGATATTCAAAGAATATCCAAATATCTTCAGTCAGGCTAGAAGATTATGTTTTGCTGTTTCCTGTGTCTCTCTACATCCCTCCCTCATCATGGCAATAATACTTGCATAGTAATATCTTCACGATCTAAAGTTCATCTTTTGATTTGGCATAAGATGCATTACAGATATTTTATTTAAAAAGATGACACCAAGATTGGGGGAAAGGCAAATTGTGCGGAGGGTGTGGAGAGTCTGCAGAAGGATCTAGATAGGCTGGGCGAATGGGCCAGGAAATGGCAAATGGAATTTAATGTTGGCAAGTGTGAGGTGGTCCACTTTGGTAGGAAGAATGGTAGGAAGGACTATTACTTACGTGGCGAAAAACTGCAGCAGGCGACGGTGCAGAGGGACCTCGGGGTCCTTGTGCATGAGTCGCAAAAACCCAGCTTGCAGGTGCAGCAGGTGGTCAGGAAGGCGAATGGGATGCTGGCCTTCATAGCGAGGGGGATTGAATATAAAAGTAGGGAGGTCTTGCTGCAGCTGTATAGGACATTGGTGAGGCCGCAGCTGGAGTACTGTGTGCAGTTTTGGGCGCCGCACCTGCGCAAGGATATTTTGGCCCTGGAGGGAGTGCAGAGGAGGTTTACTAGGCTGATACCGGAGTTGAGGGGATTGAGCTATGAGGAGAGGCTGAATAAACTAGGCTTGTACTCATTAGAGTTTAGAAGAATGAGGGGAGATCTCATTGAGACGTATAAGATGATGAATGGGATGGATAGGATAGAGGTGGAGAGACTCTTCCCGCTCAAAAAAGACAGTAGGACTAGGGGGCACAGCCTCAAGATAAAGGGGAGGCGGTTTAGAACGGAGTTGAGGAGGAACTTCTTCACTCAAAGGGTGGTGAATCTCTGGAATTCTCTGCCCGTTGAAGTGGTGGAGGCTGCCTCGCTAAATATTTTTAAGAAGCGGGTTGATGGGTTCTTGATAAGAGAGGGGATTAAGGGTTATGGGGAGAGGGCGGGAAAGTGGAACTGAGCCACAACAGATCAGCCATGATCTTATTGAATGGCGGGGCAGGCTCGAAGGGCTAGATGGCCTACTCCTGCTCCTATTTCTTATGTTCTTATGTTCTTAAATCTTACACATTTTCTTCTCACCGAGTCTCTCAGCAATTGAAAGCACCTCAAAATTTTAAATGTCTAAGAAAACCAAGATTCTAATCTGAAGCACAATTTAACTGGTGCCATGGTGTGAATAGCAGTTACGATTTCAATTTAACAGAAGAATATATATGCCTTATAAATATTTTAGAAAGCAAAATCATGGTCTCATCTGCCTTTAACGCAAACACAAAATCTCAGCAGAAATTAGAGCATAAATGGGGAGAGAATAGAGCTAATGATGCTGTCAGACCTGCTGAGATTTTCCAGTACTTTTTTGTTTCAGATTTCAGCATCCATAGTAATTTGCTTTTATTTCATCTGCCTTAGTTAAAGACCATATTATCAAGCTTGCATCGGTTTTCAATTATGTATTCATAGAATTCCTACAGTGCAGAAGGAGCCTGCACCAACAACAATCCCACCAGGCCCTGGCCCCGTAATCCCACATATTTACCCTTCTAATCCCTCTGACACCAAGGGGCAATTTATCATGACCATTCAACCTAATCTGCACATTTTTGGACTATGGGAGGAAACTTAAGTCACCCAAAGCCAAAACTGAACCTGGTTCCCTGGTGCTGTGAGGCAGCAGCACTGACCACTATGCCACAATTCCTTTCATTAATATGGATTGTTGCCCTTACATTAAATTCAACTACGAAATTAAGCTATTTTAATGTCATTGGATTTATTTTTAAAAATTGTTGTAGAAATAGATGTCATTAGAAATAAATTTTGAGCCGCGTGTGCAATCAGATTTGTGCTATTTTTAGAGTCTAATTTTAAAAAATGTCTGCAAGAATTTTTCTCTTCAATTCTTTCACAAAATCTTGATTTATTTAGAATAATTATATTCATTTTCAAGAACTGGGTCTAATTTGTTACTAAATTATGTTGCCAAAATGACTTCAATGAATAACTAGAATTTTTGGTTTGATGGAGGTTGTGGTCTCTTTGGAGGAAAAACCTGAAGAAAGATCAGCCTTGAGTACTTCTTGGTTGATGATGATGGTATCACATTAGATAGGGATGCTGTGTGGCATAATTAGAAAGTCAACACAAAGGAATGAAAATACAAATAGCTTTTTGAAGGAGATTTTTGTACTGGATGAATTTGATTGTTCATTGATGATGTTTCAGGGACTCAGACACGTTCACTTTTGCAATGTGAGTGAATTAAACAGTGAGTTTAATAATTAACAATGGCCATTCAGCTCCTTAAATCTGCTTGGCCATTATAGGAAATTATTGCTTACTCAATTAACTCTGTTAGTAAATCATGATAAAATGAAAAATAAGAAATCCAATAATTGACAGTGTGTTTTAAGAAGAACGAGCTATTTTAAAATGAAAATTATAGAATTATATACAGATTGACTGAAAGGTTTTTGATATGCTGATTAGCTGAGCAACACTGGAAACTGCCATTGTTGCCAACTTGTCTTAGGTAGATGTTAAAGTGTCAAATGGTGAAGTAAAGATGGTAAAAGTTTCCAAAGAGATGATGGGGAGGATAAATTTTACACTAGCATTCTAAATGGCAAATTTATGTAGTAAAGGTAGTTAAGATCGAACCAGGGCATTGGGAAAAGAATTATAGAAGAAAGACATCTAGGGGTATAGATTCACAGCTCCTTGAAAGTGGAGTCAGAGTTGGACAGGGTGTTGAAGAAGACAGTTGACATGCTTAGTTTCATTGGTCAGAACATTGAATATGGGAGCTGGGACATCTTGTTGAAGTTGTACAAGATATTGGTAAGGCCACATTTGGAATACCATGCATAGTTCTGGTCACCCTATTATAGAAGGGATGTTATTAAATTAGAAAGCATGCAGAAAAGATTTACTAGGGTGCTACCAATACTTGATGGTTTGAGTTATAAGGAGAGGCTGGGACTTTTCCCCTGGGTGTAAGATGCTTAGGGGTGATATTAAAGAAGTCTATAAAATAATGAGAGGCGTAGACAAGGTCGATAGATAGTCAACATATTTTCCCAAAGATAGAGGAATCTGCAGTTTGAAGACATAGGTTTAAAGTGAGAGTGAAGAGATACAAATGGGTCCAGAGGGACAATTCTACACATACGGTGGTGAATGTCTGGAATGAGCTGCCAGAGGTCGTAGTAGAATTTTGTCTTCTAAAAAGCATTTAGTTACATGGGTACGATGGGTATAGAGGGATTTGGGCCAAATGCAGACAACTGGGGCTAGCTCAATGGTTAAAAACTGGGTAGCATGGCCCAAGGGGCCTGTTTCGATGCTGTAAGCCTCTGAGTGAGTAATTTCTGAGAAGGTTAGTTCAGATAAGGGAAGATCAAAAGGAAAAGCAGTAAATCAGAAGCAGGTTCACCCTGTGCATCAGAGCTGTTTTGAGACCTTAGCCCACAGTGGCAAGCTGTGTCTACTCCCAACAAGTTGGCTGAAGCAAGCAAATTATCTAATCCTAAGGGATGTCGGTGCCTGGTGTGGCACGAATTGCAAGATTTTGCCTATAGTTTTAAAACCGATGGAATGTCTTTTGTGGAGGGTTAGCACAGAGGTTAGGAAAGTAGGGGGATTTGGAATTGGATGAATTGGAAGATGCTATGTGTAGCCATTAATGTGATTGTGTATTTTTGGTTGACTTTCTTGTTATACATTACATTATTTTAAAAAATTTATTTTCTTTAAAGTTAGCACAAAACCATCTGGGACATCCTTTGCTAGTCATTTTTTCTTACATTACACCAAATTGAGTTAAGAGCAGGCATTCCATGTTTCCTTTCTGGTATTTGGAATACCACGGTACTTAACATCAGCTGGGCTCTTGACATCATGTTGGGATGTATCCTTTAATATCCTAGCTAACAAATGCTTAAAAATACAGAATTAAAAGTATTAATTGAGCTGATGCCTGTTTTTTTACGTTGGAGAGAACTCCATATTTGGGATCACAGAATCATAGATCATTGCACAGAAGGATACCATGTAACTCAGCTCGCTGCAAGAGAAACTCAGGTAGTTCCACTGCCCAATCTTTTCCCATGGCCCCACAGATTTTGTATTCAGATAATTATCCAATTTCCTTTTAAATCTAAGAATGAACCTGCCTTCACCACACTATCCAGTATCAAAGTTTATTTATTAGTCACAAGTAGGCTTACATTAACACTGCAATGAAGTTACTGTGAAAATCCCCTAGTCACCACACTCGGCACCCGGGTACACTGATGGAGAATTTAGTGTGGCCAGTTCACCTGACCAGCACGTCTTTGGACTGTGGGAGGAAACCAGAGCAGTGACCCGAGCCGGGAGTTGATCCGGGTCTTTGGCGCTGTGAGGCAGCAGTGCTAATCACTCTGCCATCGTGTATTGCATCCCATGTCCTAAGCACCCACAGCATAGGACTGTTTTTCATCATGTTGCCTTTGGTTCTTTGCCATTGACCTTATATCAGTACTCTCTGGTTCTTAACTCTTCTCAGTAAGAAGTCTCACAACACCAGGTTTAAGTCCAACCAGTTTATTTGATAGTAATCCCACAAGCTTTCAGAAATGATGTTCCTTCGTCAGCTGTGTGGAAGGTTCTGGTCAGAGTTAACCAGAGTTCTGGTTGGATTTAAACCTGGTGTTGTGAGACTTCTTGCTGTGTTTATCCCAGTCCAACGCCGGCATCTCTACATTTTAACTCTTATGACATGGGTGCAGTTTCTTCCTATCTGCACATTTCGGATCTCTGATAGTTTTCAATACCTCTGTCACATCTCCCCTCAACCTTCTCTAAGGAAGACCGGTCCCAGCCTCTCTAGTGTATCTGTGTAACTTTAAAATATATCTATTCTTTCATTGGCCGTGGGCATCACTGGTTGGGCCAGCATCTGTTGCCCATCTGTAATTACCCTTGAGAAGATGGTGGTAAGCCACCTTCTTGAGTTGCTGCAATCCATGTGTTGCAGGAACACCCACAATGCTGTTTGGAAGGGAGTTCCAGATTTTGACTCAGCAGCAGTAAAACAATGACAATGTAATTTTTAAGTCAGGATGATTTGTGACATAAAAGGTGGTGTTTGCGGGTGATGGTGTTCCCAATCATCTGTTGCTCTTGTTACTCAATGCTAGAAGTCACAGATGCTAGAAGTCACAGATGCTATTGAAGGAGCCTTGCTGAGTTGCTCAGTGCATCTTGTAGATGGTACATGCTATTGCCATTGTTAGTTGTGGAAGGAGTACATATTTATTGGGCAGATGGAATGCAAATCAAGAGGACAGCCTTGTCCAGGATGACGGGCTTCTCTGGTCAATGGTAGTTCCTAGGTGGTTGATAAGAGGGGATTTAGTGATAATGTAATAATAATATCACTCACCTGGCTCCTAAATATTAGTATAAAGCACTTTACAGGATTGAAAGAGTTGGGTGTGCTTTTGTCCTTTGTGCCAAGGTCAGTGTTTTGGTCCATCATTAGTGCAGCTCAGGTGGCACAGTGGTTAGCACTGCTGCCTCGTGGTGCCGGAGACCCGGGTTCAATTCCCGGCTGGGTCACTGTGTGGAGTCTGCACATTCTCCCCATGTATGTGTGGGTTTCCTCTGGGTGCTCCAGGTTCCTCCCGCAGTCTAAAGATGAGCTGGTTAGGTGGATTGGTCATGTTAAATTCCCCTTGGTGTCAGGAGACGAGCTAGGATAAATGCATAGTGTTATGGTGATAGGGCTTGGGTGGGATTGTTGTTAGTGCAGACTCGATGAGACAAACGGCCTCCTTCTGCACCGTAGGATTCTAGGATCTGACTTCTGGCTTCATTCCTTATTGACCACAACTGCGTGATTTGGTAAAACTGTGATTTGCTATTGTTAAGAGACAAACACATTGTTGGTCTGGAATCATACGTAAATCACACCAGGCACATACGGCAGATTTTGTTCCCTGAAGGACATTAGTGAACGAGATTTTTTTTTTACAACAATTGACAGGGTTTCATGTCACCTTTACAGAGATGAGCTATTAATTCCAGATTTATTCAATTAATTTACATTCCACGAGCTGACATTGAACCATAGAATCCCTATGATGCAGAAGGAGGTCATTCGGCTCGTCGAGTCTGCACCAGTTCTTCAAAAAGCATCTTCCCCAGGCTCACTCCCCTGCCCTATCCCTATAACTCCATGTATTTACCACAGCTCATCCATCTAATCTACAAGTTTGGATACTTCAGGGCAACTTAGTATGGCCAGTCTATTCAATCTGCACACCTTTCGACTGTAGGAGGAAATTGGAGTACTCGGAGGAAACCCACACAGACAATCGTTCGAGGCCGGAATCGAACTCTGGTCCCTGGCACTGAGAAAGGCAGTGCTAACCACTGTGCAACTGTGCACCATGCTAGGATTTGAGCCCCTGTGCCCAGAGCATTAAACTGGACCTCTGAATTTTTATTCCAGTCACATTGTCACTATGCCACAAACTTCCCATAAATTCATCAATAGATGCTCCCATTTCTTAAATTAATCACTTGCTGAAAAAAGTACATTTGGTTAGATCTGCTCGTCACAAATTAATGTTAAAGAACAAAGAACAACCCAGCACGGGAAACAGGCCCTTCGGCCCAACGAGCCCACGCTGCCGCATCACCCTACACCTATTCTACCCTGCGTGTCTACGAATGGAACCCCTAACTTGCCAGATACAGGGGAGAATAGTGTCAATTTGGTAAAACCAAATTCTTGTTCTCCCAAATTACTTGAGTTCAGTTACTTTGTCCTTCATTTTCAATTCCAATAACTTCTGTACAGCAGATAATTTGATTTATTATTGTCACGTGTTGGGATATAGAGAAAAGTATGGTTTCTTGTGCACTGTTTCAGACAAAACATACCATTCATTGAGTACATAGGGGAGAAGGAAAGATCAGCTTAATAAATGGTAGGTCTATTCAAAAGCCTGATGGTAGCAGGAAAGAAGCTGTTCTTGAATCGGTTGGTACGTGATCTTCGATTTTTGTATCTTTTTCCTGATGGAAGGTGCTGGAAGAAAGTATATCCAGGGTGCGTGGAGTCCTTGATTTGGCTGGCTGCTTTTTTGAGGTAGTGGGAGGTGTTGACGGAGTCAATGGATTGCGTGATGGACTGGGCTACATTCAAAACCCTTTGTAGTTTCTTGCAGTCTTGGTCAGAGCAGGAACCGTACCAAACTGTGATGCATCTGGAAAGGATGCTTTCTATGTTGCATTTGTAAACGTTGGTGAGAGTAGTAGCAGACATGCTGAATTTCCTTAGCCTCCTGAGAAAGTAGAGGCATTGGTGGGCTTTCTGTAGTGTCAGTGTGGAGGGATCAGGACGATTGTTGGTGACCTAGAAACTTGAAGTCCTCGACCATTTCCATTTCATCCCTGTTGATGTTGATAATCGACTAGTAGGTCTATAATTTCCTTGCATCTGCAACTTCCTTTCTGCTTCTTAGAGCTTTGTCAGACTCTAGAGGGCATTACTGTTTTAATACTGTTTACTTTTTTATGCTAACTTCAGTGAGTCCTAGGGATTAATTAATAATTAGTTTCTTTGGAGTGTCCTCTTCTATTTTGAAAAGTGACACAAAATAATCCATGTGTGTAAAGTGCACTGATGTATTTTTACCTGACCTTGCTTTCTCGTGCTTGAGCTGCTATCTAATCTTCAAAGGTGTTCTGATGATTATCATCATTCAACAGTCGAAATGAAAATGGCCAAGCTACCTACTTTAATATTGTGCAGGTTGTGTTGTTTAATTCTAACATTCCCCTTAAATAAATTTAGAATAAAATTTGCTCCATCTTAATGCCAATCTGAATATAATAAGATGCCTCACAACACTAGGTTAAAGTCCACGAGCTTTTGGAGCAGACAAGCTTTCAGTCCACTCACCTGATGAAGGAGCAGCACTTAGAAAGCTCATGATTCCAAATAAACCTGTTGGACTCTAACCTGGCATTGAGACTTTTTACTGTGCCCATTCAATCCAACACTGGCATCTCCACATGATGGCTACAATCTGAATATAGATATACCAAATTTGAGTAGCTTCATGAAATTGTATTTCAGTTTTTTCCAATAAGAACATGAATAGTTTTACACAGCAAATTATTGAAACTTCTCCTGAAAGGAGGTTGAGGAAAATGTAATATTTTTGAATTGTTATAAATAATTTTTGTTTTCTGTCCATTTTTCAGAAATGTTTGGTTCAGAACCTGCAGCACAGTGTCGACAAGCAAAAATCCTTTCTACGTAAGAGATCCCTGTAATAACTGGAGAAAAGGGCCAAAGCATTTGTACTGTGGGATGGTGGGTGCTCCTCTGCCATGCCCTTCTACCAACATGAGTTTAATTGGAACCAAATGTGTTTCAGTAAGATGGTGGCATTCTACACATCGCCTATATGATGACTCCAAAGTAGAAAAATCTCTAAAGTCTCTGAAGGACAAGAATAAGCGACTGGAGGAAGGAGGTCCTGTGTACAGTCCTGTAGAACCTGAGGTCCGCCAGACTTTGGGTCAGAAGATTGTAAATGAAGTAAAACACTATTACCATGGCTTCAGGTTGTTGTGGATTGACACAAAGATAGCAGGCAGAATGCTTTGGAGAATTCTGAATGGATACGCTCTTTCACGAAGAGAGCATAGACAGGTACGTGTACAATTGATCATTGTGTACAATTTTCAGCGAACATTCTGAATCAAAGTTCCAAGGTCTGGCACACATTTTGAGTTTATTGGAAATGTAAAAAGTCTTGGCAAGCTCCAGTGCAATTAATATTGGACAGATTGATTGTTTCTCATTTGTTCACTAACCTCATGCGAGTAAAATAACTCCACCCTCCATTGGAGAGAGGAAAAACTGCACAATGCCAGTCCTTCTAATAACCCATTTCCCCTTCCTCTCCCTCAAATGTAGTTTGTTGTAAATTCTCATCAAATTTCTTCTATTTATGGTTCAAGCCTGCAAAGGTTTTGTTGTTTTTCTAATTCCACTTTCAAAAGCATCTCATTGTGACCTTTTTGAATTAATACCAGCTCCTGATTTTGAAGACTGACGTAAAATTCTGCATGTTTTTCCAAAGACTAGTGCTAACAGCAGCTAACTATGGTTATTATAAGTTTTTTGAAAATTTTGTTTCCTTTTTAAAAACTCCTAATGAGGGCTGTAACACAATTAACTTGGTGTACTGGTCTGAACTCCAGTCTGGTATCATCCAATATTTGCCTGCGTCATTGACTTCGGCTTACGTAATTTTATCATTTCTATAGTTGCGATCTGATGGTTTAATATTTAATCAGCAGACTCACAAACCACAGGGCAGCTTAAATCCATGACAGTTATCAGAAAGCAAGGCAGCAGTCACAGCTCTTATTTCTATCTCTCCCTTTCCACTTCCTTCCTCTATTTTCCCTCCTCCTTCACCTTCACATTAACTTCCTCAGATGATTTTTGTCTTTTGAGGATATCTTTCATTTTGTGTTCTAGGTAGCTGACCCAGAATAACCAGCTTTAACATGATGTTGATTGTTATGCTGAATTGGCTTAGCAATTGTGCAAAACCAGCACAGAAAAATTCCCTAGAAAGGTAACGCCTTGGGAGCACCACAAACTGAACTGGTCAAGTCCTGAGAGATTTATCTGCTGGACTGGACCTTTGTCAGATGATGAGGGAACAAACGAGTGAAAAGCCCACTGGACCTTCTCCAGGCCAATCTACCTGTTGCCAAAGCATCAATCGACAGCATAGGTAGAAGAGACCACTGCACAGTCCTTGTGAAGATACCCTTCATTGTGTTGTATGGCACTCTCAACTGTACTAAACAGAATAGATTCAGAACAGAGATTGAAGTCACTGGGAATTGGGGGTGGGAGGGAATGAGGAAGAAGGAGGGAGGGAGAAACGGGGGAGAGGGAGGGAGGCGGGTGGTGGCAGTGCTTGGCTCTTCACTGGTTGGAGTCATGCGTAGCGCAAAGGATTTTTGTTTGTAGTTCTTGGAGCTAATCATCTCAGGCCTAGGACATTGCCACTGGTGTTGCTCAGGATAATATTCTCAGCCCAACCATCTTCCGCTACTTCATCAATGACCTTCCCTTCATTCTTAGTCAGCAGTGGGGATGTTTGCCAATGACTATACATGATGTTCAGTATCATTTGTAACTCCTCAGACACTGAAGCAGACCATGTCCACGTGCCACAAGATCTGGACAACATTCAGACTTGAGCTGATAAAATGACAAGTAACTTTTACAGCACACAAGTATCAAACAAAGGTCATTTCCAACAAGAAAATGTAAACATCTCCCCATGATATTACTGTCCAGTATTGTCTGACAATTACAGTTGTTTTTATTTCAGATTTCCAGCATCTGCAGCATTTTGCTTTTATTTTAGTGCTGTTAGGAGGGAGTTCAGGAGGGATTTTGACCCTGTGACAGAACGGCAAGTCGGTGTTGTGTAGATTGGAGGGAAACTTGCAAATAGCCGTCTTCCCTTGTATCTGTTGCCTTTGTTCTTCAAGATAGTAAAGATCGTAGGTTTGCAAGAAGCCTTGGTGAGTTGCTGCAGTATACCTTGTAGATGGTACATGCTGCTGTCACTTTGCATCAGTGGTGAAGGGAATGCATGTTGAAGGTGATGGATGGGATGCTGTTTTGTCCTGAATAGTTTCAAGCTTCTTGAGTGTTGTTGGAGTTGCACTTATTCAGGCAAGTGGAGAGTATTCCATCACATTGCTGACCTACCGTGTAGATTGTGGGCAGGCTTTGGGGAGTCAGGAGCTGAGTTACTCTCCACAGAAGTTCCATCCTCTGACCTGGTCTTCAAGCCACAGTATTTGTATGGCTGGTCCAGTTCAGTTTCTGGTCAGTGAAAATCTCTGGGATGTTATAGTGGGGGATCCAGTGATTGTGCTGCTGTTGAATGTTAAAGGGGAGTGTATTCTCTCTTCTTGAGGTGGTCATTGCCTTGTACTTTCATGTGCCAGAAATGTTATTTGTCATTTATCAGTTCAATCGTAAGTGTTATTCAGGTCTTGCTGCATATGGATACAGACTGCTTTAGTCCCTGAGGAGTTGTGAATGATGCTGGACATTTTGTAAGCATCTCCACTTCTAACCTTGTGATGGAGGGACTCTTGACTACATTACAATCATTATACTGTGGCGAGATCAAAATCTGAACAGCACTGTGGCAGTACACCATTGAGTCCAGCTATTCAAGAGGTTTTCCATCACTTTCTCGAGGGCACTTGGGGATGAGTGGCCTTGCCAATGATGCCCACAACCCATTTTAAAAAAAAAATCAACAGCTGCCACAATTTCAAAGAAGCTTAGGAACAGGAATGGATCCGTTTGCCCCTCAAGCCTATTCTGACACACATTTGAGATAATTGATAAACACATTTAATCCATTATCTACCTTTGACCCACGTCCTTTAATTTTTTTTGTGAACAGAAACCTATCAATCTCCATTTTACAATAGCAGTTTTTGTTATATTTTGTTAGTGTCAAAAGTAGGCTTACGTTAACACTGCAATGAAATTGCTGTGAAAATTCCCCATTCGCCATACTCTGGCACCTATTTGGGTAAACTGAAGGAGAATTTAGCATGGCCAGTGCACCTAACCAGTACATCTTTCAGACTGTGGGAGGAAATTGGAGCACCCAGAGGAAACCCATGCAGACACCGGGAGAAGTTGCAGACTTTGCACAAACTGTGACCCAACCAGGAATCGAACCTAGGTCCCTGGCCTTGAGAAGCAGCATTGATCTAGCATTAGTTGCTGTTCGTGGAAGACCTTTCTAAATTTCTGATCCTCTGTTTCTCGACATCGCCTATACCAAAGTATGCGATGAGGTAGTTTTTGTCTGGAAAACATCTTAGTTTCAAAACTTAACAGATCATCCAGATCAATTTAGAAAGGAAATTATGCCCGTTTCTCTTGGGTGGGAAAGAGCAACGTTGTCCGTATTGTCAAGGCGCAAGAGAGACAGAGTTGAAAATGGGGCATGGGCAACTCGGAAGTATACTTATCGATGGCAGTTGAGTTGGCTATTTAAAAAACGAGTTCTTTTCCTTAATGAATTTGGCAAATTGATTTTGAAGTTACTGCTGATTCTGCAAGATTGTATTTTGAGAGCTAGTAGCAATAACTTTGTAATATACATACAGCTATGAACTCTGCACTCAAGCTATCAGAATTCTGATAAGTTTATAAAGCCAAAATTATGATGGTTTGTAGTTGATTGTTAGAAAATTACATGTCTAATGTGGTTCCAAAATCAAGTTTAGATTAATTGTGTTGCAGAGTCCCGAAAGCCATTAATGTACTTTAGCTTATAGTTTCATCTCAACATATATATTGTAGAAAATACATTATAATGCAACAAAATTTCTAACAGTTCAGTAATTATATAAGGGCTTCTCTGTGCAGGTTAATGGGTAGAAAATAAAATTCTATACAACACCAGTATGTTCTTTGCATGAGTTTCTGTGCATGTCCTGTTGTTTTGCTTGTGCCTGAGTGAGTGCAATGAAAGCTGCTGATAAAGAGGCAAACAGTGATGTGTTGCGTCACTGCTCTGGTTAGAAAGTGACTGACGTTCTAGTAAGAATGACCTTTGTTTTTATTATTTTATACTCAGCATTTTATTTTGAAAGAATAATTAAAAGCAGTCTGGAATGTCATAGGAAAGGTGCCTGTGTGTAGGGAAATGTGTTTTTAATATGTTTTTGCCAGAAAGTAGGTCTTTTGATGAAACGGTTTTTGTTTCAAAGTACTCAGTATGCATAAGATGTTTTGTAAACTACTTTTATTGTTGATAGTTCATTGTGTTTTATAAATTAAAATGCACATTTGCTATCAAAATAGTTTACCCCTTATTATTTTGTCAAAAATAAAATCCATTATGAGCTGCAAGATGGAAATTTGAAATTCCTAAGTTGTATACTTGGCAAATTGCCAAGTGACTCTGAAACGCATGATTTGTGTGTACACTGTGAATTTATGTATTAATTTTTAAAAAAAATCAAAGGTAAAGATATAACACTCCTCCCCCCGCCCCTGGGTCATGTGTTTTGAGGCAGCTCACCACTGGCCATCAACAGACGCTTGCAGTTTCTCCAAAGTCAGTGGCTGATTGTGTTGCTTGTGAGCTACAGCATTGTGGAACGTATTGCAGGGGGTCAACTTTGGTGGGACCAGAAGATACTGTCTTTTCCTTAAATTTGCCCATAAGCTTTTAATTAAAAAAAGCTTCTAACGTTCAGAAGAATTTATTAGAAACAAAAATAGACCTTAATTTGTTCTTTGCACCAAATATATTGTATCACTTGATCAGGTTTGTTTAGAACAGAATGATATTTACTAAAATAATCATTTGAAACAGTAAATTGCAGCCCAGTGTTTTTTTTATACTCTCAATAACAAGAGGACTCTTATTTTTCTTAATTTTTTTTGACTTTTTTATGCTATTCAAATGGAAGAAGTTAGGAGCCACAAATGAGATATTACAGAGCCATATGTGGCTCTGGAATTGCGGGTTGCAGGCCACTGATATTTTTCAGAGATATGATTATCTCCTTAAACTTCAGGTATATTTTTCCTTTGAGTGCTTGAAATAGCAACTCAATTTATTTTGTCAATTCCAATTTCAGAAATAATTACGTCCAACTTTGATGTTTTTGCATGGGCTCTTTTTGTATTAAAAGGCAGAAGTGCTTGCTACTGGTTTAGAGAATTTCTTTGTTTGACCACATCTTTGAACAGAAAAGCCTTTAGTCTAAATCATCACCATGCTGTGACATTTAATGTCTGGTAATAGTTTCTTGAATCTACTGGATCTCTTACTGCAGCATCTATGTTCACATAGAAACGAAAATCATTGTCATCTGTTTTTTTTAAATGTAAAGAATCCATTGAAGTTCTCCCCAAGAGCTCAGTAGATAATGTGTGCAATCATGTCTGTCCATTTACTGCTGCTGCAACTTGGAGCTACTCCTGCCAGGACATCTGCTGTCATGGTATGTCACGCTTGTCTGTTTGTCATTCTCACACATCCACTGTAGCTTGTCAGCAATCATCCTGCGATATTAGTCATCCAACCACACTGAGACCTTTTTTGCTGTCCTCCACTTTGCCCTCTTGATATCTATGGCTTTTCAACTCTGGTCAAAAGACCAAAATACTAACATTTTCTTTTCTGGATGTCACATTTCACAGTTCTTTTTGCTCTTGCAGTTTCAAGTACCCCTTCTTTTGTCAATTTAGAAAGTTAAAATTTAATGTCCAAGAAATGAATCAATACAGAAGCTGTGTGGTAAATTGAATGAAGAAAACGCTGGGTGGGGGGGCGGGGGAGATCTGTCAACAGCAAGGGTTAACCTCGCTGCTTGATTGCAAAGGGATGGACAAAATTTATACATGGAAATCTTTCTCATATGAATGTAATTGTGTAACTTTTTTGGTTTTTTGTGATTTGCTGATCAAAAAAAATAAACACCATATTAAACTTTTTCCCGATACCATAAATAGTAACTGACAGTAATAAACAGAAGAACATACAAATGCTGCAACATTCATAATTTGCATTTCAGGGAATTGCCGTTGAGAATCAAAAGTCTGTGAACTCTTCACTTAATGTTTGTCAAGTACAACTTGATGTTATTAGACCAGTGGGAGAGGGAAGTTTGGAAACCTAATGTATTCCTGGCTACAAAATATTCAGGAAAGGGAAGGGAAGGAAAAAAGGTGGGGGCAAATTCAAACAAGGTATTCAAAAGGGAATTGGACTTTTTATCTGGAAAGGAAGAATGTACAGGGATATGGATAGGAGGAGGGGGGTAATGCAATTAGATAAATCGCTCATTAGGAGAGCTGGTGCAGACCAGTGAGCTAAATAGCCTCCTTCTGGAATGTGTCTCTTTAAGCACCACCCTTCAGGAAAGGCGTGATGGCCTTAAAGACAGTACAGAATATTACAGAACAGTACAGAGTACTGTCTAATACTAGACAGTGCTGCCTAGAATGGTGCCAGAGGTGCAAGGTTTTAGTTATGTGGGACGTCCAGAGAACTGGAGTTGAAGCAGAACAGTTTAAGAGGAAATTTAATTGAGGTGTTCAAAATCATGATGTTCCTGTTATCGAGATGAATAACTTCATATGTCCACAATTTACTCCATCTGCCATCTTGTGGCCCATTCACTTAACATGTTTATATTACTCTACGTCCTCCTTGGAACTTACATTCCCACCTTTCTAACATCAGCAAACCTAGTTACATTATGCTTTGTTCTCTTTGACTGTTCATTGACACGTACTGTAAGTAGCTGATGGCATTCCATCAGCCCGCCAAATTGAAAATGCCCTGTTTATCCAATCTTTCTGCTTTCTGTACGGTAACTAATCTTTCATCTATCCTAATGTTACCCTCAACTACATATCTTTTGGAAATCTGAGTACGCTATATCAAATGGCTCCCCTTCATCTACTCTACAAGTTACATCCTCAAAAAAGGGATGGCACAGTGGTTAGCACTGCTGCTTCACAGTACCAGGAACCTGCATTCGATTCCTGGCTTGGGTCATTGTGCAGTGTCTGCACTTTCTCCTTGTGTCTACCTGGGTTTCCACCAAGTGCTCCAGTCAAGACATGCCAGTTAGGCGCATTGGTTATCCTAAATTCTCCCTCCGTGTACCACAACAGGTGCTGAAGTCTGGTGACTAGGGGTTTTTCACAGTAACTTCATTGCAGTGTTAATATAAGCCTACTTGTGACACTAATGAATAAACTAATTTAAAAAATCTCTAATAAATTTTTAAACACTATTTTCCTTTTGCAAATCATATTGATTTTCTCTACTTAGAATTATTCACCTATGATTTTCTAAGTCAAAAACTTCCTTAATAATAGATTATAGAATTTTCCGAATGATTAATATTGAGCTAACTGGGCTTATAGTTCCCTGTTTTCTTACTCCACGTATTTTAAATATCAGTTTGCTAACTTCCAACCCTCTGTGACCATTCAAGAATCTAGGGAATTTTGGAAAACAATATCCAGTGCATCCACTATCTCTGCGGCTATCACTTGGATATATTTTGGATTTCCAAAAGGCATTTGATAAAATATGACATCAAAGGTTACGATTCCAGGTAACAGTATGTAGTATGAGGGTAACATGGGTAAATATTTGGTTGCCTAACAGGAAGCAAAGAGTGAGGATAAATGGGACTTTTCCGCGATGGCAAATGCCACAGTCCTCAACTATTTACAATCTGTATCTATGATTGGGATGAAGGGGGAAAATGTACAGTGACTGAATTTGGTGGTGGCAGCAAGATGGGTAGGAAAATAAGTTGCCTTGGTATGAGGAGTTACAGTCTGCAAAGGAATTGGGACAGCTTTAGTGAGTGGTAAAAAATTTGGCAGATGGAGTGTAATTCGGGCAAATGAGAACTTGTTCACTTCGTCAGGAAAAATAGAAATTAAGTATACTATTTAAATAGAGAAAGATTGTAAAACGTGTTGGTATAGCGGAATCTAGGTGTTGGTACATTAATCACATGTTATGAAGGTATGACAAGTAATTAGGAAGGCAAATAGAATGTTGCTGTTTATTCCAAGTGGAATGGAATGTAAAAATAGGGAATTTTTACCAAAGCTGCACAAGGCTTTGATGACCCCACATTTGGAGTTCAGTGTGTAGTTTTGGGCTCCTTATTTTAAAGAAGATAAAATTGCTTTAGAAGCAGTTCAGAAAAGGTTCAGTGGACTGATTTCTGAGATGAAGGGGTTGTCTTAGGTTCAACAGGTTAGGCCTACACCTATTGGAGTTTAGAAGAATGAGAAATGATCTTTCTTATTAAAACATATAAGATTCTAAGGGGACTTTATAGGGTGGATGCATGGTAGGTGTTTCCTCTGGTGGAGAAGACTAAAACAAGCGAACATGATTTAAAAATTGGAGGCCTTCCATTAAAGACAGATGAGAAGTATTTTCTCCCCGAGGAGAAGTATTTTCTCCCCAAGGAGAGTGTTACAGGGAATTCCCTTCCCCACAAAATACTGAAGGCTGGATCTTTCAATTTACTCAAGGCAGAGTTTGGCAGGTTTTTAATAATCAAGGGAGCCATGGGTTTTGCAGGGGAAAGAGCTGATAGTATGGGGGTAACACAGTAGCATGGTGGAGCTGAGACCACAGTCAGAGCAGCCATGATCTTATTGAATGGTGGAGCAGATTTGAAGGACCAAATCTCCTGCTCCTGTGTTCTAGATGTGGAGATGCTGGCGTTGGACTGGGGTAAACACAGTAAGAAGTCTCACAACACCAGGTTTAAGTCCAACCGATTTATTTGATAGTAAACTCACAAGCTTTCCAGGTTTCCCTCTTCATCAGGTAAATGAAGAGTTCTGGCCTCAGACAGAGCATATAAAGCACAGACAGTTTACAGATTACTGATTAGAATGCGAATCTTTACACCTAACCTGCTATTCAAGACTTAAAGTGGCTAACAATGAGAGTAGAAGGAGCACTGAGCACAGGTTAAAGAGATGTGTATTGTCTCCAGACAGTACAGTAAGTGAGGTTTTGCAAACCCAGGCAAATCATGGGGGTTACAGATAGTGCGACTTGAACTCAAGATCCCTGTTGAGACCATCCTCATGTGTGCGGAACTTGCAACGTATTAGGTAGACAATGTTAGCCGAGTTGCGAGAGTATGTACCGTGTACCTGGTAGATGGTATTCTCACGTGTGATGATGTCATCCATGTTGATGATCCAGCATGTCTTGCAGAGGTTGCTGTGGCAGGGTTGTGTGGTATTGTGATCACTGTTCTCCTGAAGGCTGGGTAGTTTGCTGCGAACAATGGTCTGTTTGAGGTTGCATGGCTGTCTGAAGGCAAGAAGTGGGGGTGTGGGGATGGCCCTGGCGAGATGTTCGTCTTCATCAATGATATGTTGAAGACTCCGGAGAAGATGTCGTAGCTTCTCCGCTTCAGGGAAGTACTGGACGACGAACGGTACTCTGTCCACCGTGCCCTGTGTTTGTCTTCTGAGGAGGTCGGTGTGGTTCTTCGCTGTGGCGCATCGGAACTGTCGATCGATGAGTCGAGCGCCATATCCTGTTATCCTGTTCTCTAAACTGTCTGTGCTTTATATGCTCTGTCTGAGGCCAGAACTCTTCATTCACCTGATGAAGAGGGAACCTTGAAAGCTTGTGAGTTTACTATCAAATAAATTGGTTGGACTTAAACCTGGTGTTGTGAGACTTCTTCCTATGTTCTAGTACATAGGATGCTGGTGATCTGATGACTTTTTAGTCCCTTAAATTTCTCCAATTCCTTTTCTCTTTTGATATGTTATTTCAAGTTCTTCACTCTTATTCGTCTCCTGGTTACCCTTTGTTTTTGGTATATAAATTGTGTCTTGTACTGTTAAAAGAGCACAATATTTGTTCCTTATCTCTGCCATTTCCTCAATAATTTGTCTGCCCCTCCCTTTAATGGTGCAATATTTGCTTTAGCTATTTTCCTTTTCATACTTGCAATAGCTCTTGGCAATCACTTATATCCCTGGCTAGGTTATTTTCAATCCATTTTTTTCTCCTTTTTGTCAGCTTTTCCTTTCCTGGTTTCTAAAATGTTCCTAATCCTCAGGATGACTGCTATTCTTCAAAATTTTGGTTGGTGGCAGTAAATACAGTGATGACTTCTAGAAATGAATTTGATAATTACTTCTTAAAAATTCTTTTACAGGGCATGGGCCAGCATTTTTAGTGGTGACATCTAATTGCTCTTTAACAGTGGTGGTGAGCCACTCTCTTGAAGTTTTGCAATCCTTGTGCTTGAAGGAATAAGTTTTTCAGGTTCCAGTGATAGGGCAAAGGAATAGTATTAATTAAATAATTGCACCAAAGAACTATCACAGACATAAAGAGCGGTCTCACTCTATGACCTTTACTGATGCAATGTTTTACTAATGTAGGTCTATGAATTGCCAATCCAGTAGCATAACCCCTACATGGTTATGTCCCATTCCTTACTGATACAGTGAGTTAATTAATCGGCCAAAATATCATTAAGTATACGTAAAGCTTTCAGAGTTCTGATTACCTATGATTATTGAAACTTTTCTTTTATAAGTAAGTGAAAATAAAGGAAATATTAAGTTCAAACTTTTTTCCCGTCTTAACAGTTTCTGAGGACGTGTGCTGACCTCTTTCGTCTGGTTCCCTTCCTGGTTTTCATAATAGTACCCTTCATGGAATTTCTCCTTCCTATTGTTCTTAAACTTTTTCCTAATATGCTTCCTTCAACTTTTGAGACAAAGTCAAAGAAGGTGAGTACATATAGTTATTCTGCTTTTACATGTACTGTGATTAAATTATTTTTGGATTTTGGAGATTCTTGTTTCATAATATATCATTAGAATGCCTAACCACAAGTACGTGAACTGGAAAATACCATAGATATAAACCTTTACCTGAAGCATAAAAACACTACTAAAACGTTATAAAGGCATAATGAAATTTGTTTCATTTATCCAAATACATCATCTTACATGTTTCCACTCTCAAAATTCTATACTAGAATTATTCCATGAATAGCTGGGCCTGCTCAAAATATTTCCGGACAGTTGGCATTTCCGAACTGTAGGTTTCCTCATTGGAGAAATTTTATTTTGTGTATTGAGGTTTGATCTTTTTCTACCACTTATACAGTTTGCAATTCCTAAAAGTTAAAATGTAGAGATAAGGTGATGGTCTGTTGCACTTTCACCCTTTTATTTCAGAAATATTTTATTGTTCTTCAAATAGATGAACAGGAATCACAATGCCACATATTTGCAAGCCCAAATTTGACCTTGAATGTAATTTGAGAAAATTTCAGTTACCAGCTAAATTAGTAAAATGTGTTTTTCTCATGTTACATTTTTTCCTTGAGAAAGCAAAAATAGTTTCTAGTCCATTTTTCTCTTTGCCCTGAATGTACTGACTCTTTACTTTAATACGGTCCCACATAAACCAGTTTTGCAAAATGTAACACAATTGTCTATTCATTATGTCTGAGCCTTGACCTACTAGTGTTGTGTTATTTGAGTAGTTGGACATTTCAGCTAATTCTGATCCTATTCTACCGAGGCCACTTCATAGTGATCAAGTTCAGCAAGTCTGACCAACCGTTTCCTCTTTGCCTGGCTCTTCCACCCACCACCAAACTTCAGCACTGTAGCACAGTGAGATAAGTTAGTTCAGTATAAACCAGTGCAATCTTATCTGCTGTGTTAAGCCCAGCTATTCACTTGACTAGGTCACTGAACTATTGGGGAGTTGGTTTTGCCTAATACATTGGACTTAAAATATTCAGTCTTACGTTCTGTTGCCCCCTCTATCACATTTTTTTCTGCTGTACATGTTAGGAGTTCTTGTGATACTTGAAGCTACAATTTCTAATGCAAATGTAACACCCTAGATAGTCAATATGTTTTCCCAAAGGTAGGGGAGTCTAAAACTAGAGGGCATAGGTTTAAGGTGAGAGGGGAGAGATATAAATGTGTCCAGAGGGGCAATTTTTTCACGCAAAGAATGGTGAGTGTCTGGAACAAGCTACCAGAGGTAATAGTAGAGGTGGATACAGTTTTGTCTTTTAAAATGCATTTAGACAGTTCAATGGATAAGATGGGTATTAAGGGATGTGCAAATGTGAGTGACTGGGACTAGCTTTGGGGTTTTTAAAAAAAAATGTGACGTAGACAAGTTGGCCGAAGGGCCTGTTTCCAAGCTGTAAACCTGCATGACTATTACCCTATATGACCCTTGGTAAACGAAGTACCTCCCCCTTCTTGAAAGAACAACTTCTGAATTTGCCTACATTGGAGAAAACTGTCAGAAAAATTATTCAAATTTATGAATAGAAATATTTCAATCAATTGTTGAAACCTGAAAAATAATCTGTAAATTTGTTTTGAAAATAAATGTCATGAAAGTTTCTTTGTTGAAACATCTAGATGTGTTTAAAATCTAAAAGCCTTTCTTTTTAGGAAGAAAGGCTGAAAAAGGAGTTGAGAGTAAAGCTTGAAATGGCAAAATTTCTTCAAGACACAATTGAAGAGATTGCATTGAGAAACAAAGCCGCTAAGGGAGATGTCACAAAGGACTTTTCTACTTTCTTTCAGAAGGTAATGTTAAATTTCAACTGCATACCACGATAATTGCCACTGTTGAATGCAAAAGTGAAAATGACAGTTATTTAATATTTTCTTTTTTAAAATTGACTGTTGGTGTCTCTCTTACTTGTCTTAAAAGCACATGCTTTGAATCGCTCTGATATGGCAGAACTGCAGCTGATCTCGGTCTTCCTGGATCAACATTACTCGTAATTTTTTATCCACTGTTGTTGTTAGAAAGTACAAGCAGGCAGCATGATAGCACAGTGGTTAGCACTGCTGCTTCACAGCTGCAGGGACCTGGGTTCGATTCCCAGCTTGGGTCACTGTATGTGTGGAGTTTGCACGTTCTCCTCGTGTCTGCGTGGGTTTCCTCCAGGTGCTCCGGTTTCCTCCCACAGTCCAAAGATGTGCAGGTTAGGTTGATTGGCCATGCTAAATTGCCCTTAGTGTCCTGAGATGCATAGGTTAGAGGGATTAGTAGGTAAATATGTAGGAATATGGGAATAGGGCCTGGGTAGGATTGTGGTCGGTGCAGACTTGATGGGCCAAATGGCCTCTTTCTGCACTATAGGGTTTCTATGATTTCTGTGAACATTTTTAAATTGGAAATCTGGTAACCCGGTGATAGTGGAGTTGGACACTTTAGGAACTTTCTAGTGGTTATTGGATAGGCAGATGGAGCACACCAGAATGATAGGGAGTGGGATAGCTTGATCTTGGTTTCGGAAAAACCTTGGTACAACATCGTATTGCCCTATGTTTTATGTAACCCTCAAGCAGTTCCGGTAACACGCTATTTTTGTGCATGAGCAGCAGAATTTTGTTAGAGTCACAGAATCTTTACATTGCAAAAAGTGGCCATTCGGCCCACTGAGTCCAAGATGGCTTGCTGAAAGAACACTCTATCTAACCTTACTTCCTTGTCTTATTCCTGTAATCTGTACACTTATGGCCTAGTATATCCCTTACTCTACAAATATCATAAAGCCATTCCTGCTGCATTCAGTTGTGAATAGTGGTGGTAAATTAAGTAGCAAACAAGTGGAAGGCTTTGTGAATACCTTCATCCTCAATGATGGCAGAGCCAGGACGCGCATGTCAGACAAGGCTGAAGTGTTTGCAACTGTACTCAACCACAAGTGGCAAGTGGGTGATGCATCTCCTACCTCGTCTTGAAATTACAAAAGACAGTCTTCAGCCAGTTGGATTTGTTCCATGTAATGTCAAGAACATGTAAATGCACTGGATACTACAAAGGCTTATTAAAACCAAGAAAATTACAGCACAAGAACAGGCCCTTCGGCTCTCCATGCCTGCACCGACCACGCTGCCCGACTTAACTAAAAATCCCTACCCTTCCGCGGACCATATCCCTATATTCTCATCCTATTCGTCAAAACGTCCCTTAAAAGTCACAACCGTATTCGCTTCCAGTACTTCCCCCGGCAACAAGTTCCAGACGCCCACTATGTGTAAAAAAAAAAAATCAGCCTCGTACATCTCCTTTAAACCTTGCCCTTCGCGTCTTAAACCTATGCTCCCTAGCGATTGACTCTTCCACCCTGGGAATAAGCTTCTGACTATCCACTCTGTCCATGCCTCTCATAATTTTGTAGAGTTCCATCAGGTCGCCCCTCAACCTCCGTTGCTCCAGTGTGAGCAAACCAAGTTTCTCCAACTTCTCCTCATAGCCAATGCCCTCCATACCAGGCGACGTACTAGTAAATCTTTTCTGTACCCTCTCCAAAGCCTCCACATCCTTCTGGTAGTGTGGCAACCAGAATTGAACACTATATTCCAAGTGCGGCCTAACTAAGGCTCTATAAAGCTGCAACATGACTTGCCAATTTTTAAACTCAATACCCTGGCCGATGAAGGCAAGTATGCCGTATGCCATATGCCTTCTTGACTACCTAGACTCCACCTATAACAACATCATGGTTATAATATTGAAGACTAGTGTTCCAGAACTATCCCAGCCACTCGAAAGCTGCAAAACTACCAGTTACATAACAACGTGAAAAATTGCACGTGTTTAATCACAAAAAGTCAGACGAGTCCATTGTGGCTAAATACAATGCCTACTTTCAATCATCAGCAAAATGTTAGAAGTGTTAAGACAGTGCTGTCTGATGACACTTGCGCTAATAAACTGCTGACCAACACTCAGTTTGAATTTCACCATGACCACTCAACTCCAGATATGGATGAAGAAGCTGAATTCCAGAGTTGAGGTGAGAGTGGCTATATAAAGGCAGCATTGAACTAAGTGTGGCATCAAAATAGCTATTAAAATTGAAGTCAATGGGAATTGATTTGGAGGTGTTAGGTGGAGGGATGCTCTCCACTAGCTGTAATCCAGCAGGAATATGGTAGGAATTGTTGGAGGGCAATCATCTCAATCCCTGACATCACTGAAGAAGTTCCTTTAGAGCAGTGACCCAGACCCAACTATCTTCAGCTGCTTCTTCAATTACCACCACCACCACCGCCCCCCCCCCCCCCCCCCCACACACACACACACACACACACACACACACACACACACACACACACACATCCTAAGATCAAAAATGAAGATGTTTACAAACGATTGCACAGTGTTCAGGACCATTCACAGCTCCTCAGATGCTGAAGCAGCCTTTGCCCATACGCAGCAAGACCTTGATTTGATTTATTATTATCACATGTATTAACATACAGTGAAAAGTATTGTTTCTTGCATGCTATACAGACAAAGCATACTATTCATAGAGAAGGAAACAAGAGAGTGCAGAATATAGTGTTACAGTCATAGCCAGGGTGTAGTGAAAGATCAACTTAATGCAAGGTAAGTCCATTCAAAAGTCTGATGGCAGCAGGAAGAAGCTTGAGTCAGTTGGTACGTGATCTCAGATTTTTGTACCTTTTTCCCGACGGAAGAATATAGAACATTACAGCGCAGTATAGGCCCTTCGGCCCTCTGTTGCGCCGACCAGTGAAACAAATCTAAAGACTCTCTAACCTAAACTATTCCAATGTTATCCATATGCCTATCCACTGACCGTTTGAACGCCCTTTAAAGTTGGCGAGTCCACAACTGCTGCAGGCAGGGCATTCCATGCCCTTACTACCCTCTGAGTAAAGAACCTACCTCTGACATCCGTCCTATAATTATCATCCCAAGAAGGTGGAAGATAGAATGCCCAGGGTGCTTGGGGTCCTTGATTATGCTGGCTGCTTTGCCAAGGCAGTGGGAAGTGTAGACAGAGTCAATGGATGGGAGGCTGGTTTGCATGATACGTTCACGACCTTTCGTAGCTCCTTGCGGTCTTGGGCAGAGCGGGAGCCATACAAGCTGTGATACAACCTGAAAGAATGCTTTCTGTGGTGCATCTATAAAAGTTGGTGAGAGTCGTGTAGGTGATGTGCCAAATTTCCTTAGTCTTCTGAGAAAGTAGAGGTTGGTGGGCTTTCTTGGCTATAGTGGCAGATGGAATACAATGTTGGCAAGTGTGAGGTTATCCACTTTGGTAGGAATAATGGTAGGAAGGACTACTACTTACAGGGCGAAAAGCTGCAGCATGCTATGGTGCAGAGGGACCTCGGGGTCCTTGTGCATGAGTCGCAAAAACCCAGCCTTTCCCATCCACGTACTTATCCAAGTGCTTTTTAAATGTTGTTATTGAACGCACCTCGACCGCTTTCTCTGGCAGCTCATTCCATGTACCCTCTGCAAGAAGAAGTTGCCCCTCAGGTTCCTTTTAAATCTTTCCTCTCTCACCTTAAACCTCTGCCCTCTAGTTTTTAATTCCCTGGAAAAAAAGACTGTGCATTCATCCTATCCATGCCCCTCATGATTTTATACAGCTCAGTAAGGTCATCCCTCATTCTCCTACATTCCAAGGGACAAAGCCCTGGGCTGACCAATTGCTCCCTATAACTCAGGCCCAATAGTTCTGGCAACATTCTCGTAAATCTTCTTTGCACTCTTTCCAATTTAGCTACAACAGGGTGAGCAGAACTGTACACAATACTTCAAGTGCGGCCTCACCAAAGACTTGTACAAATGTAACACAATATTCCAACTCCCACACTCAATGATCTGACTAATGAAGGCCAATGTGCTAAATGTCGCCTTCACCACTCTATCTGTGATGCTGTTTTCAAGGAACTATGTACTTAGGTCCCTCTGTTCCTCAAGTCCTATCCTGGTTTGATTTTTCCAAAATGCAACGCCTCACAGTTATCTGTATTGAAATCCATTTTCCAGTCCTTGGCCGACTTCCCTAAATGGTCAAGATCCCCCTGTGATTTTTGAAAACCTTCTTCGCTTTCGACGATATCTCCTAATTTAGTATCATCAGCAAACTTACTTAACTGTGTCTTGTACACTCGCATCTAAATCATATATATATAAATAACGAGTAACAAGGATCCTGACACCACCAGTCACAGGTGTCCAATCCAAGAAACAACCTTTGATCGTTGGCCTCTGCTTCCTACCATCAAGCCAATTTTGAATCCAGTTTGCTAGGTCTCCCTGGACCCCCTTCGACCTAACCTTCCACAGTAGCCTGCCATGCAGGACCTTGAGGGTATAGGCTTTTTTTAAAATCAGGAGCAGCACTGCAGGATGGATCTCCTGCTCTTTACAAACTTTCAAATCAGTTAGTCAGTGCACTACATTGACAGGGTTATGAATGATAAGGTTGACCCCTTCTCGATTGGCATTTGTGCAAGTGTGTTTTTCCACCAGGATCAGGAATGAGATTTCATCTCTTACTTGTAGGCAGACAGACAGATGCATCCTAACCTGAAATCAACAAACTTTTGCATTGGCTTTCATACAATGGATTTATATGGTCATCAGGGAGCACCTATTATGTTAAGCAGAATAGTTAATTGATTGCTTATTGGAACTGTAAAAGCAGGAAATAGGGCATGCTTTATAACATTACCTGAGAGAAAAATGTAGGTGTTAAAAATCATAAAAAAGCAAAATGCTGGCATTGCACAGTATCTTTAGAGATTGATTAGCCCAGAGTTTGCAGTAATAATGCCTCAACTGTCAGTACTTGTCATTATTCCTCTGAATTTTTGGCAACTTCTGGACTCCTCATGTGTCATTGAAAGTAGACATCTACAAGTTGCTGTCAGTTATTCTATTCTTTCCCAGAGGCTGCATTGTAGAAATCTCCGCTCCCCCCGCAGACTGCAGTCAAGTGGAAATTGATGAGAGCTTCCATTCCTGCTGTAAAATATTTTGAATTAATTGGGTTTTTAAATACTCTATTATATTCATAATTGCTGCCTCACAGCCCCTAAAGAATATTTTGTATTTGTTGAATCTTAAATTTCTCATGATAAAACTCAATGTTAAGAAAAAAATTTGGAATAGTTTTAGTCCCACATATATGTTCAAATCATTTAATTTATAAACTTTACATGTAGCAAAATAGAAGTGAGGAGATGCAGTGGTTTAAACTTATGGTTTGCCATTCATGAGAATACTTCAATGTAATTGGTTCTTCTGCTTGATTACATTGTTGCTGCTGCTGGATGCCTGGAGTTTCTCTTGATTAGGAATCAGAGAAACAATGACTTGGAAAAACAGTGCTTGTGCTGCAGAGATTTGATTTATTATTGTCACATGTATTAGTATACAGTGGAAAGTATTGTTTCTTGCCTGTTGTACAGACAAAGCATACCGTTTGTAGCGAAGGAAATGTGAGAGTGCGGAATGTAGTGTTACGGTCATAGCTGGACGTAGAGAAAGATCAACTTAATATAAGGTAGGTCCATTCAAAAGTCCGGCAGCAGAGAAGAAGCTGTTCTTGAGTCGGTTGGTACGTGACCTCAGACTTTTGTATCTTTTTCCTGATGGAAGAAGGTGGAAGAGAGAATGTCCAGGGTGCATGGGTTCTTTAATTATGCTGGCTGCTTTGCTGAGGCAGTGGGAAGCATAGACAGAGTCGCTAGATCTTTGTGGGCAACTTTTTGTTTGTAAATCTAACCCAAAAACAATTTGAGGTAATGAGGAATTATATTTTTGGCTGGTAACAAACATCCTACAATTTGTGTTACATCTATAATGTGGGGGAGGAGGCATCAATGATCCCATGGAAGTTGAGCTTAATTACATTCTTAAATTCAATTTTTTAAATAACATATGCTTGAAAACATACTTTTTTGTTGTTTCTTTTCAGATTCGAGATTCTGGAGAGAGACCAAGTAATGAAGAGATCATGCGTTTTTCTAAACTGTTTGAGGATGAGCTAACACTGGACAACTTAACTCGACCTCAGCTGGTAGCTCTTTGTAAATTGTTGGAGCTGCAGTCAATGGGAACCAATAACTTTCTGCGATTTCAACTGATTATGAAGTTGCGCAGCATTCGTGCAGATGATCAGGTAACATTCTTGTATTGTGGAAAAGGTATCAGTTGTAGCAAAGATGACCTATTGATACATTGCACTTCAAAAATTAAAATTCCATTTCCCTCAGTGCCACAGCTGGTTAAGTCAGCAAATTGTTAATTCCCTAGTTTGAGCTTATTTAGCTATCTCAATTCCTGATGTGCGTAGAATTTCACATTTTACGCTTGAATTATTCACATGCCAATGCTGCTTGCAATTTAGTGTTGAAGTCTGAGTTCAGTTTGGATTTGCATGCAGGCACAATGTTCCCTTTGCAAGGACTATGCAAGCCAGAAAGGAATGTTATGCACAAATCGATTGCCTTCATTAATCGAGGGATTGAGTTTAGGAATCGGGAGGTAATGCTGCAACTTTATAAGACCCTTGTCAGGCCTCACTTGGAGTACTGTGCGCAGTTCTGGTCGCCTCACTATAGGAAGGACGTAGAAGCTATTGAAAGGGTACAGAGGAGATTTACAAGGATGTTGCCTGGACTGGGAGGCATACCTTATGAAGTTAGGTTGAGGGAGCTGGGACTCTTTTCCCTGGAGAGATGAAGGTTGAGAGGCGACCTGATAGAAGTTTATAAAATGTTGAGAGGAATAGATAGGGTGGATTCTCAGAGGCTATTTCCCCGGGTTGAAATGGTCGCTACGAGAGGACACAGATTTAAGGTGCGGGGAGGCAAGTACAGAGGTGATGTTAGGGGTAAGTTTTTCACTCAGAGGGTGGTGAGTGAATGGAATCGGCTGCCGTCAGTGGTGGTGGAGGCGAACTCGCTGGGGTCTTTTAAAAGACTTCTGGATGAGTATATGGGATTGGGGGTTATAGATAGGTCTATGGATTGGCAGGTGTTGATGTGATCGCCGCAACTCGTGGGCCGAAGGGCCTGTTTGTGCTGTAGTGTTCTATGTTCTAAATCCAGATTATTTTACTCGGCAAAGTTATTTTATAGGAGCATAGAACAGTTGCTACACAGGCCATTTGGCGCATACATCCACTGGGGGCGATTTTACCTTTTTTTTTCCCCGAAGTGCTGGGTAGACATGAAACTGGGAGAATTTCAGATCCATCTTTTGGGTATGTTTTTAGGCCCAAACACACCCAAAAGATGGATCCAAAACCCATACGCACTCCGCCTGCAAAAATATCAACTAGTCTGTTACTTGCTGCGAAAGCCTATGGATGGGGCTTAACGCACCTGAGATCCTGCAGAGGGAGGTAGTGTGCGTGTGCAGGCCTCTGATGCTACACATGTGCATTAGCAGTAGCAGGGGTCTGACAGAAGAGAGAGAGCTGTCAGGCCCCTGCTACTGTAGGCTGTCTGAAGCAGCCACCGCCCACCCTGGCGATCTTGGGGGCTGATAGCCCCTCCCACTTCATCAATTGCAGACCTGCCACCCTCCGACCACTGACTGCGGGCGTGCTGCCCAATGCCTAGTGGGCATTCTCTAAGTGCCAGGGTGGCATTGCCCAGGACCAGGGTGACACCTGCAGTCTGGCACTGTCCAAGGGGCACCACCACCCCCCACCCCCCACTTGTCCTTGGCCTCTGTGGAGGGCCTCAATGGCCTCTGATTCCACCGGTGAGGCCAAGTCGACTGCTCCCCGTTCACGAGGAACATGTCTATTCCTCACTGGCGCGAATCTTTCCCAGCAAGGTCATAAAGGGGGTTGAGCCTGGATGATTGAGTGCTGGGCTTGCTAAGCAGTATTATAATATATTTCCATATATTAACCTACCTCCCATCCATTTCCGGCAGGAGGCTGACTGTGCCAGAAATGCGGTGCTCGTAAAATGATGCCAGTCGCAAAAACTGGCACCAATCGTGCAAAGTGCTTTACACCCAACTTTACCACCAGGTCAACCATAGAACATAGAACATTACAGCACAGTACAGGTCCTTCAGCCCTCAGTGTTGTGCTGAGCTATGTCCAATCCCAAGATCGAGCTATCCCCTCCCTGTCATTCTGGTGTGCTCCATGTGCCTATCCAATAACCACTTGAAAGTTCCTAAAGTGTCCGACTCCACTATCACAGCAGGCAGTGTATTCCACACGCCAACCACTCTCTGAGTAAAGAATCTACCTTGATTTGCTTCGTTGATCCACACTCCCACGTGAAGTTGATTGTTGTCCTGAAAATTGTCCCTAGAAGCTTCCCCACAATCAGTTAAAACTGACTGACCAGTAGCCTAGGGTGCTTATTGTGCACCCTAGGCTTTTTTGAATAAGCCTAGATGCATTTAAGGTTGATTGAGGTATTAAAGCAGCCCAGGATGCAGAATTATTTGAAGTCTGAAATCAAACAGCATGATGAATGAAGCAAACATAATTTTTAATTCATTTTTAAATGTTGTTAGCTGCCAGCAGAGTTTTATCGGCTTTGTATCAAACTGACATAAAGATAGCTATTCCTTCTTTTGTTGACTGTGTTGACTTTTAAAGAGAACCGGTATTCTTAACTTGACATATAATTCATATTTTCAAATGTGGGGTTACATTTATTCCTCAGTTTTCTGTCTCGTTTTCTTTTTCACTCCTAAAACAATGGGATCTTGTTTGCAGCACTGTCCATCAACCAGGACGTATCTTGAACACATTATTGTGAAATAAAAACAGCAAGTGCTGGAAATACTCAGTAACTTAGGCAGCATCTGCGGAGAGAAACGGAGTTGCCAATTACTGTCCCTCAGCTTTGGTCCCATTGCCTCCTCAGTCCATTCTGTCCTCTCATTGATTCAGCTTTAAGTTGTAGTTCAGTTGAATTTGGTTTGCTTGCTTCTGGACAGTTTGGCTTAACTGTAAAATATTGTTTAATTTTGCCTAAAGTTGATTGCAGAGGAAGGAGTTGCCTCACTGACTGTAAATGAGCTACAGGCAGCCTGCCGGACTCGCGGAATGAGAGCACTAGGGGTGACTGAAGCACGCTTACAAGAACAACTTAAGCAAGTGAGTGAGTAATGGAAATGACATTGTTTTTTAAAGTTATAACGTGATCATTTGTGACCCAAGATTGAGTTGTGAAAAAGAAACATAACTCTCATATGGCAAATTCTTACAGATCATGTATAGGGCATTGGTGAGGCCGCAGCTGGAGTACTGTGTGCAGTTTTGGGCGCCGCACCTGCGCAAAGATATTTTGGCCTTGGAGGGAGTGCAGAGGAGGTTTACTAGGCTGATACCGGAGTTGAGGGGGTTGAGCTATGAGGAGAGGCTGAATAAACTAGGCTTGTACTCGTTAGAGTTTAGAAGAATGAGGGGAGATCTCATTGAGACTTATAAGATGATGAATGGGATGGATAGGATAGAGGTGGAGAGACTCTTCCCGCTCAAAAAAGACAGTAGGACTAGGGGGCACAGCCTCAAGATAAAGGGGGGGGTGGTTTAGAACGGAGTTGAGGAGGAACTTCTTCACTCAAAGGGTGGTGAATCTCTGGAATTCTCTGCCCGTTGAAGTGGTGGAGGCTGCCTCGCTAAATATTTTTAAGACGCGGGTTGATGGGTTTTTGATAAGAGAGGGGATTAAGGGTTATGGAGAGAGGGCGGGAATGTGGAACTGAGCCACGACAGATCAGCCATGATCTTATTGAATGGCGGGGCAGGCTCGAAGGGCTAGATGGCCTACTCCTGCTCCTATTTCTTATCTTCTTATGTTCTTATGAATTTCAGCCTCCTGAAAGTCCCATACTTGTGCGAAGCCCATAATCAAGCTAAAGTCTGGAATGTTATTTCTTCATGCCTACATGCCATTCAACCCATAGTCTTTAACATCCACAGCTCTGGCTCAGTTATCTGCAGTATAATTTTTAAAAAAGGAAGTTACCAATAGTACCAGGGTGCCATGAGTGAATGAGAAAGTTAACAGCCAAGAAAAATTGAAGAGGAATTGTGAGGAGCGTAAGAATAATAATTAAAAAGCTAAGGGAAAACTAAGAGGTTGAATAGGTGAACAAAATGTGAACAAAGGTGAATATGGGAAAGATTTTTTTTAAATTCAAACAGAAAAGTATTTTATAAATATACCCAGAAAGAAATAGTTGTTAAAAGTAAGATCCCCGAGAGGAGATAAGCACCCTTTCATGCAGTGCCTATTCAAAAATTAACTTGCAGTTTTACAAAACCTTTCGATAAAACCTTTTGATGAGATCAAAGATACAGTGCTTCTGCATGATTAATGGGATAAAGATTTGTATGCTTTGACATAGTGATCAGTTTCAGTTTCAATTTTCAGACTTCGCTTTTTATTGAGTGCTGTGTAAAATTTAATTTCACTTGAGTACCAGTTAGTCACATAACTTGCGGATAATGATTTATAAACTGATTTTTCATTTACGGAATGTGGACGCTACTAGCTAGGGCAACATTTATTGCCTACCCCTAGTTGCCTTTCAGAAGGTAGTGCTTAGCTGCCTTCTTGAATGTCTGCAATCCCTGAGATGTAGGTTCACCCAGAGTACTGTTTGGGAGGGAGATCCATGATTTTGATCCAGTGGCAGTGAAGGAACAGCAGTGTATTTCCAAGTCAGGTTGGGGAACATCCAGGTGGTGGTGTTGCCAGGTATCTTCTGCCCGTGTCCTTCTAGACGATAGTGGCTGTGGGTTTGGAAGATGCCACCTAAGAGACATTGTTGAATTCCCTAAGTGCATCTTGTAGATGGTACACGTGGCTGCCACTGTTCATCGGTGGTGGAGAAAGTGAATGTTTGTGAATGGGGTAGCAGTCAAATGAGCTGCTTTGTCTGGATGAATTCAAGCTTCTTGAATTGTTAGAGCTGCACATCCAGGCAAATAGACAGTATTCCATTACATTCCTGAATTGTGCCTTGTAGGTGGTGGACAGGCTTTGGAGGGTCAGAGGTGAAGTATTCGCTGCGGGATGCCTAGCCTTTGATCTGCTCTGACAGCTGCAGTATTTATATAGCTAGTACATTTCGGTTTCTAGTCAGTGGTAACCCACAGGATATTAATAGTGGGAGATTCAGCCATGCCTTGAATGTGAAGGGGCAATGGTAGGATCCTCTCTTGTTGGAGATGGTCATTGCCTGGCATGAATGACGTAAATGTTACTTGCCACTTGTCAGCCCAAGCCTAGATATTGTCCAGATCTTGCTGCCTTTGAGCGTGAACTGCTTCAGTATCTGAGGAGTTGCAAATAGTGCTGAACATTGTGTAAACGTCCATGCTTCTCGCCTTATGGCCCCACTTCTAATCTTATGATGGAAGGAACATAGAACATTACAGCGCAGAACAGGCCTTTCGGCCCATGATGTTGCGCCGACCAGTTAAAAAGCAATGACCCTCTAACCTAAACCAAACCCTTTCCATCCATAAACCTATCCACGGATCTCTTAAACGCCCCCAAACTAGGTGCATTTACAACTGCAGCAGGCAGGGCATTCCAATCCCTCACCACCCTCTGGGTAAAGAACCTACCCCTGACATCCGTCCTATAACTCCCACCCCTTAATTTAAAGCTATGCCCCCTCGTGCTAGCTTTCTCCATTCGAGGAAAAAGGCTATCACTGTCCACCCTATCTAAACCTCTAATCATCTTATATGTTTCAATAAGGTCCCCTCTTAGCTGCCTTCTTTCTAATGAAAACAACCTCAAATCCCTCAGTCTCTCCACATAGGACCTCCCCTCCATACCAGGTATACCATACCTCCATACCAGGTCATTGATGAAGCAGCTGAAGATAGAATGGCCTAGCACATTTCCTTGAGGAACTCCTGCAGTGTTGTCTTGGAGCTGAGATGATTGACCTTCAACCACCACAACCATCTTCCTTTGTGACAGGTATGACTCAAATAAGTGAAAGGTTTTCCTCCTGGTTCCCGTTGACTTCAATTTTGCTAGGGCTCCTTGATTTCATACTAGGCCAAATGCTGCCTTGATGTCAAGGGTAGTCACACTCACTTCAACTCTTGCATTGAGCTCTTTTGTCCAGGTTTGGACCAAGGTTGTAAAGAGGTCAGAAATCCAAACTGAGCATCCATGAGCAGCTTATTGCTGAATAAGTGCCGCTTGATTTCACTATGGAAGATGATCGCTCCGTCATTTTGCTGATGACCAAGAATAGACTGATGGAGCAGTAATTAGCCAGGTTCGATTTGTCCTGTTTCTTGTGTACAGGGCATAATTGGGCAATTTTCTACATTGGCGTGTAGATGCCAGTGTTGTAGCTGTCCTGGAACATGTCAGCTAGGGGTGCTGAAGTATGAATCTTTTTAGGACTATCCCTGGAACGTTAGCAAGGCCTAGAATCTTTCAGTATCCGGTACCTTCAGCCATTTATCACGTGGAATGAATCAGATTGGCTGAAGATTGAGGTGTGATGCTGGTATCTTCCAGAGGAGGCCAAAATGGATCATCCACTTGGCACTCTTGGCTGAAGATTGTTGCGAATGCTTCAGCTTAATCTTTTGCACAAATGTGCTGGACTCTTCCATCATTGAGGACGGGAATATTTGTGGAGCCACCACTTCTAATGAGTTGTGTAATTGTCTACCACCATTCACAGCTGGATGTTGCAGGACTGTAGAACTTAAATCTGATCCATTGGTTGTAGGTGCTTAGCTCTGTCTATTACTTGCTGCTTATGCTGTTTGGTACAAAAGTAGTCCTATGTTTTAGCTTTAGCAAGCTGACACGTTTTTAGGTATGCCTGGGTGTTGCTCCTGGCATGCCCTCCTGCACTCTTCATTGAACAAGACTTGATTCCCTGTCTTGATGGTAATAGTAGAGTAGGGAATATGCCAGATCATGAGGTTGCAGATTGTAATTGAAAATAATTCTGCTGATGGCCTGTAATGCCTCATGGATACTCAGTCTTGAGTTGCTAGATCTGTTTGAAATCTGTCCCATTTTAGCACAGGGACAGTGCCACACAACACAATGGAGCGCATTTTCAATGTGAAGACACTTTTTCTCCTCAAGGACTGTGCGGTGGTCTCTCCTACTGACACCATCATGGACAGATGTATATGTGGCAGGTGGTTTGGTGAGGATAAGGTCCAGTATGTTGTTATTCCCTATTGTTGGTTCCCTCACCACTTGCCATGGTCCCAGTCTAGCAGCTGTGTCCTTGAGAGCCCGACCAACTCTGTGGTGGTACTAGTAATCCAATCTTGGTGATGGACTTCAAAGTCCCCCACCAGAGAATGTCTATGTGCTTGTCACTTTCAATGCTTCCTCCAAGCGATGCTCAACATGGAGTACTGATGCATCAGTTGCGGGGGGGGGGGGGGGGGTGGTGCGGTTATCAGCAGGAGATTTCCTTGCCCATATTTGACTGGTGCCGCGAGACTTCGTGGGGTCCCAAGTTGATGTTGAGAGCTCCCTTGGCAGCACTTCTAACTTTGCATCACTGTGCGCCAGCTACCTCTGCTGGTGAGGGCTCCTAGGCCTTCTATATGTATATAGGAATGAATTTGAACGTGCACAAACATTGCAAACAGCTTAGTTGTTTTTTTGAGTAATATAAGTAAATACATTTTGTCAAACGAAAAGTTCAGTATTATAGCACTGAAAATAACACACTGCTGATTTTTCACTGCTGGATTAATTGTATCAGACCTATACAAGTGACTTGTTGAGAAGTATACCAAATAACAAATTAGTACTGTATGTGTTTATTCTGTTTAAAATGTTCTACATGTTTCAATGGAACACTGCTGTATTTTCCTTTCAGTGGTTGGAGCTACATTTGAACCAGCAGATTCCAACTTCACTTCTACTGTTGTCCAGGGCGATGTTCCTTCCAGATACCCTTTCGCCTGCTGATCAGCTTACGACTACTTTGCAGACATTGCCAGAAAGTGTGGTAAGCAATTTATCCAAGATAGGAATACACTTGTAAGCAGTTGTTTAATATTAAATCTTAAAGTATTCTTTGGTCATATTTTGTTATTGAGGTGATCTAGGTTCTAATAAATGTTAACATAATATTATACAGTGGTCTGTTGTTGGCTTGCACTAATGCAACACTGATAGTACGGCATACCCCTCAAAGGCAGCTCAATTCATATACAGGGGATGTTTAAGAAGGTGTGTTTCATAATAAGGACAGTTAGAGGTGCAAAGTTTATGCAACAGAGATGAGCTATGATGGATAGTATTCTTTATGATCAGATCTTCCAAGTATTCATAAGAGATAACATGATCTTCCTAATTAGCAATAATCACAGTGAAACTAATAACTTGATATAAACGTGATAAATTCTATACAGAGCTCAAAACTAGGAATTTTTTAGATGTAATATTTAACTCAGAATAGTGAAGAGGGCAACAAGAAGCTGAAAATTGCATTCCAGTTAAGTTGTAAAAACAAGAGTGACATAAACTTTTGCCCAGTTGAATGAACTATTTTTGTTTTAACATCCATACCAGCATTTTGCTGCTTCCCAGTTATGCTGACCCTTGACCTGGACCTGCAAGTTTCTTCACTCTTGTAACATAATGGCAAAATACTATGGATGCTGGAATCTGAAACAAAAACAGAAAATGCTGGAAAACTCAGCAGGTCTGACAGCATCTGTGGAGAGAGAATAGAACCAACGTTTCAAGTCCAGATGAGTCTTCGGCAGTATGGTGGTGGCAGGTTCAATTGAAACATTCTAAAGGGCTTGAAATGGTTTTTTGAATAGAAATAATGTACAGGGGAACAGGAACAGAAGAATGGTACAATGTCATAATGTTCATTTGGAGAGTTGGTCCAGGCATAGTGAACTTAATGGCCTCCTGCACCATAACATTTCTGAGATTGTGATTTCTGAGTTCTGTGCCATCAGCAAACTTTGAAATTCTGCCCTCAATGTCCAAGTCAGGATGCCATTATATAGGTCACCCTTTGAATCATAGAGTTCTACAGCATTAAAGAGGCCTTTCAACCCGTGATGTCTGCGATGGCTATCAAAGCACCTATCTACTCTAATCCACTTTCCAGACTTGTTCCCTAGCCTTATACGCGATGGTATTTCAAGTGCATATCTAAATGCTTCTTAAATGTTGAGGGTTCCTGCTTCTACCACCCTTTTGGGCAGTGAGTTCCAGATTCCCACTCCCCTCTTGGTGAAAAGGTTTTGCCTCAAGTCTCCTCTAAATCCCCTGCCCTATTTGTTAAATCAGTGCCCCCTGGTTTTAAAATGTTACCAATTCGAGTAAGTAAAAGATGTGTTTGGCATGTCTTGGTTAAAAAGAGTATCAACTGATATGCAGAGTATGTGCAAAATTATTTATAAAAGTAGGATCAAAAGTAGTCAGCACGGCTTTGTTAAAGACAGATCATGTCTTACGAGCCTGGTTGAGTTTTTTTGAAAATGTGACTAAACACATTGACGAAGGAAGAGCGGTGGATGTGGTTTATGTGGACTTCAGCAAGACGTTCGATAAAGTCCCCCATGCAAGGCTTATTGAGAAGGTGAGGGGGCATGGGATCCACGGAGATGTTGTTTTGTGGATCCAGAACTGGCTTGCCCGCAGAAGGCAGAGAGTGGTTGATAAAGAAGTTGATAAAGAAGGGTAGGATAAACTATGAAGCTGGGCTAACGCTTAATATAAAAAAGGATAGTAAGAGTTTTTATAAAAGGAAGAGGCTGACTAGGGTGAACGTTGGACCCTTAGAGGATGAGAGGGGGGACTTAGTGGTAAGGGATGGGGAAATGGCTGAGGCCTTGAATAACTTTTTTGTATCGGTCTTCACGGAGGAGGACGTGAATAATTTGCCGGGTGTTAGCGATGGAAAGATGGTAGGAGCGGAGGGCCTGAATGACATTATTGTAACTAGAGAGGCAGCGCTCGAAAGACTGGAAGGACTGGTTGTGGATAAGTCCCCAGGACCGGATGGAATGCATCCAAGGGTTCTGAAAGAAATGGCAGAGGTGATAGTGGATGCCTTGGTGATTATTTTCCAAACTTTGCTGGATTCCGGGGAAGTGCCAGAAGATTGGAAAACGGCTAATGTTACGCCGTTGTTTAAGAAGGGTGGCAGGCAAAAGGCAGGGAATTATAGGCCGGTTAGTTTAACATCTGTTGTAGGTAAAATCTTAGAATCCGTGATCAAGGAGAAAATAGCGAGGTATCTTGAGGAGAATTGTTTGATAGAGCAGACGCAGCACTGTTTCGTTAAGGGGAAGTCATGTCTGACAAATTTATTGGAGTTCTATGAGGATGTGTCTAGGGCAGTGGTTAGAGGAGAGCCGGTGGATGTGGTGTTTCTTGATTTTCAGAAGGCATTTGATAAGGTGCCGCACAACAGGTTATTACAGAAGGTCAGGGGGCATGGAGTTGGGGGTAGGGTGTTAGCGTGGATAGGGGATTGGCTGTCAAATAGGAGGCAGAGAGTGGGGGTCAGTGGGTGCTATTCGGATTGGTGGTTGGTGACTAGTGGAGTGCCCCAGGGGTTGGTGCTGGGGCCTCAGCTATTTACCATTTATATAGATGATCTGGAGGAGGGAACCGAGTGTATGGTGTTGAAATTTGCTGATGACACCAAGATTGGTGGAACGGCAAATTGTGCGGAGGGTGTGGAAAGTCTGCAGAAGGATCTAGATAGGCTGGGCGAATGGGCCAGGAACTGGCAAATGGAATTTAATGTTAGCAAGTGTGAAGTTGTCCACTTTGGTAGGAAGGACTATTACTTACATGGCGAAAAACTGCAGCATGTGACGGTGCAGAGGGACCTCGGGGTCCTTGTGCATGAGTCGCAAAAACCCAGCCTGCAGGTGCAGCAGGTGGTCAGGAAGGCGAATGGGATGCTGGCCTTCATAGCGAGGGGGATTGAATATAAGAGTAGGGAGGTCTTACTGCAACTGTACAGGGCACTGGTGCGGCCGCAGCTGGGGTACTGTGTGCAGTTTTGGTTGCTGCACTTACGCAAGGATATTTTGGCCTTGGAGGGAGTGCAGAGGAGGTTTACTAGGCTGATACTGGAGTTGAGGGGATTGAACTATGAGGAGAGGCTGAATAAGCTAGGCTTGTACTCGTTAGAGTTTAGAAGAATGAGGGGAGATCTCATTGAGACGTATAAGATGATGAATGGGATGGATAGGATAGAGGTGGAGAGGCTCTTCCTGCTCAGAAAAGACAGTGGGACTTGAGGGCACAGCCTCAAGATAAAGGGGGGGCGGTTTAGAACGGAGTTGAGGAGGAACTTCTTCACTCAAAGGGTGGTGAATCTCTGGAAGTCTCTGCCCATTGAAGTGGTGGAGGCTACGTCGCTAAATATTTTTAAGAAGCGGGTTGATAGGCAAGGGGATTAAGGGTTATGGGGAGAGGGCGGGAATGTGGAACTGAGACACAACAGATCAGCCATGATCTTATTGAATGACGGGGCAGGCTCGAAGGGCTAGATGGCCTACTCCTGCTCCTATTTCTTATGTTCTTATGTTCTTAATTATGTTGTGGATGGGTTTTTCTGCATGGAGGTCGGTCACCAGTGGAGTGCCCCAGGGATCTGTTCTGGGACCCTTGCTGTTTGTGATTTTTATAAATGACCTGGATGAGGAAGTGGAGGAATGGGTTGGTAAGTTTGCCGATGACATGAAGGTTGGAGGTGTTGTGGATAGTTTGGAGGGATGTCAGAAGTTGCAGTGTGACATAGATAGGATGCAAGACTGGGCGGAGAAGTGCCAGATGGGCCCAGATAAATGCGTAGTGGTCCATTTTGGCAGGTCAAACGGGATGAAGGAGTATAATATTAAGGGTAAGACTCTTAGCAGTGTGGAAGATCAGAAGGATCTTGGGGTCCAGGTTGATACGACTCTCAAATTGGCTTTGCAGGTGGAGGATGTGGTTAAGAAGGTGTATGACGTACTGGCCTACATCAATCGAGGAACTAAGTTTAGGAGTTGGGAGATAATGTTGCAGCTGAATAAGACCCTGGTCAGACCCCATTTGGAATACTGTGCTCAGATTTGGTTGCCTCATTACAGGAAAGATGTGGAAGCCATTGAAAGGGTGCAGAGAAGATTTACAAGGATGTTACCTGGATTGGATGGCATGCCTTATGAGGATAGGTTGAGAGAGTTCGATCTTTTCTCCTTAGAGAGATGAAGGATGAGAGGGGACCTGATAGAGGTGTATGATGAGAGGTATAGATCAGGTGGACTCTGAGGCTTTGTCCCAGGGCTGAAATGGCTGCCACAAGACGATACCGGTTTAAGATGCTGGGGAGTAGGTACACAGGAGATGTCAGGGGTAAGTTTTTCACTCGGTGGTGGGTGAGTGGAATTGGCTGCCGTCGCTGGTGGTGGAGGCAAATGCGATAGGGTCTTTTAACAGACTTCTGGATGAGTACATGGGACCCAGTAGGATTGAGGGTTATAGGTAAGCCTAGTAGGTAGAGATAAGATCGGCTCAACTTGTGGGCCGAAGGGCCTGTTTGTGCTGTAGTCTATGATTCTAAAAATGTAATTTTGGGATGGAAAAATTGGACCATTATGTCTGGTCGAGCGGTGCAATGCAATTCGCAGCATGTACAAAAAGTGCAGTGCGCTGAACATTGACCCTTAGAGGTACCACTGTATTCTTGCACTGCAGTCCAAAAACTGCTCACCATTACTCTGCTTTCTGTCCCATAGACAATTTTGCAGCCACTTTAATCTTCTAGTATGTTGTACTTAATCAAATGCCTTTTCAAATTCCTTGCACTAGTCATCATTGTAGTGTATAAGCATTGTGTTTTGGTGATGGGTTATATTGCTAACACTCAGATAAACTATCTTTGTAAAAAAATTCCATCTGAATGTGAGTGAGCTTATACAATCATACCATTTCCTGCATTGGATCACTGTCTGTGTAAAGTCTGCATGTTCTCCCCATGTCGACATGGGTTTCCTCCAGATGATCCAGTTACGTCCCACAGTCCAAAAGACACGTGGTTAAGTGCACTGGCCATGCTAAATTCTCCTTCAGCGTACCTTAACAGGCACCAGAGTGTGGCAACTAGAGGATTTTCACAGTAACTTCATTGCAGTGTTAATGTAAGTCTACTAATAAATACACTTTAAAACTTTTAGTCTGGTAAATCTCCTCAGAATTGCTTCCAAAGGAGACCATTACTGTGGACAGGACTTTAGATGTGATCTAAGCATAACTGTCAAATTTTGCATTTGATTGTCCTTACAATAAATGTTAACATTTTATTAGCTTTTCTAATTACTTGCATTACCTGCATATTACATAGGAGTAGAAGTAGGCAATTACCCTCTTGCAATTCATGCACTAGGACACCGGAGACTTCTGTGTCTTGGAGCTCTGCAATCTCGCACCGAGCAGGTGCTGGAGTGTGGCAACTAGGGGATTTTCACAGTAACTTCATTGCAATGTTAATGTAAGACCACTTGTGACTAATAAATAAACTTTAAAAAACATTTAGATAGTATGCCTTTTTATTCTTCCTTCCAAAATGGACCATTTACATTTGTCCGTATTACTCCTATCTGAAGTCTGATATAGCCTGGTCCCTAGTTGGCTCCAGAATGTTCTGCTCGAAGAAGCTATCTTGAAAACGTTCTATGAATTCCTCTAGGCTACCTTTCCCCATCTGATTTTTTCAGTCCATATCTAGATTTAAACCCCACATTAGTAGTTCTTTGACACATAAGAACATAAGAAATAGGAGCAGGAGTAGGCCATCTGGCCCTTCGAGCCTGCCCCGCCATTCAATAAGATCATGGCTGATCTGTCGTGGCTCAGTTCCACATTCCCGCCCTCTCCCCATAACCCTTAATCCCCTCTCTTATCAAAAACCCATCAACCCGTGTCTTAAAAATATTTAGCGAGGCAGCCTCCACCACCTCAACGGGCAGAGAATTCCAGAGATTCACCACCCTTTGAGTGAAGAAGTTCCTCCTCAACTCCGTTCTAAACCGCCCCCCCCCTTTATCTTGAGGCTGTGCCCCCTAGTCCTACTGTCCTTTCTGAGCGGGAAGAGCCTCTCCACCTCTATCCTATCCATCCCCTTCATCATCTTATATGTCTCAATGAGATCTCCCCTCATTCTTCTAAACTCTAACGAGTACAAGCCTAGTTTATTCAGCCTCTCCTCATAGCTCAACCCCCTCAACTCCGGTATCAACCTGGTGAACCTTCTCTGTACTCCCTCCAAGGTCAATATATCCTTTTGCAAATAAGGGGACCAAAATTGCACACAGTACTCCAGTTGCGGTCTCACCAGTGCCTTGTACAGTTGCAGCAAGACCTCCCTGCTTTTATATTCTATCCCCCTCGTGATAAAGGCCAATATTCCATTTGCCTTCTTGATCACCTGCAGTCTGAGTTTTTGTGATTTGTGCACAAGGACCCCCAGGTCCCTCTGCACAGTAGCATGCTGCAACTTTTCACCATTTAAATAATATTCCATCCTATTATTTCTTCCAAAGTGGATAACCTCACATTTGACAATGTTATACCCTATCTGCCAGGTCCTCGCCCACTCACTCAGCCTATCCAAATCTCTCTGCAGACTTTCCGTGTCCTCCACGCAATTCGCTTTCTCACTCATCTTCGTGTCATCAGCAAACTTTGTTACCCTACACTCAGCCCCTTCCTCCCGATCGTCTATGTATATGGTAAACAGTTGAGGCCCCAGCACCGATCCCTGCGGCACGGCCACTAGTCACCAACTGCCAACCAGAAAACCACCCATTTATCTGTTTCCTGTTAGATAGCCAATCCTCAATCCACGCTAACACTTTACCCCCAACGCCGTGTACCCTAACCTTTTGTGAGGCACCTTATCAAACACGTTCTGGAAATCTAAAAACACCACATCCCGCCCCCCCACCCGTCAACCACACTAGTCATATCTTCATAAAAGTCCAGTAAATCCGTCAAGCACAACTTTCCCTTCACGCTGTGTCTGCTTGATCGAACCACTCCTTTCCAGGTATCCTGCTATTTCTTCTTTAATGATGGATTCTAGCATTTTCCCAACTACGGACATTAAGCTAACCGGCCTGTAGTTACCTGCCTTTTGTCTACTACCTTTTTTTAAACAGCGGCGTAACAGCGTTTCCCAATCCAGCAGCACTTCCCCAGAATCCAGTGAATTTTGATAAGTAACTACTAATGCATCTGCTATTACTTCTGCCATTTCTTTCAGTACCCTGAGATGCATTCCATCCGGTCCCTGGGACTTGTATACCTTCAGTCCCATTAGTCTACTAAGTACTATCTCTTTAGTAACAGTAATTGTATTAAGGACCTTATCTCCTACCTACCCTCTATCTTTAATATTCGGTAAGCTATTTGTGTCCTCCACCGTGAAGGCTGACACAAAAAGCTTAAAGTCTCAGCCATTTCCTCGTTTCCCACCATTAAATCCCCCTTCTCGACCTCCAAGGGTATTTGTAGCTGCTTTGTATGCATCGGTTTTTAATTTAATACTCCTTTATTTCCTTCGTTATCCACGGCTGGTTATCCCTTTTCTTACAGTCCTCCTTTATCACTGGAATATATTTTTGCTGAGTACTGAAAAAAAACTCCTTAAGAGCCCTCCACTGTTCCTCAGCTGTCCTACCAACCAGACTGCGCCCCCCCAGTCTACATTAGCTGTTCTAACATGTGACTACTATCACAAGAGCCTGTACACCTCCCCATAAGTGACTTCTTGCCTTTATCGTTCCTCATCACTACCTAAATCATTTGTGTATCCTGGCTTCGGGGCTTTGGGTCATCTCTCTCTGATGCTAATATAGTTTTTAATTAACAGGGTCCTCCCTCCACCTTCTCCTAGTTTCCTGTCCTTCCTAAATGACCCTTCAATATTGAAATCCCAATCTGCTCCATGTTGACTAATGATTTTGGGAATTATTTTTCTACTTGAAGGCATCCTCTAGTGCTCTGATGAAGGGTCATCCTGACTTGAAACATTGGCACTATTCTGTCTCCATAGATGCTATCCGACCTGCTAAGATTTTCCAGCATTTTCTGTCTTTGATCCTATTGTCCTTACTGTGTGGATCAGTATGAGATAGCATTCTATTATTTGTATATACTTAAATGGAGAAGACATGTATTTCTGCATTTTGTGTAATACACAAATAGATATGGTAGGATGAAGGGGAATTAGCTTTTATGTATGGAAGGAAGGCCTTCACTGAACTTTGTCGTCAAATCTGTGTGAGCTGTTGGAGCAAAGATGGAATTTGTTAATGACAGAAATTTTGTGGGGAGTTGCTGCTTCTTGTGCAAATACTTGTTTGGAGATCTTGAAATGAATTGAAAGGATAAAACAAAATATCTCAAGGGGCATCTCATTTTTTCACATGTAAATAAAAATTAAGAGGGGCTCCTTTCATCCCATATTTTTCTACTTCAGGCAAAGGAAGCACAAGTCAAAGTAGCAGAAGTTGAATGTGACAAGGTGGATAACAAAGCGAAATTGGAAGCAACCTTGCAAGAGGAGGCAGCAATCAAGAGGGAGAACCAGGAACGAGAGATGGAACGTATAGCTGAAGCTGCTGAAAAAGCTAAAGAAAGTTTACAGGTTGAAGCCCGAGTAAGTGTTTAACTTATAAACCTTAGAATATATAAACCTTATAACCATGCTTAGAATTTAGCATAATGATTTGAACTAGTATTTTCAAAATGGTTTGAACTATACTTCCAAATTTCTGTGTTTTAAGAATTGAAACAGTTTAAACATATTTGTTTAATTTGCAAGACAGATCAACTTTTCAAAAGTTACAAAAGATGTATGTCTCTAGTATGACAAAATATAGCTAATGTTCCATAATGAAATTTAAGCAGGAGTATGTCCTTTCACCTGGATTCATAGAAATTCCCAGCTCCTATCAGTGTTGGCTATTTATAGGAGCGGTTGAACCTGTTCCTACAAGACTTGAGGCAAAAATAGTATAACCTGATTTTTGTTTTGTGGAATTTTGTGTTTCAACATGGGCATATTTAAGGTGTCAAGCATAACTGATTGGTGGCATTGTAACCTTGGAGTCAGAAGATTGAGAGTTCAACTCCCACTTCAGAGACTTGATGGGACAACAATTACCTGGATTGGATTTTGCCCTGATTTTTGTGGACAGGGCATACCTGGGCAGTTTTCCACTTTGCCAAGTAAATGCCTGTGTTTGAGCTGTTCTGGAACAGCTTGGCTATGGGTGCAGCTAGTTCTAGAGCACAAGTCTTCAGTATTATTGCTAGAATGCTTCATGATCTAATGCTTTGTGGTATCCAGTGATTTCAGCTGTTTCTTGATGAGAGTCATGTGGATTGGATTGAATTGGCTCAAGACTGCTGACTGTTACACTGGGGACCATGATGTGGGGTGCTGGACTGGGGTAAGCACAGTAAGAAGTCTCTCAACACCAGGTTAAAGTCCAACAGGTTTATTTGGTAGCACAAGCTTTTGGAGTGTCACTCTGCTCCAAAAGCTTCTGTTACCAAGTAAACCTGTTGGGGACCCCCAGAGGACATTGAGATGGAATGTCCATTTGCCACCTCTAGCTGAAGATAGTTGTAAATGCTTTAGCACTTATCTTTTGCACTGTTTTTCTGGGCTTACTCTGTCATTGAGAATGGGGATATTTGTGGAGCCACCTCCTCCAGTTAATTTTTTAACTGTCCACTACTATTCATGGCATTGATGTGACTGAACTCCAGAGCTTAAATCTGGTCTGTTGGCTGTGGGATACGCAGTACTATCTATCACATGCTGTTTCTGTTATTTGGCATGCGGGTAGTCCTGTGTTGTAGCTTCACCAGGTTGACACCTGGTGCTGCTCCTGGTATGTCCCCTTGCCCTCTGAAACAGAGTTGATCCCCTGGCTTGACAGAAATGGTAGATGTAGTTGAATACAGCTGTGCTTTGCTGATGGTCTCATTAGAGCCATAGAAAAGTTGCAACACAGAAGGAGTGTGACCTGTACAAAAAGGACAGGTGGCACTTGAATCCCAGGGGGACCAATATCCTGGCGGGCAGGATGGCTAAGGCTACTGGGGAGACTTTAAACTGGAACGGTTGAGGGGAGGGAAAAAGTGACTGGGAGCGAGGAGATTGGCTCGCAAATAGAGAGGGATTGTCGACAGTGTAAGAGGGAGGATAGACAGGAGACGGAGAAGGGGAGCGCTCAGACCGAAGGTTTAAGATGTGTCTATTTTAACGCTAGGAGTGTTGTGAACAAAGTGGATGAGCTTAGAGCGTGGATCGCTGCTTGGAAATGTGATGTGGTGGCCATTACAGAGACTTGGATGTCTCAGGGACAGGACTGGATACTTCAAGTACCAGGTTTCAGATGTTTCAGGAGGAACAGGGAGGGAGGCAAAAGAGGTGGGGGTTGGCACTGTTGATCAGGGATAGTGTCATGGCTGTAGAGAAGGTGGACGCTGTGGAGGGATTGTCTATGGAGTTTCTGTGGGTGGAAGTTCGGAACAGGAAGGGATCAATTACTTTCCTGGGTGTTTTCTATAGGCCGCCCAATAGTAACATGGTTGTAATAATAACTGAGTTGTCGTAATGGGAGACTTTAATTTCCCAAATATCGATTTGGAATATCCCTAGAGTAAGGGGTTTGGATGGGGAGGAGTTTGTTAAGTGTGTTCAGGAGGGTTTCCTGACACAGTATGTGAATAAGCCTACAAGAGGAGAGGCTGTACTCGATCTGGAATTGGGTGATGAACCTGGACAGGTGTCAGATCTCTGTGGGAGAGCATTTTGGGGATAGTGATCATAACTCCATCTCCTATACACTACCGTTGAAGAGGGATAGGACCAGGCAAGGTAGGAAAGTGTTTACCTGGAGTAAGGGGAAACATGAAGCCATCAGGCAGGAAATTGGACGAGTAAATTGGAAGGAGGTATTCTCGGGAACATGTACTAAAGTAAGGTGGCAGATTTTGAAGGAATGTTTGTCTGGAGTTCTGCACGACAATGTTCCAATGAGACAGTGAGGTTTTGGTAGGTTACAGGAACTGTGGTGCACGAAAGTTGTAACGAATCTAGTCAAAAAGAAAAGAAAAGCGTACAAAAGTTTCGGGGAGCTAGGTAGTGTTAGGGATCTAGAGGAATATACGGCTTGTAGGAAGGAACTTAAGGAAATTAGGAGAGCCAGAAGGGGTCATGAGAAGGCCTTGGCAGGTAAGATTAAGGAAACTGTAAGGCGTTCTACAAATATGTGAAGAGTAAAAGGATGAGATGTGAAGGAATACAGTCTATAAAATGTGATGGTGGGAAAGTTTGTATAGAACCGGTAGAAATAGCAGAGGTGCTCAATAAATACTTTACTTCGGTATTCACAGTGGAAAAGGATCTTGGTGGTTGCAGTGCAGGCTTGCGGCAGACTGAAAAGCTTGAGTATGTGGACATTAAGAAAGAGGATGTGTTGGAGCTTTTGAATAGCATCAAGATAGATAAGTTGCTGGGACCGGATGGGATGTACCCCAGCTTACTGTGTGAGGCGAGGGAAGAGATTGCAGAGCCTCTGGCGATGATCTTTGCATCATCGATGGAGACAGGAGAGGTTCCGAGGATTGTGGATGTGGTTCCTATATTCAAGAAAGGGAATAGAGATTGTCCAGGAAATTATCGACTGGTGAGTCCAACCTCAGTGGTTGGTAACTTGATGGAGAGGATCATGAGGGACAGGCTTTGTGAACATTTAGAGAAGTTTAGTATGCTCAAAAGGAGTCAGCACGGCTTTGTCAAGGGCAGGTCGTGCCTTACGAGCCTGGTTGAGTTCTTTGAAAATGTGACTAAAAACATTGACAAAGGAAGAGCGGTAGATGTGGTTTATATGGACTTCAGCAAGGTATTCAATAAGGTCCCCCATGCGAGACTTCTTGAGAAAGTGAGAGGGCATGAGATCCAAGGGGCTGTTGCCTTGTGGATCCAGAACTGGCTTGCCCGCAGAAGGCAGAGAGTGGTTGTGGATGAGTCTTTTTCTGCATGGAGGTCGGTCACCAGTGGAGTGCCCCAGGGATCTGTTCTGGGACCCTTGCTGTTTGTAATTTTCATAAATGACCTGGATGAGGAAGTGGAGGGATGGGTTGGTAAGTTTGCCAACGACACACAGGTTGGTGGTGTTGTGGATAGTCCGGAGGGATGTCAGAAGTTGTAGCATGACGTAGATAGGATGCAAGACTGGGCGGAGAAGTGGCAGACTGACTTCAACCCGGATAAATGTGTAGTTGTCCATTTTGGCAGGTCAAATGGGATGAAGGAGTATAATATCAAGGATAAGACTCTTAGCAGTGTAGACGATCAGAAGGACCTTGGGGTCTGGGTCCATAGGACTCTTAAATCGGCCTTGCAGGTGGAGGATGTGGTCAAGAAGGCATATGGTGTACTGGCCTTCAATCGAGGAGTTGAGTTTAGGAGTCAGGAGATAATGCTGCAGCTTTATAAGACCCTAGTCAGACCCCACTTGGAGTACTGTGCGCAGTTCTGGTGGCCTCATTGCAAGAAAAATGTGGAAGCTATTGAAAGGGTGCAGAGGAGATTTACAAGGATGTTGCCTGGATTGGGTGGCATGCCTTATGAGGATAGGTTGAGGGAACTCGGTCTTTTCTCCCTGGAGAGACGAAGGATGAGAGGTGACTGTGTTACTGTGCGAGAGGTAACTGTGTTACCTCTCAGAGATGACGTAAGATGTTGAGAGGTATAGATCGGGTGGATTCTCAGAGGCTATTTCCCAGGGCTGAAATGGTCGCTACGAGAGGATACAGGTTTAAGGTGCTGGGGAGTAGGTACAAAGGAGATGTCAGGGGTAAGTTTTTCACTGAGGGTGGTAGGTGAGTGGAATCGGCTGCCATCAGTGGTAGTGGAGGCAAATTCATTAAGGTCTTTTAAGAGACTTCTGGATTAGTACATGGGATTTAATAGGATTGAGGGTTATAGGTAGGCCTAGTAGGTAGGGATATGATCAGCGCAACTTGTGGGCTGAAGGGCCTGTTTTGTGCTGTAGTTTTTCTATGTTAGTATAGAGGATGTTGCAGGGTTGACTGGACTGCAAGTGTCATTGTCATTTCCAATGCCTAGTTCAAAGCGAAGTGATCTGTCTGGTTTCATTCATTTTTGTAGACTTTGTAATAGCTTGATATACTTGCTAGGCCATTTCAGAGAGTATTTAAGAGTCCGCCACATTGATGTGGTTCTGGAATCCCATGTGAGCCAGACCAGGTAAGGATTTTCTTAAAGGACATATGAACATACAAATTAGGAGCAGGAATAGGTTACTGTGAGACATTACTAAAGCAGACAGGTTTTTATGACAGTGATTTCATGGTCACTATTGTAGAGACTAGCTTTTTAATTCCAGATTTATTAGATGAATTTAAATTGCATTAGCTGCAGTGGTGAAGTTTTAACCCATGTCCACAGAACATTAGCCTGGGCCTATGGATTATTAGTCCCGTGACATTACCAGCATGCCACTGTCTGCCCAAAGTATAAAATATTAATCACTGCCAATTCCTTGGGATGAGGGGCAAAATGATTTGGGTAGCTTGGAAAACTACATTAAAAAGTATATTTGTAGATAAACAGTGACAGGTACTTTATTATTCTCAACAAATAAACATTCTCTTGAAAAACAAAATCCCCATTGGTAAAGTGATCAGAGTAACTTAAGTGATTGTGGATTGTCTTAGCTTAAAAATTTCTAAGATGATATTTTAGTAATATCTTTTAATATTTCTCAGAAATGCAGTATGCCTGAGAATTGGGACCAGTTTACAAGTCAACTCAGGATGGCCAAAAGTTTATAATTAGAGAAAATAAGATATTGGCAACAAATATGAAAACAGTACAAGCTTCTACAAATATGTAAAAAGGCAGAGTACGCAAATAAACTTCGGCCCCTTCAAGGCTGAGACAGAAGAAATGGTAATTGGCAATAAGGAAGATAGAAAAGATAGAAGGAATATATCAGAAGTACTGGGGAACAAGGGATCCCATGAAAGTGAGGAACTTTGTTAATATTAGTAAAGAAATTAATACATTTTGTAGGTCGTACACACTGTTGTCACAGTGTGCCAGTGGTGGAAAGAGGGAACATTTAAATTGATACCACTCAAGCAGGCTGCTTTGTCCTGAACGGTGGCAGGCTTTTCAAGTGTTATAGGAGCTGCATTTATTCCATCATACTCAAAGCTCTTGCAGCAAAATTTCCAGCCTCTGACCTGCTCTCAGCTATTTATGTGGCTGGTCCAGAGTAGTTTCTGGTCAATGATAGCTTCCCCGGATGTTGATGGTGGGCGATTTGGGGTGTGAGTAATGCCTTTGAATGTTAAGGGTGGATGGTTAGATTCTCCCTTGTTGGAGATAATCATTGCCTGACACTCGACATGAATGTTATTTGCCACGTCAGCTCTACCGTAAACGTCCAAGTATTGGTATGTGCAGGTACGAGCATTAGTGTCTGTGCAGTTATGAATAATACTCAGTACTGTGAAATCATCAACAACTATCCCTACTTCTGACCTTAATGGAGAAGCTGGAGATAGTTTGGCTCAGTATGCTACCCTGAGGAACACCAGCAGTGTCATGGGACTGAGATGATTGGCCTCCAACAACCACAACCTTTTGTGTTAGGTATGATCAAAACCAATGGACGTTTTCTCCTGAATTTCATTGACTTCCAACTTTGATGGGCACCTTGCTGCCAACACATGGCAAATGCTGCCTTGATGTTGAGGGCCATCACTGCCCCCTCACCTCTGGAATCCAACTCTTTTGGCCATGCTCTGGTCACAGTTGCACTGATTTGATTTGATTTATTATTGTCACATATATTATTATACAGTGAAAAGCCTTGTTTCTTGTACACTATGCAGACAAAGCATACTGTACATAGGGAAGGAAAGGAGAGAGTGCAGAATGAAGTGTTATTCATAGCTAGGGTGGCGAGGAAGATCAACTAAGGTTGAGGTAGGTCCATTCAAAAGTCTGATGATAGCAGGGAAGAAGCTATTTTTGAGTCGGTTAGTACATGATCTCAGACTTTTGTATCTTTTCCCTGATGGAAAAAGATGGACAAGAGTAAGTCCAGGGTGCGTGGGGTCCTAGATTATGTTGACTGTTTTTTGGGGACAGCAGGAAGTGTAGACAGAGTCAATGGATGGGAGGCTAGTTTGAGTGATGGATTAGGCTTTGTTCATGACCCTTTGTAGTTTATTACGGTGGCGAACAGAGCAGGAACCATACCAAGCTGTAATACAACTGGAAAGAATGCTTTCTATGGTGCATCTGTAGAAATTAGAGCTGTAACAGACATGCCAAATTTCCTTAATCTCCTGAGAAACTAAACTGAGATCTGGAGCTAATTGCTGTTCCATTTGTGATAATAATGACTAAAGTATTTAATTAATTGTAGCTATTTTAGACTGTTATGAAAGGTACTAGATAATTACAGATGTTGTTTTCTCTTTCTCTCACTTCTCTGTCTCAGAAGGAAATTGAATCAGCAGTGAATCTGGAAGCAGCAGCTGTCAATGTGAAGCAAAGCCAGATTGCTGTTGATACAGAACAAGAATTGGCTAATGTAGACCTGGCAATGCACTCTGAAACCTTGAAAGATACAGCTCCAGTACTAGAAGGAATTAAGGTATTTTTTAGTGTGACGGTCAATGATCTTCATTTGCAGTTATTTTTAGACTCTTCCTGGTGCGTAAACACTCTTAGTAACAGTTTGGTTTATATTTTCTAATCAAGAGTCACTCCAAATATTTTTATTGATATGATCTCTGTAAAGCTGATTTAACACACATTCTCTTCATATTGCATCGTATTTTGAAACAATGCAATAACCACTTGGTGAACGTCTCAATGCTGAGCTGGGTAATGACTGTTACTTTTTCTTATTCAGTGGAGATTAAGATCTTCAGTAAATGCAAAGTATGTTGTGATTAGCATACTGCTGTCACCAGTCGAGATCCCCTAGTTTATGATTCCAGCAGGGATAACCCAAATTGTTATGCTGCCAGGTAAGCGGGGAACAAACTTGCTCCCCTTCTTTATTCAATACACACGCACACACACCTCCTCCGCCGCCTCCTCCTCTCTCTCTCTCTCTCTCTCTCTCTCTCTCTCTCTCCCCCCCCCCCCCCCCCCCCCCCCCCCCCCCGGCTTTGGTTGGTGGCAAGAAGGTTAATTTAGAGAAGATTCCTTCACTTGTGGATACTTTTCCCAGACTAAATATATTTGGGGTTTAAAAGGAAGCAATGTAACCAGGCTTTTTTGAGTTCAAGAAAGAGTAAATTTATTAGTTACTAAAATGTGAGAAAAGTAGTAAAAGTGCACACACATACATATTAGAAATGAGAAGTGAGTTAAAAAATAAAAGTGTAAAAAGATGTACAAATCTGTATTTGGCTTGTTTTTGAGGAGTAGATGGTGAAATGTTAGCTGAAAGGTGTTGTCCTGTTTCTGTTTCGATTGTGGTTTTGCTGACTTCTACCATTTTTATCTGCAAAGTAGAGGGATACCAACTGAATTGAACCGTGCTGGTGGACATTGCTGTCCATCACAAACCAGCTATCCAACCAACTGAGCTAAACAGACTGTGGCACATCTGCTACAATCCTAATTGATGTTAGTACTGGATCCTTGAGGCACACAGCTGTTCACAGGCCTCCAGTTTGAAAAACGATCCTCTGTCTTCTGTCGTCAAACCAATTTTGTATCCAATTGACTACCTCATCCTGGATCCTGTGAGATTTAACCCTATGCAACAACCTGTTATGCAGTACCTTGTCAAAGGCCTTTTTCCCTGGTCTAGGAGGCTGAGAGATGATCTTGTAGAGGTCTATAAAATAATGAAGGGCATAGATCAGCTAGATATTCAATACCTTTTCCCAAAGGTAAGAGAGATTAAAACTAAAGGGCATAGGTTTAAGGTGAGGGGAGAGATACAAAAGCATCTAGAGGGGCAATTTCTTATCACACAGGGTGGTGAGTGCCTGGAACAAGCTGCCAGAGGTAGTAGTGGAAGCAGGTACAATTTTGTCTTTTAAAAAGCATTTAGACAGTTACATGGGTAAGATGGTATAGAGGGTTATGGGACTAGCTTAGTGATAAAAGTTGGGCGACATGGACAAGTTGAGCCAAAGGGTCTGTTTCCATGCTGTAAACCTCTAGAGGAATTTCACAGTAACTTCATTGCCATGTTAATGTAAGTCTTAATTGTGACTAATACATAAACTTTAATCAGATCCAGGAGTGGAACCTGGCTTGACAGAGCCTAACTTTTATTTTTTGTTTAGAAAGGTAGAGGGCAGCTTCTGAACAGAGTCACAGAGACTGCTGATGTACTTTAAAAATAATAAAACAAAAAAAAGAACTATAATACATTACTCCTTTACTGCAACTATACCTTACAGATTCATAAGGATAACACAATTACAAAATCTATCTGTACTCTAATGTTTTAATATAAATAACTAGGTAAGCTGTGGTCAGAAAAAACACTCTGAAATCAAGTGACAGATGCTATCCGAACAACTTCTACAAGGGTTTCTAATCTCTGCTCTCGAAGAACACGCCTTGGAATCTTCTTGGATGTATTCATCAAGGATCCACCTCCAGTGTTTGAGTCTCTTCCTCTGATGTTTCTCCCCCCTGATCACTAAGTGCATTAAGCTCTGCCTTCCACATGCTCTCTCAGGCATTCAGCTGTCCCAACAGGACATCATTACTTCACAGGACCATAATAAGGAGTCACCAACCTTTGGCAATCTCCTTGGATCTTCTGGCTTTTCGCAAACCCACTTCACTTTACAACTGCTTTCTGCTGTTCTGTATTCTTAATTGGGAATCTCTTTTACTGCTACTTTAACTTTGAACAGAACCTGGTTTTGATCCATACCCTTGTTCCTTTGCTTTACTGTCTTTCTGAAACTTTCTGCTGACCCATTCCCTGGTTTTGGGACCTTCTCTGTTCTTTAGTTCTTCCCAGCACATCCTTTAGTTGAGTACTGCTCTCTAAAATTATTTCCCCACCCCAACCCTGCATAGTTTATTACAGAATGCAAAGCAAAATCGCTATTCTGGAGTGCACACACTAGCCCCTGCCCTGGGACTACAGTTCATCAAGCCCAGTCCTGTTACCAGGGAAAAGTGTCAAAGAGCCACTATGGGGGCTCGTCTTAGTGACCTCTGACTGGGTGTCCGCTGCCGCTCTCTTTGTCTGAGTCAGGGTCTTCATCATCTAGGTGATTAGTTCTTCAGTGGTGTACACACACACACTACTCCCTGCCTGACACTACAGTTCATCAGGCCTGACTTAGAAAAGGCACAAGTAATGAGTACCAGCTGGGCAGACTCAATGAGCGCCCCCCCGCCCCCCCCCCCCCCCCAGAATATCTCTTTAGCCCCTAAGAGCAATATCTAATTTCTTCTTGGCATCAAATACCGTTTTGGTCTCAACTATTTTCTGTGGTAGTGCATTTCACAGATTCACTGTCCTCTGGGTGAAGGACTTTCTCCTCACCTCAGTTCTAAAAGGCTATGACCCCTAGATCTGGACTCCCCCACCATTGGGAGCATTTATTCTGAATCTGACCCGGTTAGAACTTCTAAGTTTCTCCGAGATCCCCTCTCGCTCTTCTAAACTTCAGTTAATCTAAACCCAATTTCCTTAACCCCTCATCATAGGATAACCCCTTCATCCCAGGGACCAATTTGGAGAATCTATGCTATACTGTCTGCAATGCAAAGGTACGCTTTAAATATGGGGACCAAAACTGCATGCAACATTCCAGATGTGGACTCACTAAACCCTGCACAATTGCAGCTACGCTTTTGATTCATGTATAACAATCCCCTATCTCCTTGTGATAAAGGCCGACATGCCATTTGTCTTCCAATTACCTGCTGCATCTGTGTTCTAACCTTGCATTCCTTATACCAGCACACCGAAGTCTCTTTGGACATCAACACTCAGAAGCTTCACGCCTTATAAAATATATTTGCAGAAATGGTGCCATGTGAAAATACATTCAGGGCGGGCATGTAAGCTCCAATTTGATATTACAAGAGATACTACTTCTTCGCTCCAAAGGTTGCCATTGATGAATTTTGTGACTTGCACTTAGAGCCCGATCATCGGAAATAAAGATGACCATAGCCCTCAACTTTTAGATTTCTAGTTTCTTCCCAGAATCCCCCTGTGCAGAATTAATCAAAGGCCTGCATTTGGCAAGTAGCTATTTCCATAGGGCTGGGGAGTTCATTTAACTTGACATATCTGTATTGGAGAAAGGCAGAGGTCTTTGTTTTCCACCAAAGTGGTGACATTCTTCAGAGAATGTTGGGTATGATTGGCGGAACAGATTTGCACTGAAAGCTCCCCTTCAGCAAACTGCAAAGCTACATAAACAGAAAGGGGTAGCAGTTCATTTGTGACGCCCAGCTGCACATGTCAACCTGCAACTCGCATCATTGTGTGCAACTTGAGTCATGTGGAAGTTCGGAGGGTAGTAGCCAATGGAAGATGGATAATTGGTGTTGTGGTTGATGATGCCTTTTTGCATCCCACAAATGGTTCCTCTCCTCCATTTTCACTCAGCTATGTGCATCCACTAGGCAGGTCTTTGAGAGGATCACCGCGAGAGCAATGCTGAAGAGCTAATTCAGATGCTTGGACAGGCCGCTACAACTATGCCATAATTGAAGGACTGGACCTTGGAGTAAATTAGAAGCAGAGGATCCTGTGGATTATGTGCGTCCTCAAAAGGTCTTGTGTTGAGAAGACCATGTTTAAACTTTTACTATCAAGTTCCCCACAGAGGTTGCAAACAGAAGTCAAATTTCCAAGAACTTTTTATAAAAGTATTTAATAAATTTAAATCTGAAGCATTACAACTAAAAACAACTCTTGACTGAAACTTTTGAACAATGCTTCAAAGCGTTGAAAAATATAGATAAAACTATTTGTTCCAGTGTTTTATTGCAATATTAAACATCCCAATAACGTGAGCTATTTACAAAGATCAATCAACAATATACTTTTAATACTTAGAAACAGAATTTTAATTAACAGCTAAAGTACATCACAATCAAATTGAATGGCTTACTTGCCTTTGAGTTATCTGTTAGTACAGTGCAAAAGTAAAACAAGAAGCTCTTACAGTAGACATGAGAAATTTAATGGCATTGAGCAAATAATGAGCCATTTCAGCCACTTTTCTCATTTGTTTTTTCATGCTGTCACAGTTTGAGAAATGGCAAAGATATCTACGCATCAAGGTTGGGTGTATATATCCATATTTTTAGCATTCTAGTTTGTATGTATGCAAATTCTGTTACATAATATGTTTCCCTGTGATACCTCTAGTTTCTAAATCTTTCTGCTCTTCATAGCTTCCAGCACATGTGGTATTTTGTCCCAGAAAGAATATGTAGGTAACTTTGCTGTGGTTGTCTGAAAGTGCTGTTCTTGGTGAGCTTCTTCTGGAGTTGCTTAACAGCCATCTTCCTCAATATGCTCTGCCTACTCTAGTCAGTGACATGGCTGACATCAGGAATTCTCTGTGCGGGATGTTTGAATACTCCACGGCACATTGAGCAATAAGAAGAAAAGTAGAAAATTGGCCTTTACCTTAAAGGGACTGAAATACTGTACTGCAGTTGTATATGGTTGAGGTTGGACCATATCTCAAGTACTGCATTCAGTTCTGGGCACTGCACCACAAGTATGAAGCGACATACTGGCCTTGGAAGGGTTGTCATGCATCTCATTGGGGTTAAAATGTTTAAATTATAAGGACAAGTTGTATTGACTGAGTTTGTGTTCACTTGAATGTAGAAGTGATCTAATTTGATGTTAGGAAGTGATCTAATAGGTGTTTAAGAACAATTAAAGGAATTGATAGGATAGATACAGAGAAATTATTTCTTCTGGAATGATGTCGAAAACAAAGGGGTGTAACCTTGAAATTAGAACAAAGCCCTTCAGAAGTCATGTCAAGAAACAATTTTCCACAAAAACTGGGTAAAAGAAACCCAGAAACATCCCTTTCAAAGCTGCTGAGACTAGATCAAGAATTTCTAAACTGAGATTATAGAATTGTAAGGTTTCCCTAAAACCTTAGTTTTAAGGAAAATAGTCTCAGTTTCTCCATTTTTGCCACATAACTGAAGTCTCTTTGTTGGTAGGATTCTCCAAAATCCCCTCTCCAAGACCTTAATATCCTTCCTAAAGTCAGTGCTCTTGATGAGAGACAATATTCCAGCTGAGATATCACCAGTGATTTATAACAGTATAAGATTTTTAAAGACAGGAATCCTTTTGACAGCCATTTTGGTGAAGATATTAAGAAAAATGGAAACAAGATGGTTAAGTGGAGTTGAGATACAATCAGTCACAATCCAACTGAATGGTGGAACAGGCTCAAGGGGCTGAATGACCTACTGTACCAATGTGATGGAATCAATCTACCCTGTAATGGAATTCTGATTATTTATGATTAGTCACATAACCACAATGCCTTGTTTTGATTGACCAGGACTATAAAGCATTTATTTTACACCGAATAAACGGTATTTCTGCAACTTTTCCTTAAGTGTTTATCCAAGTTCCCTTTGAAGGTGATATTGAACCTTTATCACATACCTTAACAGGCAATTCTAATCACTTGTTGTGCAAAAATGTTTTTCCCCTCTCTCATTCTTTTGCCAAGTAACTTTAAACCTGTCCTCTGGCTACTGATACGTCAACCATTCTGAATATTTACACACTTATTAAAATACCCTCTATTAAATATATTCTTAGAATTCTCTGATTTAAGGAGAACAAGCACAGCTTCCCCATCTTATTTGCACAATTGTAATCCCTCATCCCTGGAGCCATTCTAGTGTGTCCCTTCTGTGCCCTTGCCAAAGCTTTCCCATCCCTTTCTAAAGTGTAGGCACAGAATCACACTATTCTTCAACTGGGACCAAAAAAATCTTTCTCTCTTTACCTATAAAGGCCAGATGCTTCATTAACTGTGCTGCTATCGTGTCCAGCTTCCTTCAATGATTTGTACACACTATTCCCTGGTCTCTCTTTTCTGGCATTCCCTTTAAAATTGAACTATTGTTGTCACTGCTCATTCTTCTGACCAAAATGTATCACCTCATACTTTTTTTTACCTGCAATGTCTCTTGCACATTCTACCAGGCTTTCTGTCCTTTTAAAGCCTGCTACTGTCTCTCTCATTGTCTACTACAACTGTAAATTTCCATTGCTGCATTCCCAAGTACAAGTCATTAACTTGCATCAAATATAGCAGTGCCCCCACTGCCCCATATTGAACTAAATCTGCTGTATATCTCCCTCCTGTCTGAAACTGGTTAATCACCACAACAGTCATTTTGATTCCTTAGCCAATCTATCCTTGCTGCCCCTTTTATCCACAGACTTCAAATTTGCTAGCAAGCCAGAAGTATTTGTTGATATGCACATCGCTTGTGCTGCCATCAGCTTCTAACATTAAAAATTTCAATAAAGCTGGTCAAAGCTTTGACCTTAACAAGTCCATGCTGATGATTCGTAGTCCAGCTGGCTTTTCATTCTCTCCTAGATTAGTCATGTCTAGGATTTATTTTCATATGCTGTGGTTACAAAATGAAGTTTAGCCAATGCAGCTATGTTTTTGTGGACACACTTCAACAATTCCAGTCTCACTTTGTCATTTTGTGGAATGACTCCTATAGATAATTAAGTATTTCACCTGGAGGAAACATAGGTTTTGTATTCTGAATGGGATGGATGGCCCTCCTCTTTGCAATCTTCTAAGTTCTATGTACTTCAGTGAGAGAGGGGAAAAGCCAGCCCTCGTTCCCATTTGCGAATGCTGCTATCTCGTGATGACTTCTGGTGGTATTTGTGGGGACTTTAAAAAAAAAACTTAACTTGGTTTTAAAACACAGCCACCCATTACTGTGGTTGAATAGTGTCCAACCTGGGCAAGATACATTACGCTTGAATTCATATTCCCACAGGGAATTATTGCTTTCTTGGTATGGAACTTTCAACTTTGGTAGCTGTTAATTCTGCCCGCTTAATCTATCAAACCTTTGTTACAGCTTGCATTTTTTTGTAGTAAGATGTTAAATTGGAGTAGAAAAAAAATTGCAAAACTGGGAAGTTCCAGTTCAGGGAATATTCTCTTTAACCAAACTAGTACTGCTGTTAAAAATTTTTTTCTTCATTCCAAGTTACAATTCACTGTGGTGCGCTTAGGACTTTGTCATTTTTTTTTGTACGACTATTCCCTCAAATTTTTCTAAATTACAAGGAGGTCAATTGTGGCGCTGTGCAATCTTGAACTGAAACTAACTCCAGTGACTCTCTCAAACAATCCTTTCCCAATATCTAGTTGAATTATTGTTTCAATTTGTTTCAAATTCATTTCCAACTTCCTTTTAAATAGTCTAGTTATCTGTGATCGCTTGTGATGATGTGTTCTATGGTCTAATACCAACTCCCTGTGAGAAAACATTTCTTCTTGCTTCTTGCCATCTCTGTTGCAGTGAAAATACCATAATTTATTTGAGCCACTCTTTATGAGCCAGATCTTGCTGTGAGTTAATGGCATTTTAACACATGCACTGTTATTCATGTGCAAATCAACCAGCAACCTTAGGGGATTGGGATGCAATGCGAGTTAATAACCTCCCAAACTTGCTGGCTGATTTATGCTGCCCCAACATATGCTTCACAGAATGGCATGTCATCTTTAATCTCTTCGTTATTTTTGAGAGCTGACTGGATTTTCACATTGCTCAATAAATTCATTGAAAAAATGCTAAGCCTGGTACTTTAAAAATGTGATCATCTTTCTGACAAAATAATTGTCAATGCAATTGCCAAATAATTTCTCTTGATCAGAAAGTGGGACAGTTCAAAATGTTCAGGTTCATTCCTGAATGTTGTAAATTGCTGAGGCATTTTTGAAAATTAATCCTAGTTTTTCTTTTTTCTTCAATTAATTGTTTTATACTCCTTCAGTGCCTGATTTAATCCTAGTGTACCTACCCTAATTCATCTTCCAACTTTCAGCCCTATTTCCTTCTTCATCTTTAAGTCTAATTGATTAAAGAGATATACTGTTGGTCCTATGTTTCCCCAAATCCCTGATGCCTATTGTCCTCATTGCATACATTTCCAGCAAGTTATGGGAGCAAAAAAATGTTTTGAACTGAAGGATACAATAAATGTCTGCAAATGTTGAGAAATGCTTTGCTCCAGCAAGATTTGTACCATTAATATTTCAAAAATGTAACTAGCCTCAAACTTTATAATTTATTCTGATTTACCACATTACTTTTAGAGTGAAGAGATTACAAAGGAAGAAATAGACATGCTCAGTGATGCTTGCACGAAGCTGAAGGAACAAAAGAAACTGCTAACCAAAGAGAAAGAAGAACTAGAGGAATTGAAGGGAGATGTACAAGAGTATAATGAGGTATGAAGTTATTTTGTTTAGTCAAAATTCATCTCTTTTTCATCGATTTACATCTATTTTACCCCTTCACCCTGAACTTTGAATGATTTACTTGAGTCTACATCAGTTTACAAATTAAAGAAGTGTTGTCTCTCACTGCTTGACCTGGGTTCTACACAAGAAATAATTGACTTGAAAATGGCTGAGATCCATCCAGGCATTTTTCTGTGGAAGTGGCAGTGCTGAATTTTTATGTAAATACATGCCTAATTTAGTTGGTTTACCTTAAATGATTGTTCTACAATAAATGCTTAAAATAAGATTAATTTATGACTTTATTTTTAACCTATATTGTCACATGGCCTCAAACTATGTCAGATATATGTCTGTTGAAAGTTCTTCCTGTATTTCATTATAGGATTTAGAAGAAATTAAGAAGGAATTGTCCAAGACTGGAAAGGAAACAATTGTAGAAGAGTCCAAAGCTAGCAAGCGATTAACAAAGAGAGTAAACCGAATGATCGGTCGGATTGACACTCTCATTGTTGAGCTGGAGAAAGGCAAAGAAATGTTGGACGAACAACTGGACAGTGATGCAGCATCACACACTGGGTATGTGGATATAATGCTCCAATAATTTCTTTTCCTCTTATTGCTCTCATAATTTAAACTACTTTCTATCCAGTTTGTGGGCCTAAAAAAACCTCCTATTTAAATCTTAATCGTAGAAATTGTGCACCTTTTCACGCATCTTTTTGAATTATTGATCTGAAATGTGTTGAAGGCACCATTTTCGGACGCATTCTTCTGAATTAACTGTTTTTGTTTTGAGGCATTCAATCTATGTTGGAAAGCAGCAAAATTGACTTTGAAAATTTCCTTTCAAGTTAATTGATGGAGTTATCATAGAACCATAGAAACCCTACAGTACAGAAAGAGGCCATCTGGCCCATCGAGTCTGCACAGACCACAATCCAACCCAGGCCCTACCCTGCTAATTTACCCGCTAATCCCACTAACCTCAGGACACTAAGGGGACAATTTTAGCATGGTGAATCAACCTAACCTGCACATCTTTGGACTGTGGGAGGAAACTGGAGCACCTGGAAGAAACCCACACAGACACGAGGAGAATGTGTAAACCTGGGCAGTTGCAGAGTAGACTATCTCAGAATTAAACTGTAAAAAAAGGCACAGCTTCATTTCCACCCTTTGTATATTTTTGAAAAGGGGCTCAAGAAAAGAGGAACATGGGGGTGTTTCTAGACAAGCTTTTGAAAATGGCAGGATCGGTTAACAAAGCAATCGGCATATCGTGACATGAATTATGTTTTTTTTTCAGTTGGCATCCTGATGCTTTGGACAATTACTCATTGCATCTGTCAAATGTAGAATTGTAAAACTGATTATTATAACAGAAATTAGCATTTTTGGCTTGCCGCTCAATTTTAATTGTATAAGCTGGACTTTTGTGTTAAAATTTATCATATTCCTGCTGATCACAGAATGCAGGTTAAAATTAATTGCGTAGTGTTTCTGAAAACTGCTTGCCCTCAGACAAGAAGAATGAGAATGGAGAGTTGAGACTTGTTCCTTTTGCAGATTCTTCGAGCCCAGGTTTAGAAATATGTAAACGAACATTAGCTTGGTATTTGAATACCTTGGTGTGCGGGTATTATTTACCTGCGTATTCATTGTGAATGAATTGGGATAAAGTGTATTCCTGTTGTCACTGAATGTCAGGAACAGATCAGTAAGCCAAGCCATCACCCTGGGGGACTGTTTAGAGTATATTTGGCAGTTTATGATGTGAGCAAATGTAGTTTTGAATGCTGGTATGCTATGTTTGAATCTAGCTGTGTAGTACTACCCATGCTCTGCTTATATTCAAATTTGGTTTTTCACAAGGCCTCAGTCAATCTGGAGCTAGGTGGACAAGTCTGAAGTTTCCATGGTTTATCCAGTTAGTTTTCTGTTTATCACCCAAGGGAACTCATTTCTCCTTTTGATTCTAAATGAATGGAGAAATAGAATATTTTAAGTTAACTAATTAAATGAATCAATTATAATGAAGGGGCAGATGGCAAAATTGAATTGAGACCTCAACCAGTTCATCCACCAATGAAGCAGGCTTGAAGGGCTGAATGGCCTACTCTAGCTCCTAAGCCCTGTTTCTATGTCTAATGATTGTTAGACTGAGCCACCAGACTGCATATTTTTCATCCTGTTAAAGCCATGGTATACTGAAATAAAGTTCTTTGCTCTTTTATCTGGTTATTGTACAAGTAAACACATAATCTAGTCATTAGGGGGCACTAGACCTGAAGTATCAATTGGTACTGAATTCAAGGCAGTATCTTGAGCAAAATAAAACTCAAACAAGTAACGGTATGTTCCTATGTAAAATAAAAGATATATCCTAAGTTGTTATAGTACAGAACATATATTCTATTACCTATTTAAATAATGTATTATTGTACATTTACATGCTTCTCACTCACCAAAGTGACATTTAATTAGCTTCCATTTTTGAAGTACAGGTAATGTTCCAGCCAAATGCCTGTCAACATAATTAACTTCTGGAGTTTGGCAATAGAGGTTAATGAGGATAAATGCGAGGTTATCCACTTTGGCCAGAAAAATAAAATGACAAAATAATATTTAAATGGAAAACGTGTTCAAAAGACATCTATACAAAGGGATCTGGGTGTTGAACAAACAACTGTACAGGACAGGAACAGGCCCTTTGGCCCTCCAAGCCCGCATGATTATGATGCCTGCCTAAACTAAAATCATATGCATTTAGGATATCCATATCCTTCCATTCCCATCCTATTCATGTATTCGTCTGGATGCCCTTTAAGTGCCACTATTGTACTTGCTCCCACTACCTCCGTGGACAGCACATCCCAGACATTCACCACCCTCTGTGTAAAAAGAAAACTTGCCTTGCACATCTCCTCTAAACATGTCCCCACACACCATAAACCTTTGTCCCCTAGTACTTTCTTTTCTAGCCTAGGAAAGAGCATCTGACTATCCACTTTGTCCATGCCACTCAATCTTGTAAATCTCTATCAGGCCACCCCTCAACTTCATCTGATCTCTCCTCATGGCTAATATCGTCCAGACCAGGCAACATCCTCACACCTCTTCTGTACCCTCTCCAAAGCATCCACATCTTTCTAGTAATGTGGCAACCAGAATTGTACTCAATATTCCAAATGAATCAATTATAATGAAGGGGCAGATGGCACTAGACCTGAAGTATCTGCACAGCTTGACCTGCCAATTTGTATACTCAATTCCCCGACTGATGAAGGGAAGCATGCTGTATGCCTTCTTGACTACCTTATCCAGCTGTGTTGCCATGTTCAGTGATCAGTGGACATGTATGCACAGATCTCTCTACTTGGCAATATGCCTAAGGATTGTACCATTTTCTGTATAATGAAGTAATGCATTGGATCTTCCAAAATGCATCACGTCACATGTCCTTGTGCATGAGTCTCTGAAAATGGGAATGCAGGTGCAGAATGTTATAAGGAAGGCAGATGAAATCTTGGCATTTATTGCAAAGGATCTAGAGTATAAAAATTGAGACCGTTACAATTGTATACGGCATTGGTGAGACCACACTTGGAGTATTATGTTTAGTTTTGGGCACCTTCTTTGAGGAAGGATGTGATGGCATTGGAGGTAGTTCAGAAGAAGTTCACTAGATTGATTCTAGGTTTGAAGGGGCTGATGTATGAAGAGCAGTTGAAAAACTTATGCTTGTACTCGCTGGAGTACAGAAGAATGAGGTGGGGATTTAATTGAGATATATAAAATACTCAACGGGATTGATAAAGTAAATGTTAACAAAATGTTCTGTCTTCTAGAACAGTCTAGGACAAGAAGTCAAGGTTGTAGAGTAAGAGGGGGGAAGTTCAAGACAGAGATAAGGGAAAAGCTACTTTTCACAGAGGGTTGTGAATCTATGGAACTATGCAATGGATGCAGAATCAATCAAGACAGAGAGAGATAAATATTTAATCAAAAATGAGATAAAAGGCTATGGCGAAAAGGCAGGGAAATGGAGTTAGGATAAGATGGAGATTAGCCATGATCATATAGAATGGCAGAGCGGGCTTGAAGGGCTGAATTGCTACTCTAGCTCCTGATTCCTAATGTGCCGTAGGTAATAGATTTGCAAATATGAATATTAAGATTCTCCTGCAGGTCCCCTTGCACTTCACTCATGAAAAGTTGCAATTAATTTTAATTTTTTCCTATGTGCAGTTTGTATTTCACCTTCAGGGAGGATCTTATCAGCATTGATGAGCTGATCAGTGCAATGAAGCAGATCCAGAATATCCCACAGCATAAATTACAAAAGATTGCTGAATCTCTGGATGAAAACAAGGATGGAAGAGTTGATATCAACGATGTCATAAAAGTAAGCTTGAATTTTTAAAAGAATCACAACCTTCAGATTGCTAGACTTTTTTCCTGGAAAGTTGTAAGTCATTCTTCTTTTCTCTTCTGAATTTAAGGAAATATACAGCCAGGGAACTATTTCGCAGAGTTTGCTAGAGGTCTAACATGGATGGTACAAGCTATCTGACTTCCCCTGATTAATTTCTTGTGCATTACTATTCTTTAATACACCTTTATAGAAATATTGTAATCATCGAATGTACAGTGCAAAAGGGGACCATTCAGCCCTTCGAGCCTGCACCAACAACAATTCCATCCAGGCCCTATCCCATAACCCCATGTATTTTCTTTCCTAATTCCCCTGATATCTAAGGGCAATTTATCATGCAGATCAACCTAATCCACACATCTTTGGCGTGTGAGAGGAAACCGGAGCACCCAGAGGAAGCCCACGCAGACACGGGGAGAATGTACAGACTCCAAACAGATAGTGACCCAAGGCCGAAATTGAACCTAGATCCCTGGCACTGTGATGCAGCAGTGCTAACCACTGTGCTGCCCCTATGTAATAACCCTTTCAGTTTCCTGAGGGTGTTGTTGAATTAAATGTAATTCTGCAACCTAGACTACGTGATTTATGTTTTATGTGTCTGATTAATAATTGCAGCCTTGTAAGTGGGATTGGAATATCTCCTTGGTCAGACTTGTGGAGATTTTTACTGGCTTGTTACTTTCCTTGGTTTTGAAATTATAATTATGGCTGAATTGCCACTACTCAGTTCCATTGTCATTTGTTTACCCTTGTCTCCAAATAGGGTATTACCCATCATCCCTTTAAGATATTTTAGAACATGTTTTGAAGAATTAATATTAATAATTGAAAGATGGGAGGAAACAGTCTTGCCGAGCCACTGTCTGTTGCCTTACTTATTTCCTGTCTTTGCAGGTGGTGAAGTTAATCGATAAGGAGGATATAGACATTTCAACCAACCAGGTAGCAGAGATTTTGGAATTACTGCGCAAGGAAGAGAAGGTTGTAGAACATCAGAAAGCAAAAGAGAAGTCGGAGAAGGAACAGGTGGCTGAAGTCCAGAATTAAACAGCTTCATCTTATAAAATGCTCATGATATCAGAATCCATCTAATTTTATTTGTTTGATTTTTGAGATTTGTTAGAAGCATAATAATGGAATCAAGTGGATAATGTATACTGCAGAGGAATTGTAGATTGCTGCATTGTGCTGCAGAAATGGAATAATGTTTTCTGTGATGCCAAGAATTGAATCCCACCATTTCTGAAGTTTCGAAACCATGTTTCTTTGAAAAATGCACTTATAAAAGTAATGTTATTGTGATGTGGTTGGCTCTAATAATATTGTTTTTATAACTGAGCAAAGCAACTGGAAAACAAAGCCTTGGGGGGGATGTTAAAGAAGTGCTTACAGTGGACAGTAAGTCAGTTAATATTAAATACCATACTGCTTTTAATTGTATTAGTACAAATATGTAATCCTGGACCACTACAATATCGGGGCTTCAACTTCAACTATGAACTTCAAAATCTTTAAAATAGTGTCCATTAAAACTGATTTTCTATAAATTCTAAAGATAAGTGTGATACAGTGGAATTAGATGAATGCACCAAACCAAAGAATATTTTTAGCTATTTTGGAATAAGCTAAATTCTTTTTGCCGCTGAAATATTACAGTTCTTAAGGGGTTAAATCTCAGTCATATAGTGCTTCTACTCAATTATAAGTTATGCATTTTAAATAGGTGGTACAAATGTCAGACTGCATTGCTACTGTTTACTCCCTTCCAAACAGCTTATGTTTTACTGTATTGCCGACTGCATATGTACTTTGGAATACACTCAGGTATTGCTAAATTTATTTTTTAAATGGTTAAGTATTTAATGAAGAAAAAGCTGGCCCATTGTTCAAGTTATACCCTTATTTATATTGCAGATACTGTAGTGGTTGCAGCAATTGAGATGTGTTTATCTGCACAAAATTGTGCTATACTATTGGATAATGACATGGCTAACGAAATTTGAATGTTAACTGCAGTTCTATCCCAGAACACTTTCATATTTAACTTTTTTTGCACTGGCATGAGAATATGCAGTTTAATGTGTAAATGTATCTTCATAACTGCATCACATTCAAAAAGTACCTACGTACGTACGAATCAGATGGTAAATTATGTTAACCCGGCAGATTGTGGACTCTGTTTTGATTTCCAGTCAATTATATCAGTCAAAGTATACTTTGACTATAATATTTTCCTAAACTTGTATAAAAATAATGACTGTTGCACAAAAGTTGTATAATTAGTGGCCTATCTGTGCAGTACTTGCACTGTTGACTTGTATGTTTTGATGTTTTTGTCTAGATTTGAGGTTGATTATGTGCAGCTAAAGCAACATGAACCTCACAAATCACAGTGGCATTTGCCATGAAATGTTAATATTTTGGGCTGGAAACGTTTTGAATTCAGTAGTTTAGTCAAACCTAATTAAGGTTAAATATTTTTAAAGCAATGGTCCAGATTTTCCACGGGGCAGTTGCCAATGTCGGATTGCTGCCCCACTCAAACTTTTCCATGCCTAAATGACATTCTGCGTTTCTTGCTGTGTCTTAGTCCAGCTTCTCCAGAACTGCAGAGTGCTGCATCCCTCAAATATTGCAGTATTGTAGCATTAGGGGGGAGATGAGATGCATCTCCTTTTTACGGCACTAGCTGCTGTATGGTAGATTTAAATACATTGTGAATATTGGTGAATGGGTGAATGTTAGTAGATGAGTAAGTGAATGGATAGGGTGGTAGTGTGGGTGAGGTAGGGTGGTGGGTGTGAGCAAGGTGGCACGTGGGTGAGGTGACGTGTGGAGTGGATTGTGTAAGTTACCCAGATGTTAGACCAGGTTTTAATCTGTCTGACATTTCTATCCAGGTAAGTATTGTGGAACCATCAAGCTATTGACTCTAGCTCAGAATCAGAGACTTTCATGGAAGGTCCCCAAGAACAAGGGACTTGCCATTTGGAAATTCAAACTTCCTGGGCAGTTTTCAGAGGGGTCAGTGTGTCATGATTTCTGTGGAGTCCTGATGTGCATCGGATTTGAAGATTTGGGAACTGGAAGATCTGGACTGTTGGTTTAGTCCTTTTTACATATATTTTCTGATTTTTTTTCTTTTGCTATGACTATAACAAAATGCATCCCCTCCCCGACCCCCTACTTTTCAATTCCTTACTGAAATTTCCGAGTTCAAGTATGTTTTTCCTGTAATTATTTCAGTTTTTAAAGAAAGACTCACAATGCCAAATTAGTTATTTAAAACCTAATACAGTTTAGGTTTCAGCTGATTGTGCTCTGGAAATTAGATCTATGCGACTTGATACTTTAGACCAATTTTAGAGGAAACGGAAATAGACCAGTCAAATACATAACTAAATCAAGTTGGAAGGAAGGCACACAAATTTGTTTTTAACAAGAAAAGCTGTTGGATTGTGCGCTACACTAGATGAAGTTAGGACTGGCTCATTTAACTCTTTACCATTTCTCCATCACTCTCAGTAATAACAAGAGACACATTTGAGATATTCTTACCAGTTTTTGGAAGGTGTTTTGTTGTGTCATCTAAAATTCCACTATGCTTGTTTTGGAAGATATTCTTTTGACCAAACCTCTTCCCAGGTCCCTGTGCAGCTATTGCATAGTCCAATTCATTGACCATTGGAATGCTAATTGATTGCACTACATGCTTTTTATTTTAAACCCACGATCTGGATTCAAATCAATCAAGAAATGTTGATTGTCTCCTTTAACTATAAAGGTTTAATGTTTTATATTTAGGACCACAACCTAAAGCTGCCACAAAATTGGTTGAGGTATCACAAGGGTCTAGTTGGCGTGGGAAATGTAGAATTTCACACCACTGAAATACAGTTTGCTGCTTAGTGGTTGGGAGCCAAATAGAGTTCTACTTTGCATTTACTGGATTATACCCAATCTGAAATACTTGATTATAACACTAAGTAAAATGTGATTATAGTGGATGGAGAAGAGTAGAGTAAAACGAGTCATTGACACCACTATAAGAAAAGCTACAAGGAACAAGTCAATCTGAAAGTTTAATTGAAATGATGGTATGACTGAGTCTCATTAAGTAATTACAGCAGAAATGACTCACTGTAGAGTGAAATGGAAATGCAAATCAGTTTGCAAAAAAAAATTAAATGCAAAGGGAAAATAGTTAATTTCACAGCCATGATTATTAATGCCTGCTCGAACCTCATGTCCATCCTGACTAGTGAACTATGAATTGTTAAAATACTACGTTGAAAACTCTGCATATTTGTCTTTGCCTCTATTGTGGTAACTAGCCATGGTCTTGCTTTATTAACCTTTTCCTGCTGTTGCATAAATGTGCAGAAGTGGTGCACTGATCTTTAGAAAATACAAATGGTAAATATTTTTAGAAATAATATGAGAACAGTGGACTGGATTTGGAAGCAGTTAATTTCAGAGAAACCTGGGCATTTGTGTATTAAAAAAATGGAAAATTAATATGATTAAAGTGCACAAAGATTTAAATCTCTACAAGCCTTCGATGCATTTATTTTTCTAAGGATTCTTCCATTTCTCCCTTCTTTCTTTCCACCTCAGCAATTCAATTTTCCTCCTCCAGTTGAGAGACTTCTCAAGTAAGTAGCAAATAGTGCATAAGGGTTATGAGAATAGTGGGGTTAAAAATTGAATTAGACTTTGTACTCCAGGGATAAACACCAGCATTAATCTGTTGGGTCAAATAGTCTATGTTGTAGTCTGGGGTTTTACTGCCACCCTATGATCCCTGCCACTGGGACTGCATATGGGTTCTGTGCCTAATTAAAAGGCTAGGCTGGCAACCCAGTAGAGATAGTGGTGTGTCCCTCCCTGCTGCTGGCCTGATCAGAGTGCTGGCAGCGCAGCAATCTTGACAATGTTACTGACCGAGGTGGCCTTTGCTGAGGCTGCAGAGTGAAAGTGAGGGCACCTCCATGTTTAGGTACCCTCAAAGGGACAAGACGAAATGTTTTAATGGGCCAAGGCTAGGCAGGCACTGACAATCAAAAGAATGAGCCCTCTAGTGCCAACGTTGGGGCTGTGGGAGGTGCCCATTGCCATCAGGGAGGAGGGGGCCCTCCATAGATTATCGTGCACGCAGAAAAGATACGTCTCACTCGGGAAGCTTCTGGGTGGCTGCCTCAATGTACCTGAAGATCTCCCCAAATATTGGTGGTGATGGGGTGGCAATGGTGGCAGCATTCCAGTGTGGGTAAAATGGGAGTGTTAAGTGGCCTCAGTACACCAGTTAACTGGCCCGTTGAAAAATAAATAATTTGCCATATCTCCAGCAGATGGTGCAATGGGACAATATGAGAGCATGTTGCAGTACTTAACTGATGTCTACCTCACCAGCAGAGGATTTTTTAAGACATCAGACATTTTTACTCACCAATCATCCCTGATATTATAAAGTTAACTTTCTTTTTTATTTCATGATTGTTAACTTGAACATTCGACAGGCACTAATGTGATACTTAAAGAACATATATCCCATACGCAAGACTTAAAATACAGTTATTGCCATGTAAACATATATTTTTGAGCAGCTTGGATGCGGGGCTTATGCATTCTCCTGCTCACTGTTCCTATTTTTAAATTAGATGGAGATGATCACCAGAATCAGAACTCTTGAAATTTACATAATGAGTCCTAAATCTTGGTGAATATTCAGGAGCAACGAGGCAGTTAGTCTGTTGTGGATGCCATTCAGGCAGATGTTTCCACAGGGGAGTGCAGCCAGAACCAAATTCATAGCAGCACCGGTGGCTCAGATATACAGGGGGAGGAGGACGTCCAGGAAACAATAATGAAAGAGGATTTAATTGTTTTGGTCGATCTAGATGTGATTACAGGATGGCGTATTGCCTCCTTGGTGCCAGGGTCCAGGATATTATTGATTTTGATTTGATTTATTATTGTCACGTGTATTAACATATAGTGAAAAGTATTGTTTCTTGCACACTGTACAGACAAAACGTTCGTAGAGAAGGAAACGAGAGATTACAGAATGTAGTGTAACAGTCATAGCTAGAATGTAGAGAAAGATCAACTTAATGCAAGGTCAAAAGTCTGATAGCAGCAGGGAAGAAGCTGTTCTTGAGTCGGTTGGTACGTGACCTCAGACTTTTGTATCTTTTTCCTGAAGAAAGAAGGTGGAAGAGAGAATGCCTGGGATGCTTGGGGTCTTTAATTATGCTGGCTGCTTTGCTGAGGCAGCAGGAAGTGCAGACTGAGTCAATGGATGGGAGGCTGTTTGCACGATGGATTGGGCTACATTCACAACGTTTTGTAGTTCCTTGCCATCTTGCGCAGAGCAGGAGCCATACTGGGCAAGCTGCAGGGCACTGGGGAGGGGGTGAACAGTCAGGGGCATGTTGACACCAACAACATAGGCAGAAAGAGGGATGATGTCCTGCAGACAGATTTTGGTGAGCTAGGGCAAACAAGAAGGACATTGGTTGTAATCTCTGGATTGCTTCCAGTGCCATGTACTACTAAGTGTAGATCTAGGATAAGACAAGTGAATGTGTATCTGGAGACAGCACAAGAGGAAGGGCTTGGGAAAATGGGACCTGTATGGGCTGAACCATTGGCACCTCAACAGACCTGAGACCAATGATCTTGCAGAGAAATTTGCCAATGCTGTTGCAGAGGATTTAAACTAATTTGGCAGGGAGATAGAGCATTAGAAAAAGGAATCACAATGCGTAAAGCATTGGGGGAGACAGAAATCACTTCACAAGAAATAGTAAGGCACTCTAATAACACAGAGCGCTTTACTATTAACCAAACTTGACCAAGTTTTACCAGCATGCTAGGAAGGGCAGAAAGTCTTTTTTTAAAGTAAACTATACAGGACTCTGCAAGCTGTCTTTCACAGAAAAGAGAGGGGCCTGGGAAAGGCAGGGATGTTATTTAGTGTGTAAACCTTAGTCAAATATTTTCATGTTTGAACTACATGATATAAATACATGATAACAGGCAAATACCAACAATGGAGCTTTTGAAAGTAAGCTTGGAGACCAAAGAACTAACTGTGGAAAAGCAAAGCGATAAGCAAACAGTCCAATATAGGATGGCTGTCTGTGCAAAAACTTAAAAGATGGGCTTTTAACCCATGGTACATATAAAAACTCAACATTTTATTAAATACTTTGTATTAAGGAGAACTTTTATAATACAAATACAAAGTCACTAGATCCTTCCCTGAAATGATAATAAAGATGTTGCTAAAAGAACACTCTTTACTGCCATCTAGCTAGAATAATTTGGCTAATTCCCTGGAACTGGAAGTCCAAGCACCAAGTCATTTGACTTGGGCAGATCATATGTATGAACTACTGATGTAAACTCTGTGGTTTGGATTCTGCTTTAGTAAACCTACCACTTTAAGTAGATCTTGTGTCTGAGTGATTTGTTAATATCCCATCATTCTCAAATCTAAACTGAACTAAGTGCAGTCTCAGGAGTAAGGTCTTACAGTATTAGGTGCAAACAATTTAAAAGGGAATTGGGTTTATACTGCTTGTAAGCAAATACATAGAATGTGATAAATAAGGTTGGTGAACCACCAATGCAATGACTACATGGCAAAACAGAGACTCTGGTCCAGAACAGGGCAGGACTGGGTTCTAAATATTCCTATGTATAAGGTGTTCAGGAAAGATAGGGCAGAAAAGAAAGGAGCAAGAGTTGCAGTATTGATGATGGAGAATGTCACAATGTAGGAAGGAAAGGATGTTCTAGACAGGACAGGGACAAAATCCATTTGCTTAGTGATAAGAAATAATAAACAAACCATCACACTACAGGCAACTGAGATAGATATAGAGGAGCAAATCTGCAGAGATATTACAGAGCTGCAAAATGATAGCGTACTGATAATGGGGAACTTTATAAAGTGAAGGATTGGTTTTAATAATATGATACCTCTTCAGCACTATTTCTGTTATTGAAAAAGGGGAGGGGGGCAAGTGGAGTGAAGGTCAGTGATAGCTTAAAGATTAAATGACAAAGATGTCAAAGGGAATGGTAATGATGTGAAGGAATTGGAAAGAGTACAGAGGGATTCTTAAGAATGATTCCAGGGAGACAGATTTGTAGCTATGAGGATAGATCAGAGAGACTGGGACTGGTTTCCCTGGAGAAAGGAAGCCTGAGAGAAGACTTGGTAGAGGTAATCACAATCCTGAGAGGTATGGATAGGATTAATAGTCAGAAACTGTTCCCACTCAAGAGAACATCAAGAACTAAAGAACACAGATTGAACATAAGTGGCAAGGATACTGGGGAAAACTCCCCGGTTCTCTTTTTAAACTGCTGCCCATGGGATCTTTTACATTCACCCAAGCAGATAGATGGTTTAAGGTCCCATCAGACAGTTAGCAATTCTAGCAATCATTACTCCCTCAGTATCACACTGGAGTATCAACCTGGATTTTTGTGTTTGAGTTCTGGTGTGGGACTTGAACCTGAAACCTTATGGGGTGAAAATGCGACCAGCTGAGCCATGGCTGACACACTGTTCTTGAGTAACGGCGTGGAACCTTTAATGTCCAGTTGAACCTTTGTTTAATATTTCACTAGAGAGTGCAGCACTCCTTCAGTACTGCCCTGGAACAAGAACCTAGACTTTGTTAAGAATAACTGGGGTGGGGTTTGAGTTCACAACATCCGAATGGAGAAGGAAGAGCCAAGCTGATATTGTTAACAGGGGACCATTCAAAATATTTTTGACCACAATCATCTACCCAAGGGCTACTTCCTTGCAAATACCTGTTCTCTATATAAACCAGACCTTTCCCTGGCTGAACTTCCTCAAAGCGATCAACTAACTTACATATATTTGAATGATCGGTGGTCCAAAGGGTTTCATCTAACGTTCTCCAGTTTTTCATTCATTAAACTTAACTTGGTTTCCAAGTGATATTGTGTGTGTTTCAGGAAATGTGGCTCTAATTAGCCAATTCGGTTTACAATTAAAATCTACAATTTGATAAAGGTCAGTGTGCAGTCTTCAGAACAGAAAGCCAATTTGAAGCATTAGTAAAGCAACGTGACCAAGTTTCCGAATATGCACAAATGTATCCCAATCTCACATTCCTTTGCAACATCTTGTGCTTAGGGTGACATGGTGGCACCATAGTTAGCACTGCTGCCTCACAGTGCCAGGGACCTGGTTCGATTCCCAGCTTGGGACATTGTCTGTGTGGAGTTTGTACATTTTCCTTGTGTCTGTGTGGGTTTCCTCCAGATGCTCTGGTTTCCCCCCCACACTCCAAAGATGTGCAGGTTAAGTTAATTGGCCATGCTAAAATTGCTCCTTAGTGTCAGGGGGACTAGCTAGGTTAAATGCATGGGGGTATGGGGATAGGGCCTGGGTGGGATTGTTATCAGTGCATACTCGATGGGCCAAATGACCTCCTTCTGCACTGTAGGATTCGCTGAAATGCTGCATTGATGACTAGGTCTTGAGCATCTTTAATGTAATGAAGCAGTCTAGGTTAAGGCAGGATCTCAGCAGGTTGTTGAAGAAACTTACCAATGTAGAGTGTGTCAGGGGATGTGCTTCAAGTGCAAGGGTTTGAGGACGCCACGATTGACGATAGGGGTGAAATCAGAGAGTTGAAGGTCCGACCCAGGCAGAGAAGTAGGACACAGGCCTGATGGAGCCAGGCCATGGAGGGGTTTCTAAACAAGGGTAGGTAAAGGCTGAAAGTCAGGTAGTAAATTGAATTCAACCTTGAAAATCAATATTTTGTTAATCGGAAAGCTCGGTGTTAATTTTTATTCTGTTTCCTACATTCTGCTTATTCTTAGGATTTTCTGGTGACCCAGGCTGTTATCAGGTAATAAGTTTACTCATTTCATCACCAGGGGGAGACCTAGATTCAATTTTAAACACAACATTCTGAAGCAAAATGCCCAAAAATTGTTGCTCATTTAACCTTGAGCAGATTTCTTTGCTGTTAGCCTCAGTGTTATTTCGACAAATTGTTGGTCCAAGAGGAGAAACAAAGAGTTACACAGACATCCACACACACACACACACACACACACAGACACATGCACACACATTCACACACACACACATCCACACACACACAATGTGGAGATGCCAGCGTTGGACTGGGGCAAGCACAGTAAGAAGTCTCACAACATCAGGTTAAAGTCCACCAGGTTTATTTGGTATCATGAGCACTCAGAGTGGGAGTTGTGTTCACAAACAGGGCACATAAAGACACAGACTCAATTACAAAATAATGGTTGAAATGCGAGTCTTAACAGGTAATCAAGTCTTTACAGGTGCAGACAATGTGAGTGGAGAGAGGGTTAAGCACAGGTTAAAGAGATGTGAATTGTCTCCAGCCAGGACAGTTAGTGAGATTATGCAAACCCAGGCAAGTCGTGGGTGTTGCAGAGAGTATAACATGATCCAAGACCCTGGTTGAGATTGTCCTCCTGTGGCTTTTAGTTTCTGCTTGGGGTTCTGCGTTGTCGCATGTCTTGAAGGCCACCTTGGAGAATGCTTACCCGAAGATCAGAAGCTGAATGCCCTTATCTGCTGAAGTGTTCCCCGAGAGGAAGGGAACACTCCTGCCTGGTGATTATTGAGCGGTGTTCATTCATCCGTTGTCGTAGCCTCTGCATGGTCTCACCGATGTATCACACCTCAGGACATTCTTTCCTGCAGTGTATCAGTGTGTGAGACTTCTTACTGTGACAGAACTCCCACTTACCTGATGAAGAAGCAGAGCTTTGAAAGCTTGCTTGTGCTACCAAATAAACCTGTTGGAATTTAATCTGATGTTGTGAGACTTCTTACTGTGTATCAGGTAGACAATTTTGGCGAGTCGCAAGAGCATGCGCCGTGTACCTGGTGGATGGTGTTCTCACGTGAACTAGGGACTATGGTTTGAGGATAAGGGGTAAACCTTTTAGAACTGAGGTGAGGAGAAATTTCTTCACCCAGAGGTTGGTGAATGTATTGAATTCACTACCACAAAAGTAGTTGAGGCCAAAATGTTGGATTTCAAGAAGAAATTAGCTATAGCTCTTGGAGCTAAAGGGATCAAGGGATACGGAGGGAAGGGGGGAATCAGGATATTAAATTTGATGATCAGCCATGATCAGAATGAATGACGGAGCTGGCTCAAAGGGCCGAATGGCCTACTCGTGCTTCTAGTTTCTATGTATGTTCATATGTAAGTTTGCCATAATGCTCCCAGAGCTTAAAGGATTAAATTATGTATCAGCTTGTATTTGCTTGAACACAACAGATAGAAGAGCCGTCAGATAGAGATGTTTAAAATTTTAAGAAAATTTGAAAGGTTAAATAGATACAAAACTAGAAACAATTTCATTTTGTGAGGGAATCAAGGATCTGGGGAAATAATCTTGAATAACCTAGGGTTTGTTCATTTAGAAGAAAAAATTGGGAAGCACTTTTTTCACACAAAGTGTTGTGGAAATTGGGAATTCTGTCCGGATGTGAACGAAATGAGTCTTGCATGCAAAGCCAGAACGAAATGTCAAGGATGCTGGTGGGAGAGTTGTAGGGCTGGGCTATTTTATACAGGGAGGGTTTAAACATAAAGACAACCATAAGCACTTCAAATCTTTACAAAGGGAAATGTTTCTTGGAGTTTAGAAGAGTGAGAGGTGGCCTTATTTAAACCCATAAGATCCTAGACAGGGTAGATGGTGAGATGTTTTCACTAGTGTGAGAGTCTCGAACAAGTGGACATAGCTATAAGATAAAGGTCTGGCCATTTAAAACTGAGGTGCGTAGAAATTTCTTCTCGCAGAGGGTGGTGCATCTCTGGAATTCTCTGCCCCAAAGGATGGTGGAGGCTGGATCACTAGAAGTACTTAAAGTGGAAGTGGGTAAATATTTGATAGATCAAGGAATAGAGGGCTATGGGGAAATGGCACAGAAAAGGAGTTGAGGCTGGCATAGATCAGCCACAATTGTATTGAATGAAGGGGCAGGATTGAAGGGGCTTGGTGGCCAACTCTTTTTTCTATTTCTTGTGTATGTTGGAAAATTAAGTAAAAACAGGGAGTGCTCCAATTGTGCAACAATTCTGTCAGTATTGGTGAAGAGGTGGGGTGCTAATGCTCTCAGGACTTTGGTAATGGCTTTTATTTCAGCTTAGGTGTGGTGTGAATTCTGACAGATTCTAACACCATTTGAGTGGTTGCTGGGCTGTACGTAACACATGCCCAAACATGTGGGATGCACTGTCAGTGGCACAGACTTCCCATTGATTTGTGTGAAGGGAGAAAGTTGCCTCAGTAGAAACAGCTCGTAATGTTCCACGCAGACTGTAAATACGTCCTGTAAAGGACTTCCAGAAAGTAGAGAAGACATTAATAAACTTGCAGTGGGCATATCATTGGCAGAGACATTTCAATATGGATAAATGTGAGGTAACACGTTTTGGCAGGAAGAATAATGAGACTATAGCTGGAATTTCCAGCCTCACCTGCCGGGGATCTTCCAGTCCTGCTGAAGTCAATGGACTTTTGGCCGGCTTGCTGCATCTGTCGTGTGGGAATTTGCCACAGCAGAACTGGAAAATCACAGCCCATTTATTTCTCAGCAAGCAAGTGAATAAATGGAATAGAGGAGCTGAGATGTGTGGTACTGATACAAAAATCACTAAAAGTAGCCTTGCTGAATAGTAACATCATTAAGAACAAAACATTTGGTCCCATATCTCTAGTGATAGCAGAAAGGTTACCTTAAACTTGTATAGAACCTTGAAGAGGCTACAACTGGAATACCGTGCGCAGCTCTTTGATTTGATTTATTATTGTCACATGTATTAGTATATGGTTAAAAGTATTGTTTCTTGCGCAGTATACAGATAAAGCATACTGTTCATAGAGAAGGAAAGGAGAAATTAATGGAAATTGACTTGTGCCATGACTAACCTTTTGAAGCACTTCATTATGATGGATGTCAGAGCCACCGGACGATAGTTATTAAGGCACGCTGCTTGGCTTTTCTTTGATACCGGGATCATAATCGTTCTTCGTGAAACAGATAGGGACCTCAGATGGTTGTAAAGATTGTTGGTCTTCACAGTAGGAAAAGGATCTCGGAACGCTGGGGAAGGTGTGTGCCAGGCAGGAGAAAATACTATAATAAGAACAAAGAACAAAAACAGCCCGGGAAACAGGCCCTTCGGCCCAACGAGCCCATGCCACCATTTTAACATTACCAGTCCCCCCTCCACCCATGACCCTTATCTATTGTTTTATAGTATTCCACATTGAGGGAAACTAATTTAGGGACAATTTATTACCTCCAGTCAGCCTATTAGCACATCTTTGGGGTGTGGGAGGAAACCGGAGCACCCGGAGAAAACCCACACAAGCATGGGGAGAATGCACAAACTCCCACAGACACTGGCCCAAATCCATGTGTCTGCACAGCAAACAGTGATAGTCACTGAGTTGTTGTCTTGCCCAGCATCTGGTTCAGTTTAAGCACACACTAACAACATGAAGCACTAGGCTACTCTTGAACATTCAAGAGCAGCCCTAGTACGACCCATCGCGTGTATGCCCCTCATTGGACAACAAGGCGGACCAACTTAAAACCTGTGCATTAAAAGAGAAAAACATTAATATCATACCACATCCTTTTTGTGGTCCCAATGCTAATGAACCTTATTTAAAACAATCTCCTATATCCTCCCATCTCCAACCCACTCATGTTCCTGTCTAAGTTACTCTTAAACAACTCCAGCGTGCCTGCCTCCACTACCTTACTTGGCAGAGCATTCCATACCCCCATTACCCTCTGTGTGAAAAACTTCCCTCTAATATCTGTGTTATACCTCTCCCCCCTCACCCTAAGCCCGTGGCCCCTCGTACTGTGTGTCTCTAACATAGGGAATAGCTTACCTCTGTTCACTCTATCTATACCCTTCACAATCTTATATACCTCTATTAGATCCCCCCCAGTTGCCGTCTTTCAAGGGAAAACAGCCCCAATTTGCTCAATCTTTCCTCATAACCCAGTCCTTCCATACCAGGCAACATCCTGGTAAACCTCCTCTGCGCTCTCTCCAGAGTCTCCACGTCCTTCCGGTAGTAAGGCGACCAGAACTGGACGCAGTACTCCAAATGTGGCCTAACCAATGTTCTATACATTAGACTCCAGCTCTTATGTTCTATACCCCTTCCTATAAAGACTAACATACCATAGGCTTTCTTCACAACCTTCTCCACTTGTACTGCCACCTTCAAAGACTTGTGCACTTGCACCCCCAGGTCCCGCTGCGTTTCTATACTCTTTATAGGCTTACCCTTTATCATATAACTTCCCCCTACATTATAACTCCCACCTACATTATGTTTGGGTTGTAGTCACAGCCTTTGTTATCTTCTGGTTCTGAAGTTCCCTTTTGTTTTTAAAACCTATAAAACTGCAGCAATTTCTTCTTTTCTCATTTTTTTAACTGCAGCTCAGTCACCTCATGTCATCTGGCGCAGCCTGATGTTGCAGCTTTTCTCCAGCCATTCAGCCCTGCCACTGCCACCTATTTTAGTTTTCTATTTTTTGCTTGCCTGTATCTGACCAGGTTCCTTAACTCTACATCATTTAGAGTCTTAGCTTCTTTATACTTTGTAGTTTTGTTTACCCCTACGGGAATTCTCCGGCCGCGTTCGCCCCTAAACCGGAGAATCCCGCCTGTGGTCAATGGACACTTGCATGGTCCACACCCCCCGCCAGCTACGATTCCCGTGGCAGGCGGGACGGAGAGTTCCAAACCCCTCCCGAATCTGTTGTGATCTGTCGCGGTTTTTTTTTACTCTGCATCACTTAGAGATCTGATGTGGAGATGCCGGTGTTGGACTGAGTTAAACACAGTAAGAAGTCTCACAACACCAGGTTAAAGTCCAACTTGTTTATTTGGTAGTTTATTTATTAGCCAGTGGCATTTGCTACAAATTGGACTTCAACCTGGTGTTTTGAGACTTCTTACTCACTTAGAGATCTGACAGTGGATTTCTACTCACTCCGGGTGGATTCCTCAACTCCTAGCTCTGTAGCAAAGCTAACTCAACTGTTTCTACAAATATTTCTTCTTAGGAGCACATTTCTCCAGCCCAGCTTCAACTACTTATAGTATTTTATATCTTGGGATTTTGTTCCATGTTAATCATTTAAAATGCCACATTTATATCACCACTGATCACCACATTGTATCATGATGCCTCTGCTAATGTGATATCTTGTAGAAGCATCCACCATGTTGTAATATTGTGTTGATGCTGATTACCATGTTGCATTATAGACATGCCTCTCGTGCCTTAGTTATGAGGAGTCTGATACTTGCATGTTTAAACATGAACCATTTATTGTTAATTTTTAACCATTTATGGATCCCAGATATTGCTATGCATGGTGCTGTCTCCATGCAGGATGCTTCCAGAGTATTCCCTCTGAATCTATTACCCTGTGACTCTATACATCATACCAAGGGTGGTGTTATTCTCCAATGCCATGTTATTTCTTGCTCTACTGAGCACCTTTATGTTATAATGGCATGCAAGCACATAATATAATTGCTGTCTAGTTGAGGGTACAATGCAGGTGAAACCTTTTGTGCAGGGGGATAAGATAAACACCCTGGACTATAAAAACTGGTAACCATTGACAACTGGCGCATAGAAAGGGATCACAGGAGGAGAATTTTTGAGAGTGTGGGTGAAAAGACCGCATTAATATTGAGAGCGCACATGCAGTCCAAGATTAGGTCTGTGGCCACTTCCCACCAGTGCCAAGCCTGCGGGGTGAACTGCTGCCTAATTTCTCACTGGCTAGAGAGTGCTGTAAAAAGTAGCACAATCTTCCCCTGGATACCAAGTGGGAAACTGCTTAATCCACTTGTCATGCATTTCCGCACTTGAATGTGCTCACACCAAGAACAGGCAAAGAACATAGTAACTGTGTGTAAAAGAGAAAGTAAGTGCCGAGCAGAGCTCCCCGAGGTAACCAATTAGAAAATGTATCATTATGCAGAGCGCAGAGCTGACAAGAGTGCAGGAGCACGAAAGGCAATGTCATTAAGGAATCAATACCATAGGTGGGGCAGCAACGAATTGTTTTAATTATTGAATTAACTTGTGCCCTTGTAAATTGATACAACGGAGACCATGCAATCCCCTCAGTGCAGAAAGAGGCCATTCGGTGCATTGAGTTTGTACTGACCACTCAGACCCGCTCCCACAACCCCACACATTTACCCTGCTAAACTCCAGACACTAGGATCAAATTAACACGGCCAATCAACCTAATCCGCGTATCTTTAGACTGGGGGAGAAAACTGGAGCACCCGAGAAAACCCATACTGACACAGGGAGAACGTGCAAACTCCACACAGATAGTGATCTGAGGCCAGAATTAAACCCGAGTTCCTGGTGCTGGGAGTCGGCAGCAGTGCTAACCACTGTGCCACCATGCCACTCCATAGAAAGTAGAACACTGATGGATTATTAATGTAGTTTTCAATTTAAGGGATTCACACTAGTTAAAACTAGATTTGGTAATTTATGGGAAATATCCAACATATTTTAATGTTAATTCCCTCCCTCCCCCCACCTTCACGTGCTCTTTATATTCATTGACTGGCTGGGCCAGCATTCATTGCCCGTCCCTAACTGTCCTCCATTTCAGAGGGAATTTGAGAGTTAACCAGTTTGCTGTGGGTCTGGGCTCACATTTCTGGGAATTAGTAACTGTGAGGATTGGGAAAGTGCCCTGATGAGGCTGCACTTGGAGTATTGTGTACAGTTTTGCTCACCCTGTTATAGATTAGCTGGAAAGGGTGCAAAGAGGATTTACGAGGATGTTGCCAGAACTATTGGGCCTGAGTTATAGGGAGCAATTGGTCAGCCCAGGACTTTGTCCCTTGGAACATAGGAGAATGAGGGGTGACCTTATTGAGGTGAATAAAATCATGAGGGGCATGGATAGGATGAATGCACAGTCTTTTTCCCAGGGAAGGGGGATTGAAAACTAGAGGGCAGAGGTTTAAGGTGAGAGGGGAAGGATTTAAAAGGGACCTGAGGGGCAACTTCTTCATGCAGAAGCATGTGGAATGAGCTGCCAATGAAAATGGTTGCGGGAGGTTCAATAGCAACATTTGAAAAAAACATGTGGATAAGTACATGGATGGGAAAGGATTAGAAGGATGTGGGCCAAATGCAGACAACATTGGGCTAGTTTGGAGGGCACCATGATTGTGATGGACTGGTTGGGCTGAAGGGCCTGTTTTAGTGCTATATTGCTCTATGACTTTATAACTGGAGTTCCACTTTAAGATATACAAGACCAATTCAATTAAGTTTTATTGGTATCATTCATTTCCGATTCTTACTGCTTTTGTCTTTTGGGTTGGGAGGGGGAGGGAGGGAGGGCTGCTGCTTTTTTTTCATTTTGTCTGTGCTCAGAGTATAGAAACATAGAAGATAGGAGCAAGAGGAGGTCATTCAACCCTTTAAGCCTGCTTCGACATTCATCACGATCATGGCTGATCATCCAAATCAATAGCCTAATCCTGCTTTTTCCTCATAAATTTCCATTTATCCCAGTAGAGTGTGATGCGTCCAATTTAGTTTGAAACCAGTGTGAGGGACTTCACTTCATTGAGGTTGGTCATTGTAAGCTGCCAATAACTGCGTGAAGAATTTGCCCCTCCGGTCCCTTTTGAATCCTTCCCCTCTCACCTTAAACATCTGCCCTCTAGTTTTGAATTCCCTTTCCCTGGGAAAAAGCAGTTACAGGAATGTATATTAAATTCCCAGATTGTCTTCAGTACAAGACACTTAGATCACATGACATAAAGATCCTGAGCATCGCAAGACTCCCAGACAGGTACACTTCACGTGCAATCTGTGTCGTTTGACAAAGAGCCTTTCAATGGCCTGACGCTTGATGGAATAAATCTCCATCAAAATACAGCAATTAACCACTTAATCCATCATTAATCCAGCTGGACTCTGTCTCTGGCAAGTTAAACAATCATTCTGTGGCCTTGATAGAACCTACATTCCAGCGCTGCTTTTAATCAGATACTTTCACTAACGGATGGAAAATGTTCAATCTGTTTCATACACAAATAGGAAGAGGTTTATTGATTGAATTATAGATTATATCACCCAACCCAGGAATCCTTTCTCTCTCCAGCACAAACACTTTGTTCCTGTGCCACACTAAGAATGTTTCACTCGGTGACTCACTGCCAAGTTCTACACTCAGATTGTACAGAGAGAAAAGATAAGGGCTCAGATATTCCGAGGGCCCCAGAGGCTGAAGATCTGTCTGCCAATCACCGATATCCTTCATTCTCTCTTCAAACCTCAGTGTTGCCTACACTTGGCACGCCATTCCCCTTCCCCCCAAATCCAAATCATGCATATTCAATCTGTCTGCATAAACACTCCATCGTTTCCCTCTCCCACCCTCCCCCTCACCCCCTGCTGCCCCCTCATCCTCCCTCTCCCACCCTCCCCCTCACCTCCTGCCGCCCCCATCACCTTCCCTCCCCCACCCTCCCCCACCCTCCCCCTCACCTCCTGCCTCCCCCATCACCTTCCCTCCCCCATCCTCCCCCTCACCTCCTCACTCTCAAACACTCCCTCTCATCCCCAAACCCCCTCACCCACTCCCTTTCCACCCTCCTCCTCAGCCCCTCCCCCACCCTCCCCTCACCTCCTCCTTCACCCAACCTCGCACTCAACCCCCCACTCAACTCCACCTCATCTCCTCCCTCCCCCACCCTCCTCCTCAACCTTCCCTTCCATGCTCCCCCTCACCCCCTCCCTCCCCACCCAACCTCTCACCTCCTCCCTTCTTCACCCTCCCCCTTACCTCCTCCCTCCCTCCTATTCTCCCCTCACCTCCTCCCTCCTCCCACCCTTCCCCTCACCTCCTTCCTTCCTCCCCTCACATCCTCCCTCCCCCCACCCTACCCCTCACCTCCTTCCTTCCTCTCCCTCCCCCTTACCTCTTCCCTTCTTCACCCCCTCACCTCCTTCCTCCCCCCACCTCCTCCCTCCCCCCCACCCTACCCCTCACCTCCTTCCTTCCTCTCCCTCCCCCTTACCTCTTCCCTTCTTCACCCCCTCACCTCCTTCCTCCCCCCACCTCCTCCCTCCCCCCACCCTACCCCTCACCTCCTTCCTCCCACCACCCTCCCCCTCACCTCACTTCCTTCCCCTCCCCCTCACCTCTCAGGTGGGGTGGGGGAAGGTCAGGTGGGGGACTGTGGGGGAGGGTCAGGTGGGGGACTGTGGGGGAGGGTCAGGTGGGGGACTGTGGGGGAGGGTCAGGTGGGGGACTGTGGGGGAAGGTCAGGTGGGGGATCGTGGGGGAGGGTCAAGTGGGGGACTGTGGGAGAGGGTCAGGTGGGGGATCGTGGGGGAGGGTCAGGTGGGGGACTGTGGGGGAGGGTCAGGTGGGGGATTGTGGGGGAGGGTCAGGTGGGGGACTGTGGGGGAAGGTCAGGTGGGGGATTGTGGGGGAGGGTCAGGTGGGGGATTGTGGGGGAGGGTCAGGTGGGGGACTGTGGGGGAGGGTCAGGTGGGGGATTGTGGGGGTGGGTCAGGTGGGGGACTGTGGGGGGGGGTCAGGTGGAGGACTGTGGGGGTGGGTCAGGTGGGGGACTGTGGGGGGGGGTCAGGTGGGGGACTGTGGGGGGGGGTCAGGTGGGGGACTGTGGGAGAGGGTCAGGTGGGGACTGTGGGGGAGGGTCAGGTGGGGGACTGTGGGAGAGGGTCAGGTGGGGACTGTGGGGGAGGGTCAGGTGGGGGATTGTGGGGGAGGGTCAGGTGGGGGAGGGGATGGTGTTTGGAAATGCGCAGTCATGTGATGACACCTCCAGGAATGTGCCTGTTCAGAGTTGGCAGCCCTCAGTGAGGAACCGATTCGGAGTGACACTGGTCTAACTCTATCTCCACATGCCCCTCTGCGCCTGGCCTGACAGGACAGAACCATTGTTCTGTTTGTGTGCTGACTGGTGCTCTGTAAACGTCAGCTTAATAATGTGTTTTACCGCTTAAAGAAAAGTATGACAAAATATTACTCAGTGTGGTGCCCTTTCTATATGTTCAATGAGTTAGACTGGGGGGGGGGCAGGGTGGGGGAAAAAGAAAATGATTTTTGGACGATGTCCAGTTTGTGTGCAGAAGTCCCTGGTTTTGAGGGTCAGTGCTGATCTGAAATCTGAGCTCACAGACTGTGTAGCGCTGAATGGAGCCAAGATCAATCTTTGCACGGTTCAGATGCAGATAAGCTCTGAATGTTTCTTTAGCATTGGTGGAAGTGGAAACTTGGAGCGATTTGGATGTGGCCAGATTTGGATTGGAAGTCAGATGGAGGCCATTTACTAGTCTGAATAATTATTAACCCTTTGGGTACTGTGTGTCCTCGGATGGAGAAAGCTAGCACGAGGGGGCATGGCTTTAAATTAAGGGGGGGTAGTTATAGGACGGATGTCAGGGGTAGGTTCTTTACCCAGAGGGTGGTGAGGGATTGGAATGCCCTGCCTGCTGCAGTTGTAAATGCGCCTAGTTTGGGGGCGTTTAAGAGATCCGTGGATAGGTTTATGGATGGAAAGGGTTTGGTTTAGGTTAGAGGGTCATTGCTTTTTAACTGGTCGGCGCAACATTATGGGCCGAAGGGCCTGTTCTGCGCTGTAATGTTCTATGTTCTAATGGTTTCAAAATAAGCACAGAAACATTTTCTGGCCAATATTAGGGAGAAATATGTTGATCCTGTAACAATTAAAATTACATAACTGTTATAGGCTACACATTGCAGTTACAATAAGGCTCGGTGGCACAGTGGTTAGCACTCATCAGCGTCAGGGGCCCAGGTTCGATTCCCAGCTTGGGTCGCTGTCCGTGTGGAGTCTGCACACTTTCCCCGCTTCTACTTAGGTTTCCTTCCACAGTCCAAAGATGTGTGGGTTAGGTTGATTGGCCATGCTATGTTAACCTTAGTGTAGGGGGACTAGCTATATGTGGGGTTGTGGGGAATAGAGCCTGGGTGGGATTGTAGTCAGTGCAGACTCAATGGGCTGAATGGCCTCCTTCTGTATTGTGGGAATTCTGTGATTCTCTCATTAAAGTATAAAACTATGTTAACACATAGATCTCAGAATTTCAGCATCTTAACCAAAAACTGACTGCAAAATGTACAAATATTTGGCAGATCTGCCAGAACCTGAACACAGAAAAGGCAAGTTAACATTTAAAGTTTATTTATTAGTGTCACAAGTAGGCTTATATTAACACTGCAATTAAGTTATTATGAAAATCCCCTAGTTGCCACACTCCGGCACCTGTTTGGAGTCACTGAGGTTGAACTTAGCACGGCCAATGTAGCTAACCAGCACATCTTCCAGACTGTGGGTGGAAACTGGAGGAAACCCACGCAGACATGAGGAGAACATGCAGACTCCACACAGACAGTGACCCAAACTGGGAATTAAACCTGGGTCCCTGGTGGTGTGAGACAGCAGTGCTAAACACTGTGCCACCATGCCGCTCTTAATTCAGGAGAGACAGAATGATTTCAGGAGGGACTCCCAGAGCTAGGCCTGAGGCTGAAGGTCTAGCAGCCAATAGCAGGGTGAATGGAAAAGGAAACGTAAATCCTTAATACCTACAACGAAAGCAAAATACTGCGGGTGTTGGGAATCTGAAATAAAAACACCAGCACAGTGATAGTACTCAGAGGCTCAGGCTGCATCTGTGGAGGGAAAGAGTTAATGCTTCAGGTCAAGATGACCTTTCAACAGCTTTGGAATCTTCACATCATCCCTACATTGCAGAAAGAGGCCATTCAGCCATCGCATCTGCACCGACCACAATCCCATCCCAGGCTCTATTTCCATAACCCAGTAATCCCTCTGACCTCCACATCCCAGGATACTAAGGGACAATTTAGCATGGCCAATCAACCTAATGCATTTGGACTGTGAGAGGAAACTGGAGCATTCGGAAGAAACCCACACAGACACAGGCAAGCTCCACACAGACACTGACCCAAGCTGGGAATCGAACCTGGGTCCCTGGCAGTGGGAGGCAGTAGTGCTAACCACTGTGCCACAGTGCCACTCTTGATTCCTTAATACCTATCTCTGTTGGTCACCTGTCCTAATATCAAACTTTAAGAAGGTAAGAAATAGAAGCAAGAATCGACACTACAGCCCTTGAACCTGATGGCATTGTGGTTACATCACTGGACTACTAATTCAGAGGATTGATGCTCTGGGGAAATGGGTTCACAATCCCACTATGGCAGCCGGTGGAATTTAAATTCAATTAATTAAATTTGGGCAATTAAGCTAGTCTCGGTAACGGTGACCATGACAACTATCATCGATTGTTGTACAAACCCATCTGGTTCACTAATGTCTTTAAGGGAAGGAAATCTGCCGTCCTCACCTGGTCTGGCCTACACGTGACTCCTCACTCACTGCAATGTGGCTGCCCCTTAACTGTTTTCTGAAATGGCTGAGCAATGTCACTCAGTTCAAGGGCAGCTAGAAATGGGCAACAAAAGCTGTCCCACCAGTGATGCCCATGTCCCATGAAAGGATAAAGGAAAAGAATAAAAGCAGTCTGTTCTACCGTTCAGTATGACCATGGGCCATCTTCTGTCTCAATTCTACTTTTCCACAAGCTCCTCATGATGCTTGCTCCTCTGAAAGATTTTGAAACACGAATGATATTTTTAGCTTAGTGATTTTAGAGTCAATAGCCAAATTTTAGCAAACAAAACTTGAGTTGGGAAATTTCCTGACTGGCTGGACACACATTGGTTAAAAGTTACTGTGATGCACACAGTTTTCACTTTGAAAGGACACGAATGTGGGAGCATGATGGAGCTGGCCTGATGACTATGGAAGCAAAGCTTAGACATTCCCAAGGTGGGCGTTTGCCAAGGCAGGCTGTTTAGAAGGCTCATCTTGCTTCTTTGGGATTTGTCTCATTTGCTTCAGAAGAACTCATTCCCTCATCCACCATAGCTCCTCACCAATTCTTCATACCCTACATGTCAACCCAATGCCAACTCATGCCCCTAACCATCCCATTGACCCTTATATAGTCTGCACTAACCATGCCCCTCAGCCACAACTATGGCTCTTCAGATTCCCATGGTAATCCTTTAATAACCCCTTTAAACTATCAATTAAACTGTGAACTCAAAATCCCTTGCTGAGATAATTGTAGCTTTAGAAATTCAGCTAAACTTTAAAAATGATATAATAACAGCCCTGAGTGAACTGTTAATAAACAACTACTGAAACTACATCGATAGATGTTAATGTTATTTTCCTAATGCTAATGACATGGCCTGTAAATCAAAACAGTCCAGCAGACATTATTTAATCTCCCCGATAGTTGCAGCCTGCTTTTTGTTTAAGTTCAAAGAACAGGGTGTCTGAAACACTTAAGAAAATGACAGCTATACAAATCTTATTTACCTTGGGGCATTTGCAACAGCCAAACTGGGGTCCATTTGAACCCAACACTAAGTTCATGTGACCCTGCTGAGCTTCACCTTGCTGGCATCAATAGAATCTGTTGGAAATGGGTGGAGGGGATGGGGAGTACTGGGGGAGGGGGGTGTGGGGTGAGAGAACTGGGGGATGGTGGTTGGTGGGGCAGATTCTGCATCCAGATCCCACCTGCCATTTTTGAAAATGAGCATTGGGCCAATCTGTGAAAATCAGGCCCAATGAAAGGGTATAAAGAGGCTGTGGTGAGGTAAGATTGAGTGGTGCAGCATACACATGGAAACTAATGTTGCTTTTTTGGATGGTGTTGCCAGGGGCAACATGTAGGTGAAAAATATAAGGGAGCCAAGGGTAGATTTTTGGATCACACGGTGAGGGACTCAGACATCACACTGTATATTTTTATAAGATATAAATAGATATGCTTGTTGCTAATTCTAAAATTTAAGAACTGAACAAAGACTTTTAAAATAGCTGTAACTATTTCTGTCTGTGACCCCTGAACAAAAGAAGACAATTTTGGAAAGCTCACACCTCGTTATCTCTGAAGAGCCACTAACAACACCCTGTGGGCTGCACAGTCCAAATTCAAAGAGAACTATAAAAGACCATCTACATTTAATAACCCAGGCTGGACAGCAGGAGTTGGATCATCTGCTAGGATAAAGGTCCCTCAACATTCTTTTCAATTCTCAATGGCTGAGACATTTAACAGTCTTTGGAATTCAGACAAAGGATACACATCCTTAGTGGAGAGGTGTGAATCATGTGTCATGGGTCTCTGGCTTGTTAAGTAAAATTGCCTTGCTGAACTGAAAGACTAAGTCTGCTGTTTACTGTCCAGCAGATAAAGAGCTCTGCCCAGATGGAATACCTGGAATACACTGCTTCTGCTGGAGCTTTGGTATAATTACCTATAAGACTGATGCAGCTCAGCGTGTCTATCTCACTGCAGGAAGCCAGCATCACCAGAACAAAGAAAAACACAGCACAGGAAACAGGCCCTTCGGCCCAACAAGCCCGTGCCACCATTTTAACATTGTGAGTGCCCTCTTCTACCTATGACCTTTGTCTATGCCCATTGGACTCCACAATAAAGGAATTATGACCAGATTGAGGGATGCCTAATTTAGGGACTATTTGGGGACAATTTGTTAACACCAATAACCAGAAGAGTGAACTATCCAGCATCAATATTAAGTCCATTGACATTTGTGAAGGGATATCACACTGGACTTTGATTCTGGACTCTGGAATTCACATGAATCAATATTTAGTTTCTCTCCGGTATCTGCACTATAAAACCTTCTTCTCTCTATCTCTCCTTTTACTGTCTGAGTGTGGAGGCAACATTGTGATCCACCCTGATACTAAGGGTCAATTTAGCACAGCTAATCAACCTAACCCGCATATCTTTGGAGTGTGGGAGGAAACCGGACCACCCGAAGGAAACCCATGCAGACGCAGGGAGAATGTGCAAACTCCACACAGACAGTGACCCGAGCTGGAATTGAACACGGTCCCTGGTGCTGTGAGGCAGCATTGCTAACAACTGTTCCACCATGCCACCCCAGTCATAGAGTTTTACAGCGTGGAAACAGTCCTTCAACCCAACTTGTCCACGTCGCCCTTTTTTTAATCCCTAAGTTAGTCCCAATTGCCTGCATTTGGCCCATATCCCTCTATACCCATCTTACCCATGTAACTGTCTAAACGCTTTTTAAAAGACAAAATTGTACCCGCCTCTACTATTGCCTCTGGCAGCTTGTTTCAGGCACTCACTACACTCTGTGTGAAAAAATTGTTAAAATCCAGGTAGACAACATCAAGCACACCGCCCTCATCTACCTTCTTGGTTACCCCTTCAAAAAACCCAATCAAATTTGTGAGACATGATTTTCCACTCATAAAGCCATGCTGACTGTCCCTAATCAGTCTTTGCCTCTCCAAAGACCTGTAAATCCTGTCTCTCAACATACCTTCCAACAACTTACCCACCACCTATGTGAGACTCACCAGTGATGTGTAAGGTTTGTAGTGATGTGAAGGGTTGACACTGATGTAGAGGGTCTACAGTGATGTGAAGGGTTGGCACTGATGTAGAGCGTTTACAGTGATGTGGAGGGTTTACAGTGATGTAGAGGGTTTTCAGTGATGTGGAGGGTTTACAGTGATGTGGAGGGTTTACAGTGATGTAGAGGGTTTGCAGAGATGTAAAGGGTTTACAGTGATGTGGAGGGTTTACAGTGATGTAGAGGGTTTACAGTGATGTGGAGGGTTTACAGTGATGTAGAGGGTTTTCAGTGATGTAGAGGGTTTACAGTGATGTGGAGGGTTTACAGTGATGTGGAGGGTTTACAGTGATGTAGAGGGTTTTCAGTGATGTGATGGGTTGGCACTGATGTAGAGGGTTTGCAGTGATGTAGAGGGTTTTCAGTGATGTGGAGGGTTTACAGTGATGTGGAGGATGATGTGGAGGGTTTACAGTGATGTGGAGGGTTTACAGTGATGTGGAGGGTTTACAGTGATGTGGAGGGTGATGTGGAGGGTTTATAGTGATGTGGAGGGTTTGCAGTGATGTAGAGGGTTTACAGTGATGTGGAGGGTTTATAGTGATGTGGAGGGTGTTGTGGAGGGTTTACAGTGATGTGGAGGGTGTTGTGGAGGGTTTACAGTGATGTTGTGAAGGGTGTTGTGGAGGGTTTATAGTGATGTTGTGTAGGGTGATGTGGAGGGTTTACAGTGATGTTGTGGAGGGTGATGTGGAGGGTTTACAGTAATGTGGAGGGTGATGTGGAGGGTTTACAGTGATGTGGAGGGTGATGTGGAGGGTTTACAGTGATGTTGTGGAGGGTGATGTGGAGGGTTTACAGTGATGTTGTGGAGGGTGATGTGGAGGGTTTACAGTGATGTTGTGGAGGGTGATGTGGAGGGTTTACAGTGATGTTGTGGAGGGTGATGTGGAGGGTTTACAGTGATGTTGTGGAGGGTGAATGTGGAGGGTTTATAGTGATGTTGTGGAGGGTGATGTGGAGGGTTTACAGTGATGTTGTGGAGGGTTTACAGTGATGTTGTGGAGGGTTTACAGTGATGATGTGGAGGGTGATGTGGAGGGTTTACAGTGATGTTGTGGAGGGTGATGTGGAGGGTTTACAGTGATGTGGAGGAGGGTGATGTGGAGGGTTTACAGTGATGTTGTGGAGGGTGATGGGGAGGGTTTACAGTGATGTTGTGGAGGGTGATGTGGAGGGTTTACAGTGATGTTGTGGAGGGTGATGTGGAGGGTTTACAGTGATGTTGTGGAGGGTGTTGTGGAGGGTTTACAGTGATGTTGTGGAGGGTGATGTGGAGGGTTTACAGTGATGTGGAGGGTGATGTGGAGGGTTTATAGTGATGTGGAGGGTGATGTGGAGGGTTTACAGTGATGTGGAGGGTGATGTGGAGGGTTTACAGTGATGTGGAGGGTGATGTGGAGGGTTTACAGTGATGTGGAGGGTGATGTGGAGGGTTTATAGTGATGTGGAGGGTGATGTGGAGGGTTTACAGTGATGTTGTGGAGGGTGATGTGGAGGGTTTACAGTGATGTGGAGGGTGATGTGGAGGGTTTACAGTGATGTGGAGGGTGATGTGGAGGGTTTATAGTGATGTTGTGGAGGGTGATGTGGAGGGTTTATAGTGATGATGTGGAGGGTGTTGTGGAGGGTTTATAGTGATGTGGAGGGTGATGTGGAGGGTTTATAGTGATGTGGAGGGTGATGTGGAGGGTTTACAGTGATGTTGTGGAGGGTGATGTGGAGGGTTTACAGTGATGATGTGGAGGGTGTTGTGGAGGGTTTATAGTGATGTGGAGGGTTTATAGTGATGTGGAGGGTGATGTGGAGGGTTTACAGTGATGTGGAGGGTTTATAGTGATGTTGTGGAGGGTGATGTGGAGGGTTTACAGTGATGATGTGGAGGGTGATGTGGAGGGTTTACAGTGATGTGGAGGGTTTATAGTGATGATGTGGAGGGTGTTGTGGAGGGTTTACAGTGATGATGTGGAGGGTGATGTGGAGGGTTTATAGTGATGTTGTGGAGGGTGATGTGGAGGGTTTACAGTGATGTGGAGGGTGATGTGGAGGGTTTACAGTGATGATGTGGAGGGTGTTGTGGAGGGTTTATAGTGATGTGGAGGGTTTATAGTGATGTTGTGGAGGGTGATGTGGAGGGTTTACAGTGATGTGGAGGGTTTATAGTGATGTTGTGGAGGGTGATGTGGAGGGTTTACAGTGATGTGGAGGGTGTTGTGGAGGGTTTACAGTGATGATGTGGAGGGTGTTGTGGAGGGTTTATAGTGATGTGGAGGGTGATGTGGAGGGTTTACAGTGATGTTGTGGAGGGTGATGTGGAGGGTTTACAGTGATGTGGAGGGTGATGTGGAGGGTTTACAGTGATGATGTGGAGGGTGATGTGGAGGGTTTACAGTGATGTGGAGGGTTTATAGTGATGTTGTGGAGGGTGATGTGGAGGGTTTACAGTGATGTGGAGGGTGATGTGGAGGGTTTATAGTGATGTTGTGGAGGGTGAATGTGGAGGGTTTATAGTGATGTTGTGGAGGGTGAATGTGGAGGGTTTACAGTGATGTGGAGGGTTTATAGTGATGTTGTGGAGGGTGAATGTGGAGGGTTTATAGTGATGTTGTGGAGGGTGAATGTGGAGGGTTTACAGTGATGTTGTGGAGGGTGAATGTGGAGGGTTTACAGTGATGTGGAGGGTGATGTGGAGGGTGATGTGGAGGGTTTACAGTGATGTGGAGGGTGATGTGGAGGGTGATGTGGAGGGTTTACAGTGATGTGGAGGGTGATGTGGAGGGTTTACAGTGATGTGGAGGGTGATGTGGAGGGTTTATAGTGATGTTGTGGAGGGTGATGTGGAGGGTTTACAGTGATGTTGTGGAGGGTGATGTGGAGGGTTTACAGTGATGTTGTGGAGGGTGATGTGGAGGGTTTACAGTGATGTTGTGGAGGGTGATGTGGAGGGTTTACAGTGATGTGGAGGGTGTTGTGGAGGGTTTATAGTGATGTTGTGGAGGGTGATGTGGAGGGTTTATAGTGATGTTGTGGAGGGTGATGTGGAGGGTGATGTGGAGGGTTTACAGTGATGTGGAGGGTGATGTGGAGGGTGATGTGGAGGGTTTACAGTGATGTTGTGGAGGGTGATGTGGAGGGTTTATAGTGATGTGGAGGGTGATGTGGAGGGTTTATAGTGATGTTGTGGAGGGTGAATGTGGAGGGTTTACAGTGATGTTGTGGAGGGTGATGTGGAGGGTTTACAGTGATGTGGAGGGTGATGTGGAGGGTTTATAGTGATGTTGTGGAGGGTGATGTGGAGGGTTTACAGTGATGTGGAGGGTGATGTGGAGGGTTTATAGTGATGTTGTGGAGGGTGAATGTGGAGGGTTTACAGTGATGTGGAGGGTGATGTGGAGGGTTTATAGTGATGTTGTGGAGGGTGAATGTGGAGGGTTTACAGTGATGTGGAGGGTGATGTGGAGGGTTTATAGTGATGTTGTGGAGGGTGAATGTGGAGGGTTTACAGTGATGTTGTGGAGGGTGATGTGGAGGGTTTACAGTGATGTGGAGGGTGATGTGGAGGGTTTATAGTGATGTTGTGGAGGGTGAATGTGGAGGGTTTACAGTGATGTTGTGGAGGGTGAATGTGGAGGGTTTACAGTGATGTTGTGGAGGGTGAATGTGGAGGGTTTACAGTGATGTTGTGGAGGGTGATGTGGAGGGTTTACAGTGATGTGGAGGGTGATGTGGAGGGTTTATAGTGATGTTGTGGAGGGTGTTGTGGAGGGTTTACAGTGATGTTGTGGAGGGTGAATGTGGAGGGTTTACAGTGATGTTGTGGAGGGTTTACAGTGATGTTGTGGAGGGTTTACAGTGATGTTGTGGAGGGTTTATAGTGATGTTGTGGAGGGTGATGTGGAGGGTTTATAGTGATGTTGTGGAGGGTGATGTGGAGGGTTTATAGTGATGTTGTGGAGGGTGATGTGGAGGGTTTACAGTGATGTTGTGGAGGGTGAATGTGGAGGGTTTACAGTGATGTTGTGGAGGGTGAATGTGGAGGGTTTACAGTGATGTTGTGGAGGGTGAATGTGGAGGGTTTACAGTGATGTTGTGGAGGGTGAATGTGGAGGGTTTACAGTGATGTTGTGGAGGGTTTACAGTGATGTTGTGGAGGGTTTACAGTGATGTTGTGGAGGGTTTATAGTGATGTTGTGGAGGGTGATGTGGAGGGTTTATAGTGATGTTGTGGAGGGTGATGTGGAGGGTTTACAGTGATGTGGAGGGTGATGTGGAGGGTTTATAGTGATGTTGTGGAGGGTGATGTGGAGGGTTTACAGTGATGATGTGGAGGGTGATGTGGAGGGTTTACAGTGATGTTGTGGAGGGTGATGTGGAGGGTTTATAGTGATGATGTGGAGGGTGATGTGGAGGGTTTATAGTGATGTGGAGGGTGATGTGGAGGGTTTACAGTGATGTGGAGGAGGGTGATGTGGAGGGTTTACAGTGATGTTGTGGAGGGTGATGTGGAGGGTTTACAGTGATGTTGTGGAGGGTGATGTGGAGGGTTTATAGTGATGTGGAGGGTGATGTGGAGGGTTTACAGTGATGTGGAGGGTGATGTGGAGGGTTTACAGTGATGTGGAGGAGGGTGATGTGGAGGGTTTACAGTGATGTTGTGGAGGGTGATGGGGAGGGTTTACAGTGATGTGGAGGGTGATGTGGAGGGTTTACAGTGATGTGGAGGAGGGTGATGTGGAGGGTTTACAGTGATGTTGTGGAGGGTGATGTGGAGGGTTTACAGTGATGTTGTGGAGGGTGATGTGGAGGGTTTATAGTGATGTTGTGGAGGGTGATGTGGAGGGTTTATAGTGATGTGGAGGGTGATGTGGAGGGTTTACAGTGATGTGGAGGGTGATGTGGAGGGTTTACAGTGATGTGGAGGAGGGTGATGTGGAGGGTTTACAGTGATGATGTGGAGGGTGATGTGGAGGGTTTACAGTGATGTGGAGGGTTTACAGTGATGATGTGGAGGGTGATGTGGAGGGTTTATAGTGATGTGGAGGGTGATGTGGAGGGTTTATAGTGATGTGGAGGGTGATGTGGAGGGTTTACAGTGATGTGGAGGGTGATGTGGAGGGTTTACAGTGATGTGGAGGAGGGTGATGTGGAGGGTTTACAGTGATGTTGTGGAGGGTGATGTGGAGGGTTTACAGTGATGTTGTGGAGGGTGATGTGGAGGGTTTATAGTGATGTGGAGGAGGGTGATGTGGAGGGTTTACAGTGATGATGTGGAGGGTGATGTGGAGGGTTTACAGTGATGTGGAGGGTGATGTGGAGGGTTTACAGTGATGTGGAGGAGGGTGATGTGGAGGGTTTACAGTGATGATGTGGAGGGTGATGTGGAGGGTTTACAGTGATGATGTGGAGGGTGATGTGGAGGGTTTACAGTGATGTGGAGGGTGATGTGGAGGGTTTACAGTGATGATGTGGAGGGTGATGTGGAGGGTTTACAGTGATGATGTGGAGGGTGATGTGGAGGGTTTACAGTGATGTGGAGGGTGATGTGGAGGGTTTACAGTGATGTGGAGGAGGGTGATGTGGAGGGTTTACAGTGATGATGTGGAGGGTGATGTGGAGGGTTTACAGTGATGTGGAGGGTGATGTGGAGGGTTTACAGTGATGTGGAGGAGGGTGATGTGGAGGGTTTACAGTGATGTGGAGGGTTTACAGTGATGTGGAGGGTTTACAGTGATGTGGAGGGTTTACAGTGATGTTGTGGAGGGTGATGTGGAGGGTTTATAGTGATGTGGAGGGTGATGTGGAGGGTTTACAGTGATGTTGTGGAGGGTGATGTGGAGGGTTTACAGTGATGTGGAGGGTGATGTGGAGGGTTTACAGTGATGTGGAGGGTGATGTGGAGGGTGATGTGGAGGGTTTACAGTGATGTTGTGGAGGGTGATGTGGAGGGTTTACAGTGATGTGGAGGGTGATGTGGAGGGTTTACAGTGATGTGGAGGAGGGTGATGTGGAGGGTTTATAGTGATGTTGTGGAGGGTGATGTGGAGGGTTTACAGTGATGTTGTGGAGGGTGATGTGGAGGGTTTACAGTGATGTTGTGGAGGGTGATGTGGAGGGTTTACAGTGATGTTGTGGAGGGTGATGTGGAGGGTTTACAGTGATGTGGAGGGTGATGTGGAGGGTTTACAGTGATGTGGAGGGTGATGTGGAGGGTTTATAGTGATGTTGTGGAGGGTGATGTGGAGGGTTTGCAGTGATGTTGTGGAGGGTTTACAGTGATGTTGTGGAGGGTGATGTGGAGGGTTTACAGTGATGTGGAGGAGGGTGTTGTGGAGGGTTTACAGTGATGTTGTGGAGGGTGATGTGGAGGGTTTATAGTGATGTTGTGGAGGGTGATGTGGAGGGTTTATAGTGATGTTGTGGAGGGTGATGTGGAGGGTTTACAGTGATGTTGTGGAGGGTGATGTGGAGGGTTTATAGTGATGTTGTGGAGGGTTTACAGTGATGTGGAGGGTTTATAGTGATGTTGTGGAGGGTGATGTGGAGGGTTTACAGTGATGTGGAGGGTGATGTGGAGGGTTTACAGTGATGATGTGGAGGGTTTACAGTGATGATGTGGAGGGTTTACAGTGATGTTGTGGAGGGTTTACAGTGATGTTGTGGAGGGTGATGTGGAGGGTTTATAGTGATGTTGTGGAGGGTGATGTGGAGGGTTTATAGTGATGTTGTGGAGAGCGATGTGGAGGGTTTTTTCTAGATTTGACACTGCATAGCAGTGTGTTTGAATTTTATCCGTATTCCCTATTGCAGTGGGAACTTTCTACTCCACTCATGAAATGTGAGGAAAGGTCATTGTAAGGTCTAAATATTTAATTTGCAGCTTTAATACTCCTTTTACTCAATCCCCTCACAGATGGGGATAAAGAACAATGTTTTTCACTCTCCACGGTTCAATGAACTACAAGCTCTTTCCTAAAGTAGGAACAGCCGAATCCAGATAAATCCTCCCAGCAGGTGCCGGGTATTTGGAAAGTGGGCTGGATGGCTGTGAGGGTGCCAGATGCAGTAAGCGTTCACAGCTGGTAGCTGCCAGGCTCCCCAAGGACTGCTGCCTTTGAGTGGGAAGCTGGCACTGATCGGGAAGGGGATTCGGCCTGTTTGCAAGGCCGAGTTGTCAGGAAACTGTGGCTGAATGGATGCCATTCACGAGGCCCTGCTGCACCATTTGAAACTGAGGAGCATTTGTTTGGACTCGAGAATCAAGTGCAGGGCGAGATGCCAAAAGTGATTTATTTTTTGACAATAACTTACTACTCAGAGTTAGTGAACTGGAATAAATTGTAATCTTTTAAATTAGTTGTGCAGGTTTGACTGGGTCCTAATGTTAATTCAGCTTCAGTCGCATGTGATTGGTTTGAAGACAATAAAAACTTAGGAGCAAAGCTTTATTTTGCTGGGTCTATCTCTTCCAATTGGTCACCACTTTTTCACAAGTTGACCAGATGAACTGTGGTTTGATTGTGGTGAGCTATAATCAGGGTACAAGGTTACATTGTGACATTGAAATTAGGCAGCAGTGCAGAGTGTGAGCCAAGAGGCAAACCATGCAGGCAAAGTGTTACCATGGCAGACACCATCTGCCCAAAAACCTGTCAGCCCCAGGTTTGAGGAATTGGTAGTCCAGTTCCCCTCGGAGCGGAGGAGATTGAGTGGGGATATGATGAAGATTATGACAAGGTACTCAAAGTAAAGCTGTTCCCATTAGCTAATGTACTAGGGGGACACAGGTCAAAGGTTTTGGGCAAGAGGTTATAGGGGGATGTGACAAAGAACTTTCTTCCACAGCAAGCAGTAACAACCTGGAAATCTCTGCCTTATGGTGGTGGAAGTGAAAAAGACATTGATTCCACAAGGGAGTTGGATAGCTTCTTGTAGGGAATAAACTTGCCAGGCTACAGGGATACAGCAATGGAATACCACTGACTGGATTGCTCTACAGACAGCCAGGATGAATTGTATGGGCAAAGTTACCTCTTTCTGTGCTGGAATAATGCTGACTCCATGGCTCCATTGCAAAGAGCTGTCCACTCCCTAATGTTGCAGATTGGCACATCCTGCTTTGTTTTTTACTAAAATCTGGTGAGAATCTCGACTCTGCAGCTGAAGAGCTACTCACCAGCTTTTTTCAACACCACTGGCATTCTGTGTACTGAGGGCAAGATTCTCTCTACAACAATCTGAGGTCCCTATCTGCTTCAAGAAGATGACCATCGCCCTGGTATCTAAGAAAGACTAAGCAGCGTCCCTTAATGACAATCGGCTGGTGGCTCTGATATCCATCATTATGAAGTGCTTCAAGAGGTTAGTCATGGCACAAATCAATTCCAGCCTCCCGGACCGCCTAGATCTACTACAGTTTGTCTAACGCTGCAACAATTCCACAGCAGACGCCATCTCCCTGGCTCTGCTCTCAATCCTGGAACACTTGGACAACAAGGACACCTATGTCAGACTCCTATTTACTGACTACAGTTCTGCCTTCAACACCATTATTCCCACGAAACTCATCTCCAAACTCCATGGCCTGGGCCTCGGCTCCTCCTTCTATATCTGGATCCTGAACTTCCTAACTCACCAGTCATAAGGAGTAGGATTGGCAGCAACAGCTCCTCCACCATCATCCTCAACACCAGTGTCCCACAAGTCTGTGTTCTCAGTCCCCTACTATGCTCCTTATATACTGCGTGGCCACACTTCCCTCCAACTCGATTTTCAGGTCTGCTGATGACGCCACCTTAATGGGTTGGATCTCAAACAATGTCGAGACAGAGTGCAGGAATGAGATAGAGAATCTGATGAACTGGTGCAGTGACAATAATCTCTCCCTCAATGTCAACAAAACGAAGGACATTGTCATGACTTCAGGAAGTGTAGAGGAGAACATGCCCCTGTCAACATCAATGGGGACGAAGTAGAAATGGTTGAGACTTTCAAGCTTTTAGGTATCCAGGTCGCCAATGTTATAGACCATCAGCAGCAGCAGAATTGTACTCAACTGCAATCTGTAACCTCATGTCCCGGTATATCCCCCTATCTACCATTACCGCCAACTAGGGTTCAATGAAGCGTGCAGGGGGTAATGTCAAGAGCAGCACCAGCCATTTCCCGAAATGACTATGCCTGAATTGTTAGGTCTATGACTCTTGGAATTAGCAGAGTTTCTGGATAAGCAAGTAGGGAGGGTGGGAAGGAGTTTTCTTTCATTTGTAAATGGAAATGATTTCTGAGGTGTTGCAGTACAATTGAATATCATGCCTGGCCTAAGGAATGGAAAATCAGTCGGATTTTGGTCCCTCACTGCATCCAGTGATCACCCGGACTGGAAAATGCCTCGGAGTATGTGGATTTATGAGTTAAAAATAGGAGGCAGACCCTGATGATCAGCCTTCCCTTACATGCTGAAATCTGTTGCCTTTCATTGCCTTGGGTTGTGAGTAACGAGAGTTAGGGCAGGCAGCAACAAGGAAGGACAAGGTGCAGGAAAAAATACATTCCTGCAGTGGGTTGAATTGCTCATTTTGCTTCTGCTTACTAACAATGTCAGAAGTACCCAGAATTGTAAGTGTGGTGGAAGATTAGAGGGAACTGTAATGTAGAAACAGCTGATATTGCACAACACAGTGGCACAGTGGTTAGAACTGCTGCTTTTCAGTGTCAGGGACCCGGGTTCAATTCCAGCCTCAGATGGAGTTTGCACGTTCTCCCCATGTCTGTGTGAGTTTCCCCCGGATGCTCCGGTTTCTTCTCACACTCGAAAGGTGTGTGGGTTACGTTGATTGACCATGGTGGATTGTCCCTCAGTGTCAGGGGACTAGCAGGGTAAATATGGGATTACGGGGTTAGGATGTGGATGGGATTGTTGTCAGTGCAGGATAGATGGGCTGAATGGTCTCCTTCTGTACTGTAGGGATTCTATGAACTATAGGTGAAGAGATGAAGAAAGAGCTGGAGTTGTAATTTGCTGATTTGGTCACAGTGACTGATAGAGAGCTAGGCCTCATCCCACCTGCCCACACTTTCTCCATCAAGCTTGGTGAGCGGCACAGTAGCACAGTGGTTAGCAGTGCTGCTTCACAGCTCCAGGGACCCGGGTCCGATTCCCAGCTCGAGTCACTGTCTGCGTGGAGTTTGCACATTCTCCTCGTGTCTGAGTGGGTTTGCTCCAGTTTCCTCCCACAGTCCAAAGATGTCTGGGTTAGGTTAATTGGCCATACTAAAAATTGCCCCTTAGTGTCCTGAGATGTGAAGGTTCGAAGGATTAGTGGGTAAATATGTAGGAATATGGGGATAGGGCCTGGGTAGGATTGTGGTCGGTGCAGGCTTGATGGGCCAAATGGCCTCCTTCTGCACTGTAGGGTTTCTATATTCTATGGTGAAAGAATGAGCATAACTTTCACCTGAAAGCTGCCTTGGCTTTTTCATGAGGCACATCCTCCTGGTATCACCGATTCCCTCTGTACATGTCGGGTATCACCACTCAGGCATGTGTCAGAGTGGCGGAAGCTTGAGGTTGATTTACATCAAATCAGCCCCTTCCTTCCCTCATTCAACTTGGCAAACAGTGAACAGTGAGGCTGGTAACAAAGGCCATGCAAAGGTGGTCAGGAAGGCGAATGGGATGCTGGCCTTCATAGCGAGGGGGATTGAATATAAAAGTAGGGAGGTCTTGCTACAGCTGTATAGGGCATTGGTGAGGCCGCAGCTGGAGTACTGTGTGCAGTTTTGGGCGCCGCACCTGCACAAGGATATTTTGGCCCTGGAGGGAGTGCAGAGGAGGTTTACTAGGCTGATACCGGAGTTAAGGGGATTGAGCTATGAGGAGAGGCTGAATAAACTAGGCTTGTACTCGTTAGAGTTTAGAAGAATGAGGGGAGATCTCATTGAGACATATAAGATGATGAATGGGATGGATAGGATAGAGGTGGAGAGACTCTTCCCGCTCAAAAAAGACAGTAGGACCAGGGGGCACAGCCTCAAGATAAAGGGGAGGCGGTTTAGAACGGAGTTGAGGAGGAACTTCTTCACTCAAAGGGTGGTGAATCTCTGGAATTCTCTGCCCGTTGAAGTGGTGGAGGCTGCCTCGCTAAATATTTTTAAGAAGCGGGTTGATGGGTTCTTGATAAGAGAGGGGATTAAGGGTTATGGTGAGAGGGCGGGAAAGTGGAACTGAGCCACAACAGATCAGCCATGATCTTATTGAATGGCGGGGCAGGCTCGAAGGGCTAGATGGCCTACTCCTGCTCCTATTTCTTATGTTCTTATGTTCTTATGTTCATGCGGGAAATGTTCTTTTGCAATTGTTAGATGGAAGCCAAGATGTTGTAGTGGGGCAATGGGGTCGGACTGGTGATGGAGAGAGGGAAAGGTAGCTGAGAATGAGAGTTCTCCTTCTTGTTCCCCTCCTTTATTTTAAACAGGAGTAACTGAGTGTGATTTCAGCGGGAAGGAGCAGATTTATTCCCTTCTCTTTACCCGCACTAAGGAAGCTTAGCTATTTCCACCTGAATCTGCATTGCAGAGAGGCGATCTGAATTGGAAAGTGCTAGTTTAATTGATTCACATCCACTCTCCACAGCCTCCTTTCTCCCAGCTAACTCACGCTGATGTTGAACAGTCCTGTAAGCTCCAGTGACCTCCTTCTCCCAGAGGGGGATTTAAACTCTCCCCAGCAAACTGGTAAACAGTCAATGAATCAGCTGCCTTGTATACACCAACAATATGGATTTATGTAGCGTCTTCAACGAAATCAACTGCCTCAAGCTGCTTCATAGGAATGTTGATGTGGGTATGCCGGCGTTGGACTGGCGTAAACACAGTAAAAAGTCTGACAACACTAGGTTTTAGTCCAACCTATTTATTTGATAATATACTCACAAGCTTTCGAGGGACACCCTCTTCGTCAGGTGAATGGAGAGTTCTGGCTCAACTCTCCAGAACTCTGGCCAGAACTCTCCATTCACCTGACGAAGAGGGTGTCCCTCGAAAGCTTGTGAGTATATTATCAAATAAATAGGTTGGACTAAAACCTGGTGTTGTCAGACTTTTCATAGGAATGTTAACAGAGAACACTGAGCCACAGGAGGAGGTATTTTTAAAGTTTTTAAGTTTATTTAGTAGTGTCACAAATAAGGCTTACATTAACACTGCAATGAAGTTACTGTGAAAATCCCCTTGTTGCCACACTCTGGCGCCTGTTTGGGTACACTGAGGGAGAATTTAGCAATGCCAATGCGCCTAACCAGCACGTCTTTCAGATTGTGGGAGGAAACCCATGCAGACATGGGGAGAACATGCAGACTCTGCACAGGCTGTGACCCGAGCTGGGAATCGAACATGGGTCCCTGGTGCTGTGAGGCAGCAGTGCTAACCGTTGTGCCACCCTGTGCCACCTTTAGAATGGGTGACTAAATGATTGGTCAAAGAGATAGGCTTTATGGACTGCCAAAGGAGTCATGATGTGGAGATGCCGGCGTTCGACTGGGGTAAAACAGAAGGAAATCCCACAACACCAGTTTAAAGTTCAAACAGGTTTATTTACTTTTTATTTAGTTTGAGAACTCCCAGCCACCTGATGAAAGGACAGGTTGCCCTGAAAGCTTGAGGCTTTTGCTACAAATAAATCTGTTTGGAGTTAAACTGGTGTTGTGGGATTTCTTTCTGTAATGCCAAAGGAGGACAGGAAAGTAATGAACTGTTGCTAGGCATGGAAGATTCTGATTCCGCTGTATCCATTTCTCAGGTAGGCTTCTGGGAAATGAAGGAAGCAATTGTGGGAAAAGGGAAGTTCAAGCTTATCATGGGCTGTTATAGAGAAGGAAAAGTCAATCTCTGGGGTTAGGAGGTGCACATATGATCTGGTGTAGGCCATTTGGCCCTTCCAGACTGGTCCACCTTCCATTAAGATTATGGCTAATCTTCTACAAAGAACAAAGAACAACCCAGCACAGGAAACAGGTCCTTCGGCCCAACGAGCCCGCGCCGCCATCTTAACAAAGCATTTTCCTACACCTACCTTACCCCGTGTGTATGGTAATGGTACCCCTATTGTAACCAGATTCAGGGGAGAATAGTGTCAATTTGGTAAACCAATCAGCCTAAGAGCACATCTTTGGGGTGTGGGAGGAAACCGGAGCACCCGGAGGGAACCCACGCAACTACAGGGAGAATGCGCAAACTCCCACAGACACTGGCCCAAATCCATGTATCTGCACAGCTAGCAGTGCTAGTCATTGAGCTGTTGTGGTGCCCATCTGCTGATCCAGGTTTAAGCACACACCACAACGCGATGTACTAGGCCACTCTCGAAGCATCCAAGAGCAGCCCACGCACGACCCACTGTGTGCATGCCCCTCGTTTGACAACAAGGTGGACTTCAATTTCATCTTCCTGCCCGCTCCCCATATCTGCCAATCCCAAAAGTGTCTCAAGATCAGTCTCGAATATACTCAATGACAGTGCAGACATCACTCTCTCAGGGAGGAAATTTCAAATATTCACAAACATCAAAATTGTGAATGAAGAAATTTCTCCTTTCCATTGTTCTAAATGGCCGACCCTTTATCTTGAGATTATGTCTCCATGTCTGAGGCTCTTCAACCGGGGAATAACCCTCTCAGGAATTCCTCCATCAAGCTCTCTAAGCAATATCTCTGCGCTAAAGCTTGTAACTTGAAGGCTTGAGCCAGGCAGAAGGTGATAAATAGGCTTGAAGACAGCAAACAGCTTGGACATCTATAACATTCTGGTGTACTGTAAACTGTCCATTGTAAGCCCTTCCATTACGTTGGAAGTGGTGCTGATTTGAGAGCTGATGAGGGAACTCTCAGAATCTGAAAGAGATTACTTAGTTGTGACAATATATACTCTTTTATCTAAATATTTCTGTCCACAATGATTGTTTTGCAAAGAACTTCTCCTAAAGCTCTTTGTCTCCTGGTCATTTACTTTAACTCCATTAGTAGGTCATTGGAAACTTGGTGGTTGTGGGTAGTGGGGTAGAAAGTGGGAGGGGGTGTTTTGGGGAATCCATGATCCTGAATCTTCTACTAAAGTTACAAAGGCCAAGAGAAATAATAGTTTATCATTTCAAACTCAGGTAAACACATGTACCAAGTTATCCACATTAAGAATCTAATTCGATAGTCAATAGGGCTTTTGGCTGTGTTCATTCCATTCCACGTACTTCACTTCCTTCCTCGAAAGATAGTGAGGTTCTCCGTATCCACACCTTCCATCCCTCCACCTTCCCTACTTCAATGGATATCCTCCTGATCTCTGCACCTCCAACATAATGCTACAGTCAAACACACCTACCCCATCCCTTTCAGCACTCCGAAGGACAATTCGCCCCACAACACTCTGGTCTGCTCCTCAGTCACCCTCAACACCCCCTCCCCTTCCCAAGGCACCTTTCCATGCAAGCATTGAAAAAGAAAGAGCTTCCCTTTTACCAATTCCTTTCTCAGAATTCAAGGCCCCAAATATTCTTGAGGCCTTGAAACAGCAACTGTACTTCCTTCAGTTTAGTAAATTGTATTCACTGCATATGATGTGGTCTCCTCTATGTTGGCGAGACCAAACCTGGACTGAGCACTCGCTCTGTTAAAGACCTCCACCATGAGTGCTACCCTGTTTTGATCTTCTACCCCACTCCCACTCTGAGCTCTCTGTCCCTACAGACATTTTACATTCCCACATTCCACAGGCCTACATTCCCACTCTGAGCTCTCTGCCTCCGACACTGTTCTATAGGAACATGACGCTCAATGTTCACAAGAGGTGCTCAGCTTTCTGTTGGGGACAGTCTTCCAGACTCAACATTGAGCTGAATAATTCCAAATTATAAACTGTGCTCCCATTTTCTTTCTTTGTCTATTTGTTTTTTTTTGTATTTATAGATGGTTCTGCTTTTCCATTCACACTCCCTCTTGGACCATTTTTAGTCTCTTATCTTGTCCCGTTACCAACTCCTTTTGCTTTGCACCAATATCCCTTTAGTCATTTCCTCACTCTCCTCCCTTCCACCCTACTACAAACCTTCCTGTTTGCTCTTTCCTCCCCTCCTCCTTTTTCCTTCCCTCGTTTCAAAAAGGTTACACTGTTAACTCCTCCCAGTTTATTGAATCCCTACAATGCAGAAGGAGGCCATTCGGCCCAGTAAGCCTGCACTGACAGCAATCCCACCCAGGCCCCATCCCCATTGCCCCATGCATTTACCCGGTTAATTCCCTTGACACTAAGGGGCAATTTAGCTTGGCCAATTAACCTGGTTTTTGTATTGTATATCTCGCTGTCAGTGGGGCAGTAATGCTTCTCACTTGTATTTAGGTGCATGAACGGAAGCCAACTTTCCAGTTTAACAATGCTCTGGGTAACACTGGAAGTCTTCCTCTCCTGATTGTAATGCTGTTAGAAATGATCAATGCTTCAACATAGCTGTTTGTCTCGCCTGTCATCTCTTTACCACATTTCCTTTAACGTCGACTTGTTCTCTCAGTATTTTCTTTCCCTCTCTTTCTCACTCTCCCTTTTCAGTACCTGTTGTTATGGATCACCTGGCCAATGACATAAGCATCACTGCCATCATGTATCCAGCACTACTGCAATGGTAATGCCAAAGCAGTAGGCTGGGGGCAGGATGTTGCGATCTGACCAGATGGAGGGGAATTTTATAAAAACCCTATGGTGCAGAAGTAGGCTATTCAGCCCATAGAGTCTGGACCCACCCTCTGAAAGAGCGTTCCACCTAGGCCCACTGCATAACCCCACGCATTTAACATGGTCAATCCACCTAACCCGCATATCTTTGGACTGTGGGAGGAAACTGGAGCAAACCTGTGCAGACATGGGGAGAATGTGCAAACTCCACATAGACAGTGACCCAAGCTGGGAATTGAACCCAGGTCCCTGGCATGTGAAGCAAGAGTGCTAACCACTGTGCTACCGTGCCACCCAACTTGAAATATCAATACAGGGAAGGTTATTAAACAAAGCAGTGTTAGGCAAATGGGTGGAGAAGTTCTGGAACAGGATGTATAACTCTAGGGAAGTGTTAAAATCCTGAGCCAGAGTGACAGCAATTATCAGGAGGCTGCCAAACAGCGTAATTATCTCATCTCTCTGTCAGTGAGTTAGTCTCTCACCCAGCAGTCAGGCTCCAGTGAAGCTGAACGAATCACCGCCTTCCAGCTCCGATATCTTTATGGTACATGAGTTGCACTTGGCCTTACACACACACACACACACACACACACACACACACACACACACACACACACACACACACACACACACCAGATTATAAAGCATTGATTAACTCATGGAGGACAGGGATTTAGGAAATGAGGGGCATTTTCAGGATGGCAACATGTAACTAATGCAATGCCCCAGGGACCAATGCTGGGGCCACTACTTACTTACAATATATATTAATGACATGGACAAGGAAAGTGAATGTACTGTTGCCAAGTTTATGGATGACAAAATAAAGGTGGGAAGGCAAGTGGTGAGGATGACACAGTGAATGGGCAAAAACTTGGCAAATGTAATATATTATAGGAAAATGTAAAGTTATGCAACTTGGTAGGAGGAATAAAGGAGCTGAATATTAATTCAATGGAGAAAGTCTGTAGAAAGCTGCAGCTCAGAGAGATTTGGGGTCCTTGTGCATAAATCACAAAAAACTAGCATGCATGTTCAGCAGGTAATTGGGAAGGCAAATGGAATATTGGCCCTTATTTCAAAGGGAATGAAGTATGAAAATAGGGAAGTCTTGCTAAAACTACACAAGACATTCAATGGGCCATACCTGGGATATTGTGAACAACTTTTGTCCCCTTACCTAAGGAAAGATAAACTGACATTGGAGGCATTCCAGAGAATGTTCACTCGGTTGATCCTGGGTATGGAAGGATTTCCTTACGAGGTGAGGATAAGTAGGTTGGGTCTGTACTTATTGGAGTTTAGAAAAATGAGAGACGATCTTATTGAGACATATAAGATTCACAGGGAGCTAGACAGGGTAGATGCTGAAAGGTTGTTTTCCCTTATGGGAGAGTCTAGGACCAGAGGCCATAATCTCAGAGTAAGGAGTCTCGCGTTTAAGATAGAGATGAGGAGAAATTTCTGCTCTCAGAGAGTAGTGGATCTATGATTTTTTTAACCACAGAGAGATGAGGAAGCTGGGTCATTAAGTATGTTCAAGGCTGACATGGGCAAATTTTTAATCAGTAAGGGAATCAAGAGTAATGGGAATAAGGCAGGAAAGTGGAATTGAGAATCATTATATCAGGTCAGGCGCCACTGTGGCACAGTGTTTAGCACTGCTGCCTCACAGCATCAGGTACCTGGGTTCAGCCGGGTCACCATCTGTGATGAGGTTATACGTTCTCCCTGTGTTTGCGTATGTTTCCCCCTGGGTGCTCTGGTTTCCTCTCACAGTCTGAGAGACGTGCTAGTTAGGTGGATTGGCCATGCTAAATTGCCCCTTAGTGTCTCAAGATGTGGCGGCTAGGGGGACTAGCAGGATGAACCCGTGGAGTTATGGGGATGGGTTGGGGGTTGAACCTCAGTGAGACGTTCTGTTGGAAAAGTGGCACAGGTTCGATGGGCTGAATGGCCTCTTCCTGCAAAGGATCAATTTTTTGATTTTATGATCTTATTGAATGGTGGAGCAGACTCGATGGGCCAAATGGCCTGCCTCTGTTCCTATGTCTTATGGTCTCATGGTCTCCCAGCCTATCAAAGTCATGGATAGGTATCATAGAATCATACAGTGCAGAAGGAGGCTATGTGTCCCACTGAATCTGCACCAACCACAATCCGTATAACCCCAGGCATTTACCTGAGCTAGTCCCTTTGACACTAACAGGCAATTTAGCATGGCCAATGCAAAACTTTGAACCGTGGGAGGAAACTGGAGCACCCAGTGGAAACCCACACAGACATAAGGAGAAGGTGCAAACTCCACACAGCCAAGCCGGGAATCAAACCCGGGTCCCTGATGCTGTGAGGCGGCAGTGCTAACCACTGTGCCACCATACTGCTCGTCTAAGAAGGGTTGAAACTTAGAGGAGATGATTATATACAGTGTGGACGCAATGCTAAATGTTAATATAACTGAGCTGCTCCAAATAATATAAATGATAATGTTTGTTTCGCAACCCATAACTTTGCTAGATTATGAAATGGAGATGCCAGCGTTGGACTGGGGTGGGCACAGTAAGAAGTCTCACAACACCAGGTTTTTAAGTTTTTCAGTCCAACGGGTTTATATGGAATCATGAGATTTCGGAGCACCATTTCTTCATCAGGTGAGTGAAGAGGATCTCCAAGAAAATTGCACATATCCACATTCACCTGATGAAGGAGCAGCACTCTAAAAGCTTACGATTCCAAATAAACCTGCTGGACTTTAACCCGGTGTTGTGAGACTTCTTACTTTGCGAAATTAATCTAGGGATTAGTAATGAATTTCACTGAGTTTTATTTGTGGAGTCTGTTCCATATGGCAAACTCATTTTGCCACTCTGGCACATTGCCAAAGCAATGCTGACCTCAGTTAGAGGCTGTTACAGGGACGTATGGTACTGTATAGGGGATTAACATAGGGCATCAAGTTAAGAGTAAATATTCAGGATTTTAGGTTGTTTTATTTAGTGACAGGCAAACAATGCAGTCTCTTGCCAAGATCACCCTCATCTTGAGAACAAGTTTCTAAAACATATTACCTTTGGAGGTGTGGGGAAGTTTCTTTTCCCCTCGAGAGATCACTTAGAATGTAAAGGATCCTGAGAGACTGCTACTGTCTCATTCCATTTCTCCTTATTCTGTAGAGGTAACGAGTTCATGATTTAAAAACACAGGGAGAAAAGAGAGAAGTCCCATTCCTCTCTCCATTCCTTCACGCTTGTTACTAAATGTGCTTTCCCTTCGCTGGAACAAACATTAAACCTAAGGTAAATTGTGGGGCAAATGTGCACAATGCCTCTTTTATCTGACCTGCAATAATGACTTCACTTACAAAAATGATTTTGTGTGATTAGAACCAGATCTTAACAGTGAATGTTCCAGCCACATATCCCAATGGCAAAGGAAACACATATAGACATGTTTCAGAGCGCTTGATTCCTTAACAAATTCCAATGCAGCTACTGTTGTGCAACGTTCAGAATAGCTTAAGGGAATTAATGTGAGTGAAGTTACAGTAAGCACATTATTTACATAATGGAACGCACTGTTTCACTTATTAGCTCAAGCAATAAAAATCACATTTACACCTGTGTGTCAGCCAGCACAGTGCTCTTTTCAGAGATTCATCCTAGCACGATGCGTCACCTCCCAACACCACAAGCAAGTTTCTTTTGCAAAATAGATTTTTGAAAAGGAACATCTGTCATCGTAAGACCTGGGGATTTTTTCAGCCACTTGTAATAAGTTGCACATGATCGGACAGGCAAACAAACATTCTGCAACTTTTCAAGGCCTGATTCCGTGACGAGGGAGCCAAATTCTGGGGCAAGTGAATGTAGATGTACCATAAGTATTCTTTCTGATTGTACCACATCTTGTTGCGGCTCCTGCTTTGCCCAAGACCGCAAGAAACTACAAAGTGACGTGAACATAGTCCAGTCCTTCACTCAAAGCAGCCTCCCATCCAGTGACTCCATCTACACTTCCCGCTGCCTCGGCAAAGCTGCCAACATAATTAAGGACCCCATTCATCCCGGACATTCTCTCTTCCACTTTCTTCTGTCGGGAAAAAGATACAAAGGTCTGAGGTCACGTACAACCCGACTCAAGAACAGCTTCTTCCCTGCCACTGTCAGACTTTTGCATGGACCTACCTCGCACTAACTTCATCCTTCTCTACACCCTAGCTATGACTGTTACACCTCATTCTGCACCCTCTCCTTTCCTTCTCTATGAAAGGTATGCTTTGTCTGTATAGCACAGAAGAAACAATACTTTTCATTGTATTTAATACATGTGACAATAATAAATCAAATCAGATCAAATCAAATAGATCATGCCGGTTTATCTATTTTCTGTGCCATTTAACTACAAAGTGGCTGAGATGATTTTTTTTACCTGAGCAGTAGCAGTTTGCAGTATTTCAAAAACTATGTACGGCTAGAGACAGGCAAATGAATTATCTTATAGATCGAGCAGGAGATGAGTTTCATGGCCAATGTGAGGTGATGATGCTCGGTTATTAATCCAGAAACACAGTCTAGGGATCTGGTTTCAAATCCCAGCAGATGGTAGAATTCGAATTCAATGAAAAATATTTGGAATTAAGAATCTATTGATGATGTTGACGTCATTGTCAATTGTCAGAAAAACCCATCTGGTTCACTAATGTTCTTTAGGGAAGGAAATCTGCCATTCTTACCCAGTCTGGCTTACATGTGACTCCAGAGCCACAGCAATGTGGTTGACTCTCAATTGCCCTCTGAAATGGCTGAGCAAGCTACTTAGTTGTATCAGCAGTTGAAGAAGGCAGCTCACAATTACCTTCTCAAGGGCAACTAGAGATGGGCAATAAATGCTGGCCAGCCAGCGATGCCCATGGCTCACAAATGATTAAAAAAAACCATCACTCAAAATATTATCCCACTGCTGTGTGTGGGAACTTGCTGTGCATTCACCTGTAGCCGTGTTTCTCACATCACAACGGTGACTACATCTCAAAAAGCACTTCATTGGCTGAAAACAACTTAGGGAGATCTTGAGGCTGGGAAAGATGCTATATAAATGCCAGCACAATCTTTTTGTCAAAGGAATTGGAAGTAACGCTGGGATAGTGAGGGGCAAGACTGGGCAGGAGACTTGGGGAACAGAGAGTTAGGACAACTAGCCTACTACAGCAGCAGTATTCGGACCGCCAGCAGCCCAGTCAGGCAGCAGCCAGCAGACATGTACCAGCAGCAACTTGGCACTTAGCCCAGAGCCAGTCTGCCAGTCACGAGTGGCCTCCAGACTTACAGATATGCAGTTTATCAGTTTGAAGCCAGTTTGTCGCCTGCCAATGAGAGGGCCATGCATTACTGACAAAATAATTACTTCTGGATGTTGGATAATTACCAATAATGTTGGAGCTTTGAACAGTAGGGCTCACTGTGCCTCAACTAGCAATGAAAAGATTTTGTGTCAGAAATAAGGAAGTCTTAGCATGTGTAAAAGTCTTCAGGGATGGTGCTTCCACAGACACTGATAGATGATGAAAATTTAAACTTCACATGGACTGTCAGCCAAAGCTGGAATCAAACCCAGATTCCTGGTGTTGTGATTCAGCGTTGCTAGCCACTGTGCCTCCATCTCTCAAAATATTTAAGAGGCACTTTGTAAATGCTGTGAGAGTTTCTGTTTCTGCCAGCCTATCCGGCAATGAGTCCAAGATTCCGCCCCCCACCCTCGGGTGAAGAAGTTTTTCCTCAAATCCCCTCTAAATCTCTTGCCCAATATCTTAAATCTATGCCTAAGGTTTGTCTCCACTAAGCGTGGGGGACAATCTAAATCAAATCAAGATACATGAAAGAAAAAGCTAGAAGAACACATGAAGGGCAGCATGCCCCACAGTGCCAGTGACCCAGGTTCGATTCCCAGCTCGAGTGTGGAGTTTGCACATTCTCCCTGTGTCTGTGTGGGTTTTCTTCGGGTGCTCTGGTCTCCTCCCACAGTACAAAGATGTTTTCCGGTTAGGTGGACTGGCCATTCTAAATTACTCCTTAGTGTCAGGGAGACTAGCGAGGATAAATGCATGAATTACAATGACTAATTTTGTAAATGCTGCAGGGCTGAGAAATTGCCGTCATGGTTTCTTTCTCTCTCTGATAATGTGTAATCAAAATAATAGCCTTCTAATTTAAACAACGGGCAATTTGGGGTCAGACCTCATGGGCTTTCAGTGAAGAATGGTCTAGATTTCATTAATAGTAATGGAAGCATGCCATACCTGGCCAGGTTACCTAACGCTGTAATCGGTTGTGAAGATTAAGACGGTAGCTACTTTGACGAGCAAGACAGGGTTAATGTAGTGCCGCTTACAGGTATGAATGAACCTTTAAACTTTCTTATTGACTCTATTTGTTTTCACACACTAGCAGAGCATACCAGACTTCTGACTGAAGGCGGCAAAATGACCTCTTGTAGTTATAACATGTGACACTCTATGTGACACTCAATGTGGCACTCAGTATGACACTCAGTATGACACTCAATGTTACACTCAATGTGACAGTCAGCGTGACACTCAATGTGCTGTTGTAACTACTGACCTTTCAGCCATTTTTCCTCTCTTGACTAATATGCTCCTGACATCTTCAATTCTGAGACAGTGCAGAGTGCCAATGGGAGCAGGAAATTACAATTGGACAGAAATAGATTCAGCAAGTGGGTGAAACTCAATGTAGGCAATATGAAATCATCCACATTGGATCTTTGGAAATAAACTGCAGAGTATTATCTAAATGGTGAGAAACAAGCTAGGAATGGCAGAGAAGTAAAGAGAACTGCTCCTCAAGAAGGATATGTTAGCATTGGTGGGGGACAACGCAGATTCATCAGAATGAGACTCCGAGGGTTAATTTACGAGGACAGGATACATTAATGTGGCTTCTATTCTAATGAGTGTATAAGTTTAAGGGTTTTTTTTGATTTGCCTTGATTTATTATTTTCACATGTACTGGGAAACAGTGAAAAGTATTGTTTCTTGTAAGACAAAGCATACCGTTCATGCAGTGCATAGGGGAAAGGAGAGGATGCAGAATATAGTGTTATTGTCAGAGCTAGGGTGTAGAGAAAGTCATCTGATTGAGGTGTTTAAGACGAATAAGGGATTTGGCTGGGTGAATAGAGAATTTTCTCTGGTGGGATATTCCAGAACTAGACAGCGTAACAGAATTCGAGTTAGACTGTTTGAGGGTAATATTAGGATACTTTTATTCACATGAAGGATAGGAGCAATCTGGAATCATTTGCCCCAAAAGTTGTTGATTCTAGACCAATTAAGAATTTCCAAACAGATTTCCAAACAGAGCGCAGCACAGTGGCACAATGGTTAGCACTGCTGCCTCACAGTACCGGGAACCTGGGTTCAATTCCAGCATCAGGCGATTGTTGTGTGGACTTTACATGTTCTCCCCATGTCTGCATGGGTTCCCTTCGGGTGCTCTGGTATTTTCCCACACTCCAAAGATGTCGGGTTAGGTTGATTGGCTAAATTGCCCCTTAGTGTCAGGGGGGATTAGTAGGGTAAATATGTGGGGTTACAGGGATAGAGCCTGGGTGGGATTGTTGTTGGTGTGGGCTCGAAGGGCCAAATGGCCTCCTTCTGCACAACAGGGATACTATGATTTTATGATAAAAGCTTGAAGGATAAGGCTTTCAGGAATGTGGAACCAGGGCAAGCAAATAGAGTTTTAGTGTAGATATGCCATGAATAATTGAGTGACAGAAACGCTCTAGGAGCTGAATTGCCTGCTTCTATTCCTGTTTTCCTCCCTTCACTGTGTGGAGTGAGGATTGATCTCCGGCCATTTACATTTTTCCTTAGATTTCCAGAGTTTCCATTAATGGGAGAAGCAGGGCCTGTGACTGTCATTGGATGATGTGGAGATGCCGGTGTTGGACTCAGATAAACATAGTAAGAAGTCTCACAACACCAGGTTAAAATCCAACAGGTTTATTTGGTAGCAAACACCACTAGCTTTCAGAGCACTGCTCCTTCGTCAGAAGAGTGACTCACCTGACAAAGGAGCAGCGCTCCGAAGCTAGCGGCGTTTGCTACCAAGTAAACCTGTTGGATTTTAACTTGATGTTGTGAGACTTCTTACACTGTTATTGGAAACAGGCCCATGAGGTGAGACGTTGCCAGGCTACTTCCCCAAATATCCTGTCCCTACAGGTAAAGAGAACTCATCAGCAGTGACATGGCAAGGAGCTAGTGCAAGTGAACCTTTTACCCAGACCCATTAATCTGAGGAGACGAGGAAGACGAAAGTCAAAGCATTAATAAGCTCTGTGAATCTGGGACAGTTATTTATGTCCCTATGCACCATACAGAGACCTATGTCTTTTATTTTGGTAAATTGGCAGCTCAGTCCCAAGAACCTTTTGACAGATAAATTGGCTTAGTTCACTTATAACACGTATGGAATCATGCTCAATGAAGTTCCATTCTGAAGACATTTTGTTCAAAGGCCTTGTAGCTTATTGCATTCTGGAAGAAAATGTTCTTAAAAAAAAGAGTTTGAAGATGCTGCATTGTTATTAATTTAAATGCTGATTACCTGTACGAGTTGCTTACTGTTTCTTACTGTTGGTATGGTTTACTGTTGGTAAGCTTGGTATGGCTCCTGCTCTGTCCAAGACTGCAAGGAGCTACAAAAGGTCGTGAATGTAATCCAATCCATCACGCAAACCAGTCTCCCATTCATTGACTCTGTCTACACTTGCCGGTGCCTTGGCAAAGCAACCAGCATAATTAAGGACCCCACCCACTCTGGACATTCTCTCTTCCACCTTCTTCCTTTGAGAAAAAGATACAAAAGTCTGAGGTAACATACCAACCGAGTCAAGAACAGCTTCTTTCCTGCTGCTGACAAACTTTTGAATGGGCCTACCTTGCATTAAGCTATTCTTTCTCTATGCCCTAGGTACGACTGTAACACTACATTCTGCACGCTTTATGAATGGTATGATTCATTCTCTATGAATAGTATGATTCATGCCAATACAATACTTTTCATTGTGTGTTAATACATGTGACAATAATAAATAATAATGCAATTCTCTGCCCGTTGAAGTGGTGGAGGCTACCTCGCTAAATATATTTAAATCACGGGTAGATAGGTTTTTGATAGACAAGGGAATTAAGGGTTATGGGGAGAAAGCGGGAAAGTGGAATTGATCCACTTCAGATCAGCCATGATCTTATTGAATGGTGGGGCAGGCTCGAAGGGCTAGATGGCCTACTCCTGCTCCTATTTCTTATGTTCTTATGTTCTTAAATCCAATCAAAAAGTTTTTGCCTATATATTATCCTATATGTAAATAAATTAAAATCCTCGATTTTGCCTGTATTTGCCAACCAAAAGTGTAGCATATGCTGCCTTAGAGAAAATTGGCAAACATGGTTAGCATCTCACATATTGCCATGTGTGAACACTGTAGCACAGGGTTAATTTTAATTCTACACCATACAATTCCACTCCATATAACATCAGTCATAGGGAAATTAATGGGAAAAATTCTGAGGGACAGAATGAATCTCCACTTTAAGAGGCAAGGATTAATCAAGGATAGTCAGCATGGCTTTGTCAAAGGGGAGATCAATTTTTGAGGAAGTGATTGTGTAGATAAGGATGGTGCAGTTGATGTAGTCAATATGGATTTCAGTAAGGCATTTGACAACAGCCCACTGGTGATGCTGATCAAGAAGGTAAGAGTCCATAGGATCCAGGGCAATTAGGCAAGTTGGATCCAAAATTGGTTTAGTTTGCAGGAGGATGAGGATGATAATTGTGTTTTGGTTGGAAGCCTGTGTCCAGTGGTGTTAGGCAGGGATTGGCATTGGATTCCTTGTTGTTTATTGTGTACATTAATGATCAGTCAGTTTGCAGATGACATGGAAATTAGTGTTGTGGCCTTAGATTATAGGATGATATAGACGGGCTGATCAGATGGGCAGAGCAGTGGCAAATGGAATTTAACCTTGAAAAGTGTGAGGCGATGCATCTTGGGGGAACTAACAGGCAAGGGAATACATAATGAATGGTACGACACTGGGTAGTACAGAGAACCAGAGGGAGCTTGGGGTGCATGTGCATAAATCCCTGAAGGCAGCAGGACAGGTAGATAAAGTGGTTAAAAAGACATATGGGATACTTGCCTTTATTAGCTGAGTCATAGAATATCAGAGCAGGGAGATTATGCCAGAGCTGTATAAAACACTTGTTAGGCCACAGCTAGAGTACTGTGGGCAGTTCTGGCCACCACACTATAGGAAGGATGTGATTGAGCTAGAAAGGGTGCAAAGGAGATTCACTAGGATGTCGCCTGGGCTGGAGTGTTTCAGCTATAAAGAGAGGCTGCTTCGGCTGGAGTTGTTTTCTTTAGAGCAGAGAAGGCTGAGAGGGAACCTGATAGAGGTGTACAAAATTATGAGGGACATAGAAACTACAACACTCAGCAGTAGTCACATATTTTGGGATACAGTGAAAAGTATTGTTTCTTGTGCACTATACAGGCAAAGAATATCATTCATAGAATACATAGGGGAGAAGGAAAGGAGAGGGTGCAGAATGTAATGTTATATTCATAGCTGTCAAGAAAGATCAACTTAATATGAGGTAGGTCCATTTAAAAGGCTGACAGAACCAGGGAAGAAGCTGTTCTTGAGTCATTGGTTCTCAGACTTTTGTATTTTTTCCCCCAACGGAAGAAGGTGGAAGAAAGTATGCCTGGGATGTGCGGGTTCCTTGATTGCTGCTTTTCTGAGGCACGGGAAGTGCAGACAGAGTCAATGGGTGGTTTGCATGATAGACTGGGCTACTTTCGCAATCCTTTGTAGCTTCTTGTGGTCTTGATTGGAGCAGGAGCCATACCAATCTGTGATATATCCAGAAAGGAATCTTTCCATGGTAAAAATTGGTGAGAATCGTAGTGTACATGTTGAATTTTCTTAGCTTCCTGAGAAAGTAGATGCGTTGGTGGGCTTTTTAACTGTAGTGTTGGCATGGGGAGAACCAGAAAAGGTTCTTGGGCATCTGCAGACCTGAAAACTTGAAGCCCTCGACCATTTCTACCTCATCACCATTATGTTATTCATCTGAACTTCAATTCTATCCCTCTTGAAATAAACCCCAGTGTTTGGTTTGCTTGTTTTTGTAAAATTTATATCTTTATTAATTGGTTTCTCTACCTTTTCTGACTTGTGCATCAGAACCCCAGACCCTTTTGCTCCTCTATCCAATTTCGATCCAAGCAGTATGCAGCCTGCTTATTCTTCCTGCCAAAATGCACCATCTCAAACTTAGAAGTTTTATTTATTAGTCACAAGTAGGTTTACATTAACACTGCAATGAAGTTACTGTGGAAAATCCCCTAGTCACCACACTCCGGCACCTGTTCGGGTACACTGAGGGAGAATTTAGCATGGCCAATGTACCTAACTAGGCTGTGGGAGGAAACCGGAGCGCCCAAAGGAAACCCATGCAGACGTGGGAAGAACGTGCAGACTGTGCACAGACAGTGATCCGAGCTGGGAACCGACCCCAGGTCCCTGGTGCTGTGAGATAGCAGTGCTAACCACTGTACCACCACTGTGCCAGCCTGTTATAAGTTATCAAGTTTATTACTGTCCCCTTCCTGCATTTTGTCACTCCTTTTAATTGCAGTCCCCATTCCCTTAGTGTGTTGCTGCATATTTTGAAACCATACTTCAAATTCCCAAGAACCAATTGTGAATGAAAAATGTGAATCATAAGTAACAACGTGACAACCTGTTTCACAATATTGCACATAATCGGGACAGATGAGAGGCTCATCAGTGAAGAATACCCAGTCGATAAATTAGTGAACATAACTACATTTCTTTTACAATATTCTAAAACTTTAATCTGCTTTGATCTCCTTCAATAGCTTGTTCCATTTAAATTCTATCTAGCAAATGAATTAAAGAACAAAGTGAAAATGATTATTAGACAGTGACAATTTCTTTAATTCTTCCACAATTTGTTACCAGAAGTCTTCTGTCCTCTACCCAAAGGCAGGACAAACCCACAGCACCACAATCTCCCCCACAGGTAGGGCCAGGAGACTGATCCTGGATCCACCCCAGCCAGAATGGGGATTGAATGCTGTACTCAATCTCATCTGGTGTCTCCGAGTTCTTGTGGCAATATACACTTTTACATGCATGTTATAGCTTGGAACAAAGAACAAAGAACAACACAGCACGGAACTATGGATAAAGTTAAAGTTTATTCATTAGTCACAAGTAGGCTTACATTAACATTGCAATGAAGTTACTGTGAAAACCCCCTAATTGCCACACTCCAGTGCCTGATGTTAGGGGCTCCAATTTCTTTCCATCGTGTAGCCTCTTGCTGCCTGTCATTGGTGTACTTTGGAAGGAATACTCAACCCTGCTCAGTCACATTAGGGACATATCTGCCTTGGAGTGGAATGTCAGCCCAGAGGTTCTGGCTCAGAAACAGGGACACTACCCACTGCGCTACAAAACCTCCCTAACCAGAAATATCTGGATGTATTTCTTAAACTGAGAGAACAATAATCACCCCAAGGTGAAGCCTTATGTTTAAAGTACATGACCTGCTATATATAGAATTAAAGTTACACATTGACATTTATCAGGAGAGAATTTGATACCTTCCCCTTGACCCTCAAGTTTACATTCCTGCAGCCTAATCACTAAAAGTGCATTTCTGAGCAGTCAGTTCACTTTTTTGCAAGTGCATTTTCTGTGAAGAATAAATTCTCGTATACTTTTTAATCCTGACCCCTTTCAATCTCCTATAGGAGCATGGTAAGTCACACTTGGAGTTAGAAAACAGAGGTCAGATAGTGTCTATGATAACCTCAAGAGCTCCATCCTGTCCTGTCCATAAATACTAAACCCCTTTGGCACCACCTGCAAGTTCTCCTCCAAGCCACTCATCATCTTGACTTGGAAATATATTGCCATTCCTTTGCAAAATCCTGGCATTCCCCTCCCTAACGGCTATGTGGGTCAACACACAGGACGTGGACTGCAGCGATTCAAGAAGGCAGCTCACCATCACCTTCTCAAGGGCAATTAGGGATGGGCAATAAATGATGTGATGCGATGTTAAACTGGTGTAAACACAGTAAGAAGTCTCACAACACCAGGTGAAAGTCCCAACTGTTGGCCAGCCAGCGACACCTATTTCCCACAAACGAATTAGAAAAAGATTGATATATTTGTTTTGGGATAAAATCCCTTTCTCACCAATTTTCTGGCTTCCTCCCCTGGAGTTCCTCAGTTGTTGCTGGGATTTATGCCCACTGGCATCTCAGCCTAGTGGCTGCTTTGACAATAGACGGCTATACCACTCGGTGGACTTCACCACAACTGCCCGCAACCTTGTCCTTAACTTACACACAAGTAGGCATAAAGTGGATAGTTTTTAGAAAGAGATACCTCAACTGTTTTTACCCTTCCAATCCCAGAATAAGAGGACAGGACAAGGTGTTGAACTAAATTCCGCACAGACCAGGGATTAACTCTGGAACCCTTTAACTCTGAAAGAAGAGGCTTACATTTATAAAAGCGCCACCAGTCACAGAAGAAACCCGAGAAATGCCAGGCAGGGAGCCAGGCTTTGAGGGTAAAGTGAACCATTTTGTCTCTTACGGCATTGAATTTAATTACCACTGGACTATGAAAATTCAGCCAGAGGGAATTTTGAGCAGACCTTTAAAGGATTCCTCAGCAACATTTCTCTTTTTTAATGACTGCCAACTAAATACCCACTACGGATGTTTTGGTAAAGTGAGGGATCAGCCAAGATTCATTTCCAAATGATAATTCAGGGATCTACCCCAGGCAACACTTATTTAAAAAGACCCATGACTCTCTCAGCGAGGCTTCTGGGTGTCAGGACCTTGCCCTCAAGGTCAAATGGGGTCATGAGATCATCTGTGTGAGAAACAGTCACCACTTTTTCCAGACAGGTCATTATTGTGTGGGGAAGTGGGGGAGAACTCCTCCATGGGGCTGCCTGCAACTACAGCTGAGATCAGGCAGGGGTTGGAGAAAGAGGGCCCCAAAGCTTACCTGAAGCAATGGTCCACCCAACCGAGGCTGCTGCATGAGGTCACTTCCAGGCTGTTCCCCCGACATCTCCAGCCACCTGGAAGCTGACTGGAAAATTCTAGAAGGCCTCTGGCAATAGGCGTTAACAGGCCTGTAACTAGCTTAATTGTTTATCTGTCACTTGTAGCCTGGCTGTGTACGCCACCCTCACCATTCCCTGTCTCTTGGACAACAGTCCTATGGTGGGTTAGAGTGGGAACACTGGCAGGCCAATAGGCAGCCACCATTTGGACAAAGAAATTCAGCCAGCTCTCCTTGAAAACTGGACAAAAAAATGTGCGACTATCAGCTGTCTTTCCAGAATGCAGCTTGGAGGTCGATGACTGCAGAACATGGTGTTACGTGCATTGACCTGAACAGGCACCTGAGTGTGGTGACTAGGGGAATTTCACAGTGACGTCATTGCAGTGTTAATGTAAGCCTTACTTGTGACATTAATAAATAAACTTAACTGTAACTACGAGCTGTATTTGTATAGCACCTTTACCGTAGGACACATTCCAAAAAGCTTCACAGAACGAGATGTTGAGAGGAGAAATATTAAGAAACTAATGTCATGTTCAAAGAGCGATATTACACGAGGCAGCCTCTGAATTGGTCACTTCTGTGTTTGCCTTCCAATTAAGGACAGTGGGTGGATTGGGGATGTCTTCCTGGGATTCACTTACTTCTCATCACTATGGAGTGGGCTGCAGATTCCTGTAGCAACCCAGACCTGGGAATCGCACTTGGAGGCAGGACTACCGGGAGTAGCTTAATATTTCTCCTCTCAACTTCTAGTCCCAATGGAAGTTTCCTGCTGCTTTACCAGCTGCCACCCACCAGCCATCTCCCCCGCAATCCTACCGCCACCTCCAAACCCAGCTTCACAGGACTGGGAAAACTCTGCCCATTATCTCTGTATAACATACATTTTTATTTGTCTCTCTGCTGGTTACAAAAAGCTAGCCAGTAAAGAAATACACTCCAAAGACTACACGCGCTTCTAACTTGTCTGTGTTTTGGGGTTTGTGTGGAGACAAACAGAAAGGCTGAGTAACAACCTGAATTACAGTGGCTTTTTCCTTTGGCCACTGGCAGTGTAGTTTCTGCCTCTCTGCTATCCTCATTTCAATGCACTCTACCCTGTGTCCCTGTAAATCCTAGCATAAATTTGCCACTGGAGGTTTGGGGGTCACGGTAGTATAATTTATAACACTCATCAACAGTATACCATGGCAGGAAACTCCAGCCTATTATAAATCACACCAATTATAAGGCAACGAAAAACGAGGAATGGAAACTCTTGCATTTTAAAACAATATCCTTTTATTTTTTGTGGAATGGAACAGTTCCATGTTAATAACAAAGTTTCATAAAGGCAGACAGATATTGTTCAGTGCTAGTTCCTTTTTAAACTCCAACAAGACCATCTGTGGCCTTTGACAAGTTCCAGGCACGAGAATAGGTTTGAATGGAGATTTTTACTGTTTGATTTGAGCTTACCTCTGGCTACTAAGAGTGTGAATGTATGAATTATAGGCAGTGGTCCAATCTAACCACAGAACATAAATCGGGGAAACTCAGCTATTGCCAGTAATGCTTGACACTATTACATCTACATAACAGGAACTGGATATCAAATGTTAAGTTCGGTCAAAGCTACAATACATATATTTTGTAAAAAAAAAACTCAATAAATTAGATATATATCTAAGTTCTTTTTTTGTAAATCATGCACAAATTTCAAATATTGGACAAGTTTTTTTTATCCATTAGGTACCTGGAATGTACACATAAACAGCGATCGGTAAGAAAATAACAAAGTGTCTTTTCATTTTACAAAAATTACACAGCTATAGAACTCCTACCTTTGTATCAAAGAGTTAACAGATAACTTCAATCTAGTAAATTAGTCTTTCTACAGAGTAAGAGCTTCACGGTCCGAATAAAGGTTAGAGGATGAAAATTGAATTTTAATTGATTTTAATAGGATTCCTACCTAAATTTTCTTTTGTACTTTACCTGTAGAATCCTATTTAAAATCAAAGAGAATTTTTATTTTTTTTCCGGGTTACATGGTTGCTCAGTCTGCTACACATATGTTCTAGTCATTTCTTTTTCTTAAAAAAAAGGGTTTACCTCAAATGAGTTCTTTGCAAAAATTGCACGTTACATTTAAATTGCACCACGTAAGTTGTGCTTGTGGCACTTTCTGCATAAAGAGAAGGGAGTAGCTCAAGTCACCAATACATGATCAGTGTCAGTGATTGATTGACTAGCAATTCTTTTCTCCCAAGTTGCTATGGACATTCACTATCATTGCACCCTCTCATTAGAACAACGCAAAGTGCCAGCACAGCGCCTCTCCACACTTGCACATTCAGTGTTGTCCCTGGGCGTTTTTAGTATTTTGGCACCATTACATTATCGTGGGGTGGGGAGGGAAGAGATGTAAATCACAGATAAGCCAAAATGCTTTAATGTTGGTGTGTTGCACTCCTTTTGTGCCACACACACTTCATTCATGATCTTAAACTGCCCTGACCGCGACTGGCACCAGAATCTTGACACGCAATCAGGCTTGAAACTGTTCTCTCCAGACACTAACCAGCTCTGGTGGACCATGCTCCAGTTCAGTTGGGCACTCGGTGTGAGAACGTCACATGCCCACTGCTGCCCCAGCGACAATGCCAGCATTCTTTCGCAGGGCCAATAGTGTTAAGGCAGCTGCGCCAGGAAGGCGCCAGATCCACACAACATGGTTACCATTCACAGTCAACACTTCAGCTTTGATGATCAAAAGCCAGCCACAAAGCACAAACCTTCATATGTTATGAAAAGCCAATGCACTTGCAGGATCAAATTTATAACTCAAGAAAAAAAAAATCATTGCAATCTAAAATAATGCTCATTTTACACGACATTTGAAAACTCGATTCTAATACTTTTTGTCATGAACCATTATCTACTTTTGTGTCTAACCAATTTTAAACGGGTAATAAATTAAAAATTATAAACATGTAAAAACAAAAATTAAGAACCTAGGTAACTATAAATGTGTACAGTAATTAGTAAATAAGCTATATACTTATAAATCTCTTAACCAAAATGATACGTTAAAGTCTATGAACAACTTTACAAATATACAATGTGCTAATCAGACTGCAAATAATTAATGCTTTTTGAACTATTTTATCCCTTGCTCACTACACAATGTGTTTCCTTAATAATTTCCAGATTAATACTGAACATCCTAAACTGCAATGATTTTAGGATCTGCTTCCTCATTTTTCGTTATGTTTATATTTTTTGTGTTTTTTTTCCCTAAACAAGCAAATCATAAGTATACAACCATGTTTCTTTTTTAAACATTATCATACAATATTCATATTTATATATTTACAACTCTTCTGGAATCTGCAGCTTCACACAAATAAAAAGTATTTAAATGCTCTTTTGTAAAGAAAAATAATCGTCTTTTGTTTCACTTTCTTAGCACACACTTGTCGATTTAGGCACAGAATGGTTCTTTTAGCAGTCTCAATGCCAGAGGTCAAAAGTAGTCACCTCTAGATTTTTTTTTGCAAAATGTTTCATTTCAGTTCTGACATTTTGTTTCCAAAAGAAAAATGTTTCTTCATGCCAAACAGTACATTTTTGTTTTAGATGGGTACAAGCACTTGAAGATGTAAGGCTCAAAAATGGTGGGAAGTAAAATGGGGACGAGAGTCCCAGATGGTTCAGTGTATTTCCTTCAGTGTGAGTTGTCCATGGTTCAGCGTTCTATAATCCTGGTTCTATTTGCCCCAAACAGGCCTCATGTCTTGATGACACCATTGCACTGCTGGTGCTTGGGGATACAAGGTTCATCAGGCAAAGCATCATGGGTAAAGACAGAGTCATCTCCAGAAGAGCATGTACTATGAGTGTCTTGGCATACTGGCGAATACTGCTCAAAAGGTGCTGATAGGTCAAGATATTCCTGAAATACAAAAGAAAAAACACTATTATCATTTTGTGGCAGGATGGCAAGTACACTTACTGTAGTGTCAGCTGCGGCTCAGTTGGAAGCACTTCTGTTTTTTGAGTCTGAAGGCTATTGCTTCATGTCCCACTCCAGAGACTTGAGCACAAAGGGCTGACAGTCCAGCGCAGTTGGGAAGGAGTGCTGCATTGTTGGAGGTGCTGTCATTAAACCAAGTCCCATCTCCCAGTCTGAGATCCCATGGCGCTATTCTGAAGTAATCCCCCGTTTTCCTGGTTAATATCTATCCTTCAAACAATATCACTGAACAGACCATCTGGTTATTTATTATATTGCTGTTTGTGGGAGCTTGATGTGTTTCCTTGCTTCACAACATTAGCTCAACTTTAAAAGTACATATTTGGCTACAAAATGCTTTGGGACATCCTACGGTCATGAAAAACTGTGAATACAAGTTTCCCTTTCACTCCCAAAACAACATCAATTCAACATTTGGTAGATTCCAGTTCACGGTTCTGTTTTTATGATGGTGCTTCGTATCATATGGTGTATCTTACCATACAAGAATGAATGATATTTTGTTTGGAAAATCCTCCAATGTTTTCCAATGGAGTTTAAAAGAGGAAGGGGTGACTTGGTTGAAGTATACATGAACCTGAACAGTCTTGACAAGGTGGATATGGAAAAGATGGTTCATCTCTTGGGCGAGTCCAGAACTAGGTGGCACTATTTTCAAATTAGGGGTAGGACAGGGATGAGGGTTAATGTTTTTCCCTTAGAGGGTTGTGCGACTTTGGCATTCTCTGGCTTTGAAGATGGTGGAAGCAGGGTGATTGAATGTTTTTACGGAGGAGGTAGATAGGTGGAGGCACGGGGGCAGTGGTTAGTACTACTGCCTCACAGCGCCAGGAATCCAGGTTTGATTCCCAGCTCAGGTCTGCGTGAGTTTGCACGTTCTCCCCGTGCCTGCATAGATTTCCTCCGGATGCTCCAGTTTCCTCCCACAGTCTGAAAGACATGCTGATTAGGTGCACTGACTCAAACAGAGGCCGAAGTGTGGTGACAGGGGAATTTCACAGTAACTTCATTGCAGTGTTAATGTAAGTCTAATAAATAAAACTTTTAACTTCAGATTCTTGTTAGGCAAAGCAATCAGCTTATCGGGGAATTGATGGGAATGTGGAAACACAAAAACAGATCAGCCATGATCTTACTGAACGACAGAACAAGGTCCAGGGGCCGAAGGGTCCAATTCTGTTCCTATTCTGAACGTTTACTTTCCTGAAGGTATTGTGATGCAGGTCGATGGACCTTAGCTATCCTAAGGGACCTTTCTTTCAGTGAGAGTCCGGAATCAGTTTACGATGATTAGCAATCACCGGACATTTAATCACATGGGCCAGTGCAATGGAGCCCCCAGTTACGTGCCCACCTCCATCTACAGGTACATTTTAATAAACGGATTGGTCCTTTCTAGGTGTCAGGAATCCAGAAATCATAATGGATAAGAATACGAGAATCTGATGGGGAAAGGAAGGCCACATAATTCCAGCATCAGTGAGGAAGGGTGTAATTCTGAGCAGCCCAGGTCTGCTGTTTCCCTCTCTTTTCAACTACCCAAGAAACCCCAAAGTGGGGGTGAGGACCAGCATTAAGTTTGGGACGGGTGGGGGATTGGGCTGTGATAGAAAAGGTGCTTCTTCTCTCTTTTCTTACTGCGTCTCAGCAGCTGGTTGGAGCCATGCCTGGATATATTCCCTGCACGGCTTGGCTCCTCCTCTAGACAAGTTACACATCAAGATTTACATTGTTAGTTGTGGTCCCTTTAAGCAGCACCCGTTAGGAAAACCTGGCCTTTAAAACGCCCGAGTGTAACTGGCCCCAGTTGCGTTGGTGCAAACCAATTTTGCAGCGAGGGCTTCAAACAGGCACCAGCCCCTTTATTTGCTGAAGACTTGTTTCAAGCACGGACCATGATTACTTTTCTTTTTGACCTTTATCAACACGGTGAGCTGCACACTTTTGGCCTGTAATGAGTATACGCTTCATGCTCATCTTGGAGGGCTTGGGAGGCTATTTAATGCCTGAGAAATGAGAGCCATGTGGCTGACTTTCGAGGCCCCATCCTTTCTCTTTACAGAGCGTGACAGACCTTCAGTGAATTTCAAACATTGCTGTGTTTAGTTCAGCAGTGATATAACCCGTACCAATTTTTGATTAATGATAGTAATCATAGGAGAGCTGTTTTTCCCTACTGAGAATACAGTGACCATACACTTTATGAAGACCGTTCAGTGGGATTAAGTAATGTATATTTCCACACACTGCTGCATGAACAATGACAATGTTTTGCATTGTACAAAATCAGAAAACTGTTCCTTTTTTCAAAAAAAAATCTCAAAAGCAAATCCCCCAGGCTAACTACTTACTTTCCAAATTACAGCAATTGACAGATTCCTTATGAGAACCATAATGTTAAAGAGTTAAGTGTGCTGACTGTAGGCCTTGCGTTTTATTGCCATATGTATGCCTCTTTCCCAGCCCCCAGTGCCACACGATAGGGGCTGCTGGAGAGACATCATAAAAAGACTGTGGTGCGGATTACAGTGAATGTGATCGCTGCTCTACCCCTTCCCAGGCAGCTGAATCAGACAGAAAATCTGAATGGCTTTAAAACTACACTCCTAGCAACATTCCATCTCAGTTTCCCAGGTCAAAGGCTAACTCTCTGGTTGGGGCAGGTTATTGGACAGGAGGGATGCTATATAAATCCTGGCGATAATGTTTTACGATCACACGCTTGGAGATTTGGTGCTGTCGATCATTTTCAATTATTATCTGTCAAGCGTTTAAACGGTGCACTAAATCAGTGAGCCGGGTGGCATGGCCCTTGTGTTTATTTAAAACATATCTTTATTGCGGTTTACATTAAACAATGCGCTTAGTGTATTGAAAGGAAGGCTGCAAGCAGATTTAGAAGCTGCTAGATGCTGGAAATTAGGAATATAGAATGGTGGAACACCATGGCCAGTTCAACAGCAGCTGAAAAGAGGAAAGAATACACTCATATTTTGGGTACAGATATTTGCTGGAATCTACTTAAGAGAGGATATAATTACATGTCACTGCATTGCCTGTTGTGGCCATCTAGCCAATTAACATTTACTGATGCTAATTTATTTTTTCTCTTTTCACAGGCTAATGTATCTGCCATTCATTTCCTGATTGTGGCTCGAGTCAAAAATAATATCCGCACAATTTTTGATCAATGATGTTAAACATTGGATATGGTACAGAAAAATTTCCAAAACAAGCGGTTCACCAGCCTACTGATCCGGCAGAAAGCTGCTTAAAGGGGAGCATTCACCATCTAAATTCCAATGAGTCTTGAGGAATATTGGCTTGTCGACTGGTTTTAGCCTGCTTGCTTCACTTGACGTTCATTGGTCTAGATGCTACTGGACTGCAGTATTTACACTGAAAACATCATCAAAGGTTGACCTTGGTCACTCCCCTGGTGTTTCAATGAGTTCATCTGGTGCACAGCTGAGCTGCGCAGACCAGAATGGTGTTGGATTCAATGCCCAGTCTCTGTTGAGTCAACAGGATGTGGAGATGCCGGCGCTGGACTGGGGTAAACACAGTAAGAAGTCTGACAACACCAGGTTTAAGTCCAACCAATTTATTTGATAGTAAAGCTCGAAAGCTTGTGAGTTTACTATCAAATAAATTGGTTGGACTTAAACCTGGTGTTGTCAGACTTCTTACTGAGTCAACAGGACACAGTTTACGCAGCAGGAAAGGGTCCTGATAGAAACACAGAGGCGACTGAATGTGCCTACTTTATCCAGTATTCTTGGTTTGGTTTCAGTGGACACAGTGCGAGTTCAGCTTTGTCACCCCCTATCTTTGACTCATGTGTGAATACCAGAATGATACAAGAGTTAAAAGGGTTAACTTAGGAAGGCAGGTTGCATACACTTCTCTAGAATATGGAGGTATTTAAGAGAATTAAAGGATTTCATAAAGAATGGACAGAGAGAAACCATTTCCCCCAGTGGGAGAAGTCCAGGGGAAGGACATTCAGGGTTGCTGTCAGCCAGCACTTCTTCACACAAAGTGGAGATCGGAAAGTCTAAAAGCTGGTGTCAACTGACAATGTAAAATTAACAGATTGGTAGATTTTTAATCAGAATCTAAGAGATAGGGAGCCAGGGCAGGCAGATGGCACTAAAATGCTGATCAGTCATGATCTGAGTGAATGCCAGAAGGGGCTCCAGTTCCCATATCCCTACTGATGAGAACCCATAGGAGGTACCTAACAGCTGTGGCATCATGTTCCAAGGGGTCAATGCATTCAAGCAAACAGTGGTGACAAAACTGACTAGCGGGAAAAGAAAAAATAATGTGGTCACTGCACCTTACAAATCTGAATTTAAAGGTGAAAGCCAGTTTCAGCCTGAAAATTCACTCTGTGAGTAGAAGTCATGCTTCAGCTGTACAAAATCCTGGTTAGGTCTCACCTGGAGTACTGAGAGCAGGTCTGAGTAACACACCTTAGGACGGATATGCTGACAAGGACAAAATGCAGAACAGATTTACCTGAAGGATACCTGGACTTCAAGAGTTAAATTATAGGGAGTGATTACACAAAATAGGGCTGTATTTGGGATCAAAGTTTTCAAGATATTAAGGTGAACAGACAGGATAGTTACAGACTGTAGGACTAGGGAACACAGTCTAAAAATTAGAGTCAGACATTTCAGGAGTGACATTAGGAAACGCTTCTACACACAAAAGGTGGAAGAAGTTTCAAACTTTGTTCTCTGAACAACAATTGATGAACGATTGACTGTTACACATTTAAAACTGAGATTGATAGATTTTTGTTAACCAAAGGTATTAAAGATATGGGGCAAAGGCACTTATATGAGGTCACATATAAGCCATGATCTTATTGAACTGTGGAACAAGCTCTTCATTTATTCTTCCAAGGGATGTGGATATCACTAAAGTGTGTTGCCCATTCCCGTGAGAAGGTGGCGGTGAGCTGCCTCCGCGAACTGCTGCAGTCCACAGAACTGTTTGGGAATGAGTTGCAGAGTTTTGACCCAGTGACAGCAAAGGGACGGTGATACATTTCCAAATCAGGATGGCGTGTGCCTTGGAGGGACTCTTGTCCTTCTTGGTGGTAGAGGTCAAGGATTTGGAAGATGCGGTTGAGGGAGTTTTGGTGAATTGTTGTACCTTGTAGATGGTACACATTGCTGCCACTGTGCAACAACGGTGGAGGGAGTGAATGTTTAAGTAGGTGGATGGAATGTTAATCAGTGGGTTGCTTTGTCCTGGATGGTGTTGAGCTTCTTGAGTATTGTTGGAACTTCACTCAGCTAGGCAAGGGACAGTGTTTCATCATATGGCTTGTAGATGATGGACAGGTGTTGGGGAGTCAGCAGATGAGTTACTTGCTGCAGAAGTCTGCTTCTGACTTGTTTATTTAGTGTTTATATGGCTAGTCCAGTTTAGTTTCTGGTCAATTACAACCAACCGGAGTGTGAGGTGGTCCACTTTGGTAGGAATAATGGTAGGAAGGATTATTACTTATGTGGCGAAAAACTGCAGCAGGCGACGGTGCAGAGGGACCTCGGGGTCCTTGTGCATGAGTCGCGAAAACCCAGCCTGCAGGTGCAGCAGGTGGTCAGGAAGGCGAATGGGATGCTGGCCTTCATAGCGAGGGGGATTGAATATAAAAGTAGGGAGGTCTTGCTGCGGCTGTATAGGGCATTGGTGAGGCCGCAGCTGGAGTACTGTGTGCAGTTTTGGTCGCCGTACTTACGCAAGGATATTTTGGCCTTGGAGGGAGTGCAGAGGAGGTTTACTAGGCTGATACCGGAGTTGAGGGGGTTGAGCTATGAGGAGAGGCTGAATAAACTAGGCTTGTACTCGTTAGAGTTTAGAAGAATAAGGGGAGATCTCATTGAGACGTATAAGATGATGAATGGGATGGATAGGATAGAGGTGGAGAGACTCTTCCCGCTCAGAAAGGACAGTAGGACTAGGGGGCACAGCCTCAAGATAAAGGGGGGGCGGTTTAGAACAGAGTTGAGGAGGAACTTCTTCACTCAAAGGGTGGTGAATCTCTGGAATTCTCTGCCCGTTGAAGTGGTGGAGGCTGCCTCGCTAAATATTTTTAAGATGCGGGTTGATGGGTTTTTGATAAGCGAGGGGATTATGGGGAGAGGGCGGGAATGTGGAACTGAGTCACGACAGATCAGCCGTGATCTTATTGAATGGCGGGGCAGGCTCGAAGGGCTAGATGGCCTACTCCTACTCCTATTTCTTATGTGCTTAATAGTGGGGGACTCAGCAATGGTAGCACCATTGAATGTCATGGGGAGATGGTTAGATTCTCTCTTGTTGGAGATGGTCATTGCCTGGCATAAATGTTACTTCCTACTTATCAGCCCAAACCCAAATGTTGCCTTGGTCTTGCTGCAAATGGACAAAGACTGCTACATTATCTGATGACTTGCAAATGGTGCTGAACATTATGTAACTGTCAACAAATGTCTCCATTTCTGACCTTGTGATGGAAGAGAGGTCATTGACGAAGCAGGTGAAGGTGGTTGGGCCTCGGACATTACCCTAAGGAACTCCTGCAGGAACTAATGTTTGTAAAAGAGCTTGCTGCAGTGTTAGTGGATGCAATGGTTATGATTTTCCAAAGTTCCCTTGGCTCAAGAATGGTCCCAGTACATTGAAAATTGGCAAATGTAAAGCCATCCTTTAAGCAAAGAGAGAGAGGAAAACAAGGTACTACAAGTCAGTTAGCCTGACATCAGTCACTGGGAAAATCCTGGAATCTCTTACTAAGGAAGTCTTGAATGTAAAAAATTATAATATGATTAGACTGTGTCAACAGGGCTGTAGGAAGGGGAATTGTAATTAACAAATTTATTAGAATTTTTAAGGAGTCAATGGATGTGGCACATTTGGATTCCCAAAATGCCATACAAAAAGGTACAACACAAAAGCTTAATACAAAATGGCTCATGGAGCTGTGGATAATGTCTTCACATGGATGGAGGATTGGTTAAAGTGAAGGAAGCACAGATAAACAGGACATTTACAAGCTGGAAAGCAGTGACTAGCAGGGTGCCGCAAAGATAAGTGCTGGGGCCTCAGCTATTTACAATCTATGTTAATGATTTAGACTAAGACGCCAATGGTGCTGTGTTTAAGCTTGCTGACAACACAAAGCTAGGTGAAAATGTAAACAATGAGGAGGCTGCAAAGAGATAAGTTAAGTGAGTGGATAACAAGGTGGCAGATGGAGTATTTTGTACAGAACTGGAGGTAATTCACTCTGGTGGCAAAACTGAAAAAACCTTAGAAAAGTCGTTAACCTGAAACCTTCACTTTGTTTCTCTCTCACCTGCTGAGTATTTGCCAATTTTTCTTTTTTATTTCAGATTTCCAGCATTTGCAGTACTTCGATTTTGCAAAACTTTAAACACTGTTGTTCAATGAGATTTGTACAAGAGAGATTTGTACAAGAGATGCAAAGTTAGCATGCAAGCAATTAGGAAGTCATATGGCATGTTGGCTTTTACTGCAAGAGAATTGGTGCACAAAATAAGGAAGATTCGCTACAATTGTGTAGGAATTTTGGTCAGACCACACTGAGAATACTGCATCCACTTTGGGTATCCATACAAAGATTGCATCAAAATATAGAAGATTCTGAACAAGCTTTATTGGGTTGACATGAACTATTTTATCCAACTGGCTGGGGAATCTTGAAGACTCGTGTACATTCTTAAAATAAAGACCCCTTCATTTCTTTTATAGAATCCCTACAATGCAGAAGGAGGCCATTCGGCCTGGTGAGTCTGCACTGATTTAAGACTGAGATGGATGGGAAAATTTCTTTATTTGAATAATTCTGTACCTTTGGAATTTGCTATCCCAGAAATTTGCAGATGCTTTACTGTTGAATATTCATGGACAAATTTTTGGTCTTTCAGGGAAATCAGGGATATGGGCAGCAGGCAGGAAAATGGAGTTAAGGCAGACAATCAGACATGATTGTATTATTGAATAATTTTTAAGTGTAAGTTTGCTTTAATTAACCTCTTAATTCTTTTGAGTTTTTTAAATTAAAAGACTGACCTCAGTTGATGTCACTGTCAGGACCCTGTCAAGATCCTCAACCAGCTGTTTGAACGTTGGCCTTTGTGATGGGATTGCATGCCAGCATTCTCTCATTATCATATACCTAGAAAAAGACACAGAGTTAGAGCGAAACAAAGCAAAAGACATCTCTTCAAAATGCTTCTCTGCAAGTGGAAAGTAAATGTCAGGGAAACAGACAATGGTGCAGAGGCCCAGTACAACATACCAATAAATCCATTACACAACACAGAGAGATTCCAAAACACCACAGCAGGAGATCTAATACACAATAGAAAGTTATTTACTGTAGTGGAACTGGAGTAGGTGAGTCAGGATTATTTATTTAACTGTACTGGGTGGGTCAGGGTTATTTAACTGTACTGGGTGGGTCAGGATTATTTATTTAACTGTAGTGGGTGGGTCAGGGTTATTTAACTCTAGTGGGTGGGTCAGGATTATTTAACTGTAGTGGGTGGGTCAGGGTTATTTAACTGTAGTGGGTGGGTCAGGGTTATTTATTTAACTGTAGTGGGTGGGTCAGGGTTATTTAACTGTAGTGGGTGGGTCAGGGTTATTTAACTGTAGTGGGTGGGTCAGGATTATTTAACTGTAGTGGGTGGGTCAGGATTATTTAACTGTAGTGGGTGGGTCAGGGATATTTAACTGTAGTGGGTGGGTCAGGGTTATTTAACTGTAGTGGGTGGGTCAGGGTTATTTAACTGTACTGGGTGGGTCAGGATTATTTAACTGTAGTGGGTGGGTCAGGGTTATTTATTTAACTGTAGTGGGTGGGTCAGGGATATTTAACTGTAGTGGGTGGGTCAGGGATATTTAACTGTAGTGGGTGGGTCAGGATTATTTAACTGTAGTGGGTGGGTCAGGGTTATTTATTTAACTGTAGTGGGTGGGTCAGGGATATTTAACTGTAGTGGGTGGGTCAGGATTATTTAACTGTAGTGGGTGGGTCAGGATTATTTAACTGTAGTGGGTGGGTCAGGGTTATTTATTTAACTGTAGTGGGTGGGTCAGGGATATTTAACTGTAGTGGGTGGGTCAGGGATATTTAACTGTAGTGGGTGGGTCAGGGATATTTAACTGTAGTGGGTGGGTCAGGATTATTTAACTGTAGTGGGTGGGTCAGGATTATTTAACTGTAGTGGGTGGGTCAGGGTTATTTAACTGTAGTGGGTGGGTCAGGATTATTTAACTGTAGTGGGTGGGTCAGGATTATTTAACTGTAGTGGGTGGGTCAGGGATATTTAACTGTAGTGGGTGGGTCAGGGATATTTAACTGTAGTGGGTGGGTCAGGATTATTTAACTGTAGTGGGTGGGTCAGGGTTATTTAACTGTAGTGGGTGGGTCAGGGATATTTAACTGTAGTGGGTGGGTCAGGGATATTTAACTGTAGTGGGTGGGTCAGGATTATTTAACTGTAGTGGGTGGGGTCAGGGATATTTAACTGTAGTGGGTGGGTCAGGATTATTTAACTGTAGTGGGTGGGTCAGGGATATTTAACTGTAGTGGGTGGGTCAGGGATATTTAACTGTAGTGGGTGGGTCAGGATTATTTAACTGTAGTGGGTGGGTCAGGATTATTTAACTGTAGTGGGTGGGTCAGGGATATTTAACTGTAGTGGGTGGGTCAGGATTATTTATCTGTAGTGGGTGAGGTAGAGAGATACTTCCCGCTTAGAATGGACAGCAGAACTAGAGGGCACAGCCTCAAAATAAGGGGGGCGCAGTTTAGATCAGAGTTGCGGAGGAACTTCTTCACTCAAAGGGTGGTGAGTCTCTGGAATTCTCTGCCCGTTGAAGTGGTGGAGGCTGCCTCGCTAAATATATTTAAGTCACAGGTAGCTAGGTTTCTGATAGACAAGGAAATTAAGGGTTATGGGGAGAAAGCGGGAAAGTGGAACTGATCAACTTCAAGATCAGCCACGATCTTGTTGAATGGCGGGGCAGGCTCGAAGGGCTAGATGGCCTACTCCTGCTCCTATTTCTTATGTTCTTATTATTTAACTGTACTGTGTGGGTCAGAGTTATTTAACTGTAGTGAGTGGGTCAGCGTCAGAAGGTCACAGGATGCCAGGAAGGGATTCCCACCTCTGCAGCCATTTAGGGAATCACATGCTGTCTTTAGGGGTGTTGAAGAAATCCCCAGAATTGTGGATAGAGATTACAATGTATTATACACGGCAATAAAAACTATCAAACACCATGTCAGAGCAAAAGCTGGCATTTTCTCACAATGTATCAAGCTACGTTATGCAACATTAAACCAGTGAAGTGGGTTTGTAATAAAGGGCTATTGCTCACAGCTCATGGGTGCAATTTGCTGGCTTGTCCATTCGATGGCCTTCTTTCAGCAGTTTGAAGAGCTCTTCCACTGGGATGCCAGGGTAAGGGGATCCTCCCAGTGTAAAGATCTCCCACAACAGGACTCCAAAAGACCAGCTGGGAATGAGAAAAGAGTAGAAACCTAATTCAATGAAGCTTTTTTTTTAACCGGTCCATTCTCTCCGTGCTGCCATGCGTGCCTAACACAGTTATCAACAGTGTGACATAATTGAATAAACTCTTTTCTAGTTACTTGGAGCGTCGCGCAGATCCTTTCAATCACAAAAAAGATCAGTACGCACTAATGCTGGAATTAAAATGACCAGTTAATCAGATAGTTGACAGGCCATTTATAATTTGTTGGCTCTTTTGCCAAGTCTCCAGAGCAGAACTAATGACATTTCTTTCTCCAAATGCGTTTCCCTGAACTGCATAATTTGGAAGCAAGTCACAGAGCCAAATCTGGCCACTGGAACTTTCCCTTAAAAAAGACCCATGTATTTTAGATAGAACTATAAAAAAAGGCACAGTTCTCATGCATAGCACTTACACGTCACTCTGGTGGGTATAGACTCTGTCGAATAGGGCTTCCGGAGCCATCCACTTCACAGGCAGCCTCCCCTTTAAACAGCAGAAGATGGGAGTTATTATCTAATCACATCTACAGGCAGCTACAAAGGCAACAATTATGCTGTAAATCCACTTTGTTAAACCAGTCACAACTAGCATTGATAGTATTGTACACATGTGCACAGCACAGAAACAGGCCACTTGTTCCAACTGGTTAATGTTTCAGCTCTACACAAGTTTCCTCCTCCCCTCATCTTCATCTAATTCAACCAACGTAACTTTCCGACCCCTTCTCCTTCACCTGTTTACCGAGCTTTCCCCCCCCAAAAAATGCTATTTGCCTCCCCATGGTGGAAAATTCCACTCAGCGGGTAAAGAAGTTTCTCCTGAGTTTCTTATTGGATTTAGTAATGAGTGTTATGGGTGGACCCTAATTCTGGCCTCCCCAATACATTACTATCTCTACGTTTACCCCATCAAAGCCTTCAGCACTCTTAAAGGTCTCAATTAGGTCACCCTTCACCTTCTCTTTTCCAGAGGAGAAAGCCCCGGCCTGGTGTAGCTCTGCTGACCACCTGCCACTCACTTCGGCTGCCAATCCCTAACACTCAGTCACTTTAACCTCCAGCGGGTGAAGCAGGTCGCAGTTACACTTACGTTTGTTGTTTTCTTGTAGTAGTCAATGTTGTGTACGTCCCTCGCTAGACCAAAATCGGCAATCTTCATCACATTATCATCCGTTACCAGCACATTTCTGGCTGCCAGATCCCGGTGTATACACTAATCGAAAAGAAAAAAAATTCCCAAGCAGAACAATTAAACTGCTAGTCAGAGAATGATTATTCCTTGTTTCTTGTGACGGTGGTGCTGATTATTAATATTTGGGCCCATTAACATTATTTGATCCATCGAGGTTTATCTCTGCTCTGATAAGCAGGTGTAGCCCAGGGTTATAAGCTACGTTAATCACAATGATCTCGTACATTCTAAGGTCTGATTTTAGCTCACCCTTATCTCCCCCTCCTGGCGTCAGACACAGCAAGGCCATCTGACTGAGAGGATGTGGCTGGGAAGCGCACCATTTAAACTGCAGACTTACTCAGTCCCGTACAGCCTCAAAGCTGCTGGTGAAGACTGCCAGATAAAATCTAGATGTGGAGATGCCGGCACTGGACTTGGGTAAACACAGTAAGAAGTCTCACAACACCAGGTTAAAGTCCAACAAGTTTAGTTGGTAGCAAACGCCACTAGCTTTCGGAGCACTGTCCCTTCGTCAGATGAGTGGGAGTTTTATTTTACTGTATATGAGAGTGAATAAACTCCCACTCACCTGATGATGGGGCAGTGCTCCAAAAGCTAATGGCTTTTACTACCAAATAAACCTGTTGGACTTTAACTTGATCTCATGAGATTTCAGACAAAATCTAGGACATAGGAGGCCTGGGTACATTCATTTAGTGTTTATTCTTTGTAAATTCATTGTGGGCCCAGAGAGAGCTGAAGAAATGCTTTTTTGGACCCCTCCCTCAGTTCCTTTGTCAGGTGCCATTTCCACAACTCCTATGGTCTGATTCTGCCCCCATGGTTGAATTTTGATTCCTGCTCACTGGGTGCTGATATCAACGCTGTTGGTTTCAGGTGAACATCAGCATGCTGACTCGAAAACCAGTGCTGAGAGAGAAAAACCCTAAACCTCACAGTGAACTCTACATTGGAGATGCCCTCCCACCATAGCGAGTACCCATCTGTCTGACTGGGGCTTTAGTGGTCAATACCACAGAGTTGTTCTCGTTTAATTATAACAATTTAATGAAACTAAATGCTTGAAAAGATTGAATGAAATGCCACGACTCTTCTCTTCTTTGCTTTCCCCTCCCCTCTGGAACACTCCCTTCTGCCATCACCTCCTTGATTCTGCAGTTGAGTCCTTCCTGCCTATGGCTTTATGTCTGTTGCCAAGTCTCCAGAATTTCAATCAAGTGCCACATAAATCCTGCAGTGATTGTTGGTGGTTTGTAGGACCTTGGGGAGTGTAACAGCTGAGCCAGATACTGTCCTTGTCCAATGTACCCTCTGCACACATATTCTGCTAGATATTGATCCAGAGGTTCCTTTCCCTAACCCTGGAGTGTCAAAGCAGCAGCTCTACTCTGTGGCCAAGTCAGTTAAACCAGTGCAGGATAGGAATCAAACCTTCTTAGTGTGTAAAGCCCAGCTCTACATTTAAACTTCTTCAGCTACTTTCCATGGAATTCAGTAACAGCTGGCTCCCCTAAATTCAAATGTGATTCTAACATTTACAAAACAGTATTGTGGAATTTGATAAGGATGTTCTAAAGCTGCATGCCTGAAGTTTGAATAATTTTGCAGGGCTCTTTCTGCAATTTACCCACATTGAGATATACTCAGCTGGAGTGTACCCCAGCAAATTCATCCTACTGCTCATCTTCAATTTATTTACTGCCTTGCTTTGTCTCAGCAAACTTCCCCAACTTTACGTATCTGATAACCCTGTTTGATCCTAAGCACCAAATTACTTGAAGTTCCCATTCTTTTGGTACCTTTCATAAAGGACTATTCCTGCCTTCCTACTCTCTCTGTCCAACAGACCATGAGATGTAGGAGTAGGAGTAGGCCTTTCAAGTCTGCTCCGCCACTCAATGAGGTCATGACTGATCTGACATGATAATCCTCAACTCCACTTTCCCACCTTATCCCCATAACCTCGATTCCATTACTCATTAAAAATCTATCTCAGCCTACAACAAACTTAATAATCCAGCCTCTGCAATAAAGAATTCCACAGATTCACTACCCTCGGAGAAGAAATTTCTCCTCATCTCTTCCTTTTTGTCCTTTAGGAAAGGCAGTGGTGTAGTGGTATTGTCCCTAGACTAGTAACTGGGTAATGTCCTGGGGACACAGGTTTGAATCTCACCACGCCAATGGTGAAGTTTATATTCAACAGAAATTTGGAACCCAAAGTCTAATGATGACCGTGACACACAATGGTCAATTGTTGTAAAAACCCATCTGGTTCACCCTTGAAGGGAAGGAAATCTGTCAACTTTACTTGGTCTGACATACATGTGATTCCAGATCCACAGCTAAAAATGCTTTGTTAAGATAGCGGCGCAGGCTCGTTGGGCCGAAGGGCCTGTTTCCCGTGCTGGGTTGTTCTTTGTTCATCTAGCAATGCCCACATCCCATGAATGAATTTTTAAAAAATTATGCACGAGGACTTCCAAATTCCTCTTTGCTGCAGCTTTCTGCAGTCTCTCTCCATTTAAATAGCGTGTCTTTCTGTGTAACTTCTACCATTGCTTGTAAAGAAAAATTGTGGGGAGAGGAGAAAAAGTATTCACCTTTTGAGAAGCCAGGTACTCCATGCCACGTGCAACTTGGTAGGCACAAGACACAAGATCCTTGAAGGTTAACTGTTCATCTGGCACCTTGCATGTATCAAAGGAATAATCCATGCCAGGGGGCCGTCGTGCTTTGAGGTATTCCCGCAAGTTGCCTTTTGATGCATATTCAACAATGACATACAGTGGGCCTGAATGGGAAAGAAATGTCACTTTATTATATTGCAGATCTATCACGGGAAGAGGAAAAAGTCCCAGCAGAAGGACCAGGCCTTAGTGAAATCCCTTCAGCCCATGGAGGGTTGAGTACTGTTGAGTATCATTGTGCCCATCTCCTGAGGCTGATCAGCAAGTATTATTACACCACAAAAAGAAAACTTAACAAATTGGAACATCAGGAGCACAAGCTGCATCTTCTCAACAGTTGCAATCCACAGTAATAACAGCTGCACTCGAGGTGTGAGGAAAGTAACTTCCAAACCTCAGCCCTCCACCCAGTGTGACCCACACGCAGCTTTGAAAGCATCCCAAACACCTTTAGCACTCACCGTCCTGTGTGCAGGCTCCAAGCAAGTTAATAATATTTTTATGTTTTCCAATCATCTTCATCATTTCCATTTCTGACACCAGATCAGACAGGTCTTTGTCAGTGGCATCATCTACGGTGACAGAAAACAGAAACTATAACTACTTAACAGCACGGAGGTTAAAACAAAAACACAGAAGAACGTTACACATCCAGCCTTACTGCAGTCAAATGGGCAACTTTCCAGCTGGATTTATGTAGCAGCTGTATGAATGAATAAAAATGAAAATATTGCCCCGTGTGTCTCAACTTATCATTTCTGGCCATACTTTTCTCAAGCATTTATATCTGTAACTCATTATAACTTGTGAAAGATGATGGGTGCAGCCTGTACTGTGAATCTAGAAAATCATCTCCAGTACCATATCATGATGCAGAAACGTGGCTGCCAGCTTGCATGTTCTTACCTTTTAGCATCTTAACAGCGACAGTAATGGGTTTATTGGGCTTGTCTTTCTCGATCCCAATGGCCTCTGCCATGACAACCTGCCCGAAACAGCCCTCGCCAAGTGGTTTCCCCAGAGTCATTCTAGAGGACAGAAAAGGATGAGGATAAATGGGGAAAGAAAGCAAATGTGAAGAATGCCATCAAGCTGGTCGTTGTTTAGTACATAGAACATAGAATATAGAACATTACAGCGCAGAACAGGCCCTTCGGCCCACGATGTTGCGCCGACCAGTTAAAAAAAACAATGACCCTCTAACCTAAACCAATCCCTTTTCGTCCATAAACCTATCCACGGATCTCTTAAATGCCCCCAAACTAGGCGCATTTACAACCGCAGCAGGCAGGGCATTCCAATCCCTCACCACCCTCTGGGTAAAGAACCTACCCCTGACATCCGTCCTATAACTACCACCCCTTAATTTAAAGCCAGGCCCCCTCGTGCTAGCTTTCTCCATCCTAGGAAAAAGGCTATCACTGTCCACCCTATCTAAACCTCTAATCATCTTATATGTTTCAATAAGATCCCCTCTTAGCCGCCTTCTTTCCAGCGAAAACAACCCCAAATCCCTCAGTCTCTCCTCAAAGGACCTCCCCTCCATACCAGGCAACATCCTGGTAAACCTCCTCTGCACCCTCTCCAAAGCCTCCACATCCTTCCTGTAATGTGGGGACCAGAACTGCACACAGTACTCCAAGTGCGGCCACACCAGAGTTGTGTACAGTTGCAACATGACGCTGCGACTCCTAAATTCAATCCCCTTACCAATAAACGCCAAGACACCGTATGCCTTCTTAACAACCCTATCTACTTGATTCCCAACTTTCAGGGATCTATGTACACATACACCTAGATCCCTCTGTTCATCCACACTATTCAAAGTCCTTCCGTTAGCCCTATACTCGACACATCTGTTATTCCTACCAAAGTGAATTACCTCACACTTTTCCGCATTAAACTCCATCCGCCACCTCTCGGCCCAGCTCTGCAACCTGTCCAAGTCTTCCTGCAAACTATGACACCCTTCCTCACAATCTACCACACCTCCGACTTTGGTGTCATCAGCAAATTTACTAATCCACCCAACTATACCCTCATCCAGATCATTAATAAAAATTACAAACAGCAGTGGCCATACTAGTAGTACAGTCCGTAAGTCAAATTCACCTCGGGCGTTGAAACTCCCACTTGGGATCAGCTGGGAGCTCCAACTCGGAGACGTTGGCCAACATTGGCGAATCGCTGGAGGAGAGGCGGGCAATTCTCACCAGTGGCGTGTTAGAGTTCATGGAGGAGTTCGACTCCAAGGACACCTGCTTGAGTGAAAAATAATTCAAATTTGTTACCAACCACCACAAATTACTGGCAAATCTGAGTTTAAACAGCTAGCGGGAAGTGAGGTCCCAGACCAGCAACAAAAAAAAACCACACAAGGGACATGAAACCAACTAATGCCATTTTCACTTGTTCATATTATTACTTGGCACTCTTCCAACAGTGGGTTCCATCAAGGAATGGAGAGACTAGTAAATGTGTGGAGCAGGTTTTGTTTATTATGTCACGCAGTAGAAATCATTGGTCCTCTTGCAGTTCTAAACTAGGAGTTTGTGTCTTAGTCTGCTCCAAGTACCAGATATATTGGACAACATCAGAGTGAGTTAACTCAGAGGCTCTGCACGTCCAACAGGAAATCAGCCAGCCAGAATGTCTAATTTCTAGCCACTTATCTTTTCAATATGAAATGATATTTGAGTTACAGGATAATGTAGGTTGTGTGACAGGTCTTAGACTGAAACAAACAACCTCACCACTGCCAGTCAACCCAAATTATGGAGTTACTCTTCATGCATGTTTTATGTCAGGATTCAGCAAAGCCTTCGAGTAAGAGTGATAACACACAAACATACAAATCAGACCCACACCTTTGGACGAGGGACTGAGAACTGCATCAGGTTTGGGTGCCATATTGAAATTGGTGGGAAGTCACCTGTAACCTCCTGGATTATATAATTTCTGGGGTGAATGATGCCTGTGGGATTCTCCCAGAGAGCAGCTATTAAGCCCTGATCTTCAGGAATGATGGAAAGGTGTCTTTGTGAGAGAAGATTTTGGGTGGATATTTTGGATTATCTTCTCCATCATTAGGTGTTGACCCACCTCTCAGAGGGCTGAGAGGCTCTGGAACTCTCTTCCTCAAAAGGCAGTGGAAGCAGAGTATTGGAATATTTTTGAGACTGAACTAGATAGATTCCTTTAACAAGGTGGTGGAAGGTTATCAGTGGGTAGGCCCGATTGTGCGGTTGAAATTACAATCATATTAGCCATGATAATATTGAATGGCGGAGCAGGTTCAAGGGCCAAGTGGCTTACTTCTGTTCCTAATTTGCGTTTGTATCTTTTCACTCTTGCTCTAAGGTTTAGCTGAATCCTGTGGATTTTGATGGTCTGGATCATTTCTCAGTTCTGACTCTGAGATGCTATTTTGACATGCAAAGGTGCCCAATCATGGTGTTGGCTGCTGCCTGGAAGCAGGAATGGACTTTAGGATGCAAGCTAAAGGCAGTTAGCAGCATTACTGGATCTGCCATTGTTTTGTAGATTGGAAAAGGCAGAAGAGCAGAAGGCCAACAGCCTCACAGTGTAAACAAGTGCCCAAACACTCATCTATCTAGTATTAAATCAACTCTGCTCAAGCAATGGCAACTTTGCATAAGCGCCTCAGTTTAATTTCTCTTTTGGAATCATGAACCACAATCAACAATGGTTCAACAGTGCTCCTGAGAACTTTGCACTAATGAGTCATAGACCTTTTGTTCTTCCACTTTGCCTTCTTGAAAGATTCCATCTGTCCCACTTCAACCCATTAACAAACGAGCTTAATAGCCAGTTGATTGGTTGCTTGGGGTTCCTCCTGTAGCCTAGTGGTCACTGAACTAGTAACCACAAATCTAGAGCAATGCTCTGCGTCCCTGGCTCAAATCCCATCACTGCTGATGGTTTCAGTAAAAAAAAATCATTCTGTGGCAGGCATTGATGAGTAAAAAAAATGAAAAATCCATTCCCTTGAAAATTGCAGTGTGTTTCTGAGGAGCAGGAAGGCTGACACACCACCCATAAACAGTATTTTCAAAATGCACCTGACCTCTATGGGTGAGTAAGTAACTATTTGTGTGATAGTGGGGGTGGGGGTATAGTAAAATAATAGACATGAATTTTCCTTGATCCAGTTAAAAGGTGATCAAGGTTTGAAGTTGTTTTGGGGAGGTCCACATGAGATCCACAAAATCAACCAAGCAAAAAGTGAATGTAGAAATACAACTGAATTCACCTTTAGAAAAAGCTGGTCTACTATATGGTCTAAACTCTTGTATCTACTTTCTGTTACCTGTCTCTTCAGCGGGAACTTGGAGAGTTTCTGTACTGGTGGTGGGTTCAGGGTTTTCTTTGAGGATGTTCTCATTCTGCACATGATTACTATAATAACAGTCAGAATGATAAGGACACAACCCGTCACATAGATGAGAATGTCAGCATAGACTGAGCCAGAATCATCCTCCTTCTCCAAGTCTTCTGCTGCAGGGGAAATATTGTGAGAAGCAAGTTAAAATACAGGCTTTGTGACTTGTGTGTGCCAACAGATAACAGTCAGGCAGAGAAAGAGAAGAGTCCAATTTCTTTTGTGTGTTTAGCTTCTTTAAGCACGCACAATGTATTCTGACAGGAACTGTCCAAAACTACAACTGCTCCTGTGGACACTTGGCCAAAGGAATAGACCCAAAGAGTTAAAATCCTGTTCAAAAATGTGGATTTCTGTCCTTTTCAACTGAGCATCCTGGCACTATTCATGTTTTCCTAGTCATATTTTGCTGAGGCACAGCCTCACAATGTTAGTTATCATTTTAGTTTCCCACCCAGCAGCTGCTATTCATGTTACCAGGGTATTTTAACTGTGCAGGATTTCATCCAACATTCACCCACTCTGGTGATTAGGATTTGGAACCGTGGGCACTTGCCTTTAACTAAGTTGAGGACTCTGGGATCAGCTGCACCACTGCCGTGAAGGAGGTCAGCTAACTCAGCATCTAATTTAGACCTGCTACATGTGACTCAAAGCCAGCTGCACAGCAGGCCGTTGTTAAGAATCAAATCACTAAGCACAGGGAGTTTACACACTGAACAGAACTGGAAGGTCCCCAGATCTGATTTCTCCTGTTCAGCTGGGCAGTAATCAGGATGTTACAATTGGGAATTCAATTGGGTCAAGGATGGAAAATCTGCCAAGGACCCAAGCTTGCTGTTAATGCAATGAGGAACTTCTGCCGGGTGTTAGTGTGATGTTGGATATGGTTAGGATCTGGCTCAGGTGCTGTTTTAGTGAAATACTGGAGGGGTTATGAATGCAGCCGTGGAAATTTACTTCAACAGTGAGTGAAAGGCTTCAGAAGACGAGGGAGAGATGAAAATTGATTACGAGAAAAGACAGAGGAGGAACCTGATGGAGATGTACAAACTTATGAGTCTTTGATAGGGTAGAAAGAAGTAACTTTTCCCCTTAGAAATGGGGTCAATAATCAGGAGCATAGAATGAAGGTAAGTGGCAGGAAATTTAGAGGGGATTTGAGGAAAGGTTTTTTTTTAGGATGATGGGAATCTGGAACTCTGCCTGAAAGTGTAGTAAAGGAGAGAACCATCACAACATTTAAGAAGCAGATAAATGAAGCATCGTAGTGCACAAGACCAAGGATCAAGTACTGGAAAATAGCTAGGTGCCTGATGGCTGTGCAGACACAATGGGCTGAAGGGCCACTTTGTGTGCTGTAAAACTCTTATAACATGAGAATTATTCTGACTAAATAAACCTTCTTGCAAATTGTGTGGTCAGCCCCAAAATACTTTATCATAGTGTAAGGCTCGAGGCATTGTTTAATTTTCAATGTATGTTGAAGAGAACTCAGTAAACACTAATGTGTTTAACTGAATGGAAATTATCTGTTAATAATGTGACAGGCTTTAAATTAGACCAGCAAAGTGTTAGTGGGGAAAAATATTACCCATGATAAATAGACTATATGTGAATACGTTCCCCTTTAATTATGATCATTTGTGATAGTTTGACACTTCCAAGTGACCACGGAGGCTGGAAGCCTATCTTGTGGAGACGTACAAGATAATGAAGGGGCTGGATAGGGTAGAGATAGAGAGATTCTTTCCTCTTAGAAAGGAAACCAGAACTAGAGGGCATAGCCTCAAAATAAGGTGGGGGGGGCGCAGTTTAGATCGGAGTTGAGGAGGAACTTCTTCACTCAAAGGGTGGTGAATCTCTAGAATTCTCTGCCCATTGAAGTGGTGGAGGCTACCTCGTTGAATATATTTAAGTCACGGGTAGATAGATTTCTGATAGACAAGGGAATTAAGGGTTATGGGGAGAAAGCGGGAAAGTGGAACTGATCCACTTCAGATCAGCCATGATCTTATTGAATGGTGGGACAGGCTCGAAGGGCTAGATGGCCTACTCCTGCTCCTATTTCTTATGGAAGAGTAAGTAATGGGCTAAGTGTGGTGTCGGAAAATAAAAGTAAAGTCGCCAGAGTCCAAGATGACCATAAGCTGCTCTTCCCTTTGAAACAGAGGTGGTGATTTAACCTGATGATCACTACATCTCAGGCAAGGGGCAAGGTTGGGAAGTGGGCCATCATGAATTACCTCAATTAGTACAGAAACTGAACATGCACAATTGGCATCGCTCACTAGCCATCTAGCCAACTGAGTTAAAAGGGTGTGAGGGATAGGTCAGAAAACTACAGGCCACTCAGTCTGACTTCAGAGTTAGGAAATTATTGGAAACAATTCTGAGGGACAGGATAAACTGTCACTTAGAAAAGCACAGATTGATCAAGGATAGTTCCCTTTTGTTAAGGGAAGACTGTGTCTTACTAAACAGAATTTTTTGAGGGACTCAGGAGAATGATGAGGGCAGTGCAGTGGATATCATCTATCTGGATTTCACCAAGGCAGGTGACAAGGTCTCACATGGCAGGTTGGTCAGAAAAGTGAAATCTCTTTGGTTACAGGAGAAGATGGCAGGTAGGATCTAAAATCGGCTTAGTGACAGGAAAAGTTGGGAATGGTCAATGTATGTTTTTGCAAATGGAAAACAGTTTCCAGCGGGGTTCCACAGAGCTGAGCACTGGGGTTCCTTTCTGTTTGTTGTATATATTAATGAGTTAGACTTAAATGTCAGAGGTATGATCGGGAAATTTGCAGATGGCACAAATATTGGCCACGTGGTCCATCGTGAAGAGGATAGCTGTTGACTCCAAAATGATATCAATAGTTTGATCGAGTGGGCAGAGAGATGGGTAATAGAATTCAATCCAGAAAAGTGTAAAGTAATGCATTTGGGGAGGGTAAACAAAGCAAGGGAATAATCAATAAACAGGAAGATATTACGAGGGCTTGAGGAAGTGAGAGGCCTTGGAGTGCATTTCCACAGGTCCCTGGGGGTGACAGGACACGTGGACAAGGTGGTCAAGAAAACACATAGAATGCTTTCCTTTATTGGGTGAGGTGTTGAATACAAAAGCAGGGATGTAATGATGGAACTGTATAAAACGCTGGTAAGGCCACTGCTGGAGTTTTGTGGACAGTTCTGGTTATCACATGAGAGGAAGGGCATAATTACTCAGAGTGCAGAGGAGATCTACAAGAATTTTGGATGAGCTTGAAAATTGCAGCTATAAAGGAGAGATTGGATAGTTAGGGTTGTTTTCTTTAGTTCAGAGGAGGCTGATGAGTGACCTAATTAAGATGTGCAACATTACGAGGGACCGAGACAGGGTAGGCAAGAAAGATATTTTCCCCTAGCTGTGGGGTTAATTGTCAGAAGACACAGGTTTAAGGTGACTGGTAGAAGGATTAGAGGGGACATGAGGAAAAGGTTTTCACACCGAGAGTGGTTGGTGTCTGGGATTCGCTGCGTAAGTTGGTGGATGAGGCTGAATTGCTGAACACATTTAAAACCAACCTGGATCTGCATCTGCCATGCTGTAATCTACAAGGCTATGGACCAGCTACTGGGAAATGGGATTAAAACGAGTGGTTTTGTTTTTGGCCGGCGTAGACATGATGGGCTGAAAAGCTGCTTTCTGCACGGTACCTTTTCCACAGTTTTATCAATTAGAAGCAGGAAAACAAAAGCTTGCTGCTCACTGCCCAAACTTTCACCGTGGATATTTTATTTTCTTGGTGAATAAGCCTATAGAATGTTTAATTTTATTAACTGGCATTTTACTTGCTGTCACATCAGTGTGCCTTGGGTACTTCAGGACTATAAGGAGGGACTAGCCCTGATATGATAAACTATCTCTGGATTGTACTGTCATGGAACCCACACTATAATTAGCGAACAAATCTGGTTGATAAATTGATTGCATTACTATATTTCATTTTACCTCCACTCTTAACCCAATTGAAATGCTCGAGTTTTAGTTTATATTCCGACAGGAACGAGCTGTGCGTGTTAGTATGGGGTGTCACCCATTAATTATTGAAAACAGGCTGGCAAAATCATCGTACTTGAAAAGCATAATCATTTTTCATCATTTTGCATTCAAACAGAAATCTTCACCATCTGGATCCCTTCCCCTCAGAAATGTATGTCCACCTGCTGGTGAACAGGAAGCCTGCCTGGGAGGGATTAGTGAACCCAACATTGAGAGGGAGCTGAATGAGCTTTAAGGGATGGTGTTTTCTCCTCGTGTCCCAGGACAAGGTTCTTGTTTTTACGTTCATTCGTGGGATATGGGTATCGCTGACTGGCTAGTATTTATTGTCCATCCCTCATTGCCCTCCAGTAGCTGCCTTCTTGAAACACTGCAGTCTACGTGCTGGTCCACAATGCCATCAGGGAGGAAATTCCAGAATTATAACTCATGCCGCTCAGGAGGGTGAGCGAATCCCCGCCAGGATCTGAGCTTTAGGCCGTTCAGACTGACACTCGACGGGGAAAGATGCATCAGTGGAGATAAAATTACTGAGCCTGGGTTCCTCAGAAAGTTCACTGTCTCAGTGAAACGGATAGAATTGGGAAATGTTTAACAAAAGATGGATACAGATGGTGAGGCTTCCTGTTTAAAGTAAGTGTGATTAAAAGGACAAAATGCAGAACAGTCTTCCCACTTTGACGAAAGAACCATTACACAATAATCACAAGAGAGAATTTGAAAGAGCAGCAATACCTGGCAGAACGGATAACCATGCAGAGTGATGCGAAAACCCAATAGAATTACCAGCCAAACAGGTATACTCCCCTGCATCCTCAAAAGTAACATTTCGCAAGTACAGAATTTCTATTTCCTTATCCGTTGTGTTAATACCAGCAGTCTACAAAAAAAAAGACACCAAACAGGATAGGAGAAAATGAAGAGAAAGGATACAATAAGGTAGGGTTTGATCATTAAAGGCCCTGCACACCACAGACCTGAAAGCAGGTTCAAGCACATATAGAAGGTTCCATCCTGCTCCAGAATGATTCAATGTGATACACGTTCCTACCTTCGCACCCTGCACATTAGTCAAGAGTTCCCTTCACCAGGCTCTCACTCTCTCTGTCCCATTATTAGGCATGCAAGAGCAAAAACAAGTGTTTGAATTGGAGGGGAAAAATTGACCCACAATACGCTGGATTGCTTCAAAGTCAGGTTTAAATACAAGGTTATTTTTTTTCAGGAATAATCACGTTAATTGGAAGAGGCAAAGAGGGTGAACAAGGACAGCACTGTCAAACAAAACAGCAATGAAAGAGCAGCCAATGGTTATTGAATGTGATAGTCTCTTTTAAATTAGTAGAAATGAGAGAAAATGGGGATAACAACAGGAAAAGTGTGAAAGATGGAACGCAATCCTGTATTGTAGGAATTTTTTCCACAGCAAGGGGAAAGCAGCGTGGGGTTTTCTTTCAATGAGTAGCAGGAAAGAGGAAAGGTTACTAGCGATTGGTTGGCAGCCTGCAGCAGTTGAGTTCAGTAACATACAAGGGATTTTCTTTCTCCATACTGGGCTGGCGATGGTGTCCAGGGGACGGGTGACTGGGGGGTTAAAGGTCACACTTGGGGATTCGAGGCCTGGGACAGAGTTTTGCGTTTACCTGGTTTCGGTTTGTTGACGTACAGCCAGTGCGGTTTTTCAGCCATGCCAACGAAATTGGTGGCTCTACACAGATACTCGCCCTCATCCTGTTCTGTCACATTGTAAAGAATGAGTTTAGCGTCCGCTTCAGCGGTATTACTTATCCACGACTGAAAGAATAGATCACACAGAACAGGTCAGTAGGTTCAGATGCAGCTCCACAGCATGGCTACAGCCAACGGTAGCAGTAGACATTCCCAACTGGGACCACTGGATAGAGGGTGGGTGTTAAAAACAAACTTGGCATTGGACCTCTCTTTTCCCTCTGATCTGCCTGTCCCATTGTTAGATGCACGTTGCCCTCTAAACCACACAGAATCCTGATTGGAAATGTATTGCCGTTCCGTCACTGTTGTTGGCTCAAAATCCTGGAACTCCCTCCCGAACAGCACTGTGGGTGTACCTACACCGCCTGGACTGCAGCTGTTCAAGAATCACCAGCACCTTTCAAGGGCAATTAGGAATGGACAATAAATGTTGGCCCAGCCAGCAGTGCCCATATCCTTTGATCACACTTTTTTAAATGGTAGGTTTGACCTCCTGGCAAACCTTTATTATTAGGCAAGAAGATTTGAAAACTTCCCTCCCTTCTCTTGCAGGGCTGGTGTGAGCGGGTGGGTTACTTTATTTCCTTGCCCACCACAACGCAGATTACCTGTTCACACCAATGAAGGCAGGTGAGCTTTATCCCACCTCACTCCTTCTGGGGTAAACGCAATTGTAAAAGGCATTCTACCTGGAGGTGCCTCTTGTGCTTTGATTAAATATTACAGTAAGAAGTCCCACAACACCAGGTTAAAGCCCAGTGGGTTTATTTGGAATCATGAGCTTTTGGAGCGCTGCTCCTTTATCAGTTGATGAAGGGGTGGGGGGGAGCGCAGGGGAATGACAGAAAACATTAATTTTTAAATCAGCGTAATATATTTGTCACGGACATAAAAGGAGTGACAAGGCTGACAAACACATTGAATACACTTTGGTGTGGTCATGTTATTCATGACTCTAAACCAATACATTAGTAAAATGCTTACCATTATTCAGATTATCTACTCATTGGGCTGTGTGTTGTGTAGAGCCTGGGGTGGCAGGGGAAATTGCTCAATATTTTTAACATGAGCGCCAGGACTCCTGTTTCTGTTCCCATCTGCCATTCTCTAGAAGTGAATCTTCACAACATCAAGCGAGACCCTCAAAGCAAGAGCTGAGCAGGTGGAGCACTTTCCACACGTTCACTACCCCCCCACCCTGTAGCCCTGCCCCATCACTTTCTCCCCTCCCAGTCTCTATTTGTTAATTAGTTTGGGGAATGCCTCCTCTGGAGAGGACGCTATTTATGGGGGGAAGCCAATTGTTTGCAGCAACTGGTCAGTTCTCAGAACCATTCAGTGGTTCCACTCTCTTCGATCCACTTGTTGGGGGGCTATAGCAGTCGGAAGGTAAACTGCACTGTGCAAGCTCACATGACTTTTTAAATTCAGTCTCAGCCTGTGGCTGTTTCAGATAAGATTGACAACTAATGCCCATCCCTGAGGAAGTGATGGCTTGATGGCATTTCAGAGGGCAGTTATGAATTAATCATGTTGGTGTGAAATTAAGTCACATATTGACCAGGGCTCAGTAAGAATAGCAAGTAGGATTTTTTACAACAGTCTGTCAGCTTCAGGGCCACTTTTGCCAATACCATATGTCACATTAAAGTTTAAATTACATGCCTTACATGTAAAAGAACTTGCATTTATATAGCACCTTTCATGATCTCAAGACATCACAAAGGGCTTTACAACTAAAGTAGTACATGGTAAAAGTTATGTTACTTCTACAGTCTAAAAAAATGTGGCGGCCAATTTGCACATAGTCAGGTCCCATAACCAGTAATGTGATAATAACCTGATAATCCTTTTCAGCGATGTTAATGGAGATATAAATATTGATTAGAACTCTCCTGCTCTTCTTCGACCAGTCCCGCGGGAACTGTTGCATCCACCTTAGAGGGGTGATACATCATTTATGGTCTAAACAGCTGAAGTCGGTCTTCAAACTTTGTGCAACCAAAAGCGTAATCAAGAGACACTGCTTTCTTTGCGAGGTGCTTGAGAGAACCTTTCTTGCTTCGGGAATGAGAAGGATTGTCCACGCCACACTGCATCATGAAGCATCTTACAGTATTGTGTATCTATAAATTACTACCACTAAGAACTTTTTCTCAAAGACACAACATCTTTAAGCTGGCATCGACTTGTTTACATAGAAAGTATTGGGCTGATTCCTGAACAATAAGATGCCTGGATTCAGAGGACACAACATCCAATGAATTTGCACGTTACTTCTATTCAAATGCTCCCATGGCTTCATACCTGCTCTATTTGTGTAAATCTTTCCAGTCCCACAGCCCTTTAAGAACTCTGCTTTCCTCCAACACTCATCTGTTTTACACCTTCAACCCACTTCCTCCCTTCAGTCCAGGCCCTAACCTCTGGCATTTCCTTCTTAAAATTTCTACCAAAATTTCGATATGTTGTCTGAATGACAAGCTGCACGAAAAGTACTATTTCAGGCCTGTTTTTATCAGGTAATTTTTTTCTTATCCCTTCTCTTAAAGAGAAAGCTGTTTAGTTCCAAGCCAGTGACCCTTCATTCCTGGCAGGGCTGTTAAATCCACGTGATGCCATTGTTTGCTCTGTGCCTATGTGAAAATCTTCTTTGTGCTCACTGTGCACATTCCACACACATTCTGCTATGTCCCCCGCCCCCACACCCCATGCTTTTTCCCTATTACCTTCTCTGATCCCAGATTTAAGGATAGGCTTTCAACAACACAGCAGCTCAAAGTGGCTCCACTGAATCCACAGACATGAGCATCTCTGCGACCAGCTCAAACAACAGTGGGATAAGCAAAGGTTTAAAATATTTCCTGCTGTTTGCTTTACTAAAATACGGATATAAGAATCATGGTCTCACTGTCAAACTCAGTGTGCATCCAGCTTTTCAAGCTGGGCTTGGTAGGACGCTGGGTAATTTAAAAACAAAATTACATTGATGGGAGAATGTGCAGACAGACTGAATTTTACAGTGCTGGACTGTGTGGTCAGTAAACATCTCACTGTGAGATTGGTGGTCACTTAACACTGCCACCACACTGGGGACAAAACATTAGTGGAGCTAAAATTCAGCAAGACCATTAGTTTATGCTCTTCTGCATATCAAACTGCAATCAAATTTTTGTGATTGGGATGCAGCGTTTTTTCAGTCCTTCTGGGGAATAAGTTTTCTTATTGCTACTCCTAATTGCTATCCTCTGTTCTTGAAGAATCTGTAAATGGAATGACTTTGAATTCTCCACTCCCTTTCCTAAACACTCACTTCTTCTTTGAGGCAAACCTATATGGGTGTGCAAACACATAACAAAAGGATTGTTTGGGTACAAGTCTTTGCTAACTCTGTTGGGTTAGGTAGAGGTGGCATTAGGGAAGCTTATAAGTAGACTCAGCATCCCAGGTTGGGAGAAATTGAAAGCACTCATTCCTGATTGTTATTAGCATCCAGTTCTGTCCTGGCTGAGATCAGCATGGACTATGTGATGAGCTATAGGCCTTTTCCAGTGTTAGTTCAGTGTAACACTGGGTGGTTCATTTACTCACTTGCCCATCAGTAGAACAGTAATTTCATTTTGCCAACACTTTTATTAATTAAGATGCACACCTTTGTGTTTAAATCCTCCCATGGCCTTTTACCTGCCTACCTGTGTAATCTTTTCTGGCCCCATAGCTCCAAGGCTTCTGAACCTCTTGTGCATCTCTAGCCCAGTTCTTCCCTTTAGTCATTCAGAACTTTATCTCTGGAATTCCCTTCTTAAACCACTAAACCTTTCTCTGCTCCTTTAAGACCCCCATAAAAGCCACCTCTTTTTCCCTCCCTTATCTTTACTCGATTATCTCCTCTTTGGCTCCTGTCTGTTAACGTTCCAGTGAAGCATTTTGGGATGTTTCTCGATGTTAAAGGTGCTACAGAAATGCAAGTCATTGTTGAGTCTTTGAATATTTGTGTGTAATAATTACATTTTCACTTTGCGTGTGTGATGCCACTAAGATGGGATTACTGACTGCCACGTTAACCCAACGTACTGCTCAACAATCCTGCTACTTACTTTCAGCACCACGACGTATGGAGCTCCATCTGGCCCCAGTTTGCTGCCATTGACTTCCACGTGTTTCAGCCACTGTATGTGTGGCTGTGCGTCGCTGAAGACTTTGCAATGGAATTCCACATCACTGCCCACAACCACTGACTGGTTCGCAGGCAGTCCCGCCTGAAGAATAGGCCGATGTGGAGACCTTTCTAAAAGTGAAGGAAACATTTTCAGCTTAAAATAAAGGAAGGCCCACAATTTCATCTTGAATTAGCAATAAAAGTGATATTGTTATTATTTATCTGTTATCAGCATTTGAATTAAGCTGCCTTGTGAGCCAGCAGAATTAAGGGAAAGGGTATTGGGTACAAGGAAAGAAAGTCAAGGACTGGAAGGTTTGACAAATGAATGACTTCCTCTTGTCCTTGTATGTGAATACTACCGGCAGCTTTATCACGAGTATGGAAGTAGAAAGGCCATTTGATTCCCTCCACATATTATACTGCCACATCATAAATCCTACCCAATTCATGTGGATCTTGAGGAAGGCAATCAACTTCAGGTAAATTTGAAGAAAATGAAATTCTTGTGAACACTTTTCTTGCTCAACAAAACACCAGGCTGTTGATCTAATTGATACCAAACACTACAACACGGAATTATCCTGAGCTGCAGCATTAAAGAGAATAAAACACCAATCTATAGCAGCAGAGAGGCATCTGCACACTCAGTGTGGGCTGTCATGGAGACTGACAAAAGTAAGACCCAACAAAAGCAAATCTACTACTGGCATGACATAGATAATGCAGCAAAAGGATGGTGAGCCGAGCCCTTTAAATATTTGTTGTAAACACTGAATGGGAATGAGTTTATTAGCAACAAAGATGACCTTGAATTAAAAATGCAATTAATTGTATCTCATACCACTGCAACCAACTGACTGTGACAGTTCATTTTAAAACCTACACTTCAAATCAGCTTTTACTGTGTCTAACCACACAATCTTCTCCTCACTGTTCACAGAGTAACTGTAGTCTTTAATTAAGCTATGACAGGGATAATAGATTAGGAAGCTGAGATTTCTTGGGACTGAGCACAACTCCTGGTGTTGGTATGAGGGCCTTCAATGATCCACTAAGATGCTATATTATTCTTAAACTTTATAAACATAAAAGTTGATGTACTTGTACGAAGTTTAGAATATTCGCTATTCTGTCTGGGAAATCTGGAGGAGTCTCATGGGCCACACATTCTCTTTCTATTTTCCCAATGTTAACGAGAGACTGAATAAGCATGTCAGAAAAAAAAACACAGCTAAAATAACAAGGCTTTCCCCCTTGGCGGCTCATTTGGTAAAAGGCTCACCACCACCTTCACAAGGGCCATTAGGGTTGGGTCTTAACAGTGAGGTCCATATCCCACTGATGAATGAATGAAAGACTGCAACATGGTCCTGAGCCCTGGATACAAAAGGTGGGCCTTGAAGGTACTCACTCATTATTGTTACACAATGATCACAGAATCACTGAATCCCTATGCTACAGAAAGAGGCCATTCATCCCTTCAAGTCACCACCGATTCTCTAACAGAGTAACTTACTCAGGTCCTCTTCCCCAACCCTATCCCTCAGAACCATCAGAAAAAAATGTTACAGCCTGGCTTCCATTATCTTATTCTTCAGGCGGCACAGTGGTTAGCACAGTGGTTAGCACTGCTGCCTCAAGCACCAAGGATCAGGGTTCAACTCCCAGCTTGGGTCACTGTCTGTGTGGAGTCTGCACGTTCTCCCCATATCTGCGTGGGTTTCCTCCCACATTCTGAAAGGTGTGATGGTTAGATGAATTGGCCATGCTAAATTCTCCCCCAGTGTATCCAAACAGGTGCTGGAGTGTGGTGACTAGGATAATTTCACAGTAACTTCATTGCAGTGTTAATGTAAGCCTTACTTGTGACACAAATAAATAAACTTTAACACTTCACCCACTTTTTATTGATACCTGGGGTAGAATTCCATAGCTGTCAGTTATCACCCTCTGACACATCCACCTCTCCCAACAGGTGAGTGCCTTGACATTGAAGCCTGGATTTTCAGTTGCTCTTACTTGAATGCTGCTGTAGCCCATTTGCTTTAATTGGGTCACCACTGGCACTGAGCTTTGCCAATTGGAAGACCTTGGTTTTGAATTCTTGTACCCTAACCAACCATCTGACCTGATCCCATCTGCCCCTCGAGGGGCTGCTGTTTTGAGTAACAGTCCTGGATGATTTTCATTCCTCAATGCAGGCCTGAGCCTTGCTTGAAATCAACTAACTTGGCACAAACCAAGAACTGAGTAAGGCACCGACTGGGAGATTTGTATACTGAGCAGGTGACATGGCTGAAGATCTTTTTGATAACACTGCCTTGTTACGGAGTCTCAGCCGGTGGCACCCAACTTTGTGTGTTACAATGTTGTGAGTAGAGGTTCCACTTCAGAGAGCTGAACACAAGCTCTCGGCAGAGACCACACAGAGAATGCTGCACTATTGGAGTTGCCTTCTTTCTCATGAGAGAAATAAGGACACAGAAGCCCCTCCTCCCACCCCCCGCTCCGTGTCCTGGTCAATATTTAATCACTAAAACAGAGTATCTGGTCATTAACACATTGCTGTTTGTAGGAGCTTATCAAGTGTAAATTCACCATCCCATTTCCTACATTACAACAGTCGCAACACTTCAATGGCTGTAAAAGTTTTGGCACGTCCAGTAGGCATGAAAGATCGTACGTAAACGCCAGACTTTCTTTCTCTGATGACCGACATTGTAGAAGTTGATCTAGGACTGCATGATTCAAGAAGGCAGCGCACTACCACTTTCTCAAGGGCAACTAGGGATGGGCAATAAATGCTGGCCAGCCAGTGCCCCATGAATGAATAGCTTTGATACTTCATACAACATCTGGATTTCACTGATGACTATGGATCAGTGAATAGTAAATTCAATTTTTAAAATATGTCAACAAAAGTTGACTATAACCTTCAGAAAGAGCAATAAATCAGCTTTAAATTAAAGCAATCCTTTCACCCCTTATTTAATATTTAATATTCTCCATGCAGTAAACAGGTTAACCTTGAGGCTTGTTTGAATGCACAATAACATCTTACTAAAGGTGATCTTATTTCAATCCCTAATCAATACGAGATACAAAGCTACTGACTCTTCAGCAATTTATTATCCAATCCCTAAAGAGTTTTACAATTGGATTTTCTATAATTGCCTTTAAGTGTATTAGAAATCATTGTTATTACAGACAAAAGTAATTAGGGATTTTTTTTCAATAATAATAAATTGTTATAATTTAAAGCCACTACTTTCATCTTTTATTCCAATCTTTAAGTACCTCTCAGGTTCAGAGGGTTAGAAAAAGTCCATTCCTTCACAAACCATATATTGTTTCTCTGTTATGGTCTCATTTCATCCATTTAATGTCCCGTGGGGTAGTTCTGAATAAATACTCCCAGCTTCCCCAAGGTAATCAAGCTAAACTCCAGATTATTCATTCAGCTCAGTCACTCAATCCCAATGGACTGCTGCCTTCCACAGCCACTGCCCTCCCACCCATCCTCAATCTTCTCAGGAGTTTCCTCCTCCTATAGCCCCAGCATTGTTCACATCTCAATATTTCTCCAGCCCCTTTTTAAAGGAATTCACAGTGGCTGCTGTGTTTTTCAGAAGTTTGTTTTTCTTGCCTTGCCTCTGCCAGGATCACGTGCTCACTGGTCTCCAGACAGAGGTTAAGGTTGACTTGAGCTTGAGATTTCAGTCTTTGGGAGCAATTTGGACTTTGGGCGTAAATATCAGATGTCAATGACTAAACCACCCATTTCACATCTCTTTTAATTAAGCAGCAGCAAGCCATTTACTCCAGAAAATCTCATTCAACAAAATAAGAATGTGTGGTGGATCTCAGGTGCAACCCTATAGTCTATCATCAAGTACCTCCCCCTTGTAAGCCCAGAGGATGCAACTTCCATTCTGTACTCAGACCAAAGAACAGTACAGCACAGGATCAGGCTCTTTGGCACCAAACCTGCATTGACACACAACGCCTTTCTAAAGGCCTTCTTCCTCTATGTGGTCCGCGTTCCTCTATTCCCTACCTATTCATGTATTTTTTTCTATTGTATCTGCTTCTATCACCTTCTATGGCAGAACATTCCAGGTACTTACCACCCTCCGTAAAAAAAAACTTGCCTCTCACGTCTCCTTTAAACTTTCACCCTGTTACCTTAAACCTATGTCCCCTAGTAATTGACACTTCCACCCTGGAAAAGGACCCTGACTATCCATTCCATCCACGCCTCTCATAATTTTATAAACTTCTATCAGGTGGGCCCTGAGCCTCTGATGTTCAAGTGAAAACAAACCAAATTTGTTCCGATAGCTCATATTGTCAAGACCAGGCAACATCCTGGTAAACCTTTTCTGTGCCTTGTACCCTTGTACGTCTCAGCGAGGTGCTACAAAAAACCTCAGCACCTCTGGTTTTAAGAAATCAATCACAGTTCCCTATTCTGATTATTATAAATTCATCCCTCCTGAAGTTTCAGAATGGACCAGCTGAAGACAGCGTTGAGCAAGGCTGTGATGTTTTCCTCGGTAAGATTCAGGACCAGCTTGGTGAAGTACTGTAGGCCAATCAGCACCAGTCAAACCATAGCCCAATGAGGGAGTCAATGCCTCAAGGAAGGATGGCTGAGTAAACAAAGAATCTTACTTCATCACATTCTAAGGGTATCCCCAGAGCACTTCACCATCAATGGGTTTCTCCCGCCCTATAAAGACATAGACACTGCAGCTAATCCGTGCATAGGATCCCAGTAGCAGCAATGGATGAATTACTAGCCCATGTGTTTTTGGGCCAGTGGTGATAAAGGGCAAGCTGTTCTTATGACAGTGTCATATGATCAGTTTTGCCCACCTGAACAGGGAGGTGAGACCTTATCTGAAATGACAGCGTTTCTTAAGAAACAACAGGCTACGGTTCAGGAGTGTCAACCTGGGCAATGCCCTCAAGGCTGGGACATGAGCTTGAAACCATCACCTCTAACTGACGCATTATCAATATCACATTGTGGCTTCAGCCTGTATTTGTGAAGAGTCATCTTACCGAGTACATCCAGCTGGTAGGTGTGGCTAATGCTGCCATATTTGTTCTCAACTACACATGTGTAATTGCCACGGTCTGACGGAACTACACTCTCCATCACCAAACTCCACTGCTGGTGTCGCAACTAGAGGAAGAAATCAAATAGAAGATAGTGACCAGTTTTATTCCAGGGCTCTACTTCCTGCTGGCATTAGAATACGAGCCTTAAGATGCCTTTCCAGGAGTAGCAGGAACAGAAATGATCCCTGGCCAGGTCACCCACTGGCGAATCAGCTGACTGCCGATTGGTACCGCATTGGGTGAAATGCTGTGCAGCTCACAATGCTGATGCAGACTGGCTTCTCCCCCCACCCACAGGTAACACTTGGAAAAGACCTGTTTATTCCCACCCTTTGTTTCTTGTCTGTCAGCCAGTTTTCTATCCATCTCAATTCACTACCCCCCAATCCCACCTGCTTTAATTTCACACACCAATCTCTCATTTGGGACCTTGTCTAATGGAAGTCTAATGGGATGAGACTACAATGGGATGATGGAAGAGTTGGCTAAGGTAGACTGGGAGCAAAAACTTTATGGTGGGAGAACTGAGGACTTTCAAAGCAATTATTCAAAACTTTAGGATCATTTGGACTCAAAACATCAGTTCTTTTCTCTCCTTACAGATGCTGCCAGGCCTGCTGAGATTTTCCAGCATTTTTTCTTTTGGTTTTGGTTTCCAGCATAGGAGCAGCATAGTGGCGAGGGAGGGCATGGTGGCACACTGATTAGCACTGCTGCCTCACAGTGCCAGGGACCCGGGTTCGATTCTCAGCTTAGGTCGCTGTACGAGTGGAGATTGCACATTCTCCCCGTGTCTGCACGGGTTTCCTCCGGGTGTTCTGCTTTCCTCCCACAGTCTGAAAGGCATGCTGGTTAGGTGCATTTACCCAATCAGGTGACATGGGGAAGTTCACAGTAACTTCATTGCAGTGTTAATGTAAGCCTTATTTGTGACTAATAAATAAACTTTAACTTTAATTTGCTTTTATACATCACTCTCCATCTTGATGAAGAATTCTATCTTAATATGGGCACTCATCCCCAAGGGGTCTCACACAACTAGACTGCCAATGACGCCTTTCTCATTACACAATACCCAGTGTAGGATGGCCCGTTTGCTGTTGGTTCCTGATTGTATTGTTCCAGAAAACCATCCTGTAACCATTCCAGGAATTCCTCTTGTTAATAATCTGATTTGCCTAATCTATATGCAGATTAAAATCACCCATAAATACAGCTGTTCCTTTGTCAGCCTTGTCTTTAACTTGTTGTTTAATGTCATTTCCAACATGAATACTACAGTTTGGGGTTTGTACACAACTCCCACTATCCCATTGGTGTTTATCAGCTTTACCCATACAGATTCCCCACCTTTGGAGCTAATGTCTTTCCTCACTGTTGCGTTAATTTCCTCTTTAATCAGCAATACAACTCCACCACTATTCCCCTTTTTATCTGTCCTTCATAAGTATTAAATACCCCTGGATGTTCACTTCCCAGTCCCGGTCACTCTGCAACCATGTCTCCGTAATCTGGCTATATCATACCCATTTACATCTATCTGTGCATTTAATTCATCCACTTTATTGAAATGCTCCACGCGTTATGGCACAAAGCCCTAACTTAAGGCTTGTCCTTTTGACTTTCCTTGTCCCATGTCCAATATTTTTTACTGTGGCCCTGTTTGATTCTTGCCCTTGGTTTCACTACCACTTTCCTTATTCCCTTTCTGTCTTTTGTTCTTATCCTTGTTTTTCCCTCCTCTGGCTCCTTGCATAGTTCCCATCCTCCTGCCATTTTAGTTTAAACCCCCCCCCCCCCCCAACAGCCACTTTAGCAAATACCCCATAGGACATCAGTCCCGGTCCTGCCCAGGTGTAACCCATCCAGTTTGTACTGGTCCCACCTCCCCCAGAACCAGTCCCAATATTCCAGCAATCTGAAACCTTACTCCTCACATCATTTCTTCAGCTACGTGTTTGCCTGATATATCTGCTCTGACTAGCACTTGTCCCTGGTAGTAGTCCTGAGATCACTATCTTACAACTTATTTCTGAAATCCCCATGTTCTGCTTTCAGGACCTCCATCCATTTTTTTTTAATCTAAGTGGTATGGACCAATGTGTGTCACAACCACAGGCTGTGGAAGACCTTATCTGATGTTTGTAAAGTAGTTGCTGCCCCATCACCAGCTGTATATGCTGATGGGCTCTGTCTGTGGCAGGCTGCCTTGCCTCTTCTGAAGCAGCTCCAATGTCTGGTTTCACCCTGGATACATCCCCTTACCCAGCCCACCAGTTGTGACAATCCTGCTGGCAACAGGCCCCAAGGCCAAGTTAAGAGCTGCAAAAGCATGAAGGTCATCACAAATCGTTTTGTTTAGAGGATTGCGCTGTGGGCCTGGAATGACCTAACTAATGTAATCCTTTGCCCTCTGGCACGGTTTGTCACATGAACAAACACGACCCTGCCAAGGAGTGGAGAGGCACTGCAGCCAGTTTAAAGTTGACAATCCAAGGCCATTTAGGAGTAACGACTCACCTTGATACCCCCAATGCGGTGTTCACCCTTAAACTCTTTGCCGTTCTTCAACCAGTGGATTGTTGGAGTAGGATTTCCAGCAGCTGGGCATCGGAAGCGAACAGTGTTTGCGGCTGGTACTGCATGAAGCCTTTTCTCCATCCGGTCGGGACGGGCCCAGTACGGAGCTCCTGAAAACACCAATAAATAAGAAAGGTGATGCTTTGTCTCACTGACTGACACAACACAGTAACACGGCTCCCAGTTATACTGCCCGCTCGGCTTGAATCTCAAAGAAGGTGCCGCTGAAGGCTTTCCTTGGCAGCCTTAATTCCCAGAGTCAACTACTCCAGCTCTCTCTCTCTCTCCCTCTCTCTCGAGTTCTACACTGTGTAAGCTATAACCCATCCTCAGATTTGCTACCTGCACTAAATCTCACACTGCCCTGGTTCTATGGAGGCATCCTTTGTCACCAGTGCATCGAATCCTTGGAGGCCTTGTCCCATTCAAACCTCTTTCAGCCGGAGATCTCACCCTTTGGTCCATTGACTCTGACCTCCCATGCACCCCACATCCTCTCTACTATCGGTGATAGAATCTTCAATCGCCTAAGTCCTATTCTCCCTAAATGTCTTATAACCTCCCATGCTTCAACCAAAAGGTCCCTCACAAGCCCATATTTGCTGTCATTCTGCTGGATTCTCCTCTATAAAGAACCATGAGTCATTCTGTACTTTAAAAGGTATTACAGAAATTACATTTTTTACTTTTCAAAACACTGTAGAGTTGCCACATTGATGCCTTGGAACGGGTATAGAAGGGATTTAGCAGAATGATAGCAAGTCCAAGGACCTTCAGTGAGACACTCTCAATATCTATCTATTCACTTGTATCTTTGGTCACTTCTCCTTGCTCCCCTACTTATGTTTGGGCATCATTCCTTCTCTCTGCTAAATATGATGGTGAAATAGAAGTGCAAGCTTATTGTTGCTTAAAATAGAGACTGCTTCACACTGCAAAACTTTCGTTCAATCACACTTCAGAAGCACAACTGTTGGACAGGACACTTAAAGGCACTCCTTAAAGCTTCTGACAGTTCCATTTGGAAATAATTTTCCAATTCTTATCCCGTATCAATGATCAAAACAGCCTAACTACAGCAGGGGAACTGCTGCACTGGGACCTGCAACATTAAAGAATGATTCTCAGAAAAAGCTTGGAACCAAATGATCGTTGTGGGTGTCTTGAGTGAGCAATTACAATGGAGAAAGAAAGTGATTGCTGACAGGAAGCACAATAGCTCCTAGCTCCAATCGGCCATCTGATCACGAACTAACAGAACAATAGGTTTCAAACAGTTTGGGTAGGGCTAACACATTAAGTGTTTAAAACAACTGGAACGTAGGATGGAATTTTACAGCCATGTCACAGTGAGGGGGTGGGTGGGGGGAAAGGTGGGCAGTGAAATGCAAAGGAGTCATCCAAAAAATTTCTCCCATAATCATATGTCACTGATTGTGATTCCCCTGTTATCAAATAACCTTGTATGTGGGAAGTGCTCGCAGCATTCGAATCACTTCTACATCATGCAGTGGAGATCCTCAGGAGACAGAGAGAAAAATTTGGAGATAGGAAAATGACCACATTTGCAGAGTGTGGACTCAGCCGATAACAAGGCTTGTGAATATTGTTTTAGGTAGCTTATTCAGATGGCATTAAAAATTCCATCCATATTCTGAGCTAATTGTGCGGAGTTCACTTCGTTGAGTTCAGGACAAGGAATAAGTGCGAACGCAGCTCAAAGAGACAAGCCTTTTAAAGCTAGACTCTGTCAAACAAAACATGCAGCAATGGTCACTGCAGTGGTTACATCTCTGGACAGCTAAATCTGCTCACATCCAGATTATAACCAGGAACATATTTGCATGTGATACAAACCTCCATTATGATATCATTGTGTGCAGGTTCTAATAACCTCATCAAGCTATATTGAACCTTTCCAAAGTTTTGTAGACTTTTAATAAACCATGAGCTTTTAAAACAAAGAAATAACTTAAATGACTCTACTCCGAAACGATTAATCCTTTCTCTGCCTCTATCCCCACACCAAATTGTTTGACTGAGCTTCTGCAGTCTCAATATCCAATTACACACTGCGTTTGCATTATTCGGCTTACAATTGTGGTGTGATCATCCTGAATATCATAATTGCTTGCTCCTGTGTCTCTATTAGTATGTGAAGGGTTGTTGGATGAGGAGAGAGGGTGGGATGTGGGGTGGGGGGAGGTGAAGATTCCTGTCTCACATCCCAGGCAACACTTCGCACACTGTTTTCCTGTCATATAACGCTGGGGTTCATCATTTCTCACCCAGCAATGGAACGGCAATGTTAAACTAATTTACTTTCCCAGCAGTGCAAGCTTAATCAAAGCTCTCTGCCACAGGCCAATGCTGGGTCACAGCAGTTCTCACCGTTAACCTTCACAAGAGAGTCGAACCAATAATGCAGGCCATTTATTTCCCTCTGGCACTTGGTAGATATTGGCTGACAGATTTGCAGTGAGGGTGATGTTTCTCCACAGACAGATATGGCCAAGAACATTGTCTTCCTGACCTCAAGGCTGACAAGAGAACTCATTGACTGCCAACTCGAAGTGATTTAATTTCACTGAACAAAACTATTTATGAGGCCGTGGGGAACAAGGTTATGGGCTGTGGGAAAAGACTACATCAGCCCTGAATCAGAGGTGTGCACATGTTTAATTGAGTGCTTACTGTAAGATTCATTTGCATGTGTCACAGAGGATTTGAAGATGAATTGTGGCAAACTGCCTAAAATAACTTATTGGGCCAATGATTATGACCCATGCTCCCAACTCAGTTGCTGCTTCCAAATTTCAATGTTTTGAATAAGAGAAACAGGCTGCTCAGAGATGCTGCTGCAATACCACTTCACTCATCGCATTGTGGACGCTTTCCCATAATACAGGTCATGTATAGTATTCCTGCTGCTGTGTGAAAGGAGTACTGTAGTGTTTTGGGATATCTGTGCATGCAAGAACATGTGGAATACTCAACAAGTTCTTCAAAATAAATGAGGCTAACTTAGCAAGATTTCTTCAAGTTATGCTTGTATCAACTTGAGACAAGTATTTTTTTCCAAAACACAACAACCATACTATCGAAGTAATTTCAAACATCAAATCCATTTCAGTTTTCTCTTGAAATCTCATGGTATGTTATTTTATCCCATTCTACATTACAAATTAATAGAATCTATGATTCTATTACAAAGCAGCTTGTTTTGTATCAATTTTCAGTGATTATGGTAGAATGGGCTTGAGTGCTGCATTCTGGTACCAGCCTTTCCCCAGCTTGCTTTGAATGCTGCAGAACTATCTTCGCAACCTCTCAGAAACGGAAACTAGAAGCAGGAGGAGGCCATTCAGCCCTTCAAGCCTGCTCCACCATTCATTTTGATCATGGCTGATCACTGAATTCAATATCCTGTCCCTGTCCACCCCAAAATACCCCTTGATCCCTTTAGCCCCAAGAACTATATCTAATTTCTTCTTGAAATCAGACGATACTTTGGCCTCAACTACATTCTCTGGTAGTGAATTCCACACATTCACCACCCTCTGGGTGAAGAGATTTCTCCTCACCTCAATTCTAAAAGGTTTACCTCTTATCCTCAATCATGACCCCTGGTCCCAGACTCCCCATCATTGGAAACATTCTTTCTGGATATAGCCTATCTAACCCTGTTAGCTTCTAAGAGATCCCCTCTCATTCTTCTAAACTCCAGTGAATATAATCCTAACTGACTTAGTCTCTCCTCATGACAGATTTGCCATCCCAGGAATCAGTCTGGTAAACTCTCACCATACTCCCTCTATAGCCAGGACATCCTTCCTCAGATAAGGACACCAAAACTGCACCCAATACTCCAAATGTGGCCTCACCAACGTCCTATACAATTGCAGCAAAATATCCCTATCCCTATTCAAATCCTCTCGTTATGGAGGCCAACATATCAACTGCCTACTGTACCTGCGACTGATGCACAAAAACTCCAAGGTCTCGCTGAGTTTCCAACTCTCTCAATTTACATTCATTCAGGTAATAATCTGTCTTCCTATTTTTTCTAAGTGGATAACCTCACATTTATCCACATTATACCGTATCTGTCATGCAGGTGCCCACACACTCAGCCTGTCCAAATCATACTGAAGGATCTCTGCATCCTTCTCACAGCTCACCCTCCCATCCAACTTTGTATCATCTGCAAATTTGGAGATAATGTATTCTGTTCCCTCTTCCAAATCATTAATATATAATGTGAACAGTTGAGATCCTAGCAGAATGCAGAAACCCATTAGTGACAGACTGCCAATCAGAAAAGGACTCATTTATACTAATTCTTGGCTTCCTTTCTGCTAACCAGCTTTCTATCCATCTCAAGACATTGTATGCAATCCTATGTGCTTTAAATTTACATAGCAGTCTGTTATGTGATCCCTTTATTGCCTCTGATTTGCCATGTTACTTATCCAACAGTTGGAATTGGATGAAAAGCTTTTTCCTCCAACTAAATACTGGGAAAACCAAAGGTCTCTGTCAGAAACTCTACTCCTTAAGCACTGGCTCCTTCCCTTTAGACATTCTCTGCAGCTGAACCAAACTGCTCCTCAGAACATTGGATCCAAGTTGTCATTGTGGCAACCCCTGCTCACAGTCATGTCATCTTATTTGACTCTGAGCTTAGCTTTGAACCCAGTATCTGCACCATCACAAAGACCTCCTCTTACTTCCATCTCTGATACATAGACCATTTCCAACCCTGCCTGGGCTCACTGGCTCCTGAAAACCTCAACAAAGGGTACAAGACCACTCAGTGTAGCAGCTACCTATAAATAAGAGCCACTATTCTGGATCCCATCTCCAGGCTTGCAGCTTTCTGTGTAACAGTGTTGATTAGCTCATGTTTCTAAACAACCACAAGTGATCTGTTAACTAGTTGTTGATTTGCTATTGCTACCAGATGTGGCAATCATTAAAATAGATAACAGAGAGACCAAGAGATGGCAATATAAGAATCAGTGTGTTTATAAATAATACGTGAAGCCTGCTCACTGCCAACTGAGTTGAAACCCTTTCTGACACAATTCTCTGAATTATTCCAGTGGATTCCACACATTCCCTTACAGTGATTTTCACACGTTGGGTCCACAGCCAAGTTTTCATCAGGAACCATTTACAGTGCACTCTGGTTTTCTAATTGCAAAAATTTCCTCTACCAGACCACTGAACTCTTACAGTGTAACTACTACAAACTTCAGGATTAAACAATGAAATGGACAAAGGCCAACCATGGAGGCTGGGGGTGATGCTGCTGAGAGCTGAGGCAGGGAACTGGGAGTTTGGGGTTATTAACAGTTGGGAGGACAGGCTGGAAGGGGACAAACTCTGGACAGTTAAGTATTATCGTAGAGTCACAGGAACCTGTGACCTGCTCCAGACATTTGTTACACTTTACATTCCTCCTGCACTTCATATCTCTGTGAAGAGGAATTTTTAAGCTATATTCACAAGTGTACAATTCTAGAGGCATGTTTCATGATTTCAGTTCATACCCAACTGCTTACATTCTTGACATAAATTGTAATGTAGAAAAGAGTGTGGCCAATTCAGGCACAGCAAGATCCCACAAATAGCAAAAGAAAACTGACCCTTCTTTGATGATATTGGCCAAGAAGTGGGAACGGCAGAAAGTACCCGGTTCTGGGATCTTTCATATCGGTGTTAAAAGCCAAAGAGGTGGCCAAAGAGTCAGCTTAAATAGGGCAAATAAATATTGTATTTGAAACAGAACAAAATTAAGACTAAAATTTGGCACAAATTGCTTCAGAGATGAAAATGAAACTGAATCAGACCCCAGCAGGAGGCACTGCAGAGAGGGGAGACTCTCTTTGATAATAGGACAGTAGACCCCTTCTATTAAGTCTATCTATGTGAGAGCGAGAAAGGTTAAAGATTACCCAGGTGCCATTTCGAGTGAAATCATTCCCTGGACATTCCATGAAATCCAAAATGTAAGAAATCTTCCTGAAGTTCACACTCTCACTGCACATGGCCACTCAGGAAAATCATTTCCCAAAATCTCTAGTAAAAAGGTTAAATAATTTGCCACAGCAACAGATGCAAAATTCTCAGAGCATCTGGCTGATGCATTTGTTACTAACTTCAACCCCATGGCAATGGTCATGTAGACAGTATACGTGTGTTCTGAGTGATGCTTTTCTATTGCTGAGATTGTGGCATATCAAAGTGTTCGAACCAGACACTACTAGATGATTATTCTGTATTACTCTCCCACCCTCCCTTTGCCTTGAACATACCCAGTTAAATAACACAGTTGATGGTTAGATATTCAATTTGATTAACAGGACTGGGACCTCATTTAACAAATTGGTGCTTACCACAAGTTGTGCAGTAGACAGAATCTGCACTAATTATGTAATTTGCTCAGCTGATGACTGTGAGTGCACAGCCAGATTTAATTAGAGATCAAATTGCCTCTCATAAAGGCATATTGCTCAGAGTCCACAAGGAGCTTGTGTAAACAGAGATATTTACCAAAAGTGAAGCATTGTTTTTATTTGACTTAAATGTGATTGCCAGAAAAACATAATTATCCTTCAGTTGAAGGAAAGTATTAAGCTTTTACCAGAGTTCCATTAACACTGACCCTGAGAGCACATTCTTCAATTGATGAGAGAGAATACAGGCGCAGAACAAGGAAACAAGTTAGAAGTTAACTATTCCTCTGACCATCCAAAAGATGAGCAGATACTAGGTGGATGACGGTGGCCAGTGCCAACAGTGGGGAAAATCCTGTACAGACACTGAAGCAAGTGTTTGGGAAGTCCATTATAAATGCCAAGGCATTTTCATTACAAGATATGTATTGTGATGTAACTGACAGCAGTGCCTGTGAAATGATGATAAAGCTGTTATGTAAGCGGACACAACATAAGTGGCCTCTCAGATGCCCAACCACTCCCTGCACCACATCCTCCTTCCCCAAAACATCACCCATTGCTGTAGTACTGCTAAGCCCCTAATCCACACCTTCATTGTCTCAAGTGTTGGCTTCCCCCTCTCCCCAAGTTCTTCTTGTCAGCCTTCTGTCTCCACAACTCATTCAGAATTCCTGACAGCTCCCACCTTCATCCAATCATCTACTATACTCCGATCAGTACAGTGTTACCAAGCTGAATTATCTCTATGGTCCACAAAACTAAATTCACAATCCTGATCCATGGACCCTACTGCAATGATTACCTGTCTCCAGTTATTTGTCCCACTAAACATCCTTCATTTATTAGACACAAAATTATTCCTTACTCGTTGGTTAAATAAATGGCCTACATCTGCTGGAACTCTCTATCCATAGTTATCTGCTTTACCATATTCCTCCCTGATTTTAACAACCTTCTAAGAATCATACCCTTCACCTATATCTTTGCTGCTCTTCCAATACCTCTTGGCCCCCCCTGCAGTTTGCGGGACACAATTTGCATTAATATGGCACTTTGCACGGTCTCCCAAAGTGCTGCACAACCAATTAACTACAATTAATATGTAGACACTATAGTAGCCAAATTGAGAACTGCCAGCTTCCAATAAAGCACAGACATTGATTGTTGATTTGCAAGCAGCTAGAAAAAACTTCCCATAGTCGAGCAGGTTAAATTTGTAAACAGCAGCAAAAATAACATGCACCTGAATGAAGATTACCATTAGGTCCCCTGCTTCCTTTTTATATATTTTATTTCTCATCAATGTTACAGCTTAAACCACCTCAACTCCACAACTGGAATTTGTTTTCCTACACGCACAATGGGAAATATTGATGTGCATTCAAATCAAGTCTAACAGGCTGAGGAATGGATGTTTTGTTGTGAGGACTGGATTTGTTTGGACTGGATTAGTGGTCGCCTTGCTTCCTAACGCAACAAATTGGCTCTAGTTTATACTAATCCCTTCTTTCAATGCCGATATCCTGTGACAGAGTCAGGGATGGCCACAAGGCAGATTTCTGTCTGGGATTAAACATTACGCAACAACAGCACATTTTCTACAAACTCTGCACTCAGTTACAGGCAGTGTGTTACGTTTCTGGCAACCTGTACAGACTAGGTCATCCTTAGCACTAAATGAGCAGAACTGTGCACCAAAGTACTCAGCATGTCTCTGCCTGCTGTACTGGCTGTGTAAATGTCATTCCCGCTGTGGTGTCTACATTAACATTGCAATGTATGCATCATGTACCATTTGGAAAGGGGTACGGCAAGTTGAAATTAAATGATGCAACATGTGCAACTAGCACATGGAACTCCTTTTCCACTACTAAAATGTAAAGAACATAGAGAGCACTGCTCAGATTTTGTTAGCTTGGATATGGCTCAACAAGCAACTGGCTACCTCAAGGGCAATATTTTTTTAAATTTTAGTTTGGATGTGCAATCAGGAAGAGCAGAAATATTCATCACGCTACCACATCACACCCGACAGCCGCTGGCAGCCATGACTGCCACCTTCCCCATTCTCCTCCCAGCACCCAACAACACTTACTTAAGGTTCTTACTTGCCAAGCCTGAAATTTGACATTGCAGAAGTAGTGATCTGTACGTAGAGGCTTCTGAGGCACTGGTTGAGCAATGTGAAGAGGCCCAATTTTGGTTTAACCTTGGGATTGCTGGTTCAGGTGTGCCACTGACCGATACATGGCCTTTTATGTATGACACTGAATCATAGAATCCCTACAGTGCAGAAGGAGGCCATTCAGCCCATTGAGTCTGCACTGACCACAACCCCACCCAGGCCCAACTCCCGCAACCCCCACATATTTACCCCGTTAGTCCCCTAACACTAGGGTCAATTCAGCACGGCCAATCAACCTCACCCACACATCTCTGGACTGTGGGAGGAAACTGGAGCACCTGGAGGAAACCCAGGCACACAGAGGAAGAATGTGCAAACTCCACACAGGCAGTGACCCGAGGCTGGAATTGAACCTGGGTCCCTGGCGCTGTGAGGAGGCAGCAGTGCTAACCATTGTGCTGCCCTGAATGCCCATGAATATTTCATGCAGATGTATTCATCGTATTCTTAGCCAGAATTTCAATGCAATCTTGGAACCCTCCTCAACACCAGATCCAATGTTTCTTTGTAATTGTAAACATGCGATCTTACCCCCTCTCTATTTATCGTTACTGCGAGGGCCAATAAAATAAGAAAGGCCTAGCTCCTGTGTAAATGAGTTGCTCTATAATCCACTAATGTGGTCCTGAGATTGCTGGTCCACCATCACCAGCTCATTCACATTGCAAACAAGGCAGTGCTCAAGTGGCGCATGCCATTGAAAACAGAAGTTTTGGCTAAGGGTTGGCGCCAGTGCCTTACCCGTTGGCACCATGCACACAGAGTTGTGAGCCGTGAAGTGTCCCCATGGTGGTCTCCACATGGGCCAGTGGGAGTGTCAGCTGAGAGCAGCTACTTTAACCCAGCTCCTGCTGTCTTTGTGAAATGGGATCGCCCACTGTAAACAATTGGCCGACAGCACAGGAGATTTTCCCAGCCTCAAGATGGTTTGCTGTCTGTGGAACACCCTTTCTAAGAAGTGGAGAACTGCTGAGATCTTGAAGGGCTTGGGTTTGATCCTCGCTGTGAGAATGTGGGAAGATTGCACAGTGTCAGGCAGGGCAATTGGCTACAGGGAGTGGAGGAAGCTGAGAAAATGGTCACTCTTGAACAATGGCCATTTAAGTGCTTCAATCTGGCCCAACACTATTTAACATGCAGTAGGGGAGGGCAGATGCAATGCAGATAACCCAGCAGCTTTAACTGTGTGGGCTATCATCAGGTAAGAAGGGACCAACTTTAGGCTTCCTATTTCCATTGCAGGCAACTGACCCCCACCAACAAAATCAGACTCACCCTTCCTTTAATTTCCTCCCCAGGCCTTTAACCTATCCTCCCAACTGGGGTCGCCCCATCTGGCCCGTCCAAACTCCAGACTTACCTCTGAGTCCAGGCTCCAATGCACTCCTTCCTCTGGGACTGGCTGTAATCCTGTCACTCATACCTGGCACTGCTGGGAGTACACAGGCACGGGCCGATCAGACTGACCAGCAGCTCTCTACAGCAGGATGGTGTCGGAGGTCCCGCTCTAAATCATTAAAGGGCAGCTGGTTTCTGAATGGGCGGGCTCACAACCTTGTTTTTATAACAAGGGGAATATATCTCCCTGTAAAATCAAGCCCACGCTCTTTCTCGCTCTCTCTAGTTTGTATCAGGATAGTGATCAGAGATGGAAAACCTCAATATAACTTGACTGGTTATATTTTCCTCGCACCCACCCAAATCACAGGCACCAGGAATCAGTTTACAAATAGGTCCACAGTAAATATTCTAAACAGTGTGGCAGGATGAATGTAACAGTTTGCATTTTTATTAATCAGTCAAGGTTGTAGAGGTGCTCTATGGAAGGCATTTTTCTGCATTGAGTAAGATTTTGAACAAATACAAGGAAAAGCAAGGCACTTGTATTCCTACAAGGCTAATTTGACAACACCTTACTACAGTGGCTGCACTCATTGGAAACGGGAGTAAGCATAGTTGTCTGCTAGTTCACAGAGAATTGAAAAGTACCCCATCAGAGTGACAAGTTGTCCCAAAGAACTTCAGGCTGTTTCAAGTGTGGTGACATTTGTCACATCACCAAATATGACACATCACCTCTATCCCATAAGCACCAACTAGGTGAATAACCAGTTCCCACCACGATTATCGCTTGGAATGTGACGGCCAAATGTTTTCAGTTTTTCTTTAAATAGAGCCACGTTATTCCTAAGTTTGGGAAGAGGGAAGATAACAGAGCTTTCTCCATCACTGGTACAGTACCTGCATCCTCAGATCCATCATCATCATCTTCATCATCACCTGAAGACAAAGAATCTGAAAACAAAATAAACCTTTCGTCAGTATAATATTGCCCTGTAGTCAACACGCAAAACTCACAGTAAAACAGTCAGCCAGAACTAAGGTAAATTACACAGAATTAATCAGGATAAAAAAAAATTGAGAAATGACAAAATACCCAGAAGTTGAAATCAATTGCAACATTCTGTGCTCGAATTTTTATTCACTAATTATACCCTTTAACTGGGTATCTTCTGACGGTTTTGAGTCATGTTGGAGTAAGTTCCTGTGCACCAACCTCTCCTTCTGTTACTTCACTCAAGTGGTCATTTATGCGGAAGTTTAAGCAGCAAATGCTGTGCTATGGAAGAATCAAAAGTCACCCCCAATCCTGTCTTATTTTCCAGCAGAGGTGGACATTGAGGAGTGGCTTGTTTTTTCCCATCCCTATACCAGGAGCAAGAAGGACTCCTGTATCCGAAACACCCTCTGTCCTAGTCAGTTAACTGAACAGGGAGCATAATTTTGGCTAAGGAGACATGTTCTAGAGAGAGGTTCATTTCTATCAATCTCTCTCCCCTGACAGGAAACAGACAAAGCTTCACATTTTAATAGGGGTGAGAATTGGCAAGGACTCAGGAGTGGTGACCACTTCAGGTCCAGGGGGCAGGAATGGAGGCAGGGGTAGGGGAGGTGGGCCACATTCTAGCGTGACTTGGTCACTATTTCTGTGGCTACTGTTTGTGCTCGAGTTAAAAAAAAATTAAAGCATCTACATCTTCAAACTGACCACAGCAGCTGAAGAGCAGGAACTTGGGACAGGATCGTTCTTAGGCAGTACCTCAGGGACACAGATTCCTTGACTTCCACACTAAAATGAATTTTCAGGTGATTGAGGAGCCCAGTGTATGACCTACAGACTGTCACAGGAGGAACAGATAGTGACTGAAGGAACAGGTGGGTGGGGTTCCTGGGTTGCTATGCACTTCTTTAGCTGTTGACACTTGGTTTCAGCATGCTCTCGGCGATTAAACTCGGATGCACCTTTATCACTTTGGGCTTAGGATTCCCAGGTGTCAGTGGGGATGTTGCACTTTTTCAAGGAGGCTCTGAGGATGTCATTGGTGCATTTCCTCTGCATTCCGAGGACTCGCTTGCCCCATCGAAGCTCTGAATAAAGCATCTGTTTCGGGAGTCTTGTGTCAGGCATGTGGCCTGTCCAGCAGAGCGTGATCAAGGCTTCGATGCTGGGAATGTTGGCCTGAGCAAGAACATTGATGTTGGTGCACATATGCTGCCAATGGATTTGGGGATCTTGCTGAGGCAGTGTTGGTGTTACTTCTCCCAAGTTACTGTGTAGACCGTGAACTCAAGATCCTGGTCTTTAAACACATTCGTCCTCAGGCAACCAAAGGCTACTTGGCACACTGAAGGCAGAGTTGGACCTCATCATGGAAGCCTGCTCTTGTTGACAGTAGGCTGCCAGGATATGGAACGTGGTCCACATTGTCCAAGGCCTCATCTTGGATTCTGATAATGGGTGGGCAGCGTTGAGTGCCGGGGACAGGTTGGTAGAAGACCTTTGTCTCATGGATGTTTAGTGTAAGGCCCATGCTCTTGTATGTCTCAGTGAAGGAGTTTACGAAGGCTTGAAGCTTGGCCACAGATGTAAGCATCGTCTTCATACTGCAATTCAATGATAGATGATGGGACGACCTTGGATCTTGCTGGCATGTGATGGAGGTTGAATAAACTCCAGTTTGTTCTGCCGTTGACCGTCACTCTAGCTGCGAGCTGGTTGAGGGGGAGATAAGGACATTGTAACAAGGTATGGTGACACACCAAGTGTGACCCCAGTCTGAATTAGGTCTGTGGTGGATCGTTTGTTCAGGATCACAGCTTGCATGTTATCATGGGGTGGGTGGATGATGGTAACAAACTTTTGAGGGCAGCCAAAACAGAACCCTCGCAATTGACAGTGTTGAAGGCCTTTGTGAGCCAAAGAAGGCCATGTCCAAGGGCTGGTGCCGTTTCCTGCAGTTCTCTTGTAGATACTGTGCAGTGAAGATCATGTCTAATGTGTCCTTTAGTGGGTGAAATCCATGTTGGGGTTTCAGGAGGAGCTCTTCAGCCACAGGGTGAAGGTGATTAAGGAAGATTCTTGTAATGACTTTCCCTGCGACCAACAGCAAGGAAAATCCTCTGTAGCTGCTGCAATCGGACTTGTCACCTTTCTTGAAGATGATCATGATTACGACATGCCTGAGATCCCCTGACCATGTTCTCCTCCATCCAGGTAAGGAAAATGAGGCCATGTATTCACACCCATAATGCTTCTCTGCCATGTTTTAGTGCTTGGGCGGGAATTCCATCTGCTCCTGATTCTTTGCTGTTCTTTAGCTGTCGGATGGCCTTTGCTACCTCATGCCTGTTTGGGATTGTGGTGAGATGGTGACAGGTAGCACACTGTGGGATGCAGTCGAGGACACTTGCATTGAAGACAGAGTCTCTGTTAAGGTCTATGAAGTGCTCCTTCCAGCCGGTGCTGGCTGCCTGTCTGTTTTTGATGAACACCTCCGCATTCTTGGCCAGCAGTGAGGTGGGGCCTTGGGTGCTTGAGCCTCAGGTTTCCTTGACTGTGCCAAAGAAACCTTGTGCACCAACGTTTGCCAGTTAATTGCCGGATCTCCTACACTTCCTCTGTTCTTTAGGTTGTTGCTGCTTTGCTGGACCTAGGCCTCCAGCTACCTATAGTGCTGATTTCTTGCTCTTGGGTTGGATTGCTGCATCAGGTTCAGAGAAGTCTTGTGCTTTCTCCTTATCAGTTCTTTGATCTCCTGGCTTTTCTCATCGAACCAGTCTTCGTGTTTCCTGGTCCGATGACCAAGTGTCTTCACAGGCGCTGATTATGGAGGCCCTGGGGTCAGAGCAGGCGCTGTGGACACACTGCGAACCTGATGTCTCCGAGAAGCAAAATGAAAGCCATGGCCCTGATAAGGGAGGTCTCTTCAGTCTGCACCTCACTGCGAACCTGATGTCTCCGAGAAGTAAAGAGGTGCAGACTGAAGAGACCTCCCTTATCAGGGCCATGGCTTTCATTTTCCTGCGGCATTGTCTGTTGCTGTTACTGCTTTGGGACTATATTGACACTGATCACAAAGCAGATTAGCCTGTTATCGATCCAGCAGTCGTTGGCTCTGGTCATGGTGCAGCAGATACGCACATCTTTGCAGTCCCGTTCTTGGACAATGACATAGTTGAGCTGGTGCCAGTGCTTGGAGCAAGGGTGTTGCTTTGAGGCCTCATTCTTGTCTCTCTGACAGAACAAGATGTTGATTATGACAAGGCAGTTTTCTAGGCAGCTCGTCACCAGCAGGGTGTTACTGGTTTTGGATTTCCCAAAGCCCTCTTTGCCGATTATACCTTCCCACAGGTTCCACACTGGGTTCCCCGCTCTCCTCCCACTCTGCTCCACACTGGGTTCCCCGCTCTCCTCCCACTCTGCTCCACACTGGGTTCCCCGCTCTCCTCCCGCTCTGCTCCACACTGGGTTCCCCGCTCTCCTCCCGCTCTGCTCCACACTGGGTTCCCCGCTCTCTCCTCCCACTCTGCTCCACACTGGGTTCCCCGCTCTCCTCCCACTCTGCTCCACACTGGGTTCCCCGCTCTCCTCCCATTCTGCTCCACACTGGGTTCACCGCTCTCCTCCCACTCTGCTCCACACTGGGTTCTCCGCTCTCCTCCCACTCTGCTCCACACTGGGTTCTCCGCTCTCCTCCCACTCTGTTCCACACTGGGTTCCCCACTCTGCTCCACACTGGGTTCTCCGCTCTCCTCCCACTCTGTTCCACACTGGGTTCCCCACTCTGCTCCACACTGGGTTCACCGCTCTCCTCCCACTCTGTTCCACACTGGGTTCACCGCTCTCCTCCCGCTCTGCTCCACACCGGGTTCACCGCTCTCCTCCCACTCTGTTCCACACTGGGTTCCCCGCTCTCCTCCCACTCTGCTCCACACTGGGTTCCCCGCTCTCCTCCCACTCTGCTCCACACTGGGTTCCCCGCTCTCCTCCCACTCTGTTCCACACTGGGTTCTCCGCTCTCCTCCCACTCTGTTCCACACTGGGTTCCCCGCTCTCCTCCCACTCTGCTCCACACTGGGTTCCCCGCTCTCCTCCCACTCTGCTCCACACTGGGTTCCCCGCTCTCCTCCCACTCTGTTCCACACTGGGTTCTCCGCTCTCCTCCCACTCTGTTCCACACTGGGTTCCCCGCTCTCCTCCCACTCTGCTCCACACTGGGTTCCCCGCTCTCCTCCCATTCTGCTCCACACTGGGTTCCCCGCTCTCCTCCCATTCTGCTCCACACTGGGTTCTCCGCTCTCCTCCCACTCTGCTCCACGCTGGGTTCCCCACTCTGTTCCACACTGGGTTCACCGCTCTCCTCCCATTCTGCTCCACACTGGGTTCACCGCTCTCCTCCCACTCTGCTCCATACTGGGTTCACCGCTCTCCTCCCGCTCTGCTCCACACTGGGTTCCCCGCTCTCCTCCCACAGGTTCCACACTGGGTTCCCCGCTCTCCTCCCACTCTGCTCCACACTGGGTTCACCGCTCTCCTCCCACTCTGCTCCACACTGGGTTCTCCGCTCTCCTCCCACAGGTTCCACACTGGGTTCACCGCTCTCCTCCCACTCTGCTCCACACTGGGTTCTCCGCTCTCCTCCCACTCTGCTCCACACTGGGTTCACCGCTCTCTCCTCCCACTCTGTTCCACACTGGGTTCACCGCTCTCTCCTCCTGCTCTGTTCCACACTGGGTTCCCCGCTCTCCTCCCACTCTGTTCCACACTGGGTTCACCGCTCTCCTCCCACTCTGTTCCACACTGGGTTCCCCGCTCTCCTCCCACTCTGCTCCACACTGGGTTCTCCGCTCTCCTCCCACTCTGTTCCACACTGGGTTCCCCGCTCTCCTCCCACTCTGCTCCACGCTGGGTTCCCCACTCTGTTCCACACTGGGTTCACCGCTCTCCTCCCGCTCTGCTCCACACTGGGTTCCCCACTCTGCTCCATACTGGGTTCACCGCTCTCCTCTCACTCTGCTCCACACTGGGTTCCCCGCTCTCCTCCCACAGGTTCCACACCAGGTTCTCCGCTCTCCTCCCACTCTGTTCCACACTGGGTTCCCCGCTCTCTCCTCCCACTCTGCTCCACACCGGATTCTCCGCTCTCCTCCCATTCTGCTCCACACTGGGTTCACCGCTCTCCTCCCATTCTGCTCCACACTGGGTTCACCGCTCTCCTCCCACTCTGTTCCACACTGGGTTCCCCGCTCTCCTCCCACTCTGTTCCACACTGGGTTCACCGCTCTCCTCCCACTCTGCTCCACACTGGGTTCCCCACTCTGCTCCATACTGGGTTCACCGCTCTCCTCTCACTCTGCTCCATACTGGGTTCACCGCTCTCCTCCCACTCTGCTCCACACTGGGTTCCCCGCTCTCCTCCCACAGGTTCCACACTGGGTTCTCCGCTCTCCTCCCACTCTGTTCCACACTGGGTTCCCCGCTCTGCTCCACACTGGGTTCCCCGCTCTCCTCCCACTCTGCTCCACACTGGGTTCACCGCTCTCCTCCCACTCTGTTCCACACTGGGTTCCCCGCTCTCTCCTCCCGCTCTGCTCCACACTGGGTTCCCCGCTCTCCTCCCACTCTGTTCCACACTGGGTTCCCCGCTCTCTCCTCCCACTCTGCTCCACACTGGGTTCTCCGCTCTCCTCCCACTCTGCTCCACACCGGGTTTCCCGCTCTCCTCCTGCGTCGTTCCATACTGTATTATGCTGATTTGTTTGATAGTTTTGCTACAGATCTTCAATGTTGAGGGTTATAAGGACAGTGCTGTCATCTGGAGTAAAAACCTGGTGATTTCCAGTCCAAAAAAATCAGCTTCTCATCTTCAGCCAGTCATCTGTCTGCTCCTTGTGGTGTTACACCTTGGTTTTTGCTTTGTAAATGTTAGTGTTGTTGTCATTTCTTCAAATCTTTCACATTTTTGAATCCAGGTGAACTTTCTCCTGGCTGTTTGACCCTGTCCCTAGCGGGTTGGAGCTGTTCAGCTTTACAGCGTTCCCATGATGGCCGCCTGCGCCCATGGAAATTTCCAGACTGTATCTGTCTAATTATATAAACTCACCCAATTAATGGTGCGGGTGACTTCACTTTCCTGCTCTCTCTCCCCTCAGGGCTGGGAACGGGGGTGGGGTGTCGTTGCACCACAAAAAACATTTGCCCCCCCCCCCCAAAGGAGTCAAACCTCACTGGTTTACAAAGCTCCAAAACACACCAGATGACGCACCCACTCAGTTCAATAGCAAAGGACAGATCTACTGACGTTTTAATTAATTTTACTTCAGAAATGAAGCAACGTAAGCCAGTGTCTAGGTGTGTTTAAAGTTTATTGGTGTCACAAGTAGGCTTATATTAACACTGCAACCAAGTTACTGTGAAAATATGTAATTTTAACACAGGTGCCAAATTGACTTAGCTACCTGATGCTTGGTGTAAGGATTGAAAAGAGAGGACACAAAAAAACTACTCCTACTAAATAATCCTCTTTGCAAGTTGTGTGTCAGTCCCAAAATAACTTTATCACAGTGTAAGGTTCAAGGCATTGTTTAATTCCCATTGTATGTTGAAGATATCCCATTAATGGGCGACACGGTGGCACAGTGGTTAGCACCGTTGCCTCGCAGCACCAGACTCAGGTTTGATTCCCGGCTGAGGTCACTGTCTGCGTGGGTTTCCTCCGGGTGCTCCGGTTTTCTCCCATAGAGCAAAAAATGTGCCCCTTACGTCCACTGGCCATGCTAAATTCTCCCTCAGTGTACCTGAACAGGAGCCAGAGTGTGGCGACTAGGGGATTTTCGCAGTAACTTCATCGCAGCGTTAAGCCGACTCGTGACACCAATAAATAGTCTTTAAACACTCATGTGTTTAACTGAATGAAAATTCTGTTACTAATGCGACAGGCCTTAAATGCGGCCAGCAAAATGTTAGTGGAGAAAACATCCCCTGTGATAAATAGAGGATGTGGCTGGGTCTCCCTTTAGTTATGAGCATTTGTGATACTTTGACACTTCCAAGTGACCACAGAGAGTAAAGGGCTGAGTGTGGTATCAGAAAGCACAGTGGTAAAGAGATGCACCATCTAGTGGTGAAATGGAGCTCTATACGTGTGGACTTCAGCCATCCAAAGCAGAAATCCACATACCATTTAGAGAAAAAAATCCCCAGATGTATTACACAATAAATACTAAGATAAATAACAGATTATTTTATCTATATCTTAACATTATCGATTATAATTCTTTAAAAGTCGGAAAGTTTTTTTATCTGGGCACTACGCTATTCTTCACTTGAACTTGTATCTGAGAAGGTTTAGGCCAGAAAACTGGCCCTGTGCCTGAAGGATCAATATTATCACTGCCTGTACTCTTGGCGTCAGTTCTCAGATATGGCAGAGACAGTACCATAAGGGACTTGGAGCTTTTTCAAATTAAAATCCCATTAGAAATGTTCAAACAGGCTACGGCGGTGCTTGTTTACTTACGATCAAATACTTCTGTTGGGTGAGCGCAGGCAAGCCTGTCAAGCTCCTGCTATTCATCTCATTTCAGTGAACTGTGAAAGATTTTCACAAACATTCAGATAAAATGGTCACATTTACAGGAGGACCTCCGTTTTTCCATCTTCCTTTTCAGCTACTGCCAGGTTATTTCAAACAAAAGGGTGTGAGGGATAGGCTAGAAAACTACACGCCAGTCAGCCTGACATTGCTGGGCTAATCGTTGGAACCAGTTCTGTGAGACAGGATAAACCGTCACTTAGAATAGCATAGATTGATCAGGGACAGTCAGCATGGTTTTGTTAGGGGAAGACCATAGCTTTAAATTGAGGGGTGATAATTATAGGATGGATGTCAGAGGTAGGTTCTTTACTCAGAGGGTAGTAAGGGCGTGGAATGCCCTGCCTGCAGCAGTTGTGGACTCGCCAACTTTAAGGGCGTTCAAATGGTCAGTAGATAGGCATATGGATAATATTGGAATAGTTTAGGTTAGAGGGTCATTAGATTGGTTCCACTGGTCGGCGCAACATCGAGGGCCGAAGGGCCTGTACTGCGCTGTAATGTTCTATGTTCTATAATGGTACAGAATGTTTTCAGAAAATAACAAAGAGAAATGATAAGGGTAATGCAGTGGATATTGTGGAGTTAGTTTAGTTTTTGGCCAGCATAGACCCAACAGGCTGGATTGCTGCTTTCTGCATCATTACTTTTCTACGGTTTTAATGTTTTATTATCCACTGCAAAAGTTTTCTGCTCACTGCCCAGCTACTTTTGCTATTGGTATTTCCGTTTCTGGGTGAATAGGCCTACAGAATGTTTAATTTTATTAACTGGTATTTTATTTGATGTCACATCTGTGCTGTGGGTATTTCTGGATGATAACAAGGGACTGGCTCTCTAATGATAAGGTATCTCTGGATTGCAGTGCCATGGAAACCACATGGTAATTAATGAACAAACCTGGTTTATGAATTGATTGCATTACTATATTTAATTTTACCGCCAAGCTCAAGTTTTAGTTTATATTCTGACAGGAGCGGGCTGTGTGTCTTAGTATGGGGGGGTCACCCGTTAATCATTAAAAACAGGCTGGCAAAATCATCGTACTTGAAAAGCATAATTATTTCCATCATTTTACATTCAAACAGAAATCTTCACCATCTGGATCCCTTCCCTTCAGAAATGTACATCCACATGCTGGTGGACAGGAAGCCTGCCTGGGAGGAATTGGTGAGTCCGACATTGAGAGGGAGCCGAATGAGCGTTAAGGGATGTTGTTTTCTCCTCGTGTCCCAAGACATTATCATTTATGCAGCTGAAAAGATTCAATCAATGCCACGACCTGAGCTATCGGCCGTTCAGACTGACGCTCAATGGGGGAAGATACGTTAGTGGAGGTAAAATTACTGAGCCTGGATGTCTCAGCAAGTTCACTCTTTCAGAATGTCACATTATACGTTTGATTTCTCCTTTCATTAAGTTTTCCAGATAATTTCAGCGCACGCTGACATATTAACATAAACTTTAAGGAGGGAGGAAGTGGAAAAAAATACACACAAATGAGAAATAAGCATTCTAGTTGATCCTTAATTTTTTGAATGTTTTCTCTAGATTGACCAGCACCCGCGTCTGTGTGAGGGAGAATTGGGTTGTGGACATCATGAGGTGCCCAGGTTGAATCCCCAGGTTACATGTTGACACAATCAAGGTGAGCTGAGGAAGATCGGCATATGCTAGTGTCATAATTGGTCTGGACCAGCCTGGCCCAGGGAAGAAGGAATGGAAGAGAATTCAGCCATGGCTGTTGTTCACCTCAGTGGGAGGTTAAATAGCCATCCAACACTCAATATCTTGGATGCTGATATCTAATGAGGTGATGGGCAAGGAGGATTTAATAGATAGAATTGGGAAGTATTTAACTAAAAATTGGTGGCACACTGGTTAGCACTGCTGCCTCATAGTGCCAGGGACCCAGGTTCAATTCCCCGCTTGGGTTACTGTTTGTGTGGAGTTTGCACATTCTCCCCTGGTCTGCGTGGGTTTCCTCCGGTGCTCCGGTTTCCTCCCACAGTGTGAAAGATGTGCAGGTTAGGTGCATCGGCCATGCTAAATTCTCCCTCGTGTACCCGAACAGGCACCAGAGTGTGGCAACTAGGGGATTTTCTCAGTAACTTCATTGCAATGTGAATGCAAGCCTACTTGTGACACCAATAAATAAATTTTTTAAAGAATGGATACAGATGGTGAGGCTTCCTGTTTAAAGTAAGTGTGACTAAAAGGACAAAATGCAGAACAGTCTTCCCACTTTGACGAAAGAACCATTACACAATAATCACAAGAGAGAATTTGAAAGAGCAGCAATACCTGGCAGAACGGATAACCACGCAGAGTGATGCGAAAACCCAATAGAATTACCAGCCAAACAGGTATACTCCCCTGCATCCTCAAAAGTAACATTTCGCAAGTACAGAATTTCTATTTCCTTATCCGTTGTGTTAATACCAGCAGTCTACAAAAAAAAAGACACCAAACAGGATAGGAGAAAATGAAGAGAAAGGATACAATAAGGTAGGGTTTGATCATTAAAGGCCCTGCACACCACAGACCTGAAAGCAGGTTCAAGTACATATAGAAGGTTCCATCCTGCTCCAGAATGATTCAATGTGATACACATTCCTACCTTCGCACCCTGCACATTAGTCAAGAGTTCCCTTCACCAGGCTCTCACTCTCTCTGTCCCATTATTAGGCATGCAAGAGCAAAAACAAGTGTTTGAATTGGAGGGGAAAAATTGACCCACAATACGCTGGATTGCTTCAAAGTCAGGTTTAAATACAAGGTTATTTTTTTCAGAAATAGTCACGTTAATTGGAAGAGGCAAAGGGGGTGAACAAGGACAGCACTGTCAAACAAAACAGCAATGAAAGAGCAGCCAATGGTTATTGAATGTGATAGTCTCTTTTAAATTAGTAGAAATGAGAGAAAACGGGGATAACGACAGGAAAAGTGTGAAAGATGGAATGCAATCCTGTATTGTAGGAATTTTTTCCACAGCAAGGGGAAAGCAGCGTGGGGTTTTCTTTCGATGAGTAGCAGGGAAGAGGCAAGTGATTGGTTGGCAGCCTGCAGCAGTTGAGTTCAGTAACATACAAGGGATTTTCTTTCTCCATACTGGGCTGGCGATGGTGTCCAGGGGACGGGTGACTGGGGGGTTAAAGGTCACACTTGGGGATTCGAGGCCTGGGACAGAGTTTTGCGTTTACCTGGTTTCGGTTTGTTGACGTACAGCCAGTGCGGTTTTTCAGCCATGCCAACGAAATTGGTGGCTCTACACAGATACTCGCCCTCATCCTGTTCTGTCACATTGTAAAGAATGAGTTTAGCGTCCGCTTCAGCGGTATTACTTATCCACGACTGAAAGAATAGATCACACAGAACAGGTCAGTAGGTTCAGATGCAGCTCCACAGCATGGCTACAGCCAACGGTAGCAGTAGACATTCCCAACTGGGACCACTGGATAGAGGGTGGGTGTTAAAAACAAACTTGGCATTGGACCTCTCTTTTCCCTCTGATCTGCCTGTCCCATTGTTAGATGCACGTTGCCCTCTAAACCACACAGAATCCTGATTGGAAATGTATTGCCGTTCCGTCACTGTTGTTGGCTCAAAATCCTGGAACTCCCTCCCGAACAGCACTGTGGGTGTACCTACACCGCCTGGACTGCAGCTGTTCAAGAATCACCAGCACCTTTCAAGGGCAATTATGCATGGACAATAAATGTTGGCCCAGCCAGCAGTGCCCAGATCCTTTGATCACATTTTTTTAAATGGTAGGTGTGTGACAATAAGGTAATAAACCTTTATTATTAGGCAAGAAGATTTGAAAACTCTACCTGATTATTCCCTCCCTTCTCTTTCAGGGTCAGTGTGAGGGGGTGGGTTATTTTGGATCCTCGTCCATTACAACACAGAGACTCTCTGGGAACTTTATCCCACCTCAGTCCTTCCAGGGTAAACCCAGTTTCACCTGGTGGTGCCTCTTTGCTCTGATTAAATATTAAACACACTACAGTGAAATCTCATGATAACAAAATCACTGGCATTGTTCTGTTGGGATACCCTGGTCCAATTTGATAATTATGAGAATTTCTAATGAACAATCTTCTTCCAGAAGTATGTCCTCTACAAGGAATTCTCTACACTACAAAGCATATATTAATGGATCCTTAACTATGGAGGGTAACATATAGGCATTGTCCCTTTTTTTTGCTTAAAACATAGGGGAATTAAAAGTCAACCACATTGTTGTGGATCCGGAGTCACATCTTTTAAGAATTCATTCCCGGGGCGTGGGCTTTGCTGGCTAAGTCAGCAGCCATTGCCAATCCCCTATTGCCCTTGAGAAGGTAGTGGTGAGCTGTCTTCTTGAGTCACTGCAGTTCATGTGGTATAGGTACATTCAGAGTGCAGTTAGGGAGAAAGTTCCAGGATTTGGACCCAGCAACATTGAAGGGATGGCGATGTATTCCAAAGTCAACAAGGTGAGTGATTTGGAAGGGATCTGCCAGGTGGTGGTGGTGGTCCCAGGTATCTCTTGCCCTTGTCCTCATAGATTATAATGGTCAGCGGATTGGAAGATGCTGCCAAGAGCCCTGGTGAGTTCCTGCAGTGCATCTTGTAGATGGTACACGCTGCTGCCACTGTGCATTGGTGGTGGAGGGAGTGAAGGTTTGTGAAAAGGATGCAAATCAAGCATGCTGCTTTGCCCAGGCTTTGGGGAATCAGGAGGCAAGTTACCTGCCACAGGTTTCCTTGTCTCTGAGCTGCTCTTGTATTTATATGGCTCATCCAGTTCAGTTTCTGATCAATGGTAACCCTCAGGGTTTTGATAGTGGAGGGGTCAGCGATGGAAATATCCTTGAATACCAAGTGGCAATGGTTAGATTCTGTCTTGTTGGAGATGTTCATTGCCTGGCACTAAATGGCAAGTAACATGTGCCCCATGTCAGCCCAAGTCTGGATACTGTCCAGGTCTTATTGTAATTGGACATGGACTGCTTCAGTAGGGCTCCTTGATATCACACTTGATGAAAAGCAGCCTTGATGTCAAGGGCTGTCACTCTCACCTCACCTCTGGAGTTCAGCTCTTTTGCCCATGTTTGATCCAAGGTTATAATGAGGTCAGGAGCTACATGACCCTGGCAGGACGCAAACTGAGCATCACTTAACCGGAAATTGTTAAGCAAGTGTTGCTTGATTGCACTGTTGATGACCCCTTCCATAATTTTTCTGATGATTGAGTGTAGATTTTATGGGTCGCTAATTGGTTGGGTTGGATTTGTCCTGTTTTTGTGCACAGGACACGCTAGGCAATCTTCAACATAGCTAGTTGGATGCTAGTGGTGTGTATGTACTGGAGCAGCTTGGCTTGGGGTGCTGCGAGTTTTAAACCACAAGGCTTCAGTTCTATTGCCCGATTATTGTCACGGCTCACAGCTTTTTGCAGTATTCGGTGCCTTCAGATGTTCCTCAATAACATGTGGAATGGATCGATATGGCTGAAGATTGAAATCAAGATGCTGGGGCTCTGTTTAAGTGCAAATTGTGGTCGTCCTGCAGGGAGGGAATTTTAACTTGGCCCTTGGAGGCAGGTTTGGAGGGCCAGCAACAAGCTCAGAGCATAAATACCGTTCTGCCAGTTTCCACTCTGCATTCCCACCTCTGATCTTTTTTCCTGGAGGTGGATTCTGAGCATTGATGGCAGGGGCAGCAAGTCTCTTAAATGGGCAATATGCAGCAAATTTCCAAGGGCAGGCCCCACGCTATTTCACCACCTTGGCTATTCACAGGGACAGCTGCACCATGCAAGGTCCAAGCAGCATGAAGGTAAGTTGCAGCCTGGCTGTTAAATGGTGCAAATAGCAAGCATGTAGTTTGCCTTTACAAGAGCAGCTAAGAGAGTCTGTGCTCAGGGTGCCAGAAGGGCTGCTGGCTCGCTTAGCCCTTTCTCACAGCCAATTCACTCCAGCTTTCTTTGAGGCTTCTGCCTCGGTCCTGGTGAAAGATGCCAGCCCGCTCGCTGATTGGCACACTCTCCTCCTCAAACATCTTGCCATCACATATTGGTTGCTGAGTCCGGAGATGGCTTATTAACCAGTCACCTTCTGGAAAATTGACCCAGGAGTTGCACATTCTTCCAGTGCCTGTGTGGGTTTTCTCCTGGTGTGTCAGTCTCCTCCCACAGTCCAAAGTCATGCATATTAAGTTGCCCCTCATCCTAGGGTGTGTAGGTTAGGGGGATTACTTGGGTAAAGTGGGATATTGGGGATAGGGTCTGGGTGAGATGCTCTGTTGGAGAGTTGGTGCACACTTGTGGGCTGAATGGCCTGTTTCTGCATAGGGATTCTACGCTCTGACAGCTGGATTATGGACCCACAAATGGTTTATGTCCAGACGACTGAGTCTTGTATTTAAAGAGATTCTGTCACACATTCTGGATATCTCTTTGCAGGATGTTACATTTTCCAGAACCTGCTACATTTTCCACTGGCAGAGTTTTTTTTTATTAATGTGTGGGACGTGGGCGTCACTGGCTGGCCAGCATTTATTGCCCATCTCTAGTTGTCCTTGGAGGGCAGTTGAGAGTCAACCACATTGCTGTCTCTCTGGAGTGACGTGTAGGCCAGACCAGGAAAGGATGGCAGATTTCCTTCCTTAAAGGACATCAGTGAACCAGATGGATTTTTCTGACAATCGACAATGGTTTCATGGTCATCAGTAGATTCGTAATTCCAGACATTTTTTATTGAATTTAAATTCCACCATCGGTGCCGCGGTGGGATTCGAACCTGGGTTCCCAGACTGAGTTTCTGGATTAATAGTCCAGTAACAGTATCACTAGGCCAACGCCTCCCCTAAGTTCATCCTATGGCTTTATGAACTTAGGGTATGCCTTCTCTTGGAGTGTGGGGGGCGGTGGTGTGCAGGGGAATGACAGAAAACATTATTTTTTTTTAATCGGCAGGAAATATATTTGTCACAGACATAAAACCTAGCTAACATTCCAAAAAAACATTTCATAAACTCTCAGTGAGGTCATGTTAACTCAACACTTCACGACTCTAAACCAATGCAATAGTAAAATGCTTACTGTTATTCAGATCATCTACTCATTGGGCTGTGTGTTATGTAAAGACTGGGGTGGCAGGGGAAATTTTTAACATCAACTCCTGGATGCCCCCCCCCCCCCTCCCCCACTATTACCCCCCAAAAAGGCAGGCTCTTGTTTGCAGCCACTGGTCAGTTCCCAGAACCAGTGGTTCCACTCTCTTCGATCCACTTGTTGGGAGGCTGTAGCAGTTGGAAGGCAAACTGCACTGTGCAAGCTCACAAGACTTTTTAAATTCAGTCTCTGCCTGTGGCTGTTTCAGATAAAATTGACAACTAATGCCCATCCCTGAGGAAGTGATGGCTTGATGGCATTTCAGAGGGCAGTTATGAATCAAACATATTGGTGTGAAATTAAGTCACATGCTGACCAGGGCTCAATAAGGGCGACAGGTGGGATTTTTTTCGAACAATTTGTCAGTTTCATGGTCACTTTTGCTGATTATCATGTGTCACATTAAAGTTTAAATTACATGTCTTGCATGCAAAAGAACTTGCACTTATATTGCACCTTTCATGATCAAGACAACCCAAAAGGCTTTACTGCTTAGTATGGTTAAAGTGACGTTACTATTGCAGTTTAAAAAACGTGGCAGCTAATTTGCACACAGTCAGGTCCCATAACAGTAATGTGATAATAACCTGATAATCCTTTTCAGCGATGTTGACGGAGAGATAAATATTGATTAGAACTCCCCTGCTCTTCTTTGACTAGTCCTGTGGGAACAGTTGCATTCACCTTAGAGGGGTGACATATCATTTATGGTCTAAACAGCTGAAGCCGTTCCTCAAACTTTGTGCAACCAAAAGCGTAATCAAGAGACACTGCTTTCTTTGCGAGGTGCTTGAGAGAACTCTTTTTTCTTGGGGAATGAGAAGGATTGTCCATGCCACAGTGCATCATGAAGCATCTTACAGCACTGTGTTATCTATAAATTATAACAATCAAGCACTTTTCTCAAAGACTCTACATCTATCAACTTGTTAAAATAGAGAGTATTGGACTGATGCCTGGATTCAGAGGACACAACATCCAATGAATTTGCACGTTACTTCTATTCAAATGCTCCCATGGCTTCATACCTGCTCTATTTGTGTAAATCTTTTCAGTCCCACAGCCCTTTAAGAACTCTGCTTTCCTCCAACACTCATCTGTTGTACACCTTCAACCCACTTCCTCCCTTCAGTCCGGGCCCTAACCTCTGGCATTTCCTTCTTAAAATTTCTACCAAAACATTGATATGTTGTCTGAATGACAAGCTGCACGAAAAGTACTATTTCAGGCCTGTTTTTAATCAGGTAACTTTTTCCTATCTCTTCTCTTCTCTTAAAGTGAAAGCTGTTTAGTTCCAAGCCAGTGGCCCTTCATTCCTAGCAGGGCTGTTAAATCCACGTGATGCCATTGTTTGCTCTGTGCCTATGTGAAAATCTTCTTTGTGCTCACTGTGCACATTCCACACACATTCTGCTATGTCCCCCGCCCCCACACCCCATGCTTTTTCCCTATTACCTTCTCTGATCCCAGATTTAAGGATAGGCTTTCAACAACACAGCAGCTCAAAGTGGCTCCACTGAATCCACAGACATGAGCATCCCTGCAACCAGCTCAAACAACAGCGGGATAAGCAAAGGTTTAAAATATTTCCTGCCGTTTGCTTTACTAAAATACGGATATAAGAGTCATTGTCTAATTGTCAACCTCGGTGTGCATCCAGCTTTTCAAGCTGGGCTTGGTAGGACTCTGGGTAATTTAAAAACAAAATTACATTGATGGGAGAATGTGCAGACAGACTGAATTTTTCAATGCTGGACTGTGTGGCCAGTAAACATCTCACTGTGAGACTGGTGGTCACTTAACACTGCCACCACACTGGGGACAAAACATTAGTGGAGCTAAAATTCAGCAAGACCATTAGTTTATGCTCTTCTGCATATCAAGCTGCATTTTTGTGTGTAGGATGCAGTATTTTTTCAGTTCTTTTGGGGGAATTCTATATCATGATTCAATGTGATGCTCAAGGCGATTTAATTTCAAGTTTTCTGTGCTGAATTGCTGTGAAGAATCTGCAAATGGAACGAGTTTCAACTCTCCCAAGCACTCACACTTCTTGCTTGAGAGTAAACCTGTAAGGGTGCACAAACACATACCAAAAGGATTGTGTGGGGTGTCAGTCTTTCTCTGTGTTGGGTTAGGTAGAGGTCGCATTAGGGAAACTTATAAGTAGGCTCAGTCTCCCATTTTGGGAGAAATTTAAAGCGCTCACTCCTGATTGTTATTTGTGTCCCGTTCTGTCCTGGCTGAGATCAGCATGGACTACACAATGAGCTACAGGCCTTTTGCAGTGGTTGGTTCAGTGTAACACTGGGTGGTTCATTTGCTCACTTGCCCATCAACAGTCACTTAATTTTGCTAACACTTTCATTAATTTAAATGCACATCTTTGTGTTTAAATCCTCCTGTGGCCTTTTACCTGCCCTACCTGTGTAATCTTTTCTGGCCCCATAGCCCTTACAGAACTCGGCTTTCCTCCAACATCCACCTCTTGTGCGTCTCCAGCCCAGTTCTTCTCTTCAATCATTCAGAACTTAATCTCTGGAGTTCCCTTCTTAAACCACTAAACCTTTCTCTTCTCCTTTAAGACCCTCATAAAAAGCCACCTCTTTGTCCCTCCTTTATCTTTACTCAATTATCTCAATATCTCCTCTTTGGCTCCTGTCTGTTAACGTTCCAGTGAAGCATTTTGGGATGTTTCTCGATGTTAAAGGTGCTACAGAAATGCAAGTCATTGTTGAGTCTTTGAATATTTGTGTGTAATAATTACATTTTCACTTTGCGTGTGTGATGCCACTAAGATGGGATTACTGACTGCCACGTTAACCCAATGTACTGCTCAACAATCCTGCTACTTACTTTCAGCACCACGACGTATGGAGTTCCATCTGGCCCCAGTTTGCTGCCATTGACTTCCACGTGTTTCAGCCACTGTATGTGTGGCTGTGCGTCGCTGAAGACTTTGCAATGGAATTCCACATCACTGCCCACAACGACTGACTGGTTCGCAGGCAGTCCCGCCTGAAGAATAGGCCGATGTGGAGACCTTTCTAAAAGTGAAGGAAACATTTTCAGATTAAAATAAAACAAAGCCCATAATTTCATTTTGGAATTAATAATAAAAAAGATTAGTATTATTTATCTGTAGGGTACAAGATTATCAGCATCTGAATTAAGCTGCCTGCTGAGCTAGCAGAATTAAGGAAAAGAGTCTCAGATGCCAGGAAAAGAGAGAATACTGGAAGATTTGACAAATGAATGACTTTCTCTTATCGTTATATGTGAATACTACTGGCAGCTTTATCATGAGTATGGAATTAGAAAGGCCATTTGATCCATCCAGCCTATTCCTTCCACGCATTATATTGCTACACTATATATCCTACCCAATCTATCTGATCTACAGGAAACCAACCAAATTCAAAGAGAATGAAACTCTTGTGAATATTCACCTTGCTCAACAAAATACCAGGCTATTGACCTAGTTGATACCAGCCATTACAATACCAAGTTCTACATATCAACAGCAGATGGTTCATCCCCCTAAACTGAGGTCTGCTTAATTTTAAATTTCCTTGTGCCACTCCCTCTGTTAGCACTCTCCTTTTTAATCACCATCCTTCCCAAAGGCACTCCGACTTGGGAACTTTCTCCATTTCTTCAAATTCTGTCACTGAGCTCGCATGTTCCTCTGGCCTCAAATCAAGAGATGTGGGATTTTTATCGAGGTTCTTGCGTAGAATGGGGTGTGATAGGGACAAGAAAGCAAGGCAAGGTTACAAATACTGTGTGGCTGTAGTCCCAGGTTTTCAGTGGATCGTACATCAGGGCATCTTAAGCTCAGGACCTTGTCCTGAACTATTGCACTAAACAAAATAAGATGCCAATGTATGGCTGCAGAATTGGCATGGAGATCAACAGAGGCAAGACTCAATAAAACCAAGTCTATTACTGACATGAGATAATAAATGGAAGAAACCCATGTATTTGAATATCTGTTATAACACATCCTACGTGGTGTTTACATTATCAACAAAGGTGACCTTGAATTAAAAATGTAATTAATTATATCTCATACCACTGCAACTCACCAACTGTGACAGTTCATTTTGAATATTAATCCTCATTTTAATACCTATGTTTCAAATCAGCTTCTGCGGTATCTAACCACACAACCTTCTTCTCACTGTAGCTGTAGGCTTTAATCAAGCTTTGACAGGAATCATAGATTAGGGTGCTGAAGTTTTTTGGGACTGGGCCCAACTCCTGGTATTAGTATGAGGGCTTTCAATGATCCAATATGATGCTATATTATTTTTACAACGCGCTCTGGTCCTTTCTTATAAACACAAAGTTTGATGTACTTGTATGAAGTTTAGAATATTCGCTATTCTGTCTGGGAGATCTGGTGGTCTCACGGGCCATACATTCTCTTTCCATTTTCCCAACGCTTATGAGAGACTGAATAAGCATGTCAGAAAAAAAACACAGCTAAAATAACAAGGCTTTCCCCTTGAGAACCTCATTTGGTAAAAGGCTCACCACCACCTTCACAAGGGCTTGACAGTGAGGTCCACATCCCACCGATGAATAAAAAAAATTATGCAATATGGTCCCAATCCCTAGATACACAAAGTCGGCACTTGAGTTTAAGATTTTTTTGAGTTTAAGTTTATTTATTAGTGTCAGAGGTAGGCTTACATTAACACTGCAATGAAGTTACTGTGAAAATCCTCTAATCGCCACACTCAGGTACCTGTTCAGATACACTGAAGGAGAAATTAGCATAGCCAATGTGCCTAACCAGCTCACTTACCGTTTCACAATGATGTTCAGGAACCATCAGAAAAAACCTGGCTCTCATATTCCTATTCTTCACCCACTTGTTATTAGCCATTCACTGATACTGCTGTAGTATTCCTTAGCTGCCAGTTATCACTCTCTGATACATCCACCTCCCCCAGCAGGTGAGTGCATTGACACTGAAGCCTGGATTTTCCAATTGTCCTTACTTGAATGCTGCTGCAGTCTATTTGTATTTAGTTGGATCATTATTGGCATTGAACTATGCCAATCAGAAGACTCTTGAGTCCTTGCAGTGTAACCAACCATCTCACTTGCACCCGATTCCACCTGCCCTGGGTAGATAGCCTAAATCCAGAGGGATCGCAGTAGAGCAATCAGGAGTCAGAGCCCAGGATGATTTTCCATTCCTCAATATAGACCTGGAGCCCAGCCAGAATATCAACTAACTTGGCACAAGCCAAGTAAATAAGGCACAGGCAGGGAGCTTTGTTTACCTGAGCTGCTGACACGACTGAAGATCTTGGGAGCTGTGTTTCAGATGGTGGCACTCAGCATCCTGTGTTACAATGTTGTGAGTACAGGTTTCACTTCAGAGAGCTGAGCACAAGCTCTAGGCAGAGAATTATCAGACTGCAGTTGGTATATTAAATGTAAATTCACTGGCCCATTTCCGACATTGCAACAGTCACTACACTTTAAAGGTACTTCCCTGGATATGAACTGTTTAGGGATGTCTCTTGGGATGTCCTGGGGGCACACAATATCTGGACTTCACTGTTGACTGCAGATCACTCAGTGAACAGTAAATCCCATTTTCTTAAACAAGTCAACAAAAGTTGACTATAACCTTCAGAAAGAGCAATGAATCAGCTTTAAATTAAAGCAATCCTTTCACCCCTTATTTAATATTTAATATTCTCCATGCAGTAAACAGGTTAACCTTGAGGCTTGTTTGAATGCACAATAACATCTTATTAAAGGTGATTTTCTTTCAATTCCTAATCAATATGAGATGCAAAGCTACTGACTCTTCAGCAATTTATTATCCAATCCCTAAAGAGTTTTACAATTGGATTTTCTATAATTGCCTTTAAGTGTATTAGAAATCATTGTTATTACAGACAAAAGTAATTAGTGATTTTTTTTCAATAATAATAAATTGTTATAATTTAAAGCCACTACTTTCATCTTCCATTCTAATCTTTAAGTACCTCTCAGGTTCAGAAGATAAGAAAAAGTCCATTCCTTCACAAACCATATGTTGTTTCTCTGTTATGGTCTCATTTCATCCATTTAATGTCCCGTGGGGTAGTTCTGAATAAATACTCCCAGCTTCCCCAAGGTAATCAAGCTAAACTCCAGATTATTCATTCAGCTCAGTCACTCAATCCCAATGGACTGCTGCCTTCCACAGCCACTGCCCTCCCACCCATCCTCAATCTTCTCAGGAGTTTCCTCCTCCTATAGCCCCAGCATTGTTCACATCTCAATATTTCTCCAGCCCCTTTTTAAAGGAATTCACAGTGGCTGCTGTGTTTTTCAGAAGTTTGTTTTTCTTGCCTTGCCTCTGCCAGGATCACGTGCTCACTGGTCTCCAGACAGAGGTTAAGGTTGACTTGAGCTTGAGATTTCAGTCTTTGGGAGCAATTTGGACTTTGGGCGTAAATATCGGATGTCAATGACTAAACCACCCATTTCACATCTGCTTTAATTAAGCAGCAGCAAGCCATTTACTCCAGAAAATCTCATTCAGATCAACAAAATAAGAATGTGTGATGGATCTGAGGTGCAACCCCATAGTTCATCATCCTCTCCATCATTAAGTGCCTCCCCCTTGCAAGCCCAGAGGTCCCAACTTCCATTCTGTACTCAGCTAACTCACCTCAGCGGGGTGCTACAAAAGACCTCAGCACCTCTGATTTTGAGTGGGTGAAATCAATCACAATTCCCTATTTTGATTGTTCTCCGAGATTCAGAATAGACCAGTTGAAGGCAGGTTTGGGCAAGGCTGCGATGTTCTCCTTGGTAAGATTCAGGATTAGCTTGATGAGGTACCGTAGGCTGATCAGCACAAGTCATTGCCCAGTGAGGAATCTATGCCTCAAGGAAGAATGAGGTGGAGATGCCAATGTTGGACTGGAGTGGGCACAGTAAGAAGTCTCACAACACCGGGTTAAAATCCAACAGGTTTATTTGGAACCAAGAGCTTTCGGAGTGCTGACTCACCTGATGAAGGAGCAGCGCACCAAAAGCTTGTGATTCCAAATAAACCTGTTGGACTTTAACCTGGAGTGGTGAGACTTCTTACAAGGAAGAATGGCTGAGTAAATAAAGAATCTTGTATTTATATAACACATCATCACATTCCAAGGGTATCCCCAGAACACTTCACAATGAATGGGTTACTTCCGATCCATAGAGATATTGGCAAACGCTACAGCTAATCTTGCACAAGATCCCATTAGCAGCAAAGAAATAAATTACTAGTCCATCTGTTTTTGATGATAGAGGGCAAGCTCCTCTTAGGGTAGTGTCACATGATCAGTTTTGCCCACCAGAACAGGGAGGTGAGATCTCAGTTTATTATCTCACCTGAAATGACAGCACTTCTTAGAAAACAGGAGCCTTCTGAGTCCAGTTCAGGAGCGTCAACCTGGGCAAAGTCCTCAAGCCTGGGACTGGAGCTTGAAACCGTGACCTCTCTCATTACCAATATCACACACTGTGGTTTCAACCCTATATTTGTTAGCAGCCTAATCGAACTGAAGAATCGTCTTACCGAGTATGTCCAGCTGGTAGATGTGGCTAATGCTGCCGTACTTGTTCTTAACCACGCATGTGTAATTGCCACGGTCCGAGGGGACTGCACTCTCCATCACCAAACTCCGCTGCTGGTGTTGAAACTAGAGGAAGAAATCAGATAGAAGATGGTCACCAGTCTTAAAAGGGCTCTATTTCCTGCCGGTTACTGAATGTGAACCTTTCCAAAAGTAGAAGGAACAGGAATGCCCCTTGGCCAGGTCACCATTGGCTGATCAGCTAACTGTACATCAGTACATCATTGGGTGAAATATTGTGCAGCTTACAAAGCTGACACTCACTGGCATCTCCAGCCCCCACCCCACAATAAGTTACTGAAATGTGGAAGTCATGTATGGTTTCATTAAGGGGAGTCACGCCTGACAAATCTGTTAGAATTCTCTGAGGAAGTAACAAGCAGGTTAGATAAAGGAGAGGCAGTGGATGTTACCTACTTTGATTTTCAGTAGGCCTTTGACAAGGTGCCGGGCAGGAGGTTGCTGAGTAAGATAAGAGCCCATGGTGTGAGAGGCAAGACACTAGCATGGATAGAAGATTGGCTGACTGGTGGAAGACAGAGAGTGGGGATAAAGGGGTCCTTTTCGGGATGGCAGCTGGTGACTTTGAGATCTGCAGGGGTCAGTGTTGGGACCACAACTTTTCACTGTGTACATAAATGATCTAGATGAAGGATCTGAGGGCATTGTGGCAGATGATACAAAGATAGGCAGAGGGACAGGTAGTATTGAAGAGGCAGGGAGGTTGCAGAAGAATTTGAACATGTTAAGAGAGTGGGCAAAGGAGTGGCAGATGGAATAGCGTATGGGAAAGAATGAGGTTATGCATTTTAGTAGGAAGAATAGAGGCGTAGACTATATTCTAAATGGGAGAGAATTCAGAAAATTGGAAACGCAAAGGGACTTGGGAGACTTAGTTCAGAATTCTCTTAAGGTTAACTTACAGGTTGACTTGGTAGTTAGGAATGCAAATAAAATGTTAACACTCATTTCGAGAGAACTAGAACAGAAAAGAAGGGATGTACTACTGAGGCTTTATAAGGTTCTGGTTTAGAATATTGCGAACAATTTAAGTTTAAGTTTATTTATTAGTATCACTAGTAGGCTACATTAATATTACAATGATGTTACGGTGAAAATTCCCTAGTCGCCACATTCCGGCACCTGTTCAGGTACACTGAGGGAGAATTTAGCATGTTCAATACACCTAACCAGCATGTCTTTCAGACTATGGGAGGAAACAAACGCAGACACAGGGAAAACCTGCAGACTTCATATAGACAGTGACCCAAGCTGGGAATCAAACCCGGGTCTTCGGTGCTGTGAGGCAGCAATGCTAACCACTGTGCCACCCTACCACTGTGTTTTGGGCCCCGTATCTAAGGAAGGATGTGCTGGCTTGAAGACGGTCCCAAAGAGGTTCATGAGAATGATTCCAGGAAAGAAAAGCTTGAAATCTGAGGAGCGAGAGGAGTCTGTACTCAATGGACTACAGAAGAATGAAAGGCCTAGATAGAGTGAATGTGGGGGAGATGGTTCAATTATTCGGAGTGACTAGGACTGGAAGGCACAGACTCAGTGTAAAGGGATATCCCTCTAGGACTAAGAGGAGGAGGAATTTCTTCCATCAGAGGACGGTGAATCTATGGAATTCATTGCCACAGAAGGCTGTGGAGGCCAGGTCATTTAAGACAGAGATAGATAGGTTCTTGATTGGTTAATGATCAAGGGTCATGGGGAAAAAGCAGGAGAATGGGGTTGATAACCTTATCAGACATGATTGAATGGAGCAGATTTGACAAGCCGAATGGCCTAATTCTGTGCTTATGTTTTATGATTGCCTCCATTCCTGCACCCACCCCCACACACAAACAACCTGCCACCTCTAGGACTCCTTCCTGTCAACTCTCCATCATAGCTTGAAAAGGCAAACTCCAGATTCTAGAATAGCTACTTGGTGAGGCACTACAGAGTAGCGTTGGGCCCATACTGAGCAAAAAAGACTCCCTTTATCTTCCACGTAGAAAGGTTTTGGCACACTATGGCAATGACCTTGCGTAATCGGTTTCTGGAGCAATGGAAGCTTTGATGCAAAGCCCTGGCGAGGTTTCTAATGTTTGTGCAATAAATCCCACCGACACCTTTAAATCTTTGTAAGAAGTAACAGGCATGTCAACTAAACAGGATATGTTTCAAGACATGTTTTTGATACCTTAGATAAGAAAAGCAAAAGGTTGCCCAAAAGTATCAAAGTTCCGATTTACTATTTTACTTCCTAGGAAAGGACACATTCAAATACCTCATTCATGGAAAGATTTGAACTGAAATGCTTAATAGATTCAGAAGAACTGTCTGTGTGGAGCTTGCATGTTCTCCCAGTGTCTGTGTGGGTTTTCTCCAGGTGCTCCGGTTTCCTCCCACAGTTCAAAGATATGCAGGTTAGGTGGATTGGCCGGACTAAATTGCCCCTTAGTGTCCAAAGATGCATAGATTAGGTGTATCAGCTATAGTAAATGTGTGGAGTTACACAGACAGGGCGGGGAGAGGGCCTGGGTAAGATACTTTGTCAGAGAGTCGCTGCAGACTCAATGGGCCAAATGGCCTCTTCTGCGTTGCAGGGATTCTATGATTCGATGAACAGTGCTTAACTGGGACAACAAATGTCAGCCATTCCTCCCCAAGTTTCTTTTCTTCCCACGTCAGCACTACTCAAAGCCAGAAACCCACCGCTCTCATTACTGAAATAGGGAGAGAATCTACTTCTGTGCTTTCCACTTTAACTGGAGCTCCGACAGCAACTTGTGTAGTCGGGTCAAATATATTAAAAGGTTTCAGTGACTGAGGGAGCACTGTGCATAAACAGCACTCCAACAATGTAAAACTACTCACAGGAAGGCTATTAACAATAATAGTTACAATAAAATGCTGCTCTGAGCACGATTGAAGAATTGAATGTAACCTGGTGACCATTTTAACTGTCTAAAAGGTATGTTGGCATTTACGCTGACTACATGAGACAGCCAGGGAAATGGCTTACGGAAGGTGTGCGCCTCTGGTGGGATGACATTGACAACACTTGCCATCCACGTACGGTAAACACAGTTAGTGGCATAGCGTACAAGAGCAAGGAGATAATGCTGAACTTATACAAGACACTAGTTCAACCTCAGCTGGAACGGTATACACAGCTCTGGGCTCAACACTACAGGAAAGATATGAACGCATTGGACAAAGGTTTACAAGAATGGTTCCAGGGATGAGAAATTATGAGGGTAAATTGGAGACGTTCTGACTGTCCTCTGAGGAAAAATAAGAGCTCAGAGGAGATTTGATAGAGATGTTCAAAATCATGAGAGAGCTGAATAGAGTAGAAAGGGAGAAACTGTGTCCGCTTGTAAAAGAATCAAGAACATGGGGCACAGATTTAAAATGATTTGCAAAATAAGCAAACATGAGGTGAGAAAAAGCTTTTTCCACACTGCGTGTACAAGTCAGGCAGAGAGGAAGTGGTCGAGCGAGGGAACTGTGGTTTACTAAAGAAGTTGAGTTGCTTGGGCAGAGGAAGGAGATGAGATGTGAAGGCTCAGTTAGGGCGCTTGAGAGTTACAAGATAGTCAGGAAGGACCTACAGAGAGAGCTAAGAGGAGCCAGGAGGGGACATGAGAAGTCTTTGGCAGGTAGGATCAAGGAGAACTCTAAAGCTTTCTATAGGTATGTCAGGAATGAAAGAATGATTAGGGTAAGATTAGGGCCAGTCAAGGATAGTACTGGGAAGTTGTGTGTGGAGTCCGAAGAGATAGGAGAGGTGCTAAATGAATATTTTTCGTCCGTATTCACACAGGAAAAAGACAACATAGTCGAGAAGAATACTGAGATCCAGGCTATTAGGCTTGACAGGATTGAGGTTCATAAGGAGGAGATATTAGCAATTCTGGAAAGTATGAAAATAGGTAAGTCCCCTGGGCCGGATGGGATTTATCCTAGAATTCTCTGGGAGGCTAGGGAGGAGATTGCAGAGCCTTTGGCTTTGATCTTTAAGTCGACATTGTCTACAGGAATATTGCCAGAAGACTGGAGGATAGCAAATGTTGTCCCCTTGTTCAAGAAGGGGAGTAGAGACAACCCTGGTAATTATAGACCAGTGAGCCTTACTTCTGTTGTGGGCAAAGTTTTGGAAAGGATTATAAGAGATAGGATTTATAAGAACATAAGAACATAAGAAATAGGGGCAGGAGTAGGCCATCTAGCCCTTCGAGCCTGCCCCGCCATTCAATAAGATCATGGCTGATCTGTCGTGGCTCAGTTCCACATTCCCGCCCTCTCCCCATAACCCTTAATCCCCTCTCTTAACAAAAACCCATCAACCCGCGTCTTAAAAATATTTAGCGAGGCAGCCTCCACCACTTCAACGGGCAGACAATTCCAGAGATTCACCACCCTTTGAGTGAAGAAGTTCCTCCTCAACTCCGTTCTAAACCGCCCCCCCCCTTTATCTTGAGGCTGTGCCCCCTAGTCCTACTGTCCTTTCTGAGCGGGAAGAGTCTCTCCTCCTCTATTCTATCCATCCCATTCATCATCTTATACATCTCAATGAGATCTCCCCTCATTCTTCTAAACTCTAACGAGTACAAGCCTAATTTATTCAGCCTCTCCTCATAGCTCAACCCCCTCAACTCCGGCATCAGCCTAGTAAACCTCCTCTGCACTCCCTCCAAGGCCAAAATATCCTTGCGTAAGTACGGCGACCAAAACTGCACACAGTACTCCAGCTGCGGCCTCACCAATGCCCTATACAGCCGCAGCAAGACCTCCCTACTTTTATATTCAATCCCCCTCGCTATGAAGGCCAGCATCCCATTCGCCTTCCTGACCACCTGCTGCACCTGCAAGCTGGGTTTTTGCGACTCATGCACAAGGACCCCGAGGTCCCTCTGCACCGTTGCCTGCTGCAGTTTTTCGCCACGTAAGTAATAATCCTTCCTACCATTATTCCTACCAAAGTGGACCACCTCACACTTGCCAACATTAAATTCCATTTGCCATTTCCTGGCCCATTCGCCCAGCCTATCTAGATCCTTCTGTAGACTCTCCACACCCTCCGCACAATTTGCCGTTCCACCAATCTTGGTGTCATCAGCAAATTTCGACACCCTGCACTCGGTTCCCTCCTCCAGATCATCTATATAAATGGTAAATAGCTGAGGCCCCAGCACTGACCCCTGGGGCACTCCACTAGTCACCATCCGCCAATCCGAATAGCACCCATTGACCCCCACTCTCTGCCTCCTATTTGACAACCAATCCTCTATCCACGCTAACACCCTACCCCCAACTCCATGTCCCCTTATCTTCTGCAATAACCTCTTGTGAGGTACCTTGTCAAATGTCTTCTGAAAATCAAGAAAGACCACATCCACTGGCTCTCCTCTATCCACCACCCTAGACACATCCTCATAGAACTCCAGTAAATTTGTCAGACACAACTTCCCCTTAACGAAACCGTGCTGCGTCTGCTCTATCAAGCAATTCCCCTCAAGATGTCTCGCTATTTCCTCCTTGATGACGGATTCTAACATTTTACCTACAACAGACGTTAAGCTAACCGGCCTATAATTCCCTGCCTTTTGCCTGGCACCCTTCTTAAACAACGGCGTATAATCCTCTAGAAAGGAATAATTTGATTAGGGATAGTCAACACAGTTTTGTGAAGGGTAGGTCATGCCTCACAACCTTACTCAGTTCTTTGGGAAGGTGACTAAAGAGGTAGATGAGGGCAAAGCAGTTGACGTGGTGTATATGGATTTCAGTAAAGCGTTTGATAAGGTTCCCCATGGTAAGCTATTGCAGAAGATATGGAGGCATGGATTGAGGGTGATTTAGTGGTTTGGATCAGAAATTGGTTAGCTGTAAGAGGACAGAGGGTGGTGGTTGATGGGAAATGTTCATCCTGGAGTTCAGTTACTAGTGGTGTACCGCAGGGATCTGTTTTGGGGACACTGCTGTTTGTCATTTTTATAAATGACCTGGATGAGGGCGTACAAGGGTGGGTTAGTAAATTTGCAGATGACACTAAAGTCGGTGGAGTTGTGGACAGTGCGGAAGACTGTTGGAGGTTACAGAGGGACATAGATAAGCTGCAGAGCTGGGCTGAGAGGTGGCAAATGGAGTTTAATGTGGAAAAGTGTGAGGTGATTCACTTTGGTAAGAGTAACAGGAATACAGAGTGCTGAGCTAATGGTAAGTTATTTGGTAGTGTGGATGAGCAGAGAGATCTCAGTGTCCATGTGCATAGATCCCCGAATGTTGGCACTCAGATTGATAGGGTTGTTAAGGCAGAGGGTGTGTTCGGTAGAGGGATTGAGTTTAGGAGCCATGAGGTCATGTTGCAGCTGTACAAAACTCTTGGAGTAATGCATACAGTTCTGGTTAACATAAGAACATAAGAAATAGGAGCAGGAGTAGGCCATCTAGCCCTTCGAGCCTGCCCCGCCATTCAATAAGATCATGGCTGATTTGTCGTGGCTCAGTTCCACATTCCCGCCCTCTCCCCATAACCCTTAATCCCCTCTCTCATCAAAAACCCATCAACCCGCGTCTTAAAAATATTTAGTGAGGCAGCCTCCACCACTTCAACGGGCAGAGAATTCCAGAGATTCACCACCCTTTGAGTGAAGAAGTTCCTCCTCAACTCCGTTCTAAACCGCCCCCCCTTTATCTTGAGGCTATGCCCCCTAGTCCTACTAGGTTGCCGCATTATAGGAAGGATGTGGAAGCATTGGAAAAGGTGCAGAGGAGATTTACTAGGATGTTGCCTGGTATGGTGGGAAGGTCTTATGAGGAAAGGCTGAGGGACTTGAGGCTGCTTTTGTTAGAGAGAAGAAGGTTAAGAGGTGACTTAATAGAGGCATACAAGATGATCAGAGGATTAGATAGGGTGGACAGTGAGAGCCTTTTCCCTCGGATGGAGATGGCTAGCACGAGGGGACATAGTTTTAAATTGAGGGGTGATAGATATAGGACAGATGTCAGAGGTAGGTTCTTTACTCAGAGAGTAGTAAGAGCGTGGAATGCCCTGCCTGCAACAGTGTGGACTCGCCAACATTAAGGGCATTTAAATGGTCATTGGATAAACATATGGATGATATTGGATTAGTGTAGGTTAGATGATCTTTAGATTGGTTTCATAGGCCAGTGCAACATTGAGGCTGAAAGGCTGTACTGCACTGTAATGTTCTGTGTTGCTTTTGGTTCGGACTGCACTGCCTGTCAGTATGGTGGAGGCAGGTTCAATCAAGGAATTCAATAGGGCATTAGATAATTATTTGTATAGAAACAAATGTGCAGGGCTATGGAGAAAAGGCAGGAGAATGGCACTAAGTCATGATAGTCATTTGGAGAGCCAGTGCAGACATGATGGACCAAATGGCCTAATTTTCCACTGTAACAACGCTATGATTCTGGGTTGATATTAACTGCTTTTGTCATACTTTATTTCATTGCCAGTCTGAGAACTTCACTGCCTTGCCGTGACCCAATGACTCCACTGGAAAGTGGGTAAGGATAGGAAAAGGCTTGGCACAGTGATGCCCCATGTGCTCGAATAGCCAGATGGCAGGAAATGTATCGTTATATGCATGAATAATGTCTATTTGGTGTGAGAAAGCCAGTAAGCAAGTAACTGCCGTGGAGAATGGCAAATAGTCAGCAGTTTTGTAGAGCCAAGTGGACAATGATGAGAGATTGAATTTAAAATCTTTCTGTTGCCGTTTAGAAAGAAAGTGAAAAGCAGAAACATATTTGGAAACATTAATTGTAGCTTGCAAGACAATCACTGGCTTCCTTGGTTGCTGAAGGATTAAACAAGCCTTACATTCACACCGTTAAGCATGCAATGTCACATGGGCTTTGAAAGGATTATAAAATATTACAGATTCCTGAAAGGATTTGACAGTTGCTTTAGACTGAAAACCAACCTGAGTTTTCTAGTTTACATGCAATTCTGTCCTGAAGGCAGCATGTTTAGATAATTTTACAAAACCCAACAGCATTTCAAGTTGCCGTATGTGGGGTTTTTTAAAACTAGGATAAGAGCTGTCATTAATCTGGGGTTTTTTTCCTGTTTGCTCTCGTGCATTTGCACTTTTCTGCTGCTCTTCGTTAAGCAAATTTAGCTCATTCACCAACAGTAATGGACAGGGGGTCAGTCTGCATGGCCAATCGTCTCTGGCGGAGAGAAACAACACTTATTGATTCGGTTTCTACCCTCTGAAGGTGATATGAAGAGACGGAACTGGACATTGTCTGACAGAGGCATTGTCAAGACTGCCTCATTTCCTGGGTGCTGGTGGAGGGTTGGTCACATCTGAATAACGGTGATGGGCTTCTGATGAGATTTTGACAACACAGAAATGAGTTCTCCCTCCGCTAGAACACTCACCACTGCCCCATCCACTTCCTGTTGAAGAAAGGAAAATGGCTGCTGCGGTTAATGAACACTCCCAACCACCTTAACTGGGCCAACACCCTCCAGGCCAAGTGAACACCAACTGTGTTTATTTATAACATTTAAAAACACTAACTGGATCGCTTGTCTCAGAGAGGAATGGGAGGGTATGTTTACGTTTTAAATGTCCCCCCTCCCCACCCTGCCCCACCCTTGAAATTCATTTGATGTCCACACAATGTTTCACTCTGAAATAGCTGCCCAGCGCGGATGGGAACGGTGAAATACATTCTCCGGAGGGCTCCCGTCTTCTTCAGGCAAATGCAGCAAACTTTGCTCAATTGAAACCGTTAATCCTTTAGTTTCACCTCACGATTCATCTGCTGTCGTGAGACCAAGTCAAAATAAAGATAATGCCCCGACAAACTGCTCAGCATGCACCAGTCTTGGGGAAAACCAAATTTGGTCACAATGAAAAGGCATTGAAATATTGCGTTTTCACTAGACACTCCCCTTCAAAACAAATCAAACCAGGCTGGAAAGTTTCTGGAACAATCCAAATTGCGGGGGGAAGGGAGGGGCTGGTTTTGGTGAAGGCCTCTTCTGATATTTGTAAAGTAGTTGGTGCCCAAGCACCAGCTGTATCTGCGGCAGGCTGTCTTGCCTCTTCTGAAGCAATTTCAATGTTCTGGTTTCATCCTGGATACATCCCCTTCCCATCCCATCAGTTAGAATCATAGAAACCCTACAGTGCAGAAAGAGGCCTTGGGCCCATCGAGTCTGCACTGTCTGCAATCCCACCCAGGCCCTACCCCCATGTCCCTATACATTTACCCACTAATCCCTCTAACCTACGCATCTCATGACACTAAGGGGTCATTTTAACATGGCCAATCAGCCTAACCCGCACATCTTTGGACTGTGGGAGGAAACCGAAGCACCCAGAGGAAACCCATGCAGACATGAGGAGAATGTGCAAACTCCACACAGACAGTGACCCGAGCTGGGATTTGAACCCAGGTCCCTACAGCTATGAAGCAGCAGTGCTAACCACTGTGCTACCTTGCTGCCCAAGATGAGGAGCAATGTCCCATCATGTCAGCTTGGATCTTGATTGTCTCCCTTGTGGGAACCATTAGCTGGATTCAATTGCAACTGGGATTGAATAAAAATTTGGGGGGAGAAAAAGAAGAAAGAAATACATAAAGATGGTCACAAATATTTTAGTTTACAGAATTGTGCTGTGGGTTTGGAACGACTTGACCAAACTTTGAGAATCCTTTGCCCTCTGGTCCTGTTTGTCACATGACCAATCACAGGAGTGAAGAGGCACTGCTCCGAGTTGAAAGTGAGGACAGTTAACAGTATTGACTCACCTTGATACCCCCAACTCGATGTTCACCCTTAAATCCTTTGCCATTTTTCAGCCAGTGGATTGTTGGAGTAGGGTTTCCAGCAGCTGGGCATCGGAAGCGAATGGTGTTACCCACTGGTACTGCATGAAGTCTTTTCTCCATCCGGTCAGGACGGACCCAGTACGGAGCTCCTGAAATAAATACGAAAGGTGTCAATGTCTCAATGACCGACACAACACAGTAACACGGCTCCCAGTTATACTGCCCGCTTGGCTTAAATCTCAAAGACAGTGCTGCTGAAGGCTTTCTCTGGCAGCCTTAAATCCCAGAGTCAACTACTCCAGCTCTCTCTCTCTCTCGAGTTCTACACTGTGTAAGCTGTAACCCATCCTCAGATTTGCTACCTGCACTAAATCCCACACTGCCCTGGTTCTATGGAGGCATCCTTTGTCACCACTGCATTGAATCCTTGGAGGCCTTGTCCCATTCAAACCTCTTTCAGCTGGAGATCTCACCCTTTGGTCCATTGACTCTGATCTCTCATGCACCCCACATCCACTTTACCTTTGGTGACAGAATCTTCAATTGCCTAACTCTTACTCTCCCTAAACATCTTATGACCTCCCATGCTTCATCCAAAAGATTCCTCACAAGCCCATCCTTGCTGCCATTCTGTTCGATTCTCCTCTATAAAGGGCCTTGAGTCATTTCTATACCCTAAAAGATATTATAGACATTTATAGAAATACAGAAAGGCATGTCAACTACTTTTACAGTTGCACCATAGAAAACATTCTTTCTGTTTGTATCACAGCTCGGTATGGATCCTGCTCTGCCCAACATCGCACAAATCTACAAAGGGTCATGAATGAAGCCCAATCCATCACTCAAACCAACCTCCCATCCATTGACTCTGCCTACACTTGTCACAGCCTTGAAAAGTAGCCAGCATAATTAAGGACCCCACACACCCTGGACATTCTCTCTTCCACCTTCAATCATTGGAAAGAAGATACAAAAGTCTGAGGTCACGTACCAACCGACTCAAGAATAGCCTTTTCCCCGTTGCCAGACTTTTGAATGGACCTCACACTAAATTGATCTTTCTCGACACCCTAGCTATGACTGTAACACTACATTCTGCACTTGCTCCTTTCCTTCTCTATGAATGGTATGCTTTGTCTCTAAAGTATGCAAGAAACAATACTTTTCACTGTATACTAATACATGGTGGCATGCTGGCACAGTGGTTAGCACTGCTGCCTCACAGCACCAGGGGGCCCGGGTTTGATTCCTGGCTTGGGTCACTGTCTGTGTGGAGTTTGCAAATTCTCCGTGTCCATGTTTAAAGTTTATTTATTCATGTCACAAGTAGGCTTAGATTCACACTGCAATGAAGTTACTGTGAAAATTCCCTAGTTGCCACACTCTGGCACCTGTTCGGGTACACTGAGGGAGAATTTAGCATGGCCAATGCACCTAACCAGCATGCCTTTCAGACCATGGGAGGAAACCGGAGCATCCGGAGGAAACCCACACAGACATGGGGAGAACGTGCAGACTCCACAGAGACAGTGACCCAAGCCGGGAATCGAACTTGGGTCCCTGGCACTGTGAAGCAGCAGTGCTAACCACTGTGCTACAATGCCACCCCAGAAAGCTTGGGGGGAGGGGCGATATGGTCATTGAATATGTTTGATGCTGAGTTATAGAGATTCCTGATCGAAAAGGGAGTTCTGGGTTCTGGGGCAGCTGCAGACAGAAAAGTGGAGTTGAGACCAGAACCAGATTGACCAAGATTTACTGAATGGTGCAGCAGGTCTTGAAGGGCCGAACAGCCTCCTCCTCATGTTCTGGTGGAACAAAGGCTGAACGCTCCTGTGGCAGCAACGGCTTTGGAACAAGCGAGGAACAGCGCCGCATCCATTGGAAATCCTTTCTCTCTCCTCCCTCTCCCTGAAGGTTTGACATTAATTGGCTAAGAGAAGGAACAGTTCTCTGCAAAGAACAGGCGCATTAGATAAAGCCAGTTTCCTCGAGTGAGGGGGTTAGGGTTAGGAACTGAGCATAGGCTGAGAGTAGAGTGATTGGTAATGGGCGGTTTTGCTAGAGATGGGCACGAGTTCATTAGCAGCCTTGGCAAATATGGAGCCGGTTGTGAGATTGGCAAAGAGTGACAGTCCGTAGCCCGAGGAGGGCATCATCTGCTTATGGACTCTGTCCTGAACATAAGAACATAAGAATATAAGAAATAGGAGCAGGAGTAGGCCATCTAGCCCTTCGAGCCTGCCTCGCCATTCAATAAGATCATGGCTGATCTGTCGTGGCTCAGTTCCACATTCCCGCCCTCTCCCCATAACCCTTAATCCCCTCTCTTATCAAAAACCCATCAACCCGCGTCTTAAAAATATTTAGCGAGGCAGCCTCCACCACTTCAACGGGCAGACAATTCCAGAGATTCACCACCCTTTGAGTGAAGAAGTTCCTCCTCAACTCCGTTCTAAACCGCCCCCCCCCTTTATCTTGAGGCTGTGCTCCCTAGTCCTACTGTCCTTTCTGAGCAGGAAGAGTCTCTCCACCTCTATCCTATCCATCCCATTCATCATCTTATATGTCTCAATGAGATCTCCCCTCATTCTTCTAAACTCTAACAAGTACAAGCCTAGTTTATTCTTGCAAGCCACAAGATTTGTGAGTGTGGATTTCCTCCGGGTGCTCCAGTTTCCTCCACCATCCAAAAATGTGTGGGTTAGGTTGATTGATCATGCTAAATTGACTTTAGTTCAGAGGGATTAGCAGGGTAAATATGTGGGGTTACTGGGTGGGATTGTTGCAGGCTCAATGGGCTGAATGGCCTCCTTCTGTACTGCAGGGATTCTATGTGACAATAAATCCAATCAAATAAATGTGTTACTTTTCAAAACAACGTGTAGCTGGTCATAGAATCAGACAGGTTTACAGCATGGAAACAGCCCTTTGGCCCAACTTGTTCATGCTGCCCTTTTTTTAAACCACGGAGCTAGTCCCAATTGTCCGCGTTTAGCCCTCATCCCTCTATATCCATCTTACCCATGTAACTGTCTAAATGCTTTTTAAAAGACAAAATTGGATCCACCTCTACTATTACCTCTGGCAGCTTGTTCCACTCACCATCCTCTGTGCGAAAAAATTGCCCCTCGGAACCCTTTTGTACCTCTCTCTTCTCACTTTAAACCTTCTAATTTTAGACTCCCCTACTTTTGGGATAAGATATTGACTATCTACCTTATCTATGCCCCTTGTTATTTTGTAGCCCTCTATAAGATCACCCCTAAGTCTCCTATGCTTCAGGGAAACTATTTCTAGTTTAATAATATCCTTTCTATAATAGGGTGACCAGAACTGTACACAGTATTTATTCCAAGTGCAGCCTTACCAATGTCTTGTACAACTTCAACAAGACGTCCCAACGTTCTGACTAATGAAGCCAAGCATGCTGAATGTCTTCTTCACTATTCGTCCGCCTGTGACTCCACTTTCAAGCTATGAACTATCAGCTATGAACATGTACCCCTAGATCTTTGTCCTACAACTATCCCCAATGGCCTACCATTAACTAAGTAAGTCCTGCCCTGGCTCAATCTACCCAAAATGCATCATCTCACATTTATCTAAATAAAACTCCATCTGCCATTCGTCAGTCCACTGGCCCAATTGATCAAGATCCCATTGCAATCCTAGATAGCCTTCTTCACTGTCCACCATGCCACCAATCTTGGCGTCATCCGCAAACTTACAAACCACGCTTCCTAAATTCTCATCCAAATCATTAATATAAATGAGAATAACAATGGACCCAGTACCAATTCCTAAGGCACACCGCTGGTCACCGGCCTCCAATTTGAAAAACAACTCTCCCGAACCACCTCTGTCTTCCGTCATCAAGCTAAGGCTACATGACCCTAGATCCCATGAGATTTAACCTTATGCAACAATCTACCATGCAGTACTTTGTTCGTCAAAGGCCTTGCTAAGTCCATGTAGACAGCAGCAACTGCACAGCCCTCATCTACCTTCTTGGTTACCCCTTCAAAAAACTCAATCAAAATTTGTGAGACACGAGTTAGAACATAGAACATTACAGAGCAGAACAGGCCCTTCGGCCCACGATGTTGCGCCGACCAATTAAAAAGCAATGACCCTCTAACCTAAACCAATCCCTTTCCATCCATAAACCTATCCACGGATCTCTTAAACGCCCCCAAACTAGGCACATTTACAACTGCAGCAGGCAGGGCATTCCAAACCCTCACCACCCTCTGGGTAAAGAACCTACCTCTGACATCCGTCCTATAACTACCACCCCTTAATTTAAAGCTATGGCCCCTCGTGCTAGCTTTCTCCATCCGAGGAAAAAGGCTATCACTGTCCACCCTATCTAAACCTCGAATCATCTTATATGTTTCAATAAGGTCCCCTCTTAGCCACCTTCTTTCTAACGAAAACAACCTCAAATCCCTCAGTCTCTCCTCATAGGACCTCCCCTCCATACCAGGCAACATCCTGGTAAACCTCCTCTGCACCCTCTCCAATACCTCCACATCCTTCCTATAATGTGGGGACCAGAACTGCACACATTACTCCAAGTGCGGCCACACCAGAGTTTTGTACAGTTGCAACATGACGCTGCGGCTCCTAAATTCAATCCCCCTACCAATAAACGCCAAGACACCGTATGCCTTCCTAACAACCTTATCTACTTGATTCCCAACTTTCAGGGATCTATGTACACATACACCTAGATCCCTCTGTTCATCAACACTATTCAGAGTCCTACCGTTAGCCCTATACTCTACACATCTGTTATTCCTGCCAAAGTGAATTACCTCACACTTTTCCGCATTAAACTCCGTCCGCCACCTCTCGGCCCAGCTCTGCAACTTGGCCAAGTCTCTCTGTAAACTATGACACCCCTCCTCACTATCTACCACACCTCCGACTTTGGTGTCATCAGCAAATTTACTAATCCACCCAACTATACCCTCATCCAGATCATTTATAAAAATTACAAACAGCAGTGGCCCCAAAACAGATCCCTGAGGCACACCACTTGTAACTGAACTCCATGACGAATACTTACCATCAACCACCACCCTCTGTCTCCTATCTGCTAGCCAATTCCTGATCCAATTAACTAAATCACCCTCAATCCCATACATCTGCATTTTCTGCAGAAGCCTTCCATGGTGAACCTTATCAAACGCCTTACTAAAGTCCATATATACCACGTCAACTGCCTTACCCCTATCCACCTCTTTGGTCACTTTCTCAAAAAACTCAATAAGGTTAGTAAGGCACGACCTACCCTCCACAAAACCATGCTGACTATCTCCAATCAATTCATTACTCTCTAAATAACTATAAATCCTATCCCTAATAATTTTTTCTAAATGCCTTGGAACGATTGCTGGAGGCATTTAGCAGAATGATAATAGCAAGGCTAAGGATCTTCAGTTAAAGACACTACTTAAGCCTACCTATTCACTTGTACCTTTGGTCACCTCGCTTTACTCCCCTACTTATGCTTGGGCCTCATTTTTTTCTCTCTGTTAAGTACAGTGGGGTAATATAAATACACGCAAGATTATTGCTGCTTAAAGGAGAGAATGCTTCTTTCGGTGAAATATTCAATTACCTTCAAAATCACGACTGTTGAACAGGGGACTTAAAAACATTCAAACTTCTGACAATTCCAATTGGAAATAACTTTATAGGCAGTTTGCCAAATTCTTATCCCGTATCAATGATCAAACCAGCCTAACGACAGTACGGAAATTGCTGCACTGGGACCTGCAACATTAAAGAATGGCTCCTGGAAAAAAAGTTGGAGCCAAATGATTGTTGTTGGTGTCTGGAGTGAGCAATTACAATGGAGAGAGAAAATGACTGCAAACAGGAAGCAAGATAACCCCTAGTAGGACAGCACTGGTCTTCAAGCAAGGACCAACAGAAAATTATGGGTTTCAAAACAGATGAACACAGGGCTACAAAATTCCACCCTGTCGGGGCAGGTGAGGGGTGGTAAAATGCGGCAAGTCATCCAAATATCCACTGACTTTGGTGGGTCTACAAAATCCTGCCAACAGGAGGAGCCGCAAAATTTCACCAGGAGTCATATGTAACTGATAGCTATTCCCCTGTTATCAAATAACCTTGTATGTGCGAAGTGCTCGCAACGTTAGAATCACTCCGCCACCATGGTGTGGGGATCTTCAGGGTACAGAGAGGGGTGAAACTGGAGACAGGAGAATGACCATATTTGTGCAGTGTGGACTCCGCCGATAACAAGACTCGTAAATATTGTTTTAGGGAGCATATCAGTGCTTATCAAGATGGCATCAAAAATTCCATCCATATTCTGAGCTAATTGTGTGGAGTTCACGTTGCTTGGTTCAGAACAAGAAAAGGAACAAGTGTGAAAGCAGCTTGTTTTTTCATTCATTCTTGGGACATTGGCGTCGCTGGCTGACTCGAGGGCAGTTGAGAGTCAACCACGTTGCTGTGGCTCTGAAGTTACATGTAGGCCAGTCCAGGCAAGGAAAGCAAATTTCTTTCCCTAAAGGCCATTAGTGAACCAGGTGGGTTTTTTCCCCGACAATCAATAAGGCTTTTATGGTCCATCAGTAGATTCTTAATTCCAGATTTTTTTTATTGCATTCAAATTCCACCATCTGCTGTGGTGGGATTTGAACCACGTTTCCAGATCAGTAGCTGAATTTCTGGATTAATAGTCTAGCAAGAATACTACTAAGCCGTCGCTCAAAGAAACAAGCCCTTTAAAGCTCGGTTCTGTCAATAATTCAAACAAAATATGCTGCAACGATCACTGCAGGAGTTTCAACCATCGACCACTAAATCTGCTCACATCCAGATTATAACCATGAACATATTTGCATGTCATACAAACCTCCTTTCTTGCCTCATTGTGAGCAGGATCTAATAACTTCATCAAACCATAAGAAAACTTTTTAATGAACCATAAGCTTTAAAAAGAAACAACTGACTTGGGTTCTGAAATGATAAATCATCTCTCTGTTTCCAACCCACACCAAATTGTCTGACTGAGCTTCTGCACTCTCAATATCCAACCACACACTGCCTTGGTGTCATTCTGGCTTACAACTATGGTGCGGTCATCCTGGATATCATAATTGCTTGTTCCTGTGTCTCTATTAGCTACTAGTATGTGAAGGGTTGCTGGGATGAGGAGGGTGGGTGGGATGTGGGGTGGGGGCATGGGTGAGAAGGGGGAGGTGAAGATTCCTGTCTCACATCCCGAGCAACACTTTGCACATTGTTTTCCTGTCATATAACGCTGGGGTCCATCATTTCTCACCCAGCAATGGAACGGCAATGTTAAACTAATTTACTTTCCCAGCAGTGCGCACTTAATCAAAGCTCGCTGCCACAGGCCAATGCTGGGTCACAGCAGTTCTCACCGTTAACCTTCACAAGAGAGTCGAACCAATAATGCAGGCCATTTATTTTCCTCTGGCACTTGGTAGATATTGGCTGACAGATTTGCAGTGAGGGTGATGTTTCTCCACAGACAGATATGGCCAAGAACATTGTCTTCCTGACCTCAAGGCTGACAAGAGAACTCATTGACTGCCAACTCGAAGTGATTTAATTTCACTGAACAAAACTATTTATGAGGCCGTGGGGAACAAGGTTATGGGCTGTGGGAAAAGACTACATCAGCCCTGAATCAGAGGTGTGCACATGTTTAATTGAGTGCTTACTGTAAGATTCATTTGCATGTGTCACAGAGGATTTGAAGATGAATTGTGGCAAACTGCCTAAAATAACTTATTGGGCCAATGATTATGACCCATGCTCCCAACTCAGTTGCTGCTTCCAAATTTCAACATTTTGAATAAGAGAAACAGGCTGCTCAGAGATGCTGCTGCAATACCACTTCACTCATCGCACTGTGGACGCTTTCCCATAACACAGGTCATGTATAGTATTCCTGCTGCTGTGTGAAAGGAGTACTGTAGTGTTTTGGGATATCTGTGCATGCAAGAACATGTGGAATACTCAACAAGTTCTTCAAAATAAATGAGGCTAACTTAGCAAGGCACCAGATTTCATGCTTGTATCAAGTTGAGGCAATTAAAAAAAAAGTTCTTAAAATGTAACAACCACACATTCTGACACCACCGTAAGCCTTTCCTCACCTTGTCTTGAGTGTTAAAGGGTTGTCACCACATTACCGCATTGCAATCTCTCTTGATCCTTCATTGTCTGATTTGCCACATTGCTTATCCAACAACTGGTACTGGATGAGCACACATTTCCTCCAGCTATTGGGAAAACCGAAGGTCCCTGCCAGAAACTCTTCTCCCTAAACACTATCTCCATCCCTGTCCTAAGCCATTCTGTGTAGCTGAAGCATACTGTTCAATGCAAAAGAACATGTTATTGTACACTCATTCAGCCTGCCAAACCTCCTTGAAGCCTCTTTGCATCCTCCTCACAACTCACATTCCCACCAAGATTTGTGTCGCCAGCAAACGTGGAAATATCACATTTGGTCCCCACATCCAAATCATTGATAATAGATAGTGTATTGCTGGATCCAAGCACTGGTCATTGTGGCAACCCCTACTCACAACCATATCTTATTTGACCCTGAGCTTAGTTCGAACCCAGTATCTGCACCATCACAAAGACCTCCTCTTACTTCCATCTCTGATACACAGACCATTTCCAACCCTGCCTGGGCTCACTGGCTCCTGAAAACCTCAACAAAGGGTACAAGACCACTCGGTGTAGCAGCTACCCATAAATAAGAGCCACTATTCTGGATCCCATCTCCAGGCTTGCAGCTTTCTATGTAACAGTGTTGATTTGTTCACGTTTCTAAACGACCACAAGTGATCTGTTAACCAATTGCTGATTTGCTATTGCTACCAGACGTGGCAATCATTAAAATAGATAACAGAGAGAGCAAGAGATGGCAATATAAGAATCAGTGTGTTTATAAATAATACGTGAAGCCTGCTCACTGCCAACTGAGTTGAAACCCTTTCTGACACAATTCTCTGAATTATTCCAGTGGATTCCACACATTCCCTTACAGTGATTTTCACACGTTGGGTCCACAGCCAAGTTTTCATCAGAGACCATTTACAGTGCACTCTGGCTTTCCAATTCCACAAATTTCCTGTACCAGACCACTGAACCCTTACAGTATAACTACTACAATCTTCAGGATTAAACAATGAAATAGACAAAGGCCAACCATGGAGGCTGGGAGTGACAGTCTTGAGAGTTGAGGCGGAGTGGTGAACTGGAGGCAGGAAACTGGAGGTTTGGGAATGTCCACTGTTGGGAGTAGGGGCTGGAAGGAGCCTAAATCTGGACAGTTAAATATTATCCTGGAGCCACAGGGAACCTGAGACCTGCCCCAGACTTTCTTTACAGTTTATATTCCTGTTTATGACGTATACTTCATGATTTCAGTCCATCCCCAAGTACTTTACTTTGAAGTACATTCTTGACGTGCAGTCTGTTGTAATGTAGAAAACTGTGCGGCCAATTCAAGCACAGCAAGGTCCCACAAATGGCACAAGAAAACTGCCCAATTGAACCATTCTTTCATAATTTTGGTATAAACATTGTCCAGAAAATCCCCTGTTGTTCTTCAAACAGGATTACAGAACCTTTCATATTGATGTGAACATCTAAATAGGACATCTGCGTTAAGGCCGCTGAAATAGGACTAAAAATATTGTATTTGAAATAAAAGTTAGGATTAAAATTTTGCACAGAGACATGTCAAATTACTTAAGAGATAAAAATAAGACTGAACCAGACCCTTGTGTGAGATATTATGAAGTGTGGGGGAGTGTAGGCTTTTTTTGGTAATAGTACAGTAGACCCTATTAAATCTGTGGGAGATAGGACAGTGAAAGATTACATGGGTGCATTTCTAGTGAGATCATTCTCCAATCAGACATAAAACATAAGAAATGCCGGAGAGGTTCACATTCTCACAATACATGGTGACCAAAGGAAATTGTCTCCCGAAACTGTGTGTAAAGAGGTTAAACAATTTGCCGTAGCAGCATATAAAAAGTTCTCAGGTTATTAAGTAAATATGTTTGTTGCCAACTGCAACCCCAGGACAGTGGTCACGTAGTGCAGAGTGTGTGTTCTGTCGCAGCCAATGTGATGCAGTTTATATCTGAGACTGTGGTATATCAAAGTGTTCCAACAAGACATTAAATGGATGATATCACCCTCCCCACCCGCCCTGAACATACCCAGTTAAAATAACACAGTTGATGGTTAGATATTCAATATGATTAACAGGACTGGGACCTCATTTAACAAATTGGTGCTTACCACAAGTCGTGCAGAATCCGTGCTAATTATGTAATTTGCTCAGCTGATGCCTGTGAATGCACAGCCAGACTTAATTAGACATCACATTGCCTCTCCATATATAAAGGCGTATTGCGCAGAGTTCAAGATGAGCTTGTGTAAAGAGATATTTATCAAAAGTGAAGTATTGTTTTTATTTTACTTAAATGTGATTGTCAGAAAAACATAATTATTCTTCAGCTGAAGGAAAATATTAAGCTTTTACCAGAGTTCCATTAACACTGACTCTGAGAGCACATTCTCCAATTGATGAGAAAGAATACAGGCACAGAACAAGGAAACAAGCTGAAAGTTAACTCATTCCGCTGACCATCCAAAAGAAGCTCTTCAGCAAATACTAGTGGATGACGGTGGCCAGTATCAATAAGTGAGGACAATCATGCGCTGACACTGAAGCAAGTGTTTGGCAAGTCCATTATAAATGTTAGCCAAGTCACTTATATTACAAGATATGTATTGTGATGTAACTGACAGCAGTGCCTCTGAAATGATGACAAAGCTGTTATGTAAGCGGACACAACATAAGTGGCCTCTCAGATGCCCAACCACTCCCTGCACCACATCCTCCTTCCCCAAAACATCACCCATTGCTGTAGTACTGCTAAGCCCCTAATCCACACCTTCATTGCCTCAGGTGTTGGCTTTCTACCCCCCAAGTTCTTCTTGTCAGCCTTCTGTCTCCACAAACTAGAACCCATTCAGAATTCCTGACAGCTCCTACCTTCATCCAATCAGCTACTATACTCTGATCAGTACCGTTGTTACCAAGATGGATTATCTCTTATGGCCCACAAAACTAATTTCACAATCCTGGTCCATGGACCCTACTGCAATGATTACCTGTCTCCTGTTATATGTCCCACTAAACATCCTTCATTTATTAAGACACAAAATTATTCCTTACTCATTGGTTAAATAAATGGCCCATGTTCTCTGGAACTCTCCATCCATAGTTATTTGCTTTACCACCTCACTCAACAAATTATTGCCCTGGCACCAAGCCCTTCTGCTTTTGATGGCATATGCCACTATGATTCTGGGGCCTTCCTCAACACCAGAAAGAATGTTCCTATGTAATTGCACGCATTTGATCTCTCCTCTCCTATAGTAATTGTTACGAGAGCCAACAAAATAACAAAGGGTTAAATCCTGTGAAAATTACCCGTTCTATAATCCACTAATGTAGTCCTGAGATTGCTGTTCCACCATCACCAACTCACTCACATTGTAAATAAGACAGTGCTATTTCTGCTTGAAATTATTCAACAATCTTCTAAGAACTGTACCCTTTACTTGTATCTTTGTTGTTCTTCCTATACTTCTGGCCCACCTCTCCACACTGTATCATCAATGTTACAGCTTTAATGTTTCACCCTGTTTCACTCAGAATTAACTCCACAATTGGAATTTGTTTTCCTACACGCACAATGGGAAATATTGATGTGCATTCAAATCAAGTCTAACGGGCTGAGGAATGGATGTTTTGTTGTGAGGACTGGATTTGTTTGGACTGGATTAGTGGTTGCCTTGCTTCCTAACGCAACAAATTGGCTCTAGTTTATACTAATCCCTTCTTTAAAATGCCGATATCCTGTGACAGAGCCAGTGATGGTCACGAGGCAGATTTCTGTCTGGGATTAAACATTATGCAACAACAGCACATTTTCTACAGACTCTGCACTCAGTTACAGGCGGTGTGTTACGTTTCTGGCAACCAGCATAGGCCTGGTCATCCTCAGCACTAAATGAGCAGGACTGTGCACCATGTCTCTGCCAGCTCTTTATTCTAGCTGCATAAATGTCATTCCTGCTAGGGTGTCAACAGTAACATCATGTACATTTAGAAAGGGGTACGGCAAGTTGAAATTAAATGATGCAACACGTGCAATAGGCATTTGGAACTCCTTTTCCACTACTAAAATGTAAAGAACACACAAAGTCTTCTCAGATTTTGTTAGCTTGGATATGGCTTATCAAGCAGCTGGCTACCTTAAGGGCAATAATTTTTTTAAATTTTAGTTTGGATGTGCAATCAGGAAGAGCAGAAATATTCATCACGCTACCACATCACGCCCGACAGCCGCTGGCAGCCATAATTGCCACCTTCCCCATTCTCCTCCCAGCACCCAACAACACTTACTTAAGGTTCTTACTTGCCAGGAGGATGGCCTGAAATTTGAAATTGCAGAAGTAGTGATCTGTTTGTGGAGGTTTGTGAGGCACTGGATGCACACGTTGATCAATTTGAAGGGGCCCAGTTTTGATCCAAACCCTGGAACTCCTGGTTCAGGTGTGCCACTGACCGATACTTTATGTATGACACTGAATACTTCATGCAAATATATTCATTGTTTCTCAACTAGAATTTCACTATGATTCTGGAGTCTTCCCCAACACCAGAAAGAATGCTCCTTTGTAATCGCACGCATTTGATCTCTCCTATTCTATAGTAATTGTTACGAGAGCCAATAAAAGAACAAAGGGTTAACTCCTGTGAAAATTACCTGTTCTATAATCCACTAATGTAGTCCTGAGATCGCTGTTCCACCATCACCAACTCACTCACATTGTAAATAAGACAGTGCTATTTCTGCTTGAAATGGCATATGTCATCAAAAGCAGAAGGGCTTGGTGCCAGTGCCATTCCTGCTGGCACCATGCACACAGAGTTGTGAGCCATGAAGTGTCCCCGTGGTGGTGTACCACATGGGGCAGTGGGAGTGTCAGCTGAGAGCAGCTACGTTAAAGCAACCCAATGCCTGCTGGCTTTGATCGTCTGCTGTAAACAGTTGGCTGGCAGCACAAGAGATTTCTGCAGTTCTGCCTTCTGTGGAACTCCTTTCTAAATGTTTGTAAGTGGTTCCCTGATGGGTAGAGGGTAGTTGCTGAAACCAGACAGGATTGGGTTTGATCCTTGATGTGAGACGACGACACTACGCAGTTGGAGGCATAGCAAATTGGCTGCAGGGAGTGGAGGAAGAGGGGGAGAAATGGGTTTCTCACTCTTAATCATTTTGTGGCAATCTGTGCTAGAAGCATGTATCTTTATTGGGTGGGAACCATGAGGGTGGCATGTGTTGACTCTCCATCAGTAATGTAATGGAACAGGGTCATCAAAAACGTTATCAAGCAGCACCTGCTCAGCAATAAGCTGCTCAGTAACGTCCCATTTAGGTTTTGCCACGGGTCACTCAGCTCCTGACCTCACTACAGCCTTGGTTCAAACATGGACAAGAGAGCTGAATTCCAGGGGTGAGGTGACAGTGACAGCCCTTGACATTAGGGTCGCATTCGACCGAATGTAGCATCAAGCAGCCCTAATAAAACTGGAATCAATGGGTATCGGGGATAAATTCTCCAGTGGTTGAAGTCATCCTGGTACATAGGAAGACGGTTGTGGTTGTGGAAGGTTGGTCATCTCAGCTCCAGGACATTTCTGCAGGAGTCCCTCAGGGTAGTGTCCTAGGCCCAACCATCTTCAGCTGCTTCATCAATGACCTTCCCTTCATCATTATGTCAGAAGTGAGGATGTTCGCTGATGATTGCACAATGCTCAGCACCATTCGTGACTCCTCAGATACTGAAACAGTCCATGTTCACATGCAACAACATCTGGACAATATCCAGGCTTGGGCCGATAAGTGGCAAATAACATTCGCGCCACACAAATGCCAGGTAATGACCATCACTAATAAGAGACACTCTAATCACCACCCGTTAACATTCAAAGGTGTTACCATCACTGAATCACCCACTGTCAATGTCCCTGGGGATAGCACTGACCAGGAGCTCAAGTGGACTCAGCACATAAGAACATAAGAAATAGGAGCAGGAGTAGACCATCTAGCCCCTCGAGCCTGCCCCGCCATTCAATAAGATCATGGCTGATCTGATAGTGGTTCAGTTCCACTTACCCGCCTACTCCCCATAACCCTTAATTCCCTTATCGATCAGAAATCTATCTACCTGTGACTTAAACATATTCAACGAGGTAGCCTCCACCACTTCAATGAACAGAGAATTCCAGAGATTCACTGTCCTCTGACAGAATAAGAAATGACACCATCCAGGACAAAGCAGCCCACTTGATTGGCACCACATCTACAAACATTCAATCCCTGCACCACCAACGCTCAGTAGCAGTAGTGTGTACTATCTACAAGATGCACTGCAACAATTCACCAAAGATCCTTAGGCAACACCTTCCAAACCCACAGCCACTTCCATCTAGTAGACAAGGGCAGCAGATAAATGGGAACACCATCAGCTGCTAGTTCCCCTCCAAGCCACTCACCATCCTGGCTTGGAAATATATCACCGTTCCTGGGTCAAAATCCTGGAATTCCCTCCCTAACGGCACTGTGGGTCAACCCACTGAACATGGACTGCAGCGATTCAAGAAGGCAGCTCACTACTGTCTTTTCAAGGGCAACTAGGGAGGGACAATAAATGCTGGCCAGCCTGCAATGCCCATGTCCCACAAATGAATAAAAAAAAACTCACATTCCAGCCACTATGTACTTTGGGATTTGGCTAGTTTGGTCGGTAGTGCAGCTACCAAGCCTCTCTTGGTAATGAGCATTAAAGTCTCTCACCCAGAGTACATTCTGCACCTTCGCATCCCTGTGTTTCCATCATCTGCCACGATAGGAATCAAATTCGGGCCCCCAGAGCACTACCCTGAGTCTCTGGATTACCAGTCAAGTGACAATACCACTGCCTCCCCTACCATCTCACAATCAGTAACAAGGTGACACCAGCTTCCACCACAATTATTGAGCCCCAAGTGCCAGCCAAATGTTCTTAGTTTTTCTTTAAGTAGAGCCAGTTGATTCCTAAGTTTGAGAACTGTAAAGATAACAGAGCTTTCTCCATCACTGGTACAGTACCTGCATCCTCAGATCCATCATCATCATCTTCATCATCACCCGAAGACAAAGAATCTGAAAACAAAATAAACCTCTCATCAGTATAATATTGTACTGTAGTCAACATGCAAAACTCACAGTAAAGGAGTCAGCCAGAACTAAGGGAGGAAGCATCAAGTCACCCCCGAAACTGTCCTATTTTCCAGCAGGGGTGGAAATTGAGGAGTCAAAAAGTTTTACAGTATGGAAAGAGGCCCTCCAGCCCATTGTGTGCTCACTGGCCATCAAGCACCTTTCCTAATCCCAATTTCCAGCACTTGGCCCGTAATCTTGTACGTTTTGGCACTTCAAGTGCTCATCTAAATGCTTTTTAAATGTTATGAGGGTTTCTGCCTCTACCACCCTTTCAGGCAGTGAATTCCAGATTCCCAACACCCTCTGGGTGAAAAAGATTTTCCTTACATTCCTATAAATATCCCACCCCTTAACTTAAACCTGTATCCTCTGGAAGAGCAGCTTGTTTTTCTTATCCATTTATCAGGAGCACGAGGAACTGCAGTACCTCGAACTCCCACTATCTCTGCTCAGTTAACACAAAACAACGATCAGCGTTTTTGGCCATGGAGATAGGTTCATTTCTAGTGACCTCCTGTCCTGATGGGGGGAGGGGGAAGGTTCCTGGGGAAGAACAATTAATATGGGGTGGGGGGCAGAAAAATTAACGGGGGGAAATTAATGGGGGGGAAATTAACAGTGGGAAATTAACGGGGGGAAATTAATGGGGGGGAAATTAACAGTGGGAAATTAACGGAGGGAAATTAATGGGGGGGAAATTAACAGTGGGAAATTAACGGGGGGAAATTAATGGGGGGGAAATTAACAGTGGGAAATTAACGGAGGGAAATTAATGGGGGGGAAATTAACAGTGGGAAATTAACGGGGGGAAATTAATGGGGGGGAAATTAACAGTGGGAAATTAACGGGGGGAAATTAACAGTGGAAAATTAACGGGGGGAAATTAACAGTGGAAAATTAATGGGGAGAAAAAATAAATGGGAGGAAGAAAGGAAAGTTAAATGGGGAAGGAAAAGTTAATGGGGAATAAAAGTTAATTGGTATACAGGGGAAGTGGGGCACATTCTGGCACAACTATGTTGCCATTGCCGTGGCTGCTGTTCATGATCGTTTTTTAAAAAGAGAATTAAAATATCTGCATTTTCAAATTGACCAAGTCAAGGTATTTTTCTACCATGGAATAAGCTTGCTTAAAAAAACCTTCTACTTGTCTTCAATCCAATGAATTCCCTTTTCCGCAGGCAGTTTGACACCCTGTTCCTGGCAGGTTGGAATAGAAACATAGAACATTACAGCACAGTACAGGCCCTTCGGCCCTCAATGTTGTGCCGAGCTATGTCCAATCCCAAGATCAAGCTATCCTGTCCCTATCATTCTGGTGTGTTCCATGTGCCTATCCAATAACTGCTTGAAAGTTCCTAAAGTGTCTGACTCCACTATCACAGCAGGCAGTGCATTCCACACCCCAACCACTCTCTGAGTAAAGAATCTACCTTGGACATCCCTCCTATATCTCCCATCATGAACCTTATAGTTATGCCCCCTAGTAACAGCTACATTGTTTCCAGAGGAGCAGTTGGAGTGGAGACTCAGCACAGAAAGCTTGAAGGTAAGAGGGATTTTTACCTTACTTTTTTCGGAGGTTTTTTTTTCCTAAACTGGGAGTGTTAAACTGGAAGTAGGCCCCAGTGACTGGGGCAGCGTCAATAAAATGGCCGCCTGCCTGCCTCCATGGAAATTTCCAGACCCCTAGATGTTTACCTATTTAATCATGGCCAATTAATGATGCGGGCCTGTTGCACCTTAATTCTTGCCCACCCATCAGCCGCCTCTCCCACAGCTTTGGAGAAAATTGGCAGGATCGGAGACACCGGCGGCGAATCATGGGTGCAGTGGCTCCCTCACGCTCCCCCGCCAACCAACAGTTGCTGCCCCGCACTCGCTTTCTTACTCGTTTCCACGGCGATCTGACGCTCTGCACCAGGGTTCCTGCTCACCCCCCCTCCCAGAGCCGGACATGCACCCCTGCTGCTCTGTGAGATCCAGCAGCACACACATGGTGCACCTACTCAAGATTTGTTTGTGAGTGAGGCTGCTAAACTTAAAAAAGAATAATTTTACTTCAGTGCGCCTGTCCCTTGCCAGTGTGAGGGTGTGGGGCTGAGTGCGTGGGGTGGTAATTGCCATTTTGACAAGAAATGTCAAATTGACCTAACAATCTCATACTTGGCAAACAGATCAAGAATGAGGAGATTTGAAAGTAAGTGGCGAAAGCAACCTGAGAAAAATCTTTTAGCGCAGTGAGTGCAGTGGAGGGAGGTTCAATTGAGGCAATTGAATTGTTATTTGAAAAGGAATGATGTGCAACGACAGTGGTGAATTGTTCGTTCAGACGGCTGGTACCGAAATGATGGGCCGAGTAGCCTCCTTCAGCACTGGAACAATTCTGTGATTCCCATATACAGGCAGAAAGAACTTCCGTTTGTATGCAACACCTTTCTTTATTGTGTCCCAAGTACTTCAGAACTCATGAATAATTTCTGAAGTGTCTGCTAGTTTGCCAGCTCCCACAAACCAGCAATAAATAAATGACCAGTCAATCCGAAGAACAAAGAACACAATAGCACTGGAACAGGCCCTTCGACCCACCAAGTCTGTGCCGATACAAATGCCTCTCTAATATTTTCTTGCTTCCACATGGTCCATACTCTCTATTCATGTATCTGTCCAGATGCCTCTTGTTGTTATAGAATCTGCTTCCACCACCTCCTCCAGCAGCGCGTCCCAGGCATTCACCACCCTCTGTGTGAAAAACTTGCCCTTACATCTCTTTTAAACATTCCCCCTCTCACTCTCAACCTATGCCCCCGAGTAAATGACCCTTTGACCCTCAGAAAAAGACTCTATCCACTCTATCCAAACCTGTCATAATCTTGTTAACCTTTATCAGGTTCCCCCCCCCCCCCAATATCCTCTGACACTCCAATGAAAACAATCCAAGTTTGTTCAACCTTTCTCCAAACCAGGCAACATCCTGGTAAATCTCTTCTGCGCTCTTTCCAATATGCTTTCGGTAGTTTGGCGATCAGAATTGTACACAATACTCCAAATATGGCCTAAGCAAAGACTTATACAGCTGCAGCATGATTTTCCAATTCCTATATTCAACGTCCTGACTGAAGGCCAGCACGCCATACGCCTTCTTGACCACCTTGTCCACCCGAGTTTCCACCTTCAGGGAACTGTGGATCTGCACATCTAGATCCCTCTAATGTGCTAATATTTCTACTATTTACTGCATACTTTCGTTCTGCAGTGCACCTTCCAAATTGCATCATGTCACATCTGCTTCAATGCTGTTGGCCAAGAAACCAGGGCAACATCTCCCAACCTGTTCTTCCTTGAATGGTGTGATATGATCTTAGACTTTCACCTGAACAGGCCTCAAATTAACACCTCGGGTGCTTCAGTCCTGTTCTGGAGAATCAAGCGAGATTACGGGCTTAAATCTCTGGATTGGAGTTTGAGCCCACGGTCTTAATGCAAACAGATTCAGTGAGTCGGGATCATTCTCCAAGAGACACACAGTATCTGAAGTATGTATTATAGAATATTTTTATTTATAATTTATACTGCAGTTTTTATGAGTGTGGAAGGTAGACGTTACCCTTTAAGAGAAATGTCTGGTGATCTCAAAACAGTGAAGCTCTGTGCACGCGTTGCACACCTAAACAGTTACTGCATTTAGGGGTAGGTTCATATATCAGTTAAATCTGGCTCTGGCAAGCTTCCCATGTCCTGCTTCCAAACCATTTCAGTATGAATTGGGGTTTTCAGTGAAGAAAAGTCATTTAGGTCATGTTTTTATAGAATCAATCCTCGACAGAACCTCATATTCACAGATTCAATCTCGGGTCTGTGCTGAGTTGGTTGATCGAGGAAGGCACTAATAACCAGCTCCAGTATTGAGGGAGGGGGAAATTGAAAAGGGCTCCTGCCTCGCACATCTGACAGGAGATAGGAGTACAGGTGCTGGGTGAAGGTTAGCTTTTCAGTTTGATAGTAAAAGCCGAGACGTGGGGATGGCCACCCGGGCAAGTACTGCCTGTGGTCTTGTATGATTGGCTCCTCCTCCTTCTCTGCCTCATTGTCCATTGATCTCACTCAGTCTAATTCAATCACTCACAATATCCAGCAAATGGAATGTAAGTCACATTGGCAGCTGAGTATAACAAGTGAAATTCCACCTTTATAATAGCCAAGTCTGCCATTTTTACTGGTCTTTGGGGGACTTTGAGAACTGCCTCAATGGCTGAATGAACCATACTGTTTGATTCGAACGGCATTCTGGCTGTTTTACAACTTTTTTTTTGTTTACTTTATTCCAATCCAATCAAGTCAAATTAAAGCCAATTCAGAGTCCCAAGAAGTTTGGACATTCCTGATCCAACCTGGCAAAACAGGGCTCTCACCTCCTGTCTTGGGCTTGATCTACATGATCCAAGCTGATTGGAGTAGGTGTAGCTCCTCCTCCAAGGCTTGATCTTATTTGCATCTCAGCCAAAAGGCCGAGATGTCGCTTTAAAAAATTGCTTCAAATAAAGCTGAAATGTAACCTAATGACTTCAACCAAGTGCAGCATGTCGATACTACACTTGATCTTAGCCAAAAGGGTTTTACAACTACTTTAGGGGATCGAATTCCATGATTCTGTCCGCATTTTCTGTTGAAAGTACGAACAAGTGGCCTTGCTCACGAGTGGTCACTTTTAATTTTACCTGGTTGGGGTTGCACAAAATGAACGTGGTTAATTGCAGATAAAGGCCAGGGTCCGGGAGAGAAAATATCAGTGAAATCCTTTGCTTGTGAATGGAGTTTCACTGTGGTTTAGACACTGGCTTTCTCCTACTGGGAGCTTGCTTCCAATCAAACTCAACAAGAAAGTCTCCTCTTTTTAAAGATCCTGAATGAAATGAACTTGGACAGTTTCAATCCAAAACCATGCTTAATCTGACTCTAATTTCCAGTCTGACTGTCAGTCGTGGATCTGAGTCAAAAGTTTGACAGCTCAAAACACGCTCCAAAGATTTAATCACATAATCCAATTGTACAGTGGTGTACCATCTAATGTGCCATCTCTTGGATGAGACAAAAAATGGAAGCCCCACCTGCCCTCACAGGTAGATCAACATTCCACTGCACCACACTTTTAAATTAGTCACAACTGTACTGTGCATTTGATTCTCAGAGTCAATTTAAAACAGCTTTCATTTATATGGTATCCTTAACATGATAAAACATCCCTTGGCGCACCATGGGAGCACTGATATCAAACTACGTAAGGGAGGGGTATTTGAACAGAAGACAAGCTTGTAGAAAGGATTAGGTTTTAAGAAGCACCTTAAATGAGCAGAGGGAAGTAAAGAGCTGGGAAGGTTAAAAGAAGACGATCCAGAGCTTAGAACCCGTTTGCTAAAGGCTTGCTCACCAATGGTAGTGCAATGAATGGATGTTCAGGAGGCTAGAATTGGAGAAGTGTCTTCCCGTATTCATACATGAACCTAGACATTTGAATATACTAAGTATCACAGCTGAAGCAACTTCTATCCTCTCCCAACACACACTAACACTTTCCAGTAATTAGGCACACAAAGCTGGCTGATTTATTTTTCTCTCGAGCCAAGGAGCACTGAAGCCAATCAAAGCACCTAACCATGGCTTAAACTCAGCTAGCTCAGCGTAGATTGGAACAAATGTTGGATCTTTGGCTCCTAATAACTCTGTAGCAAACAACAATGCGCATTTATCTAAGAAATAACGGAAGAGCTTGAATATGAGTGGCAGCTTTTACAATTTCTGGGTGCCCCCAAGTACTTCACTGGCAATTAAGTGCTTCTGAAATGTAAATGGTGCCTCTGGCAGGATAGCACTCGCTCATACTGTGCTGAAGTGTGCCCCTGGGTCATCTTCTAAAGTTCTTGCAGTGAAGCTAAATGCTGCAACTTTATAAGACCCTTGTCAGACCCCACTTGGAGTACTGTGCGCAATTCTGGTCGCCTCAGTACAGGAAGGATGTGGAGGCTACTGAGAGGGTGCAGAGGAGATCTACAAGGATGTTGCCTGGATTGGGAGGCATGCCTTATGAAGATAGGTTGAGGGAGCTAGGTCTCTTCTCCCTGGAGAGACAAAGGTTGAGGGGCGATCTGATAGAGGTTTATAAAATGTTGAGAGGAATAGATAGGGTGGATTCTCGGAAGCTATTTCCCAGGGCTGAAATGGTTGTTATGAGAGGACACAGGTTTAAGGTGCTGGGAAGCAAGTACAGAGGAGATGTTAGAGGTAAGTTTTTCACTCAGAGGGTGGTGAATGAGTGGAATTAGCTGCTGTCGGTGGTGGTAGAGGTGAACTCGCTGGGGTCTTTTAAAATGAGTACATGGGATTTAATGGGATTGAGAGTTACAGGTAGTTCTATGGCTTGGTAGGTATAGATGTGATCGGCACAACTTGTGGGTCGAAAGGCCTGTTTGTGCTGTAGTGTTCTATGTTCTAAAGCCTTAACCTTCTAACAGGGATGTGTGGGTGCTTCCATTCAGACAAGGTTGACATGTAATGAATGATACTTTCTGCTATCAAATTAGCAAAGGTTAGTCAGTACAGACCTTGATCTGGTCAACTCCTGACAAGACAAAAGCATTTGCCAGTCTTTCGTAAGTTTGCATTAATGGTATTTGCCTAACAGGTGCACACTTTAATGGAGCAGGACATGGGTGAAAATTCTTTCACACAGAGAACTCCCTTTCATCCGTCACTTGATCAACTCCAGAACTACCTCCCAGCAATGTGCACATTGTTTCAATTGAATGCAGCTGCTTGAATCACTTAGCAAGTCCAAGTGCAGCGGATGATAGTCCAGCCTGGTTACTGCCGCATTTCCCTTGTGTGAAGCAAGAGTTTCGCTTTAAAGCTAGTGACTGGGGGAATAGATGACATTGTATGCACCCAGAGCGAAGCTCCTGGAAATTTGGGAAGGAGGGTCACAGGTCGGGCAGGAGAGGGCATCAGGCCTGTGGAGATGGGCTAAGTCTGGGGAGGCAGTAATAGGAAGCGGAGCTGGCTGGGAGAGGTGGTAAGGCATATCTGGAAGGAGACAATTCACATGTGCTCCAGAGTTCAATTTTACACACACGGGCTAATTTATTTCAACAAGCCTCCAAACAAAGGATTAATCTGAATATGTGAAATGCCGGCAGCCCAGCTGGTTTCAATATTCACAAACTAGAGTCAATCAATTTGCAATCAGTCATCAACGAGGTCAATTATGGATGGCAATAAATGCCCACATCCCGTGAATGAATAAAAAGAAACAACCCAGGCAAATGGAAACATGGGGTTCCTTTAATATACTTGGCCGTAAACTAGGGATTAAAACGCTTGCACTAGTCTCCCTCCACCTTCTGCAGGAAACAGCATTCCTCTCACAGCTTCACTGTAAAACTCAATTAAAGGGATCATTCCATTAGGAAAGGTGATGGGTTATGGTAAGATTTGGGACATTTCGAACTGTTACTGATAGAAGATCGAGTATAGAGAAAAACTGCAAGTTATAGTTCTGGTGGAATCTCCTCAATACAATGATTTTTGAAGACAGTGAGAGATCTGGAAAATCATTTGTTTCCCCTTCATCTAATCTGACACTTAAATCCACCCACTGCACCATCCAAATAATTGATAAATGAATCCAGGATTTTGTCTTCCAGCTGGAGGCCAATTCAAATTTATTGGTCAGTGTGTATGCCTGAGTCATCCTAAATTTACCATTTATTGCTTTGAACCTATATATCTTTGTCTTAATTTTAAAATTTAGTTCAAGTAATATTCCATTAACTATCCTATGTCCTTTAATATTATCTCTCAAATACCTCCTTTCCAAGGTGAAAGGGCCAAGTTTCTCTAGCATGTAATCATTTCTGAAACCTTTGAAATAAGGGATCAAAGCTCTTCTCTCCAAAGCCTGAATGCCTCCCTTGTGGTCTCAGTGGCCAAGGCAAACTCATAGTTTGTTATCAGGTTGAAGAAGGCTATTTGTTTACATTAAGAATTTGCATGCAGTAAATTCCTAAATATATCCCTTTAAGCCTAACTAGGCCATCAAAGATTCCTTATAATTAAACATTGCTCTTCTAACGTATTTATCCAGTGAGAAACTGAGCCATCCAGCCTATGAGTATCTCTGCCTGTGCCGACATAGCTCATCTCAGCCGAGGTGGCAGTGACAGCCTCACCATTTCTTGGCTAGTGAAGGCAAAACTGGCTCCTAATCTTTATCCGGTGGTCCAAACTGGAAATGAATGCATGTTGATTGAGGGCAGGTTTTGTCTTGGTTATGAACCCTCAGCTTCATTATCAGAATGATATTGTTGCCTTAGTCTGCCAACTCACAGTGTCAAGACCCAAGTGAAAAGTGACTTTATAAGTAAAGAAAGGCAAGCGGTGCCCGCAGAACTATTTTCAAAAGTAAAGCCTCAAAGAGGAAAGAATAAAGTTAAAACCGAGGAAGAAAACTGAGTAAAAATTTCTATTTGTGCACATATACTTTCAATAGGTCAACATCATTGTGCAAACAGATTCTCATATATTCCTTATTCCTGTACTCACTATTCCTATACCCAAAGATCACATCATATATAGACGGATCAAAAATTACACAATTCATCAATTCAAAATTCACATCCAACAAGTTTCAAAGGCCTGTGTTTGTTTCTGATATAATTTTGTTGTATCCATGCTGGACCATAGTCCAAGGTACCACTGCAGCCCCTGTCATAGCTCATGTCCTCGTCACATGGAATGTAGCCTGCCGTCACTTTGGCCCTACCCTCCAGAACCTCCAGTGCAATTGCTTAAATACTCACTTTTAAGGAGATTCCTCAAACACCTCATGCTCCCATCTCCTGAGTTATCTGCTAAATTGTCAGCATCATTCTCCACTTGGAGGAACTTCATGTTTATTGTCATGAGAGAAATTATTGAAAACGCAGCCTTATGTTGATGCTGATTCACAAGGAGCCCCTTCCGACTTTGCCATCTGGCCAGTAACCTGGCAGAAGGGATCATCTGCCCTCTACAGAACCCACTAGATTTACATTGCATTGATTTCAACAGATTGAATATCAGCTGGTGTAAGTGATCTGCTTTGCCAGGTTTCCTCCATTTGACCAAACTGAAAATGACACACACTACAGTCAAGTATTTCCAGAGCCAAACCTTCGAAGAGAGTTATTAAAGCTCAGGTTATTGTAGAAATCTTATGGTTTTAGACTGTAGAACGATGTTACAATTCGCACATTTCCCAAAGACCATTCGCTTTTTTAAAAATAAATCTAGGCTAACGGTTACCTGTTACAATTTGTCTCCCAGACAGACCAATTATAAAATGACACAGAACAGGAGACCATTTGGCCCAGCATGTCTGCATCAGTTCTTCTAAAGAGCTATTCCCTGTTCTTTCATTCAAATCCCTTATGCAAGTTACTATTGAAGCTGTTTCCAGCACTTTTTCAGGCAGAAAATCTCAGTCACTGGAATGATTTGGGCTGTATGTTCCTAAATGTTGTGGTTTCAACAGCAGGAAGAATCATAATCATAATCCAGGCACATTTACTTCATCTGAAGGGAGACTTTATTATAAAAGTACATCTCTGGCCGTAAAGTGCTCTGGAGAGCCCCAAGGTCATGGAAGGTGCTATAATATTGCAAGATCTTTCCAATTGAGCTCACCAGATGGTGGAACAGACCTGAGGGCTTTTCCAATATTCCTCCTTCTTATTACTAATATCAGCTTGATAACAAATTCAAAATTTCAAAAATGGAATTGTCACAGTGGGATGCTTCGGAGCTAATGAATATCGTTCTAAATTGTTGTTCCCTTTGAGATTTGGTACTCTTGTGAATTAGTCTTGAAGAGTGCAAGACAAAAACTTCGACAGATGTCTCTTTTTCTCAGCAATACTCAAATTCTGTACTACCAAAGCGACTAACGTACATGTTGGGACAGAGCAGGATCTTTAGTGTAGATCCTGTCCATGCTATCTGATGTAGGAACTTGTGGGCAAGAAAATCCCTCTCATCAGATACCTTTCACCCCACTGAATACAAATAGTCATCCCTTGCTTCCACACATGATTTATTGTAATAACTCAGCAAATTAAGGCAAATAAACTGTGAAGGACCCAGGTTTGCTTCCTTGACATAACTGGACATAGTACAGCTACAGGAAAACTCGATTAAGGAGGAGAAAATTGTATCCATTTCTGATAATGACTCCAGCAAGCCTTGAGTAGCTTTTTCTTAAATAAATCATTCTTGGGATGAAGACCAGCATTTATTGCCTATCCCCTGATTGCCCTTGAGAAGGTGCTGCTGAGCTGCAGTCCATGTGGTGTAGTACACCCAGAGTGCTTTCTGCAGTGGTTTCATACAATCAAGTGGTTTGTTAGGCCACTTCAGAGGGCAGTTAAGAGTCAAGCACATTGGCGTCATATGTAGGTCAGATCAGATAAGGACAGCAGATTTCCTGCCCTTGAAAGACATTAGTGAGGCGTTTTGACAATCTGGTAATTTCACAATCTAATATTGAGACTAGCTTTTTAATGGCAGATTTAATAATTAATTGAATTTAAATTCTCCCAGCTGACAATGGGATTTGTCTCCAGAAGATTAGTCCAGTAATATAACCATTACGCCACTGGTCACCTGAGCCAAGTACACTTTGACGTGAGTGCAATGTTTGGGCTCTAAGTAAGGATAAGTTCCACATTCGCAACATAAACTTTTGCAGTTGATTCACCTACCAACATGCAGAACAAGGAACTGAGGGATGACGGATGCCATCTTTGTAAGAAGGGGGAGGGGAGGGGAGAAGAACACTGATGCAAAGTTTATTCCCTGAGTAAATTATTGTTTAATATTTTGCAGAGCAAGTATCTTTTACAAATGAATGTCAAAACTTACCACTGAGTTCCTCTTACCATGTCCCTGTTGCAGTATTCCCTTGCCTTTAGTGTCTACTCTTGACAATTCTTGTTGTCAATTCAATAAACAGTTAAAATGGTAATAATATGGCCTTTTAATGATTTCTTCATGTTTGCATGACAACATCTGATGTAAGGCTGCAATGGACACCTCCCTGGGGTGAGAGTGCTTACTGCTTAGGCTCATGTACTCTTACATTTTACCTGGGGGCAGTAATCAAGGCTTTGCTAGTGTTGAGGAATTCAGGCACCCTCGAGATACATTCTTACTTTGCTACCCTCGTAAGAATTTTATTGTTTTCTTTGCACCTTACACCTGGGGAGCAATGAGCATTTCAAACTGTGCTTTTCTTCTATTCTGGTCTCGGAGAGTATTTAAAACGAGCTGAATGAAACTGATTGAGGCTCCACTATTTGAACGTAATGTTCAAATTTCACTAATTAATATTTGAAAGTGGAACATTTACACTTCAAGTCTAAATCTTTGTACTTTTTAGTGTAAAGACATTAGCATGATAAATGTCGGAGGTAAATAAGATGTAATTTCATTTTCCAAAAGAAGAGATTTTAGTTTCTCTCCAGGAAGTTCTGACACCCACTGCAGTCTGGTTCCACAACTACAAACAATTCTGCTATCTCACCCAAGTAAATTATTTTTCCAAGTCTGGCACTGTTGTCATCTGATACTTACACACCTATTTGTTCCTATAATCATTCTTGTGACGTGGACGTTGCTGGGCTTATAATGCCGACCCCTAGAGGGCACTGGTAAGCCACTTTGGAGGTAATTTAAGAGTAACCCACTTTGTGTGGGTCTGGAGTCACATACAGGCCAGATCAGGTAAGGGCGACAGATTTCCTTCTGCAGGGGACATTGGAGAACCAATTAGAGTTTTAATGACAACTAAACCATTCATGACTAGTTTTCAGATTCTCAAGCTGCTGTGCTTGGGGTGGAACTCATATTCTCTAGATTATTAGTCTAGGAACACTAGACCAGTAACAAAACCACTGCAGCACCATTCTCAATCCATTCCTTTATTTTTGTCAACCCAGAGGTAACAAGGCTTACTGCAGTCTCCAAGGGTTGGCTGTCTTTGCAGAAGTTAGCTAACTCAGCAAATAATCAGAGACTCAATTTCTTTGTACTACCAAACAGTCATGTATTTAGCACATAGACAGCATGTGATTTGACAGCACTCACCTGTGACTTTTATAGTGAAGTTGCTCAGAATCTCATTGGTGCGCCAGAGTCTGCAGGAGTAAATGCCAGAGTCATCGTATGAAACATTGATAATTTTCAGCACTTTCTGTCCTACTTGGGTTCTGTTGTTCGGCAGAATTCTAAGTCCATCTTTTAACCACACCAAAGCCAGTGCGGAACCTTGAGGATTGCAAGACAGATCCAGTGTGTCCCCATTGCCGAGAATGAACTCTTCTAAAATGGTGCGCCGGCTTCCCAAAGACTCTGGACCTGGGAAGAAAAAGTGACACAGTTTTAGCAGTGGGTTCATTGAAATGTTTAACTTTCACATTTACACCTGTTTCTAATCTTTCAAGTATTTCCCCTGCCCCCACCCCCAGCATCTATCCTGTCCTCAACTAATTGCCTTCATTGTCTCCACAAACGTTGTTCCTGAGGTCAAGAGAGACCTTATTCCACATTGCTTCCCATCTTTGCTTCAAGATGACCTGGCTGACACATTACCCCTCCAGAGGTACTAAGGCTGAAACATATGAGACTAGAATTGGAACTCGGGGGCTAAATCTCTCGTGCTGGGAGATCCCAATGCAGGAATCCAAGCCAGATTTACATCCCACAACTGGTACCCCTTCTCGGTAAGGGTTTTACTGTGTTAAATGTAACCCATTTATCATGCAGACGTAATTAGTCAGCAAGGGGGAAGCGGTACGTGTGTGTGAGATTTGTCCACGCGCTGTTTCTTGGTTGCGAGTTTGACTTCAATGCCCCTTGACATGCTGCTGGCAGAGCTATTTGTATTGGCTGCTGCATATAGTTTGGCACAGAGAAGACACATTTCTGGAGGTTTTCTAGACATGGTAGCTGCTACTAGAGTATCTGCCAGTGAAGGCAATTGTGTGGTACAAATGGCCCATTACTGGCAGTGCAAAATTAATGATCTCCATTCAACTCCCAGCACATTTCCAGTTTTCCTGCAAATTACACACAAGATGTTTGCCCGTAACTACCACATTTATCCAGTCACAATTTATACTTGGTTTTCCTTCCATTCATGCCACAAACAATTATAGTCACACACTGCAGTAAGAGGTTACTCAGGTGGATGATGTTCGAACAAAAACGTGCATTAAAAAAGCATCTTTAATGTAAAAACATTGCAAGGCATTTAACTGAAGTGGCTGAGACCTTGGACAATTTTCTCAAGGAAGGCCTTAAAGGAGCAGGAGTTGGTGCCATGGCAGAGAGATTTCGGGAGGACGTTCAGTCTAGATCCATGGTTCCCAAACTCGGGGTTGTGACCCCGATAGGCCGATCAGAAAGAAGGACAAGAGGCTAGGCTGGATAGACCAGATTGTAAATGGCAATCACAGCTCCCTCTCCTCTGAGACTGAGCCTTGCACTGGCACCATGGCCCAATGGTGCCTGTACCCTGTTCACCTCTTTCGGCAAGCTCCTGATGTGACTACCGGATCTCGACACTCAGCCCCAGCCATGAAACTGGTGGCGACGCCTCCACTGCTCGACGATGGCCTGTCTGTGCCCAGCACTGTCACCCTGCTGCTGTGGAATGTGCGGATTCAGTCACCTCAAGACCTTCAACCCAGGAAGCAATTCTGCTGCTTCCCAGCCAAGATCCATGAATTGAAAAAGTTCAGGTGAAGGAATGGATCGATGATTATGTAAAAGAATAACATTTTTACAAAATGCTTTAAAAACTGATTGATATATTGTATATATAGATTCATAATATGCTCAGTTTAATCATTATATCATGAATTTTACAGTGCTGCTGTACTGCGGTTTTGTTTTTGTTGGCATTTGGGATTGTGTTAACTTTCAAGTGTTAAAATAGAGTCATATTGTAAACTAGTTTGGGAAGTATTGCTCAGCTGGCTGAAGGCACAGCTGCCAGTGGTGGAGAGAGTCAAGAACATGGGAACCTAGGACTTAGGAGCCAGAGTAGACCATTTGGCCCTTTAAGCTTGCATTGCCATGTAATAAAATCATGGCTTATCTGATTGTGGTCTCAAATCCTTTTTCCTGTCTGTCGCCCATGATTCCCTTGTCTGTCAAAATCTTTTTAACTCAGCCTTGAATAATTCAATGACCCAGCCTCCAGTGTTTTCTGAGGAAAAGAATTCCATCTCCTGATGATGCCCTGCCCCCGAAAGGAACAAATCTCCTCATAAAGGTGGACAAGAGGCTATGCTGGATAGCAGGAGAAAAAGGGGAGAAGAGGAGGGTAAGGGTTTAGTTTTAGAGGCTTTTGAGGATTGGGAGCCAATGTTTGTCTGCAAGAACATGAGCAATCCTTACTTACCTGATTCAATACAATACCAATGGAGGTCAAAGAGAAATTAAATGGGGCAACCTTAGAACGATGTACTCATGAGGGGAAAAGCATCAATCACATTTGCATTATTATTAGGAGTAAAATAAGCAGCAGATCATTTAGCAATCAATCTGCTAAATTGAAGAATGATCTGTTAATCCTATGCTTTTTGATAGTTGATAAGCTGCAACTAATCTGTTTTAGACTTCTTTTTCCTGAATGTTAATTTGCTGTGATTACCGGTTGGCTGGCGCACCTTCCGTGAATCTGGAAAGCCGATCACCACAAGCTTCCATTATGCTGATTAGTCTGCATTGTTACATTCGTATATCTGTATGAGATTGTGCAATGCCAATCCATCCATGCAAACCAACCTCCAATTTACGTCAAAGTAACACAAGGACATAATCAACATAATCAGAATTATAAGCGCTGAAATATTACCTTAATTTGCGAAAATCTTAATATAATTAAGCAATGAGCATAAGGGGGAACAAGTAGATGTATTTGGATTTGCAAAAAGTGCATAAAAACTTGCTGCACAAGGTAAGAACTCAAGAGGTTAGGGCTTGTATGTTAGCATACCAACAAAAAGGAGAGTCAGGAAAAATGGGTCATTTTCAGGTTGGCAAACTATATGTGGAGTGCCACCAGAATCAGTGGTGGAGGCTCAACTCTTCACAATCTATATTAATGATGTAGCTGAAAAGTCTTGGGTGTACAGTAGCCAAGTTTCCTGATGATACAAACATAGACGAGAAAGCAAGTTGTGAGGAGTGCACAAAATTCCTTTCTCCCTGTGATAAGGAGGTGGAAGTGGAGGACCAGGTAAGAATGGGGGAATTGTGTTGAGATAGCTCCCCGACATAGTCCTGCCTCTGGGAAGTAGATTGCCAGCCTGCTGACAGAGGCAAACAGGCAGTTTAAATAGGTAAAACTCTGATTAGGGGTGATTTTGTGGCATCACATTTTGCCAGCCGCCAGCTCCAGTAGAGACCGTCTTGCCGCAGCAGTCTGGGGGCCAGTGGAGCTGGAGGCTCCATCCCTCAAAGAGGGTGCAGCAGGCATGAAATGTATCACCATGGCCCCAACAATCCAACTGGTGAACTCCAGTCCGAGGAACTCTGTCAGTTTTCAACCTGCCTCAGCAGCACCCACTCCTCCTAATGGGGCTTTTGTGCTGTCAGCTCTGGAGCCTGTTCACCATCCTTCATAGGAAGGCAGGCATAGATACAGTCAATTAGGAGACCACGTCTAGGGAAACATCTCCCCCAGAAAGGCTCCTCGCAGGTGTGGTTTTGAGAACTGCCCACTTGATCTTGACGTGGGGTCCCAAAACCTGGGGGAAAATCTGTCCAAAGAGTCTTGCAAAAGGGATAGAGACAGGTTGAGTGGATTGACAAAAATGCAGCAGATAGAGTACAAAGGTGGCGAAATGTGAGGTTTTGCATTTTCGTAGGAAGAATAGAAAAGCCGATGGTCATTTAAATGGCGAACACTACTGAATGCCGTGGTACAGAAGGAGCCGAGTGTCCTTGTACATGAACCACAAAAGGTTATCATGCAGATATAACAAAGAATTAAGAATAAAAGCAAAATTCTGTGAATGCTGGCGATCTCTGGAGAAACTCAGCAGATCTGGCAACATTTTTGGAGAGAGAAACAGAGTTAATATTTTGAGTCCAATATATCTCTTTAGAACTGAGGAGAGTTAAGACTATGATGGATTTTATACTTGAATTTGTATGCTGATAGGATGTTGGCCTTTATTGCAAAAGGGTTGGAGAATAAAAGTAAGGAAGTCTTGGTACAACTGCACAGGTTGTTGAGAAGGACATACCTCAAGTACGGTCTATGGTTTTGGTCACCTTAATTAAGGAGGGATATACTTGCACTGGAGATAATTCAGAGAAGATTCACAGGGTTGATTCCTGGGATGAAGGAACTTTCTGAGGAAAAGCTGAGCAGGTTGGGCCTATACACATTGGGAGTTTAGAAAGATGAGAGACCATCTTATTGAAATATTTAAGATTCTGAGGGGGCTTAACAGTGTAGATGCTGAGAGGATGTTTCCCTTTGTGGAAGAATCTAAAACTAGTAGGTACAATTTCAGACTAAGGGGTAGTCCCGTTTTATATGGAAATATGGAGGAATTTATTTTCTGAAGATCTATAATCTTTGGAATTCTCTTCCCCAGAAAGCAGTGGAGGCTGAATCATAGAATATATTCAGAGTTGAGTTAGACGGAGTTTTCAATTAAAGGGAGTTGAGGGTTATGTGAAACAAATGGGAAAGTAGAGTTGAGACCAAGAACAGATGAATCACGATCTTATAGATTGGTGGAGCTGGCTTGATGGGCCAAATGGCCTACTCCTGCTCCTTTTTTGTTAATGATCTTCTGTTCTTGAGGCACCGGGATGGAACTAAAGCCATTATATGTGCTTAAATAACACTAAATAATTCAAAGGAAAACAGTTATGCATACTTTTGTCAACATATAATCACCAAACTGTATATTTTGGCCCACATGTTTGTACAATCCAACAACTCAGGAATATGCATAGACAAAGGAAAACAAATAAAACAGAGGGGTAACATAAAGCTACCTTTCATTCAGGCACAGTTTCCTATACATAGCAATCACCACGATTTTGCATTTTGTATGTATTTTGTTAGTAGCAATAAGTGCTATCCTGAAAGGCTGCAATTCTGTTCGGCGAGGCATGCTCAAATATTTTTTATTTACTGGAATTCTCAGTATATTAGAAAAACATTTTGAAAAAATTTCAAATGGGTTCTCTTAATTCCAACATGCAGCTGAAGCAAATCCACCAGTCTGTGCCCAGGATCATTTGTCATTCTGACAGCGATTGGCATAGCTAGCAGTTTGAGGAAACGCAAATGATTCCATCCTGCACCATGCAAATCTGTGCAGCTACACACAGTTTGACAGCGGTTTGTGTGTGTGAAAGGGGAGGACTGAGAGATGGCAAGGGGAAGGCAAAGCATTGAGGACTTGAATCTTAAGTCGCTGAGGCCACATTTTTCTTGTGATAGTTCCAGTTTCCTCAGCTGTTCTGGTGAACAGTGTGTACTTTCTGTTTATTTAGTTCTGTACAATGGTTCATTGATTCCCCCCACCCCATTCCTCCTTTTCTCTGTTGACTTTGATAAATGCTATTGTTCTGATGGTGATACAAGTCCAGGGAAGGTGGCCCAGTTAAGTATGATCAACCGAACAGTAAAACATGAACCTGAGAGCTAGTTCAACTTGATAAACATCTGCTCCCTCCTCTCAAACATAAGAACATAAGAACATAAGAAATAGGAGCAGAAGTAGGCCATCTGGCCCTTCGAGCCTGCCCCGCCATTCAATAAGATCATGGCTGATCTGTCGTGGCTCAGTTCCACTTTCCCGCCCTCTCCCCATAACCCTTAATCCCTTCTCTTATCAAAAACCCATCAACCCGCTTCTTAAAAATATTTAGCGAGGCAGCCTCCACCACTTCAACGGGCAGAGAATTCCAGAGATTCACCACCCTTTGAGTGAAGAAGTTCCTCCTCAACTCCGTTCTGAACCGCCCCCCCTTTATCTTGAGGCTGTGCCCCCTAGTCCTACTGTCTTTTTTGAGCGGGAAGAGTCTTTCCACCTCTATCCTATCCATCCCATTCATCATCTTATACGTCTCAATGAGATCTCCCCTCATTCTTCTAAACTCTAACGAGTACAAGCCTAGTTTATTCAGCCTCTCCTCATAGCTCAACCCCCTCAACTCCGGTATCAGCCTAGTAAACCTCCTCTGCACTCCCTCCAAGGCCAAAATATCCTTGCGCAGGTGCGGCGCCCAAAACTGCACACAGTACTCCAGCTGCGGCCTCACCAATGCCCTATACAGCTGCAGCAAGACCTCCCTACTTTTATATTCAATCCCCCTCGCTATGAAGGCCAGCATCCCATTCGCCTTCCTGACCACCTGCAATGGTAGTGTAGTGACATGGCCTCCTTTCACATTGTCTTCATGGTATTTACAAATTATTATTCAAAGTAAATTTGATCCACAGGTACGAGTTGCCAGGGTGTTCACTTTCCAACTAATTTTGGAGGGATACACCATTGCTGACATGTATTTTCCCCAGTTCTGATTAACCACACAATTCCAGTGCCCTGGGATTTCAGCAGATAGAGGCCCTGCCTGACGTGCACCTAAGCTTACACACAAGGAAGTTCCTTGGTTTAAAACTTACTCTACACGCTGCCGCTTGGCAACACCATACGGAGCCACAGTGTCAGATTCTACATTTATACCAATGATATCCAATTTTACTCTTCAACCCCCCCCTGCCCTTTCACTGCATCCGATTTATTACACTGTTTGTCCAATGTCCTTTACTGGACAAACAAATTGCTCCCAATTAAATGTTGGGAAGATCAAAGCCATTGTCTTCAATCTCCATCACAAAACTCCATTCCCTAGCCACTCACCTTGTTTCTCTCCCTAGCCACTCACCAGATTGCAACTTTGGCATAATACTTGACCACAAACTAAGCTTATAATGCTGTGACCTCTGCGTAACCTCTGCATCATCAAGGGTATTGCCATCTTCTCCTCTGCCACAGCCTATTTGCAGCGGACAGCCTCATCCATGCTTTAGTTACTTCCAGACTCAACAATTCTAATGCCCTCCCGGATAGCTTCTCATCTTCTACCCTCTGTAAACTTCTGGTCATTTAAAGATCAATTGTATGTATCCTGACTTTGCATCAAGTATTGTTCACCCATCACCCCTGTAGTCATTAACCTAAATCAGCTCCTGGTCCAATGGTATCTCAGAATTAAAATCCTCATCCTTATGTTCAAGTCTCTTCCTGGCCTTTTCCTTCCCTATCTCTGTAATCTCCTTCATCCTTGCCATCCTCCAAGTTCTCTTGCAATCTCCTTGTTCTGGCCTCGTGTGCACCCCTCAATTTCCTTCGCACCACCATTAGCAACCATGCCTCCTCCTGCCTAGGTCCAAAACTTCAGGATTTTTGAACATGCTTGCCTCTTTTAAATCTAGTTCACCTGCCCTCATGGCTTGGTGTCAAAGCCTATTTGATAATGTTCCTGTAAATTTCCATGGGATTTTTACTAATTTGAAGGGAACTGTATAAATGCAAGTTGTTGTTATAGTCTGTTTTAGTTTAGCTGGCCTTGAGCTGTTACAATGCCCATGGTCTAACAAAAGGGGAGGGTGGGGACAGAAATAAGCCAGATAGCATAAACTGCTGGAAAGGGAAGATGGTGGTGTAGTGATACTGTCACTGAACTGCAATCCAGAGATCCAGGGTAATGCTCTGGGGCCTGGGTTCGAATCTCACCACGGCAGATGATGGGAATTTGAATTCAATAAAGAAGTCTGCAATTAAGAATCTACTGATGACCATGAAACCATTGTCGATTGTTGTAAACATCCACCTGGTTCATTAATGTCCTTTAAGGAAGGAAATCTGCCACCCTTACCTGGATCTGGCCTACATGTGATTCCAGACCCACAGCAATGTGGCTCTCTTAAATGCCCTCTGAAATGGCCTAGCAGTTTAAGAGCAATTAGGGATGGAGAGTAAATGTTGGCCACATGCCATTGAAGAATTTTTTTTAAATGCCTGTGCGGGCACTGGTTGAGAATACCATCAGGCCTGGTCATGATGTCCACCAAATAGAATATCATGGTGATCCTCAAAGTGTGGGTTAACTCATGAAGAATAGGTTAGTGGGAGAGGGATTGAAGTGTACTGGGCTCTGGTGGATCTGCATCTCAGAAATAAAGTAAATAAATAAAAGTAAATACTCCCTCTGAAAACCCAAATCAAAAAAGGAAGAGCAGAGATCAGCCCCGCTCTTTTTACATAATTTTATGCTACTGTGTGGGTGTTTTGTTTTAGGGTGGCAGAGTGTTTAACACTGCTGCCTTACAGTGTCAGGGACCCAGGTCTGATTTCCGCTTGGATCACTCTCTGTGCGGAGTCTGCACATTCTCCCCGTGCTCCGGTTTCCTCTCACAGTCCAAAAGATATACTGGTTAGGAGCACCAGCTATGCTAAATTCTTCCTCAGTTAAAGCTAAAGCTTTAATCAAAAGTAGGCTTACATTCACACTGCAATTAAGTTACTGTGAAAATCCTCTAGTTGCCACACTCCGACGCCTGTTTGGGTACACTGTGGGAGAATTTAGTATGGCCAATGCACCTAACCTGCACATCTTTGGGCTCTTGAGGGGAGGGGAGGGGTGGTTTTGGAAACAGAGCACCAAGTGGAAATCCACGCAGACACGGGGAGAATGTGCAAACTCCGCATAGACAGTGACTCAAGCTGGGAATTGAACCCGGGTCCCTGGCGCTGTGAGGCAGCAGTGCTAACCACTGTGCCACTGGAACAGGCGCCAGAGTGTGACGAGTAGGGGATTTTCACATTAACTTCATGTTAATGGAAGCCTACTTGTGTCATAATAAATAAACGTTAAACTTTTCCTCCCCCCCAATTCTTCTCAGTGCACTGAACCATGCATGTTAATTATACTGTTAAACTGGAGCCAGAACACGGCGAGTACATACTGTACTGTTGGCAGCATTATTCAGACTAGCCTCTCCGATGCAGGGTAATAGTGCCAGGTGGAAGCACTTAGCCTTTAAACTAAGTGATGTATTAAACGAGTGCCATGATAACACGTGGCACTGAATGAAGTCACCATACCAATACTGTGCAGTCCAATGTAAAATGGCGCAAACCCCCCTCTCCCACATCCTTAGACCAAACCAATCACAAAGCAAAGTAATTGAGCATGGAAACAGTCCCAGCGAGTCCATGCCAGTGTTTGGGCTCCACGTGAGCCGGCCTATGTTATTCTGTCACCAATCTACCCATCGCATTAATAGAATCGTTTTGAGTCCTTTGCTATTGCTATTTCAGCATTCAGTTTTCTCCTAAAGGATTGTAATAGTCATCTAAAGAGGCTTGGTATGGGGTTCAGGAGGACATTTTACACCTCCCTGACCCAGGAAATACTGAGGCAGAGTCAGTGTGTGGTGTGGATTGCAGACCTGGACTAACCCGACTTTGTTCCCCAGCCGTTACTGATGAGCTTGGCACAGGAGGACCACAAAAAAATGGGCTGCAATCCCCCCAGAGAGGGAGGGAAATATACACATCAGCAAGTTTCCGGATTTGAACTGTGGTCCAGTGACCTGTTTCCTCAGCTGGAGGTGGATGTATGTGGACATAAAGTTAAAGTTTATTTATTAGTCACCAGTAAGGCTTACATTAACACTGCAATGAAGTTACTGTGAAATTCCCCTAATCGTCACAATCCGGCACCTGTTCGGGTCAATGCACCTAACCAGCAAGTCTTTCAGGATGTAGGAGGAAACCAGAGCACAGGGAGACTGTGCAAACTCCACAGACAGTGACCCAAGTCGGGAACTGAACCCAGGCTCCGGGAGCTGTGAGGCAGCCGTGCTAACCACTGTGCTGCCCCACTAATGCTCCTCTCATGTGGGTGTGTTGGGGGAGGGGAAAACATTAAGAATTAAAATGGTTAAAGACCCTGTTGGCAGAAAGGGGAAAAAAAGATCGATGAAACTATATGAAGGTAATGCTTTCCCCAAAACAAGGTTTTCAGAGCAGGATCGAAAGTGTCATTTGTCTAAGCTCAGGTAAGCAGCGGCTAGGAGATAATATTTACACAGATGCAAAGGAAACTTTAGAAAGTGCTAGTTTTTGACTGATTGCCTTTTGCTTCTATGAAGATGAATGGCAGCTGCCTCCCACACAGCAGCTGTGGGATGCGTGGAGCACTGCATGGAGCACTGCGAGGTCACACAGAGGGGAAGATTCACAATGTTATTAGCAGCAAAAGAACAAGTCTTGCATCAAAAGGTGTGACAGATTTCCTCCAGGCTGCATCAATTAGTTTTTATGAACCCGTGCTGAATTGCAATTCAAATTAAACAAACGTAAGTCTATAAAATGTTATTATATTAGTCTGGGAGAATCAGTGCATAATTTGCAGTAAAGACTGCTTGGACTCTGGGCCTTGTGCTCATCAGTGGCCTTTGGATAGCTGATCTGGGGGCTCAATTGGAAAATGTTATGTCTCCTGGCTGCCATAAATTAGACATAATCTCACTTTAGGCTCAGAATGCTGCAGCTCCATGGAGTGTATTTCCTTGAGCTCTCCATACAGCGAGTGCACTGATACAAAATTACTCAGAACATGACTGCTGTGTGACAGTGAACGTGAATACCCCAGGGCATATATTCACATAACAATTAGCTCCTCGCTCCTTACGAATGTCTTGACAATGTAACACCTCACATGCTGTAACGTGTGCCTGATGCTCAACGTTCCACCTTTGGCAGCCTCACCCCTAAGCTCTGGTATGCCCTTCCTGAGCCGCTCCACCTCTATGCTCTCATTCCTTCTTTAAGATGCAGTTAAACTCACTGCTCTGACCAAGCTTTTGGATTCCGGTTCTCATATCGCCTGATATGCTTTTGTGAATAATTATGTCCGGTGATACTCCTATGAAGTCTCTTAGGTTATTTTAGTATATCAAAAAGGCAACGCTTACATTGATGCTGTCACTGCTGTGGCTGTACAAGCCAGTGCCACTCCCCAGATTACAGAATTCACTGAATTTGGTTGCTGGGGCATGGTGGTGGGCAAGGGAGAAGCGACAGTAGGACTTGGTGCCACAGGCTTGCAGGCAGTGGGGGGACAAGGACAGGAGTGTGCCTGGGTTTCAAACCACTCTCTAGTAACCTCAGCTGCAAGTTGCAACTGTGCATATCACCCGCAAAAGAAAGAACATTACTGCCACTGGGGAAATATACTGCTACATGAACCACCATCATCAAGAGGGAGAAAATTGAACCAATTGTTCATTTGAGAGTAAATAGTGATGATGGGGATCCTCCAAGTTCTATGATTGTCAAGTGAAGACTAGGTTTCCCCACCAGTTAATCTTGGTCGTGACAAGGTGGAAAAGTAGAGAGAACCAAATGGTTCTCCACAAGGTAGGTCGGGGACTGTGGTGGTGGGAGGTGGGGGTCACCTAATCTGCATCCAATGCTTGGTCTTTGATGGCGATTGTGCCCAAGGCAAATAACCGCCTGGTTTCAGATGTCTGCCAAGGCTTCCTTTGGCCGCTCCCTGGAGAGGTGGTCATGACAAAGTAGGAATAACCATCTGGGTTTGCATCCCTTCTTGTGGGAGATGATGCTGGGTTTCCCTCCATAGTACCCCATTAGGACCTGAGTGGAGTACTAGGCTGGACCACCACCTTTGCAAGTGGCTGCCAGCAATCGAATGCAGCAGTCGAATTTTATTACTGCTCCCAGCATTAGCCGGACCTCAGTTGGTGCAGGAGAACCAATCAGAATTCCACGGTCCTGGAATTAAAACCTTCTTACACTCTCTGTAGGATCTATTCACACTACGATTTTAACACTAATGGAAAGTGGTATGATTGGCATGCACACTTCACTCACAGCGTAAAGGAAGTCTCAATCCAGAATTGAGACATGAGCTAAGAGAAGTGGAGTGAGACTTGCTGAAATTCAAAAGCCTTGTTGAAGTCTGAATGCAGGCACCACACACAGAGCCAGTTGCACCTACTTAGAAAACACACTACACTTTCCTATCACATGCTGTGTTTTGAAATGCTGTCAGAAACAGAGATAGCAACAGCACTTAGTGACAGGAGTATCCACTTAAAACTGCTGTACAGGCATGTCCAACATCCAACTACACTCCCCGTTTGTTTATCTGTCACCTTCTCAGTCCATCTGAATACATTATAATCACAGAAGCCAGTGTCTGCTCTGAACAATTTAAAAGGGAATCAGCCTGGCTTTCTGGAGAGATTTACATGGTGCAAAATACACCTTGGCTATTGACTCTGCCAGCTTACAGTATGAAATGAAAGATAACACTTGAATGTTGCACACACCCTGAGTTATCCTGCTGAAAACTCTGAGCTTCCTGATGACCTCATTACAATACTGAGCCATACAGAATAATGAATGGAACTGTTTGATCTTGGTCAGGTTGTCAATTAGGATGGCCACAAGTGGGTCTTAGGCCAGAGTGAGGGTTGTTACAAGGTTGTTCATACTGACTGCTACGTAGAGACTTGCCCTTTACAGATGGGTGGTGATGAAGTTTCTGCCATTGTCTAACTCACCGTCCACATGACAAAGAAACACAAATAAATTGCTGGAGGACTTCTGGTGCCTGTAACCCAGTTAACAACTTTACGACAGTAGGAAAAATAAGTTTTTAATCCAATTTAGTTATAGAATTATAAAATAATGTAGCATAGAAGAATGCCACTCGGCCCACGGAGTCTATACCAGCTTCTTTGAAGAGCAATCTAGTTATCCCACTCCTTTCCCATATCCCTTCGATTTTTTCCCCCCTCATGTTAGACACTTCCTTTCTCTCCACCATTTTGTTCCCATTCTCTTCTCAAAGACACTAACTGTTTGTCGTGATAGTTTCACAGTAGGGGCTTCGAGCATCTAGTCAAAAGGGTGTTACTGATACATGAATTTTGATATGGCATGATGGCCAAACAGACAAATGCATACACACACGCGGATGCACACATGTGCATAAACACGTGTGTCATTTCCCCTCCCCACCTCAACTTACAGCATTGCACCTGTACAGCAATCCACCAGAGACCAAGTATTCGACTCAGATTAGAGGTCAAACATGCGGCCCCGTCAGCTTGCACAACCCGGACACTAACTGAATAAACTCACTGAGCCATCAGCATGTAGTTCTGCATTCTTTCACAGAATGACAAAGGCTAAACCAGAGGCGCTCACTCTTTGAAGGAATGACTTGCGTGGATTTGCAAAAGGCGGTCTTTCATAGAGTGGTGCCTGACCTTTGCCAGATACCGTGCTCGGGAGCCAAGTGCTTGTGGTTCAGAGTGGGGGCCTAAAAGAACAAGTGGCTGGCTATCACTTAAAACTTAGTGCACTCATAAAGCAGATGCCACTTGGATGGATGCACTCGCTCTTCCCCCCTCCTTCACCCTGTCATTGTGGTTCTGTTCTGCGACTGTTCAGTGAAGTCGCTACAAGTGGGTGGATTTCAATCAGCTGAAGGAAGATCAACCTCTTCATTCCCTCCAGGATCTTTGTGTCTTCTTTTCTTGAACAGCCTTGATAATTGGTTTTCTGTTTCATTAACCAAGTAGAAAATGAGAGTATTGTATTTTAAACCACAAGCAATTTGAAATTGCTTTTCATTCAGTTTCCAGTAACATAATCACCCGGGATTCCACAAGAAGATTGAAACCACGAGAAAGCAATCAGCATTTAGCACATAGCTCTGTATTCTTTCAAACGGTTGATATCTGTGTTCCCTTGCTTATGCTATATTTAAACAATGCATCAATAACCAATTGTTTCAGAATAGTGAATTTATTAAATTAAATTTTTCTCACTGTCTGCTTCTCATGGGTACTTGTCCCTCGCTGCCTTTATTCACGTCTTGTTTCCTAACCTCCTCTCCTGGAGGTAGTGACTCATGCTAGGTGGGGCGGGGTGGGGGATATTTCCCTGGGGTTACGGCTCATGCAGGTCTGTTTGGCATGCCTGAGCCTGCTGTACTGAGTTTTGGCAGACCTGCGAGAAATCCCAGGTATGTTCATGTCCTCGCACAAAATCCACACACAAGTAGATCTGGGAGTGGCAGAGCCACAGTTTTAGGTTCTGTCCCAAGTTAGCTGATCGCACACTCTCAGATGGTTCTGTGCACAGTTTTGGTCACCTAGTTACAGGAAAGATGTAAATAAGGTTGAAAGAGTTCAGAGAAGGTTGACAAGGATGTTGCCGGGTCTTGAGAAGCTGAGTTACAGAGAGAGATTGAATAGGTTAGGACTTTATTCCCTGCAGTGTAGAAGAATGAGGGGAGATTTGATAGAGGTGTATAAGATTTTGATGGGTATAGATAGAGTGAACGAAGCAGGCTTTTTCCACTGAGGCTAGGGGAGAAAAAAACCAGAGGGCATGGGTTAAGGGTGAAAGGAGAAGAGTTTAAAGGGACTATTAGGGGAGGCTTCTTCACGCAGGGAGTGATGGGAGTGTGGAATGATCTGCTGGATAAAGTGGTAAATACGGGGTCACTTTTAACATTTAAGAAAAACTTGGACGGGTTCATGGATGAGAGGGGTGTGGTGGGATATGGTTCAAGTGCAGGTCAGTGGGACTAGGCAAAAAATGGTTCAGCATAGACAAGGAGGGCCAAAAGGCCAGTTTCTGAGCTGTAAATTTTCTATGGTTTCGATGGTTACAATTCATCCTGATGTCCTGGAGAGGTGCTGGGGAATAAAATGTGGCCAGCGCTCCTCGGTCCTCCTCCAGTGAACCCTGGACAGGATTGGATTTATCTTTGACGCATCTTATGGTCAAATATCTTGCTGCTACTGAAGGTCAAGTCCTTTTGTATGAACAATGACCATTTGGATGGGCTAGTAGAGGGAACTTGGCAAATATTCAACACCTTTAGCAAAGGATGAGAGAGAGAAATAGAAAATCATTGAGAAAAAGATATGACCATGGCTTGGCTACAGTTGGACCTCAGAGACGACTGAGACATAAACATAAGATACGCGGCCTTATGCAGCACAAGGAAAGGCATAATTTAAATTCAGATAGGCCTTCTCTCATCAGTGTTTCTACAAGGACTGCTTCTATATTCCTCTTCTAATTCACATTGCTGGAAACTGGTGCTCATGGTGTAGCCTGCTGGAAGACATGGATCTGAATTTAACTACACAGACTCAGAGCCAGGCTGCAAAAGGTGAAACCAGCCAACAGACTCTCTATGCTACGGGATCAATATCCATCAGGAACTGGGTTAAGACTGGCCCAACACATGGGGCCCTTATAGTCATCAGAGGAGAGTTTCATCCTTTCATTGTGAGCTAGATTGCTGGCCCGAGTCAAGAGTACAGAGGAGTAACAACCAGGTGCTGCACCCATTCTCCCTTATGAATTTCCCAGCTTACCTTATCTTCGTTACCTTGAGCCGGTAAGTATTGCATTGTTTTCATTCACTGTTCATCTTGAAGAATAACTTTTTCCCAGGCTAAGCCAAGATTAGAGTTTTATTAGCTGCTCAGTGATAAGACGTTGCCTACAATTTTCTGATCAGGTTCTGGAAACATCTTGCACACACTTTGGAGTCCTTTATAGTGTATTGTATTGAATGAGAGGCCAAATCGATATTAATGCAGGCTAACGAGTCAGATTCACCTGGGACAGCAGAAGTGATCAAAGTGTCTGAAGTATTCATGTCAGCACTTCCAATAATTTCATCAAAACAATGGTAACAACAACCAGAAATGAGCCTGTGAAGTGTACATGTGCCAAGCAAGGCCATCTGTTTTCACAATTCTAGAACAACAGAACAGTAGAGCACAGGAACAGGCCCTTCGACCCTCTAAGCCTGCACTGACCATGTTGCCTGACTGAACTTAATCCTCCTACCCTTCTGGGGACTATATCCCTCTAAAGAACAAAGAACAAAGCAACAATTTTCTACAGAAGCTTGAGAAACAACACCCTTGTTATCTACGGTATTCAAAGTGCAATTAGACATTAAACGGATTTGGCTCACCTTGGACTCCTGGCTTTTGGAAATTGCTTACTCTTTCCCAATGCTCCTCCTCCAGCCACCTCCCCAAGATGAATCCCAGTACTGCTACTAAGCAGCCAATCTAAGGAAAGATAGCCCAAAAACCTCATCTGTCCCCATAAGCCATGATTCAGTATGAAGCAATATCACATCCTATAGCCCTCCCCCACTTCACATGTCTTCATAAACCACTGAAAAACCAGCCATGATTCACAAACAAACCATCGTAAAAATGGGAGCACAGGAATTGTTTTCCAATTTTACATTCCAGTTTTGATCCCGCCCACCAGGTTCTGTCCAAAGTTAATTGATCACTCACTTCCAAACAGCTTACCAGTGAAAATTCCACATGGATTGTGTATGATTTTCCAACTGTTTCAGTTGGTCACGCATGCGCACCATGTGCAAGCCCACATTCCTGATTATGTGCGCTTGCTACAGAGAAGGATGGCTCCCAGGAGTGTGAAGTTGAAAGTTTTCCCTCATTAGCCTACAAAATGGCCCAATCTTTCCGTTAGATTCCTCAGGAGGATATACCTCAGATGTATTCGGGAAATCTCAAATGTATTCTTCATGCTCAGACTCCAAAACTGGAACCAGAAACGTATCAGTAGGTGGATCAACTGCTCGAAGTATCCCACAGATGCTTTACACAGTAGACTTGCACCCAGAGGATATGATGATGGAGAAGTCAGTGATTACATTACCACATAATGATGGTTTGGGAAACATTCCAGGGAGAGCCAAGAACATTGGTGGGGGGAAGGTCGGGGGCGGAAGGGGGATTACTGCACATTTTCAGCTGTCTGTGGAGTAAGTACTGCCCTCCAAAAGAAAAAACATGCAATTATATAATATCTTTCAAGACTTCACAATGTCCAAAGTGCTTTATAACCAATTAATACAGCCAATTGATTCTGATTTGTCATTGGAGTTGCGATATCAGAAATGTTACTCCTTGTGCAACAATCGCTGGAGAAAAGAATCAGTCCACCTGAAGGAAACAAGCCCATTGGGGAATATACTAAATAGACATCTACTGTTGCATTAGTTACCAGGGAGTCTGGAGCCTTTTCCCAGGAGCATACACAAACCAAACACCATGAATTTTGAGACGTTTTGCAACTAAAATTTGCCAAAGTTTTCAATCTTTAGTTTCAAACAGCTAAAATCTTGCTTCTAATAGAACATAGAACATAGAACACTACAGCACAAACAGGCCCTTCGGCCCACGAGTTGCGCCGATCACATCAACACCTATCTATAACCCCCAATCCCATAAAACCCCATATACTCATCCAGAAGTCTTTTAAAAGACCCCAGCGAGTTCGCCTCTACCACCACTGACGGCAGCCGATTCCATTCACTCACCACCCTCTGAGTGAAAAACTTATCCCTAACATCACTTCTGTACTTGCCTCCCCGCACCTTAAACCTGTAATGTTGGGATAGTCAGTGGTTTGGGTCGCTGGTACTAGGCAGGGACCAATCCGAATTGAGAGGGGGGCTGCACAGCCAGATGGTTGAAATGGACCCTTTAAAACACTGCAAAACACTAATCTCATTGATTAGATTACCATCCCTGGAGCAACATTTTCTTTTGAGTAAAAAAGATCATTTACAAAGCTGTAATCGGTCAGAATTAAAAGCTTGTTATTTAACTAAAAACTACCATCTGACTTCCAGTACGACTAAGAGCCAAAGACAAAATATACTGTTGCCATTCTCGGAGCGTAACCTTGGGTTTTGGAAAGAGAATGTGTTTTTAGTACCTTGCAAGCTTAGGGTAGGAAAGATTTAGCTTCTTGGATTGGTCCCCACACCCCCATGGTTGACTGTTCTCACAGCTAGCCAGGAATATATCTTGGCTAGAACGTGTGGCACTGCTGATCCATCAGTTTGAGTGGATCTGTGAAGAATCTCAGTAATGCTAGGGAAACATGCACAAAAGAATTTGCTCAATTGAAGTCTGTTTGTCAGACACCACAAGTCTCTGACATCTACATCAGCTTCCAATCCAGCTGAACGAGGGGAAAATTTGACTCAATTGTTGTGTACCACTTGGACAGCAGGCACAGAGGCCCTAAAGTCCAAAACAAAACCCCAACTCAAATAGAGACCAAATCAAACAGAAACCAGATCGAATTTGAACAGGATGATTGAATGATTGCCTTCAAGTTTCAACTGATAAAAGTATTGTTCAGGGTTACAAAACTAACAAACTGCATTTAAGTAGCACCTTTAGCATTTAACAGACCAAGGGCATCCCAGGTTCAAATCTCATTTTATGCTGCAATTCCGAGCCTAGTTTTCACCCATGGTCACCATTCCAATGGCCTGTTCTGGTCAAGTGCACTGTGTAATAGAACATAGAACACTACAGCACAAACAGGCCCTTCGGCCCACAAGTTGCGCCGATCACATCATCACCTACCAACCTACAGACCTATTTATAACCCTCAATCTCATTAAACCCCATATACTCATCCAGAAGTCTTTTAAAAGACCCCAGCGAGTTCGCCTCCACCACCACTGACGGCAGCCGATTCCATTCACTCACCACCCTCTGAGTGAAAAACTTACCCCTAACATCACTTCTGAACCTCCCTCCCCGCACCTTAAATCTGTGTCCTCTCGTAGCGACCATTTCAAACCGGGGAAATAGCCTCTGAGAGTAAATACTGACAGGTCAAGGATTAGGGGTTGCACTGACACCCCCCCCCCCCTCCCCCCCCCCCGCTCCCCCCTCCCTCCCGGGCCAGTGTCTCAAATTGCCAGTTGATGTGTGCAGACTTGCACATGGAGGACAGCCTCAGCTGGCAGCACCCACACCTCAATTCCAGAGACATTCTAGTTCAGCACAGCATTGAGAAGAGGGCTGTACTGTCAGAGGTGACGCTTTTCAGATGAGACATTAAACGGAAGAACCATCAGTCCTCACAGTGGTTCTGAAAGATCCCATGACACTATTCCAAAGAGGAAGAAGTGAGTTTTATCCCCAGCATCCCAATTACATCCCTAAAACAGTTTTCTGGCCATTACCACATTCCTACTTGTGGGACCTTTCCATCCGCAAAACTGGCTGTTGTTCTCTCCATAATACAACTCCAAGAGTATCTCACTGACTGTGAAGCACTTTCGGATGTTCAGTAAGGAACTGTACAAGTGTAAGCTCTTTCTCCTGTGCGAGTTATCAGGGAGTGATCAGTGCTCACAGCATTGCTCTTCAGCTCATGCTGAAATAGTACCTCCAGAGAAACAGGAATTGAGAGAGAAATGAAAAATCTACTAAAATAGAATTCCCCAGAGGACTGGTCTACAGGAATAATTCGCAGCCGGCCTCTGTTTTAAGGACACTTCATGTGCCGGTGTCAGGCTGTTGCTACGGATTGGCCTGCGTGCTTTGTACTGGCATTATGTGATATCAGAGAATCCCTAACAAAGCAGAGGGTTAAATTCTCTATTTCACAGCTAGGCAGACTCTAAATCCTGTCCCATTCTGTGCTTTGCAGTTTTAAGTGTCTGTGGCTAATCTGTGCTTAATGCAGAAAGGCCGGATGTAAATAACCCGAACAATGCCTTTAATCTAACAGTATCCTGGAAAGATTTCATTAGAATTGAGGGAGGAGAGGAGGTTAATCTTAGTGCAGATATATATATATATAAAAACTGCACAACACCTAGTGAGACACAAGAGGGAAAATGCAGGAACGTGCAAGCTGGTTGGATTTTGACAGATCTCCTGATTAGCACTCTACTAAAAAAAGCATTGCCTCAGTTTGGATTTATTCATAAGTGACCCCCAACTGAGAGTGCTTTCAATCAGCATCATTTATCACTGGAACAAAGACTGGCCTCGTTTCACCAACCTTACCATACTGGATAGCTGCCATAGTAACTGGCCTAACATTTTCCAGTAGTTTTTTTTTCTGGGGCCATCGTGGGATTTTAATCATTGCACTAAATGAACACCCAAAAAAAACCCCAGTAACACGTCTGTCTGTGCACTTAATGAGTAAAAAAAACAATGACCATAAAAGTTTCAGTTTTCAGTGAGCAGGAGTGATGGCAGGGGTAGAGTATTGTAGGGGCTTTCACACCAGTGGGATTTCTCCATTTGATCATGTGTGTGTATCCCCTGCCAATAACATAAGAGGTTCCCACCATGAAAGGTTGGGTATTCCATTACATACACTTAAATATCATCAGAGGGCTTCCCCCACTGTATTATCCCGCCACTCTCAGTGTCTGATCGACCATGATCTTATTGAATGGTGGAGCAGGTTCGACGGGCTAATGGCCTACTCCTGTTCCTATGTTAAGAGAAATGGGGATAGTGCGGAGTGTGAGGTAGACCAGCCATGATCTGGTTGAATGGCAGAGATAAAGATTGCCATCAACATTCACTACCCACAAGGGCATTACCATGAGATGGCAATTACAGTTTGCCACCCGATCCCTTTTCTGGCTGTATTTATCTATTTTCTGTTTCCATAATTAACATTGATTGTCTCAGTGGGGCGGCAGTGAGAGTGGTAGCTGCCTTACAAGGAGATTTTCCTTCTCCTTGCGTCTCCCAGTTTTAATGCTTCTACACTGCTTTACTGTTCTTGTTGGGACTTCTCCTCCCACGGAGTCTGTAACTGTGTATTTTGTAAGATCTTGCCCCTGGGACAGGTGTGGCCAGCAGCCAGCAAGCACCTCACTGCCCTCCCCAATGTTCACATTCAGTCTGAACTGGCAACCATTGAAGTATGCTCTCAGCAAATCTGACTGGCAGCTGTTGAGACAAGCTACACAATATTTGTAAAGGCTTCCAGGTTAAACTACAGCAGATGCTAGGCACCACAGAAATAGCATCATATTGCTTTGCACCTCTTTGACCTGGCAACCACAGTACAGTGAAAGCCATGGAAAGGATATCACTGAGGGTCAGCAAAAAAAGGGTTAACACCTTGGCATTTACAGATGGTCACACAAGCTCTTTATTGCTCCAACCAGCAACTTACTTGTTCTTCATTTTAGGCCTGGCCTCTGGTATTATTTAGAAAAATAGCACCTACTGACAACATTTTGCAAATTGCACAGCTCTGGAATGAATTAAAGCAACTATTTGGCAGTCGAGGTACACACCATTATTCGAGTTTCCTTACGACTTCCGAAAGGAAGTGACCTTTTCAACAGAAGTCATTTCCTGTGTCTCAAGTGATATAATTTTCAAGTTTTTTTTAAAACACAATAATATTTAGGCACTGTGAGAACAGAGACCAATGGCATATTTGACATTAAAACAGTACACTTATTAAGCCATTGTTTATGCTCATGTTCATCTTAAAGGCAATTTGCTGACTTTTCCTATTTTGTTGTTGGCTTTAGTCAAAAGCTTTTCCCCCCCCCTCAAATGTGGGCAATGCTGCATTTGTTGCCCAGCCCTAGTTGCCATGGGGGATATTAGGAGCCAATCAGTCTGGGACTGGAGTCACAAGTAGGCCAGAGAAGGTAGGGGTGATGGGTTGCCTTTGCTGAAGGAAATAGTGGAGGAGTTTGGTTTAATAACAATCTAGCATCTTTCATGGTTATTTTAAGAGATGAGCAAATTCAGTTTTCCAATTTGCCATGAGTAGGATCTGAAACGTTAAATTTGATCACTAGTTTGGTATTCGAATCACTGATTTTATTTATTATTGTCACATATTTTAGTATACAGTGAAAAGTAATGTTTTGTGCACTATACAGACAAAGCATACTGTATACAGAGAAGGAACGAGAGGGAGCAGAATGTAGCTGTAGCTAGGGTGTAGAGAATGATCAACTTAATAAGGTAGGTCCATTCAAAAGTCCGATAGCATCAGGGAAAAAGCTGCTCTTGAGTTGGTCAGTACATGACCTCAGACTTTTGTCTTTTTTTCCCGACAGAAGATGGAAGAGAGAATGTTTGGGGTGCATGGAGTCCTTAATTATGCTGGCTGCTTTGCCGAGGCAGCGGGAAGTGTAGACAGAGTCAATGGATGGGAGGCTCATCACACATGGATAATTTTTTTAATCCCTCAATTAAAATGTAATTCTCTTTGTTATTTTCCCACAGAGAGTTCTGCAAATTGCAGGAGTGTACTTTGTAGCATTTGTCCAATGACAGGTGAACGATGAACTGTACGAAGGAGATTCTTGATAGAAGCAATTTTGTCAGATGTTTTGATGACACATTGCTAGTTACAATCAGCACTCGTGCACATGATAATCTATTGCTTGCATAATATGCTTCACTGTAGATTACAGTCCACTCCTGATAAATCATTTTTACCCCCAAAAAGTTCAGATTATAGAGCAACGCTAATAGATTGAAATCACTATTAGGTGGAATGATGCACAAAGTTGGTCTTTCCCTGTACAACAGAGAGAGTCACTTTATTCTGAAACGTCTGGAATTGCTTTAGTCTGACTGCTGCAAGTTGCTTTATCCTCTGCCGATTCAAGTCACCGGACCCAATAACCAACTGATTCAGGTTATTCTACAACATCCGGAGCTGGCTGCTCTGGCATGTTGGTCCATAATGGTTGATCAGACTTGCCTCACGATAACTTGCACCACTATATTGTGCAACAGTTGCACTTACTTTACCTCAAGCTAATTACAGTTGCCATACTCTTGGCAGCCGGAATCACCTCACTCCACAACATCTTGATTTTCCGCACTCTGCCATAGCTACAGTTTGCTGTGCAACAGCTGCATCTGCCTTACTCCACAACACCTTACTTTGTATTAAGCCAAATGATGAATTTTTGCTCAGGTTGTGCTCGCTTTCTTTAAAAGTAACAAGAATAACTACTTGCATTTACGTAGAGCCTTTAACATAGAAAGCATCTCAAAGCAGCTGGCAGGTGGGAAATCAGGCAGAAATGGACACTAAACTAATGACAGTATTAGGTGAGATGACCAAAAGCTTGGCCAAAGAGGAGGACTCTAAGGAGAATCCTCAAAGGAGAACTAGGAAGTGGCGCAGTGGCGAGGTTTAGGGAAGAAATTTCAGAACCTAATCAGCTAAGAACATGCTGCCAATGACGGAGCAATGGGGAAGGAGATGGGATGGGGATGTACAAGAAGTGGAGGTGCCGGCTTTGGACTGGACACAAGAAGCCAATGAACCTGCCTCCACCACACTCTCAGACAATGCATCCCAGATCTTAACCATGCATGAAAAGTTTCTCCTTATGTCACTTTTGTCTCTTTTCCAATCACTTTGCACCAGTGCCCCTCTCATTTTTGATTTTTCTTTAGTTCAGTCTTGGGACGTGGGCGTCACTGGCTGACCAGCATCTATTACCCATCTCTAGTTACCCAAGGGCAGTTGAGAGTCAACCAAGCTGCTGTGGCTCTGGAATCACAAATAGGCCAGACGAGGTAAGGACAGCAGATTTCCTTTCCTAAAGGATATTAGTGAACCAGTTGTGTTTTTCCGCCAATCAACAACGGTTTCGTGGTCATCACTGCATTTTTAATTCCAGATTTTAAAGAAAATTCCAACGTCCGCCATGACGGGATTCAAATCCGAGTCTCCAGAACATTAGTTGAGTTTCTGGATTAATAGTTTAGCGATAATACAGGTAGGCCATTGCCTCCCACTGAGTTAAGTTTCATTAAGTGGTAACAGTTTCTCCCCATCTACCCCTCCCTGAACCCTCATTACTTTTTAACCGATCAAATCTCCTCTCCAACTTCTTTTCTCTGAGGAAAAAATAGCCCTAACTTCTCCAATCTATCTTTAATTTCTTTATCCATGGAAGCATTCTCTTGAATCTTTGCTGCACTTCTGCTAATTATAAACTTGGGGAGTTGAGAATAGGAGTTAATACAGGTCAGGATAGGATCTGAGGAGCAGAGTTTTAGACCAGCTGAAATCTTACAGAGGCTGGAAAGTGGGAGGCTGGTCCAGAGAACATCAGAGTAGTTGAGTATGGAAATGACAATGGCATTGATAACCATTTCAGTGGCAAACAGGATAGTGTGTGCTGAGGTGAAAGATATTATGGGGGTAGCAATAGGCAGCCTTTGTGACAAGGATACTATCTGGTCCAAACCAGTACTTCAATCTTCCAATGTAAGAAATTATGGATCATTCAAGACCATAGGAATGAGGGGCAGGAGTAGGCCATAGGCCTATAAAATTTGACATGAAACCAAAGAGGCAGTGAAGGATTTGAGAGAGGTGTTGCCATCAAATACATTCAGCTACAGGCCCGATTTCCTTATCAAGGGTTGCTTGACATTTTGTCATGTAGAACTTTCATTTTTGAAAAGCCAAAATGGCAGCTTGGTATAATAAAGGAAAGCCCATCAGATTAATCTGAACCTCAAACCACTTGCTGATTGCTGCATAGCAACCATCTTCCAGAAACATAAGACACTATCTTAATTAGATCCTGCTCTTATTAATGTTTTAACAAGTGGTAAGTCTTTAATTAAACTATGATCAAATGGGTTGTTTCAAATAATTGAAATGCAGAGTATATTTCTTGAACTCTCAGTACTTATAAAAATATTATGGCTTAAAGGATTGAATCCAGTAGTCACTCGGGATATCCGTACTGCACGAGTGGCTGGAGGGAGCTGGAAGAAATTTAAAATTTTATTTGAATGGTTGATATAAATGCTCCATGCTCTTAATAAAGATGGTTAGAGGAAGCTTAGTGCAAGGATTAACATGCAACATGTGTTAGAAATGTTGTGCTTTGTGCATTCCCTTTTGGGAAATTAATGCAATATACACAATGTCCTGTATGTGTGTATAATAACAATTTGTATTTATAGAGTGTCTCTAATGCAGTAAGTGCCTCGAAAGTGCCACATAGGAGGGTTACCAAACATTTGACACTGAACTACATAACAGGATATTAGACCTATGACCAAATTCTTGGTCAAAGATGTAGTTTTTAAGAAGTGCCTTAAAGGAAAAAAGAATGGTGGAGAGGGGAGGGCGGAAGAGGTTTAGGGAGGGAAGTCCAGAGCTTAAAGCCCCAGCAGCTGTAGGTACAGCTGCTAATGATGGAACAATTAAAATTGAGGATGTGCAAGGGGCCAGACTTAGAGGAGTGCAGATATCTGACGGCTGTAGGGCTGGAGGAGATTACAGAAATAGGGAAGGGCAAGGCTATGGAGTGTTTAAAAATTAAGATATGATGAAAATAAAGACAGTTTTAAAACAGAGGCGTTGCCAAACCAGGAGCCAATGTAGGTCAGTGAGCATTGGTGTGCTGGTGAATGAGACATGGTGTCAGTTAAGAGTTGGTATAAATTTGTAAAAGCATAGACTATGCTAAATGGAGAAGCTGTGTTCTCTATCCTTTTGCAAAGGCTGCATAAGCAATGCACAATATTCCATCATCCAAAATGTGCTGACTTCACTATTAACTTCCCTACACTGAATAATTCTTGATGTAAATTTACTAGGTGGTTGTATCTCTCTGCTTCATGAATATTCATAGCTAGAAGATGCAATGAAAGCAGAAACATTTTGAATTTTAAAATCTGACAACACGTACTGAGAGACACAATTTGATGCTGCACCACGTTTTAAAGAAACAGTGTAGTTTTACTCGGACTCACAGAATTTAAACTGGCGTTGACTTGTCAACCTTCCCTGAATTATCAGCACTCTTCCACTAGAGGGTTATTGGCGGTTGGTTTTGGGGATTAATGGGAAGATGGCATAGTTTGTACTTGGACTTGTTGAAAGATCTTCCATGGGTTTTCGCATAGTAAATGCCCATCAGCCAACCCTCCAAAAGGTACAGCAGCCTCTACAGGACATTGTGAATGTGGTGAACAAAGAGTGGAATTGTGTATCTCCTTAACCAGCAGATTGAAGTATTGTTAATAATCAGCATCTTGTCTGAAGCAGAAAGTTGCACTTAACATATTTAATTCAGTGAATAGATCAGGTAAAGTAAGCAAAATAAAGAGAGAGTGGGAGAGTTGATTAAGAGAGAGAAGAACAAAGAAAAAGCAAAAAAAAATTGAAATTCATCCAGAATATGTGGTGGCACAGTGATTAGCACTGCTGCCTCACAGTGTCAGGGACCCAGGTTCGATTCCCACCTTGGGTCACTGTCTGTGCAGAGTTTGCACATTCTTTCCATGTCTGCGTGGGCTTCCTCTGGGTGCTCCGGTTTTCCCCCACAGTCCAAAGACGTGCAGGTTAGGCTGATTGTGATGATAAATTGACCCTTAGAGGGTAAAGGGGTTAAGGGCCTGGGTGGGATTGTCAGTGCAAACTCAATGGGCCAAATGGCTTCCTTCTGCACTGTAGGAATTCCACGAATATTTGGCTAGTTTGGTTACTGATTAATGGTAACTTCAGCATTATTGAATGTCAATGGAAGTTAGATAGATTCTCTCTTGTTGGAGATGGTCTTGCCTAACACTTGGATGGTCCAAATATCAGCCAAAGCCCATTGTTCGGGTCTTGTTGCATACGAGCACAGACTGATTCAGAAGCTGAGGAGGTGCAAAGGGTACTGCATGTTTAGAATCATCAGCGAACATTCCCAAATTTAATCTTATGGTGAAGGAAGGTCATTGGAGAAGCAGCTAAAGGACACAGAATCCTGAAGGACATATCTACCAGACTAGACCTTTGGCAGGTGATGGGGAAGTAATAAGAGAAGAAAATCTTCTTGACCTTGCTATCACTAATCTACATGTCACAGATATATCTGGCCATAAAGGTACTGGTAGGAGTGACCACAGTGCAGTCTTGTGGACACAAAGGCCTATCTTCACAATTGAGGACACTCTCATGACCACCATGCTAAAGATGTTTTCGGCCTAGAACAATATCCTGAGGAACTCCTATAGATATGCCCTGGGATTCAGATGATTTAACTCAAACAACCACAAACATCTTCCTTTGCGCTAGGCATAATTCCAACCAGTGGAGAGTTTTCTCCTGATTCCCACTGACTTCAGTTTTGCTGGGGCTCCTTGGTGTCACACTTGGTGAAATGATGCCTTGATGTCAAGGGCAGTCATTCTCATCTCACCTCTATCGTCCATGTTTAAACCAAGGTTGTAATGAGGTCAGGAGCTGAGTGGACCCTGGCAGAACCTGAACCGAGCATCATTGAGAAGGTTATTGCTGAGTAAATGCCGCTTGATAACACTATTGGCAACTGATAGGTAATTGACTAGATTGGATTTGTCCTGCTTTCTATGTAGAGGACATAGCAGGGCAATTTTCCCCATTGCTGGGTAGTATTATAGCTGTACTGGAAATGCTTGCCTAACATTCCAGAGCATAACTTCACTGCTATTGCTAGAACCTTGTCAGGTTCATTATCTTTGCAGTATCCGGTGTTTTTAGCCTTTTCTTCATAACACAGAGTGAACTGACTGGTATCTGTGATGCTGGGGACCTCAAGAGGAGGCTGAGATGAATTATCTGCTGAGCACCTCTGGCTGAAGATGGTTCAGCCTTATCTTTTATACTGATATGCTGGGCTCCACATCACTAGGGCTATTTGTGGAGGTTCCTCCTTCACTTGGCTGTTTAGCTGTCCATTGCTATTCACAATTAGATATGGCAGGACTGCAGAGCTTAGATCTGATCCGCTGGTTGTAGGATTGCTTAGGTCTGTCGATTGCATAATGTTTCCACTGTATGTAGTCCTGTGTTGTAGCTTTACCATGTTTAGGTATGCTTGGTGTTGTTCCTGGCATGCCGTCCTGCACTGTTCATTAAATCAGGGTTGATCCCTGGCTTAATAGTAATGGTAGAGCTGGGGATTTGTTTGGCCATGGGGTTATAGATTCTGCTGAACAATGTTGTATGGATGACCAATCAGATCATTTAGCATGGCGGTCATGAGCATGTCCTCAATTGTGAATATAGGCCTTTGTGTCCACAAAGACTGCGCTGTGGTCACTCCTACTGGTATCTTTATGGCCACATGTATCTGTGACAAGTAGATTAGTGATACCGAGGTCAGGTAGATTTTCTCCTCTCATTAGTTCCCCATCGCCTGCCACAGGTCTAGTCTGGTAGACATGTCCTTCAGGTTTCGGCCAGCTCGATTAGTAGAGGAGCTACTGAGCCACCCTTGGCGATGGACATTACAATTATCTACCCAAAGTACATTCTGTGTCCTTGCCAGCCTCAGTGCTTCTTCCATTTGGTATTCAACATGAAAGAGGACTGATTCATTAGCTGAGGGGGCACGGTAAGTGGTCATCAGCAGGAGTTTTCCATGTCCATTTGATCTGATGCCATGAGACTCCATGGGATCTGGAGTCAGTGCTGACGGCTTCCAGAGCCAATCCCTCCTGACTGTATATCCCTTGAGCACCTCCTCTCCTGGGTCAGTTTTAGCAGAGGTGCAGGGCATACCCAGAGATGATGATGGTGTCTGGAATACTATTTGTAGGGTCTATTCAAAGAACAAAGAGCAGCACAGCACAGGAAACAGGCCCTTCGGCCCTACAAGCCCGTGCCACCCATTTTAACACTCAGCGAGTGCCTTATTCGAGTCTTATGTCGCTCGTCGACGTTTTTGTCTACCTCTAGTGGAACCCACAATAAAGGGGGTGGAAATTTAGGGAATTGTATGTACGCCAGATTAAGGGAGATCCAATTAAGGCACAATTTATTGACACCAGTCAGCCTAAAAAAAGCACGTTTTTGAGATGTGGGAGGAAACCGGAGTACCTGGAGAAAATCCACGCAAGCATGGGGAGAATGTGCAAACTCCCACAGACATTGATCCAAGCTGGAGATCTGACCCGGGTCTCTGTAACTGTACAGTAGGCAGTGATAGTCACTGAGCTGATGTGTTAGCCGTCAATTGGTCCAGAGTATTTGGTGAGTATGACTATGTCAGGCTGTTTCTTGATTAGTCTGTGAGACAGTTCTCCCAATTCTGGCATTAGCTTGCCGATGTTAGTGAGGAGGACTTTGGATATCCCTGGCCACTTTTAGTGCCTCGGTCGGTGCCAAGTGGTCTGTGCAGTTTTATTTTTCTTAAACTTTTCTGCAGTAGCCAGATATAACTGAGCGGTTGCTAGACCATTCCAAAATCAATCACCTTGCGAATAATTAAGATTCGGCACATAATTCAAAAAGATACTTTGACTGGAAGGGTAAAGCATGAGGTTTTTGTTGTGGAGTTAATGTACGTCTGTGAGACGAGTACAGCAATTTCACGCCACTAAATACATACAAAGTGAAACAGAGGACAAGATGCCACCTTTGGAGGAGAGCAACATCCAGATTGATGAATCTAACTGCAAAGCTGTGCTCACGAGAAGCTGCTGTCCAATTTGTGCATGAATAGTGGGGAGTGCTGAGAGCCTCAGCATTATTTTTAGAGGAAAGTACAGTCCATTGTGTCACCATATCAATTGTACATTGTGGTATGGGGTGTGCCTGGCAATCTGCAGGCAACCCTCTGTGTGTCCATGCACTTGTATCATTCTGTGAACTCTGCTGCGACACAAAGCATGCACGGAAGCTGGCTTTGTATTCTCAGCAAATCAGCGCAAGAGTTGCCCAATCTTGCACTGGCTCACAAAAGCCATGAAAGCCTGGTTTTGTCATGTCATCACTGGGCCTCCGGAAGTGGGGTCCTTCATATGTGTGAGTATGGCGGAAGAACTAAGAAAATGCCATTGACGGCTCCCTCTCCAGGTTAGAGTTCCTATAGAGATCACTTCTAGTGTCTGAATTCCCATTCTCAGCTGGCGAATACACTGACCGTGATCCTCGAAGAGGTAAAAGAGTTCAATGACCCCTTTAATCGACTGCAAAGCAGCTTGTTAATGGCATTTGCATTTGTTTTCTGTTCAGCCTCTCCACTTTCATTCACAAAAATCTAACATTGTTCCCGATCCAACAAGCGGAGGGGAAATTTAGCCCAGTTGAGGCCCCTTGTGACTGAGCCTTGGACTCCATTCAGGCTGAAGCCGGCATCTCCTGTCTTCCTACCAGGCACAAGACATCTCCCCATGGAGACCTTAATATCTGCAACCTACGCAATCCCACCTCAAAGCAACCCCTCTCTTCCCTCCCGCCTCAAAGCCTAATCTGCCTGCCCCGGTTTCTTGCGAAAATTAAGGCTCCTGCAGAAAGCTTTGGTTCAATGTGAGTTTTATAGATGAGAGCCTGTGGAAGTACAAAGCTGCATTCACTCAGCAGCAGTAGGACCCTTATGTTCCGTTGTGGACTTTGTGGCAGTGGTGAGGAGGGGGGTGGGGGGTGGGGGAGGCGGCGATGGCTGGTAGCAGTCTCATGAGAGCAACTCCTTCCAGCACATTAGCAACCTCAGCCACAGTCTGCACACAGCACAATCAGCTCACATTGAGCAACAAGACCCAACAGTTCTTTGGGGGGGGAAGAAGCAGGCTCCAGTCCTAATCAGCAGAGTCTTTATTTCCAAATTCATCAGCGGCAATGCAGGGAGCTCCATAAATCAAACTGTTTAGCTCTGAAAAATAAGCTGTGTTGAGTTACATTTTAGAATATGTGTTTTATTACAGCTTTCTTGCTGACACAAACAACCCAGGCAATGATTTATGGTGTTATATCAAGGAGAGGGGGCGGGGAGGAAGGTGACACCTCCAGCTCCTGGCCTCCACCAGACAATTCGGCTAAACTGTTGGTTTTATGCGGGTAAGTGATTCTAACTTCGCCAAATCTGTCACAGCGCAAGCACCGTTTCTCTACCTCCTTCAGGAAACTAGGAAAAAACTACTTTCCATTGCATGACTTCAAATAATAAACACAGCTGCTACGCTGTATATAGCATTTGGAGAGGAAAGGATGGAGAGAAGGGGAGCGGGGGAGATGGAGGGAGAGAAAGAAAATGACAGAGCACAAAAGGAGAGACAGCTACACAGAAAAACAGATATAAATATTGTGTGACTAAGAAAGTTATAAGACGGTTACTTTGGTGTAGTGGTTTGGGACAACTGAGTGCCTCATCAGCCCATTTCAGAGGGCTGCTGAGAGTCAGGCACACTGCTGTGGGTCTGGAGTAACAGGGAGGCCAGACTGGGTGAGGACGGCTAATTTCCTCCCTTAATGGACATTAGCAAACCAGGTGGGTTTTTACGACACAAAGATCATTTCATGGCACCATTACTAGGACTAGCTTTCAATTTGTTTTATTGAATCATTTGTATTTATTAGCTAATTGAATTCAAACTCCGTCAGCAAGACTTGAACCCATATCCTGAGGGGGTTCGCTTGGTTTTCTGGTTTACTAGTTCAGTGACATTACATCACCTTCTACCTTCCTAACAGCATTATGAGTGTACCAACACCGCATAGACTGCTGTGGTTCGAGAAGGTGGCTCACTACCTCTTTCTCCAAGGCAGTTAAGGATGGGCAACAAGTGTTGGCCTTCTTAGTGATGCTTGCATCCCATGAAAGAATATTATGGATGTAATAAACGAATGAATGCATGAGTGAATGAGTGAGCACTTGTGTGGAAAAACTAGGGGAGGAAGACTTGATGTGGACAGAGAGGGAAACACGTACAGTCACACACGCATGCACTAAGTTCCCAAAGCTTTGGTTGTATCTCGCCAGTGGGAACTCCACTGTAAACCTAATTAGATTCAGTGGATCTTCCTAGAAACCAGCCTTAGTGAATTTTTCCAACTTACTTTGTAGTTTTTGCCAGCTGCACAAATCCAGGAACTAGCAGCACAGTCACCTCAGACTCATCAAGATAAAAACAGTGCTAGATAGAAAATGACCAGGAATATCTGGGTTTTGTGCTGAAGCAGGATTTGGGCAGCTTTTTCATTTGCTGCCCCTGGCTTGTGACACTGACCAATTTTCCTGAGCTCAGGCATTATAAAGCCCACAGGGTGGCCTTCCAGCACACAACATAAGGGGATTGACTCGTGAAAGGCTGGAAAAATTTAGATGAATGAAGGGAGATCAAATTGAGGTATACAAGATGATAAAAGATACTGATAATGTAGACGGGGAGTGGATGCTTCCGCCAGTGGGGCATTCTAGGATGAAAGATCATAGTTTTAGGATAAGGGGTAGCAAATTTAAAACAGAGTTGAAGAGAAATTACTTCTTCCATAGGGTTGTGAATCTCTGGAATTCACTATCCCAAAGTGTGGTGGATGCTGTGACAGTGAGTAGATTTAAGGAGGAGTTTGACAGATTTTTTATTTGTAATGGGTTGAAAACTTATGGGGAGAAGGCAGGAAAATGGGGATGAGGAGCATATCAGCCATGATACGCTCCTATGATATGAGCCGAATGGCCTAATTCTTCTATATCTTATGAACTTATGAACACTTAGGCAATATTGCAACAGGAACAAAAAAGAGTACCATTTGCATTACACAAGTGCCAGGCCATCTCCTATCTCTAATAAGAGAGAATCTAACCATCTCCACTTGGCATTCAATGGCATTACCGTCACCAAATCCCCTTCCATCAACATCCTGAGGGTTACCATTAACCAAACTGGACCAGCCATTTAAATATTGTTCCCAGAAGTGTAGGTCAGATGCTGCAAATTCTGGGGCGAGTAACTCACCTCCAGGCTCCCCAAAGCCTTGCACCACCAAAACGGCACAAGTTTGGAGTGTGATGGAATATCCTTCACTTGCCAAGATGAGCGCAGTTTCAACAACTTTCAAGAAGCCTGGCACCATCTACGACAAAGTAGCCCATTTGATTGGCAACTCGTCCACCACCTTAAACATTCACTTCCTCCACCACCAACGCACAGTGACAGTAGTGTGTACCATCCACAAGATGCATTGCAACAACTCACCAATGTTCCTTCAACAGCACCTTCCAAACCTGCCACCTCAAAAGATAAAGGCAGCAGACACATGGCAAAACTACCTGCAAGTTCCCTACCAAGCTATAAACAATCCTGACTTGGAAACATATCACCTTTCCTTCACTGTCGCTGGATCAAAGTCTTGGAACTCCTTCCCTACCAGCACTGTGGGTGTTCCTACAACATGGATTGTAGAGGTTCAAGAAAGCAGCTCACCTCCACCTTCTCATGGATAATTTGGGATGAGCATGGAATGCTGGCCTATCAGCAATGCCCATACCTCCGAAAGACTAAAAGTAAAAGGTGGTCTCTGAAGAAGGGCAATGAAAGTTCAAAAATCAAAGGGGAGCGGGGTGGGGGTTTACTTCAGCTTCAAACTGGTGGTTGCCACTAAATGGTGAGTGGCTGAAAGTTGAGGGTCATGAGAGCTGCTCACCACTGAGTCATTCACCTCCGGAAGGGGGCATCGACAGAACTTCCCTGGGTTGTCACCAGGGCTAAATGCAGTGGTTCGCCTTGCCAGATGGTTGCTGAGTCTTTCCAGCTGGCCTTCCACCCAACTTTGAATGAATGATGGTTGCAAACAGCTGAGAAACATCCAGTAAATCCTGTTACGTAACAATATCAAAAAGGGACTGCAATTTAAAAAGCAACAGTAAAAACAAAATTCTGAGTTCAGATTATGTTAATGATCTTGTTCCTACTTACAGACATAACGACTTCAGTTGGCAAACCTTTTTAAACAGATCAGTCTATTTTTCCATAGAAATCAAGCTATTGACTGTTGGGCAGAAGTTCCAAGAAAAATGAGCAGCCAAAATAATGAACTGTTATAAATAGCGAATTTATAAGGATTTCGTTAAGCTGGAACATCAGACATTGCCTCACACAGTAAATTGCTCAAGAGTGTCACTGCTTTTGCAGTGTAATAGATGTATTTGTACTTGGATCAAAATTCTGGAATTTCCCTCCTACTTAACACTCTGGGAGAGCCTTCATCACATGGGCCCACCACCAGCTTCTCAAGAAGCAACTAGGGATGGGCAATAAAAACTGGCCTGTCAGTGACACCCGTTATCCTGTAATGAATCATCTACAAAATGGCAAAGAGATTCATGCAAAAAACCCATTGATCCTACCATTCCACCTCCCCTTCCCCCAAAACAGTGCAAGTGAAATGCAGTGAAAACTAAATCCAGATCTGATGTTTACCTGAGGGAGGACGTCTGGTGGATTTTTCTTCGGGTTCTGAAATGTGGAGCCTGGCAGTAGGGATGCTGGTGACATTGACTAAACAGAGGCAGAGTGTGTACCACAGGGTGATCATCCCTCCAAAACGGCTGCCAATCTGACTGCTGTGGCCCCACCCAGCCTCAGACATCATCTGTGTGTGTGCTTCACAGGCATGGGCGCCGCGATTCCACTGACTACTGCCTGCGCCAAGTGCACTACAAGAGAGGGTATGAAAAGAGGTATTAACATGTGCACAAATTCCTTATTGTCACCCGGAAATCGTACAGCAAGGAGTGAGCAGCAACAACACATTCACATATCCTTAAGAGCTTTAATACTCTGGAATGAATTTCCAGCAACTCTATGCTACACCTTTAGTCACCATAACCCAAAAACAGAACTGCATTTTTTTTCAGGACCGAAACAGAAAAATGCTCGAAGATCTCAGCAGGTCTGACAGCATCTGTGGAGAGGGAGTGGAGCCAATGTTTCGAGCTCTGACGAACGGTCATTTAGACTGGAAACATTGGCTCTATTTCCTCTCCACAGATGCTGTCAGACCTGCTGAGATTTTCCAGCATTTTCCTGTTCTTGTTTCAGATTCCAGTTTCTGCAGTATTTTACATTTATCTCTGCATTTTGTTCAAGGTTGCTCCCAGAGTATTTAACAGGGATTACGCACATTCTGTGAAATGTAACCACATTGCATAATCTGTGACGAGAAATAGTCTTTCAATGGAAAAGAAAGACTTCTTTCTGGGAAGTTGCGAAAAAAAAAATAGGAGCTTAAGTAGACCATCCGGTCCCTCAAGTACGCCCTTCAAGATAATCACAACTAATCTTCTGTCTCAACTCCACTTTCTCCTCATCTCTTCATTCCCCTAGATGTCAAAACTCTGTTCCCACCAGGACTGATAGGTAGAGTAAGTGGAATGCAGATTTGAAGATGTTACATATTATCCATGATCTTATTGAATGGCATTTAAGGCTTGAGGGGCTGAATGCCCTACTGCTGATCCTTGTTTGTATGACTAGGAAAAGGGAGTGCGTGGGGGTACGGATAGACCATAAGACATAGGCCCATCGTATCTGCTCTGCCAGTGAGATTATGACTAATCTAATGTGATGGTTCTCAAGTCCACTTTCCCATCTTATCCCCATAACCCTTGATTCCTCTACTGACTAAAGATCTATCTATCTCGGTCTTGAACGTACATAACAATCCAGCCCCTACAGCCCTCAACAGGAAAGAAGTTTGATTTGATTTTATTGTCACGTGTATTAGCATATAGTGAAAAGTATTGTTTCTTGCATACTGTTCATAGAGAAGGAAAGGACAGAACGCAGAATGTAGTGGTACAGTCATAGCTAGGGTGTAGAAAAAGATTAACTTAATGAAAGGTAAGTGCATTCAAAAGTCTGACAGCAGCAGGAAAGAAGCTGTTGAGTCAGTTGGTACGTGACCTCGGACTTAAAAATTCCTCCTTATCTCTGTGACTCCTTTCTCTGAGATTATGCCCTCTGGTCCTAGATTCTTCCACAAGAGGAAACAACCTTTCAGCATCTACCCTACAAAGCCCCCTGAGAATGCTATATGTCTCAATAAGGCACCTCTCACTCTTCTAAACTCCAATGAGTACAGGTCTAACCTACTCAACCTCTTGTCATAAGAAAATCCCTTCCTGCCTGGGCTCAACCGAGTAAACCTCTTTCCCTGGATATGGGGACCAAAACTATTCGCAGTATTCCAGGTGTGGTCTAACTAGTGCATTGTGTAGTTTTACCAAGACTTACTAATTTTTATACTCCATTTCCATTGAAATCTAGGCCAACATTCCATTTGTCTTCCCAGCTGAACTTGCACGCTAACTTTGTGATTTACACACAAGGACCCCCAAATCCGTGTGCTGCAACTTACTACAGTCTTTCTCCATTGACATAATATTCAGTTCTTTTATTCTTCCGACCAAAGTTCAAAGCTTCACATTTTCCTACATTATATTCCATCTGCCAAGTTTTTGCTCACTCACTTAACCATAATGTTATAGTTCAGATTTGGATTGCTCAACCTCTGGTCACTGTAACCATGACGCTACCATGACACAACTTCAAACAACACCAATAGCTGCTTTCACGCTGGCCCTGTAGGGCTCCTAATGCTGTCATCAGTCTCAGACTGCTGGCTGCCATCTTCATGGACAACAGAAATTGCCAAATCTGGCCAATAAAAATATTCGCTTTTCATCAGTAATGCCAGATTTAGTGAATCTGCCCAGTTTACACTTATGCAGTAAGGATATGCCTCAGAGGCAGCTTAGAACCAACTGCTTGAAGTAGACTACTCAGTGCTCCACTCTCCTCTTGGAACAGTGCAGATGGGAACCACACCATGTGGGTACTGTGTACAAACATGCATCCCATAGAAAACACAATATGTAAAACAGCTATTTAGCCTAAGCCGTCCATGTCACTTAACCCTCTCCAATCCTGTGTACCTGCTCTGCTCCAACTTCTCTTCAACCACTTTTTCAATCTATTTTTAAATGTTAACACATGCTGTCCATCAAACACCAACTCCAGATGACAATTCTACAGCCTCACAGACTTGAGCAAAAAAAAACTTGCTGCTGCGATCTGCCCTGACTTTTGCAGTCATTTGATGTTTTCAGCTGCCTTGGCCCCAAGCTGTGGAATTCCCTCCCTAAACTTTTCTGCCTCTCTATCTCTTTAAATACTCCTTAAAAGCTGCCTCTTTGACTGTAGTTTTGATCACTTGTTCTAATATCTCCTTATGTGGCTAGGTGTCAAATTCTGTTTGATCACATGCCTTTGAATATTTTATTATACTAATGATGCCATATAAATGTACGCTTTGTTTTGAATACATAGTGATACCCTGGGTGGCACGGTAGCACAGTGGTTAGCACTGCTACTTCACAGCTCCAGGGTCCTGAGTTCAATTCCTGGCTCGGGTCACTGTCTGTGTGGAGTTTGCACATTCTCCTTGTGTCTGTGTGGGTTTCCTCTGGGTGCTCCAGTTTCCTCCCACAGTCCAAAGATGTGCAGGTTTAGGTTGATTGGCCATGCTAAGAAATTGCCCCTTGGTGTCCAGGGATGTGTAGGTTAGAGGGATTAGTGGGTGGGATATGGGGGTAGGGCCTGGGTGGGATTGTGTTTGGTGCGGGCTGAAGGGCCTCTTTCTGCACTGTAGGTGTTCTATGATATCGTACAAAGAGAGGCCCTTCAGCCCATCGTATCTGTGCCAGCCATCAAACATCCATCTATTCTAATCCCACTTCTATAGCTTTTCCACAGCCTTGTATGCTAATACCTTGATAACTGGAACCAATCTACTTCCTATCCCTTCATACAGTTAGAACATTTTCAGCAAACCACCCCTTTAATCGCCTCTGTTCAGAGTCCTAAGTTGCCTGGTGCATCAATGCACATACATCATCGCTACATTGCCCAAACGTGCTTCTTAGCTTGAAGCAGATGTGAACTTAAAGAGACATAGACTGTCCCCACTTTCCCCACTTAACCATAAAGCACATAGCAGTCTTAGAATTAAGATCCATGTTTATATTGCGCTAGTTCCCCAAGCTCTTAGAGCTGACCCTCAAGTAAGCCATTCAGCCCCTCTAGTCTGTTCTCCTATTTAATTAGATGGTTGATCAGGCAAATTGGGATTTTCCAGCGCTGGCTCAGACTTCCCATAATATTTGCTGAATGGAAGCTGGCCACAACAGCAAGGTAATCAAATCAATGTAAGAGCAGCTTGAGGGAGAGAGAGAGAGAGAGATGACTCCTACCACACCCACTGTCTGGGCGACAGGACTTCCCACTTTAGTCACTGTGGTATTTGCCAAGAGGGCAGTGGCTATCAAACCCCCGGAGTAATAGTTAGGGTTACGATTGAAGAAAACTTGTAACTTGAGACAAAGTGTCTCACGGAGACCCAGCGAGGTGGTGCCCAACAGCGCCGGGACAGTGAAGACAGGCTAAATCAGATCGACAAGTTCAGCCAAAGGCAACACAGCACTCACTCACTCACACACACAGACATATCCAAGCGTTTTACCACACACTTCTACTCCGCTGTAGCAATAACTTCCACTCGCCCTAAGAAGTTGCAGGAGGCACAGGGATCTGAAACAGCTGGCAACCTACCGGCCCGTGTACCTTCCTTATGTTACAGACTCCCTGGGCGGACAGTAAAACCAGCAAACCTCCAACTGTGTCCAGGAGAAGTGTGGATTATGCCGCGGCGGGCAGTATATCATCCCGAGATCCCGCTGCTCCGAAAGAAAAAAGTTATTTCCAGCCGTAAATAACTCATTTCAATAATTCCCCCTCCGCTGACAGGAGCTGGCCGGTGTTTTGAAACGTGTAATTTGTGACAAGCTCCTTTCTTTGTCTCTGCTGCACAGCCCGAAGGCGGGGAGGGGGGCAGCAGGCAGCATTATAAGACATGGTTAAAAATAACAACCTATCCCTCCTATCGGTGAGTCTCCTAAAAGACCATCTATCTCCATGGATGATACAACTGTACAAAAATGTCAAACTCTCTGCCAAGCACACACACACAAAAAAAACCTTTTAATTTGCCTGGTGCCACGTTTGATGTGCACTCACGGTCATGATGGGGATAAACGCTTTACCAAGTCGCACACCACGAGGATCCCACAAATTGTTAATAGAGAGAGAGTCAGAGATAAATGACGAGTTATTGGTAGAGGGAGGAATGTTGGCCAAGCTACCAGGAAAACTTGTTGCCCTTCTTTGAGTGCTGTCACGGGATTGTTAATTAGTTAAAATAATCCAAAAAGGCGTCACCTCCAACAGAGCAACAATCTCAGCAAGTATTGAAAGTGTCATCTTGGATTATGTGTTGAATTTTGGAGTTGAAGTTTGACCCTGTGACCTCTTAAGCAATTGTGTCAAGCTGAGGCCTTGAGAAATTTAACAAAATGTCATTTGCAAGAAAGCCTTAGTAAACAAATCTTTCAACTCCCCCCCCCACTAAAAGAGAAGGGTTTTGCGCTCTTCAGGCATGCTGGTCCCAGGTGCCATTCCTGCTCTGGGCTGAAAAGCTCTCAGTCAGGTTAAGAGTTGAGATGTTACAACTGGCTATGGCTTCCATGGGGCTGGAGAAGGAGGGGAGAGCGACCACAGTATGCTCCTGCCTGCCTGATGGAAAATGAGCCTGTGTGCAAATCAGTGAAAAGAGAAAGAAAATCAAGTTCCACCCTTAATGGGGTGCAAAGTCAGCTGGTGTATAAACCCCAAACCTTCTGCCTGGTGCTAAAATTGCAACCTTAAACCGCAATCTCACACGTGCAAAAAGCCACTTACAGGAGTTAGCAGAAAGTTTCCTGTCAAACAGCATCCACTGAGAGTTAATCTTAAAGGGAGAAAACGGCGGGAAACCACCCAAACTTTTCTGCCTATTTTTGAGGTCTTAGTCCAAGGATTGCATTTCTTGCCAACACGGCACATTTATCTCCCACCAGTAAAGTACTGCAGTACTTTACCAAGCATAATCGTGAACCAATCCAATGAAAGGCCATGCATGCTCTGTGGGACATGGTGCCTAAAGGAGGAAGAAAACAGCGGCCTCCACGCTAGTCTTAACTGGAAAATGGCTGGTTACCATTTAGTAGATTGTGGTTTCCAGGCAAAGATTGCTGCGGTTAAGGACACTTAAAATGGCTGCAGCTAAGAAAGACTTGGGAGCCTGGGTTTCCTGCCAACACTCTTTTATCGAAGACATGATTGATGATACTTTGTGCAGGCTTTCACATGAGGGTATCCTTTATTTTGGTAATGTTTCCCAAGTATCACTTATACTTCAAAGCTTATGCGCATGCGATGAATCCGCATTCTAGACTAAATGTCATTGGCACCAGTACTGGGGTCATATCAGATCAGAAACTCACCCCTGGGGCTCTGTGATAACAGAATGAGTGTGGGGGAAGGGTGGGGGGGGGCCACACACCTGATGTGTCAGTGCTTTTGACATGCGATGCACACCTCCATATGTCAGGGGATTCTGGTGTGGTGGCATGATGCCAGCCCGTAGCCTTTTTCATTCTGCCCCTGTGTGCTCTCGATGGAAGGGCATCGCTTGGAAACACTCATGGCTCACATCTCTCGGTTGGGGCAGGAAGAATTGTTTGCAGAACGGGATAATGGCATCACTCGCAAGTAAAATAATTGCTTTCAATGCAGTTAGGAACGGACAATAAAGGCTGGAATTGCCAGTGGTAGCCAGTGGATCATAGTATGGTTACAGCACGGAAGGAGGACATTCAGCCCATCAAATCCATGCTGGATCTCTGCAAGTGCAGTGAAGCCAGTCTCACTCTTCTTTGTAGTCCAGAAAATAACTTCCGGTGCTTATCTAATTCTCTATGAAAGCCACGATTCAATCTGCCTCCACCATACTTTCAAGCAATGCACCCCAGATCATAAGCACTCACTATGTTTTTCCTCACGTCGCCATTCTTGCTGCTTTTTCCAATCACTTTAAATCATCTTTTCCCAAAGGTAGGGGAGTCAAAAACTAGAGGTTTAAGGTGAGAGGGGAGAATACAAAAGGGTCCAGAGGGGCAATTCTTTTCAGTTGGAGGGTGCTGAGGGTCTGGAACAAGCTGCCAGAGGCAGTAGTAGAGGCAGGTATAATTTTGTCTTTTAAAAAACATTTAGACAGTTGCGTGGGTAAGAAGGCCACAGAGAGATATGTGCCAATTGTGGGCAATTGGGACTAGCTTAGGAGCTTAAAAAAAAGTGTGGCATGGTTTCAGGATGAGCGAGGCTGTAAAATCCTGACCAGTTTCTCTCTATCCACTCCGTCCAGAGCCCTGCCTGGGGCAGCGCCCCTCAAGGTGAAATGTTAAGACAAGTCTTTCTCAGCTTGTCACAGTGTTGTAACGATCCTGTGGAACTATTTTGGCTAACGTCATTTCTGCCAACACTGTCATCAATAAACAACTGAACTGGTCATTTGTCTCATGGGCAATTACTGTGAGACATCAACAGTACAGAATGGCTGCCTATTCCAAAATATAATACAATCAGTCAAGCACCTTACTTACATACTAAAGGCTGACCTCTTTCTGACCATCTTCATAATTTTAATTATGTAAGATACAGTGCGTATGGCCTAGGAATAAATGGTTAGTATGCTTAATCAAACATCTTCAACTTTCCCATTGTTACTGTTCTTAAAATGTTACAGTTCACTGTTACATTCCCAGTGTGCAGTACACAAAGTACTTTTTTCAAGTTAATACAATACTAGATGAGCCTTTCAATGTGGCCAGGATTGTTTGTGTGTGACTTCATGGATTGATTCTGGGGATTCAGGGTGAATTATTAATGCTCAGACTGCAAACCATTGAACCAGGATATATGCCATTCTTTTATTATTGGAAAGCAGAGGATGCATTATTCCATTTCCAGCAAAATTCAAAGACTATTTTGTGCTGCATGCACACATCCATTGGTTAAAGAACATTTGTGAGTGCCCATGGCACACAGAGCAGTAGAGACTCAGATTTAATCCTGTGCTTGGTTAGCAGTTGGTCTGTGTGTGCGTGTACGTGTGTGCGTGTACGTGAGTGTGGTGATGGCCAAAGAAAGGCTCAGGCTCAAACCCACGTGAAGAAGTAGCTCTCGTTATTTGTTCATTTACTAATTCCTTACTGGGACATCAGGATCACTGGCCCTACCAGAATGGTTAAACATTGCTGCCACTGTGCGTTGATGGTGAGAGGAATGAATGCTGCAGGTAGTGGATGGCGTGCCCATTAAGGATCCACCAAGCAGCATTCCATATCAAAGGATGTGTGTGTGGAAACAAGCAAACATTTTAACAACAGCATTCTTCCGTTTGCAGGAATAGAATGGACAGTGAGTGCATCGCGTACAGAGCACTAAAGCAAACTACAAATTCATATAATGATTAATTCATGGAATTATACAGTGCAGGAGGCCATTCAGCCCATCAACTCTACACTGACCACAATCCACCTCAGCCCTATACTCATCACCCCATACATTATCCTGGCTAGTCCCCCTGACACTAAGGGGCAATTTAACGTGGCCAATCCACCTAACCCGCACATCTTTGGGCTGTGGGAAGCAACTAGAGCATCCAGAGGAAACTCACGCAGACATGGGGAGAATGTGCAAACTCTACACAGACAGTCACCCAAGCTGGGAATCGAACCTGGGCTCCTGGCACTGTGAGGCAGCAGTGCTAACCACTGTGCCATCGTGCCACCCAGGTTCAATAACCTAATTAGTTGACCTCAGTCAAAAATAGGAGTTGCGATTTTATAGAGTTGACCTCAGCACCTTTGAGCTGAGGGGAATGGCGGTGGGGGGGCGGGAGGTGGTTGGAGGGAGAAATAAAGTTAACCAGTATTCACCGTGGATGGCAGAGTGGTTAGCACTGCTGCCTCAAAGCACCAGGGACCTAGGTTCGATTCCAGCCTTAAGTGGCTGTCTGTGGGGAATCTGCACATTCTCCTCATGTCTGCATGGGTTTCCTCCGGTTTCCTCGCACCATCCGAAAGATGTGTAGGTTAAGTGGATTAGCCATGTTAAATGAACGAGGTTAGGGTGATGGGGAGGACCTGGGTAGGATGCTTTTTCAGAGAATGGGTGCAGACTCAGTGGGCAGGATGGACTCTTTCTGAACTGCAGGAATTCTGTTCAGCTGCTGATTGCTATCTAATGATATTTGCATACATGCCAAGTACATCGGCTGTATTCTGCTCTTGGTGCATTGCTCATTGCCGCTCACCATCCCAGTATCATTTTCTTCAATTTCCCCTTCCATTCTTCATCTCCCACTCCTCCTTATAAACCATTTCTCAGACCAAGCTATTCCTGATCCTTCTTCATTGACTCAATATCCATTTTTTAAAAATCTAACTATGCTCTTGTCAAGAGCCCTGGGACTCTAACAGTGCTAAATTTAAGCTTTTTCTGTGCTCAGTGAACTAGAATCCAAGTTTTAGAAATGCATCACGCCAGGCAGGCAGGTTTGTGGACAACTGGATTTCACTGAACGTCACTATCCGGGATCGACACCAAGTGTACTGAACAATGACCTCAGATGGAAACCGGCTGATGCTATTAGCTTTTGATCCAAGGAATTAAATGAGAAAAACACAGAATGTATCAACTGCTGACCTTGCTCACTGTTTTTAAAATAAACAAAGCCCAGTGCTCCAGTTGGCATTAATTCAGCAAATAAATGATTGCAATCTGCACATCAAAGATTTTTCTGCCGCATATGAAACACAGACTTTGCATTTTTGTAAACAAGCCACACAGTTTTCCAATGCTTCTATCTTGCCTCCGTTTCCATAATGTCAATAGAAGTCGCCTGTCTCACACGGCAAGAAACCCCATTTGTCTTCCCTTGTTCTGGCCGTTAAGTGCCATCTGCTCATTTCAGTGACCTGTCCTGTTGCTCTGAGGGCTCCTTTGTCCCTTCAGCAGCCTCCTACCCCGGCACCTCGAGCACTTGAGGTCAGTGACATGATTCTTTGTCCCAGGATTTCCTGCAGTGAGCTCCACTACAGATTACTTAAGAGCAGAGAGCTGGCAGTGAAGACAGGAATAGCAAGAACTCTCTCACCAGGCATTATCTATCCAAACGCCCCAGAGTAACATTTTATCCTCAAAGTCCAGGGCTCCCTTTATTGAACCATCCTACAACATCATCCTTTTCAAAGCTCCATTACCTCTCTCCAGTAGATATTTGAAATATCTTTTGCACGGTTTCATTAATTGTGTTTTAAATTTGCAACGTTTTAGAAAGCAATTGTGGCCAAAAATGCAATCTCAGAGTATTCAGGGCATGAGATTATTGCCAATTTAACTTACTAGGAAAAAACACTTAAAATCAAACTTTGGTTTTCAAAGGGCATCACAGAATGAAGTGTAGTAGTTGGCAGATTTGTCAAATAATTGAGCAATTGTAGATAGACAATTAATATGAAAAACCTTGCAACATGTTCTGTGTTGCTTACATAGTCATGTAGCTTGTTTTAAACTGGCGTCAGGGGGTTGGGGCAGAAGGAGTACGGAGAGAGGAAGGAATCTGCATTCAAAGTACAGCTACTCTCCCGAATGAACTTCTTTTAATGCACAGGATTAAAACACCATTCATGAAACTTGTGAAAGGGTTTATTTTCCAGCTCCAGAGTTGCTTATTCTTATTGGGGTAAATTTCTACCATCACTGGATACCCTGTATTATCTCACCCAAGTGGTCATTTTTCATTTTTGAGTTAAACAATGAGTATTGGAAAGCTATGCAAGCTGAGATCTTAAAGGGGACCCTCAATCTTGTCTTCACTGGTGTCAATCTATGCAGGCTCTATAGGCAGGGTTACTGAACAGCAATTATGAGTGGGAAACCTGGGTGATTTAAACTTACACATGCTCAGATGCTGAGGAGAGTAGCATCTTTATATTGCCACTTTTTTTAATAGGATTTCTAAAGGGACAACCCAACATGACAGTTAATAATAACCCAATGCTGTCACTTGACTGTAAGGATTTATTGCCATCCTGCTCTTTCAGGCCTCTACGACCAGCGACTAAACATTAGCTACTGCAGATCTCTGCAGCCTGGCTAATTTTTAAACCTGAAGTACAAGATCACAGAATTGGGGGTGAAAATAAATCATGAGGTGATGTCACCTTCTCAGTGCCTCTCAATCACTCATGAACACTTCAGTGCTTTTCAAACATGTCACACGGATAAATTCAAACAACTTGGATTGACATTGAGCTTCATGTGAAAGGAGCACTTTGTAAGTGGGGAGCAGAAGGTATCTCCAGCAAGATGGGGTGGGGGGGGAAACAGATCAAAGGAGGGGGCAGACTGAACACACAGTTAGTGTTTTTTGAAGGAAGAAAGACAAATAAACTTGTATTTGTTATCGCACCTTATCACGGCATTTCAGTGTGCCTCACATTCAATAAAAAGAGATTGCATTTATATAGTGCATTCCACAGCTACAAGACTTCTCAAAGCGCTTTACAACCAATGAAGTACTTTGTAAAGTGTAGTCACTGTTGTAATGTGGGAAATGCAGCAGTTGACAGATATTTGGCGAACACAAAAATATGATAATGACCAGATAATTTTTTCTGTAATGTAGATTTAAGGATAAATATTTGCCAGGACATCTGGGATAATTTCCCCACTCCTCTTCAAAACTGTCATGGGACTTTTTACATTCACCTGAGTAGGCAGATGGGGCCTCAGTTTAATGTCTCATTCAAAAGATGGCATTTCCAACAGTGCAGCACTCCCTTGGTACAGCAAGGGAATGTCAGCTTTGTTTTTCTGTTCTCAAGCCCTGGTGTGGGATTTGAATCTGGAATCTTGTGGTCAAGAGTTAAGAGTTTAAAGTTTATTTATCGGTTTCACAAGTAGACTTACATTAACAGTGCAATGAAGTTACTGTGAAAATACCCTAGTTGCCGCACTCCGGCGCCTGTTCGGATACACTGAGAGAGAATTTTGTATGGCTAACGCATCTAACCAGCACATCTTTCAGACTGTGGGAGGAAATTGGAGCACCTGGGGGAAACCCACACAGACACAGGGAGAATGTGCAAACTCCACCAAAGCTGGAAATTGAACGCAGGTTCCTGGCGCTGTACAGCTACAATGCTAACCACTGTGCCACCGTGCCACCTATGCTACCAACTGAGCCATGACCAACACAACAAAATTACTGATGAAATTTACTCAGAGGCTGCATGGACCCAAATGCTGCACCCAACTTTGCCCATCATGAGTTCCTGTAAAATACAATAAACTGACCAGTGAAGTTGTTTTTGATGGTGTTATTCAAGGAAGGAATGTTGGACAGGGCACCAACAGAATCCTAGATTCATCTTTGAATTTGATATTGCAAATATCTAAGGAAGGAAGAGTGCTAACAAGCCAAAGCATTTTAGCAAAGTTGTTCTGAGGGACAAGGCATTGGTTTCTGAGTTGGAGAAAGATCACCAAGCTTTGCAGTTGTCTGGGTAAGTCAAATTGTAAGAAAAATTGTGGATGCATTCAATGCTGAGAAAACAACTAAAAGATGAAAGACCTGAAGATGGATCCCATAAAATTCTGCTGTCCAAACTGAGTGCAGTTGGCAACAGATGAAAAGGAAGCCAAGAGAAAAAAAAAACAATCTTAGGAGACCAGAATAGAAACTAAATCATACTTTGATGCATCGTGTAACCTTGAGCTCAGCAGAGATGCAACCGGCTTTGTAAAAAAAAGTGTAAGTTTTCAGATTTGGTTTAGTCAATTAGAAAATTGACAAGCTCTTGAAAATGTCCAGAATAAGAAAGGATTTCATTTCTCCCCTCTTCAATCTTTCCTCCTCCTCTACTGAAGGCATCACCTCTTCATTAGGAAGCGGTTCCCACAGCACCACCTTTCGCTGTCTCGTACTCGCAGTGAACCTTCATGTGTGAGTCTAGACAGCAAGTACAAGCAAACTAGGGATGGACATCATAGCCAGGTGCAAACCTGCCTCGATCTGTCACTCATACAGATCATCGGATCATTGCTTGAGAAATCTTAAAAGGGTATGGGAAAGAGGCAAGACAGTAGGATTAGAATAAGAAATAAGAAATAAGAAATAAGAAATAGGAGCAGGAGTAGGCCATCTGGCCCTTCGAGCCTGCCCCGCCATTCAATAAGATCATGGCTGATCTGTCGTGGCTCAGTTCCACTTTCCCGCTCTCTCCCCATAACCCTTAATCCCCTCTCTTATCAAAAACCCATCAACCCGCTTCTTAAAAATATTTAGCGAGGCAGCCTCCACCACTTCAACGGGCAGAGAATTCCAGAGATTCACCACCCTTTGAGTGAAGAAGTTCCTCCTCAACTCCGTTCTGAACCGCCCCCCCTTTATCTTGAGGCTGTGCCCCCTAGTCCTACTGTCTTTTTTGAGCGGGAAGAGTCTTTCCACCTCTATCCTATCCATCCCATTCATCATCTTATACGTCTCAATGAGATCTCCCCTCATTCTTCTAAACTCTAACGAGTACAAGCCCAGTTTATTCAGCCTCTCCTCATAGCTCAACCCCCTCAACTCCGGTATCAGCCTAGTAAACCTCCTCTGCACTCCCTCCAGGGCCAAAATATCCTTGCGCAGGTGCGGCGCCCAAAACTGCACACAGTACTCCAGCTGCGGCCTCACCAATGCCCTATACAGCTGCAGCAAGACCTCCCTACTTTTATATTCAATCCCCCTCGCTATGAAGGCCAGCATCCCATTCGCCTTCCTGACCACCTGCTGCACTTGCAGGCTGGGTTTTTGCGACTCATGCACAAGGACCCCGAGGTCCCTCTGCACCGTCGCCTGCTGCAGTTTTTCGCCACGTAAGTAATAGTCCTTCCTACCATTCTTCCTACCAAAGTGGACCACCTCACACTTGCCAACATTAAATTCCATTTGCCATTTCCTGGCCCATTCGCCCAGCCTATCTAGATCCTTCTGCAGACTCTCCACACCCTCCGCACAATTTGCCTTTCCCCCAATCTTGGTGTCATCAGCAAATTTCGACACCCTACACTCGGTTCCCTCCTCCAGATCATCTATATAAATGGTAAATAGCTGAGGCCCCAGCACCGACCCCTGGGGCACCCCACTAGTCACCAACCGCCAATCCGAATAGCACCCATTGACCCCCACTCTCTGCCTCCTATTTGACAACCAATCCTCTATCCACGCTAACACCCTACCCCCAACTCCATGTCCTCTGACCTTCTGCAGTAACCTCTTGTGAGGTACCTTATCAAACGCCTTCTGAAAATCCAGAAAGACCACATCCACCGGCTCTCCTCTATCCACCGCCCTAGACACATCCTCATAGAACTCCAGTAAATTTGTCAGACACGACTTCCCTTTAATGAAACCGTGTTGCGTCTGCCCTATCAAGCAATTCCCTTCAAGATGCCTCGCAATTTCCTCCTTAATGACGGATTCTAACATTTTACCTACCACAGACGTTAAACTAACCGGCCTGTAATTCCCCGCCTTTTGCCTGGCACCCTTCTTAAACAACGGCGTAACATTAGCCGTTTTCCAATCCTCCGGCACTTCCCCGGAATCCAGCGACGTCTGGAAAATAACCACCAAGGCATCCACTATCACCTCCGCCATTTCTTTCAGAACCCTCGGATGCATTCCATCCGGTCCTGGGGACTTGTCCACAATCAGCCCCTCCAGTCTGTCGCGCACCACCTCTCTAGTAACAGTAATGTCATTAAGACCCTCCAGTCCTACCACCTTTCCATCGCTAACACCCGGCAAATTATTCACGTCCTCCTCCGTGAAGACAGAAACAAAAAAGTTATTCAAGACCTTAGCCATATCCCCATCCCCTACCACTAGGTCCCCTTTCTCATCCGCTAAGGGACCAACGTTCACCCTAGCCAGCCTCTTCCTTTTTATATATTTATAAAAACTCTTGCTATCCTTTTTTTATATTATATTATAATAGATCCCTAACATGAAGAAATATGCCAGTGTAAACTTGTTGAGGTGAACGATCAGTTTCTATGCTGTAGCATTATATAATTAAAGGTTTACACATACATTTTCCAGTAGGGGTCACTAGATAACCATCACGATTGGGAACCCATGGAATTTGGGACATTTTCTATGTTAAAGGAGCTATATCAATGCATCTTGTTGTTGCTGCTTTTTCCCGCTCGAGCAGAGGAATAGTGGCATCAATATCACAGGCCTGATTAGCATCAGCTCACTGAGTAGAAACGAAGAAGTGAACACCTGGCTCAGCTGAGAGTGGCTGTTAAGCTTTGAGTGCTGGGGTTTTAGCACCAGTTTTAGGATCAGAATGAGTTAATTTGGTGGGAACACAACAAATCTCTTCACAGACAAGGCAGCACATCTTTAACAGTTTCACACATCAAAGAAAATTTTCCAAATGAAAATGACAGGTGACATTGTATGCTTGGACTGTGACATCTGCAGTTTTAAATGACTTTTTGCCACTGAAATAATGGGTGTATAAGTGTGCTACTCTGTGCCAAAATGATATTCTCTCTACAACAGCAATAACTGTACATCAAAAATACCTGATGAGTTGTAAAGCACTTTGAAATATTTTGAGGTCACCCACTATATAAATGCAAGTTCTTTGCTTTCAATTACTTCTTTCCCAAATCATCTTGCCTCACTCCCCACCATTACAAAATTATTTTCTCCCTTCCTCACTTTTGGATTCACAAGAACTGGTGTTTTCTCGCACCTTACCAATTCGTTTTGTATAGACAGGGATGAGATGGCGGCCATTCATTATGGGAGACACCACAACTGAGTCCTTTGCCTACCAGCCTCGACATTCGCACTTGTGTCCTTCCCCTGCTGAGTCCTTCAATAGCATTAGGGAACCCTTTGGCCTATGGTATGACTTAAGAATGCTTGGGTTAGTAGTTATGCTCCCGTCATTATTCCATCTGATGCCAATTACCTCAACATAGACCAGAGATATATCCAAAGTCAAGGTCAATTTACACAGCTCAGTAACACGCCACATGTGACTAGTAAGATGGGATGGAAAGCTCTGCATAATGGCGGCACAGCTGAATTATTCCCTTTTCCACAGCGGCATTCTTGAAAGAGCCAAAACCAGAGACATCTGATTGATTCTAGGACAAACATAATCCTCAGTACTCAGATACGATCATGTGAAGGTATTTTGGAAGGAATTCTGGATGGGTCCCATATATCTTTTGCCAATTTTCTCTCTCTCTCTCCACCTGTTCCCTTCTTTAAAGCATTCGCTCACTTTTTTTTGGATATAGTGCCAGGGGCACTTTTTGCCCTTTGATATCCCATTCAAATGGCCAAGGTTGATGTGAGAGTCATCTGAGCACCAGCAAGCTATCTTACTATAGAGTACAGCAGAATTGAACTTGATTAACAAGGAGGGAGAGGTTATTGGGGTAGGCAGGAATGTGGGCTTGAAGTTACAATCAGATCAGCTAGAATCTTATTGAGTGGAAGAGCAGAGCCTACTCCTGTTCCTCTTTGGTAAGTTCGTATGACCCTCTCCTTAACCAGAATTCACATACAGGTACGTCAAGGAGGGCCACTGCACAATGATCAGAAGAAAGGTGCCTTGTTAGTTTTTCTTTCCCTAATTTGGAGAACAGAGATAGCGGCAATGCCTCACCGTTGCCCTTGGCTGAAAACAGCTAGTATATGCAGACTGAATATACACTTCAACAGCTTTGTCATTGCAACCAAAAATTACTGAAAAGTATCAAAATTTTGAGTCAGCACAAATCTATCTAATTTCAAGTGTATCTGCACCTAATGGTGACCATTCAAATGGCCAGTGAGTTGGTCATTCTCAAATCACAGAATGCCTACAGTGCCTAAGGTGGCCATTCAGCCCATCAAACCTGTACCGACAACAATTCCATCTAGGCCCTTTCCCCACAGCCCCAGGTATTTAAGAACATAAGAACATAAGAAATAGGAGCAGGAGTAGGCCATCCAGCCCTTCGAGCCTGCCCCGCCATTCAATAAGATCATGGCTGATCTGTCGCTGCTCAGTTCCACTTTCCTGCCCTCTCCCCATAACCCTTAATCCCCTCTCCTATCAAAAACCCATCAACCCGCGTCTTAAAAATATTTAGCGAGGCAGCCTCCACCTGCTAATCCCTCTGACACTAAAGGTCAATTTAGCATAACCAATCAAAGTAACCCATACATTTTAGGAGTGTGGGAGGAAAATGGAGCACCTGGAGGAAACCCACGCAGACATGGGGAAAATGTGTAAATTCCACACAGATAGTCACCCGAGGCCTGTATTGAACAAGGGTCCCTGGCACTGTGAGGCAGCAGTGCTAACCACTGTGCTGCCCTAAATCTAAAATGTATTTTAATTTTGGTGGCAGACAATTTATTTTCTACCAGTGTGGGTTATTCCTGACTGATGCACACATGGCACACATGAACCCTTTTCAAGGTTGCAGTAGCACAATGCATCCTATTTTTATTTGAAATAAAAACATTGTCAAAAGATATAACCAATTAATTTTATTTGAATGGACCTTTCACTAAATCCAGTTTATTAGCAATGAACATTTAGGAGAGAGTAAATAATCTTGAAAATTGCTGTTTCTTTTAACTAAAACTCAAACATCTTTCACAGGAAAAGACATCCTCCCAGGATTTATATAGAATCCCCACCATGCAGAAGGAGGCCATTCGGTCCATCGATCCTACACTGATAACAATCCCACCCGCCCTATTCCGTTTTTACTCTGCTAGTCCCCCTGACACGAAGGGACATTGTCAATTAACCTAACCTGCACACCTCTGGAGTGTGGGAAGAAACCGGAGCGCCCGGAGGAAACCCAGTGCAGAAAGTTGGTTACCTCTGATTTTTTTGAAAAAAGACTCCTTTGCCAGTTGTTCATCTTCTGGGAGGCTGTTTCTAACTTAGCGGAGAACGTGGATCATTTTCTCTCCTGAAATGCATCATTCTCGTCCCGCTCCGCATACCACCAGCCGCTAACTGGCTAATTATTCACCTCCCAGCTCAGTGCAACTCAGTTAAATGTCATCAATCTCAGTTGACCGAAGGTACCTCCTATCGGTGACATTGCCAGGTTTCTCTTTGTTCCACACACACACACACACACACACACACACGCTTTTTTCCCTCTGCTTACCGCACGCATTCACTTCTCTACATCGCTAATAAATATGTACAATATTGCAGAAAGAGTCTCACAGGAGTACACTGTACATCCAGAAGAATGGCACTCTGTGTAAGCTACAAGGCTGAATGCTACACTGGAGGATTGAAATATGCTGAGCAGAGTAAATAGGTATTCAGTCTCCATACTGAGCTCCCTTTTACAAGTTCCTCAACATGCACTTTCCATCACACAACGCATATACACCTCATAGATTCCGTGCAGTGCTTAAAATCAAACTGCTGGAAACGCGCAGCGGGTCAGGGTAACATCTGGAGGAGAAAGGGGGATTTTGACAGTCCTTCCCTAGACAGCTACACACCCTTCAAATGTAATGCTTTTAGGTGGATGATAAGTCTCCTGAGTCATACCCAAAAGGTCAACCCAGCTTTTCAAAAACATTCTGAGTTCTTTTTGCACATTTCTGTGATTTTTTTTACCGCCCAATGTTAAAAGCGCAATGAGGAATGTGCACCACTCAGAACACAGCAACCAACCCCCCCAAAAACCAGGATTCACTTCCCCACAAAGCCATTCTCCACCAATTCTCCACCCTTTCTGCTGTGGGGCTGACCTGCTGTATATTCCTCACCTGTCTCTCTCTAATACACAAGAGAAATAAAACACTGAGAACGCTTGCGACATTTGCATTTGGTAAATGGGACATGCAAACCCTCCCGGCGTGGCGACAACCGAATTAATACTTAATTCCCAAAGATACACCGCTTTTAACATTCTGGGTGGCACTCAGTCCTCTCCCTCCCCCTCGGCTCCGATGGTGAGGGTTTGGGGTCAGTCTCAGGAGCTGGCCACCTTACACCCTGCACCAAGTTAACCACTGGCTAAAGGGCAATGGGCCAATTTTGCAAAGGGTTATTGGTGATTCTCTCCTCTGCGGAGAAATACCATCCCCTATACCGAGCCAGCCAGCCGCTCTGAAGCCTGGCAGTGCCCCCTGATCTTCATTCACACTGATGGCACCCATCGTCAATCCACTGTCCCCCCACCCTCTGCCGAATTAATTTTAGTTACCCTGCAAGGTTTCTTCCTCTCTCTCTCTTCCTCCCCAGTGTGAGCGAGTCGCTGTCAAGTTACCTTTCAAAGCCCGCACACCGTCCACCTGAGACCCCCACCGCCGGCTCTTGTCATCCCTTTCCCAGCGCCCCGGCCATCCCATAGTGAAGCCAATTCCAAAAAAAGGTGGTCTATCAGCGTCAGCATTTAATTATCAGCATTTCTCAATGATTTGACATCACCCTTTATATCTCCAATGAAGCGGGGTGGGTGGGTATTTCTAACTCTCTTTCTTAATTGAAACATCCCCCCCCCGACAATCCCAGGGGCTGTCTAATCCAACACATGATGTAGAGATGCCGGCGTTGGACTGGGGTAAACACAGTAAGAAGTCTCACAACACCAGGTTAAAGTCCAACCAGTTTATTTGATAGTAATGTGGGATTACTAGCAAATAAAACTGGCTGGACTTAAATCTGGTGTTGTGAGACTTCTTACTGTGCTAATCCAACACAACCCATTAAAAGCCAGGATAGAAAGTATAGGGGAATTTCACAGGAACTTCATTGCAGTGCTAATGTAAGCCTTACTTGTGACCAATAAACAAAGTTTTTTTTTAGGAAGAGGGTCACTCCGGTTTTATACCCCCCCCTCCGCCCCCGCCGCCCCTCAACTGGAAATCGAATCGCAACTTTGTCCAAGTCTGTAACTGAAATCTTCAATCCAATCTCTCCAGCTCCGCTGACATTTGCCAAGTGCTGGAGGCATGTGCTGAAGGGCTCTGCAACCATCCGACACTTGAGCGAATTCCCGGAATATTTTCTCTTTTCAGACCTTTTTTGCACTCGCTTCACTATGGGATGGCCGGGGCGCTGGGGAAGGGATGACAAGAGCCGGGGTTTTGGTGGGGGGTGGGTGTCCTCAGGTGGATGGTGTGCGGCCTTTGAAAGGTAACTTGACAACGACACGCTCACACTGGGGAGGAAGAGAGAGAGAGAGCAAGAACCCTGCGTCAGGGGGAAACTTTGCAGGGTAACTAAAGGTAAGCTGTTCGACAGAGGGTGGAGGGACAGTGGAGACTCTGCTGGGGGGGACAGTGGACACTGCTGGAGGGAGAGACAGTGGACACTGCTGGGAGAGAGAGTGGACACTGCTGGGGTGGACAGTGGACACACTGCTGGAGTGGACAGTGGACTCTGCTGGGCGAGAGACACTGGACACTCTACTGGGGGAGAGACAGTGGACACTGTGCTGGGGGAGAGACAGGGGACACTCTGCTGGGGGGTCAGGGGACATTCTGCTGGGGGACAGACAGGGGACACTGCTGGGGGGACAGTGGACACTGCTGGAGTGGACAGTGGACACTGCTGGGCGAGAGACAGTGGACACTGCTGGGGGAGAGACAGTGGACACTCAGCTGGGGGAGACAGTGGACACTGCTGGAGTGGACAGTGGACACTCTGCTGGGGGGACAGTGGACACTGCTGGGGAGGAGACAGTGGACATTCTGCTGGGGGGGGGACAGTGGACACTCTGTTGGGGGGGACAGTTGACTCTTGGGGGGGACAGTGGACACTCTGTTGGGGAGGAGACAGTGGACACTCTGTTGGGGGGGACAGTGGACACTCTGTTGGGGAGGAGACAGTGGACACTGCTGGGGAGAGACAGTGGACACTGTGCTGGGGGGGGTGCAGTGGACACTGTGGGAGGGGGAATGGTGGATACACTGACGGTGGGGTGAGGGGCTCCAGATGTCCGAGCGTATCACTTCCATTTGAAAGCCGCGCTGAAGGTTGATTGGGTTGCGGGGGGGGGAGGTCTCCAGTTCAGACTGCCGCCTGTAAAGTTGAGTAAATAAATCACTCCGGCCCGCTGTGAGTGTGAGATCCAGCGGCTGCCTCATCATTGCACTCTCCTCCTCTTCGGAGATGCTCCACAAAACTCTGTACCAGCTGCTTTCTCTACTCTGGCGAGGTGGGCCAGCGGTAACAATAAGAAGACAGACTTCATCCACCCAGTATAATTCAGATCATCGATCGTGCCTCTGGCTCTTATAAGAAAAGAAAATCTGAACCCGTCAATTGAAAAAGGCTACATACTTAATTACTTCCCACTGGAGGGGACACTGCCTCCAGCTTCCCCACCAGTTCCAATATTCTGAACTTTAACAACTCGCTCCGAACTGAATAAAAGTGTGCAATTATGTGGGTGCTAATATATACACAGATTTCACTGCTTAGTCATTGTAAACCCCGGTGGGCCAGGCAATCTCCCTGCTGAGTTTCCAGAGTGAAGCAACTGTCCAGCTCCCAGCCCTCCTCCACACCGCCTCCCCCCTCTCTCCATATATCATACACCCCCTAATTGGCTCATAGCTTCTAGCTGAAGGGATGCCCTGCAGAGAAACCCTCACCCCCCAAGGCAAGGCCAACGAACTGATCTTAGAATCCACCGTCCCTTCCATTAAAATAAAAATGAGAGAGAGAGAGAGAGAAACGTCCTTTTTACTGACCAGTGACGGGAAACGACGCTGCTCCCGAGATTAAAAAGGTGCCGATTCCAATCAGTCGGGAATCCCTCGAGTCCCCCACAGCATTAAAAAAAAAGTTCAGTCTTCTCCTCCCGGGAGGGGGGAAACCAGAAAAAAAGACGAGAAATTGAGACTTATCTTTCAATATTCAAAGTCATTTGTAAATCCAAACAAGACTCTGGAAACTTGTCAAGGGATCCCGAGAAATGGCAATCTCTTCAACAGCCTGCCAGGCCGATCATTTGGTTATTTCTGTGATCCAGAGATTCCTGTGCATCTTCAGTTTTCCTCCCGTTGTTTTGTTTTTAAAAAACAGAAACAAGAAAGAATGTCGTTTTCTTCTGCCCGGTACTGATTTTTGCCTTTGAGGAGAGAGAGAGAGAGAGAGTTCCTACGGCTGTTGCTGTTTTTTCTTACCCCCAGTGGTTGTAACTATATTCTCAGGAAGGCTCCGGCGATCTCTCCGTTGTAGCTTGTCTATTTTTTCTTCTCTTTTTTTTGCTTTGCTGTGTGTGAGTGAGAGTGAACGTGTGTGTGTGTGTGTGCGTGTGTATGTGTGTGTGTGAAAGCTTGGCTCGCTGACTTTAACTGCCAGAGCAGAGGCAAGAGGCAAGTGAGAGAAAACGTAGGAAGATCAGGTTTCAGTGTCTGGAGCAGTGGGCAGTGACGCTCGCTGCAAGGGAAGGAGGTTTGGTGGGAGTGTAGAGCAGGCTCCAAGCTCCTCCCTTTCCCTCTCCCTCTCCCAGGGCTGCCCGAAGCTCGCAACAAACTGATGGCATCGCTGACAGATTCTTTACATGTATATAAAGCATCTCACTTCGTCAGTACCTCCTCCCCTTTCCCAATCGCCCTAGAGGTTTTGACGGCTGATCTCCAAAGAGCGCGGAATCCCCAGGACCGCTGTTTAAAATGGTCAGGAATTTTGCCAATTCGAAATTATCTCAAGAAATTTTCCCCGAGTCCATAAATATCGCCGGAGAGTGCATTTAGATGGCCATGCTCCCCCCCCCCCGCCCCCCGCCACCCCATCAATTCTTTTAATATACAGAAAATTATCTTCAGAAAGCATTTTTAGAATGTTACTGGGACACAGGTTGTGGTCATGAGCCCCAGAATAGCGGGAATATACCCGACATTGCACCGGTTAGTTAGGCTGCAGTTCCAGCCTCTGTGAACATTCTGTAATCACAAATGTTACATCTTGCATGAACCAAAGCAATCGTACCAACGGCTAATACAGAGCACTGGCTGATATTGCACTTGCTGGTACAGCCACTCTGCCTGCTGATATCATGCCCACTGTGTGCCATGCCACCCAACACCTTCTGTGTCACCGCCACTAATAGGATGCCTCCTGAGATATCAGCCATTACTTCAATGGACTGTCCATGTAGTCTCTGAGCCCTCCGCAAGCTTGTGGCTTCTGCTACCAAATAAACCTGTTAACCTGGAGTTGTGAGACTTCTTACCATGTAGTCTCTGACAGAGATTTTCCCGAGGAAGGTTAGATGTGTTTTTTTTTCTCTCGGGGGGGGGGGGGCATAGAATAAATTGGTGGGTACAGTATTTCAATCTGCTCACGTGTGCCTCCTAGCGGGAAGATCAGGTAGTGAGAGTTTTCAACGATTTATTCAACCATAAAGTGGTATTTATTACAAATTTTCACCTTCACACCAGCAATTGGGTAAAAAAGAATCGCCAAACGTTGAGGCAACAGTGCAAGAGTTTGATCAATCCTTCATTTGAAATATCATATAGAAACCGTGTGTCTTAAAACAGTAAATAATAAGTTACTCAGCAGGTCTGGCAGCATCTGTAAGGAAAGAAAAGAGCTGACGTTTTAAGACACACGACAACGCAGAATCGCTGAGCAGAAACTGATAGCCAAGTTCCGCACACAAGAGGACGGTCTCAACAGGGATCATGTCACACTATCTGTAACCCCCACGACTTGCCTGGGCTTGCAAAATCTCACTAACTGTCCTGGCTTGAGACAATTCACACCTCTTTAACCAGTGGCTTAACCCTCTCTCCACTCGCACTGTCTGTATCTGTAAAGATTTGATTACCTGTTAAGACTTGCATTCCAACCATTATCTTGTAATTGAATTTGTCTATATTTGCCCTGTTTGTGAACACAACTCCTCACTCACCTGATGAAGGAGCAGTGCTCCGAAAGATAGTACTACCAAGTAAACCTGTTGGGCTTTAACCTGGTGTTGTGAGACTTCTTACTGTGCTTTCCCCAGTCCAACGCTGGCATCTCCACATCGGTTGGAGTCTAGAAGACCCTTTGTCGACAAAGGATCATCTGGATTCCAAACGTCAGCTCTTTTCTTACTGCCAGATCTTCTGAGATTTGGATTTTTTTGGATTCAGACTCCAGCATCCACAGTAATTTGCTTTTATTTAATAATAAGTTGCTATTGCTAGCTTCAGAAATCAAATTGCGTTCAAAAAAGTCCTGTGTTTCTCCATTAACAGTTAGTAGCCGCCCTGACTATTTTAGCCACCGCATTGATTTGGATGCGGGACATTTTTGAAATATCCGATTCCAAGTTAGGAGCACGCTATGTCCAAGGGGTGCTAAAAGGAATTGAAGAATTCGTCCCCGTATGGTGCACAACGTGGAAACATGCAATGGTCAAAGGAACTCACTGACAAACAGACTGTAAATGGCAGGCCTGCTTTTCCCCTGCACCCAGGCAGATGGCCTTTGCCACTCTCTACAAATCAAACACTTCTCGACCGAACTTGTCTGAAGCATTAGCCTACAGTAAAAAAAACATTAGATTTAACCGCAATCTTTCAAATAACTCATTCCCTTTTCACCTAAATATCCCAGTATTAGGATGCAGAATCAGGCCAGTTAGGGACAAAAATATAAACCAACAATTTTAAAATCATACAAAATAGTTTATTTAAAAAAAATGGGAGGGAGGAATGTAAAAATGAATGAATATGGTTTAATTTCCCTTTACTCTCCTTTGTTGAGCGTACAAAGGATAAAGCCTAATTAGCCAGACTACTGTGAACAGGCAGTGTCTTTCCTTCCAGATGAAGGGGGTGCGTGAGGTGGCAGTATGATCAACAGAGAGAAAGGGAGAGGAGTGAGTGTCACAGACAGCTTGGCGTTAAAAACTCTGAACTGCCACCAAGTGACAGCTTTACAGACCGCCCAACAATAGAGAGAAGCTTTGCATTAATGGACGGATTGATGAGCCTAATTTAGGCCGCTCCGCTTCCCTGACCCCTCTACCGCTCTGGCGAGCACTGGCTGCCTTCTTTCTTTTCCCCTTTCGACACTATTCTGCCGGCTGAATAAACTTATCAGCCACAGTAACTCCATTCTGCGGGCTGAGAAACACCTTTGTGACAGCCGCCGAAGAAAGACGCTGCTTTGCAAGACAATGAGGGTCCCATAATCTCCTCATTGTCCCTCATTAGGGTGGCAGAACCTGCCTAATTGGAAAGTTATAGGATCCAACTAATACTCCTTAAATTAACCTGCGGAGTAATAAAGAAATCTCTCTTTCCACCCAGATACACATGTGACAGGGATAACACGTATTCTTTGTTTGTAAACTCCATGCACCCCTACCCTCCCCGTCTCTCTTTCGGAATCGGGTGCTACGATTTTAGGTGCTTCTATATCACAGCGGGCTGCCGATGACTCAAAAAGTACATGTTTAATGACCTCCATAAGACTGACAGCACTAAAGGAGAGAATTTTGTACATCACCTTATTAAATCTTCAGGACATTTCGCAGGGTGGTTTGTATCGAATGGTTATTTTTTGGGGGCTCATTATTGTTTTATAGATAAACACAACAGCTAATAATACCAAACAAAATAAGATTAGCCTATTAATGTTTTTTTTAAGGCCAGGCCACTAGGTAAACTCCCCCACCCCTTCAGATTTTTAAACTGTATAGCGCAAGAAACAATATTTTTCACTGTATGCTAATACATGTGACAATAATAAATCAAATCAAACTGAGCAGACTCAGTTTAATGTAACAGCAAAGTACTGCAGATACTGGCAATCCAAAATAAAATCAGAAAATGTTGGAAAAACTCTGCAGGGTTGGCAACATCTGTGTGGGGTTATGGGCCTGGGTAAGATGCTCTGTCAGAGAGTCAGTGCAGACTCGATGGGCCCAATGGTCTCTTCTGCCCTGTAGGGATTCTATCTGTGGAAAGAGAACTGAGTCTGTAACAGATTCTGTTTTTGTCTCGACGGAGACTGCCAGGCCTCCGTTTAATGTGTCACCCAAGAGGCGCACCTCTCATTGCGATTATATGTTGATGTTCTGAAGTGGGGCTGCAACCCATGTCCTTCAGGACTCAAAAGATAACGGAGCCCTTTTTAATATTAGATTTATTCAACATTTAGGAAATGGCGCCATACAATGTAGCGACAACAGAAACAGTCCAGGCTAAAATATCCACTGATGCCGCATTCTGCACAATTATTACCACACCACCTTCAAAAACTAAACTTTCATTTGTTTCTGATTTTGTTTTGCGTTTTAAACACTGATCATAAAATGCCATCCTTAAATTCCTTCCCAAATGAAGCATCCACAGAATCTTTTGGCGATATTTTAGGTGATGGTGCATTCCGTTTTTATCAAAATATTTCGCTGATGGCTTCAGTGAGTAACAAAAAATAAATGCACTGCGTTCCATTACCAGTTTGTATACAGTGGGTTAGAAATGAGTTAACAATCTGGCAGGAAGGGAACATCTACAGGTTAACAATGGGAAGTATGCAAAGAAGCATGTAGTACAGTAAGTACTGCTAAAAGCAAAGGCTCCTCTTGTGCAGGGAAATCTGTAACTAAATCACTCTGCACTGCAGCAACTCACCAAGGCTCCTTCAATAGCACCTCACAAACATGTCACTCCTACCCTAGAGGGACAATAGTAACTGATGCATGTCAAAGTAGGTTCACCAGGATGTTGCCTGGTCTCTAGTTTGTTGGCTATGAGGAGAGGAATAAACTAGGATTGTTTTTACTAGAAGGACTGAGTCGGAGGGGAGATCTGATAGAGGTCTACAAGTTATGAGATGCGTAGACAGGGTGGATAGTCAGAGGCTTTTTCCCCAGGGAAAAAGGGGGCACAGGTACAAGGTGAGAAGGGGAAAGTTTAAGGGAGATGTGAGGGCAAGTTTTTCATGCAGAGTGTGGTGGGTGCCTGGAACATGCTGCCAGAGGAGGTGGTGGAAGCAGGCACATTATCAATAGTTAAGAGACATCTGGATCGGTATATGAATATGGAGGGAATAGAGGGATATGGACCGATAAGGGCAGAAGGTTTTTGTTTTAGTCTAGATAAGGCACTATGATCGGCACAGTTTTGGAGGGCCAAAGGGCCTGTTCCTGTGCTGTACTTTTCTTTGTTCTCTTTGTTCTTAACATTCATCTCCTGCAAGTTCTCCTCCAAACAATTCACTATCATGACTTGGAAATATATGACTGTCCCTTTAATGTTGCTGAGTCAAAATGCTGGAACTTCCTTCCTAACAGCACTGTAGATGTAACTACATCACGACTGCAATAGTTCAAGAAGATGACTCATCATCACCTTCTCAAGGTCAATTAGGTCAACTGGGATTCCTGGAAAAGAATCAGGAATGGGGATCTTGGCCAACCTTCCCCTTTCCTAATTCAGGAATGTTGAGGTCAACTACAGAGTCCTGACTGCTGTTTCAACTGGAACCAGTGAACTTGCCTCAGACGGGGCACTTCATCTGGAATCTGCGTGGTCTATATGATTCAGCCACTCACTAAACCATTGGGTATTTTGGAGAGATGTTCACTAACATTTGATTCCAATCAGGTAAACTGACTCTGTTATTACAAACACAATACGTGTTGTGTTGACAAATCATGTTATTGAAATGTTTCAACAGATTTAAAAAATTTGAGTGTGCAGTTCTCAGTGAGGATGTGTAGCTAAGCGACTGAATCAGATCAGATTTCCATCACCCAAAATTAATGTAGCTTTGAATCATTTTGATGTTAATCAATACCTGAAATTTAATCTCTTAACAATCAATCGCATTGTGATTAACAAAGGTCGCAATGCATCATAGAATCCTACAGTGTAGCAGGAGGCCATTCGGCCCATCAAGTCTGCACTGGGCACAATCTCACCCAGGCCCTATCCCCATAACCCCATGCATTTGTCCTAACTAGTCCCCCTAACACTAAGGGGCAATTTAGCATGGCCAACCCACCTAACCCGCACACCTTTGGACAGTTGGAGGAAACCGGAGCACCCAGAGGAAACCCACGCAGACACAGGGAGAACACGCAAACTCCACACAGACAGTGACCCAAGCCAGGAATCGAACACTGGTTCCTAGTGTTGTAAGGCAGCAGTGCTAACCACTGTGCCACCATGGTGGGCTATCAGACTGACCTGGTATCCCTGGAGCAATTCAGGTTATCCTTAAAGAGGCACTATTCTGCTGTAGGCAAGATATGAAGGTAAACTGGTGACAGCTTAAAATGGCCTAAACTGTCACGATGGAGATTTAAATTACTTTCCAATGAAACAGCTATCTTTAAAATAACTCCAATCCGTTCGATCTGTGGTTTCCGAAGAGTTCTTCATTAAGGAAACTCTATTTCCAAAAAAATCCCTGTCCTTCTCTCTTGGCTAAGGCAGCTGATATGAGTCAGAAGCAGCAGAAGAGTTTCTTAAATCATCTTCAGTGGCTCTGGGCTAGTGAGAGAATGAAAGGTCAGCCAGCATTACTAACACGCTTGGTGGTTATCCAGCAACTGCTATTCGGAAATGCACATGAAGAGGCAAAAAATGGGAATTGAAAGAGAAATGGCTGGAAATGCAGCTGTGATGAGTTGAGTCTGGTGAGAACAGGATTAGTTTTGATGTGATGCTCTCGACAGTTTAAAAAGTGTGTCAACGCTCACTGTCTTGGCTCATGTGAGAAAGTGGGGGTTTGGGGGGGGGAAGCGTGGTCAATGGAGGGCTGTTGTTACGATGGTGGTAATAGTGACTTTCACATCCACAAGCTACCCCAAAACACTATGAATTACTAATGGAATGAATTTGTTGCTTGCAAGGCATAATGTGAAATGATGATGTCAATCGAGTGTTTATGCCTTTTTATTAAGATGCATTAGCGACAAAAACGATGTGGGGCAAGTTGCACCTTTTGCATTTCCCGTGCAACTCGTTTAACCAAACATGCAACGTGTTAACCAACCAAGGCAAAGTTTTGGACATTAAATTTACAAAATTCCTAGGGTGCCTCACAGCACACAATTCAGTAAAGAGGACATTTAACTAGAATCCACAAGAACAAAAAATATCACTGGTTATTGGACTGCTATGGAGTGACCTTTACTCCGCAGATGCTTAAGCTACGCCTGGCACGGCTGACAATAGGTGACTGATATGGCCAAGGGGCGCGGTGGCACAGTGGTTAGCACTGCTGCTTCACAGTGCCAGGGTCGTGGGTGCGGTTCCCAGCTTAGGTCACTGCTGGTGTTGGGTTTGCATATTCTTCCTGTGTCTCAATGGGTTTCCTCCGGGTGCTCCGGTTTCCTCCCGCAGTCTGAAAGATGTGCTGGTTAGGTGCAGTGATCCAAACAGGCGCCGGACTAGGGGAATTTCACAGTAACTTCATTGCAATGTTAATGTAAGCCTTACTTGTGCACTGCTATCCCTCACCTTAAGGAGCACAAAAAGGAGGCATTATCAGTGCTGTTCAGCTACACAGGCAATCACTACGTTCCAGAGAAAACAGTACCATCAAGGGTGCTTACTGGTTCCCCCAGATGTTGTGATCTGCTATCCTGTCATGATTGAGGATTTGGGAAACGAATTTTAATGACAAGTTTAGAAAATTGTTAAACACAATGTTGTTTTTAAGAATGAATACATTGCCTGGATGTATTTATTTCAGTCTATTCAGATTTTAATTCTTGCTATGAAATGTGTTTGATATCCTTACAATATTTAAGATTTAAGACATGTTGTTGATGTCATGGGAACAGTATGGATATTGTGTCAGGGAATTGGGTAAGTACTTGAAACTTCCAGGATTCTGGGGAGGGGACTAATTAGATAGCGCTTTCAAAGAGCCAGCACAAGCTGGATGGGATGAATGGTCTCTTTCTTTGCTGTATCATTATTTGATTCTATGCAAGATCTGAGAGCATATTTTGTGATTTCCTGGTGCTGGGGTAGTTTTATGAATATTGGCAGTGCTGGCTGGAATATTTATTGCCCATCCCTAGTTGCCCTTGGAGGGCAGTTGAGAGCCAACCACTTTACTGTGACTCTGGAGTCACATGTAGGACAGACCAAGTAAGGATGGCAGATTTCCTTCCCTAAGGGACATTCGTGAACCAGACGGGTTTTTCCAACAATCAACGATGGTTTCATGGTCATCAGTAGATTCTTAATTCCAGATTTTTTTTATTGAATTCAAATTCCACTACCTGCCATAGTGGGATCTGAGCCAGGGTCCCCAGAACATTAGCTGAGTTCCTAGGTTAATAATCTAATGATAATACCACTCAGCCATTGCCTTCCAGCCGCACATATTGGAAATTTGGACAGAGAGGCCAGCAGCTTTCACACAACTTTCCATCATTAAAATGAAATTTCCAGAGGCACATTCCTGATGAAAGGCTCATGTTAAGAATTAGTAAAATTCCACTTTTTCTCCTTTACATGGTTACCAAGGAGCTGTGGCATGTTATTTCTGAATTATCTGCCCCATTTCAAACACGTCCAGCTGTCCAGGAGTTGGAATATGCTCCATTTTTGTTGATGTGAGAGCACACCAAAGAATAGGGGTCATAGGGGCCACAGTTTGAGGATAAGGGGTAAACCTTTTACAAGTGAGAGGAGGAGAGAATAGTGAACGTGTGGAATTCACTGTCACAGATGTAATTGAGGCCAAAATGTCTGATTTCAAGAAGGAATTAGATATAATTCTTGGGGCAAAAAGGGTTCAAGGGATATGGGAGGAAGGGAGTGAGGGTGAAAATCAGGATGTTGAATTTGATGATCAGCCATGATCAAACTAAATGGCGGAGCAGATTCGAAGGACTGAGTGACCTACTCCTGCTTCTGGTTTCTATGTAATATGGGATAGTGTGGTGCCTAACCATAGTGCATAGGGAGCTCTTCCCAGGCCTGTGCTGACTTAGATGATTCAAATGAAAAAAACATTTGGATAGCACCTTTCTCATCCCAAAGTATTTCACAGCCAATAAAGTACTTTTAAAGGATGGGTACTGTTGTTCTTAGGGAAGACTCAGCACAGAACAAAATGCCACAAACAGAAAAATAAAGTAACTGACCAGAGAATTTGTTAGTTGAGGGATAAATATTGATGAGGACACCCTGCTCTACTTTCAACATTGCTATGGGATTTCCTACAAAAGTTGAACAGACTTTACATTGCACTCTGAAGACAACACTTCAGACAGCATCTCCCTCAGTACCACTCTGAAATGTTAACCTGTATTGTGTGCTCACTGTCTTAGAACGGGGCTAACTTTGTTGATCTTTTGTCTAAGGATCTGAGAATCATTTGGCTAAGTTAGGCGCTTAACATGGTGGGAGCACTGTGAATTGAATTCTGTAAGGGAAATAAAATAAATGGCCACCCTTACACACTGCCCTGGTGACTTCTACTGAGAAGCAGGTGTCAGATAGTAACCTCCTTGCTTTGGCTATGATGGCCCTTCAAGGTAAATAGCCCACCTCACTTACTGTCCTAGCTTACATCTAAGGAAAGGACACTTGGCGGTTGCACTGGAGAACTATCTAAAGAATAAGGAATCATTTCTCATGCGTTGGGCCAAAATCTGAAGGAAACATTAAAGAAGGAAGAAGATATGGACGAAAAGGGATTGGTTTAGGTTAGTGGGTCATTGTTTTTTAACTGGTCGGCGCAACATCGTGGGCCGAAGGGCCTGTTCTGCGCTGTAATGTTCTATGTTCTATATGTCACAATAAACAAGGCAAGTGAACTGATATTAAGATTGAAACACCGCAGTTCCCAATTTCTTTTAAACTTAATTCTTCCTTAAAATGCTATTCCGTGACTCACTTTCCTCATTAATATTGCAGCTCTATGTGTCACGTTCACTTTCTATCACAGTTTACATTGGAAGCTGAGGCCCTGCTTTATGTCCTTCACATCAAAGGGAGTTTTTTTAAAATCAGTAAACAAAGAACTTCACTATCACCCTCCTGCGACAGCAGCCCCTCTGTCTACAAACACTGCTCCTGCTGAGAAAGCACTTGGCAAGAAAAATAGCCAACGATGACCTCCAGGCCCTCAAGATCATTAACCAGGCCCTCAAAATGCTTATCAGAGCACAGCAGAGAGAATTGGCAGATTGGGCAATCTCTCTTCAGGTGGGACTGTTTTGCCTCATCTTTCAATCCAGATGATTCTGGGCCTCAAGTGGGCCAAAGCCAAAGTGTGCTGCAAAAACCTGGAGGAGGGAGGGAAGTGGGGGTGGCATGATCTACTCTGAGGCCAGCCCAAAGTCATGGGAAAGGTGAGGTTAGCAGAGACAGCGCCAACAATTGAAAACGTCACGAGGAAATTAAAAGATCCTATCAGCATGACTCATGCATGTCAGTGCGTCTAACAACAAAGTGGCTCCCTTATTAGAAATACTTAATGACAACACAAGGCTTTGCCTTGTGATTCTCCAAGTCTACTCAAGGGCAAACCTCTCTCCCTCCATGTACACTTCAGCTGAGAAAGGCCCTGGCACAATCACCAATGACCTAACAACTTGTGTGTCCCAAAATACATAGTGGAGTTTTGCTAAAAGCTCACTAAAAAAACAATGTCCTGAAAATTTGCAGGATTTCACAGGCCTGGGCTAATATTTCAGAAGCTCTCATGGTCACCAATCAGCTTTCCACTTCCTGCTCTTATGATCACCAGCGCCTCCACCCCACTTCCATGGTTGAAGAGGGCATGGCCACCCTGAGAATAAGTCAAAAGAAATCTGTTGAGCCACTGCTTATTGTCCCCCACCACTAAATGAGCACGGATCTCTAGAAAATGGAACAAAGTGTGCCTATCTGCAACATCCCAGTTAATTCAGCTAGTTTATTTCACCGTGAAACTGGTTTGGATTCAGTTTGTTGAGAAATCCTTTAGATGATGCTTTATTCAAGTTTAAATATGTTCCCCCCTCCGCCCTCAAATTAGCAATTCCTTCCTCCTGAATGGTACATGACCTTTGTCTCTCTGCCGAAGAAAAATACTTGTATTCACATAACACCTTTCGCCAGGTCAGGGTAGCCCAGTGCTCGATAGCCAGGAGTGTAGTTTACTACACAGGATGTAGAATGTATAAAAGCGTCCAGCAAGCAATGTAATAATGTATTATTTGATTTGATTTGATTTATTATTGTCACATGTATTAACATACAGTGAAAAGTATTGTTTCTTTCGCGCTACACAGACAAAGCATACTGTCCCTAGAGAAGGAAATGAGAGAGTGCAGAATGTAGTGTTACAGTCATAGCTAGGGTGTAGTGAAAGATCAACAAGCTGAGCAGTGCTAGTTCACAGAATTTTTACAGTGCAGAAGGAGGCCTTTTGGCCCAATGAGTCTGCACTGGCTCACTATCCAATCCCACTCCCCTGCCACACCCCCAAAACGTTGCACATTGTGGGGTAAACATTGGTCAGACATAATACCGGCGGAGGAATCTTCTGCTATTCTTTGAAATAGATATTTCCACCGAAGAGGGCAGACAGAGATTAGTTTTAACATTTTGTCTGAAACTCACCACCTCCATCAGTGCAATGCTCCCTCCGTGCAGGACTACACTGGATTGTCCATCAGGATTGTGTGCTCAAGTCTTTGGATGGGGATATTTGTCTCCATAGGGAAGAATGCTATCAACAGAGCCATAGCTGGCACGGATGCCACCCAGTACCTTGCCCATCTGACCAATCATCATGCATGAGCTGCTGACTATTACAGCACGGGAGGCATCGCACTCAAAGTCTACACATTTTCCACTGCGGGTCACTGGATGGTGATAGGAAACCTGGCTTATTTTGTTTCCCTCCTTTTGGCATCCTACAAACCCTGACATTCAACTGTACAACTCAAACTGCCCTTCTTGGTGAGATCAGCTAAAAGTGACAGACACGGATTGAACTTTATCTGCCTTAACTGGACCTACTGTTTCAGCAAGTTTATCCATTGGTCAGCTAAACCTCCAAGAGCAGGAAGACCCCAGGTCTGTGCCAGGTTAATTGGTCTGAGCTGGGTCCCTTAATAAGCTGAAAACAGAATTACTTGGTGATGAAATTGGCCCCTAGATAAGGTGACAAGATGAAAGTAGACAAAGAAAGATGTAGATTTATATAGCAGCTTTCACGATCTCAGGAGATTCCAAAGCACTTTGCCACCAATTAATATTTTAGAAGTGAAAATCCCACAATAAAATAATGTCCAAAGGTGAGCAGGTTAGGTGGATTAGCTTGGTAAAAGAATGGGGTTACGGGGATAGGGGAGGGTCTGGGTGGGATGCTGTCTTGGAGACTCAGAGCAGATTCTTTGGGCCAGATGACCTTTCTGCACTGCAGGGATGCTATGATCTCACTGGTTTTAGGAGTTGGCTAAGGGATAAATTCTGACCAGGACACTAGAGAGGTCTCCTGCTCATCACAAAATGTTGCCACATCCGGCTGAGGGGGCAGATGGGACCTCAGTTAAACATTTCGTCCAAGAGATGGTGCTTCAGACAGGGAGGCATTCTACTGGCTGACAGCAGTACTAGTGATATGGTGGTTGGCACTGCTGCCTCACAGCATCAGGGACCCGGGTTCGACTCCAGCCTTGGATGACTGTGTGGAGGTTGCAGGTTCTCCTCCTGTCTGCATGGGTTTCCTCTGGGTGCTCCGGTTTCCTCCCACAGTGCAAAGGCATGCAGGTTAGGTGGATTGGCCATGCTAAATTGCCCCTTAGTGTTCCAAGATGTGTACATCAGAGGGTCAAGCAGGATAAATGTAGAAGCAGGAGTAGGCCATTTGGTCTTTTGAGCCTGCTCTGCCATTCCTTTTTGATCATCAAAATCAATATCCTGATCCCCCTTCCCCCCCATATCCCTTAATTTGTTTAGCCCCAAGAGCTATATCTAATTTCTACATGAAATCAGACACCATTTTGGCCTCAACTACTTTCTGTGGTAGTGAATTCCACACTTTCACCACTCTCTGGGTGAAAATATTTCTTCTCACCTGAGTTCTAAAAGGTTTATCCCTTATCCTCAACTAGTCTGGACTCCCCATCATTGGGAACATTCTTTCTGAATCTCCCCTGTCTAACCCTGTTAGAATTTTATAAGTTTCTATAAAAACGTAAAATGCTCCCACAATGGTTGCTGCTTTTATAGCATCATACCTTTTGAGAGAATGAATGTTCACAAACTGAGCTAGCCCACCCCTAATTGCCCTTGAACTAAATGTTAACATGTGACTAAGGCCTGGATAAGATGCTCTGTCGGAGAATCGCTGCAGGCTCGATGGGCCAAATGGCCTCCTTCGGCACTGCAGAGATATGATAGGGAGTGTCAGCCTAGATTCTGAGGTCAAGCCTCTGGGGTGGGTCTCCCAGCCCACAACCTCTGACTCAGAGGTTACCAACTGAGTCAGGATTGACGTTATTATCTGACTTTAGTAAGGGACTATTATCTAGTGCAGCATCACTTAAGAGTATGATCTGATTCTCCTACTTTATCTAACTGAAGCATCTCTCCTCCTGGAATCTGCCTCTGTCCAAACTAAGCTGCATTTTCATGCATTTTACACAAAGGACTCTCTTTTGTCTTGGGGCTAAACTAATCTTGAAGTGCTAACGGCCTCATAATGCCTTCTGGTTCACTTAATAATGGCTCACCATTACTGGCATAACTTGATAAGTTGCCTGTCAGGAGGAGTATATGCAGCTGCAGGAATGTGCGCCGGACAGTCTCACAAATAGTGTGCCCAGGGACATTAGCACTGTAGGAATTTACTGGAAAAGAAGCCGCAATTACATTGCAATGCCCTGAGGTTAGGGAGGGGGTGGGGGGGAGGTATCAGTCAGGGTTCCAGTTCCTTACTCTATCCAATGACCCTTGCTGTATGTGGGCACATGATGAGGCACGACTGTGATTCCTCCCCCTCCCACCACTACCCTTACATCGAGAAGATGGGTGATGGTGCAGAGGTCATTTGTCCAAAACTAGGGGCCATGAATAAATCATGGGGAAACTTACTTACCCTGGAAATGGTTAACTCATGACTGCAAGGAATGGTTGATGGACAGCACAGCATCACAGAATGGTAACAGCACAGAAGGAGGCTCTTGGGCCCATTGTGTCTGTGCTGACCTTCTCTCATAAGAACATAAGAAATAGGAGCAGGAGTAGGCCATCTAGCCCTTCGAGCCTGCCCCACCATTCAATAAGATCATGGCTGATCTGTCGTGGCTCAGTTCCACATTCCCGCCCTCTCCCCATAACCCTTAGTCCCCTCGCTTATCAAAAACCCATCAACCCGCGTCTTAAAAATATTTAGCGAGGCAGCCTCCACCACTTCAACGGGCAGAGAATTCCAGAGATTCATCACCCTTTGAGTGAAGAAGTTCCTCCTCAACTCCGTTCTAAACCGTCCCCCCTTTATCTTGAGGCTGTGCCCCTAGTCCTACTGTCCTTTCTGAGCGGGAAGAGTCTCTCCACCTCTATCCTATCCATCCCATTCATCATCTTATATGTCTCAATGAGATCTCCCCTCATTCTTCTAAACTCTAACGAGTACAAGCCTAGTTTATTCAGCCTCTCCTCATAGCTCAACCCCCTCAACTCCGGTATCAGCCTAGTAAACCTCCTCTGCACTCCCTCCAAGGCCAAAATATCCTTGCGTAAGTACGGCACCCAAAATTGCACACAGTACTCCAGCTGCGGCCTCACCAATGCCCTATACAGCTGCAGCAAGACCTCCCTACTTTTACATTCAATCCCCCTCGCTATGAAGGCCAGCATCCCATTCGCCTTCCTGACCACCTGCTACACCTGCAAGCTGGGTTTTTGCGACTCATGCACAAGGACCCCGAGGTCCCTCTGCACCGTCGCATGCTGCAGTTTTTCGCCACGTAAGTAATAGTCCTTCCTACCATTATTCCTACCAAAGTGGACCACCTCGCACTTGCCAACATTAAATTCCATTTGCCAGTTCCTGGCCCATTCGCCCAGCCTATCTAGATCCTTCTGTAGACTCTCCACACCTTCCGTGCAATTTGCCGTTCCACCAATCTTGGTGTCATCAGCAAATTTTGACACCATACCCTCGGTTCCCTCCTCCAGATCATCTATATAAATGGTAAAAAGCTGAGGCCCCAGCACCGATCCCTGGGGCACTCCACTAGTCACCAACCGCCAAGCCGAATAGCACCCATTGACCCCCACTCTCTGCCTCCTATTTGACAACCAATCCTCTATCCACGCTAACACCCTACCCCCAACTCCATGCCCCCTTAACTTCTGCAATGACCTCTTGTGAGGTACCTTGTCAAATGCCTTCTGAGAATCAAGAAAGACCACATCCACCGGCTCTCCTCTATCCACTGCCCTAGACACATCCTCATAGAACTGAAGGAGCAATTCACCCAATGCCACTCCCTTGCCATTTCCCAATGGCTCTGCACATTTTCCCTTTGCAGATTGTGATCCCAACTCCCCTCTGAAAGCTTCACTTGACCCTGTCTCCACCACGCTTAGGTAGTGCAATCTAGAACACGAGGGAGAAAATAGTAAGACATGCTGATAGGGTGGGATGAGAGGCTCACATGGGGACGAAGACTGGTGGGGGTCAAATGGCCTGTTTCTGTGCTGTTCTGCTCAACTGTCTAAGCTTACACTTAAAGATCAGATTCTTCACCAAAGGAGACCTGATAGTGCCTGGGGTGGTGAGGACTGTACATCTATAAGAATCAGTGTGGCACAGTGGCACTGTGGTTAGCACTGCTGCCTCTCAATGCCAGGGACTCATGTTCATTTCCAACCTTGGGTGGCTGTCAGTGTGGAGTTTGCACTTTCCCCCAGTGTGTGCGTGGGTTTCCTCTGGCTGTTCCGGTTTCCTCCCATGAGTCAGAAGATGTGCAGGGGAGGTGGATTGGCCACGAGCAATGCACAGGGCATTAGGGTTAGGGCAGGCGAGTGGGCCTAGGCAGAGTGCTCTTTCGGAGGGTCTGTGCAGACTTGATGGGCTGAACGGTCACCTTCTGCACTGCAGACATTATATGGTCCTGGAGGGGTAGGGAGAGAGAAATAAGTCTTATATCAATTAAGTAAAAGTGGGGACCAGCCCAGAATGTGTAACTGAACCACACAGTTCAGGACTGGCAGTCCTAGCGTTCAATCTTAGATTTTTAAAAATAATAAAATCTTGCATAAGCACACACATGCTGTTTGTGAGTTACTGTTCCTGAGACTCTTGTACTGACGACCTGTGCAAATGAAGTCCAATTTAAAGCAGGGCCAGCAAAGTACCGTCACCGCTTTCAATCAAGATTAGAATGGGAAGCACTCACGCTACCTCGCCAGTCCTACTCAGATTTTCGAACCACAAAGATTCGTACAAATAGGGTGAATGATTTATACGGCATAAAGAAACGCGGGGGGAGAAAAAGCAAACGTGTCCGACAACACACACACAAAAAAAGTCCCGCTCTGTTCCATTAGCATGAAGATTTGACTCGGGCAGAATAGGGTGCAAAACAAACAGCACAAAGCTCCCGAGAGGCCCATTCACACACCAAACACTGGGAGTTTTCAGAGGTACTGTTCTGTGGTTAAAGCATCCAAGCATGTTGTTGGAATACAGCATGAAAAGAGTTTGATCCACTTGTTGATTAAGATGTTACCAATCCACGCCGCAGAGACCCTGTCGACACCACTACCCACTCACGTGGAGACAGAAATGTGTGATCGGCCCAACTGAAGGAATGGAGAGAAATGCCATTAGATTGTCACTTAGGGCTTTCACTAAATCAGAGGGTGAAGCAACTAATGCTCATCAGAAAATGAAACGAAAGGCAGGCTGATATTTTCCGTGTAGGATTGGTGCACTCGAGTGTTCACTTCTCTCAAATGCCAATGAACCTGTTGCCTAATTCCAGAATTTTCCGCTTGCTCAAAAGAAAGTAAATCAGATTTCCAGAGCAGGCGCTTGTTCATTTTTTTCTCTCTTAAAAAATCCTGGGCCCCGAGCTCTAATTAAAAGCTGGGCTGCTGTCAGGATTTTAATCTCTGGATAAACAGAAATTTGCACTTTGTAAAGAAGGGAGTGGTTGGTCAAAACCAAACACAGAGGCTTAAAATAGACTGAAGAAAGTTCCAGGAGAGGTGACATGAAATATGCCCTGAAGAGGAATTTACCAGAAAACTAGTACAAGTCGGAAAGTTAACCCCCACCGTCACTATTAATATCACTTCTTCCACACACGTATTTTTTTAAAAGGGGGATTTGGGGAGAAAATAAGGAGGTAAAATATAAATTGTGATAATATTTCAGAAAGAGTGCAGGGACAGAGACATCTAGGAGTTTACATAGTGAAATCTGTGTCGGTGACAGGAAAACTGTTAAAAACCCATATGATATTCTTGGCTTTATGTATACAACGAGAGAAGAACAAGCCAGCTATTCTGAACCTTTATAAATCATTGGTTAGACGTCAGTTTGGAGCATAAAAGCAAAATACTGGGGATGCTGGAATCTGAAATAAAAACGGAAAATGCTGGAAAGTCTCAGCAGGTCTGACAGCATCTGTGACAAAGGGTCGTCCAGACTCAAAATGTTGGCTCTATTCTCTCTCCACAGATGCTGTCAGACTTGCTGAGATTTTCCAGCACTCTCTATCAATTTGGAGCCTACAGTTATCCAAGTGCTGGAAAATGGAATTAAATAGGTGCATGCAACATGGGCCGAAGAGCCTCTTTCTGTGCTGTAAAACTCTATCACTATTAGAAAGCAGGGCAAGGTTTATGGGGAGGCTGTACAGTAGGGCTACCAGAATGGTAGAGCTCTTCTGAAGAAGAGTCAAAAGGTGAGCTCTGTTTTCCTCTCCACCGAGATTTCCAGACCATGAGATTTGTTTTTAGTTCAGGTTTCCAGCATCTGTGGTATTTAGCTTTAATTTTAATCTGCCAGAACAGTACCAGGATTCCGAGACTTCAGTTACGTGGAGAGGATGTGTTGCACTGCAGAAGGAGGCCATTCGGCCCACTGTGACTGCACTGGCTCTCTGAATGAGCAACTCACTTAGTGCCATTCCACCCATGACATTGCACATTCCTCCTTTTCAGATAACAGTCTAATTCCCTTTTGAATGCTTCAGTTGAACCTGCCTCCAATGCACTATCAGGCAGTGCATTCCAGGGCCTAACCACTCGCTACGTAACAAAGTTTATTTACTCATAGCACTTTGTCTTTTGCACTGACATTGTTTCCTTTTGAACAGAGAAGGCCAAGGGAAAATGTAAGAAATGAGTTCAAAATGATCTGAGATTTTAATGGGATGGATACACTGTTTCCATGGGTGAATCACTAACCAGAGAGGAAACAAAGACTTGTATTTATATAGTGCCTTTCACAACCACGGGACCTCTCAAGGTGCTATACAGCCATTGTTCTGCACATTTGGGCAGCATGGTGACACAGTGGTTGACATTGCTGCCTCACAGTACTAGGGACCTGGGTTCGATTCCCGGATTGGGACACTGTAGAGTTTGCATGTTCTCCCAGTGTCTGCGTGGGTTTCCTCTGACATTCCGGATTCCTTCCACAGTCTGAAAGACACGCAGGTTAGGTGGATTGGCCATGCTAAATTGCCGCTTAGTGTCAGGGAGACTAGCTAGGGTAAATGTATGGGGTTATGGGAATAGGGCCTGGGTGGGATTGTGGTCAGTGCAGACCTGATAGGCCGAATGGCCCCCTTCTGCACTGTATAATTCTATGATGGTAATACTTTTGAAGAGCACTATTATAATGGAGAACGTAAAGCAGTCAGAGCTCCCACAAACAGCACTGTGGGGACAACCAGATCATCTGAGTTTTATGATGTTGATTGGAGAAATAAATATTGGTTGGGGCATAGGGGATGAATTCACCCAGTCCAGATCTTTTCTTCAGAATCGTGGCATGAGGGGTCCAGACAGAGTCTCACTCAGCAAAACAGAGGCTCCGACAGTGCAGCACTCCACTGGCCCCTCAACCATGATTTTCCAGGCTCAATCCCTGGAATGGGACTTGAACTCAGATCCTGATGACTGCAAGAGCAAGCAGTACCAGTTGAACCAATAACTACTCCCTCCTTCACAGATTCAAGACAACTGGCAAAAAAAAAGCAAAAGGAAAACCGGATACAGACATCAAAAAGAAAACAATTGTCAGACTTCAGGGAAAGGGGGCATGGAACTGTTTGGATTGCTCAAAAAGCTAGCAGAAGCATGACGGGCCGAATGGCATCCCTCGCTGCTAAGATTGGACAGCTCCCACAGTTGCTGCTATGGTGATGGTCATGCCAGTGTCACTGAATTCACCCTTGTTCCTTTTTGCTGCGACTGTCCTTTGCCCTCAGGTGACGATGTTGTGTAGCAATGTCTATCTGCAGCTGCAACTCCATCTCCACACAATCCGAGGAAAACTCCGGATAGCCGCCGCTCTTTGGCCAGGGATTCATGAGAAGACAAAGGACCCAGTTCTGTTCACACTTGGTGAGGAGGGGTCTACCTGACGAAAGACAAGACCTCTCTGCATTTGGAAGTTTGTAGAGGCATCTTTAAACAGAGGCTCAGTCAGAAGCAGGAATGGGGAGGAGGCTCCACTGCACTTAGTGTCAATGAGGTCAACCATCCTTCCTGGTTTTATTTTTATTAAGCAGTCTCACAACACCAGGTCAAAGTCCAACAGGTTTATTTGGAATCACAAGCTTTTGGAGCACAGCTCCTTCATCAGTTGAGTCCTGATGAAGGAGCAGTGCTCTGAAAGCTTGTGATTCCAAATAAATCTGTTGGACTTTAACGTGGTGTTGTGAGACTACCTACTGTGCCTACCCCAGTCCAGAGCTGGCAGCCCAATCCCAGTCCAACGCAGCACGGTAGCACAGTGGTTAGCAATGCTGCCTCACAACTCCAGGGACCTGGGTTTGATTCCCAGCTTGGGTCACTGTCTATGTGGAGTTTGCACATTCTCCTCATGTCTGCGTGTTTTCTCCAGGTACTCTGGTTTCCTCCCACAGTCCAAATATATGCGGGTTAGGTCAATTGGCCATGCTAAAATTGCCCCTTAGTTTCTGAGATGTGTAGGTTAGAGGGATTAGTGGGTAAAATATGTAGGGGTATGGGGGTAGGGCCTGGGTGGGATTGTGCTCGGTGCAGACTTGATGGGCCAAATGGCCTCTTTCTGTACAGCAGGGTTTCTATGATTTTATGATCTCCACATCGTATCTTCTTTACTGAAAGTCCTGGTTCTTTCAAAGTTCCTCCATTCTCCCTTGTTGGGATACTGATTAGCTTGATATTGGCTTGGAGAACTCAGAAAGGTGCCAAGTTCAATGCCAGCTCTGGGCTTCCTGCCCCCTCTGTAAGTCAACAGACTGCCCACACTCGTGGTCTCGATGGCCCTTACGTGGGACGATGGGCTCGCAAATATACTGAGACTGTTCTCAAAGCTATGGCCCTGCTTATCCAAAGTAAGTAAGAAGTCTTACAATACCAGGTTAAAGTCCAACAGGTTTATTTGGTAGCAAACGCCACTAGCTTTAGGAGCGCCGCTTATTTCACTGACCAGTTAGTTGAATTCTCATCGAGTGGCGCATCTTAGATGAGCAAAAGCTACAGTCTGAGAAATGAGCCATTGATATTTGACAAGAATAGTGTCACAGTTTCTTTGAATAGACTGGAGTGTAAGTGCAAAAGGGCAGAAAAGCACCGGCAATGGAAGAGAGCGGGAGGGCAAAATCACTGATTTGAAACAGCTTTCTCTATCGCTTGTCTGAGAGGCAGCTTCGCAAATAACAAATGATTCTGAGACTGCGCTGTTTTTGTGCTGCAACCTCTCCACTCACATGGTTTAAAAGAACGAATTTTTTTTCATCCTCTAAATACTTTGGAGTTAACAACTTTTGAGCTGTCGTATTTTATTTTCTCATGTTAATAACCTGTGCACCGGGGTCCAGACCTTTTTGGTGTGTCGTAGGGTGGAGAAGGACAGAGGAATTGGAGGTGAGGGATGGGGTTGAAATGGTGGGGGGGGGGGGGGGGTGGGGTGAAATGGTGGGGGGGGGGGGGGTGGGGTGAAATGAGGGGTTGAAATGAGGGGGGAGTGAAATGAGGGGGATGAGGGAGTGAAATGAGAGGGTTGAAATGAAGGGGTTGAAATGAGGGGGGATGAGGGAGTGAAATGAGGGGGTGAAATTAGGGGAGAGTGAAATGGGGGGGGTGAAATGAGGGGGTGAAATTAGGGGAGGTGAAATGGAACCGGAGTTAAGGACACAATGTTACTCTTTCACTTCTAAATTTTACTGTAATTCACTCCCTTTTTTAAAACGTGACTCTCAGCCTGCTCTAAGTAGTTGTCTTTTTTTAAAAAAAATCTGTGCCATGGTTGAAAATAAATGAGCAGTGAAACTTCTGCAAGTGAATGCCCTGAGATTTATAAAGCACAATATTAACTGCTGGACAAGGAGAGAATCCTTGGGATGAACAGCCAGCTGGGCTCCCACTAATACTGTGTTAAAACCGTCTGCCAACAACCCAAACTATCAACTAATCAGTCACTAAAGAGTGGCTAATAACAGCCAGAAAGCCTTCGCTCCAAAAAAAATTAAATACCGCCAACAAAAGGCCAAGTCTGCAAACTGAGAAGTGACCAGGGTCTCAATTTAATCAGATAACTGCAGGGTAGGCTGTGAACTAAACTAGCCCCCTCCACCCAGCCATCAGCTTACACGGTGGAAGCAAGCCTTCTGTGCCTTCTGAGTCCCAGAGACAAAGGGTTGCCTCTCCCAGGGAAGCCTTTCTGGAGGATTAAGCAGCTATTGTTGGCAAAACATAAATTACAGCTCCTTTACAAAGCACCACACCCTCTCAGCTGGGGGGCCTGCTCTTCAGGGACTGCCTCCACTCCACCTCCTGTTATCTCCAAGCGGATGATAAAGAGCTCTTCCCCAGCCCGCACCCCCTTCCAGCCCTTAAAAGGCAGCTGGAATCCTGAACTCACTTTCTGCATCTGTGTCTCCTGATGAAATGGTCTAAAGCGTGCAGGTTCTAGCAAAGCAAAACGATGTTCCCGTCAAGTAAAATCCCTCCCCAGTGCGAGAGAGCTAATTCTATTTTCGTAAAGCAATTTGTGGTGAGAAAATGTCACCTCTTTCCACTAGAGGGTGCAGGTCAGTCAACAAGCTGTTGTATAACATTCTGAGCTCATTTGATGAGTTTTTGTAGGTGGCACAGTGGTTAGTGCAGGGGACACAGTGCTTGGCACTGCTGCCTCACAGCACCAGGGATCTGGGTTCAGTTCCCAGCTTGGGTCACTGTCTGTGCGGAGTCTGCAGGTTCTCCCCGTGTCTGCGTGGGTTTCCTCCAGGTGCTTCGGTTTCCTCCCACAGTCTGAAAGACATGCTGGCTAAGTGCATTGACCGTGCTAAATTCTCCCTCAGTGTACCCGATCAGGCACCAGAGTGTGGCGACTAGGGGATTTTCCCAGTAACTTCATTGCACTGTTAATGTAAGCCTACTTAAGACTAATAAATTATATTGTATATTTTCAAAGGCATTGCGCTCAATTACTGCTATTTTGCTTCAATTGAATGGAGAAGTCCTTTGGGAATTTTCTCAAGACAGACACAAGTGGTGTTAAATCTGGTTTTAATGGTCATTATTTTATAATTATACCCCCCCCCCACCACAACCCCGCCGCTTCTGTGGCCTTCCTGAACTACTTACAAGCTTTCCTCAGGTAAGGTGGATAGCTGTAGACTAGTAAAAAGTCTGACAACACCAAGTTTAAGTCCAACCAATTTATTTGATAGTAAACTCAAGAGCTTTCAGGGTTCGTCCCTTCGTCAGGTGAAGGGACTAACCCTGAAAGTTAGTGAGTTTATTATCAAATAAATTGGTTGGACTTAAACCTGGTGTTGTCAGACTTGTTACTGTGTTTACCCCAGTCCAACGCCGGCATATCCACATCATAGCTGTAGACTAGCCATTACTGATTAGCAGCATGGGTTGACTTGTCCCTTCCTCTGGGGATGGACAGTCTCCATCGATTTACATTCTTGGAGAGGATTCTTCGACACAGAATTTATTCCCACTTGGAAATAAATGGACGTATTAGTGAGAGGCAACATGGTTTTGTGAAGTGGCGGGGGGGTCATGTCCCATGAACTTGATCGAGTTTTTCGAGGAAGTGACGAAGATGATTGATGAGGGTAGAGCAGTAGATGTTGTCTACATGGACTTCAGTAAGGCCTTTGACAAGGTCCCTCATGGCAGACTGGTGCAGAAGGCAAAATCGCATGGGATCAGAGGTGAGCTGGCAAGGTGGATACAAAACTGGCTCGGTCAAAGAAGACAGAGGGTAGCAGTGGAAGGATGTGTTTCTGAATGGAGGGCTGTGACAAGTGGCATTCCTCGGGGATCAGTACTGGGGCCTTTGCTGTTTGTAATATATATAAATGATTTGGTGGAAAATGTAACTGGGTTGATTAGTAAATTTACAGACAACACAAAGGTTGGTGAATTTGCGGATAGCGATGAAGACCATCAGAGGATACAGATCAGTTGGAGACTTAGGCAGAGAGATGGCAGGTGGAGTTTAATCTGGAGAAATGTGAGGTAATGCATTTTGGAAAGTCTAATACAGGTAGGAAATATAAATATACCTTTAAGAGTATGGATAGGCAAAGGCATCTGGGTATACAGGTACACAGGTCACTGAAAAGGGCAATGCAGGTGGAGAAGGTAGTCAAGAAGGCATACTGCATGCTTGCCTTCATCAGCCGGGTTATTGAGTTTAAAAATTGGCAAGTCATGTTGCAGCTTTACAGAACCTTAGTTAGGCTGCACTTAGAATATAGTGTTCAATTCTGGTCGTTATACTACCAGAAGGATGTGGAGGCTTTGGAGAGGGTACAGAAAAGATGTACCAGGATATTGCCTGGTATGAAGGGCATTAGCTATGAGGAAAGGTTGGAGAAACTTGGTTTGTTCTCAGCGATGGAAATTGAGGGGAGATCTGATGGAATTCTACAAGATTGTGAGAGGCATGGACAGAGTGGACAGTCAGAAGCTTTTTCCAGGGTGGAAGAGTCAATTACGAGGGGGCACAGGTTTAAGGTTCGAGGGGCAAGGTTTAAAGGAGATGTACGAGGCAGATTTTTTACACAGGGTAGTGGGTGCCTGGAACTCGTTGCCAGGGGAGGTAGTGGAAGTGGATACGGTAGTGACTTTTAAGGGGTGTCTTGACAACTACATGAATAGAATGGGAATAGAGGGATATGGTCCCCGGAAGGGTTTTAGTTAAGTTGGGCAGCATAGTTGATGCAGGCTTGGAGGGCCGAAGGGTCTGTTCCTATGCTGTAATTTTCTTTGTTCTTTGTTCTACCAAGCACGCTAACTCTCTAATATACCCCTTGCTTTAAAATTAGAAAGTAAGCAAGCTCAGCAGGAGAATTCTCCAGTTAAGACCCTAATCACACAGACTAGGACTTTCTGGGTATCTGCTGAGTTAAGTCACCTCAGCTGAGATCAGATCAGAGACTGGATGGGCCATATGGTCCATTCTTGTGTGCCAGTCATAGGTTACAGACTCATACGGTGCAGAAGGAGGCCATTCAGCCCATCGAGTCTTCACCGACCGCAATCCCACCTCGGCCCTATCCCATAACCCATGCATTCACCCTCGCAAGTCCCCCTGATATTAGGGGCCAATTTAGCATCTCCAATTTATCTAGGCCGCACATCTTTGGACCGTGGGAGGAAACCGGAGCACCCGGAGGAAACCCAAAGGAGACACGGGGAGAATGTACAAACTCCATACAGACGGTGACCCAAGCCGGGAATCGAACCCAGGTCCCTGGTGCTGTGAGGCAGCAGTACTAATCACTGAGTGGTGTGATAGAGGGGCAGCATCTTGGGTTTGGCAGGGGGATAGGGCTGGGGAGGGGTGGTATAGTTTTGGGGATGAGAAAACTCAGTCAAGGCTCCTGTGTATTTATGGCACTTCTTCATGTGTGACAGTGAAAGTTAGCACACTAGTCATGCGTGCTCTATATTCACAACAGCTGAGCTGGGCCCAGACCAGTCCATGTGAGACATCTACACATGTATGTTCCAGGAGGAAATGATAGTCAGAAACACACACACACCTCAATTAATTTCTCTATTCCCCAGGACGTCAAGGCCCAGTGTCGAGCTCTTGCCACAGGGCAGGCTCAAAGAAGAAAGAAATACTTCTTGCCTTTGTGCAACATCTCTTACAATATCAAAACGTCCTAAAGCAGTTTCTCAATGAAGTGTAATCGCTGCTGCAACGTCAGGAAGATGGCAACCAATTTGCGCATAGCAAGCTCCCACAAACAGCAATCTGCTTCATATAGATTTAGTGATAATTATTGGCTGGAAAATGGGTAAATCTTACCTGCCCTCTTCCACGGGTTGTCTCATGTCCAGCTGAGAGCTCAGACAGGGCCTTGCTCTAATATCTCGACTGAAAGACAAACCCTCAGACAGTGTCAACATTCGCTCAGTGCATTGGCGTGTCTGCCTAGAGCTAGCATGTTTCTGTCTGTATGGCTGAACACCACACCTTGCAGTATATTTACCCACTGAGCTGTTTGGACAGTGACAGCCAGTACTTTGTGTTTTACCAGCTCTCAGTCTCAATGCACCAGCATGGAACCGATAGGTCAATGTGTACCAGGTAACAACCTCCAGCAACAGTGACCTTTTGGTCAATTATAACCACTCACTTACTATATGTTCTATTTCACACCCGCTTTCATTTTGTTTTGTTCTCCTCCTGAACTTGATTTCTGCTGGGTATGATTTCTTTGGGCCCATCATTATCTCATCCATGCCCATTCATAACCTATTTAACCTGGTGGCGGGTGGCGGGTGATGTTTGTGTAGGGAGAGGGAGCAAGCGTGGGTTTATTGCAGCCAAACCTGTTTATATACAGCTGCCCTCCACTTAAGCGCGTTTCCATTATGACAGCAGAGAAGTTGAGTTGAAGGCCAGGGCGCACCAAGAATCATAGAATCTCTACAGTGCAGAAGGAAGCCATTCGGCCTATGGAGTCTGCACCAACAACAATCCCACCCCATGCCCAATCCCACAACACCACACATTTTCCCCACTAATCCTTCTAGCCTACACATCCGGCACACTATGGGCAATTTAGCATAGCCAATCAACCTAACCCGCACATCTTTGGACTGTGGGAGGAAAGCGGAGCACCCGGAGGAAACCCACGCAGACACAGGGAGAATCTGCAAACTCCACACAGACAGTGACCCAAGCCGGGAATCAAACCCAGGGCCCTGGAGCTGTGAGGCAGCAGTGCTAACCACTGTCGCACTGTCCTGCTCAAGCACAGAAGCCTGTTTCTGACAGGATGAGTTTTGGGCTAACTGCAGTATCCTATAAGATTAGCTAACTCAGTCAGCCCCCTCCACCCACTCCCCCAACCAGGTTAAATAGGTTATGAATGGGCATGGATGAGATAATGATGGGCCCAAAGAAATCATACCCAGCAGAAATCAAGTTCAGGAGGAGAACAAAACAAAATGAAAGCGGGTGTGAAATAGAACATATAGTGAGTGAGTGGTTATAATTGACCAAAAGGTCACTGTTGCTGGAGGTTGTTACCTGGTACACATTGACCTATCGGTTCCATGCTGGTGCATTGAGACTGAGAGCTGGTAAAAACTGCCTGTCACTGTCCAAACAACTCAGTGGGTAAATATACTGCAAGGTGTGGTGTTCAGCCAGGGAATTGAACTTGTAATCTTCTGGGTACTTGCACTGTGTCTTTGTCCATTGAGCAATGGGGAAACCTACAATAATGTATAAAAAATGGTTAAGTAGCTGTATTTGGTTAAAATTGTACACACTTACAAAGCCAACTGCAACGTCAGGCTTTTTACTAGTTTCTCAAAGGTCAAACTTGTCAGCAATTCATGTGCCAGAGGATCTCTTGAAAGGCCAAAAGCAGGGATAAAATTTATAATAGGTATCTTCTACCACAGCACGTGATGGTTAGCCGCCAGTTAGCTGTGCAGTGCTTTGTCTACTTTTGTCTTCCTGTTTACTTTGTATTTTGTTGATGCAATGATTGTCCAGTCAAAGTCGGAATGGGTTGCAGTGGATGCTGACTGTCCCTTTAATATATGGATCCTGGGTTGTTATCCAGTCCCAGTTCATGGGAAGGATGCCTGACCTTTCTGCTGTTTGTCGCGGCGACTTCTTGCGCACTGACCTCAGCAGATCCTTAAATTTGATCTTTTACTTTCGTTTTATACTCTAAAAACTGTACACTAACTCTTTTAAATTCTGTCGGGAAAAAGATACAAAAGTTTGAGGTCAAGCACCAACAGTCTCAAGAACAGCTTCTTCCCTGCTGCTACCAAACTTCTGAATGGTCCTACCTTATATTAATTTGATATTTCTCTACACTGTAGCTATGACTGTCACACTACATTCTGCACTGTCTCCTTTCCTTCTCTCCTATGTACTCTATGATGAGGATGAGGAGCATATCAGCCATGATCAAATGGCAGAACAGACTCGATGGGCTGAACGGCCTAAGTCTGCTCCTATATCTTATGAACTTATGAACGGCTATGTTTTGTCTGGATAGCATATGCAAGAAATAATACTTTTCACCAATATGTATGCCAATACATCAAATCAAATCAAAATTCCTGTACGAAGTGAATCCCAGCCCTTTCCTCGATGGATGCAACTTGACAGCAGAAAACGACCAGGCTGTTGTGTGTAAGAATTGCAGCTTTCCCATTGTCACAGCAATAGTGCTCTTTTAACATTGCGGGTGAGTAGGGGAAAAAATAGAGGAAACTTCAAAATGTGCCATGCCTGTCCTTTGAGCACTTGAATTGCTTCAGTGAGGAATTGTTCCACTTGTACAGCCGTCCCCTTCATCCAAAAAGAATGTTGGTTATGGGTGGAGCTTCTGAGAGATAACTATGGCAACGCAATTTTCATCAATCCAATGGCAGCTCATCTTACCTTCTCACCTACATTCTTTTAAAGGAGTAGGCCTCATTTAATCTTATCCAGTTTTCGAGTACACACGTTGCAAACAAACAGGCAGGGGAACTGTAATCACCAGGTATCTTGGTATTGTTTCAACTAAATGCCAATCTGTTCTAATCCAGGTATTATTGTGAAGGTCAGATAATCGCAGCTGGTTAGTGCACTGAAAGGTCACGTTGAATTCGGCTGAATCTGTTCTCAGACTTCAGTTTATTTCTGCTCTGCCCGATCCTTAGCTGACTTTTCCCCCACCAGCAAAGACCAATTGCAACTCCCCCATCTGAAGGATCAGCAAACTGCCTTGTTCACCTGGGAGACACTGTTAGAATCTGAAACAGATTCAGGGACTGGCACTGATATCTGAACTGAATGAAATTGCGGGGCTCTGGGGAAAGAGCAGTGGAGAAGGATAAATTTTTATTTTATTTATTATTGTCTCAATTAGGCTTACATTAACACTGCAATGAAGTTACTGTGAAAATCCCCGAGTTGCCACACTCTGGTGCCTGTTTGGGTACACTGAGGGAGGGCTTAGCATGGCCAATGCACCTAATCAGCCCGTCTTTCAGACTATGGGAGGAAACCAGAGTATCTGGAGGAAACCCACGCAGACACAGGGAGAACATGCAGATTCTGCACAGACAGTGACCCAAGCCGGGAATCGAAACCGGGTCCCTGGTGCTGGGAGGCAGCAGTGCTAACCACCGTGCCACCCTGGATTGTTCTTAAGAGTCGACAGAGGCATGATGGGCCAAACAGTCTTCTTTTCTGGGCTGTGTCATTCTGCGATACTGGGCAGGTATTGTAGCCCCAACCCTCGTGTTTTATAACAAAGAGAGACCTTATTCAAAAAGATTTCTTCTAATTGTGAAGCTGAACCTGAATTACATTTTGTTATTAATACTGATAGTAAGGTTATATGGATAACAAACCCAAAATTCCATTTGATTCCCATGATGAAGGATTGAACCTGAACTCGCAGGGAGGAGATCAGGAAGTTCCCATGGAGGGAGTGAAGGGGTGGAGAGGGGGGAGAGGAGGTCAGATCCTCTACCCCCAGGTACTTATGGAAGAGGCCCCGGAAATAGTAGATCTATTGGTGGTTATTTTCCAAAGGTTTTGGACCCTGGACTGTTTCCACAGATTGGAGGGTAGTTAATGTAAGCCCCCTATTTAAAAAGGGAGGCAGAGAAAAAAAACAGGGAAATATAGACCAGTGAGCCTAATGTCGGTACTGGGGAAGTTGCTAGAGTCCATTATCAAGGATTTCATGAATCATAATGTGAAAGGGACTGGTATAATCAGATAAACTCAGCATGGATTTACAAAAGGGAAATAATGGTTGACAAACCTATTGGAATTCTTTGAGGATGTCAAGTTGACCAAGGAGAACCAGTGGATGTGGTTTGTTTAGATTTTGAGAAGGCTTTCAACAAGATCTCACATAACAGACTATTATGTAAAGTTAAAGCACATGGGATTGCAGGTAATGTCTTGAGATGGGTAGAAAGCTGGTTAGCAGAAAGGAAGCAAAGTGTTGGCATAAATGGGTCCTTTTCTGATTGGCAGTCAGTGAATAGTGGGGTTCCATAGGGATCTGTGCTAGGACTCCAACTGTTCACATTACATATTAATGATTTGGAAGAGGGAATTGAATGTATTATCTCCAAATTTGCAGATGATACTAAGTTGGGTGGGAGGGTGAGCTGTGAGGAGGATGCAGAGATCCTTCAGTATGATTTGGAAAGGCTGAGTGTATGGGCGTGTGCATGACAGATGCATTATAATGTGGATAAATGTGAGGTTATTCACTTTGGTAGCAATAATAGGAAGACAAATTATTACTAGAATGGGTGTAAATTGAGAGAGGTGGAAACTCAATGAGGTCTTGGTGTCTTTGTGTATCAGTTGTTGAAAGTAAGCACACAGGTACAGCAGGCAGTAAAGAAGGCAAATGGCATGTTGGCCTTCATAGTGAGAGGATTTGAGTATGGGAGTAGGGATAATTTGCTGCAATTGTATAAAGCATTGGTGAGGTCACACCTGGAGTATTGTGTGCAGTTTTGGTATCCTTATCTGAGGAAGGATGTCCTTGCTACAGAGGGAGTACACCAAACGTTTACCAGGCTGATCCCTGGGATGGCAGGTCTGTCATATGAGGAGAGACTAAATTGATTAGGATTATATTAAATGGACTTCTGTAGAGCGAGAAGAGATCTCATAGAAACTTATAAAATTCTAACAGGGTTAGACAGGATAGATTCAGAAAGAACTTTCCCAATGGTGGAGGAGTCCAGAGCTAGAGGGTCATAGTTTGAGGATAAGCTTTTTAGAAACCTTTTGAGGTAAACCTTTTAAAACTGAGGTGAGGAGAAATTTCTTCACCCAGAGAGTGATGAATGTGTGGAATTCATTACCAGAGAATGCAGTTGATGTCAAAATGTGTGATTTCAAGGAGAAATTAAATATAGCTCTTGGGGCTAAAGAGATCAAGGGATATGGGAGGAAGGGAGGAATCAGGTATTGAATTCAATTATCAGCCATGATCAAAATGAATGGCAGAGGAGGCTTGAAGGGTTGAATGCCCTATTCCTGCTTCTAGTTTCTGTGTTTCCATGTTTACCCACGCCTTCCTATGGCAAGGGAACACATTTGAAGGAGCTCCCAGGACTCCCTGGAAATTCTGCCCCTTATCCAAAGAGGCAAACATGAGCAGCTGTAGGTTATATTAAATGTATTTGAAAGACCCCCAAATGCCTGAGAAAAGGGAACTGAGAGGACCAATGACTTTGCAAAGATGTGCAATTGCTCTTCTATGAACTGAGGAATTGTGCAGTTCTTTCTACCCTCAGCCCTCACATAACTGCCCCTCTTGCAAAAACCCAGCTTGCAGGTGCAGCAGGTGGTCAGGAAGGCGAAGGGGATGCTGGCCTTCATAGCGAGGGGGATTGAATATAAAAGTAGGGAGGTCTTGCTGCGGCTGTATAGGGCATTGGTGAGGCCACAGCTGGAGTACTGTGTGCAGTTTTGGGCGCTGCACCTGCGCAAAGATATTTTGGCCTTGGAGGGAGTGCAGAGGAGGTTTACTAGGCTGATACCGGAGTTGAGGGGGTTGAGCTATGAGGAGAGGCTGAATAAACTAGGCTTGTACTCGTTAGAGTTTAGAAGAATGAGGGGAGATCTCATTGAGACGTATAAGATGATGAATGGGATGGATAGGATAGAGGTGGAGAGACTCTTCCTGCTCAGAAAGGACAGTAGGACTAGGGGGCACAGCCTCAAGATAAAGGGGGGGCGTTTAGAACAGAGTTGAGGAGGAACTTCTTCACTCAAAGGGTGGTGAATCTCTGGAATTCTCTGCCCGTTGAAGTGGTGGAGGCTGCCTTGCTAAATATTTTTAAGATGCGGGTTGATGGGTTTTTGATAAGAGAGGGGATTAAGGGTTATGGGGAGAGGGCGGGAAAGTGGAACTGAGCAGCGACAGATCAGCCATGATCTTATTGAATGGCGGGGCAGGCTCGAAGGGCTAGATGGCCTACTCCTGCTCCTATTTCTTATGTTCTTATGTACCCTGAATGCGCTATTTGCTGTGGCTCTACAGTTTGGGACAGGATGATGCGTTGAGCATGTGATTCAGCTCATGATTTCACGAGACACGCCAAAAAAGATTTGCACTGATGCATTTGCAATGCTGATACTCTGCAACCTCCAATCTTGAAAGTTGCACTCTTGAGAATTACAGGCAGTCCTCAACTTTATGGCATTCAAGTTACAACGAACGGTATATTATGACATTTATAAACTGACACCCCGTTTCAATTTTCCCATATCAGTTTCAACTTTATAATTCTACAACAGTGGTGTTCATCGATGGGTGTTGATGTCTGGTTGCTGCTCTGTTGTATTTTTTTAGATCATTTGTAGGTAATGTAAATAGAATACTACACGGTCTATGCATTTCAATGATTTTTTTAATGTTGAGATGTTACTCATCCGTAATTGATTGAGTACAATGATCTGGGTTATCTTGCTGAAAATAAGATATGCGATCTTGGTTCAGGAACCAATTCGCCCATTTATAACATTGTTTTTTAATGGCAAAATTGGTTCCAAGTTACGACATTTTGAATGAAGATGTGATTTTCAGGAAACAGTTGTGTCATAAATCCGAGGATTACTTGTACTGAAAATATAGATCTAAGTGCCAGTCTATTTACTCACAAGCCAGCATGCTCTCCATTGGTGTAAGCCTAGACACCGGCATCATGAATATCAAGCAGACAATGTCAACACAATTAGACTGGATTTTAATTTTTTTTAACTTCATCCTCACAGATAAAGCCAATGCTCAGAATGGACCCAAATCCATTCCCTGCTTGCCCCAAAGCAAATTCAAAATCTAATTGAATCCAATTAATGGTCCCCACAAGAGTGACAAACAAGATCCAAGCTGACAAGATAAGGCAGTGCACCCCATCTTGGGCTTGATCTGATGCTTGATCTTAGCCAAAAGGCCGAGAAAGTGATTAGGCTGGATTCACACTGTAGTGAAACAGTTCAGCTAAGGGCGGCCTTAACTGAGGAACTGCTCCTTCAAACTCATCTCTTTGATCAAACTTTTGTTCGCCTGTTCTAATATCTCAGGTGGCTCAGCACCAAATGTTTGTCTGATTCTGCTCCTGTGAAGCACCTTGGGATGTTTCACTACGTTAACAGCACCAAATAAATGCAAGTTGTTCTTGTTGAATGTAAAAGTTTGGCACAGCCAATGGCAAATCCAATGCCAGCTTGCCAGGTTGAATCAAGGTAGCGAGATGCAGGAGAGAGGGAGAAATAAATGGGTCATTCCCACTCACTGGCATCAGCAAGTGTGGCAAGCTGTCTTGGCAATTGTCACTAGTTGGGAAAGGAGGAAAAGAATTTGCACCTACTATGGTGCACTAATGGTACCTGTTTCATGCAATGGCATTTTATGACAACATTCAGCGTGGTACTGGCAATATCCATTTTTCACCCAGTTGGGACTTAAATGGTAACACTAAGGGAAACATCACCCTTATAGCAATGGCTCATCCAGGGATGTACACAATGGTGTTGACACAAACACTGATATGTGAATACACAACATACACAAGAGCACTTTGTCTCCCCTTTCAATGGGGCCAGGAATGAGTTGTCTAATTAGCTGAAGCAGGCATGTAGGTTAGCGCACCACCATTTTTGCACGCTCTAATAGCTGATACTGTGGACATCATGACCAGCTTATCTATCCCTATGGGAAAGTGGAATGAGATTTACTTCCTCCTCCCATCAAAATCTAATTATATCCAGCCAGGCAACAGAATCAAAAGTTTAACACATGACTAATCAAACACATTTCAGCACTAATGTTGTGACTATTATCACAAGGGCTTGGAAATTACTGGCCATATTTACAGGTACATGCTTAGTACATTCATTTATTTTAAATAGGTTAATACTCTGCCACAACAGAATAATATTTGTGTTACATGCTGTCTGCTAAGTTGGTCAGTACTTATTTCCAAGTTTGTAACATTTTGGCAGAACAACCTTCATTTAAAAGAAAAGGAGGTAAATATTGTTTAATCTCAGACACAGCTTAAGTCAGAAATTGTCACAAATAACTTTCTGAAAGTGGTTTCTATCTTTAAAATTAAAAACAAACTGGGTGGCATGGTGGCACAGTGGTTAGCACTGCTGCCTCACAGCTCCAGGGACCTGAGTTTGATTCCTCACTTGGGTTACTGTTTGTATGGAGTTTGCATGTTCTCCCCATGTCTGTGTGGGTTTCCTCCGGGTGCTCTGGTTTCCTCTCAAAGTCCAAAGACATCTCTGTTGATTGACAAGGCTAAATTGCCCCTTAGTGTCCTGGGATGTCTAGGTTAGAGGGATTAGTGGGGTAAATGTGTGGGGTTGTTGGATAGGGTCTGGGGCGGGATGATTGTCAGTGCAGACCTGATGGGCTGAATGGCCTCCTTCTGCATTGTAGGGTTTCTATGATTCATTTCTAATTGGTTGGTTGGCTATATTGATATGTACAAATATATACAAATTAGGAGCAGAAGTAGGTCATTTGGTCCTTCAAGACTCCTCTGTCATTCAATAAGATCATGGCTGATCTGATTGTTGTCTTAGCCTGTCTACACCTCCCCCCCCAATACCACTGCCATCTAGAAAGACAAGAGCAACAGATAGCTGGGAACACCATCACCTAGAAGTTCCCCTCCAAGTCATTCATGATCCTGACGTGGAACTATGCCACCATTCCTTCATTGTTGCTGGGTCAAAATGCTGGAACTCCCTTCCTAACAGCACTGTGGTGCTACACCTCAGGGATAATAGTGATTTAAGAAGGCAGATCACCATCACCTTCTCAAGGGCAATAAACACTTATCTAGCCAGCGATGCCTAGATCCTGAAAACAAATTTAAAAATCCTTTGACACCTTCATGAATTTATCTATCTACCTTAAAAATATTAACAGACATTGCCTCCAATGCTCTCTGAGGAAGAAAGTTTTATAGCCACCTAAATGAAACAAATTCTCCTCATCTCTATCTTAAATAGCGATCCCATGTTTTTAAACTGTGCCCCCTAATTCTGGCCTCTCCCACAAGGGGAAACATCCTTTCGGCATCCATCCTGTCAAATCCCACTCAAGATCATATATATTTCAATAAGATGGCAAGGTGCCCAAGATGGTGCTGGGGTGAGGCAACTTCTTCCAAGCTGTGTTCAGCATATCTTCTAATTCTATCTTTTACTCTTGTTCTATGCTTCTAAAACTTCATTCTATATTCTGCACTCTCTCATTTCCTTCTCTATGAACGGTATGTTTTGTCTGTACAGCACCCAAGAAACAATACTTTTCACTGTATGTGACAATAATAAATCAAATCAAACCAAGATCATCTCTCATTCTTCTAAACTCCAATGAATACTGAAATGTTCTGGACAGAAGATTTATTAGAACTGACAGATCTAACAAAAGCAAAATACTGCAGATTCTGGAAATCTGAAATAGAAACAGAAAATACTGGGTAAGCTCAGCAGGTCTGGCAGCTTCTGTCGAGAGAGAAACACAGTTAACGTTTCGTGTGACCCTTCTACAGATCAGGTCTAATGTGCTGCCTGCCATTCATCATTGCAACATCAGTATTTGTGTCTGCGCCATTGTGTACACCTCTGGATGAGCCAGTGCTGTACAGGTGATGTTTCCCTTAGTGTTATTATTAAGTCCCCACCATGTGAAAAATGGGCATTGCCAATACCGCACTGAATGTCGTCACAAGGTGCCATTGCTGCCATTCTTCATTTAGGGTGGCACAGTGGTTAGCATTGCTGCATCACACTGCCAGGGACCCAAGTTCGAATCCCAGCTTGGGTCACTGTCCGTGTGGAGTTTGCACATTCTCACCTTTGTCTTTGTAAGTTTCCTCAGGGTGCTTCTGTTTCCTCCCACAGTCCAAAAGTGTGCGGGTTAGGTGGATTGGCCATGCTAAATTGCCCCTTAGTGTCATGGGGACAAGCTAAGGTAAATGCATGGGATTATGGGGATAGGGCCTGGGTGGGACTGTGCTTAGTGCAGACTTGATGGGCCAAATGGCCTCCTTCAGCACTGTAGGATTCTATGGTGCCTTTAAGGTGACTCATTGGGCTGTCACTGTCGCATTAGCTCACATTCCTGAGCTTCTCCAGACAATCTCACCTCTTAAATGACTGACAGGTGATGCCTTTTACCGAGAAAGTGGTTAGAATGTGGAACTTGCTGCCACAGGGAGTGGTTGAGGTGAATTGAATAGAAGCAATTAGCGGGGAGCTGGTTAGCACGCAGGAGGGAAAAGGGAATAGAAGCATGTGTTGCTAAGGTAAAATGAAATAGGGCGGGAGGAAGCTTGTGTGATGCAGAAACACAGCCGTGGATCTGTTGGGCTAAACAGCTTGATTCTGGTCTGCGTATTCACTGTAGCTCTCCGCAATCACAAAACCAGACTTCAGGCGTTAAGAGCCAGTGAGCTCAGACCCACATTCTAGTCTATAAAATGGGCCAGTTTCAGAACAAAATCTGGGTCACATGCCTCAGGTCCTGGAATGGGAATGGGATCAAATAAATGCATTCTTCGTAAGTTTCTCCAGTGTCAAATTCACTCACTTGTCTGATGTCTTTATTCTAATTCAATATTACTCTGACCAAGAGGCCCAATTCACTTTAGCGTGGCCTCTGTTTTAACTGACAAGAAATTACCAGAATCTACTAGAACTTTACCTTTTATACTCTGTATCCTACCCATGATTGCTGGAGTTTTAATGCAAGGGTGAGTCTGTGTGTCTTTTAATAAAGATGTTATTTTAAAATAGAAGAGATACTTCAAAAAACAGCAGAGGCTGGAAATTCATCTCAGATGTGGCACAGAACAGGTGGGATCAGATTTGCTGTCCCTTATACACTACCTGTCCATTCCAGTCAATGGTATTAAATATCAGATGCTGCAGAGGCCAATCTGATAACACCAGCTTTGTGGCACTGCCCCAGGTGAATTTCTAGCTCCACCAGCTTTCATTTATCTGCCTGTATTATTATTTATTGGCATCACAAACCCCCAGGTTAAGCCTGTTAAGAGATCAATCATACCATCTTTAACTCCTTTGTTGCTATATGGCAATATGGCTATGCCATGACAGCCCAGGTCCTTAGCTGGATCAGAACACGCTTACATTTTATTTTGTCAACAAACTCTGACACAATATCATGCAGTGCAATTATAAGAAATAATCATTAAAATCTATTATAAGCGAGCACAAAGCTGCAAAGGAGATGGGGTGGGGGGGAGGGAGGGAGGATTAAAAGTTTGAGACACAAACTCACACCCACCCTCTCACATATCATATACTACTTTATATTAATTTGATCCTTCTCTACACCCTTGCTTTGACTATACCACTACATTCTGTACCCTCTCCTTTCCTTCTCCCCTATGTCAAGGTGGCACAGTGGGTTAGCATTGCTGTCTCACAGCGCCAGGGATCCAGGTTCAATTCCTGACTTGGGGTCACTGTGTGGAGTGTGCACGTTCTCCCCATGTTTGCGTGGGTTTTCTCCACATGCTCCGAAAGATGTGCTGGTTAGGTGTATTGGCCATGCTGAATTCTCCCTCAGTGCACCTGAACAGGTGCATCCGAGTGTGGTGACTAGGGGATTTTCACAGTAACTTCATTGCAGTGTTAATGTAGGCCTACTTGTGACACTAATAAACAAGCTTTAAAACTTTAGCCTATGAATGGTATGCCTTGTTTGTATAGTGTGCAAGAAACAATACTTTTCAATACATGTGACAATAATAAATCAGATCAAATCAAAATCCACTCACATAGAAAAGTAAATGACTGTTCTGTAAGCACCTTTATCCAAAACTCAGAGTTTGCAACTCAGAGATGTTAGAAGGGAAAAATGTGGTTGGAAAACAGAAGGAAAACACTTCATCAATTCATTGCTACACCCTGATGATACTCAAGGAAGCTTCTCACACTCTATCCATCAAAATCCCACTTCTTTTCCCCAGCATGTCAAAATATGCCAATCTGCCGTTCTCTTGTAATATTACCAGCAGGTAGAGTGTTCCAACTTTCTTCAGCTCTGTTTGAAGACATTTTTTATATAAAAAAATCAGAGACAGACAAATCAAATTTTAAAAAAGTGAAGTATTGGGTTTCACATAATCCTACCTCACCTTTAGCACTGTGCGCTCATGAAGTTGACTCCAAAGTGCTAATCCCCCAGCAGAATTCAGCAGTCCAGCGATAGTAACCGGACTCCGGCAATTAAAGTTTACTCTCTCTCTCGCTTTCGCAGCTCCTTCTGACAGAACAACTTCCTCAGCCTGACATCACTCACTGCTCGGTTCAGGGCTGAACCACACACCAACCTTCCCTCCAGCCACCCTCTGTGAGATCTGCTGCTGCTGCTGCCCGGTGTGAGCTCACACTGCAGCGTGGCCACGGGGAACTGGAGTCGGGGCTGTCTGCCCTTCACACGTTATTGCATGGGAGCTGGGATGAGGCAGACGCTGTCCTTTTACATGCCACTTACTAGCGGAATGTGCGAAATAAAAACATGTTGCCTGCCTTATCCCGTTCGGCCTTCAATGCAGCGCCTTTTTAACCTTTCTATCGCTCCCTCTGATTCATTTAAATCGGGAGATGCTGCGTTCCCCACCCCCTTCCCCCTTTATTTGGTTTTGTACTTGACCAGGTGTCATTAGCACACATTGGTATCACATTAGAACAGGATGAGCTATTAATGACAGCAGCTAATGGTACTTTCGTGACACTGAGCGCAAGATTCCCAAATTGTAACATGACCCTTTTTTTGAAACATAGAATCTCTACATCGCAGAAGGAGGCCATTTGGCCCATCGAGTCTGCACCAGCCACAATCCCACCCAGGCCCTATCCCCAAAACCTCATGCATTCACCCTAGCTTGTCCCTCTGACACTAAGGAGCAGTTTTAGCATGGCCAATACGCCTAACCAGCACATCTTTGAAGTGTGGGAGGAATCTGGAGAACCCGGAGGAAACCCACACAGACATGGGGAGAATGTGCAAAGCCCATGCAGATGGTGACCCAAGCCGGGAATCAAACCTGGGTCCCTGTGAAGCAACAGTGCTAACAATTGTGCTGCCGTACATGATCTGGAGGAGGGAACCGAGTGTAGGGTGTCGAAATTTGCTGATGACACCAAGATTGGGGGAACGGCAAATTGTGCGGAGGGTGTTGAGAGTCTGCAGAAGGATCTAGATAGGCTGGGCGAATGGGCCAGGAAATGGCAAATGGAATTTAATGTTGGCAACTTTGGTAGGAATAATGGTAGGAAGGACTATTACTTACGTGGCAAAAAACTGCAGCAGGCGACGGTGCAGAGGGACCTCGGGGTCCTTGTGCATGAGTCGCAAAAACCCAGCTTGCAGGTGCAGCAGGTGGTCAGGAAGGCGAATGGGATGCTGGCCTTCATAGCGAGGGGGATTGAATATAAAAGTAGGGAGGTCTTGCTGCAACTGTACAGGGCACTGGTGAGGCCACAGCTGGAGTACTGTGTGCAGTTTTGGGCGCCGCACCTGCGCAAAGATATTTTGGCCTTGGAGTGAGTGCGGAGGAGGTTTACTAGGCTGATGCCGGAGTTGAGGGGGTTGAGCTATGAGGAGAGGCTGAATAAACTAGGCTTGTACTCGTTGAAGTTTAGAAGAATGAGGGGAGATCTCATTGAGACGTATAAGATGATGAATGGGATTGATAGGATAGAGGTGGAGAGACTCTTCCCGCTCAAAAAAGACAGTAGGACTAGGGGGCACAGCCTCAAGATAAAGGGTGGGCGGTTTAGAACGGAGTTGAGGAGGAACTTCTTCACTCAAAGGGTGGTGAATCTCTGGAATTCTCTGCCCGTTGAAGTGGTGGAGGCTGTCTCGCTAAATATTTTTAAGACGCAGGTTGATGGGTTTTTGATAAGAGAGGGGATTAAAGGTTATGGGGAGAGGGCGGGAAAGTGGAACTGAGCCACGACAGATCAGCCATGATCTTATTGAATGGCGGGGCAGGCTCGAAGGGCTAGATGGCCTACTCCTGCTCCTATTTCTTATGTTCTTACGTACAAATCGGTTGGACTTAAACCTGGTGTTGTCAGACTTCTTACTGTGTTTACCCCAGTCCAACACTGGCATCTCCACATCATGATTGTTGTACCCCCCGCCCCAAGAAAAAATCCTCTTAAGTCAAGTTTGGCTGTGCAGGTTTCAACTCATTTATATAAAAGTAAAGAACACAGGAGGCTCTGGCGAAGGGCCATCCAGACTCAGAATGTTGGCTCTATTCTCTCTCCACAGATTTGTCAGACCTGCTGAGATTTTCCAGATTTTCTGTTTTTGTTTCAGATTCCGTCATCTGCAGTATTTTGCCTTTAGCAAAGAAGGCTCTTTGACTCCTCCAGCCTGCTTGTAGCTGATTCTCTATCTCAGATCATACTCTCCTCACGTGCCTGGACACCTTTAGTCTCAGTTTTACAGCACAAAAGGAGGCCCTTTGGCCCATCATGTCTGCGCTGGTCATCAAGTACCTATCTATTCTAATCCCTTTTCTAGCATTTGGTCCATAGCTGTGTATGCTATGGTGTTTCAGGTGCTCATCTAAATGGTCCTTAAATGTTGCAAGGGTTACTGCCTCTACCATCTTTCAGGCAATGAGTTCCAGATTCCCACCACCCCTTGGGTGAACATGTTTTTCCTCAAATCCCCTCTAAATTTCTTGCCCCTTGCCTTAACTTTATGCTTCCTTGTTATTTATCTCTCCACTAAGAGAAAAGATTTTTTTCCTATCTACCCTATCTATGTCCCTCATAACATTATATACCTCTAACGGACCCCCTCAGACTTCTCTGCTCAAAGGAAACGGACGGCATGGTGGCTCAGTGGTTGGCACTGCTTGCCTCACAGCACCAGGTACCGGGTTCAATTCCAGCCTCGGGTGACTGTCTGTGTGGAGTTTGCATGTTCTCCCCATGTCTGCATGGGTTTCTCCGGGTGCTCTGGTTTCCCCCCACAGTCCGAAGATGTGTGGGTTACATTGATAGGCCGTGCTCAATTGCCTCTTAGTGTCGGGGGACTCGCTACGGTCAATACAGGGTCTGTGTGGGATTGTGATTGGTGCGGACTTGCTGGGCCAGTTGGCCTCCTTCTGCACTGTAGGATTCTATGGAAAACAATCCCAGCCTAACCAGCCTGTCTTCATAGGTGAAATATTCTTGCTCAGGCAACATCCTGGTGAACCTCCTCTGTACCCTTTGTAGTGCAATCATATCTTCCCATAGTGTGGTTGACCAGAGCTGCCCACATTACCCTAAGAGGGTGGGAAAGTGGAACTGAGCAGCGACAGATCAGCCATGATCTTATTGAATGGCGGGGCAGGCTCGAGGGGCTAGATGGCCTACTCCTGCTCCTATTTCTTATGTTCTTATGTGGCCTATCAAACATTTTATACAGTTCTGTCATAACCTGCCTCAGTTAATAAAGGCAAGAATCCTATATGCCTTCTTAACCACCATATCGACCTGTCCAGCTGCCTTCAGGGATCTTTGGACATGCATAGTCTTAGACTCATAGAATCTACAGTGCAGAAGGAGGCCATTTGGCCTACCGAGCCTGCATCGACAATAATCCCGCGAAGGCCCTTTCGCTGTATTATGGTCCTAATTCCCCTGACACTAAGGGACAATTTATTTTGGCCAATCAGCTTAACCCGCTGGATTGTGGGAGGAAACTGGAGTACCCGGAGGAAACCCATGCAGACACAGGGAGGATGTGAAAACTCCACACAGACAGTGACCCGAGGCCGGAATTGAACCCGGGTCCTGACACAGTGAGGCAGCAGTGTTAACCACCGTGCCACCGTGCCGCCCTTAATTACTCTGAATTTCTCTTCTTTTTATTCCTTGTCTTTCTGCCGGTCTCCCTTCTTCCCAGGTGTGCTTGGTACCTCACTGGTGTACAGCGACGCAGTTTCTCCCTGACTGCCATGCTCATGTGGCCAGTCCTAGCGGGGCCTCCTGGGCATCCAGTCTTGCCAGGCTATTCGGCTGTGAGAGGCATCACAACCTTGCCCGATTCTGTCCTCCATAGAGTGAAGTGACAGGCCAGTGATCGGGAGAGAGAAGCTGACATATACTCCAGCCAGTGAATGCTGGAGGCTAATGATGGTGTGCTCTGTGTGGGTTAATTCAGTAAGAAGTCTCACAACACCAGGTTAAAGTCCAACCAGTTTATTTGATAGTAAACCCACAAGCTTTCGGAAACACTGTTCCTTGTGGAAGGTTCCTATACGTATGATATTTCAGTGCAGCAGTGATTGAGGCTTGCATTGTTAAAGGTGCTAACTTTAGATAAGGCATTGAACTGAGATCACCACCTCCAACCGCACTCTAAGGTGGATGCAAAATATTATTATGGCCTCATTCACAGTATTCTCCCTGCATTCCTCAGCCAACAGCACCAAAACTAATTTCATGGTTAGTTATCCGATTGCTGTTTGTAGTCTTTCACTCTGCAAAAATATGCTCCAACAATTACTTGTATGCATAAAGCATCTTTAATAGAGGAAAGCTATATCAAAGCATTTCACGGAAGCCTAATCAAAAGGTGTGGAAGCCTGATGAAGGAACAGTGTTTCTGAAAGCTTGTGGGTTTACTATCAAGTAAGCTGGTTGGACTCTAACCTGGTGTTGTGAGACTTCTTACTGTGTTTACCCCAGTCCAACGCCGGCATCTCCCAATCTGGGTTAATTCAGTGCAGAGCAGCAATAGAAACTAAGCACTCATAAGATTATAACCACGTGGATAAATTGTAGCCACACTACTGTGGCCATCGGATAGCATCAACTGGATACGGTTTAAAATATCTACATTAATAGCTAACCTTACGAGATAAAATATCGCTGAAAAATTGCTTCAATCAATTACTTTGGAAAAAGTATTTGCAGTTATATTGTGCCTGTCATATCCCTAATATGCTGCAGAGTTCTTCAATACCAACGCATTGACCCATCTCTTCCCTTTTCAAAGGCTCGTGTGAGCACTTTCTGTGGCTCAGGAGTTGAACTATTGTTTCTGAGTCGGAGGGTTGTGGCTTCAAACCACAATAATAACTTGCATTTATGTGGCACCTTTGATGTAACAAACTGTCCCACTGGATTCCAGGGGGTGAATATCAAGTAAAATCTGAGCCACATTAAGGGAGATTAGGAGAGTTTGGTTAAAAAGGTAGCTTTTAAAGCGTGCTTTAAAGAAGGAGAGATGTTATGTGGATTGCCCATGTTAAACCATCCCTTAGTATCAGAGGGACTAGCTAGCGTAAAAGCATGGCGTTATGGGATAGGGCCTGGGTGGGATTGTGGTTGATGCAGACTCGATGGGCCAAACAGCCTCCTTCTGCACTGTAGAATTCTATGATTCTGTTTGGGAACTGACCTCCAGAGTTGGGACCTAGAAGCTGTAGAGGCACAGCCACAAATTGTGTAGAGAAAAACATTTGGAATGCACAATAGGCCAGAATTGGAGGAGCACAGCTATTTTGGAGGGTTAGAAGGCCAGTTATGGAGGTAGAAGCGGGAAGACTATGAGGTGATTGAGAATTTTAAAATGGAGATGTTGCCAGTCGGGGAGACAGTGCAGGCTAGCGAGCGCATAGGTAATGGGCAAACTAGATTTGATAAAAGCTAGGCCACAAACAGAGAGTTTTGATTGAGTTTAAATTTACAGGGGAAACTTGGTGTAAAGTGAATCAAGATTTTGATTCAGAGACTTGGACACATCACCTAAAATGATATTTCAGTGCAACAGTGATTGAGGCTTGCATTGTTAAAGGTGCTAACTTTAGATAAGGCATTGAACTGAGATCACCACCCCCATCCGCACTCTAAGGTGGATGCAAAATATCATTATGGCCTCATTCACAGAACAAGAGTATTTTCCCTGCATTCCTCAGCCAACAGCACCAAAACTAATTTCATGGTTAGTTATCTGATTGCTGTTGGTAGTCTTTCACTCTGCAAAAATATGCTCCAAAAATTACTTGCATGCATAAAGCATCTTTAATAGAGGAAAACTATATCAAAGCACTTCACGGAAGCCTAATCAGAAACAAAAACTAACACCAAGCTCAAGGGGATATTCGGAGAAGTGACTTAAAATCTTGGTCACAAGTATGGGTTTTCAGCTGCTCCTGGAAGGGGGAGAGTGAGGAGGAGAGGCAGAGTAGTTTAGGGATGAAATTCCAGAATTTAAGACTGAGATAGCTGAAGACGCATCCAACAATGGGTGGGGGGGGGGCTGAGGTGGGGGCGGGGGTGGGGGTGGGGGGGAGTTGGTGGTGGTGGTGGTGGTGGTGGCGAAGGAAATGGGATGCACAAAATACCAGAGTTGAAGGATCACAAAGATCTTTGAAGGTTATGGGGTGGGAGGAGGTTACAGAGACAGAAAGGGGTGAGGTTGTGAGGCAATTTAACACATAGTTAAGGAATTAGGAGACCAGGAATCAATGGAGCACAAAGAATTTAGAGCAGGAGGACACAGAGGTAGCAGAGCTTTAGCTCGGTAAAGGTTTATAAAGAAGATGGAAGGCTGGTCAGAGATATTGAAGGATATTAAGAATTCCTGATGCCATAAAGGTTGTTATGTAAATGCAAAACAGTTACTTTACCTAATAAAGCTGTATCTAAATTAGCAGCACATATTTAAATATGTAAAGTCTCCAGTTTAGTATAAAGTCACTTGTGGACAATGAAAATTTCTGCAGCTCCTAACTTCAGATTTTTGTGTAAATTTATGCTTTGAACTCTTAGGAAAATTTTAAAAGAACAACCCCATAAGGGAAATAGAAACGTAGAAACATAGAAACTAGAAGCAGGAGTAGACCATTCGTCCTTTCGAGCCTGCTTCATCATTCATTTTGATCATGGATGATCATCAAATTCAATATTTGATACTGCAGCCCCCCTCCCCACTATCCCTTGATCCCTTTAGCCCTAAGAGCTATACATTCACCACCCTCCGGGTGAAGAAGTTTCTCCTCAATTCAGCCCTAAAAGATTTATCCCTTGTCCTCAAACTATGGCCCCTAGTTCTGGACTCCCTCACCATCAGGAACATTGGCTGGAATTTTACTGTCCTGCCCACTACAGGAATCTGAATGGGCAAGGGACAGACAATGGAAAGGTCCGATGACCTTGGGTGGGATTTTATGGTTTCGGGACAAGTGAGGCCATAAGATTTCACCCATTCTGTCGGAATCTACCCTTTCTAATCCTGCGAGAATTTTATGAGATCACCTCTCACTCTCCTAAACTCCACTGGAGAAAATACAAACTGACTTCAGTCACTCCTGATATGACAGACCTGGCAAATGGTTTCATCGCATTGAGTTTGGACACTGCTATGGATTTGGATGTCAATATGTAGAGTATGTAGAGGGTATAGGCAAGAGCAGAGAGGTAAAATATTTATTTTCTAGCAGACATTGAAGGCATGTTTCCAAACCTTAAAGTATTATTTTTTGACACTTTAATTTAGTACATTTTTGAACATTTTAGTAATTCTGCCTTTTCAGCCAAAATAGTTGTCATGCAAGAGGTTGACTCAATGTATAAACTGCCATCCAATTTGGCAGGGTCTTGTCCCTTTTATGGTGAATTTAACTAGTTGTAAACCAAGAACTTTTTGCAACATACACCAATAATAAAACCAACTATTCCATCTATCCCTATCCTGGATCCCACTGGAGACCAAACTAAATGAAGGTGAGTATGGCGAACAGGTGGGAAGAGTACTTATTAGATTGAGGATATTCTTACTTTAACAATTTCAGATCACTATTTGTATATTTAAGTATCTTGAAGAAGTTAAAAAAGGAACTCAATGTCACCAAAACAAATGTATTCTGATGAAATGTGGCACCCAAATATTAATCTGACATTTTCCCCTTTAGATTGCTGATCAGCAGGCTGTGCATGTTAAGCACATTCCATTTTAAAACTCTTTATATCCTTAGGTTAGAAATTCAATTGCTGATGTTGATGGACGTTGGCTGATTGTAATTCTTTTCATTCTTTCATGAGATGTGGACATTGCTGGCTAAACCAGCATTTTTATAGTCCATCCTTAATTGCCATTGACATGTTGGTGGTGATTCCTCTTGTTAAGCTGCTGTAGTCCAGTTGGCCTAGGTACCCTACGCAGTCATTGTGCTATGAACACTTTGGGAGGGATTTCCCATCCTCCCCGCAGTGTGGTTTGCAGCCCACCATTGGCTGGTGGTGGAATCCTCCAGTCCCACACTGTCAGAGGATTTTCCTATTGTTTGCACCTTTGTTGCTGGGGAACCAGCAGCGGGAATGTATGTGCGGGGCATGGTCGCCGTCAGCGGGAGGATCCCACTGGCGGGGAGAGGCTGGAAAATTTTATCCATTTGTCTGCTTACATTAAAGATGTAGAAAAATTATTTTGCTTTACATTTAATTAAGATAATATGGGAAAGCATTGCATATTCGCTTGCTCTGGATGGGATACATGTGAGGACACTGAGGGGAGTAAGGGTAATTGCCACAATCACCCCCTCCTCATTACTTGCAGCAGTCGTACCAGAGGACTGGAGGATTTTAAATAGAACATAGAACATAGAACATTACAGCGCAGAACAGGCCCTTCGGCCCACGATGTTGCGCCGACCAATTAAAAAGCAATGACCCTCTAACCTAAACCAATCCCTTTCCATCCATAAACCTATCCACGGATCTCTTAAATGCCCCCAAACTAGGCTCATTTACAACTGCAGCAGGCAGGGCATTCCAATCCCTCACCACCCTCTGGGTAAAGAACCTACCTCTGACATGCGTCCTATAACTACCACCTCTTAATTTAAAGCTATGCCCCCTCGTGCTAGATTTCTCCATCCGAGGAAAAAGGCTATCACTGTCCACCCTATCTAAACCTCTGATCATCTTATATGTTTCAATAAGGTCCCCTCTTAGCCGTCTTCTTTCTAACGAAAACAAACCCAAATCCCTCAGTCTCTCCTCATAGGACCTCCCCTCCATACCAGGCAACATCCTGGTAAACCTCCTCTGCACCCTCTCCAAAGCCTCCACATCCTTCCTATAATGTGGGGACCAGAACTGCGCACAATACTCCAAGTGCGGCCGCACCAGAGTTGTGTACAGTTGCAACATGACGCTGCGGCTCCTAAATTCAATCCCCCTACCAATAAACGCCAAGACACCGTATGCCTTCCTAACAACCTTATCTACTTGATTCCTAACTTTCAGGGATCTAATGTTACACTCTACTGCAAAAACAGGAGATGTATAAACCTGGCAATTACAGATCAGTAAATTTAAGATCAAAGCTTTTAGAAATGATAATTTGGGAGAAAATTAAAATCCACATGAAAAAGAGGAGACTAATAAACAAAAGCCAATGTGTATTTGTTATGGGCAAACTGTGTTTCAATTCTAATGAAAGGTCATGGATCTGGAACATTAACTGTGTTCCCCTCTCTGCAGATGCTGCCAGACCTGCTGAATATTTCCAGCATTCTCTGTTCATATTTTGTATTTGACTAACCCGATTGAGCTTTTTCATGAGGTTGCTGAGATGGTGGATGAGGGCAATACAGTTGATGTTGTGTTTATGAGCTTTCAAGAGATGGTTGATAAAGTGCCATATTATAGGCTTGCCAGCAGAGTTGAAGCTGATGAAATAAAAGGGACAGTAGCAGCATGGATATGAAGTTGGCTGAGTGACAGGAAACATACTGGTGAATGGTTCATTTTCTGGACTGAAAGCGAGTATATAGCGGGATTCCTCAGGGGTCAGTACTGCGACCGATGCTTTTCTTGATATATATTGAGTCCCTTAATTTGGGTATACAGAGCAATGTTTGCAGATGACTCAATACTCAGAAGTATTGTGAAATGTGAGGGTGATAGTGAGAGAGCTCAACAGGAATGCCCAGACAAGTGAAGGATGAAATATAATGCAGGGAAGTGTAAAGTGATACATTTTGATAGGCAGAACCATATAAAATATCAATATAAAACAAAATACACAATTTGAATGGGGCTACAGGAAGAGAGTGACCTGAGCGTTCATGTGCACAGATCATTGAAGGCGACAGGGCTGGTTGAGGGCATGGTTAAAAAGGTAAGTGGGATCCCAGGCTTTTTAAATGGAGGTGTAGAGTTCAGATAAGGAAGTTATGGCAAACTTTTACAAAGCAATGGTTCACATTCAACTGGAGTATTGCAACCAATTCTGGGCACCACACTTTAGGAAGAATGGTAAAACATTAGAGTGGAGGTTTATGAGAATGGTTCCAGGGATGAGGCACATCAGTTACATGCACAGATTGGAGATGCTAGGGCTAGTCTCCCGAAAGAAGAAAAGATTGAGAGGAGATTGGATAGAGGTTTTAAAAATCATGAGGGATCTGGACAGAATAGGTAGGGAGAAATTGTTTCCATTGGTGGAAAGGTTGAGAGCCACAGGACATTGAAATAAGGTCAGTGACAAAAGAACATAAGTAAAGAATTTTATGTTTGATTTGATTTGATTTGATTTATTATTATCACATGTATTAACATACAGTGAAAAGTATTGTTTCTTGCACGCTATACAGACAAAGCATATCGTTCATAGAGAAGGAAACAAGAGAGTGCAGAATGTAGTGTTATAGTCATAGCTAGGATGTAGCGAAAAATCAACTTAATGCAAGATAAGTCCATTCAAAAGTCTGACAGCAGCAGGAAAGTTGTTCTTGAGTCAGTTGGTACGTGACCTCAGACTTTTCTATTTTCTATTTCTTTCGAGGGAAGAAAGTGAAAGAGAGAATGACCGGGTGTGTGGAGTCCTTAATTATGCTGGCTGCTTTCCTGAGGCACCGGGTAGTGTGGACAGAGTCAATGGATGGTAGAGTGAATGGATGTAGTGAAAGGCTTAGGATTTGGAATGCATTATCTGAAAGTACAAAGGTGGCAGAATCAATAATGGCTTCCAAAGGAAATTGGAAAGCATCTGAAGAGAAATAAAAATTGCAGGATTACAGTGAAAATGCAGAGGACCAGCTCTTTCAGACAGCCAGCTTGGACATAACAGGCCAAATGACCTCCTTCTGTGCTGTAACCTTTCTATGATTCTATGGTTCAATACCACATCAGAGAATTGTTGTGGTGCAGAAGGAGGCCATTTGGCCCATCATGTCTGCAGCGGCTCTCCAAGTAAACATAATGGCAGGATTTTCTAGCCTTGCTTGCCTTGAAACCGGAAAATCCCACTCGAGGTCAATGGACCTTTCCATGGTCCACCCCTTCCCCGCTCCGATTTCAGTGGCAGGCAAATCCGCAAAATTCCAGCTTATGACTTCCTACCATTCCCCTGCCTTTTCCCTATGCGCCATGCACATTATTTCTATTCGAGTAATTAATAAATGTTCTCTTGAATGCCTCGATTGAACCTGCCTCAACCGTACTTCCAGGCTGTGTATCCCAGACGTGACCCACTAGTGTGAAAAAGTTTCTACTCACATCACATTTGCTTCTTTTGCATAGCACCTTAAATCTGTGCCTTCTCGTTCTTGATCCTTTTTCAAATGGAAATAACTTCTTCCCATCTACTCTATCCAGCTCCTCATGACTTCGAGCATCTCTATCAAATCTCCTCTAAGCCTTCTTCTCTCCAAAGAGAACATGATCTGGAGGAGGGAACCGAGTGCAGGGTGTCGAAATTTGCTGATGACACCAAGATTGGGGGAAAGGCAAATTGTGCGGAGGGTGTGGAGAGTCTGCAGAAGGATCTAGATAGGCTGGGCGAATGGGCCAGGAAATGGCAAATGGAATTTAATGTTGGCAAGTGTGAGGTGGTCCACTTTGGTAGGAAGAATGGTAGGAAGGACTATTACTTACGTGGTGAAAAACTGCAGCAGGCGACGGTGCAGAGGGACCTCGGGGTCCTTGTGCATGAGTCGCAAAAACCCAGCTTGCAGGTGCAGCAGGTGGTCAGGAAGGCGAATGGGATGCTGGCCTTCATAGCGAGGGGGATTGAATATAAAAGTAGGGAGGTCTTGCTGCAGCTGTATAGGGCATTGGTGAGGCCGCAGCTGGAGTACTGTGTGCAGTTTTGGGCGCCGCACCTGCGCAAGGATATTTTGGCCCTGGAGGGAGTGCAGAGGAGGTTTACTAGGCTGATACCGGAGTTGAGGGGATTGAGCTATGAGGAGAGGCTGAATAAACTAGGCTTGTACTCGTTAGAGTTTAGAAGAATGAGGGGAGATCTCATTGAGACGTATAAGATGATGAATGGGATGGATAGGATAGAGGTGGAGAGACTCTTCCCGCTCAAAAAAGACAGTAGGACTAGGGGGCACAGCCTCAAGATAAAGGGGAGGCGGTTTAGAACGGAGTTGAGGAGGAACTTCTTCACTCAAAGGGTGGTGAATCTCTGGAATTCTCTGCCCGTTGAAGTGGTGGAGGCTGCCTCGCTAAATATTTTTAAGACGCGGGTTGATGGGTTTTTGATAAGAGGGGGGATTAAGGGTTATGGGGAGAGGGCGGGAAAGTGGAACTGAGCCACGACAGATCAGCCATGATCTTATTGAATGGCGGGGCAGGCTCGAAGGGCTAGATGGCCTACTCCTGCTCCTATTTCTTATGTTCTTATAGAACATAGAACATAGAACATAGAACATTACAGCGCGGAACAGGCCCTTCGGCCCACAATGTTGCGCCGACCAGTCTTATTTTTAAAAAAAAACATTGACCCACTAATCTAAACCAATCCCTTTTCGTCCATAAACCTATCCACCAATCTCTTAAACGCCCCCAAACTAGGCGCATTTACAACTGCAGCAGGCAGGGCATTCCAGTCCCTCACCACCCTCTGGGTAAAGAACCTGCCCCTGACATCCGTCCTATAACTACCCCCCCTTAATTTAAAGCCATGCCCCCTCGTGCTAGATTTCTCCATCCGAGGAAACAAGCTATCACCATCCACCCTATCTAAACCTCTAATCATCTTATATGTTTCTATAAGATCCCCTCTTAGCCGCCTTCTTTCCAGTGAAAACAACCCCAAATCCCTCAGTCTCTCCTCATAGGACCTCCCCTCCATACCAGGCAACATCCTGGTAAACCTCCTCTGCACCCTCTCCAAAGCCTCCACATCCTTCCTGTAATGTGGGGACCAGAACTGCACACAGTACTCCAAGTGCGGCCGCACCAGAGTTGTGTACAGTTGCAACATGACGCTGCGACTCCTAAATTCAATCCCCCTACCAATAAACGCCAAGACACCGTACACCTTCTTAACAACCCTATCTACTTGATTCCCAACTTTCAGGGATCTATGTACACATACACCTAGATCCCTCTGCTCCTCCACTCTATTCAAAGTCCTCCCGTTAGCCCTATACTCAACACATCTGTTATTCCTACCGAAATGGATTACCTCACACTTCTCCGCATTAAACTCCATCCGCCATCTCGCGGCCCAGCTCTGCAACCTGTCCAAGTCACCCTGCAAACTTCGACACCCTTCCTCACAATCTACCACACCTCCGACTTTGGTGTCATCAGCAAACTTACTAATCCACCCAACTATACCCTCATCCAGATCATTAATAAAGATTACAAACAGCAGTGGCCCCAAAACAGATCCCGGAGGCACACCACTCGTAACCGAACTCCATGATGAATAATTACCATCAACCACCACCCTCTGTCTCCTATCTGCTAACCAATTCCTGATTATGTTCTTATAACAGTCGCCACTTCTCCAATCTATTCTCATAATTGAAGTTTCTCATCCCTGGAACGATTAATGTAAAGCTCTTCTGCACTCTCTACAATGCATTCACATTCTTCCTGTAGTGTGGCACCCAGAACTGCACAAACAACTCCAGCTGAGGTCTAACTTGTGTCTTATATAAGTTCAGCCAAACCCCTCTGTTCTTATACTCCATTACTATACTGTATACTTCATTACTGCTCTCTCCACCTGTCCTGCCACTTTCAACAATTTATGCACATATACACCCAGGTCTTTTCGCTCCTGCACCCCTTTAAGAATTTTACCCCTTATTTTATGTTGTCTCTCCATGTTCTTCCCACCAAAATGCACACCTCACACTTTTCCTTATTGAACTTCATCTGTTACCTATCTACCCACTCCACCAACTTGCCTATGTCCTTTGGAAGTTCTACACTGTCCTCCTCACAGTTTACAATTCTTCCAAGTATTGTATCATGCATGAACTTTGAAATTGTTCTTGCACACCAAGATCTAGATCACCAGTATGTATTAGAAAAAGCAATGGTCCCAATACTAAACCCTGGGAACTCTACCGCAAACCGTCTTCCAGCCCGAACAATATCCATCAACCATTCCCCTCTGCTTCCTACTATGCAGCCAATTTTGTATCCACATTGCTACTGTCCCTTTTATTTCATGAGCTACAACTTTTCACAAAAGTGTATGATGTGGCACTGTATTGAATGCGTTCTGAAAGTCCATGTACACCGCATCAACAGCATTATTTTCATCCACCCTCTCTGTTTCCTCCTCAAAAAACTCCAGCAAGTAAGTTAAATACGATTTCCCCTTTAGAAATCCATGCTGGCTCTTCCTAATTGAGAGGAACTTGGTCAAGAGTTTCAGGTTTCTAGGTGTCCAGATCACCAACAACTTGGCCTGGGCTCTCCACATTGATGCTATAGTTAAGAAAGCCCACCAATGCCTCTACTTTCACAGAAGACTAAGGAAATTTGGCATGTCCACTACGACTTTCACCAACATTTACAGATGCACCATAGAAAGCATTCTTTCTGGTTGTATCACTGCTTGGTATGGCTCATGCTCTGCCCAAGACCTCAAAATGCTACAATCCATCACGCAAACCAGCCTCCCATCCATTGAGTCTGTCTACATTTCCTGCTACCTTGGAAAAGCAGCCAGCATAATTAAGGACCCCATGAACCCTGGACATTCTCTCTTCTACCTTCTTCCATCTGGAAAAAGATAAAAAATCTGAGGACATGTACCAACCGACTCAAGAACAGCTTCTTCCCCGCTGCCATCAGACTTTCGAATGGCTACTTATATTAAGACTACTTATATTAAGCTGATGTTCCTCCACACCCTAACTATGTCTGTAACACTACATTCTGCTCTCATTCCTTTCCTTCTCTATGAACGGTATGCTTTGTCTATATAGTGCGCAAGAAAAAATAATTTTCACTGTATGCTAATATATGTGACAATAATAAATCAAATCAAAATCCAAATCAATCCACATTTTCCATGTGACTTCCAATTCTATCCTGAATAATTGTTTCTAGGAGCTTGCCCACCACTGAAGTTAAACTGACTGCTCTGTAATTGCTGGGTTTAAACTTAGAACATTTTTTGAACATATTATGCTTTTTGGCCAAACTAAATTCATGGAATAAAAAGGGTAGAAACATTATGGATACAGTGCTGGCTAAGGAATAGAAATCAGAGAGGCAGGAATAAATTGTCCCTAAATCAGTTTCCCTCAATGAGGATGGCCATAAAACATTAGACAAGGGTCGTGGGTGGAGAGGGGGACTGGTGGTGTTGAGATGGCGGCGCGGGCTTGTTGGGCCAAAGGGCCTGTTTCCCGGGCTGTTTTTGTTCTTTGTTCAATGGTGTCCCCAAGTATCAGTAGTAAGACTACTGCTGTTTCTGGTCTGATTTCTCTTGATCCTATAAATATTTTAGCAGTATACGTCATCAAATTATACATTTTGATATACAGTATTTTCGATTTGAGGATACAGGATACCAATTTCAAAACACGCAAATGCTGTGAATCTTGGAAGTGTAGTAAACTTTGAGGAAAAATGGTACTAGTCTTCAAGGGGGTATTAGTCGGTTGTGGAATGGCCAGACACCTGAAATGCAATGCAGGAAAGTATGAGATGACTTTTTTATGTTTGAAAGCATGAAGAAAGACAAGTTAACTGGTCCAATTTTCAAGTGCTTGCAGGATGAAAGAGACTGGCATTAAATGTGTGAAAATCTTTGAAGGTAGCAGGATTTGTTAGCAAAGTTAACGCACATGGGATCCTTGGCTTTATAGATAGAGGCATGGGGAGAAATCTATTTGCATAGCACCTTTCATTCAACATCCCTTTCATTGCTAATACAAAACAGCATCTTCCTCCAGTGCCACATGCAAAAAATGATCATCCTCAAATTTAAATCCCTACCTGACCTTCTTTCTCTCTATCTCTGTAACTTCCTCCAGTTCTATAACCGGATCCTTATGATGACACCAATGTTCCTTATTGGCAAGATTCTCCATTCTTCCTACCCCGGCAGCCATCCGTCCATTTACCATTAACAATCCAGGCTGTTGAATTCTCTCCCTAAATTGTACAACTCTCCCTCTTCTTCTCCTCCCTCTAGATCTTCTTAAAACTCATCTCTTTGACCAAACTTTTCATCATCGCCCCATTAATATCTTTCTTTTTCTCGGCATCCATCATTATGATTGCATCTCTGTGAAATACCCCAGTACTCCCTTAGTTGTGCGGTATACATGCATTCTGCTGATGTAAGCATAGAATTAGGTTACACATTAGGGGGTATTGTTGCACTCAGAAATGCACTACTGCTGGTATAGATTGCTGGCATATTTTTCTTTATTCAATACCTGCGATGTGAGCATTACTGACAAGGCCAGCATTTGTTGCCCGTGTCTAATTGCCCTTGAATAGAGTGGGCTGCTCAGTCATTGCAGAGGGTAATTAATAGTCAATTACATTACCGTTGGTCTACAGTCAGGCCAGACCTGGTAAAGGTGGCAGAATTCCTTCTGTAGAATCATCGAATAGAATCAGAGAGTCTCTACAGTGCAGAAGGAGGCCATTCAGCCCATCAAGTCTGCATTGGATCTCTTACAGAGTATCTTACTCAGGGCCTCTCCCTGGCCCTATCCCTACAAACTCTCACATTCACTATGGCTAATCCATTTAACTTCATCCTGGGACACTAAAGGGCAATTTAGCATGACCAAATCTAACCTGCACATCTCTGGACTGTGGGAGGAAACTGGGGTACCCAAAGGAAACCCATGCAGTTCAGGGGAGAAGTGTGCAAACTCCACACAGACAGTCACTTGAGGCTGGAATCGAACTCTGGTCCCTGGTGTTGTGAGGCAGCAGTGCTAATCACTGTGCCACCATGCCTTCCTAAAGGGCATTAGCGAATCAAATGTTTTTTAAATGACAATTGAAGATAGCTTTAAATCATAATTACTGAGACTGGCTTTCATTTCCAGATTTAGTTATTAATTGAATTTAAATTCCACCAGCTGCCGAGGAGGGATGTGAAGCCATTGTCCTCAAGGCATTAGTCTGGTGGTACGCTGGCCCTGGGGGAATCATCAATAGATCTTCCCGTGGGCCTCAGAAAATACCAGCTTCCCTATTAGACGGGTGGAGGCTCACCCAATAGGAATGGAGCAGCAGCATGTTTAAAACCAGCTGGCTCCGCTCAGGCCAGCAGTCAAAAGACTTTGGGGCTTGACCCCCAATTTATAAAGCCCAGGATCCCATGTCCATTAACTTTGTTAACATATAGGGACAGCATGTTAGCACAGTGGTTAGTACTGCTGCCTCACAGTGCCAGAGATCCAGGTTCGATTCCGGCCTGGAGTCACTGTCTGTGTGGAGTCTGCACATTCTCCCCATATCTGCGTGGGTTTCCTCCAGGTGCTCCGGTTTCCTCTCACAGTCTGAAGATGTGAGGGTTAGGCTGAACTTGAGCTGTACTCTGCAGCAGCACTTTGAACACGTTGTTAATAAAGGGTGATGGTGACAGAAAACTGGCTTTGGTAAGATTATTACACCTTGGTCTCTGGGTTACTAATCCAGGTACATCACTGCTCCCCAATATTCCCTCATGGGAATGGGGATTTGCTGCAAGCCAAAGGAGACTTGATGAGCTCCTGAGAGTCAGCAACATTCCAGCTAATGGAAGCTGGGTGGTTAGAGCAAAATGTCTCTCTCAATTACCTGGGCATCCTAAAGCTCATTTGATCATCTTTCATGGCTGGAGAGAAATTTTCTCAGTTTATTTTCTCAAATTGATTCCCTTACTGATTAAAATCTGCTACCTCAGCCTGGAACAAACTGAATGACCCAGCCCTCTGGTTCTCTAGGGTAAAGGATTCCACAGAGAAGAAATTTCTCATCTTTGTCATAAGAGAGCAGCCCCTTACTCTGAGATTGTGTCCTCTGCTGTTAGACCAAACTGCTAATTGTTTCAGAATATTTCAAGATTTCTGTGCTGCTTTTTAATTTATTCTGGTAACCTATATTTAGGAAATAATGTCCATCCCTATTTTAATGGAGTTAATAGTCCCTCAATCACATTGCAGCAGATGGAGATCTGCAATGCATTTAACTGGCTGACTTTCCCCATTCATTAACTGTCTTTTTAATCAATGAATCAAAATGCTTTCCTCATTAATAAACTTGCTGGGTACAGTGATTAGCGGTAATGTCCCTGGGCTTGCCCAGGCTAACATGCGTTCAAATCCCACCATGGCAGTTGCTGCCTATGTCTTTCTCAATGGTGGAGGGTGTGGGTTTGGAAGCTTTGAAGTTTTTATTTATTAGCACAAGTGGACTTACATTAACACTGCAATGAAGTTGCTGTGAAAATTCCCTAGTTGCCACACTCCGACGCCTGTTCGGGTACACTGAGGGAGAATTTAGCATGGCCAATGCACCGAACCAGCATGTCTTTCAGACTGTGGGAGAAATCCCATGCAGAGACGGGGAGAATCTGTAAAGTCCACACAGTGACCCAAGCCGGGAATCAAACCTGGGTCCCTGGCACTGTAAGGCAGCAGTGCTAACCACTGTGCCACCGTGGATGGTACCCACTGCTGGCATTGTGTGTTGGAGGGATTGATAATTTAAGGTGGTGGATGGGGTGACTCCTCTTTCACAAACTTCAACTAGGCACCCGCATTGACAGGCATCCCTGTCCATGCCCAGCAAAGGAATAAAGTTTCCCTGGCAAAGTGTCCTGAGAACAGAATTCACACACACTGATTGGAAAATGCTGGAAAATCTCAGCAGGTCTGGCAGCAGCTCTAAGGAGAGAAATCATAGAACCCTACAGTGCAGAAAGAGGCCCTTTGGCCCATCGAGTCTGCACCGAACACAATCCCACCCAGGCCCTACCCCTCTATCCCCATACATTATACCCAATAATCCCTCTAACCTACACATCCCTGGATACTAAGGGGCAATTTCTTAGCATGGCCAATCAACCTAACCCGCACATGTTTGGATTGTGGGAAGAAACCAGAGTACCCAGGGGAAACCCACGCAGACACGAGGAGAATGTGCAAACTCCACACAGACAGTGACCCGAGCCGGGAATCGAACCCAAGTCCCTGGAGGTGTGAAGCAGCAGTGTTAACCACTGTGCTACTGTGCCGCCTGTCAGAAAAGAGCTGACGTTTCAAGTCCAGATGACCCTTTGTCAAAGCTGGACTTGAAAAGTCAGTTCTTTTCTCTCCTTACAGATGCTGCCAGACCTGCTGAGATTCTCCAGCTTTTTCTCTTTTAGTTTCAGATTCCAACATCCGCAGTAATTTGCTTTTATCACAGAAACTGTTGGTGAATTAGCTCCCATATTCTTGGATTTTTTTTCAATCATCCAGGACATTGACAATTAATTGATCACCTTTTGTCATTTTCAAACCTTACCTCTATAAAACTAAACAGAACCATTTTGGAGATTTTATTTTACTTCCAGGAGCTCATTTACTTTAATGGAGCATCTGGAAAGCATTTTGCTTTTATGTTTGCTTGACCTTTATGTGATACTGTAGCTACACGCTGTAAATGTCCCGTGTCACATTTCTTTTGCTACACATGGGCCTTGAAAACGATACGCTATAGTGTAGGGCAGTGCTGTATAATGTTTCACACATCTACAAAATGGACTGAGAACACTGCCACTTTGTGCTCTCCACCACACAAAGCCTGGCCAATCAAACATTACGACCAAACGTTCTGTCAATATATCACTCGCATCTATACCTTTGGGAGATATTTTAACATTGAAGTCAAAAAATTTAATTCATGGCAGAGGCCATGTCACTGCACAGCCACCAGAACACTTTTCAATAGAAATGAGAGCAGTCAGCACTATCTTCCATGGTCCTCTGGGCTATTAATGCAACCATCTCCCCGTATATGTGGCTCAGTTCCATATAGGTAGTTGGGTTTACTGGGGTGGCTACCAGGGTATTCTTTTGCAATTTAAAAAAAATTAATAACAATCAAATTGCTCCAAACAACTTACACTTCTACAGCGATCATTATAGACAAAGAGAGGTCAGACACAGAAGGACGTGTTTCTACAGATATAGCTCTTGGAGTGGCTGATGGGATCAAGGGATACGGGAGGGAGAGGGGATCAGGATATTGAATTCGATAATCAGCCATGAACAAGATGAATAGCGGAGCAGGCCTAAAGGGCTGGATGGCCAATCCTGCTTCTAATTTTTATGTTTCTATGACACAGAAAATGGGGTGGTGTGGGAGAGGGTCGGGGCAGAGGGGTATGTGGAGATAGTTAAACACAAGAACATAAGAACTAGGAGCAGAAGTAGGCCATCTGGCTGATCTCTTCGTGGAATCAGCTCCTCTCACCTGTCTGCTCACCATAACCCTTGATTCCTTTACTATTCAAAAATTTATCTATCCTCGCCTTAAAAACATTCAATGAGGTAACCTCAACTGCTTCACTGGGCAGGGAATTCCATTTGCCTTCTTAATTACCTGCTGCACCTGCAAACTAACCTCTTGTGATTCTTGCACAAGGACACCCAGGTCCCTCTGCACAGCACAGTGTTGCAATTTTTTACCATTTAAATAACAATCCATTTTGCTATTATTCCCACTAAAATGGATGACCTCATATTTACCAACATTGTACTCCATCTGCCAGACCTTCGCCCACTCACTTAGACTATCTATATCCCTTTGCAGACTTTCAGCGTCCTCTGCACACTTTGCTCTGCCACCCATCTTAGGGTCATCTGCGAATTTTGACACACTACATTTGGTCCGCAACTCTAAATCATCTATGTAAATTGTAAACAATTGTGATTCCGACACTGATCCCTGAGGCACACCACTAGTACCGATCGCCAACCAGAAAAACAGCCATTAACCCCCACTCTTTGCTTTTTGCTAGTTAACCAATCCTCTATCCATGCTAATAAATTACTCATAACACCATGTACCTTTATCTTATTCAGCAGTCTCAGTGCAGCACTTTGTCAAATTCCTTCTGAAAATCCAGATACACTACATCCATAGGTTCCCCATTGTCCACTGCGCATGTAATGTTCTAAAGAATACCACCCAATTCATGGCACCACAGTGGTTAGCACTGTTGCTTCACAGCTCCAGGGACCTGGGTTTGATTCCCAGATTGGGTCACTGTCTGTGTGGAGTTTGCATGTTCTCCTTGTGTTTGTGTGGGTTTCCTCCGGGTGCTCTGGTCTCCTCCCACAGTCCAAAGATGTGCAGATTAGATTGATTGGCCATGCTAAAAATTGCCCTTAGTGTCCTGAGATGCATAGGTTAGAGGGATTAGTGGGTAAAATATGTAAGGTTATGGGGGTAGGGCCTGGGTGGGATTGTGATCAGTGGAGACTCAATGGGCCGAATGGCCTCTTTCTTTACTGTAGGATTTCTATGATTTCTATGATGAAATTAGTCAAGCATGACCTGCCCTTCATGAACCCATGCTGCGTCTTCCCAATGGGACAATTTGTATCCAGATGTCTCACTACTCCTTCCTCGGTGATAGATTCAAGCTTTTTTCCTACTACAGAAGTCAAGCTAACCGGCCTATAATTACCCATCTTTTGTCTATCTCCTTTTTTAAATAGTGGCGTCACATTTGCTGTTTTCCAATCTGTGCGAACCACTCCAGAAAGTCCAGCGAATTTTGGTAAATTGCCACTAGTGCATTTGCTATTTTCCCCGCCATCTCTTTTTTTACCCTGGGATTCATTCCATCAGGGCCAGGAGACTTGTCTATCTTTAGCCCCCCCCCCTTAGCTTGCCCAACACTACCTCTTTCGTGATAATAATAGTTTTTCGGTCCTCACCTGCCATAGCCTTCCTGTCATCAATTTTTGGCATGTTATTTGTCTTCCACACAAAATACCTGTTCAATGCCTTAGCCATTTTCTCATTTCTAGTTATTACATCCCCTTTTCATCTTCTAAAGAACCAATGTTTACTTTAGCCACTCTTTTTCGTTTTATATATTTGTAAAAACTTTTGCTATCTCTTTTTATATTCTGAGCTAGTTTACTCTCATAATCTATTACTTTCAAATCACTTTTCTTTATAGCTTTCTTTGTGGCTTTCTGTTGACCTTTAAAGATTTCCCACTCCTCTAGTTTCCCACTGATCTTTGCCACTTTATTTGCCTTTTTCAATTTGATACCCTCCTTTATTTCCTTACATATTCATGGCTGATTATCTCTTTTTCTACAGTCCTTCCTTATCACTGGTTTATACTTTTGCTGAGCACTGTGAAAAATCGCTTTCAAAGTCTTCCGCTCTCCCACCATAAAGTTTTTGCTCCCAGTCTACCTTAGCCAATGCCTTCCTCATCCCTTTGTAGTCTCCTTTGTTTAAGCACAAGACATTGGTATTGGATTTTACTTCTCATGCTCCCTCTGTCTTTTAAAAATCAAGAAAGGGGAAAAAGAAAGATTGCACTGGAAAGTGTGGGAGGCTCTTTAAGGCAGGAGGGGACTTTCTGAGAAAGGGTGTTGGAAGACTTGAGGATGCTTGTTAGAACATACAGTTGGAAGGAATCATGGTGGTAGGAAACAGAAAAACAATTCTTTTTTAGTTTATTCTTTCATGTGTTGAAGATGTCACTGGTTAGGCCAATATTTGTTGCCCATTCCTAACTGCCTTTGAAGTAGTGGCTTGCCAAGTCATTGCAGAGAGCAGTTAAGTGTCAACTGCATTGCTATGTGGGCTGGACCACCTGTAGTCTAGACCAGATAAGGAAAACAGATTTCCTTCCCTAAGGGGCGTTGGTGAATCAGATGGATTTTTATAGCAATTCATAATAGTTGTCATGGTCACCATTCCTGAGACTATTTTAAAAATTGAATTTCAGTTCCATCAGGTGCTGTGTCCCCAGAGCATTAATCTGGGCTTCTACATGACTAGTCCAATGATGTTACCACAATGTCACTGTCCCCCTGCTATACAGCACTGAAGAACATTTGACACAGCTCTGGACAAAGTAGTCTGCTCAATTGGTTCCTCTGGGCTGAATGTCCAATCCCTCTACCACTGGTGCAGTATGTGCTATCTGTAGGAATCACTGCAGAAACCTCCCAAGCTATAGCGAGGGGGATTGAATATAAAAGTAGGGAGGTCTTGCTGCAGCTGTATAGGGCATTGGTGAGGCCGCAGCTGGAGTACTGTGTGCAGTTTTGGGCGCCGCACCTGCGCAAGGATATTTTGGCCCTGGAGGGAGTGCAGAGGAGGTTTATTAGGCTGATACCGGAGTTGAGGGGATTGAGCTATGAGGAGAGGCTGAATAGACTGGGCTTGTACTTGCTGGAGTTTGGAAGAATGAGGGGAGATCTCGTTGAGACGTATGGGATGATGAATGGGATGGATGGGATAGAGGTGGAGAGACTCTTCCCGCTCAGAAAAGACAGTGGGACTGGGAGGCACAGCCTCGGGATGAAGGGGAGGCGGTTTGGAGCGGAGTTGAGGAGGAACTTCTTCACTCAAGGAGTGGTGAATCTCTGGAATTCTCTGCCCGTTGAAGTGGTGGAGGCTGCCTCGCTAAACATTTTTAAGAAGCGGGTTGATGGGTTTTTGATAAGAGAGGGGATTAAGGGTTATGGGGAGAGGGCGGGAAAGTGGAACTGAGCCACAACAGATCAGCCATGATCTTATTGAATGGCGGGGCAGGCTTGAAGGGCTAGATGGCCTACTCCTGCTCCTATTTCTTATGTTCTTATGTTTTTATGTAGAACCATCACTTGCAAATTCTGCTCTAAATTCCACAACAACCAGACTTGTACATAATTCACTATTCCTTCTGCATTACTGGTCAAAATCCTGGAACACTGTGGTGGAGATACCATCCCCACAATGACTGCCATCGCAGGGCAATCAGTGACGGGCACCAAATGCCGCATTTCTCACCGTCACCCACATCCTGAGAACAAATATAAAATAATGTTCCACTAACGTTGAAAACAGTAGGACAGAAGTTAAAATCTTCAAGAATTTAAGGATGATTATGACAAGGATATGTTCCTCTTAAACAACCCTGAGATCAGCTTCCTCATTAGGTCTGACCTGTTACCAAGACCTTTTTGTTCCTTAGTCCTTTTGCTGGGTTATGTGTAAACTCAAGTGCTGAGTAGATTAGAAAACCAACAAGGCAAACTGAGTGCTGAACTCTCTTTGATAATGAGTTGAGTTTAAATCAGCAGATTGTGGCAAAACTCAACAATGTTCTGGTCAGATTGGAGGTGGAGAATTGTTTTTAATGTTGAAATAGCTTCATAGAGGCTGGTGTCTCTTCACTAAAACTGATTCATTTACAGTGGGTCTGCAATACTCAGGCAGGTAATTCCCCATACAGAATATTCACCCCGAGTGCCAGTGACCTGGACACTATACACTATATGTCTCTGTAGAGCTCCCTGTGAGCCTTAACAGTCCTCACTTAGGGAGCTCATGTTCCAGCAGGTCCAACTCATGAACCTTGTTGAAGTAATTACAAATATTAGCCATTATGAAGCCAATACAATATTCTATATGGAGCTGATGCAGCAAGAGTTGATCCTGTCTGTTAGAGGTTAAAGATATGAGAAAAGACTGGATAATTTTGATTGCCACAGCTTTGAAAAGGAGTGATTGAGAATTGACAAACCCTTTGTGTTCCTAAACATGACAAAATAGTCCTCTAAAAATCGCAAGCGTATATTGTTCCAGCGATTAGCTTGTATTGTATTGCTGAAGTTTCCCCTAATTAGAGCGGTATCATAAATAGATAGACAAAGATTTCAGTTGTTCACATGGAAATTGTAGGTACATCTAAAAGAATGGCCTTATTGGGAAGCTGAAGTTTCTTGTAATTTTTGTGGAGGTCAATTGGCTGAGGATGGCCTTGCCAACTGGAAATGGAGGGGGGTCAGTTGAAAAATGAGTCACGTTGTGACGCGTTTTGGCAGTCATTGCTGTTGTTGCTGCTTGCATATTAACGTTTTAGGACAGAAGTTGGAAAGTTAACATTTTGGCGGACAGTGAACCTGAGACAGGCAAGGCTGCGAGCGTGTCCTTTTGAATTAGTGAATTTTTATGTGATGGGATAGTCCCTTTTGCCATGCTCAGCCTCTCCAGCGGACTCCCAAGCCCTGCTCAGCCTCTCCAGCGCCGTTTTGAGCTGCATCTTCTCTCAGTAGCTAATAGATGACCTAGTCCTCCCCTCCGTTAAACTGGTCTGCAGCAGGCAGCTGCTCGTGGCCACCCATCTCTATGAGAAATTCCAACAGTGTCAAAACAGTGTCAAATGAACTCTTTAAATACTTAGTCTCTTTGTGGAAATGGGAAAGTTCGCTGGCCCATATTCACTCCGCCCTCCCCTTGCCCTCATATCATTGGGAATGGAGGTAGCAGCCTAGTATAGAGGTCATTGGAGTAATTTCTTTCAACTGTTCACCTCTGGTTTACTTTGGGGCACGAAGATCCAGCCCCTGATGTTTGTACATACACATTTAAATACAGAAATCCAGATGTTGCTGTTAGACATGCCCTGATAGTCCACAGGTTGTGCTATAAACAGCCCTTGCCAAGACATTCACTGTTGAAGGACTTGCAATAGCATTCAAAAAGGTGGCTTTTCAGGGGTGATTAGGGATGGGCGTGAAGTTGTGATACTTGCTTAGTTGTTCCCCTGTAAAGATGCCTGAAAAATGAGGGCTGCTCACTTCAGCGTTAAGAGAATTTTTATTGATGGGACAAGTGATAATTACTGGTGAACAACCTGACCATGAAGATTAAATTTTATAAGTGTGGAGACTCATTCCTTCTGAAGTTAATTAATGTGGAGGTTTTACTTAATTTCTTTTTTACGTTTTGTTCTGACAGTTTTATCTCCCTCTCTTATTCCAATGCCTTTCACAATTTTTTAAAATTTTGCTTTGATTTAAATAAAAAATACTTCCTGCTTTGGACTTATTTTTATTCATTTACAGAATGTGGACATCATTGGCGTGACCCTCATTTATTGTCCATCCCTATTTGTGCTTAACTGGCTTTCTTACTGTGTCATGTTCAGGGAACAGTGAAGAGTCACTACGGGACAACATTCAGTCTCAGGCTGATAAGTAGGATTTGCATCACACAAGTGCCCGGCAACAAGAGAGAATCTAACTATCTTCTCTTGACATTCAATGCCATTACCATTGCTGATTTCACCCCATTAACATCCTGGGGTTTACCATTGACCAGAAACTGAACTGGATCTCCCTATTAATATTGTAGCTACAAGAGCATGTCAGAGGTTGGGAATTCTGCAGTTAAATAAGTCACTTCCTGACTCCCCAGTGCTTGTCTACCATCTACATGGCACATGTCAGGGGTGTGACAGAATACTCTCCACTTGTTTGGATGAATGCAGCTCCAACAACTCAAGATACTTGACACCATCCAGGACAAAGTAGCCCACTTGATCGATACCATGTCCAACAACTCGAACATTCACTCCCTTGGCCACTGACTAACAATCAGCAATACCATCTGCAAGATGTTCTGCAGCAACTGACCAAAGCTCCTTTGACAGCACCTTCCAGACTTGCAACTTTTACCACCTAGAAATAAAATGGCAACAGATGCATCAACTGCAAGTTCTCTTCCAAGTCATTCACCATCCTGACTTTGAATTACATCACCATTCCTTCACTGTGATTGGGTCAAAATCCTGGAGCTTCCTCCCAAACAGCGCTGTGGCGTACCTACACCACATAGATTGCAACGGTTCAAAAGGGTGACTTTTCAAGGGCAAATAGGGATGGGCAAGAAATGTTGGTATTGCCAGTGACACCCACATCTCCAGACGGAATATATCTTATAAAATATTTTGGCATTACATGTAGGCCAGAAAAGTATGACAGATTTCCTTCTCCAACAGACACGAATGAATAGGTTTTTAAAACAATCTATCAATTACATAGTCACCACCGTTATAACAGCTTTTCACTTCAGCCTTATTTATTGACTAAATTTAAATTCCTTGTTGCTGTGGTGGGATTTGAACTCACGCCACCAGATTTCTGGTTCATTAGTCCAGTAATTTAATCACTGTGCGGCTGCACCCTCTATACATGTCTCAATGAAGATTCTTCAACCCGTTGAGTTAAAAAGCCTCATTGTTTCTTCCTCTGCTTACAGATGCCACAGATGTATAGGTGGTTCCACCTGGATCAGACATCAGATTTAAGAACGTCTGTGCTGTAAAGTCTGCAAAGCTGGGGAGGCGGTGGCCTAGTGGTGTTAGCACTGGATTACTAATCTAGAGATCCACGGTAATGCTCTGGGGACCCAGGTTTGAATCCCACCACGGCAGATTTGAATTTAATATAAAAAAAAGGAGTTAAAAATCTAATGATGACCATGAAACTGTTGTCAACTATTGCAATAAACCATCTCGTTCACAATTGTCCTTTAGGGAAGATAATCTGCTGTCCTTACTCAGTCTGGCCTTCATGCGATTCCAGGACCACATCAATGCGGTTGGATTTTCAAATGTCGTCTGTAATGGTGGGCAGTTAGGTAGGGGCAATAAATACTGGGCCCAGCCAGTGACACCCACATCCCATAAAACAAATGAATTAACTCTGTGTAATTAAGTGAATTAATTAAGTGAATGCTGACTGCCATCCCTTCACTTGCCTCTGCAAAAATCACACTACGAAGCTCTTGGTAAGATGTTACAATATCCACAATCTCTGATAGAGAGTTGAATAATTGTTTATCTCACTACAATAGGAATGACATTATGGTCAGACAAAACCCATTGGTTAAATTCACCTGTTAAATGGAGGTCTTAAAATCCTGGGAGTCTAAGAAGAGATTTATTGGCGAATTTTAAATGATAAAGGGGTTTTGATTGAGTGAATGGGGAAAGATTGTCTCCTCTGGTCTGGAGAGACTTTGCAGTGTTGGGGTGTTGGCTCAGAGGTCGGAGGAGCTGGCAGGTAGGGAGTTGGAGGGAAGGGTCTGCAGCGGGAGCTCAATGGTTGGTGACAGAGAGGAGGGGTTGCCAGTCGAGAGTCAGATGGCTTCTGAGCCCATTGTGAGGGTTCAAGAATCGCCTGCCTGAGGGGTGAGAGGTTCTGAGCGCTGTGAGGGGCAAGAATGACTTGCTCACTTCAATATTTGTATCAGCTTCAGTGACTCCATTTATTAAGGAATGTTCTGGTAATCTAGTGTTATAAGCAATTATTTTTATTGGCAAGGTCTCCAGACCACAAGTGCCTAGAGCTGTGAATGAAGCACCGTCTATTCTAAACGGATAGACTCACAGTTCAGCAGCGAGATCAAACTTCATAATCTTTGTGGTCACATTCAGGCCTGGCTGGTAACTTTACACAATAGATTTGTTGTGTAACTCAGGAAGACTGGAACCAAACTGAAAACCACAAAACCTCAAACTGGCCTCCTTCAGATTTGTTTATAAATATCTCGATTGTTATGCCAAATGCAAAGCACTTAAGTTATGTCCTTTTCAAAGAATCTTACAGCGCTGAAGGAGGCCTTTTGGTCCATCCTGACTGTGCCAGCTCTCTGAAGAAATGATCCAATTAGTCCCACTCCCTGTCCCGATCCTGCAATCGTTTCTTTTTCAGGAATATTCATTTGCATTTTGAAAGCTGCGACTGAATCTGCTTTCACCAGCCTTCATGCAGTCTGGTTCAGATCAGACCAACTTGCAGCCCATTTGCCACAGAAGGGCTGGAAATGAGAGATCAATTGTCGCCAGTGAGGAACTAATGCTGAATTTAAGTGGCTTGGCTTCACACCTAGGCCAAAGAAAACCTGTACAGAGGGACAGTGGAAAGCTCCAAAATCTGCTGCCCTCACAGCGGTAAGTGGGGAGGCAATACCTAGTGGTCTTATCATTTGACTATTAATCCAGAAACTCAGCTAATGTTCTGGGGACATCGTAAGAACATGTTCTTATGTTCTTATTATGGGACCTGGGTTCAAATCCCACCACAGCGGATGGTGGAATTTGAATTCAGTAAAAATACCTGGAATTAAGAATCTACTGATGACCATGAAACCATTGACAATTGTCAGAAAAACTCATCTGGTTCACTAATGGCCTTTAGGGAAGGAAATCTGCCATCCTTACCCAATCTGGCCTACATGTGCCATGGCTCTGGAATCACATATAGTCTGAAATGGGCAATTAGGGATGGACAATAAATACTGGCCAGCCAGCAATGTTCACGTCCCAGGAATGAGTAGAAGAAAAGCCCTGGGACAAAAACTGAAAATGCTGGAAAATCTCAGCAGGTCTGACAGCATCTGTGGAGAGAGAATAGAGCCAACGTTTTGAGCCTGGATGACGAAGCTCCAAAGAACGATTATCCATACTCGAAACTTTAGACTTTTTCCCTCTCCACAGATGCTGTCTGGCCTACTGAGATTTTCTAACATTTTCAGTTTTTCCATCATCCGCAGTAATTTGCCCCCCTTTGGAGAGGGTCACAGTACAGTACAGTACATACAAACATAGGAATTAGGAGCACAGGTAGGCCACTCGGTCCCTCGAGCCTGCTCCGCCATTATGACTATGGCTGATTTGTTGTAACCTCAACCCCACATTCCTGGGTAATTGGGAAGGGAAACAGAAACGTCACTCTGATCCACAATCCCTCATCCATAGAATATGATTTTACTTGTAAGTGTTGTCCTGAAGTATCATAGATAGCTTCATATATACTGATCGTTATTAGCAGCCTTTCCTGCACATTTGTGAAGTAATTATATTAATTATTTTGCTTGAATTACGAGGCAAAGGCCTTTACAATGTTGTTACATACTGACTTGAGGCATTATCGAGGTGGAGTAACATTTATTTTGCATCTTATTGCGTTGCACCTGATTTTGGAGTATTCGATGTTAGCTCTGAGTACAAAGATGGTTGTATTATTATCATGACTGGCCTCAGGATGTCTTTGATAGAGAGAGTTGGAAACCACACTGTTGCAAATTAGTGGACGTTTATTGATTATTTACAATATTTGCTGAGATGGACTTTAGCAAGAGTCCATTAGAACCTTCTTCTCTCAGTGTTCCAGTTACATCTGTTCTGACATCACTCAGGATGCACTGTAGGCAGTAGCATAATAGCTATTAACCCTTTCTACTACACCTCCCTCCCCAAATCGTTTGTTCTACTCATAAACTACTTACATCTTCATCCTCTGCCGCATACCCCGCCTGCCAAGATTCAGACCCTAGTCAGTGGGAAAGATGCTGCAGTAGTTTATCTAATCTGTCTGACCGCATCCTCTTTTCTTTTGAAGGAGGGGTAGGAACAAAGGCATTCTGTGAAGGACAATGTGAACACTCCACTGAGGCATTGGGGAATCTTCCCTTTTGTTTGGCCAGTCAATCCAAGCCTGCAAAGTCTGCTTGCTGGAAGGCACCAATGTTGATTTGTTGCATAGGTCATGGTTAGTGTTGGCTAACATGGTTAGTGTTGACTAACATGGTTAGTGTTGACTAACATGGTTAGTGTTGACTAACATGCTTAGTGTTGGTGAACCAAGCGACTCAAAACCCGGCCAGGTCAATTCTTGTCCCCGGTCCAGATAGACTCCTCAAGATGTATTACTAGCCGTCCCTGAACTCATTGCGATGGTCAGCACCTTCTAAGAAACCTGTCATGTTGAGTTAGAAGCTTCCAAACAGAAGGCGATTAAAACAATATCTTGATTTGATTTGATTTGATTTATTATTGTCACATGTATTAACAAACTGTGAAAAGTATTGCTTCTTGCATGCTATACAGGCAAAGCATACCGTTCATAGAGAAGGAAATAAGAGAGTGCAGAATGTAGTGTTACAGTCATAGCTAGGGTGTAGAGAAAGATCAACTTAATGCAAGGTAAGTCCATTCAAAAGTCTGACAGCAACAGGGAAGAAACTGTTCTTGAGTCGGTTGGTACGTGACCTCAGACTTTCATATCTTTTTCCTGAAGCAAGAAGGTGGAAGAGAGAATGTCCGGAGTGTGTGGGATCCTTAATTATGCTGGCTGTTTTGCTGAGGCAGCGGGAAGTGTAGACAGAGTCAATGGATGGGAGGCTGGTTTGCGCGATGGATTGGGCTACGTGCATGACTTTTTGTAGTTTCTTGCGGTCCTGCTCATCTTCCAAAGGGAGCGATAAACATAGTTAAGAGTTTGGACTCTTTGTCCAGTGGAGGCTCCCAAAGCTGTTGATGGCGTCTAATTTTGTGAAGATGGAGTTCCCCACAAACTTTCCTCAATGGATAGCTTGGAATGAATTTCTCTTTTGCAATGGTAATGAAGAAAACAACCCAAATTACTGACGGACATTTCAGGCTTTTAAATGTGTTTTAAAAAATAGACATACAAATCAAAGGTGGCTGAGGATGTAAATTCAGTCACTATGTGAATTGCTCTGGTGTGGATTATACTAAGGGAGAGACATTGGAATATCACACTGTTTCAAGACAGGGAAATGTCAAAGGCACGAAAGCCATATAGAAATGAACTGCCACATCCTGTGGAGATAATGGAAACTGATTATCATCTCGTAATAAGCTGTGGATAACGAAGGAGGTGAAGGAAAGTGTTAAATTAAAAGCGGAGGAATTTAGAGTAGCTAAGAGCAGTGGGCGAGAAGAGGATTGGGAAAGGTTTAAATGTCAACAAAGATTGACAAAGAAGTTGATAAAGGAGGGTAGGAGAAGCTATGAGGCTGGGCTAGCACTTAATATAAAAAAGGATAGCAAGAGTTTTTATAAATATATAAAAAGGAAGAGGCTGGCTAGGGTGAACGTTGGTCCTTTAGAGGATGAGAAAGGGGAGCTAGTGGTAGGGGATGGGGATATGGCTAAGGTCTTGAATAACTTTTTTGTTTCTGTCTTCACGGAGGAGGACGTGAATAATTTGCCGGGTGTTAGCAATGGAAAGGTGGTAGGAATGGAGGGTCTTAATGACATTACTGTTACTAGAGAGGTGGTGCTCGACAGACTGGAGGGGCTGATTGTGGACAAGTCCCCAGGACCGGATGGAATGCATCCGAGGGTTCTGAAAGAAATGGCGGAGGTGATAGTGGATGCCTTGGTGGTTATTTTCCAGACGTCGCTGGATTCCGGGGAAGTGCCGGAAGATTGGAAAACGGCTAATGTTACGCCGTTGTTTAAGAAGGGTGCCAGGCAAAAGGCGGGGAATTATAGGCCGGTTAGTTTAACGTCTGTGGTAGGTAAAATGTTAGAATCCGTCATTAAGGAGGAAATTGCGAGGCATCTTGAAGGGAATTGCTTGATAGGGCGGACGCAACACGGTTTCATTAAAGGGAAGTCGTGTCTGACAAATTTACTGGAGTTCTATGAGGATGTGTCTAGGGCAGTGGATAGAGGAGAGCCGGTGGATGTGGTCTTTCTGGATTTTCAGAAGGCGTTTGACAAGGTACCTCACAAGAGGTTATTGCAGAAGGTCAGGGGACATGGAGTTGGGGGTAGGGTGTTAGCGTGGATAGAGGATTGGTTGTCAAATAGGAGGCAGAGAGTGGGGGTCAATGGGTGCTATTCGGATTGGCGGTTGGTGACTAGTGGGGTGCCCCAGGGGTCGGTGCTGGGGCCTCAGCTATTTACCATTTATATAGATGATCTGGAGGAGGGAACCGAGTGCAGGGTGTCGAAATTTGCTGATGACACCAAGATTGGGGGAAAGGCAAATTGTGCGGAGGGTGTGGAGAGTCTGCAGAAGGATCTAGATAGGCTGGGCGAATGGGCCAGGAAATGGCAAATGGAATTTAATGTTGGCAAGTGTGAGGTGGTCCACTTTGGTAGGAAGAATGGTAGGAAGGACTATTACTTACGTGGCGAAAAACTGCAGCAGGCGACGGTGCAGAGGGACCTCGGGGTCCTTGTGCATGAGTCGCAAAAACCCAGCTTGCAGGTGCAGCAGGTGGTCAGGAAGGCGAATGGGATGCTGGCCTTCATAGCGAGGGGGATTGAATATAAAAGTAGGGAGGTCTTGCTGCAGCTGTATAGGGCATTGGTGAGGCCGCAGCTGGAGTACTGTGTGCAGTTTTGGGCGCCGCACCTGTGCAAGGATATTTTGGCCCTGGAGGGAGTGCAGAGGAGGTTTACTAGGCTGATACCGGAGTTGAGGGGATTGAGCTATGAGGAGAGGCTGAATAAACTAGGCTTGTACTCGTTAGAGTTTAGAAGAATGAGGGGAGATCTCATTGAGACGTATAAGATGATGAATGGGATGGATAGGATAGAGGTGGAGAGACTCTTCCCACTCAAAAAAGACAGTAGGACTAGGGGGCACAGCCTCAAGATAAAGGGGAGGCGGTTTAGAACGGAGTTGAGGAGGAACTTCTTCACTCAAAGGGTGGTGAATCTCTGGAATTCTCTGCCCGTTGAAGTGGTGGAGGCTGCCTCGCTAAATATTTTTAAGAAGCGGGTTGATGGGTTCTTGATAAGAGAGGGGATTAAGGGTTATGGGGAGAGGGCGGGAAAGTGGAACTGAGCCACAACAGATCAGCCATGATTTTATTGAATGGCGGGGCAGGCTCGAAGGGCTAGATGGCCTACTCCTGCTCCTATTTCTTATGTTCTTATGTTCTTATATCCGATAATTTATGTCTTAGACCAGTTTGTGAATTTTCACCTTCCAGGAATATACAACAGACTGGGATAAAAGCCAACTGCAAAACTTGTTCAGAGTGGACTAGTGTTAATGTGACACAGAAACAGAAACAGCAGAATCCCCCCTCGTGCTCTGGCAGATAAAAAAATCAAGTTTTGCTCTCTCTCCAATTGCCAAGTCAGCAAAGCCACAGCTGAAAAGGATGCAGAGCAACTTCTGAGCTAAACTGCCAGATTCTGGAATCTCAAAACCAATGACTCAATTGCCGAAATCAGCACAACTGGAATCGCGAGTCCTAATGGTCTCAACGTTTCACCATCTATTCCTGACGGACAAATCAAAGACTGATTCATATATCTTTTTAAAATTTCAGTTTTGAACTCAACTCTTACTTCTAATCCGTGTGAATGTATCTGCATGTAATTTATTACTTTTCTTGCACTAGTAGTAAATAAGGTCAATCATTCTTTAACTCAAGAAAGCCTGGTGAAATTGGCTTCTTTTGAAACGTAAGACCATAGACCATAAGACAGAGGAGCAGAATTAGGGCACTTGGCCCATCGAGTCTGCTTCACCATTCAATCTTGGCTGATAGTTTTCAAACATAAATATATTGGGATTGGGATGAGTATCTACAAGGGAAAGGATCCTTTTGAAATAATCTTGTTGTGGCCAACCAAGGAGATTGAATAAAGAAAGGGAGCCAGTTCATCTGTCCTCACCTGGTGGGGGTCATGGCGGGAGGGGGCAGGGAGGTCATAGCAATTTGGGGGTATTCCATTCAACAAATTGGGGAGTCTCTTCTGGGATAACAAATCTGGAGGACGCCTGGGGTCATAATACTTCATTCAATTGTGGAAGGTCGATGCAAACACACAAAGAGTGTTAGGTTTAGATATGAAAGAAACTACTTCTCCCAAAGGGTTGTGAATCTGTGGAATTCCATATCTCAAAGTTTGGTGGATGCTGTGACAGTGAGTAAATTTAAGGAAGGGTTAGACAGATATTTAATTGTTAATGTGTTGAAGGGTTATGAGGAGAAGGCAGGAAAATTGGAATGAGGAGCATATTAGCCATGATTGCATGGCGGAGTGGACTCGATGGGCCGAATGGCCTAATTCTGCTCCTCTATTTTATGAACTTATATGGGCAGCATGTTAGAGTACCAAGATGTGGGGTGGATGACAGGTGGTGTCATCGCTGGTATAGAATGACATCTATCCTCATCCTGATGTTTTGTAAGAGAGGATACAGAACTTACCACAGGATAAATAAGCACACTAACTTAGCAGTTAGTTTCATAATGATGTAGTATGTTATGTGTAGCTTCTCCACTCCAGTGAACAATTTAGGGAATACTCTCTTGAACCTGTCATGTCTTGATTGACCAGCTCATCTATCTTCCAAATGTGGCACAAGTCAGTGTATACTCCATGGCTCAGAAGGGATTGTGGATGCCATAAAGGACAGCAGTAATTTTTCTTCTTTTATAATGAATGGTGGTGGTCATCTGGCCTTGGCCCTTTAGTGGAGTGCCCCCTGCTAAGTTAAAGTTTATTTATTAATGTCACAAGTAGGCTTACATTAACACTGCAATGAAGTTACTGTAAAATTCCCCTAGTCGCCACACTCCGGCACCCGTTTAGTTACACTGAGGGAGAATTGAGCATGGTCAATGCACCTAACCAGCATGACTTTCAGACTTTGGGAGGAAACTGGAGCACCCGGAGGAAACCCACGCAGACATGAGGAGAAGGTGCAGACTCTGCGCAGACAGTGACCCAAGCCGGGAATCCAACCTGGTTCCCTGGCATTGTGCAGCAGCAGTGCTACCCACTGTGTCACTGTGCCACCCCTGGGCCATGGAGTCGAATGGCGGATGGCTGGAGAAACCCAGGTTTCAGCCAGGTTGTGTTATCAGAGAAAATGGACATTTCCAGTCCTGCATCCATTTTAAAATAATCATTTTCCAATCCTCAGTGGATACAGGAGAGGTGCCGGCAGATTGGAGATCTAATAGCATTGTATCTTTGTTTTAAAAGGGAGGATGGACCAAATCATTGCAGACCAGTCAGTCTGATCTCAGCAGTGGGAGAATTATTGGAATCAATTCTGAGAGACAGGATAAACTTTTGCTTAGAAAGGCATGGATTAATCAAGCATGGATTTGTTAAGGGAAAGTTGTCTCTGGCTAATTTGATTTGAATTTCTTTGAGGAAGTCACAAGGAGGATTGAAGTGGGTAAACATGGATTTTAGCAAGGCTTTTGACAATGTCCCACTTGGCAGTTTGGGATCGAGGAGAGTGTAGCAAGCTGGATACAAAATTGGCTCAGTGACTGGGAACAAAGAGCCATTGTTGAGGGTTTTTTTTTGCGACTGGAAGGCTGTTTCCAGTGGCTCAGTCCCCTGTTTTTTGTGGAGCATATTAATAATTTGGAGGAAAATGCCTGTATACTTTAGCCGAGAGGTTAGTGACTAATTGATTTAAAGTAATCAGTCGAAAGGTTAAAAGGAAAATGAATGATTGATTTTATCCAGAGGGTTGTGGGAGTCTGCACCTCACAACTCTGAGGCAGAAATGCTCAGTTGATTCATAAGCAATCTGGCTTGTTAGGAATGGGTTAACAGACCTTCCAATTCAGTCTTAATTTGGTGTCAATTATCCAATAGAAGTCACTGATACGTAAAGGGGCGACAAGCGTCACTGGGTGTTGGTGGAGAATTGTATGTGGAGTTGGATCTAAGAAATAAGGGTAGTTTATGAAGAAGAAGAAGAAGAACTCCTGTCTCCTTTGCTGAGTTGTAGCCAGGAGGGTCAAACATGACTGTGCACCTCAAGTGCAGTAGCAGGCAGGGGTTACTGATCAGATGCTGGAAAGAGAGATTAGGCTAGATGGCTTGAATTCTTGGTGGTGCAGGCACGATGGGTTAAGTGCCTTAAACTTTCAATGATTTGTGATTGTGGCTCCTCAGCTGAGAAAAGTGGTTGATACTCACCAGGGTTTTCTAATCTTCAGAAATTGTGGTTGGAGCAGAATGCCTTTAAAAGGCTTTGACCTAGAGCTGAAAGCTCTCTGTAGTGGCAGCTGATTTAAGAATGTCCCCCTCATGTGACAGGCGCAGCACTCTGCGTTAATAACTGGACAGGCTTTGCAGCGTTGTCATTTTTCTTGCCACAACAAGAGACATCTAACAATGGCTGCGACTGCCTCCTGCCTCTTCCTACATTACTTATTGGTGGATGTTCTGGGTCCTGTGTCATACCCCCTCTGAACTGACAGATGATAGCAATCATTTCGAAAAGAATCAATATTTGCTGCACAGTTTTGTCAAACTTTCTCCGATCTGTACCAGTATCGCATTTCAAAGTAGGAGTTGAAGGTGCTAAGGACTTAGAACAAAGAAAATTACAGCACAGGAACAGGCCCTTCTGCCCTCCAAGGCTGCACTGACCATGCTGCCCAACTGAACAAAAAACTCTTACCCTTCTGGGGACCATATCCCTCTATTCCCATCCCATTCATGTACTTGTCCAGACACCCCTTAAAAGTCACTATTGTATCTGATTCCACCACCACCTCCCGGCATTGAGTTCCAGGCACCCCCCCACCCTCTATGTTTTAAAAAAAAATCTTGCCTCGTACATCTCCTCTAAACTTTGCCCCTCGCACCTTAAATCTGCGTCCCCTAGTAATTGATTCTTCCATCCTGGGAAAAAGCTTCTGACTATCCACTCTGTCCATGTCTCTCATAACCTTGAAGACTTCTATCAGGTCTCCCTTGAACCTTTCTCATTCAAGTGAGAACAAACCAAGTTTCTCCAACCTCTCCTCGTAGCTAATGCCCTCCTTACCAGGCAACATCTGGTATAGCTTTTCTGTACCCTCTACAAAATCTTCACATCCTCTGGTAGTGTGGCAACCAGAATTGAACACTATATTCCAAGTGCAGCCTAACTAAGGTTTTATAAAGCTGCAACATGACTTGCCAATTTTTAAACTCAATGCCCTGGCCGATGAAGGCAAGCATGCTGTATACTTTCTTGACTACCTTCTCCACCTGAGTAACCACTTTTAGTGACCTATGTATCTCTGGAATTCTCTGCCCGTTGAAGTGGTGGAAGCTACCTCGCTAAATATATTTAAGTCACGGGTAGATAGGTTTTTGATAGACAAGGGAATTAAGGGTTATGGGGAGAAAGCGGTAAAGTGGAACTGATCCACTTCAGATCAGCCATGATCTTATTGAATGGCGGGGCAGGCTCGAAGGGCTAGATGGCCTACTCCTACTCCTATTCCTTATGTTCTTATGTACCTGTACACCCAGATCCTTCTGCCTATCAATGCTCCTAAGGGTTCTGCCATTTACTGTATACTTCCCATCTGTATTAGACTTTCCAAAATGCACTCTCTCACATTTGTCCAGATTAAACTCCATCTGCCAACTTTCCGTCCAAGTCTCCAACCAATCTATATCCTGCTGTATCCTCTGACGGACCTCATCAACCATTTGCAATTCCACCAACCTTTGTGTTGTCTGCAAACTTACTGATCAAACCAGTTCTGCATAGTCAATAGTACTCTTGTCAAACCATTGTACTAAAGTACCTTCTACTCTGCTGCCAACTGTATATAGTAGCATGCTGAACTGATCCTTATTTGGTTTCCCTGTGAGTCCAGGGGCTGTACAATAGCAGTGGATCCAGTGCATGGCCTGGCCAAGGCTCTCTATATGGTCCAGGGGCCTAGGAAAGAATAAGACTTTCCCCAAACCTCTGCGTACCTACTTATGGCTGTTGCTGGATTCCAGCGCCAACTTGTCACTTCATTTGCTGCCACAGACATTTCTTGAGTGCTGGGCTGACTGCTTTTCTACTTTCCCGCCTTTCTTGGTGTCAGCAGGTTTCCTTTGGAAATGGTTTGCAGACCACTGCCACCATGTATTATTATCACGACTGGGCTCTGGGTGCCTTTGGTAGAAGAGAGCTGGAAACCACCTTGCTGTAAACTGGTGAACTTTAATTGAATATTGGCACTATTTACAGAGTAGCGAGATTCCATTAGAATCCTCTTCTCTTGGGTTTTAGTTACATGTCATGTGACATCTAAGCTCACTGACAATTCACTGTAGCTGTTAGCAAAATAGCGATTAACCCTTTAATAACATTAAAAATCTTCAATTGCTCTCTCTTAAAAACCAGGAAATTCATAAGGTGAAAGAATACAAAGAAAAGCAAAAAGAGAAAATGCTGGAAAATCTCAGTGGGTCTGGCAGCATCTGAAAGGAGAGAAAAGAGCTGATGTTTTGGGTCCAGATGACCCTTTTTCAAAGCTAGAAAGTGGGAGATATTTATACTGCAGGGTGAGGGAATGAAAGATGAGTCATAGCCACAGAAACCAGGGGAAAGACTGCTAATGGCAGTGCACAGAGAGGATAAAGGGTGTGAATGGCCAAAACAACAGTGAAATTAAAATCAGAGGGTAAGCAGTGTCTGTGTGTGTGTCTGTGTGTGTGTGTCTGTGTGTGTGTGGGGGGGGGAATGGGTGGGAGAGGGGTAAAATTGAGAAAAAGGGGGAAAGGGGAAGCAAATGGGGAGAAAAGCTAAGGAAAGGGGGATAAAGCAAGAGGAAAAAGTGGGGAAGATGAAATATAAAGAAATACAATAAACAAAAGGTAGTGAACAGTAAAAAATGAAATAGAATAAAAACAAAGGGGGCCGAGGTAGGGTAGAGCAAATCATCCAAAGTTATTGAATTCAATGTTGAGACTGGAAGGCTGTAAAGTGCCTAACCAGATGAAATGCTGTCCTCCAGTTTGTGTTGAGCTTCACTGCAACATTGCAGTGATGATGTGGAGATGCCGGCGTTGGACTAGGGTAAACACAGTGAGAAGTCTGACAGCACCAGGTTTAAGTCCAACCAATTTATTTGACTATCAAATAAATTGGTTGGACTTAAATCTGGTGTTGTCAGACTTCTTACATTGCAGCAAGCCAAGGACAGACATGTGGGCATGGGAGCAGGATCGTGTGCTAAAATGGCAAGCAACAGGAAGGTCAGGGTCCTGATTGTGCACAGTCCAAAGGTCAGCAAAGTGATCACCTAGTTTACACTTGGTCTCTGTGATATAGAGGAGACCACACTGGGAGCAGTAAATGCAATAGACCAAATTGAAAGAGGTGCAATTAAAACGCTGCTTAACCTGGAATGAGTGTTTCGGATCTTGGATGGTAAGCGTAGAAAAGATAAAGGGGCAGGTGTTACGCCTCCTGCGATTGCATGGGAAGGTGCCATGAGTGACAGGACTGGTGTTGGGTATAGTGGAGGAGTGGACTAGGTTATCCTGGAGGGAAGGGTCTCTGCAGAATGCTGACAGAGGGAGTGAAGGGAAGCTGTGTTTGATGGTGGCATCATGCTGGAGTTGGCGAAAATGGCAGAGGATTATGCTTTGCATGCGAAGGCGGGTGAGGTGAAATGTAAGAACAAGGGGACTCTATCCTTGTTCTGGGAGGGAGGAGAGGGATAAGGGTCGTGGCACGGGAGTTGGACCGCATGCTGTTGAGGGCCCTGTCGACAACTGTAGGTGGGAAACCACGGTTGAAGATAAAGGAAAGAAAAGCATGAATTTTGTAGCACCCTCCGTGAATTCAGGATGACTCAAAACCCTTTAGAGACAGTTTTTTTTTTACATTTCATTCTTGTGATGTGAGTGTCACCGGCTAGACCAGCATTTACTGCTCAGTGCTTAAGTTCACTTGAGAAGATGGTGGCGAGTTGCCTTCCCGAACTGCAGCAGTCCATGTTGTGTAGATACATCCACAGTACTGTTTGGGAGGGTGGTTTCAGGATTTGGACCCAGCGACAGTGGAGGAACAGAGATATATGTCCAAGTCAGGATGACTTGGAGGGGAATTTAATTCCAGGTTATGGTGCTGCCATGTGTCTGCTGACCTTGTTCTTGTGGGTGGTAAAGATCAGGGGAGTCATTACTTTGGATACAGTTCTCCTTTTAATGAATCAATACTGCATATGTACCCTGTTTTATGATCCAGCAGCAGGTTAACAAGTGGAAGGGAAATTCATGTCTGAAATAAAACCAGAATAGTTCCCTAAACTTACAACACCCATTTAAGCCATTGAAACATGACTTCCTTAACTGCTGGTAAACAGCTTCATGTCAGCGATTTTTCTTAAGCCTGCATTATCCCTTTGAGACTCGCTAGCATACCAGTCTTATTCTCAAACCAGTTCTCCCACAGGCAGGGTGGGAGCCATTTTGCTATTTGTAACACCTGACACTGGCTTATTCAGTTATTCCAACTTCTGCATTGAAGTTATAAAATCAAATGTGACAGCAGGAATGTAGGCTGAGTGTTATGTTTTTTTTTAAAACAATAAGGATATTTTTGGACAGCTTTTTTCTCCAGAGGCAATTGTAATGAGGAAATAGTTTCTCACTAAACTCACCATGTTGCCCTTGCTAGCTGTTCTATGCAGGTTTCTAAAATGCTTCTAGATAAACATCTTTTGTTAGCCGAGGCATAGAACACAAGAGCAGGGAGGCCGTGTTGAAACTGTGTAAAACACTGGTTAGCCCACAGCAAGATTACTGCATGCAGTTCTGGTCACCACGTTATAGGAAGAATGAGATTACACTGGAGAGGGTGAGGAGGATTTTCACCAGGATGCTGCCTGGGATGGAGGATCTGAGCTATGAGGAAAGATTGGAAAAGCTGGCACTGTTTTCCTTGGAGAAGTGAAGATTGAGAGGGGACCTGATTGATGTATGTAAGATTATGAGGGGCATACGTAGGGTGGATTTCTATTAGCAGTGGGGTCAATAACCAGGGGACATAGGCTAAAGGGAGTTGAGAAGAAACCTTTTCTCTCAGAGGGTGGTGAGAGTCTGGAACTCACTGCCTGAAAGGTGGTTGAGTGTGGTTGAGTCTCAGCTGCCCTTGGGCAACTAGCGATGGGCAATAAATGCTGGTGCCCAAGTCCCACAACTGAATAAAAATGTGAGAAATGTTTATAACATTGAAAAAGTAATTAAGTATTGGCTTGCATTGCCAAAACCTCCAGGGCTATGGGCCAAGTGCTGGAAAATGGAATCAGTGTGGTCACATCTTTATTGACTGGCATGGACGCAAATGATTGAATGGCCTCCTTCTGTGTTGTAAATGCCTACAAAATGTCTGTGAATAAAACAGGTGTACTTTTTTTTACACAAAAGCCAAATACTGCAGATGTTGGAAACTTGAAATGCCCAGCAAGTCAGGTGGAATCTATGGAGAAAGAAACAAAGTTAACATTTCAGGAGGATAGTGGACATTTGTCTTGTTAAAAAAAATTCCTATTCCTCTACTGAAGACATCATGATATTTTAGGAAGCAACTCTCCAGAGGATGACTGGCAGGGATCTGGAATTCTTTCTGGCAAAAGGCTGCGGAAGCTGGAACAATTGGCACTTTCGATATGTTTTGATGGGTTTTTATTAGGTACTTGTATCTCGGGATTTGGAGCCAAAGTGGCAAGATGGCCTTAAGATGGACAGCAATGATCTAATTGACTGGCGGAGCTGGCTCAAATGGACGAATGGTCCATGGCAGTAGGCCTCAGATCCAAACTTTCTAGATCCAAAATCAAAGGCTTTCTGTATTCCAATTCTGTTTTCAGCTGGCAGGATGATTCACAATAGTAGGCTAGAGTAACTCGACCTTTCATTTTTGCTCTACCCCTGAGGGTAAGTGCACTTGCTTCTGTTACTTTGCTTCCCTTGAGACCGTGACTTACACCATCCGCTCATTGTGTGGTCGACCACTACACAAAGATCTGTTTTTTTATGAAGCCCAGATTGTTTTAAAAATTACTTTGAATCCTTACAGTGTCCCAGCAGGATACCGTATGATCAGACACCACAGGAAGGAGGAGTGGTAGCCACTGTTGATGAAAGAAAATCCATGTTGTGAGTTTGATGCATCCTTCTTTATTGCCTTCGTACATAACAGAAATTCAGTTTGTTGGATCGCAAATGTCCCAGAGTTCAAGGTATAGTGTGGTAATAAGGCAACTATTTTATATATTGAGGAATAAAAATGTGCACATCCATTGCAAGAAATGGAACATAATATAGGCCAGATTTTAGGCCACAGTGGCACAGTGGTTAGCATTGCTGCCCCACAGTGCCAGGAACCCGGGTTCAATTCTAGCTTTGACTCATTGTCTGTGTGGAGTTTGCACATTCTCCCCGTGTCTGCAGGAGTTTCCTCCCACAGTCCAAGGATGTACAGGTTAGGTTGAGTAACCATGATAAATTGACCCTTAGTGTCAGGGGATCAGCAGGGTAAATATGTGGAGTTATGGGAATAGGGTCTGGGTGGGATTGTGGTCAGTGCAATCTTGATGGACCGAATGGCCTTCTTCTGCACTGTAAGGATTCTATGATTGGGGAGAATGGATTTAGGCTGAAATCCTTTTCTGTACCTTTTTTGCTGTTTTGCTAAATTGTTTTATTCTCAAATTAATGCTTTTACCCTAACTTGTGAACAGAGTGAACAAATCTTTCACCAAAGGGTTGGAGCTCTTGTCGAAGTAAAGGAAGTCAACACCTCTACAAAGATAAGTGCAAGAAGAGTGATAGTCATAGTTATAGTGATAGTATCAGAGTTACTAACGTCACTGATTTAAACATGCAACCAAGTCACTATCAATCTGGTCTGCAATGTGGTCTTTGGGGAATGTGCCATGGGGGGTAGAATAGGTAATGATTACCCTAAGCTTTAGATATTTGCTATGCCAATAATAAAAGTGCAGTATTGTTCTACCAAAAGAGCTCTGACTCTGTTTTCACTGCGTAACAAACTTTGCTGGTTTTCCATTATCATTGAATTAAACAGTGTAGAAGAAGAAACTAACCACTCATTTTAATCCCATTTTCCGCATCTGGTTCATAGCAGGTTACAGCACTACAGATGCACATGCAGGTACCTGTCAAATGAGCTCCGTTTATCCTCAATCAGATGCCCATCATCATTGTACCTGTGCCAGTTCTTTGAAAGACTTATACAATTGAGCCTTATTCCCCTATTTTATCCCCATTGCCTCTTCAAGTATATTCCTTTCTCTCTTCATGATGTCCTCACTCCAAATGGTGTTGACTTGCAGTGGGTATACCTCAGACATGGTCATGGTGGCACAGTGGTTGGCACTGCTGCCTCACAGCGCCGGGGACCTGGATTCGATTCCAGCTTCGGGTCGCTGCCTGTGTGGAGTTTGCACATTCTCCCTGTGTCTGCGTGGGTTTCCTCCAGGTGCTCCAGTTTCCTTTCAGAGTCCAAAGATGTACAGGTTAGGTGGGTTAATCATGGTAAATTGCCCTTTAGTGTCAAGAGATTAGCAGGGTTCGTATGTGAGCTATGGGTGTAAGGCCTGGGTGGGATTGTGGTTGGTGCAATTTTGATGGGCCGAATGGCCTCGTTCTGCACTGTAGGGATTCTATGATTGTGTGACCTGTACCATTCGTATACCTTTTGAATATATTTAAAGTTCTGCGCACGAGGAGCAGGTTTTCAATTATGATGCAAAAAGGCATTAAGCTTTGCCACTTGCATCCTGCGCAGATATTTCAGACAGTCACAATGTACCAAAACTATAAAATCATAGAAAGGTTACAGTGCAGAAATAGGCCATTCAGCCCAGTGTATTTGCACCAGACAAAAAGGGAAAAAGAAATTAGCTGCTCATTTTAATCCCATTTTCCACATCTGGTCCATAGCCTTAGAGGTTACAGCACCACAGATGCACATGCAGGTACCTTTCAAATGAGCTCTTTGTTTCACCCTCAACCAGATGCCCACCACCCTCTGGGTGAAACATGTTTTCCTCATGTCCCCTCTAATCCTTCTACCATTCACCTTAAATCGATGCCCTTGGTAAATTGATCCCACAGCGAAGGGAAACATACCTTTCCTGCCTACCCAGTCTGGACCCTTATAAGTTAGTGCACTTCAATTCGATTACCCCTTAGCCTCCTCTGATCTAAGGAAAACAACCCTAAACTATCCAATCTGTCCTCATAGCTGCAATTTTCAAGCCCTGGCAACATTCTTGTGAATCTCTTCTGCACTCTCTCCAGAGCAATTGCGTCCTTCCTATAAGGTAGTCAAGAAGGCATACGGCATGCTTGCCTTCATTGGCTGGGGTATTGAGTTTAAAAATTGGCAAGTCATGTTGATGTTTTATAAAACCTTAGTGAGGCCGCACTTGGACTATAATGTTTAATTCAGGTCGCCACACTACCAGTAGGATGTGGAGGTTTTGGAGAGGGTACAGAAAAGATTTATCAGGATGTTGCCTGGTATGGAGGGCATTAGCTATGAGGAGAGGTTGGAGAAACTTGTTTGTTCTCACTGGAACGACGGAGGTTGAGGGGCGACCTGATAGAAGTCTGGAAGAGTATGAGGGGCATGGACACAGTGGATAGTTAGAAGCTTTTTCTCAGGGTAGAAGAGTCAATTACTAGGGAACACAGGTTTAAGGTGCGAGGGGCAAGTTTTAAAAGAGATGAAAGAGTCAGGTTTTTTACACAGAAAGTGGTGGGTGCTTGGAACCTGTTGCTGGGGGAAGTAGTGGAAGCGGATACAGTAGTGACTTTTAAGGGGCGTCGTGACAAGTACATGGATGAGATGGGAAGCGTAGGGGGTTTTAATTAAGTCAGGCAGCATAGTTGGTGCAGGCTTGGAGAGCCGAAGGGCCTGTTTCTGTGCTGTAATTTTCTTTGTTCTTTGTCATTGTTCTTATTAATGTGGTGACCAGAACTGGCCGCAAGACTCCAGCTGTGCCCTAGCTGACGTTTTATATAGTTCCGTCATTACATCTCTGCTTTGTACTCAATACCTTGTCCAATAAAGGAAAGCATTTTATTTGCTTTCTCTACCACCTTGTCCACCTGTCCTGCCACCTTCAGGGTCTCGTGGACATGCACTCCAAGGTCTCTCGTTCCCTCAGCCTGTCTCAATATGTTCCCATGTATTTATTATTCCCTTGCTTTGTTTATCCTCGCCAAATGTATTACCTTCTGTTTTTCTGGATTGAATTCCATTTGCCACTTCTCTGCCCACTCAACCAAACCAATGATACAATTCACAAGTTCAAAGGCTCCTGACATAAACATGATGGACTGGATCAAGTGGCAGTGTCTCATGTCGAATTGCTGCTTGGATTGCTTTATGTTTCTGCGGCACTAACTGTCAGTTGTGACGTTTGGCGGAGCTTTGCCACTGTGGAATATTTCCTGGTGTCCGCTAACATGGTCTTGCACACTTGTGTGGCCTCGAGCTGAGGCTTGTGAGAACGACAGCGGCATTGAACTGTGAGAGCTCATCTGTATCCTGGGCACAAAACCATAGCCATACATGTGTCTGGCAAAGAAATTACTGAGATTCTGTCAAGCAAGAGATTCTGACTATTATTCATTGCTATCATTGTACAACAAATCTCAGAGCTGCCTCTTGAGATCAACACACATCTTCAATGAATGGAAAGTGACAAATGTTAAGTTCCATTTCGCTGACTAATCTAATGACAATCCCTTGTCCCCACTATAATTAAAATCAAAATAATTACAGGGCGAATCAAAAAATTCAACACCTGCTCGTATTTTCATAGCCATTCTTCCACCCTGTCTCAAACTGTGAAACCATTTCTGCTTTACATGTGTTCGCCAATTGCTAAGATCACTCCCAGATCCCCTCTCTAAGGAAATAGCTTTTTGTCTCTAACCTGTCAAATCATTTTACCTCTTCAAAGACCTTGATTAGATCACCCCCTCAATCTACACTGGGACTACATAGCATGGCATTTCAAATACTCCACCACACATCCAACAGCAATGCTTTCCTTAACAGAAATGCTTCCTATTCCTCATCCGCACACTGTTCCTCACTGACATCAGCTTCCACATTTTCTTTATTCATTCAGAAACACAATCCATCATCCAAACCAGCCACCTATCCATTGATACTTTCTCCACTTCCCGCTGCCTCGGAAAAGCAGCCAGTATAATCAAGAGCCCCACGCACCCTGGACATTCTCTCTTCCACCTTCTTCCGTTAGGAAAAAGATACAAAAGTCTGAGGTCATGTACCAACCAACTGAAGAACAGCTTCTTCCCTGCACCCAATCATACTTTCGGATGGACCTACTTTATATTAAATTGATCTTTCTTTACATCCTAGCTATGACTGTAACAGTACATTCTGCACCCTCTCGTTTCCTTCTCTATGAACGGTATGCTTTGTCTGTATAGCACGCGAGAAACAATACTTTTCACAATATACTAATACATGTGACAATAATAACTCAAATCAAATATGGGCATCGCTGGCTGGACCAGCATTTATTGCCCATCTGCTTGAACTGAGTGGCTTGCTAGGCCTTTTCAGAAGGCATTTAAGAGCCAAACACATTGCTGTGGATCTGGATTCACATGTAGGCCAGACCAGGAAAGGAAGACAGATTTCATTCACTAAAGGACATTAGTGATCCAGATGTGTTTTATGACAATCAACAACAGTTTCATGGTCATCATTAGACTTTTACTTCCATAATTTTTATTGAATTAATCTACCATGGTGGGAATCATACCCAGGTCCCCAGACCATTACCGTGGGTCTCTGGATTACTAGTGACAATATTACTGTGCCGCCACATTCCACACGTACACTGAAGACACTCAGCTCTGCATCACACCATCTCTTGCAACTCCTCCATCATCTCCAAATTGTCAGACTTCTTGTCCGATGCCAGGTACTGGATGTGCAGAAATTTCCTCCAACAAAACATTGGGAACATTGTCCTTGATTCCTGTGACAAACTCCATTCCCCAGCTATCAACTCCACCTCTCCCCCAGTAACTATCTGAGGCTGAACCAGATGGTTTGCAACGTTGGTGTTCTATCCGACCATGAGATGAGTTTTTGATCACACACCCACTCCCTCACTAAGATTGCCTAATTCCACCTGGATAATATCTTCTAATTCCACTTGTGACTCAGTCCACCTGCTGCTGAAATCTTCGTTCTTTTATTATTTCTAAACTTGGCTATTCTAATGCACTCCTGGTCAGCCTCCCAAATTGCACCCTCAAAAACTTGAGATTATTCAAAATTTTGTTAACTCACATGACACCAAGTCTCATTCACCCATCACCCCTGTGCTTGCTGACCTGGGTGGTCCAGTTAAGAGTGGTCTTGATTTTAAAATTCACATCCTTGTTTTCAAGTCCCTCCATGGCCTGTCCCCTACCCATCTCTGTAACCTTCATCAGCCTTTAATCCTCTGAAATCCCTGGGCTCCTCCAATCCTGGCCTCTTGGACCGCCCTGATTTTCATTGCTCCACTACTGGTGGCTCAGACTTCAGCCGCCAAGGTCCTAACTCCCTAAATCCTTTCACCTCTTTCCTCATTTAAGATGCTTCCTAATACTAAATGCTTGGACCATGTTTTGATCATCTGGTCTAAATCTCCTAAACCTCCACTGTGGCACGGTGCCCAATGGGTTTAATAGAGTTCCTATAAAGTGCCTTGGTATTAACTGTATATCCAATCTGGTTAATTGTATGCAGATGGAGGCCATTGATTAGACCATCATTGAGCACTTATTAAAAGATACCCACTGATGTGGTTGAGTTAGGGAGGTATCTTGTAATGTTTCACCCTGTGAATGAATCTATAGTCGGTACAAACAGCTGCTGTTTCATCCTTTACCAACCGGCTGGCATTTGGGTATGTTTTACTTTGCATTCAATATTCTGTTCAAACACAAGCTGTCATTTTAGAAATTAATATTATTCTGTGTTTAACAAGAGGGCTTCCTAAAGTGCACTGAAGACAAAAACACAAATCATCTAATAGTGAGAGGGTGAGAGAGCTAGCAGACATGCTGGGACAGGTAAAAACTGCTGATGAAAGATGGCACAGCGTTAGCACTGCTGCTTCACAGCACCAGGGACCTGGGTTTGACTCCTGGCTTGGGTCACTGTCTGTGTGGAGTTTGCATGTTCTCCCCGTGTCCACGTGGGTTTCCTCTGGGTGCTCTGGTTTCCTCCCACAGTCCATAAGACCATAAAACATAGCAGCAGAATTAGGCCACTCAACCCATCAAGTCTGCTCCACCATTCAATCATGGCTGATTTTTCTTCTCATCCCCATTCTCCTATCTTTTCCCCATAACCCGATAGTCTGAAAGATGTGCGGGTTAGGTGGATTGGCCATGTTAAACTGCCCCTTTGTGTCAGGGGGATGAGCTGGGGTTATGGGGATAGGGCCTAGGTGGGATTGTGGTCGGTGCAGGCTCGATAGGCCAAATGGCCTCCTTCTGCACTGTAGAATTCTCCGCTCTCGTTCCAGAAGCTTCCATATGTTTGCGACCTGAAACGATGGCTGGAATCTTTTCGCCATTCATGCCGGTGGGATCTTCCCGACCCGCTGCAGTGCATGGAGATTTGGCTGGCCACCAAATGCTTCGACTTCGCTGCAGCTGGAGCAAGGTGTGAACGACAGGTGAGATCGCGCCCGATAACTTTGTTTCTCCCTCCACAGATGCCTCCTGACCTGCTGAACATTTCAAGATTGTTCTGGTTTCAGTTCGTGTTTCCAGTGTCCGCCGTATTTGGGTTTTGTTTTTTTTTTGGGAAGGTTGATGGATGGTTTTGTTCTGGACGGACGATAGCAATGAGCTGGGCGATTATCCGGGTTGAGGCACACCTCGTGATCCGACCACACAGGGAACATGTTTTTATCTGAGGTAACGATTGCTGAGCTGCTGCGGGCTTTTGTTCCTCCGCTCCGAATAATTGCTTTTTTGACTGGAGGCAAATTGAAAACTGCATGAACAGGCAGAACCATATTTCCAGCACCCGTCAGCTGGTTTTCTCTGGCACTGTGCCAACATTCCACAGCAGGTGCCAAATACCAGCATCAGAAAACATTTTCAAACACCCCGGCAACACATATAAATACAGGTACAAGTAAAAACAATTTGTCACACAGTCAAATCCATTCCCCCCTTAGGCTATTGTACATTTAGGTTTTAGGTGTTTTTGAGGAAGAAGTAGCCTATGCTTTCCACAGCCTTCCCTCTTGCCAGGTTGCCGTCGCGGTTTATTTCGGTCTCCTGCGGTGATAAGCAATTGAAATCTCATTTACACGAGTAGGTAGATTTGGCCCATTTAGCTTAATTAACTCGCAAGCAAATCCAAACATCATTTACTTAATGATGGGGGAGGTGGTGGTGATTCCAATCATTGTGGGGATACCTGCCTGCCGGTCTTTACCTTGGCACTGCTGAAAGATGGTCCAAAGTTCAGCAATGGGCAAGGTCGTGAGAGACAGGCAAACCTGTCAGGGAAAGTGCCATTGTGGACTCAATGGGCCAAATGGCCTCCTCCTGCTCCTATCTTCTGTGTTGTTTTGCTTTATACGTGGCACAGTGGTTAGCGCAGCTGCCTCACAGCGCCAGGGACCGGGATTCAATTCCGGCCTCGGGTGACTGGGTGGAGTTTGCACGTTCTCCCCATATCTGCATGGGTTTTCTCAATGTGCTCCGGTTTCCTCCCACAAGTTAGGTGGATTGGCCACGCTAAACGACCCCTTAGTATCAGGGGGATTAGCAGGATAAATATGTGGGGCTATGGGGATAGGTCCTGGGTGGGATTATGGTCAATGCAGGCTTGATGGGCCCAATAGCCACCTTCTGTACTGTAAGGGTTCTAATATGAAAGCACCACCTTACCCCGAGTGATGGTACAATTACTTTAATGTGATCTTGAGAGAGCTTCAACCATAATGGAGGCCCATTCAGCTCTTCCCTATTAAATTCCAGCAGAACTGATTATAATCTATCTGGTTCATTAAAGTCTTTTAGGGAAGGAAATCTGCCGTCCTTACCTGGTCTGGCCTACAAGTGACTCCAGAGCCACAGCAATGTGGTTGACTTCAACCGCCCTCAGGCAACTAAGGATGGCTAATAAATACTGGCAAGTCAGCGACACCCAAGAACAACGAATGAACAAAAAAACCAATATGGAAATCTAGCCCCTTAATTCTATGTTTAGGTGGAGGAATAGAGAGGCATGTATCCAAATTAGTTAAGTAAATGGGAGCAGAAATTGTGACAGGACATTGGTATTAAGTTAGTGTGCAAAACAGTGGCAGATGGAGGTCAGTATGCAGCAACATGCAGTTTGGATCTAAGAAAGATAGAATCAATAGTTTGATAAATGGCAATAACTGTGGAGTATCAGAAAGATTTAAGGGTCCACTTACAAAAGAAGCAATAAAAACTAACAGGCTGGCACAAAACAAAATCGAAAAGGCGACTGGAACATTAGCTTTAACTTTGAGTGCTGGTGTACAAAAGGATGGAAGTTGTGCCCAGTTTTATCAAACTCTGATTATACACATTGGGGTGCTGTGTTTAATTCTGGGCACGGCAGTTCAGAGAGGTTGCATTGCCCTTGGAAGGTGTTCACTGTGCTTCACCAGAATAATACCAGGGCTGAAAGGGTTAAATTATGAGTACTGGGTTGCATAGACTGGGCTTGCATTCCCTTGAATATTGAAGATTAAGAAAGCGGTGTTTAAGATGCTGAAAAGATAAGGTAATTATAGAGAAACTAATTCCACTACTGTGGTGAATCTAGAACAAGAGGCATAGCCTTAAAATTAGATCTGGGCCATTCAGTGGGGATGCCAGAAAGCCCTTCTTCACACAAAGTATCATGGAAATCTGGAACTCTCTCCCCCAAAGAGGAATTTAAGGGCCAGAGAGACTTTGGGGTGTATGTCCAAAGATGCCTGAAGGCAGCAGGATGGGTAGATAAGGTGGTTATGAGGCATATGAGATACTTGTGTTTCTTAGTTGAGGCACCGAATATAAGAGCAGGCAGGTTATGAAGGAGCTGCAAAAATGCTTGCTGGGCCACATAGAGTATAGTGTGCAGCACCACACTCCGGGAAGGATGTGATTGCACTAGAAAGGGTGCAGGGGGGATTCACCAGGGTGTTGCCTGGGCTGGAGCTTTTCAGCTATGAAGAGAAGCCGGATAGGCTGAAGCTGTTCCCCAAGCAGGCGAAATAGCCAATCGCATTGAACAATTCTCACAGCTGGCAAGCCAGAAAGTAAAAAAGACAGATTACTCTTGACTTTTTAACTATTCTATGCAGAGTGAAATATAGACTGGACAGACATATGCAATTAAAGAAATATTATAAACAACTCCCCAATTTTTTATTCTTAGAAACACCCATGGAAACTTTTATTTATCACAATAGAGAAATTTGACATTCCAATGTATCTTAACTCTATTTACCCAGTTTTATTCAATATCTTGTAAGTAAAGCTCTGTAATTCATATCTATAATAGGATTAACTTACATAATTAAATTGTTGCATGATGAATTTAGCTATGCTAAAGACTAATGATTCAATGATTCATGATTGGAGGTAAAATGCCAACTGACGCTAATATTTTTCACTTAAAAAGCATATCTTTATTGATGTTTGGGACTCATGATTGATCCATAGGAAAACAACATCGTAGTATATTCAGGAATGACATGGCCAACACATTTCCCTCGAGCTTCTTAGCCACAACATTTCCCACTACAACATTCACGGTGGGAGACAGAGAGGTGAATGCGAGAGGGTTTGAGGGGAAGTGAGTATGTGCAAGGTGTGGGGGATAAGAGAGAGTGTGTGTAAAGGGTGGGGAGCAAGAGGAAGTGTGTCTGAGGAGTGGGGGAAGAGAGAGTGTGTGCGAGGCGTGGGGAAGAAGAATGTGTGAGGGTGGGAAGGAAGAGAGAGGCTTAATTGGACAGAGAGTGTCTGAGTGGTGGGGAGGAATAGAGAGTGTGTGGGGGGGAAAGAGAGAGTGAGTGAGGGGTGGGGAGGAAGAGAGACAGTGTGTGAGTGGTGGCGAGGAAGAGTGCATGAGGGATGGGGAGAAATAGGGAGAGTGTCTGTGAGTATAGAGAGAGTGTGTGAGGGGTGCGAAGGAAGAGACAGTGTGTGGGAGTTTGGGGGGAAGAGAGAGAGTATGTGAGAGGTGAAGAGAAATAGAGTGTGTGTGAGGAGTGGGGAGGAATAGAGAATGCGAGGGGTATCGGGAGGAAGAGAGAGTGTGTGAACGGTGGTGGGGAATAGACCTCTAATGCCAGGGTGGATGAGTGGGATGGTGATGGGTGGAGATGAAGTTGAGCACCGGGCCCAATGAATTATAAATGGGTCTCTGCGGAAGCCAGATGTTGCTGCCATTCTCACAGGGTAACATGATGGAGAACGCTAACAGTTTCACCGTCATTTATAGCTGCAGAATTGGGCCAAGTGCAACTGCTGCTGAAACACGGGAGTTATGTCGGGTCTATAGATCTACCTGAGGCTGAGGTCCCAGCTCCTTCATTCTATTTCTCCTGTAACAAGGAGACTTATAATAATAACCTCTACCATCTCCAACAAACCTGACTTTAAGCTATGCTGATTTAATATAAGTGGCAGACGAATGACATGTCTGAACAAGGCCACAAATTATCACCTATATTAATGGGAGAAGGATCCTCATGTAGCACAATTAAAGCTGTCATGCCCAATTTTACACACATCATTCAGAGTAATTGAACTAGTTTGCCTTGATAATGAAGAAGGAGAATTGAGCCGAGCTTTGGTGATATTATTGATTTAGGAAGGAGCAATAAATGGCCCTTATTGGTGCCCAAGTACTGCTCAGCTGGCTGTGCCGCAGGAAAACATTCCCATATGAAGTCCAAACTAGGAATACTGCGAGAAGCAAATACCTTTGAGGCCAGGTAATGCAGGCACAAATTTTTAACTTGCATTTAACAAAGTGTCACTGCCAGTAAAGACATGTCATAATCGTAACATTAATCATAGAAGCCCTCCGGTGCAGGAGGCGGTTATTTGGCCCATTGAGCCTGCACTAACAGCAATCCCACCCTATACCCATAATCCTAAGCATTTACCTAGCTTATCCTTCTGACACTAAGGGGCAACTCAGCATGGCCAATCAACCTAACCTGCCCATCTTTGCACTGTAGGAGGAATCCCACACAGACACAGGGAGAACATGCAAACTCCACACAGGCAGTCACCCAAGGCCAGAATTGAACCCAGGCCCCTAGCATTGTGAGGGAGCAATGCTAACGTGGATGGCATTTAGTATAGAATTTTCTGAAAAAGCCTTTTCATAAAAAAGGACATTAAAAGATCAATAAGACAGCTGCCAAGGGTTTGGTACCTTTTTCAATTTCCGCACAACCTCAAAATGACCTCATATTTCTGACAGAGTTCCTAATTTAGTGACCACGGGGCGATGCCCCCCCCCACCTTCCCTTCAATAGACAAGGCAAGACAAAATCATTTGTGGAATTCACACATCTTATTGTTTATGGACTCCTAGGTGCATTAACAGTGCCTCACATTGGGCACGATTTCTTACTTGAGAAAGGATATACTGGCACTGAAGGGGGCGCAGAGGAGATTCACTAGGTTGATTCTGGAGTTGAGAGGGTTGGCTTATGAGGATAGAATGAGTAGATTGGGATATACGCATTGGAATTCAGAAGAATAAGGGTGGATCTTGTAAAAACACATAAAATTTATGGATGGAATAGATACGATAGAAGCAGGGAAATTGTTTCCACTGGCAGGTGAAACCAGAACTAGGGGGCATGGCCTCAAAATAAGGAGGAGCAAATTTAGGACTGCGTTGATGAGGAACTTCTTCACCCAAAGGGTTGTGAATCTGTGGAATTCCCTGCCCAGTGAAGCAGTTGAGGCTACCTCATTGAATGTTTTTAAGGCAAGGATAGATAACGGTAAAGGAATTAAGTGTTAAGGTGAACGGGTTGGTAAGTGGAGCTGAGTCCATGAGAAGATCAGCCATGATCTTATTGAATGGTGAAGCAGGCTCGAGGGGCCAGATGGCCTACTCCTGCTCCTAATTCTTAAGTTCTATCTCCAAGCTTAGAATTTTAACAAAGGGAACTATCGAGAAACCAATTCATCTTCCATAGGTGTGAATGGTCACCATCCATTCCCCCATTGTGTAGCAGTGACTTCCAACTTCAAATCATTCTGGATGGACAACAGAGATATTGATGATGGGTTCACATGCTAGAAGCTGATCACAGATAAGGAAATTTATTATCCCAGAACCAGGGCGAAAGCAGTTAGTCTGCAAATATTACAGCCCTCTTTGGACCTGTCCCCTCTCGCCCTGCCCCCCTTAGTACTGCCCGGTGAGCATTGCCACATTGTCCCTTGGCTACCTCCCCCACCTGACTGCTGACCTCCATGGGGGCCTCATGGCTAACGGCCCAGAGACTTCAGTCCTGTATCCCTGGAGTCATTCTTGGGAACCTCCTCTGTACTGTCTCCAATGCCTTCATAATCTTCCTAAAGAATGGCACCCGGAACTGGAAGCAGTCTGCCAGATGAGGCCTAATTAGTGTCTTATAGTGTCATTAGAAGAATATCTGTTAGTTTATCGATCTGAAGGTTTTTGATTTGATTTGATTTATTATTATCAGATGTATTAACATACAGTGAAAAGTATTGTTTCTTGCACACTATACAGACATAACATACTGTTCATAGAGATGGAAAAGACAGGGTGCAAAATGTAGTGTTACAGTCATAGCTAGGGGGTAGAGAAAGATCAACTAAATGCGAGGTAGATCCATTCAAAAGTCTGATGGCGGCAGGGAAGAAGCTGTTCTTGTGTTGGTTGCCACATGATCCCAGACTTTTGTATCTTATTCCCGATGGAAGAAGATGAAAGAGAACGTCCAGAATGCGTGGGGCCCTTAATTGTGCCGGCTGCTTTTCCGAGGCAGCGGAAAGCATAAATTGGGTCAATAGATGGGAGGTTGGTTTGAGTGATGGACTGGGCTTTGTTCATAACCCTTTGTAGTTTCTTGCGGTCTTGGGCAGAACAGGATACCAAGCTGCGATAGATCCGGAAAGGATCCTTGCTATGGTGCAGCCATAAAAATTGGATACATGTCAAATTTCCTTAGCCTCATGAGAAAGTAGAGGCATTGATTTCAGGTTTTAGTAGGGTTGAGTTCAGGACAAGAAGCATAGCCACATTATTCAACCTGATGCTTCAACACTGTACTGAGGGAATGCTGTACTATCAGAGGTGCCATCTATCAGATATAGCATTAAATCAATGCCTCACTAAGGTAAATGTAAAAGATCCCACAGTAAAACTCAAAACAAGAGAGCACTCCCAGTGCAACAACTACAAAACCACCAAAGCTGGAAATCTGAAATGAAGCAGGGAAATGCTCAGTGCATCAGGTTGCAAGATTGGAGAAACAAAGAGTTATCATTTCAAATCAATGGCCTGTCATCAGAACGCGGAAGGGTATGAAGACAGAGCACGTTTTAATCATGTTAGAGGCAGAGATAAGGAAGAGTGTGTTGGGGGAAAGAACTAAAGGGAAGGTTGTGATAGGTTGGGCGCAGAGGAGATGAAATAACAAAATAATTGATAGTCCAAGATAAAATTGGGTGATAATAGGAAAAGGAAAGAAACAAAAGATGTTTTCAGAGGAAGTATAAATGGAAAAGCAGGACCATTAACCACAGCTGCTGTCCAAAAACAAAATAACACCCAAAACATAGGGAGCAGAGGTAATGATCTGAAATAGTTGAACTCACTGTACAGTCTGGAAGCTGTAAAGTGTCTGTTTGAAAGATGAGGTGCTGATGCTCGAGTTTATTGCATTGAGTTCTCTGAAACAGCATCAATAAAACAAATTAACCCATCATTGATCGCATCAATGGGTAAGGCAACACAGTCATGTCACTGGATTTGTGATCCAGAGGCCTGTTAATGCTTCAGAGGCCGATCCTCAAATCCCACTACAACAACTGAGGAATTTCAGTTAATTAAGTAGATCTGGAATAGAAAGGTAGGTTCTGTAATGGTGACCAGGAAACTATTGGATTGTTGCAAAAACCCACCAGAATCTTTAGAGTCATAGAATCCTACAATGCAGAAGGAGGCCATTCGGCCCATCCAGTCTGCAACAATCACAATCCCACCCAGGCCCTATCCCCATCACCCCTTGCATTTACCCTAGCTAGTCCCCCTGACACTAAGGGACAATTTAGTATGGCCAATCCATCTAACGTGCACATCCTTGGATTGTGGGAGGAAACCGGAGCACCTGGGAAAAACCCACGCAGACATGAGGCGAATGTGAAAACTCCACACAGACAGTGACACAAGCCGTGAATCGAACCCAGGTCCCTGGTGTTGCAAGGCAGCAGTGCTGACCACTGTGCCACCAAGCCACCGTGCGCTTCAGATGAAAATCTGTCATCCTTACCCTCTCTGGCCTATATTGGAAGCCAGGGCTCACAGTACGATACTATATCGATCTGCAATACAAAGTTATAAATAGCCTCAGTGTACATGAACAGGAGTGTGATGACTAGGGGATTTTCACAGTAACTTCATTACAGGGATGGCATGATGGCACAGTGGTTAGCAGTGCTGCTTCAGAGCGCCAGGGACCTGGGTTCGATTCCTGGCTTGGGTCACCGACTGTCTGGAGTTTGCACATTCACCCATGCCTGTGTGGATTTCCTCCGGGTACTCCGGTTTCCTCCCACTCTCCAAAGATATGTTGGTTCGGTGGATAGGCCACGCTAAATTCACCCTCCGTGTACCCAAACAGGTGCAGGAATGTGGCAACTAGGGGATTTTCACAATAACTCCATTGCAGTGTTAATGTAAGCCTACTTGTGACTAATAAATGAACTTTAAATTAGTGTTAATGTGAGCTTACTTGTGACATGAATAAGTAAGCTTAAAAAAAAACTTGGGGCCACCCTCGGCTGAGGAATCAATCACGAGGGGGCATTGTTTTAGGGTAAGGGGCAGGAGATTCAGAGGGGATTTGAGAGAACATTTTCTCACTCAGATGGTGGTGGGGATCTGCCTGGGAAGGTAGTGGGGGCCAGAAACCTTACAACATTTAAAAACACTTTGGAATGAACACTTTGGAGTATCATAACATTCAAGGAAATGAGACAAGTGTAGGAGAATGGGATTAGTGCCACTTTAGTGATAGATATTGTCGGTGTTAACCCAATAGCCTCGTGACCCAGGATCTTGCTTCTACCATGTCCACATGCGGTCTCCACTGCAGCTCCTTTGTGACGATCATTGGTCATTGCTGGTTATTGGCCAGTTGGTAGCGAGGGTAGTGTGGCGGGGATGGGGGTGATGGGGATGGTGCTGGGGTGGGAGGGGGGATGGGGGTGATGGGGATGGTGCTGGGGTGGGAGGGGGAATGGCGGGGGGGTGCAGATAAGGCGGGAGAATGCAGCCTTTAAAATTACAGCTGGGCTTGGGTGCTGGCAGCCCCTCCAGCACGGTGTCAGGAATTTCTTCTGGGTCAGGTGATGGTGAGACCACCTACTGTCCAAAGGTCCATCTCTGAAAGCTGAGTGGTTTGGTGGGAGGACTTTTGGTTCCACCTTAGCATCTACAAAGAACAACAAAGAACAACCCAGCACGGGAAACAGGTCTCTGCCAGGTCCCAGAAAATCCCACCAAAGATTCCATTGTAAGAGGTGACTGTATAAATGTCAGTATGGAAAATGGAAACATCACCTACACCATAAAAAATAAGAAGCTGAATAGCATAGATGTGCAAAGGAATCTGTAGGGATGCAGGTGAACATACCTGTAAAAGCAGCATCACAGCCCAGTGATTAAACATGATAACAGTGGAATAGGATTTATTTCTGGGATCAAGAATTCAGAGCGAAGTTATGCTAAACTTCACAGAATCATAGAATCCCTGCAGTTCAGAAGGAGGACATTCAGCCCATTAACTCTGTAGCAATAACAATTCCACCCAGGTACTATCCCTGTTACCCCAGACATGTTCCCCACAACCCTAAGTATTTACCTCGCTAATCCCTCTAATTTACACATCTTGGGACACTAAGGGGAAACTTTGCATGGCCAATCCAAACATCTTTGGAGTGTAGGAGGAAACTGGAGCACCTGATGGAAATGCATGTAGACACGAGGAGAATGTGCAAATTCCACAGGAATAGTCACCCGAGGCTGGAATCGAACATGGGTCCCTGGAGCTGTGAGGCATCAGTGCTCACCACTGTGCCACCCTGTAAAAACTTGTAAAGGACACTGACATGTCTCAAATAAAGAATGCACAGTTTTGGTTTCTATAGCATAAAAAGGACATTGAGGACAGGAAGGAGAAGATGGTAGCATGGTGGTAATGTCACTGGACTAGTAATCCAGAGCCCCAGGTTAATGCTCTGAGACATTGGTTCAAATCCCACCATAACAATTAATTAATCTGGAATATAGTGGTGGCACAGTGGCACCATGGTTAGCACTGCTGCCTCACAGTGCCAGGAACTTGGGTACAATTCTGGCCTTTGGCAACAGTCTGTGTGGAGTTTGCACATTCTCCCCGTGTCTGTGTGGGTTTCCTCCAGATGCTCCAGTTTCCTCCCACAGTCCAAAGATGTGTGGGTTAGGTGGATTGACAATGCTAAATTGCCCCTTGGTGTCAGGGGGATTAACAGCATAAATTCTTGGGGTCACGGGGATAGGACCTGGGTGGGATTGTTGTCTGTAAAGTCTCGATGGATTGAACGGCCTCCTTCTGCACTGTAAGGATTCTATAATGTAATCTCAACAATGATGACCATGTTGCAAAAACTCATCTGGTTCACTAATGCTCTTTAGGGAAAGAAATCTGCTGTTCTTACCTTGTCTGACCTACATGTGACACCAGACTCACAGCAATGTGATTGACTCATAACTGACCTCTGAAATGGCCGATTGAGTTCCAATTCAATTAGGAATGAGCAACAAATATCTACATCCCATGAAAAGCATCATATGAACAGTGGCAGATTGGAGCAAATACAGCGCTCAAAAACAATTGAACTGAATGGGCCTTTTCTCTTCATGATAAATGGTTTAGAAATGATCTGCCGGATGTCTAAATTCAGAACAGGTTTACAGGGTGGAACTGGAGAGAATGGGTTAGATTTTCCATGATGTGGATGTGCTGGCGTTGGACTGGGGTAAACACAGTAAAAAGTCTGACAACACCAGGTTTTAGTCCAACCGATTTATTTGATAGTAAACGCACAAGCTTTCGAGGTTTCCCTCTTTGTCAGGTGAATGGAGAGTTCTGGCTTCGGACAGAGCACATGAGATTTTCCAGCCACTCGCGTTGGTGACATCTTCTGTTCCTGCCAAAGTCAATGGAGATTTAAGCGGCACGCCACATCTGCTGCGGGAGAATCAACCAAGGCTGGGGCAGAAAATCCTGGCCAACATTTCCACTTGTGGGAGGTGATACCGGGACTATAAACAGATGACAGTCAGTAATAATCCCTGGAGGGGAAAGGGAGAAAAATGTTTACTCAAAGAGTGGTTAGATTGTGGGACTTGCTACCACAACAAGCGGTTGAGCCAAGGGGGCTTAGACCCTTTCAAAGGGAAACTGGATGTGTGCACGAGGGAAAAGGGAGTAGAAAGGTATACAGAGATGGGGTAGATAAAATGGGAGGAAACTGATATGGAGTTTAAACATTAGCACCAAGCAGGTGGTCTGAATGGCCTGTCCCTTTGCTGCATGTTCCACGTAATTCTATTGTGTAGACAAAATGTTTTGGTTTGCAAGCCACAAGCTCATGAAGCCGTGCCCATTTTAAGCCAAAGAGGTACAGTTGACGACGCAAATGAATTCCAGTTGCGCTGGTGATGGGATCAGCGTAATTGCTCAGCTCAAAGACACAGCGACTGAGCCACATGGGTTTACTTTATGTAAATATAGGCGTCTCTGTAGGATAAGGACAAATGCTGTGGGAATTCAGCTCAGCGTCGGCCAAGCCAACTGAACGAGACCTCCCAAGAGAAAATGTTGGCTGCGATGATTGGAACAGTCTGCCTGTCAAAAGGGCGTTAAGATGTGGAGACTAGGCAGGGATTAAAGTACGATTCGCAGGTCTCGGTACTCAACAGAAACGATGGCTTAACTTAGGCCAGATAAAGCCACCATTTTACCCTGTCAGATCTGAAGGTTGGTATCATTACTCCCTCTCATTCTAACCACGGGCATTAACATGCATTGGCACAACTGTGCTTGGCAACCAAAGTATAGGCATTCTATTACAGAGTTGACGCATTTGCTGCATCTTGTACACGTTAACAATCACAAGCCATTTTGCCTGGTGTGGCGACAATGTAAAGTGTTTATTTTTAGTGGACTGTTTTGGGGGCTGACACGATTTGGCATGAAAGAAGCGACTCTGCTCCCTCCCGTATGATGTTGTAATTTAAGTGACGGCAGTGAGGCTGATATGTGAGTGTGTGCTGAGTCTGCACAGCTTCAATGAGCTTATAGTCATCTAGTCAGCGTGAGAAAAGAATAACGATTGAGAGAGAGAGAGAAAGGAAATCTGCAACCACTTGCAAACCTGTTCCTTTCTTCTTAATATCGACGCCAATAATTATGCAAGTTTTTTTTCCTTAAGATGTATTTTATTATATTTAGAAGAAGCCAAATGTATGTTTGTGTTTGCAATGTTTCAATTGATTAGAAACAGAAGTTATTTCCCCCTCTTCTCCTGAAGGTGTTTTTTTCATGGGGGGATACAGCTCCTTATCCGTCGGTGTTTTGCCCGGGGGATCATTCTTAACCCAGTGACTGTGCCATATGGAATAGGGAAGGCTGAGCTTAATGTACATTGTTAAGAAGCACCCATGCTTGTTAATACACAGGATTGAAGGTTATAGAGGTATTTGACAATATTGTGAATTTATTTTTTTCTTGGGAGATAGGGGAGGGAAGTTCTTAACATTTACTACTGTTGCACTGTACTTGCAGTCCCCACACACCACTGGACTCTGCACTGTGCTAAGAACCCAAAGTCATCCCGTCCTCCTCTTGAAAGCTAATCCTTCCCATTTTCACCCTGCACTTTTTACTATGAACATATTCTGAACTATTCAGAAACAAAATAAGGAAAACTACAAGTACTGGAAATACACATCAACCCCTCAAGAGAAACAGAGGCAGCTTAACCTCTTTAGGCTGAGACCTTCTGTTAGGAATCCTGCGTTTAAAATGATGCCGAATGAGTCTTTGTGAATTTCTTTTTAATTTGACTGAGAATAAACCTGAGACTGTACAAGAAAAGGTGAAAATTCCCCAAAGGTAAAGCAACAATTCCAAACGAGGGGAAGTGACAGAAGGGAATTATCCACAAAGTTTACACTGGCATAGGAAACAGCAAATCAGGTGACATGTGGTAAGGGTGCAGAGAGTTGAACACAGACAGATACCAAGCACAGCTTAGTGTGGCTCCTGCTCTGCCCAAGACCCACAAGGAACTACAAAGGGTCATGAACAAAGCCCAATCCATCACGCAAATCAGCCTCCCATTCATTGACTCAGTCTACACTTTCTGCTGCCTCGGCAAAGCAGCCAGCATAATCGAGGACCCCATGCATCCCCGGACATTCTCTCTTCCACCTTCTTCCTTCTGGAAAAAGATACAAAAGTATGAGGTCATGTACTAAGAACACATTCTTCCCTGCTGCCATCAGGCTTTTGAGTGGACCTACCTTGCATTAAGTTGATCTTTCTCTACACCCTAGCCATGACTGAAACACTATGTTCTGCACTCTCTCATTTCTTTCTCTATGAACGGTATGCACTGTCTGTATAGCTTGCAAGAAACAATACTTTTCACTGGATGTTAACACGTGTGACAATAATAGTGAGTCGGAAGCTTTAGGAACTTTCAAGCGGTTATTGGATAGGCACATGGAACACACCAGAATGATAGGGAGTGGGAGAGCTTAATCTTGGTTTCGGACATAGCTCAGCACAACATCGAGGGCTGAAGGGCCTGTACTGTGCTGCACTGTGCTATGTTCTACGTTAAATCAAAAGATACATTCACAACCACAAAAGATCCATGAGCAGCTCCTTAGAGAAGTGTGACAACTCTGGAGACTCTTCATCCTACTCGTCTCAGGAGACAGGCAGAAGTGTTTCACGTTAAATTCCTGTCTGTATACACGTTGTTTGACACTTCGTTCATGTCAGCTGTTATACAGTCTTGCTGCTGAGTGTCTGTGTTCTGGGTTCAAGTCCCACCAGGGCTTGAGCACAACAATATCAAGGCTGACATTCCAGTACAGTATTGATCTATCTGTTCCCAGGTCCACCATTTTAAGTTGATGACAATTGACCCCAACCAAAGATGACTGACCAAATCCCGGAAGGTTGGAGATCCCAGCTGATTTCAAAGAACCATACAGCACAGGAACAGACCCTTCAGCCCACCAAGCCTGTGCTGATATGTGGTTTCTATCCTTCTGTTTGCCTCCCGTTCATGTGTCTACCAAGACACGCTTTGAATGTTGCTAACGTGCCTGCTTCCACCACCTCCACTAGCAGCGCATTCCAGGCACCCACTACCCTCTGTGTGAAAAACTTTCCCCACATCTCTCCCCTAAAGTTACCAAAAAGAGAAAATGCTGGAAAGTCTCAGCAGGTCTGGCAAGATCTGTTAGGGAGAGAAAAGAGCTGAATCTGGATTCGAAACATCAGCTCTTTTTTCTTCTTGCAGATGTCACCAGACCGCCTGAGATTTCCCAGCATTTTCTTTTTTGGTTTCAAATTCCAGCATCTGCAGTAATTTGCTTTTATGCCCTAAAATTGCTCCTCTCTTGCCTTTAACCTGTGCCCTCTTGTAGTTCACCTTTCTATCCTGGGAAAAAACCTCTAACGATCCACCCTACCGATGCCTCTGGTAATTTTGTAGACATCTATCAGATCACCCCTCAGCCTCTGTCTTTCCAGTGAAAACACTCTGAATTTATCCAACCTCTCCTCATATCTAAAACTCTCCAGGCCAGGCAACATCCTGGTAAACCTTCTTTGCACTATCTCCAAAACATCCATGTTCTTCTGGTCGTGTGGCGACCAGAACTGCACTCAATATTCCAAATGTGACCTAACTGAAGTTTTATCCTGTTGGATTTAGTGGTTGTTTCAGCCTCCCAGTGCTTGCCAGGGCAAGGCCCGTTCTTTCCAGCTGAGGCCTGTTAGACCCACTGGTTCTTACTGGTCTTTTGTTTTTGGAGATGAGACATTAAACTGGGGTTCTATCTGCCTGCTCAGGAAGATGTAAACGATTCAGTGGCACTATTTATTGCTCTGGCCAATATTTTTTCCTCAATTAACATCACAAAATTAAATTACCTGGTCACCATCATATGGCTATTCCTCTGTTTGCCTCCCGTTCATGTGTCTACCAAGATACACTTGGTAGACACATCGGCCGGTGCATTGAGTTTAAGAATTGGCAAGTCATGTTGCAGCTTTACAGAACCTTAGTTAGACTGCGCTTAGAATATAGTGCTCAATTCTGGTCGCCACTCTACCAGATGCGGAGGCTTTGGAGAGGCTACAGAAAAGATTTACCAGGATGTTGTCTGGAATGGTGGGCATTAGCTATGAAGAAAGGTTGGAGAAACTTGATTTGTCGAACAGTGGAGATTGAGGGGCGACCTGATAGAAGTCTACAAGATTGTGAGGGGCATTGACAGAGTGGATAGTCAGAAGTTTTTTCCCAGGATGGAAGAGTCAATTACTAGGGGGCACAGGTTTAAGGTGTGAGGGGCAAGGTTTAATGGAGATGTACGAGGCAGATTTTTTACACAGAGTCGTGGGTGCCTGGAACTTGCTGCCTGGAAGCAGGTACGGTAGTAAGTTTTAAGGGGCGTCTGGGCAATTACATAGGATGGGAATGGAGGGATATAGTTCCCGGAAAGGTAGGGGGGTTTTAGTTCAGTTGGGCAGCATGGTTGGTGCAGGCTTGGAGGGCCGAAGGGCCTGTTCCTGTGCTGTAATTTTCTTTGTTCTTTGTAACATGCATTTAATTGCAGAAGCTATCCAATTGTTTGAAGTCACAAATACTCTCCCATTTTTACAAGCTCATCAGTTGAACAGATTGATGTGCACAATATTTATTTGATGACTGGACTCTGCAGATTGAGACCTGCCCGGTAATTTGCATAGATTCTTAGCTGGCTCTTCATGAGCGAACCTGTTCCTGAACATCACACCAAAGAAGTGGGTTGTTTATTTTACAGAAGCAACAGGGCTGAGAGCTGGGTCTGGAGACTTTTTCCCAGGGATCGGATCAACATTCCTGCTCCTTCAGTCTCCAAAAACCATCAAGCCTTTGGGGCATATTTCAGTGAAGTGCAGAAAAGGTAGCACGTACTAAACCAGGTTCAGCCTTGGAAACCGAGAGAGAAAAATGCTGGAAAATCTCAGCAGGTCTGGCAGCATCTGTAAGGAGAGAAAAGAGCTGACGTTTCGAGGCCTGATGAAAAAGCTAAAAGGCATAGAAAATGGGAGATATTTATACTGCAGGGTGAGGGAATGAAAGGTGAGTCGTGGGGTTCTCATCTTTCATTCTGTCACCCTACAGCATAAAGCCTTTTTGCTTTGTCAAAAGGTCATCAGGACTCGAAATATCAATCCTTTTCTCTCCTTACAGGTGCTGCCAGACCTGCTGAGATTTTCCAGCATTTTCTCTTTTGCTTTCAAGTTCTAGCGTTCACAGTAATTTGCTTTTATTTAGCCTTGAAAAACTAATCAAGAGCCCCTGCAATGTGAACTCCACCCAATTGCTGCCCTCCCAGGGCCTGACAGCTAGCACAGGGCGATGATTTAAGAACCCACTTAGTCTATTGTCCGTTTCAGGTGGACACGGACAAATTGGCTGGATTCAGTTCTGTGTGAGGCACGCAGGGTGGGAGTTGCAAGCCGAATTTGGACTCTATCTTATTTATAAAACACCTGAAAAATGGCTGCGTCGATGTACAATTTGTCCCCTGGTTTTCTGAGGCTTTGTCCTGAGTACTATCCCTTTAACACGCTTTAGGAAGTAACACACCAAACATTTGGGAAACAGCATGGTGGAATTCTGCTCTCTCGCTTGTCCCAAAACTGGAAAAATCCCATCGGAGACCAACGGACCATTACATCGTCCATCCCTTGCCTTCTCTGTTCTCTATGGTGGACAAAATAGCAAAATTCTGCAGCAAATGCCTGGAACTGATTAAAAACAAATAACCGCACCTGGGGCTTTAGGTAACAGTTTAAACCAGAGAGACTCCATAAAGTGAGAGACAGACATTGATGAAATTTGTAAACAGCAATTGTGACTTAATCTGAGATAACAGCTTGGACAACGTACTTCAAAATATGTTGAAATGTTCTTATTTGGTTGCAAGACCTTTTTGTTGATGGAGGCCATTATGGACATTGATAACCTTTTGTGCAGCAACTTTGATGCATCAGGGCAGTCAACTGACTGATTAAACATCCTTCCTAAGTGCTTGGTGAAATTTATCAAGTGAATAGCAGATGCAAGCTGACCAAGAAAGTCCCAGGTTGAATCTCTGGTAGATACAAAGATAGCGGATATCAGCAGCACAGTGGCAAGAACGATAGAAGAGTGGGTATCTCTGACCAGCTAATTCTCCCATGCTAGCATCCAGGGGTCACAGGATGATAAGGAGCCACAACAAAGATTATTATGGAGACTAAAAGCTCATGGTGTGGGGAGTAACATATTGACATGGAGAGAAGATTGGCTGGCTAAAGCAATCAGAGTAGTCATAAGTGGGTCATTTTTTGGTTGGCAAGATGTAATGAGTGGTGTTACACGGGGATCAAGGTTGCAGTCTCAACTTTTTACCATTTATAGTAATTACATGGATGAAGGAACCAAATGCATTGTTAGCAAATGTGCTGATAACACAAAGATAGTGAGGGTAGTAAGATATGAAGAGGATGCCAGGAGGCTACAAAGGGATGTAGATAGGTTAAGTGAATGGACAAAGATCTGATAAATGGAGTATAATGTGGCAAAATGTGAAATTCTGCATTTTGCCAGGAAAAATACAAAAGAAGCTTAATATCTAAATGATGAGAGATTGCAGAGCTCAGAGATGCAGAGGGATCTGGGTGTCCGTGTGCATGAATTGCAAAAGATTAGTGTGAAGGTACAGCAAGTCTTTAAGAAAGCTAATAGAATATTGTGAGGGGAATTGAGTATAGGAGTAGGGAGGTTATGCTTCAGTTGTACAGGGCAGAGGTGAGACCACATCTGGAGTATTGTGTACAATATTGGACTTCTTATTTAAACATAGAAACATAGAAAATAGGAGCAAGAGTAGCCCATTCAGCCCTTCAAGCCTGCCCTGCCATTCATTATGATCAACACTGATCACCAACTCAGTAAACTGGTCCTGCTTTCACCCCATATCCTTTGATCCCATTAGTCCAAAGAGCTTAATCTAACTCCTTCTTGAAAACAAACAGGATGGAATTTTCCAGCTGCACTCACGCTGAAACCAGAAAATCCCACCTGAGGTCAAAGGACCTCCTGGGCCCGCTCCTCACCTGATTCGATTCCTGTGGTGGGCAGCGCTGGAAAGTTTTGGCCTCAACTGCTTTGTGTAGTAGAGAATTCCATAGACTCACCACTCTCTGGGCAAAGAAATTTCTCCTTATCTTACTCCTAAATGGTTTACCCTGTATCCTTAGACATTAACCCCTGGTTCTGCACTCCCCTGTCATCGGGAATATGCTTCCTGCATCCACTCTGTCTAATTCTGTCAGAAGTTTCTATGAGACCCCTTCCTCATTCTTCTAAACTCCAGTGAATATAGTCCTAACTGACTCAAACTCTCTCCCTACATCAGTCCCACCATAAGAACATAAGAAATAGGAGCAAGTGTAAGCCATTTCGTGCTTCAAGTCTGCTCTGCCATTCAATAAGATCATGGCTGATCTTTTCGTGGACTCAACTCCACCATAACTGCTCACCATAACCCTAATTCCTTTACTGTTCAAAGATCTATCTATCTTTGCCTTAAAAACATTCAAGAGGTAGCCTCAACTGCTTCATTGGGCACTGAATTACACAGATTTGCAACCCTTAGTGTGAAAACTTCTTGCTCAACTCAGTCCTAAATCTGCTCCCCCTTATTTTGAGGCTCCCCCCCCTAGTTTGATTTCACCTGCCAGTGGAAACAACTTCCCTACTTCTATCTTATCTATTCTCTTCATAATTTTATATGTGTCTATAAGATCCGCCACCCCACCGTCATTCCAATGAGTATAGTCCCAGTATATCCTCATAAGCCAACTCTCTCAACTCCAGAATCAACCTAGTGAATCTGTTCTGCACCCCCTCCAGTGCCAGTATATCCTTTCTCAAGTAAGGAGACCAAAAATGTACACAGTACTCTAGGTATGGTTTCACCAGCACCTTATACAGCTGCAAAATAACCTCCCTGTTTTTAAACTCCATCCCTCTAGCAATGAAAGACAAAATTCTATTTGCCTTCTTAATTACCTGCTATACCTGCAAACCAACTTTTTGTAATTTATGTACAACGACACCCAGGTCCTTCTGCACAGCAGCATGCTGTAATTTTTTTACCAATCAAATAATAGTCATTTTGCTGTTATTCCTACCAAAATAGATGGCTTCACATTTACCAACATTGTACTCCATCTGCCAGACCCTTGCCCACTCATTTAAACTATCTATATCTCTTTGCAGACTTTCAGCATCCTCTGCACTCTTTGTCCTACCACTCATCTTAATGTCATCTGCAAACTTTGACAAACTACACTTGGTCCCCCACTCCAAATCATCTATATAAATTGTGTATAATTGCAGTCCCAACACTGATCCTTGAGGCACACCACTAGTCACTGATTGTTAACCAGAAAAGCACCCATTTGCCCCCACTCTTTGCTTTCTGCTAGTTAACCAATCCTCAATCAATGCTAATACATTCCCTGTAATGCCATGCAGCTTTATCTTATGCAGCACCTTTTTCTGTGGCACCTTGTCGAATGCCCTCTGGAAATTGAGATACACAACATCCACAGGTTCCCCACTGTCCACGATATCCCCAAAACATTCCACTAAATTAGTTAAACGTGACCTGCCTTTCATGAACTCATGCTGCATCTTACCAATAGGACAATTTATATCCAGGTGTCTTGCTATTTCTTCCTTGATGATAGATTCAAGCATTTTCCCTACTACAGAAGTTAAGCTAACTAGCCTCTAATTACCTGCCTTTTGTCTACCTTCGTTTTTGAACAGTGGTGTTACATTTGCTGTTTTTCAAAATGCGGGAACCATCCCAAAGTCCAGTGAATTTTGGTAAATTACCACTAGTGCATTTGCCATTTCTCCATCATCTCTTTCAGTACCCGGGGATGCAGTCCATCAGGGCCAGGAGGCTTGTTTAGCTTTAGCCCCATTAGCTTGCCTAACACTGCTTCTTCAGTGATAATGATCGTTTTGAGATCCTCACCTGTCATAACCTCTTGTTATCAGTTTTTGGCATGTTATTTGTGGCTTCCATTGTGAAGACCTGACACAAAATACCTCAGCCATTTTCTCATTTCCAGTTATTACATCTCCCTTCTCATCCTCTAAAGGACAAAAGTTTATCTTAGCCATTCTTTTTCTTTTTATATATTGTAAAAACTTTTGCTATCTGTTTTTATATTCTGAGCTAGTTTACTTTCATAATCTAATTTCCTTTTCTTTATGGCTTTTTTCGTTGCTTTCCGTTGACCTTTAAAGGTTTCCCAATCTTCTAGTTCCCCACTAATCTTTGCCACATTGTATGTATTTTCTTTCAATTTGATACCTTCCTTTATTTCCTTAGATATCCATGGCTGATTATCTCTTTTTCTACAGTCCTTCTTCATCACTGGTATATACTTTTGCTGAGCACTGTGAAAAATTGCTTTGCAAGTCCTCCACTGTTCCTCAATTGTCCCCCCATAAAGCCTTTGCTCCCAGTCTACCTTAGCCAACAATCCGCCGTTATCCCATTATAGTCTCTTTTGTTCAAGCACAAGACATTAGTATTGAATTTTACCCTCTCATGTTCCATCTGAGTTTTAAATTCAACCATTCTGTGATCATTCCTTTTGAGAAGATCCCTAACTGTGAGATCATTAATTATCCAACTACACAGGACCAGATCTAGGATAGCTTACTCTCTCGTAGGTTCCATTACATACTGTTTGAGGAAACTATCTCTGATACACCATCCCAGGAATCAGTGTGGTCAACCTTTACTGCACTCCCTCCATGGCAAGAATATCCTTCCTCAGATAAGGGGGCCAAAACTACACACAGTATTCCAGGTCTGGTCTCACCAAAGCCCTGTATACCTGTAGCAACAGGATGTAAATGCATTAGAAGCAATTCAGAGAAGATTTACTAGACTAATACCTGGAATGGGTGGGTTTTCTTATGAGGAAAGGTTGGACAGGCTAGGCTTGTATCCATTGGAGTTTAGAAGAGTAAGAGGAAATTTAATTGAAACATATAACATCCTGAAGGGTCTGGAAAGAGTGGATGTGGAGCAGGTGTTTCCTCTTGTTGGAGAATCTAGAACTAGGGGCAAAAACAGAAAATGCTGGAAAATCTCAGCAAGTCTGACAGCATCTGTGGAGAGAGAGAATAGAGTCAATGTTTTGAGTTTGGATGACCCTTCGTCGGAACTAGAACTGGGGTTAACTGCTTAAAAATAAGGAGTCGTCCATTTAAGACAGAGATGAGGAGAAATATTTTCTCTCAAAGGGTTGTTAGTCTCCACAACTCTCTTCCTCAGAAAGTGGTGGAAGCAGAATCTTTGAATACTTTTAAGGCAGAGGTGGATAGATTCCTGATAAACAAGGGTGTGAAAGGTCATTGGGTTGGGTGGGAATGTGGAGTTGAGGTTACAATCAGATAAGCCATGGCCTAATTGAAGGTGGAGCAGGCTTGAGGGGCTGAATGGCCTACCCCTGCTCCAAATTCATACGTTTTTATGAGTTGAATCAGATTAACTAGAGGAATTGTTCCACCAGCCAAGAATGACCAGGTACCACAAGCCAAAACATTAAGCAAGAGTTTTCCACCCATCATGTATATGGACAATAACTATTAATTCCTTTGTCAGGAAATAAATAATAGGGGCGGCATTGAGACACAGTGATCAGCACTGCTGTTTCACAGCGCCAGGGGTCTGGGTTCGATTCCCGGCGTGGATTACTGTCTATGTGGCGTTTGCACGTTCTCCCCATGTGTGCAGGGATTTCCTCCGGGCGCTCCGGTTTCCTCCCACATTCTGAAAGACGTGCTAGTTAGGTACATTGACCTGAACAGGCGCCGGACTATGGCGAAAGGGGAATTTTACAGTAACTTCATTGCAGTGTTAATGTAAGCCTTACTTGTGATGAATAAGTAAACTTTTACTTTAAAAAAAAGCTAGCTAAGGATCCCAGTGTCAAGCCACCCCATTCAAAGTGCACAATAAAACATTTGGGAGAGGGTGCTTTTTAATCTTGGCTACGAAACCCTTCCAGGATTAAATAGTCTGACATAACTTTGGACTAAAGTGCTAGATAGAAGTTAGTCAGTGTTAATTTTACATGGTGAGGCCACACTTGGAATACTGTGTACAGTTCTAGTCACTCTATTATAGAAAGGATATTATTAAACTAGAAAGAATGCAGAAAAGATTTACTAGAATGCTACTGGGACTTGGCGGTTTGAGTTATAAGGAGAGGCTGGGTAGACCGGGACTTTTTCCTCTGGAGCATAGGAGGCTGAGGGGTGATGTTATAGAGCTCTATAAAATAATGAGGGGCATAGATCAGCTAGATAGTCAATATCTTTTCCCAAAGGTAGGGGAGCCTAAAACTAGACAGCATAGGTTTAAGGTGAGAGGCGAGAGATACAAAGGGATTTTTTCACATGGTGGGTGGTGAGTGCCTGGAACAAGTTGCCAGAGGTAGTAGTAGAGGCAGGTACAATTTTGCCTTTTAGAAAGTGTTTAGACAATTACATAGGTAACATGGGTATCCAGGGATAAGGGCCAAATGCAGGCAATTAGGACTAGCTTAGGAGTTTAAAAAAAAGGGCAGCATGACAAGTTGGACCGAAGGGTCTGTTTCCATGCTGTAAACCTCTATGACTCTATGAATGTCTGTAGAACTAGGGTGCAGCTGACTGAGGAGGAAGAAGACAAGAATTGACTGAAAAATTTGGTGTGACAATAGATTGGTTTCAAATATGCAGCATTCTGTTTGGGTGCTGGACGTGTCATTGCAGAACTATACTTTCAATTTTGACTCTCTTGGGTACAGTTTTCCTTAAATGTCAGCCTCTCAGGCTTCTTCTGTCTGTTATCTCTCTTCTGCTTTATCTTCAGACAAGACGGCGACACAATCGGAGGTGGAGTTTAGTCACCCTAACTGACGTCGCCAAACTTTGTTCTGTAATCTTATACAGTCCTTTTCCATGTGCACGTACAGCAGCTTTGAATGCTTGTCAGATAAAGCTGGCTGACGTCTGCTTATTCTCCAGAATTGACTTCTTGGAACGCAGACTTCTTCCCCTCCGAGCTTCCATGTGAAGGCAGAATTGAAAACCCTTGAATCAAAATAGCAGCGTGAGAATGATTACCACAGATCTATTCTGCCAAGCAACTGCTCTACCTGCATGAGGGTTTACTGATAATGACATAGTCTCGAGGCTTTTTTTTACAGAAAAGTAGTGCCAACCTTGTTAGCGCTACATTAGATTTCCATCAGTGCAGAGCCCTTACCATGACATGAAGAGAAACTCAAAAGTGTTTTGCTTCAATCATTCTCACTTCAAAAGAGAGTAGGGCAGAAGCCTTCAGCTGGAATTAGATCTTTTTCTGTGCACAGCAAACTGTTCCCTAATCATTTCTATGTAAAAATAAAAGATTCATTTCTTTTAGAGGGATACTTTTACAGTTGAGCAGGAGGGGCCACCAGGGACACAATTCAAAGTCTGAGCACATATTTCCAATTTACAGCAGCACCATATCTCAAAGGAAGCGGTTGGTTCAAAAGCAGCTTAATTCTCTTGATCATCTTCACTTTCTCAGTGTTTCTCCCAGATCTCAGTCTTAAACATAGTGAGAGTTATCTATTACTTTCTATGATATATTGTGAAACATGAATTGTCTTGACATTTCCTGAGCACATTGTACAAATCCAAATTGATATGACGTTGCTCACAGATGTCCCGTTACCACTTTCTCCCAATTACTTCAATGTGATATCAATTGAACATATGGATTCAGATTGCACATATGATCTGAGTATAATAGTATGGATTTTACAGAACAAAGCATAGATAGTTTTCTTACATGATTTTTAAAAATTCATTACAGAATGTGGGTATCGCTGGTTTGACCAGAATTTATTAAGAACAAAGAATAAAGAAAATTACAGCAGAGGAACAGGCCCTTTGGCCCTCCAACCCTGCACCGACAATGCTGTCCGTCTGCACTAAAACCCCCTAACCTTCTGGGGATCATATCCCTCTATTCCCATCCTGTTCATGTATTTGTCCAGACGTCCCTTAAAAGTCACTGTCATATCTGCTTCCAGCACTTCCCTCAGCAATGAGCTCCAGACACCCACCACCCTCTGTGTAAAAAGCTTGTCCATTCTTAATTGCCCTTGAGAAGGTGGTGTCCTTGGAATTGGCAGAAGATGGCCTTCTTGAACCACTGCAGACCATGTGATGTAGGTACACCTGAGGTGCTGTTAGGAGGGAGTTCCAGGATTTTGACCAAGTGAGAGTGAAGGAATAGTGATATATTTCCAAGTCAGGATGGAGAGGGAAGTTCACAGATATCTGTTGCCCTTGTCCTTATTGATGGCAGTGGTTGTGGGTTTAGAAGGTGTTGTTTAATGACCCATGGTGAGTTCCTGTGTTGCACTTGTAAATGGTACACGCTACTGGCACTATTCATTGGCAATGGAGGGAGTGAATGCTTGGGTGCAATCAAGCAGGTTGCTTTATCCTAGATGCTGTCAAGCTTCTTGAGTGTTGTTGGAGCTACACTCATCCAGGCAGGTAGGGAGTATTACATCACACTTCAGACTTGTGTCTTGTACATATGGTTGTGAATGAAGCCCAGCCCATCACTCGAACCAATCTCCCATCCATTGATTCTATCTACATTTCCTGCTTCCTTGGAAAAGCAGCCAGCATAATCAAGGACCCCATGCACCCCGAACATGCTCTCTTCCACCTTATTCTGTCGGGAAAACAATACAAAAGTCTGAGAACATGTTCCAACTGACTCGAGAACGGTTTCTTCCTGCTGCCATCAAACCTTTGAACAGACCTACCATATAATAAGCTGAATTCCCCCAGCAGTTACAGATGCACCATAGAAAACATCCTTTCCAGATATATCACAGTGTTGTATGGCTCTTGCTCTGACCAAGACCACAAGAAACTACAAAGTTTATAAGGTTTGTGAAGAGCCAGGAGGTGAGTTACTCATCACAGGATGCCCAGCCTATGACCTGCTCTGGTAGCAACAGTATTTATTTGGCTAGTACAGTTCTGTTTTTGGTCAATTGTAACCCCCAGGAAGTTGATAGTGGGTGATTCAGCAATGAAAATGCCATTGAATGTCAAGGGGAGATGGTTAGATTCTGTTTTGTTGGAGAAGGTCATTGCCTGACATGGCCCAAATGTTACTTGCCACTTATCAGCCAAGTCTGGACATTGGCTAGGTCCTGCTGTATTTGGACATGGACAGCTTCAATATCTGAGGAGTCATGAATAGTGTTTAATATTGTGCAATCACCAGTGACAATCTCCTTCTGATCTTATAATAGAGGGAAGGTCATTCATATGAAGCAGCTGAGGATAGTTTAGCCTAGAACACTACCCTAAGGATTTGATTGATTTGATTTATTATTGTCACATGTTTTGTTTTGTCTGGATAGTGTGCAAGAAACTATTCCACACAAAACATACCGTCTATAGAGTACATAGGGGAGGAGGAAGGGAGAGGGTGTAGGATATAACGTTACAGTCACAGATAGGGCGTAGAAAAAGTTCAGCTTAATATATGGTAGGTCTTCAAAAGTTTGATGGCAGCGGGAAGAAACTGTTCTTGAGTCGGTTGGTTCACAGACTTTTGTATCGTTTTTCTGACAGAAGAAGGTGGAAGAGAGCATGTTCGGGATGCATGGGGTCTTGGATTATGCTGGCTGCTTTTCCAAGGAAGCAGGAAGTGTAGACAGAATCAAGGGATGGGAGATTGGCTTGAGTGATGGACTGCGCTTCATTCATAACCCTTATAAACGTTATAGTTTCTTGTGGTCTTGGTCAGAGCAAGAGCCATATAACACTGTGATATATCTGAAAAGGATGCTTTCTATGGTAAAAATTGATGATAGTCATAGCAGACATGCCGAATTTCCTTAGCCAGGGGTCGGTGCTGGGGCCTCAGCTATTTACCATTTATATAGATGATCTGGAGGAGGGAACCGAGTGTATGGTGTCGAAATTTGCTGATGACACCAAGATTGGTGGAACGGCAAATTGTGCGGAGGGTGTGGAGAGTCTGCAGAGGATCTAGATAGGCTGGGCGAATGGGCCAGGAGCTGGCAAATGGAATTTAATGTTGGCAAGTGCGAGGTGGTCCACTTTGGTAGGAATAATGGTAGGAAGGATTATTACTTAAGAACATAAGAACATAAGAAATAGGAGCAGGAGTAGGCCATCTGGCCCTTCGAGCCTGCCCCGCCATTCAATAAGATCATGGCTGATCTGTCGTGGCTCAGTTCCACTTTCCGGCCCTCTCCCCATAACCCTTAATCCCCTCTCTTATCAAAAACCCATCAACCTGCTTCTTGAAAATATTTAGCGAGGCAGCCTCCACCACTTCAACGGGTAGAGAATTCCAGAGATTCACCACCCTTTGAGTGAAGAAGTTCCTCCTCAACTCCGTTCTAAAATGCCCCCCCTTTATCTTGAGGCTGTGCCCCCTAGTCCTAGTGTCTTTTTTGAGCAGGAAGAGTCTCTCCACCTCTATCCTATCCATCCCATTCATCATCTTATACGTCTCAATGAGATCTCCCCTCATTCTTCTAAACTTCAACGAGTACAAGCCTAGTTTATTCAGCCTCTCCTCATAGCTCAACCCCCTCAACTCCGGTATCAGCCTAGTAAACCTCCTCTGCACTCCCTCCAAGGCCAAAATATCTTTGCGCAGGTGCGGCGCCCAAAACTGCACACAGTACTCCAGCTGCGGCCTCACCAATGCCCTATACAGCCGCAGCAAGACCTCCCTACTTTTATATTCAATCCCCTTCGCTATGAAGGCCAGCATCCCATTCGCCTTCCTGACCACCTGCTGCACCTGCAAGCTGGGTTTTTGCGACTCATGCACAAGGACCCCGAGGTCCCTCTGCACCGTCGCCTGCTGCAGTTACTTACGTGGCGAAAAACTGCAGCAGGCGACGGTGCAGAGGGACCTCGGGGTCCTTGTGCATGAGTCGCAAAAACCCAGCTTGCAGGTGCAGCAGGTGGTCAGGAAGGCGAATGGGATGCTGGCCTTCATAGCGAGGGGGATTGAATATAAAAGTAGGGAGGTCTTGCTGCGGCTGTATAGGGCATTGGTGAGGTCGCAGCTGGAGTACTGTGTGCAGTTTTGGGCGCCATACTTACGCAAGGATATTTTGGCCTTGGAGGGAGTGCAGAGGAGGTTTACTAGGCTGATGCCGGAGTTGAGGGGGTTGAGCTATGAGGAGAGGCTGAATAAACTAGGCTTGTACTCATTAGAGTTTAGAAGAATGAGGGGAGATCTCATTGAGACGTATAAGATGATGAATGGAATGGATAGGATAGAGGTGGAGAGACTCTTCCCGCTCAGAAAGGACAGTAGGACTAGGGGGCACAGCCTCAAGATAAAGGGGGGGCGGTTTAGAACGGAGTTGAGGAGGAACTTCTTCACTCAAAGGGTGGTGAATCTCTGGAATTCTCTGCCCGTTGAAGTGGTGGAGGCTGCCTCGCTAAATATTTTTAAGACGCGGGTTGATGGGTTTTTGATAAGAGAGGGGATTAAGGGTTATGGGGAGAGGGCGGCAATGTGGAACTGAGCCACGACAGATCAGCCATGATCTTATTGAATGGCAGGGCAGGCTCGAAGGGCTAGATGGCCTACTCCTGCTCCTATTTCTTATGTTCTTAAGGAAGTAGAGACATTGATAGTTTTCCGTAACTATAGCGCGGTGTGGAGAGATCAGGACAAGTTGTTGGTGATCTGATCACTGAGAAACCTGAAGGTCTTGACCATTTCCACTTCATCACCATTGATGTAGACAGGGACATGTCCTCCACTACGTTTCTTGAAGACGATGACTATCTCCTTTGTTTTGTTGATATGGAGGGAGAGATTATTGTCATTCCACCATTCAGGAAACTCAGGGTGATTTGTGGTGGACAATTAAACAACTCATTGGAGGATCCTTCTGCTCACAGCCCACAGATTACAATCAGTAAGGATAGGTAATGATAACTTCTCCATGATTATCCTCAACTCGGGTGCCCCATAGATCCCTTATTATACTCTTTGTACACCTATAACTGTGTGGCCAAATTCCCCTCCAACTCCATTTTTAAGTTTGCTGATGACACCACCGTAGTGGGTCTGATCTCAAACAATGATGGAATGGGGTACAGGAAAGAGATAAGAGAATCTGGTGAAATAGTGTGATGACAATAATCTATCGCAGCACAACCAGAAACCAGCCAATGTCTAAGTGCTGCAGTAGAAGTTTAGACTGAAGTCTGCAGAGCGTGGCTTGTTGTCCTGCAGGCTCAGACTGTTTCCACCGTGGTTCAGCACACCAGAGTTCAAAGGGGCTTTCAAACTCACCCAGCAGTTCATCAATCTGAGTCCCAGCGTGTTATGAGGCACAGAGGGAGAGTCCAGTGGCTTCATGGAGCCCAAAGATACTGTCATCTTTCAGGGTGACAGCATTTGTCTTCCTGCCACTGCCACTTTGCTAGTGCCCCTGTTGTTGACTACCAGTGGACCAACCCAGACTGCCGCTACCCATTTCAAGGTGGTGCAGTCCAAAGCCAGGCTTTCACCAGAGCTGTTAAAGGGCTTCCTGCAAGCCAGGCTTCATTACACTGACTGGTTCTATTTAATTATAATATCGTATTGCTCGTATACTATTACATCCAAGCTAATAGTAAATTAAAACATACTTTAATATGAAACAGAGACTGAATTTAAACCCCTCTCTACTTATTACAGAACAACATGCTACATACTAAAGCACTTACATAGCGCCTCTCAGACCATAGAACGTCCCAAAGTGCCTTACAGCCGCTGAAGTACTTTTGAAGTGCATTCATTTCGTAATGTGGAAAAACGCTGCAACCAATTTGTGCACAGAATGACTCCACAAAACTCATTGCAATAATGAGCCGATAATCTGTTTCAGTGATGCTGATTGAGGGCTCAATTTTGGTCAGGATACACGGATACCTGGAATAGTGTCATAGGATCATTTATGTTCACCTCAGAAGCCGGCAGAATGTCCCGTTTAACAGTGCAGCTCTCCCTTGGCACTGTAGAAGGATGCCAAAATCTTTGGAATGGGACTTAAACCCACAATTTTTTGCCTTGAAGATGAGAGTGCTACCACTCAGCCATGCCTGGCAACCTCCAATGTAAACATACAAATATTTTTCTGAACTACAGACAGGCCAAAGAGGAATCTTTTTCCAAGAAGAAAGCTGCCAGGTCTTGACCTGCAGGCTGTGACCCCCATCGAAATGAATGAGGGACCTTGATCGCCAGTTGTCCTAAGCAACCTGCAGGCTGTGACCTCCATTGAGGCCCCAGGCCTCTAAGATGCCTCAGAACGCTGCATTGCTAGCATTTATTGCCCATCTCTAGTTGCCTTTGTTTAGGGGGCAGTTGAAAGTCAACTACATTGCTGTGGGCCTGGAGTCACATGTAGGCCAGACCAGGTAAGCACGGACATTACCTCCCCTTTTCTCTTGTATCAATAATGACGGATTGACCCCACCAGATCACCAGACCCCACTTTGTATGCTTGGCTCCTAGATGGGTGAGCAGAATGAGTCCCATAGCCTCCTCCCCTCTGAATGGGAAATCACACCACCCACATGTGCATGCATTTAAAATGATTACAATGAAAATTAAAAGATGCCCTTGTGTGTGGTTAAGGAGAATTGTAGCCAAATTGGATCCAAATCACAATGCAGCAATGTTCAAGACTCACTTGAGTGAGGTACTGTACTTCCTGCTGGTACAAACATCTGCTTATGTTTTCATTTTGTCCACTTTTAGGTCCTAACATTTAATAGTGCATCCCAAGTGTAAAATTTGAGTTAATTTCATTTTTTGATTTGATTTGATTTATTATTGTTATTAACATACAGTGAAAAGTATTGTTTCTTGTGCATGACACAGATAAAGCATACCGTTCATAGAGAAGGAAACGAGAGAATGTAGTGTTACAGTGTTAGCTAGGTTGGAGAGAAAGACAAAACTTAATGCAAGATAAGTCCATTCAAAAGTCTGATGGCAGCAGGGAAAAAGAGTCAGTTTGTGTGTGACTTCAGAATTTTGTATCTTCTTCCTGAAGGAAGAAGGTGGAAGAGAGAATGTCCGGGGCTCGTGGGGCCCTTAATTATACTGGCTACTTTGCTGAGGCAGTGGGAAGTGTAGACAGAGTCAATGGATGAGAGGCTGGCTTGACGGACGGACTGGGCTATGTTCACATCCCTTTGTAGTTTCTTGCGGTCTTGGGCAGAGCAGGAGCCAGACTAAGTTACAAATACCAGACATCCTGGAGACCACATTGGGAGCAGTGATTGCAATAGACCAAATTGAAAGAGGTGCAAGTGAAACACTGCTTAACGTGGAATGAATGTTTTGTTCCTCGGATGGTAAGCATAGAAGAGGTAAAGGGGCAGGTGTTATACCTTCTGCGACTGCACGGGAAGGTGCCATGAATGATGGGAGAGGTGTTGGGTATAGTAGAAGAGTGGACTAGATTAAATCAGAGGGAAGAGTCTCTGCAGAATGCTGACAGAGGGAGTGAAGGGAAATTGTGTTTGGTGGTGGCATTACGCTGGAGTTGGCGAAAATGGCAGAGGATTATGCTTTGCATTCAGAGGCTGGTAGAGTGAAATATGAGAAGTGAAGAAGGTACACTTGGCTGATTTCTGTTATCAATGGGTTATTCTATGAGGAAAAGGTGGAGAGTCTGGACTTATGCCCGTGGAGATTAGAAGATTGAGAGATGAGCTTATTGAAACATATAAGATTCTGAGGAGACTTGAGAATGGATGTCGAGAGGATGTTCCCCCACAGGGAAAAGACCACAACTAGGAACAGTTTCAAAATAAGAGATCTCCCATTTAAGATAGGGACTAGGAGAATTGTTTTCTCTTGGAACTTGGAGCGTCACTGAATCTTCATAAGGCAGAGGTAGATAAATTCTTTACTAACAAGAGAGTCAAAGGATGTCATGTCAGGGATAGGCAGGAAAGTGACGTTACGACCACAATCACACCAGCCACGATTTTACTGAATGGTGGACCAGGCTCGAAGGGCTGAATGGCCTATTCCACCTCTTACCTATTCGAATATTCGTGTTCAAATGTGGGTGTCGTCGGTGAGGTTTGAAAGGTGAATCCATCAGGAGAAGCTGAGGCTTGGTCTTCCTCATCCAACTTTAGAATCGAGATGAGGAGGAATGTCTTCATTCAGTGGGTGGTGACTGTATGGAATTCATTGCCACAGAGGGCAATGGCGACCAGGTCATTGAGTTTACTTGCGACAGAGATAAATAGGTTCTTGATTGTAAAAGGATCAAAGGTTACAGGGAGAACGGGGTTGAGAAACGTATCAATCATGTTCAAATGGCGGAGCAGACTCAATGGGCCTAATGGTCTGATCCTGCTTCTATATTTTATGGTCTTATTTGCATACAAGCAGATTTACTTCACCACAACAAAGAGTGCCGAGGCTAATTGTATCATCGCGTCAGAGATAAACTTGCTTGACATGGATTAGGAATGAAACCTGGGACCTTGTTGTTCTGAATGGTTTAATTGCTCACTGCTTTAACCAGCAGAGCCGTTTATTATCACTCGTGAGACAGACTGAAATCAGAATGCTTCTGTGCCTTCCATATCCAGGCTTAATTAATAGGAAGCAAGCTTGCTTCAAAGAAAATCAATAGGGTAGGTTAGTAGATTGCATAGCTTTCCTTTCATGTATTTAATTACAATGTTTTCCACTTTACATCGAACGTACAAACTATTATCATCACTCAGTGACACTCTCTGGCTTCCTAGAATGGTGGAAATACAGCACAGTTCTGACAGAAACTGTGAACAGAAGTTCATCAGATCTTTGCACTGACAATTTTATTCTGTCTCTTCTACAGATGCTAACTGTGTATTTGCAGCATTTTCTGTTTTTATTTTTTGTTGTCCCAGCAACTCCAGTTTGGTTTTAGTTTTTATCTACACCTTTTTGGTTTGATTTGATTTGCTTTATTATTGTCACATGTACTAGGATACAGTGAAAAGTATTGTTTCTTGCGAGCTATGCAGACAAAATATACCATACATATAAAAGGAAAGGAGACAGTGCAGGATATAGTGTTACAGTCATAGCTAGGGTGTGGAGAAAGATCAACTTAATATAAAGTAGCCCTTTCAAAAGTTTGATGGCAACAGGGAAGAAACTGTTCTCCAGTTGGTTAGTACGTGATCTCAGACTTCTGTTTCTTTATTCCCTACGGAAGAAGGTGAAAGAGAGAATATCCGGGGTGCGTGGGGTCCTTGATTATGTTGGCTGCTTTCCTGAGGCAGTGGAAAGTATAAACAGAGTCAGTGGATGGGAGGCTTTTGTCGAGCCACTACCCTGTGTTCCAGTGGAAGCCACAGTACGTCTCATTTACTTCACTGCTGTGTAGTGATTGTACTATTTCATTCTGATTGTTTAAGTTTATTTATTAGTGTAACAAGAGGCTTACATCAACACTGATTTGTTTTGATTTGATTTATTATTGTCACATGTATTAACATACAGTGAAAAGTATTGTTTCTTGCATGCTATACAGACAAAGCATACTGTTCATAGAGAAGAAAACAAGAGAGTGCAGATTGTGGTGTTAGTCATAGCTAGGGTGTAGAGAAAGATCAACTTAGTGCAAGCTAGATCCATTCAAAAGTCTGACTGTTCTTGAGTCAGTTGGTACGTGACCTCAGACTTTCGTATCTTTTTCCCGACGAAAGAAGTTGGAAGAGAGAATGTCCATGGCCCGTGGGGTCCTTAATTATGCTGACTGCTTTTCCGAGGTGGCAGGAAGTGTAGTCAGAATCAATGGATTGGAGGCTGGTTTGTGTGATGGATTGGGCTACATTCACGACCTTTTTTGGTTCCTTGTAATCTTTGGCAGAGCAGGAACCATACCAAGCTATGATCCACCCAGAAAGAATGTTTTCTATGGTGCACCTGTAAAAGTTAATGAGAGTCGTTGCTGACATGCCAAATTTCCTTAGTCTTCTGAGAACGTAGAGGCATTGGTGGGCTTTCTTAACTATAGTGTTGGCATGGGGGGGGGGGATCCAAGACAGGTTGTTGGTGATCTCGACCCTTTCTACTTCATCCCCATTGATGAAAAAGGGGCATGATCTCCTTTACACTTCCTGAAGTCGATAACAGTCTCTTTTGTTTTGTTGACATTAAGGAGAGATTATTGTTGCCGTACCAGTTCACCAGATTCTCTATATCATTCCTGTACTCTACCTTGTCATTGTTTGAGATCCATGCTATGAAATTACTATGAAAATAGCAATTGGCTGCCATGAAATTCCTATGATGTCATTAAAATGATGGAATGTTTTGGTCGAGAGGATTCAGGGAGTTTCCTCTTGTGGGTAAGAGCATGACTAAAAACCATCAATATAGGATAGTCACTGAGAAATGTAATAGGACACTGAGCAGAAGCTTCATTAACCGAAGAGTGGGGAGGATGTAGAATTTGCTACCACTGGGAGTGATGAAGTGAATAGTATGGACGCGGTTAATGGAAGGCTGGACAAGTATATGAGGAAGAGGGGAATAAATGGTTACATTGGTAGATTTAGATGAAGAGAAATGGGAGGAGGCCTGTATGGAGCATAATTGCTAGCATGAACTAGTTGGGGCAAATGGCCCATTTCTCCGCCATATATTCGATGTAATACTGCTTTTATTTAAGTGAGTGGATTTTCCATGGCAACATTTACATCAAGTCAGAGAGCATGCTGTTTTGCAATGTGTACCATGTAAAGCATAACCTATTTTTCTGTTGCTAAGGTGAAGCTGTGCTTCAAGGCCACTCTAGCCAATTGCTATTGATATGCATATCCTGAGGTCAGTGACAAGCTAATGACTGGTCCTTTTCTTCTTTTTTGTACCTTCCTCTAAAGAATCTATCAGTTCCCTGGTATTTTATACAATAGTGTTGCTCCAGAAATGCGATGGACTCAAAACTTTTACATTAACCTTCATGATTCTTCTGTGTCACGATTCATGGTTACACCAAAGCAATGACTTCACCTTTCTGTGTTTGTTATGGCAGGCTGAGATGGTTTGCAGCGCCAGCACTGGAACAAGTGAGAACAACAGGTGTTAGCCACAATTAGGAAAGGCAACGGTCTAGTGATATTATCGCCAGACTATTAATTCAGAAACTCAGTTCTGGGGACTCGGGTTCGAATCCTGCTGTGGCAGATGGTGAAATTTGACTTCAATAAAAAAAATCTGGAATTAACAATCTGCTGATGACCATAAAAGCATTGTCGATTATTGGACAAACCCATCTGGTTCATTCATGTCCTTTAGGGAAGGAAATCTACTGTCCTTACCTGGACTGGTCTACATGTGACTCCAGAGCCACAGTAAAGTGGTTGATTCTCAACTGCTTTCTGAAAAGGCCAAGCCAAGAACAACTAGAGATGGGCAATAAATGCTGGCCAGCCAGTCATACCCCATGAATGAATGGAAAAAAGGATTGAGACACCATGAGCAGCATCTGGGGATTTTAAATATTCATCCCGGGGGGCGGTGATTTGGTTAGTGCCATTGGAAAATGCGATTTACTTTCTTTATGAAAATATGGCCACTACGAAAGTTTTGAGTGATCTGTATATATGCTAAAAGATGCATTGGAATGTCAGAAAATGAGTTACCATTGATTTGTTTTTCGTGTCTTGTTAATTACAGATATATATTGTGGATAGCTGGATCATGATATGGTACAATTGATTGGTCAGTAATTAAATATGTTGTTTAAAAGGCACAATATGCTTCCTGCATAGCAATCGATAGTGTGTGTGCTATTGATACATGCCGGAATTTTACCGGCACGCCCGCCCCAAAGCTCGCAGAGCGACATTCTCAGTTGGCCCTGGGCAAGATCTTACGAGCCTCGGGTGGGCGAGATGGTAAAATTCCGGCAACAGCCTTCAATATGTCGCGATGACTACTCTGATCATCTGATCACCTTCTCGACATAACAGCGCCCTTTAAGAAGGGTCTGAGAGAGGCCATGGTCACCAGTCACTGGAGTGTGGGATTAATTAGGCAGGTAATGGCTGCTGGTCTCCCGAAAACTGGGCAGTTTGTAGCTGCCTGCTGATGCTTCAGGAGAAGGGTTAGAGATCACACTGTGTGGAGGGAAGGCGGGGAGGGTGGGGGGCGGTGGGAAGGAGGAAAGCGGGGGCAAGAGGAGGAGGAAATCTGATGCAGCGAAACTAGCAGAATTCAGACAGTCTTTCAACATGTGACTAGTCCAGAGCATCTTAACTGTTCTAAACTAAAAACAGAAAAGGCTGGCATCTGTGGAGAGAAACAGAGTTAACATTTCAAATCTGTATGATTTTTCTTCAGAACTGCTTTTATCGTAACTGTTCTGTTTGCCTGGTAAGGTTTAAGCTCCCCCTCCCCTGCCCCACCACTGTTCTCGATCTTCATCAGCCTATTCTCAAAAAACACTGGACTGCGAACTTCATTGACTGTTATACGAAATTGAACCACCTCCATCCAACGTACCACTTATTGAGAGTTTCTTTATACTCAAGTATAAAGAAACTCTCAAGTATAAAGAAATTATCCCAAAGTATATATACTTTGGGATAATTTTTGAGTTATGTTTACTCAACAGGAATCTTGAAAAAATGAATAATATCTTTCTTTGAGTCTTCTCGTCTCTGGAGTAAACCTTCCAGGTTTTTAACACCTCATTGAAGCTCAGATGACCAGAAAGAAAAGGTATCAAATAGCTGATGCTGTTGGCTCAGATAGCCTCAAGTTAGATAACAGTTTGGTTTTAATGATTGGATATCCTTGCCGCTGGCAACTACAGACCAGCTGGCTATAAGATGTGCCATGTCTATAGCAATACCAATAGCAATGTTTTTATACAGATTCATTATCATCTTCTGGGAGCTGGACTCTAAATGTTTGCTTATAGTATCTTGATCACTGCCTCCTGCGCCTCTGCTTTTTCCTTCATAATCCACAATGGAACACATTTAAATGATATTCCAAGCCTTGAAAACTCAAGGAGGAAACACAGAACCAAACAGCATCGGTGAGGATGCTTGTGGATGTGTTCTTTAACTTCAGTTTTCATTTGTGGGACTTGGGGCGTCACTGACAAGGGCCTGCATTTATTGCCCATCCTTAGTTGCGTTTACTGAGTGGCTTGCTTGGCCATTTCAGAGGGTAGCTGAAAGTTGATAGCCGACAATGATTTCATGATCATCAGTAGGTTCTTAATTCCAGATTTTTTTTATTGAATTCAAATTCCACCACCTGCCGTGGTGGGATTGCGAACCCGGATTCTCCGGAACATTAACTGAGTTTCAGGATTAATAGTGTAGGGATAATACCACTAGGCCATTGACTCTCCTAAACTTTTGACTGTAAAAGTTCAAAAGTAGGTTGCTGGCTCACAATGTCAAGTTTGAGGTAATAGTTTTTAAGTTTCGTGTGCGTGTTTATGAAGTCAAAACAATTTCATTATCTGCTAATAGTCAAGATTATAGCGGGGCGGGGGGTGGGGGGGGAGTGGGGAGGGAAGAAATTGAATTAAGGAAGAAAAAGCTGCAAGCAATGGGCAAAGAGGGCTTCCAAACTGTGCACTGATGGTCTCTGCGCGTGGCTGCTTTTCGCTTGTGGCTGGTAAAAGAACGAGATGCTGTGCTCTTGCAGGGGCAATCAGAGGAAGGTTTGCAGTTTGGCAGCCCTGTTTGCCCACTGCTTGCGGCTGCGTAAATGAGTAGTTTCAGATTTCTCATGTTCTGGGGCACCGTGAGTCAGTACCAGCACTGGAAATTTGAGTCTGTTGATTAAGCTGGTTGTAAATGCAGACAAGCTGGCTGCTGGTTGGAACATTATGACAAACAGGCTGGTCTTGGCTGAAGTAATCGTGATCATTGCAGATTCGGATTTCAGCTTTGACCTTGCTCAGGGCCGGCTCATTCCACAGGCTGGGACAAACGTTCTGACTGCAGGCCCCTTGGATCAGCAGATTGGAATTGCCCCACATTCCGGGAAGCTCCAAATCAGTGACCACAGCATCGTGAATGGCCGGCCATCTGAACTCACTGTTTTTATTTTCCGCACAATGTCACTAAGGAACCCCACTTACTGATGGTGCTGGACACTGGACCACTCCCAGCTATCATCCTGCAACATTTCACCCAAGTTAATGTTAATGTGGGAATAGAGGAAGGAATGTGTTCTAGATCTTAAGTTGGGGCGGCACGGTGGTTATCACTGCTGCCTCAAAGCGCCAGGGGCCCTGGTTTGATTCCCGACTTGAGTCACTGTGTGGAGTTTGCATATTCTGCCCGTGTCTACCTGGGTTTCTCCGGGTGCTCCGGTTTCCTTCCACAGTTCAAAGATGTGCGAGTTAGGTTGATTCGCCATGTTAAATTGCCCCTAAGTGTCAGGGGGTTAGTAGGGTAAGTAAGTGGGAGATATGGGGATAGGGCCTGGGTGGGCTTGTGATCAGTGTAGACTCAATGGGCCAAATGGTCTCTTCCTGCACTGTAGGGTTTCTATGATTCTAAGTTCAACACTGCAAAGACATATAGAGAGGAACAGAGCATGATGGCAGTGGACCTAGAGCATGAGGGAATGTTCCGAAAGACTAGAGAGGAAGACCCTGGAGCTGGAAGAATTTCTTTAAAGGTAGTTTGACATTCATGATTAGAAGTGCGTACAAGAATTTACAAACATGCAGGTCCACAGGCTATCAACTGATTACCATTTTTTGACTGATTTATAATATTCACTGTTAAAAAAGGGCAGATATGAATTCTAAATGCCATTTGTGCAGGAGTTGATCCCATTGACGTGCCATCTTGAATTCCCACAAATTAAAGATTAAACCCAAAGATGTGCAGGTTAGGTGGATTGGCCATGCTAAATTGCCCCTTAGTGTCCCAAGATGTGTAGGTTAGGGGGACTAGCCATGGTAAGTGTGTGGGGTAACGGGGATTGGGTGGGGGGGCGGGGGGAGAGGCCTGGATGAGATACTCTGTCAGAGAGCTGGAGAGCCTTGATAGGCTGAATGGCTTCCTTCAGCACCGCAGGGACTCTGTAACCTCTAGAAAAGTGCAAGCACTATTTAATCTCCAGATTTAACCAACTGGATTGGATTTGAAGCTCTTTCTGAACCATTAAACACTGTTAGCAAAATTAAGCAGCTCAAACTTTTCCAGTAGAATAAACTGACAAGTACCAGCCAGTGACAGATCATTCATCACATGAGAACATGTGCTGCCAACAGGACTGCGTTACACGGGCCGCTGGTAACACGCCTAGAAGTGACTTACAGACGACGCCAGCTTTACTGCGGATCACATGCGATCCATCCTCAGTAACAACCTGTGTCAGGCACCTTTCATCATTTTTAAGCCTGTTATAACGCAAGAAGCTGTGCTGCACTCCGCTGAGTAACCTGAGGTCACAGATCAAGTACGTGACTATCTCACAAAGTAAATCAGTAACCAACGATCGAGGCCACAGCAAAGTCATCTTCAGGGTCTTTTAGGCTTTTGTTAGAAATATTCATTTCTTAAAAGAAAACGATACCAGACTCCTTAGTTGTGCCACTGGTAAGTGGACAAATGTCGGCATCAGGTGACGGCAGATTGCTTGAGTTGTAATCTCTCCCGGGGTTAAATATTCTGTCAATATTCACCGTCAGGTCACGCATCAATGACTGCAACTCAGGCGCGGCATCGGAAGGCAGCCAGCATCCACTGAAAAATTCCTCAAGATCAGTCAGTACCTTGAGAAAGTTTGTAAGAAAGATATAGGCCTAGGTTTAACACTTTGATTCAGTTTAGCATGTCATAATGTGTAATATTTTTGCCTAGAAATTTATACCATACACTGGTCTTCACAGATATACAATAAAGGGGTTTTGTGCAGTATTTTAAAACATTCTTAAACCTTCTTGGGTCAGATGGTTTATCATGTCAGATCTTCATAATGGAAATAATTAATTTGTGACTGAATCCTTTTTTTATTATTTCATAGGATATGAGTGTCACCGGTCTTAGGTCACTGTCTGTGTGAACATAGAACATAGAACACTACAGCACAAACAGGCCCTTCGGCCCACGAGTTGTGCCGATCACATCAACACCTACCAACCTACAGACCTATCTATAACCCTCAATCTCATTAAACCCCATATACTCATCCAGAAGTCTTTTAAAAGACCCCAGCGAGTTCGCCTCCACCACCACTGACGGCAGCCGATTCCATTCACTCACCACCCTCTGAGTGAAAAACTTACCCCTGACATCACTTCTGAACCTCCCTCCCCGCACCTTAAATCTGTGTCCTCTCGTAGAAACCATTTCAACCTGGGGAAATAGCCTCTGAGAGTCCACCCTATCTATTCCTCTCAACATTTTGTAAACTTCTATCAGGTCGCCTCTCAACCTTCGTCTCTCCAGGGAAAAGAGTCCCAGCTCCCTCAACCTAACTTCATAAGGCATGCCTCCCAGTCCAGGCAACATCCTTGTAAATCTCCTCTGTACCCTCTCAATAGCTTCTACATCTTTCCTATAGTGAGGCGACCAGAACTGCGCACAATACTCTAAATGAGGCCTGACAAGGGTCTTATAAAGTTGCAGCATTACCTCCCGACTCCTAAACTCAATCCCTCGATTAATGAAGGCCAGTACACCATACGCCTTCTTGACCACCTCCTCCACCTGCGAGGCCGATTTAAGAGTCCTGTGGACCCGGACCCCAAGATCCTTCTGCTCTTCAACACTACTCAGACTTCTGCCCTTGATAGTGTACTCGTTCATCCCGTTGGTTCTGCCAAAATGGACGACTACACATTTATCTGCGTTGAAGTCCATCTGCCACTTCTCCGCCCAGTCCTGCATCCTATCTGTGTCCTGCTGCAACTTTTGCCATCCTTCCAGACCATCCACAACACGACCAACCTTCGTGTCATCAGCGAACTTACTTACCCATCCCTCCACTTCCTCATCCAGGTCATTTATGAAAATGGCAAACAACAAGGGTCCCAGAACAGATCCTTGAGGCACTCCGCTGGTGACTGACCTCCATTCAGAAAAAGCCCCATCCACAACCACTCTCTGCCTTCTGCAGGCAAGCCAGTTCTGGATCCACAAGGCCAAAGGCCCTTGGATCCCATGGCCTCTCACCTTCTCAAGAAGTCTTGCATGGGGGACCTTATCAAACGCCTTGCTGAAGTCCATGTGCACTACGTCCACGGCACTTCCTTCGTCAATGTGTTCAGTCACATTATCGAAGAACTCAACTAGGCTTGTAAGGCACGACCTGCCCTTGACAAATCCATGCTGACTATTCCTGATCATGTCAAACCTCTCCAAATGTTCGTAAATCTTGTTCGTGAAGTGTTCGTGAAGTTTGTACATTCTCCCCGTGTCTGCATGGGTTTCCTCCGGGTGCTCTGGTTTCCTCCCACAGTCAAAAGATGTGCGGGTTAGATGGATTGGCCGTGCTAAATTGCCCCTTAGTCTCAGGGAGACCAGCTAGGGTAAATGCATGGGGATGGCACCTGGATGGGATTGAGTTTGGTGCAGACCAGATGGGCCAAATGGCCTCCTTCTGCACTGTAGGCTTCTGTGATTCTGTGACAAAGCCAATGCTCATTGAATATTCCCAATTGCCCTTGAGAAGGTGATGTTGAGCCACCTCCTTGAACTGCTGCATTCCCTGTGATGTAGTCACATGCACTCCATGGGAACACCACCACCTTGCAGGTTCCCCTCCAAGCCATTCACCTCCTGACTTGGGAATATATTGCCATTCCTTCACGGTCACTGGGTCAAAATCCTGGAATTCCCTCCATCATGGCATTGTGGGTCAACCCATAGCACATGGACTGCAGTGATTCAAGAAGGTACCTCACCACCACCTTCTCAAGGGCAATTAGGAATGGGTAATAAATGGTGGCCAGCCAGCGATGCCCGATTCTGATGAATGAATCATGAAAGGAATTGCAGGATTTTGTCCCAGTGACAGTGAAGGAATGGTAGTATACTCCCAAATCAGGATGGTGAGCGGGTTGGAGAGCAACTTCTAGGCGATGGCCTTCCCGTCCATTTGCTATCTTTGTTCTTCGAGAAGGTAAAAGTTTGAAAGGTGCTGTCAAAACAGTTTTGTAGATTGTACACATTGCTGCTACTGTGTGATGGTGGTGGAGGGAATGAGTGTTGGAGGTGGTGGATGGGGTGCCAATCAAGCGGGCTGCTTTACTCTGGATGGTGTCGACCTTCTTAAGTGTCGTTGGAGCTGCACTCATCCAGACAAGTGGAGAGTATTCCATCACACTCTTGACTTGTTCCTTGTCGATAGATGGTGGACAAGTTTTGGGGAATTAAGAAGTGAGTTACTCTCCATGGAATTCTCAGTCTCTGAGCTGCCCTTGTTGATACACTATATAAAAGGCTGGTTCATTTCAGTTTCTAATTAATAGTAACCCCCAGGATGTTGATGGTGGGGAATTCAATAATGGTGTGTTTGAAGGTAATAAGGAAAGATGATTGGATTCTGTCTTGTTGGTGATGATCATTGCCAGACAGTTGTGCGACACAAATATTTGCCACTTATCAGCCCAAGTCTGTATATTGTACAGAACTTGCTGCATTTGGATATGGTCTGCTTCAGCGTATGAGGAGTCGCGGATAGTGTTGAACACTGTGTGAACACTTTTGTTTATGAGGTAGGGAAGATTATTAATGAAGCAGCTGAAGATGGTTGGACCTAGGGCACCATCCTGAGGAATTCCTACAGTGATGTCCTGTGGCTCTGATGATATCTTCCAAAAACCATCTTTCTTTTGTGCTTTGTATTCCCCTCTAACCCCCATTGACGTCAGTTTTGTTAAGACAATCATTTATGCCAAGTGCTGTCGTGATGTTAAGACAATCACTCTCTGCACCTCTTGAATTCAGCTCTTTTGTCCATGTATTATCAGTCATATGTACTAATGTCTGTTCCATCTGAGTGGGATTCTGATGTTGAGGGCTTTATTTTCCTCTTGTTGGTTTCCTTACCCCTGCCACCAAGCCAGTCTAGCAGCTATGCCCTTCAGGTCTCAGCCAGCTTGGTAAATAGTGGTGTTATCACACTACTGTTGTTGGTAGACATTGAAGTCCCCCACCCAGTGTGCATTTTGTGCCCTTGCCACCTTCAGTGCTTCCTCCACATGATGTTCATCACGGAAGACTGCTGGTTCATCAGCTGAGGGACGGTGGTAGATGATAATCAGCAAGATGCTTCCTTGTCCATGTTTGAGTTGAGGCCATGAGACCCCATGGGAGTTGAAGACTCCCAGGACAAATCCCTCTTGTTTGTATATGACTGTGCCACCACCTGCAGTGGGTCTATACTGCTGGTGGGATTGTGATGCTGTTGGAGGTGTGTGGGACATTGGCTGTAAGGTATGATACAATGGCTGGCTGTTTTTGCCAGTGGGCGCTTCTGGTCCCACCGATGGCACACTCCCACCATGGCTTTCCTTATGCCATGGGGTGCAATCATTGGGAAATCCTATTGGCAGTGACAGGACCAGAAGATCTGGTCACCAGCAAATGGTGTGCTGCCTACTACTGTGAGAAACACTCTGCAGGGAAGCCAGAGAATCCGGCAGAATGAGTTTGACTATGTCATGTTGTTGCTTGACTAGTCATTGGGACAGTTCTTTCAGTTTTGGTCCAACCTCCCAGATATCAGTAAGAAAGGGCACAGTGTGCCATTGTCATTCTGGAATTTAGGATGATCCTAAATGGTTTTGATTCCTTTTTAACTTCTGCCAATTTGATACAACTGAATGGCTTGTTAGACCATTTCAAAGGGTATTTAAGAGTCAATCACTGTGGATCTGGAGACAGAAGTTGGCCAGACCAAATAAGGATGGCAGATTTCCTTGCCTGAAGGATGTTAATGAACCAGATTTTTTTTCCCAACAATTTGACAGTTTCATGGTCACCATTACTGAGGCTAGCTTTTAGGGTGGTGGTGGGGCAGCATTAGTGTCACTGGATTAGTAATCCAGAGACCCAAGGTAATGCTGTGGGGACCAAAGAGAAAATGCTGGAAAATCTCAGCATGTCTGGCAGCATCTGTAAGGAAAGTGAAGAGCTGACGTTTCGAGTCCAGATGACCCTTTGTCAAAGCTCATGCTAAGGGAATCTGGGTTCGAATCCCCACATGGCAGTTGGTGAAATTTGAATTCAATAAAAATATTGAATTAAAAGTCTAATAGTGACCATGAAACATTATTGATGTCGTAAAAATCCATCCAGTTCAACAATGTCCTTTAAGAAAATCTGCAGTCCTTATCTGGTCTGGCCTACATGTGACTCCAAACCCACAGCAATGTGGTTAACTTTTAAATGCCCCCAGAAATGGCCTAGAAAGCCACTCAGTTTAAGGACAATAATAGCATGGTGGCACAAGGGTTAGCATACCTGCCTCACAGCTCCAGGGACTTGGGTTCGATTTCTGGCTTGAGTCACTGTCTCTGTAGAGTTTACACATTCCCCCAGTGTCTGCGTGGGTTTCCTCCGGGTGCTCCAGTTTGTTTAAAGAACTTTGTTTTAGAACTAAGAAGAAAGAAAATTACAGGCCTTTGGCCCTCCAAGCCTGCACCAACCATGCTGCCCGATTTAATTAAAACCCTCTACCCTTCCAGCGACCATATCCCTTTATTCCCATCCTATTCATGTATTTGTCAAGATGCCTCTTAAAAGTCACTACTGTTTCTGTTTCCCCTACCTCCCCCAGAAGCGAGTTTTAAACACTCCCTGTTTAAAAAACTTGCCTCGTACATCTCCTTTAAACCTTGTCTCTTGCACCTTAAACTTATGCCATCTAATAATTGACTCTTCCACCCTGGGAAAAAGCTTCTGACTATCCATGCCCCTCATGATCTTGTAGACTTCTGTCAGGTTGCCCCTCAACCTCCGTCATTCCAGTGAGAACAAACCAAATTTCTCCGACCTCTCCTCTTAGCTAATGTCCTCCATACCAGCCAACATCCTCGTAAATCTTTTCTGTACCCTCTCCAAAGCCTCCACATCCTTCTGGTAGTGTGACAACTCGAATTTAACACTGTATTCCAAGTGCGGCCTAACTAAGGTTCCATAAAGCTGCAACATGACTTGCCAATTTTTAAACTCAATGCCCTGGCTGATGAAGGCAAGCATGCCTTATGCCTTCTTGACTACCTTCTTCACCTGCATTGCCATTTTCAGTGATCAGTGTGCCTATACACCCGGATCCCTCTGCCTATCAGTATTCTTGAGGGTTCTCCCATTTACTCTACATTTCCCATCTGTATTAGACCTTCCAAAATGCACCACCTCACATTTGTCCGGATTAAACTCCATCTGCCATCTCTCCGCCCAAGTCTCCAACCGACCTATATCCTGCTGTATCCTCTGGCAGTCCTCATCGATTTCCGCAAGCAATTCCACCAACTTTTGTGTTGTCTGCAAGCTTACTGATCAAACCAGTTACGTTTTCCTCCAAATCATTTATATATATATTACAAACAGCAAAGGTCCCAGCACTGATCCCTGAGGAACACCACTTGTCACAGCCCTCCCAGTTGTCCAAAGATGTGCAGGTTAGGTTGATTGGCCAGGCTAAATTGGCCCTTAGTACCCCGGGATGCTTGGTTAGAGGGATTAGCGGGATAAATATGTAGGGTTACGGAGATAGGGCCCTGGGTGAGATTATTGTCAGTGCAGGCTCGATGGGCTGAATTACTTCCTTCTGTACTGTAGGGATTCTATGATTCTATGAATGAGTGATGGGTAATAAACGCTGTCCCATCCTGTGATTCCCCCCCCATCCCATGAATGATTTTTAAAAGTCCAGATTTATTAATGAAGTGAATTTGGTAGGATTTGAATCTGTGTCCCCCGGGCATTAACTTGGGCCCCTGCATTACCTACAATGTAATGCTGCCCAGAAGGAGTGGAAAGATTTTGATTAGCTGTCACTAGATAATACCCCCTGAGAACCAGGTTAGCGATTTGGCCACTATCGCCCATTTCAACAGCCGACAGTCAGTTTGATGGAAACATTGGCCCCATTCCAACACGTCAGACTGTGTGCGGTACCGGTTTGTAAACTGAGCCTTCCAAATTGCAACCCTTGTTTTTTGTTCAAAATATTGTGCACTTAAAAGCTGTGGTAACAAAATTGATATGTGTACATTGCCAAAATGTAAAACATCATTATTACAAGTATTCATGACTTAGCTGTTTCATTATCCTCACTCTGGTTCATAGAATGATAGAAACCCGACAGTGCACAAGGAGGCCATTGGCCTATCAAGTCTGCACCAACAACAATCCCACCCAGGCTCTCTCCCCCATAACATCATGTATTTACGCTGCTAACCCCCGCTTGACACTTAGGCTCAATCTACCATAGCCAGTCAACCTAACCTGCACATCTTTGGACCGTGGGAAGAAACCGGAGCACGTGGAGAAAACCCACGCAGACATGGGGAGAATGCGCAAGACACAGACAGTAACCCAAGGCCAGAATCGAACCAGGTTCTCTGCTATGAGGCAGCAGTGCTAACCATCGTGCCGTTCCTGTCCCGACCTCTTCTAATTTTCATCAGGGTAGGTTGTGTGTCTTCGGGTGAATCCCTGTAGGTCTGGTGGGAAAACAATTGAGGGTTATTAAGCTGATTGAATCACGAATTTCATGTTTCCCACAGAGCACTGCTTCCTTGGAGCGAGTTTCTTCAGTGAAACTGACAAGCTGCGAAGGCTTTGGCTCTCCCACCATGATTCTGCAACTCTTTACCAGCCACCCTTCCCCACCATCTCTATAGTGTGCAACAAACAATACTTTTCACTGTATATTAATATGTGTGACAATACTGAATCAAATCAAATCAAAATCAAAAAGGCAACTTAAAAAGTTAAGAGCCCATGTCGTTGGGGGTAGTATATTAGCATGGATAGAGGATTGGCTAACTGATAGAAGACAATGAGTCAGGATAAGGGGAACATTTTCATGATGACAGCCTGGCAACCGAGGCTGGTGAGATATCACCCATCAGTCTAGCTTTTCACTCACTGCATTTGCTGGCTTCTGGCCTTCTCCAAGGCACGAGAGCAGCTAATTGCCACCTTTCACCCCTGCTGAGAATCAGGAGCACAGACCACAGCATCAGCAGCAACAACACCCACTACCCTCCTCAGTCTCACACCCCTCCACGGGGCTCCCATGGACCATGTTTAGTGGGTGGAGGAGTCCGCCTGATTTAGTCCATGTTTTAATGCCGAACTTTGGAATCCTTCCTCTCTAATCAGCAACTTATGGAGCCAGCATAATGCAGCATTTCATGACTCAGGTTACAGCTTCCACTGTAGTCATTGTTGCTTCCGGGGAAACAGCTTGCACAGAGTGATTGCTCATGCGGTTTTGTGCTTTTCATTTGGAAAAGGCTGATCGAGTGTTCCAGCTACTCATAGAAGTGTCCTTTAGCAGATCACTGAGCTGCTCAGAGGCTCCCAGGTAGTGATATGGGAATCCTGGTCTGGATTGAGCCTTCCTGCTCCTTACCCTCGCATTCCGCCATTGCCCTGTTAGTTGCCTGTAGATTAGGTCGTCCAGACTGCTTAAGCCCATACTGCGATGGTGCAGTTTAAAGTGGGACCATCGTGGCCCACTTGATGGTGTCCATGTCCTCCTGGGGCTTGATCAAGTGGGCCATGATCTCAGAATCCCATCAGATACTTGGATTGCACTTTGTAGAAAGGTCAGAGTGAGCACGTTCACTCTTAAGAAATCTGCTGAGGGTAAAAGCCAGAATGCATAGTTCCTTATAAGTGCAGTTGGGTGTGTCATGTTTTCATTCTTTGTGTTTGCTTTGCATAAAGAGTAAATATAGCATTCTATAGTGGAGTAATTGTGTTTTAAATTTTGATTTGATTTGATTTATTATTGTCACATGTCTCAAAGGCCACCTTCAAAGTATTGTTTCTTGCATGCTACACAGACAAAATATACCATTCATAGAGAAGGAAACGAGAGAATGTAGTGTTTCAGTCATGGCTTGGCTGTAGAGAAAGATCAATTTAATGCAAGGTAGATCCATTCAAAACTCTGACAGCAGCAGGGAAGAAGCTGTTCTTGAGTCGGTAGGTATGTGACCTCAGATTTCTGTATCTTCTTCCTGACAGAAGAAGGTGGAAGAGAGAATGTCCGGCTTGCACGAGGTCCTTGATTATGCTGGCTGCTTTTCCGAGGCAGTGGGAAGTATAGACAGAGTCAATGGATAGGAGGTTGGTTTGAGTAATGGATTGGGCTTCATTCATGACCCTTTGTAGTTTCTTGCAGCCTTGGGCAGAGCAGGAAGTATACCAAGCTGTGATACAACCAGAAAGGATGCTTTCTATGGTGCATCTGTAAAAGTTGGTGAGAATCATAACTGACATGCCAAATTTCCACATTTAAGTTGTGTTCTTCATGGGAAATTGGTTGAAGATTGAGTTCGGATGGAACCTTGGTTGGGGATGCTAAAAGGCCTGTAGCAACAATGGTCAGAAACTTTTCTCTTCCACCTTCTTCCATCGGGAAACAGATACAAAAATCTGAGGTCACGTATCAACTGACTCAAGAGCAGCTTCTTCCCTGCTGCTGTCAGACTTTTGAATGGACCTACCTTGCATTAAATTGATCTTTCTCTACACCCTAGCTATGACTGTAACACTACATTCTGCACTTTCTCGTTTCCTTTTCTATGAGTGGTATGTTTTGTCTGTATAGCGTGCAAGAAATAATAATTTTCACTGTATGTTAATACATGTGACAATAATAAATCAAATCAAATCAAATCAAAACAATGGGTGTCTCTCAAAGGCCACCTTTAATTTGATGGTATTAGTGTCCCTCTTGGATGTGAACCATCTACTGAACCCTCGGTTCCCCTCCTCCTCTTGTGGCTCCTGAGTTTGATCCTTTGGCACCATTGCTGATAGCAACAGCTGATTGCCGGATTATGGAACATTTGGCAGGTCACCTTGAGTCAGAGCCCTCTTTGTCCTCCTGTCCCTCCGCTCCCTCTCTCCTCCTGAAGCTGGTGTTGCTCTCTTTAACATCGAACATTCTTCCTCCAGATGTGGAGATCTGGCGTTGGACTGGGGTAAACACAGTAAGAAGTCTCACAACACCAGGTTAAAATCCAACAGGTTTATTTAGTAGCAAAATTTGATCGTTTATTTTGATACCAAACAAACCTGTTGGACTTTAACCTGTGTTGTGAGAATTCTTACTGTGATTCCTCCTCCAAACGAGGGACCTGAGTGAGATTCCCCATTGAACTGAAAGCAGCAGGGGTGAGTCTAATTAACCATAGGTGCCACTAGATGCCCTGTTGCAGCAGGTTCTGGTGTGATGTATTAGAATGAACGCAGGCTTCTCATACTTCACACACATCAGTAATATAGTGGAGTATTTCTGTTGAACTTTGGGAAGTTGTTCTGCCCAGATCACTCTCAGTGGGGATGCAGATTACCTATGCGTTGTTGACTATATATGAATACATGCGTAGATTTAGAAACAGTATTTGCCAAGCCGTGAGATATGTGAATTAATGCTGCAATGAAATTAAGCTAACTAATGTTATTCGGGCAGTATAGGGGAGAAAAAAACCAGAGGGCATGGGTTAAGGATGAAAGGAGAAAAGTTTAAAGGGAATATTAGGGGGGGCTTTTTCACGCAGAGAGTGGTGGGAATGTGGAATGAGCTGCCGGATAAAGAGGTAAATGTGGGGTCACTTTTAACATTTAAGAAAAACTTGGACAGGTTCATGGATGAGAGGGGTGTGGAGGGATATGGTTCAAGTGCAGGTCAGTAGGACTAGGCAAAAAATGGTTCAGCACAGACAAGAAGGGCCAAAAGGCCAGTTTCTGAGCTGTAATTTTCTATGGTTCTATGGTTCTATATGTTAGAAGAATCACATGTGCAGGTGATACACTTTGGGACATAAGGGTGTCATGTACAGGTATGTAACACTGTTTAGCTGATCCTTTTAGTCTGCATAACCAGTGCTTTTGTCTTGAATATAGATTGCTCTTTGCTTCTCGATTTAAGAATATTTCCCCCCATTCTTGTTTCGAACAGATGTGGACGGTTGTTGAATTAACACCTCCCCAGGACCCGTGGAAGGCCTACGTGCTGGGAGCCCTGTGATTGTCATTCTTTTTGTTCATTTTGACAAACTCAAATTGAAATGGATGAAATTAATTTGGGCTAATTTAAATGAATTGAAATAAAATCTTCCTGTGTTACATTTTTTTGTATGAGGGGAGGTGTGGGCAGGGGGAGTCTTTTAAAATATTTGCTAGGGATTATTCCCAAATTTTTAATCTATTGCTTTAGTGATTGCTTCACACCTCTTAAAGATGCTGGGTTCAATCTCTATCACAGAGACTTGAATATATGATAGTGCCTGACACTTCAGTACAGTGTATTGAAGGAGTATTATGTTATTAAACTGAATGATATTGTTTTTATCCTATTCGTTGTTGGCATGTGGGTATCACTGGCTAGGCCAGCATTTATTGTCCATTCTTTTTAGATCTAGATATAAATTGGATATAGCTCTTGAGACTAAAGGGATCAAGGGAAATGGGAGGAAGGGGGGAATCAGGATATTGAATTTGATGATCAGCCATGAGTAAGATGAATGGTGGAACAGGTTTGAAGGACTGAATGGCCTACTCCTGCTTCTAGTTTCTATGTTTCTATGTTTATTTGCCTTAGACAAGGTGAGCTGTCTTCTTGAATCACTGCTGTCTATATGGTGTAAACAGTACAGTACTGGGAGGGAGTTCCAGGATATTGATTAAGCAGCTCATCCATCACCTCAAGCCTTCATGACCTCCACCTCATGCCACACCATGGCTGTAATGTGTACTATCCATAAGATGCACCCCAGCAATTCGCCAAGGCTTCTTCGACAAACTTCACTTCAAGACTAGCCCTTAGAAAAGTCAGGACAAGGGGGCACATGGGAAAACCGTCACCTCCATGTTCCCTTCCAGGTTACGCACCTTTCCCAATTTGGCTTTCTTTCAATGTTGCAGGGAAGAAATTCTGGAATTCCCAACCTCGGTGCACACCGGGGGTGGAATTTTCCCACCCTGCTCGTCACAGAAACACTGGCCTTCATAGCGAGGGGGATTGAATATAAAAGTAGGGAGGTCTTGCTGCAGCTGTATAGGGCATTGGTGAGGCCGCAGCTGGAGTACTGTGTGCAGTTTTGGGCGCCGCACCTGTGCAAGGATATTTTGGCCCTGGAGGGAGTGCAGAGGAGGTTTACTAGGCTGATACCGGAGTTGAGGGGGTTGAGCTATGAGGAGAGGCTGAATAAACTAGGCTTGTACTCGCTAGAGTTTAGAAGAATGAGGGGAGATCTCATTGAGACGTATAAGATGATGAATGGGATGGATAGGATAGAGGTGGAGAGACTCTTCCCGCTCAAAAAAGACAGTAGGACTAGGGGGCACAGCCTCAAGATAAAGGGGGGGCGGTTTAGAACAGAGTTGAGGAGGAACTTCTTCACTCAAAGGGTGGTGAATCTCTGGAATTCTCTGCCCGTTGAAGTGGTGGAGGCTGCCTCGCTAAATATTTTTAAGAAGCGGGTTGATGGGTTTTTGATAAGAGAGGGGATTAAGGGTTATGGGGAGAGGGCGGGAAAGTGGAACTGAGCCACAACAGATCAGCCATGATCTTATTGAATGGCGGGGCAGGCTCGAAGGGCTAGATGGCCTACTCCTGCTCCTATTTCTTATGTTCTTATGTTCTTATTTAACGGGTGGGACCATGGACCATGCAAAGGTCCGTTGACCACGGGTTGGATTTTCCGGCATTGAGGCGATGGTGGCCGGAAAGATCCCGTCCCTGGACTTGCAGTGGTCTGAGAAGAAAGCTCACTCCTTCCTTCTCGAGGGCAGCTGGGGCACGGGCTGACAATGCAGGCCTTGCCAGCGAAGCCTCCAACCTACAAGTTAGTAGAAGCGGCACTACTCAATATAACACCACGCAAACGCTCTGCCGAGTGAGCCTTATCCCCTCCGTTTTGTTTTGATGAATATCCTCCCCTCTTTCTCGGCCTGCTCTGGCGATAAACATGTTGCTGAACCCAGCGTGGCAGCACCACGTGACGGAAGACATGCCGAGTTATTTTGCTCCGTCGAGATGTGCTGCGAATAAAGAGAAGCAGCGGCAGACAAAAGGACCAGAGCCGGGAAAAAAAACAACAACTTCACCAAGCAGCTCGTTCCCTTCTATTCGCTTCAGCAAAATTAAAATCACCAGCTAGCTCTGCCAGGTTTGCACAAGCGTCCGACGGTTGGAAGGCGGAATAATGATTTTTTTTCAACAGTTAGCGTTTGGCTGTCTCCCGATGGGAGATACCTCACCCGTCTCGAAAAGAGACCCAATCTTATTCAGAGAAGAAAGAACACCCTTATGAATCAATGTAGATTTATTCTGCCACACAAGCAGCACAGAGCATATTGAGTATGTGGTCTGATTCGAGCAGGTGCCCTCTTCCTGGCCTGGGTTTAAAAGAAACAGAGCTCGCAGCAATTTAGTTTTGCAGCACCCCGCCAGAGCTGACCAAACCGTTTAAATGGTTTTCTGTGTGAGAGCGTAACAAGAGAAAGGGGAACCGGGGACACAAATCACAGCTGATATCCGAAGAATCGGCATTACTTCCAAACAAAACTTTGGGAATTCAAGATTAATTTTCAATAAAATAATTTGCCCCGGGATTTAATTCACCGATTTCAGCGATTTCGTCAGGCTTGCCTGAAAAAAGGTTGCTATTTGCATGGTTCCCCCCCGCCCCCCCCACAACACCGCTCTGTCCCCCACACCACCCAACCACCATTCCCCCCCCCCACAACTTTGAACCACAGCCCAGTTCCATTAAAAGAAGGAGGGAGAATATTGTTGTAAATAAACCGTCGCAGGACATAGGGAGCAGACAGAATTTGGAAAAAGGTACAAAAGTCTGAGGACGTGTACTAACTGACTCAAGAACAGCTTCTTCCCTGCTGCCGTCAGACTTTTGAGTGGACTTACCTCGAATGAACTTGTGCTGAATGGACAGTACAGCTGCCTCAGGCAAGGTTAGTGGAGGTGGGCTCTGCCTCCTAATCAACAACTCGTGGTGCCTAGACGTACCAACACTGGCTCGTTTGTGCTCCCCGGACCTAGAATATCTGATGCTAAAATGCCACCTCTACTACCTTCCGAGGGAGTTCATCTCTATTATCCTGACAGCAGTTTACACCCCACCCCACCTGGACTTGAAGTCCATACCTTGAGACAAAACATCCCAAGGCTTGGTCATCGTGGCTGGGGACTTCAGTCAAGCCAAGCTCAAGAGTGTACTACCAATTTACCACCAACACGTCCCCTGTTCCACCAGAGGCCCAAACATCCTAGACCACTGCTACACAAATATCAAACATGCCTACCGCTCTATCGCCCACCCACACTTTGGCAAATCAGACCACAAGGCTGTGCTCCTGCTCCCAGCTTACAAGCAAAAACGAAAAGGGGAGAATCTGTTAAAGAAAGTCATGCAATGTTGGTCTGAGAAATCGGATAATCTCCTACGGGGCTGCTTAAAGTCAGTAGGCTGGTCAATATTTAAAAACTCTGCGACCAGTCTGAATGCGGACGCCACTACAGTAACTGAATTCATTAGTAAGTGTGTCAAAAATTAGAACATGGAACATAGAAAAACCATAGCACAAACAGGCCCTTCGGCCAACAAGTTGCGGCGATCATATCCCTACCTACCAGGCCTACCTATAACCCTCAATCCTATTAAGTCCCATGTACTCAAGCAGAAGTTTCTTAAAAGACCCTAACGAATTTGCCTCCACCACCACCGACAGTAGCCGATTCCACTCACCCACCACCCTCTGAGTGAAAAACTTAGCCCTGGCATTCCCTCTGTACCTAAAAATTGTGTACTAAAGAAGAAAATCCATGTGTTCCCCAACAGAAAAGCATGGATGAACAGAGAAATCCACTGCTTGCTGAAGTCCAGATCTGCGGTGTTCAAGTCAGACAACATGCACTCTATACAAGAAAGCCAGATACGATCTAAGGAGATCCATCAAAGATACCAAAAGACAGTACTGGACCAAACTAGAGTCTCAGGCTAGTCACATGGATCCCTCCTGACTATGGCAAGGTCTGCAAAACATAACAGGCTACAAGATGAAGGCATGTAAAATCGCTGGCACCAATGCACTCCTCCCTGATGAGCTCAATGCATTCCCGTTTTGAACAAGACGTCAGCGAGAGCACACCCTCCACCCCAGAAACCTTGGATGAACCTGTATCTGAGGTTCCCATTGCAGATGTCAGAGTAGCCTCCTCGAGCTACAGAAAGCAACTGGCCTGGATGGGGTACCTGGACGAGCACTTAGATCCTGCATGGACCGGCTGGCGGGGGTATTCGTAGACATCTTCAACCTCTCTTTACAATAATCTGAGGTCCCTATCTGCTTCAAGAAGATGACCATCATGCAATGAAAAGTCAAGCAGCATGCCTTAATGACTATCACCCGGACATCCATCATTCGAAAGATTAGTCTGGCAGAAATCAATTCCAGCCCCTCAGATTGCCTGGATCCACTATAGTTTACCTACCACCACAAGTCCACAGCAGGCACCATCTCCCTGGCCCTGCACTCAACCCTGAAATACCTAGATAACAAGGACTCCTATGTCAGACTCTTATTTATCAACTACAGCTCAGCCTTCAACACCATTATTCCAACAAAACTCATCTCCAAACACCATGGCCTGGGGCTCGGCTCCTCCCTCTGCCACTGGATCCTGAACATCTTAACCCACAGATCGCAATCAGTAAGGGTAGGCAACAACACCTCTTCCACGATCATTCTCAACACCGGTGCCCCACAAGGCTATGTCCTCAGCTCCTTATTATACTCCTTATACACCTATGACTGTGCGGCCAAATTCCCCTCCAACTCGATTTTCAAGTTTGCTGATAACACCACCGTAGTGGGTCGGATCTCAAACAATAATAAGATGGAGTAGAGGAATGAGGTAGAGAAGCTGGTGAACTGCTGTGGTGACAATAATCTTTCCCTCAATGTCAACAAAATGAAGGAGACAGTCATCAACTTCAGGAAGCGTTGAGGAGAACCTGCCCCTGTCTACATCAATGGGGACAAAGTAGAAATGGTCAAATGCTTTAGTTTTTTAAGGTGTCCAGACCACCAACAACCTGTCCTGGTCCCCCCCCATGCCGACATTATAGTTAAGAAAGTCCAACAATGGCTCTACTTTCTCAGAAGACTAAGGAAATTTGTCCGCTACAACTCTCACCCACCTTTTATCATAGAAAGCATTCTTTCTCGTTGTATTACAGCTTGGTATGGCTCCGGCTCTGTCCAAGATTACATAAGAACATAAGAACATAAGAAATAGGAGCAGGAGTAGGCCATCTAGCCCTTCGAGCCTGCCCTGCCATTCAATAAGATCATGACTGATCTGTCGTGGCTCAGTTCCACATTCCTGCCCTCTCCCCATAACTCTTAATCCCCTCTCTTATCAAAAACCCATCAACCCGCGTCTTAAAAATATTAGCGAGGTAGCCTCCACCACTTCAACGGGCAGAGAATTCCAGAGATTCACCACCCTTTGAGTGAAGAAGTTCCTCCTCAACTCCGTTCTAAACCGCCCACCCTTTATCTTGAGGCTGTGCCCCCTAGTCCTACTATCCTTTCTGAGCGGGAAGAGTCTCTCCACCTCTATCCTATCCATCCCATTCATCATCTTATACGTCTCAATGAGATCTCCCCTCATTCTTCTAAACTCTAACGAGTACAAGCCTAGTTTATTCAGCCTCTCCTCATAGCTCAACCCCCTCAACTCCGGTATCAGCCTAGTAAACCTCCTCTGCACTCCCTCCAAGGCCAAAATATCCTTGCATAAGTACGGCGCCCAAAACTGCACACAGTACTCCAGCTGTGGCCTCACCAATGCCCTATACAGCCGCAGCAAGACCTCCCTACTTTTATATTCAATCCCCCTCGCTATGAAGGCCAGCGTCCCATTCGCCTTCCTGACCACCTGCTGCACCTGCAAGCTGGGTTTTTGCGACTCATGCACAAGGACCCCGAGGTCCCTCTGCACCGTCGCCTGCTGCAGTTTTTCGCCACGTAAGTAATAATCCTTCCTACCATTATTCCTACCAAAGTGGACCACCTCGCACTTGCCAACATTAAATTCCATTTGCCATTTCCTGGCCCATTCACCCAGCCTATCTAGATCCTTCTGCAGACTCTCCACACCCTCCGCACAATTTGCCGTTCCACCAATCTTGGTGTTCCTCCAATCTTGAATGAATTGAATGAAACTACAAAGGGTTGTGAAGACTAATCCATCACGCAAACCAGCCTCCCACCCATTGACACTGTCTATACTCCCCGCTACCTCGCAAAGCAGCCAACATAATTAAAGACCCAACGCACCCCGGACATTCTCTCTTCCACCTTCCGTTGGGAAAAGATATAAAAGTCTGAGGTCACGCACAACCGACTCAAGAGCAGCTTCTTCCTGCTGCTATCAGACTTTTGAATGGACCTCCCTCGCATTTAATTGATCTTTCTCAACACCCTAGCTACGACCATAACACTACATTCTGCATTCTCTTGTTTCCTTCTCTATGTATGGTGGGCTTTTTCTGTATAGTGCATGAGACAATACTTTCCACTGTATACTAATGGATGTGACAATAATAAATCAAATCAAATCAAATCAAATCTGTCGTATTAGGTTGATCTTTTCTACATCCTAGTTATGACTGTAACACTACATTCTGCAGTCTCTCTCCTTTCCTTCTCTGTCAGTGGTATGCCTTGTCTGTATAGCGCTCAAAAAACAATACTTTTCGCTGCCTACTAATATATGTGATAATAATAGATTAAATGAAATCAAATCAATCGCATTCAATTGACCTTTCTCTACACCCTAGCTATGACTGTATCACTACATTCTGCACTGTCTCATTTCCTTCTCTATGTATGGTATGCTTTGTCTATATAGTGTGCACAAAACAATACTTTCCATTGTATACTGATGCATGTGACAATAATTAATCAAATCAAACACCCTAATTATGACTGAAAGATTACATTTTGCACTCTTCCCTTTCCTCCTCTATGAACGGTACGCTTTGTCTGTATAGCATGCAAGAAACAATACTTTTCACTGTATACTGACACACATGACAATAATAAATCAAATCAAATCAAAACCATCATGCGTCGTGCAGATTGTTTAGATTGGGTTGGAATCAATTGTGAAGAGAAATAATTTGCGATTGAACCATCAGCTCGAGGCAACAAAGGGAACACCAGCCCTGGCTGAAAACAAAAATTTTGATGGCGCTCACGTCTTTGTTCTGAAGCAGCCGATGTGCAGAGATCTTCTGGGTCCCCCCTTCTCTTCAGGGTAAATATTGGTTAGCTCGGTCCTGACTCTTATGAATTTGGGGGGGGGTGTCATTCTGTTGTGTAACCTTCACACCTAGAGAGGTCACTTACTTTAAATTAAAAAAGAAACCAATTCGCGCCCCAGCAGTCAAGTTCAGATTGCGAGGCCGTGAACGCCGTTAGTTAGATGAAGAAAATCAGGTGCCCGGAGACAATCAGCCTAATTATCATTCGGCTCTGGCACTTCTGATGGCTCCATTCCAGAATTCTTTGCCATTCAATAGGCCCTCTTGTTTGAGCTGATCCCTTTTCTTAGCGGTTCAACACAGCTCAATCCAGTCCCTTTTCTTTCTGTAAACTTTTACTTTCCCTTCCACGATTTCCATCTCTAGGGTGACGGGAATGTGAGCAGGAAACTTGCAGAGCCCATCCTGGGGTGGCCCTGAACTGGTGTCCTCAATCCCAGGCCCTATTGTATTCTACTGTCAATCTCAACCTCAGCCTTTCACTCAGGCAGAATTTCAATGCGCAAGGATTGTTGCCACAATAATACAAGCGGTATTCGCACAACCACCACCCCCCCCATCGAAAAAAGGCCAAGAAAACCCAACTCAGAGCATGATATTTAAACAGAAGTCACATCCAAAATCCCTACCTGATATTAATACATAATCAAGCTCACAATTGTAAATATATTTATTAGCCTGTTCTAGTTTAGTCTTTTGTTAACAATGATTGCAGGCTGCACACTTCAGATTGCAAAACACACTGTCCTGTAGCTATAGCCTGACCTAACAATACACATGCACTGCACATCATAAGACACCGCACACTGTAATAACACTGAGGGCCAGCCCAGTGGTATGGATTAGCTCTATATTGAAATACACACCATTCTATCGCAACACACCAACAACACACCAACACAGAGATACACCATCACCATATTGTAATACATACAATAGGAAAGGGGGAAGAAAGAGGCAGGACTTGGGGATGGTCAGGGAACAGAGTTTAAGTTAAATTTCAGTTCATTTATCAGTCATAAGTAGGCTTACATTAGCACTGTAATGAACTTATTGTGAAAATTCCCCAGTCAACACACCCCAGTGCCTGTTTGGGTACACTGAGGGGAATTTAGCATGGCCAATGCACCTAACCAGCATGTCTTTCAGACTGCGGGAGGAATCCAGAGCACCTGGAGGAAACCCACACAGATACGAGGAGAACATACAGACTCTGCACAGGAAGTGACCCAAGCCGGGAATCGAGCCCAATGGTATGAACTAGCTCTGGCACTGTGAGGCAGCAGTGCTAACCAATGTGTCAACGTGCAACCCTGGAACATGGAAAGAATGTCCTGGGGCAAGAGCTATCAGATCATCCATGGAGAAGTCAGTGACTGTCCTGGGGCTGAGGCCATGCTACCTGGGACTGTCTTGGGTCTGTGCAGCCATGTTCGGCAGCTCTGCATAGCACACATGTCTTGGTCACAATCATGGGTTGGGTAAAGCCTCTCTGAACAGTGACAGTCATGCACAGTATTATATGCAGGTTGCGATCAGTCACCTATGGAATTTGGTCCTGTGGATTAGAGACATGGTACTGTGTGGGAGGTGGCATTGTCATGTTCAGGGGAGGCATTTACATCCTGTAAGTCAGTAGCTGAAAAGTCATGGGGGGGGGTGGTTAGGGCTCATGGAGGGATCCCAAAAAGTTGGAGTGCGCGTGGTGTCAAGAAAGGGAGGGGTCAGGTTGACAAAGGACAAAGGGACATCAACATTAAAGGTTTTATAGGAGAGCCTGATGAAGGAGCCTGAGACTCTGAAAGCTAGTGCCAAATAAACCTGTTGGACTTTAACCTGGGGCTGTGAGACTTCTTACTGTTCGTAGGGGAGGGCAGGAATACCAGTGTAGATAATGATAGGTTCAGAGGTGACAGGAGGAGGCTGGAAGAGAATTAAGAAGCAGCTAGGATGGAGAAGGATGGGAGGGATTTGGTGGGTGGCAGTGGAAGGTTTGGAAGCTGGTTCTCACTGAAAAAAGTTCTGAGCACCATTTTTGCAATCACCAAAGTATGACACAGCTTGAAAATCCATCGGGAAAAAGATACGAAAGTCTGAGATCACTTACCAACCGACTCAGAGACAACTTCTTCTCTGCTGCCATCGGACTTTTGAATGGACCTATTTCACATTAAGTTGGGCTTTCTCTACACCCTAGCTATGACTGTAACACTACATTCTCCACTCTACCTTTCCTTCCCTATGAACTGTATGCTTTGTCTGTATAGCATGCAAGAAACAATACTTTATACTGTATACCGATACATGTGACAATAATAAATCAAATCAAATCAAATGAATCGCATTAAGTTGATCTTTCTCTACACCCAGCTATGACTGTAACACTACATTCTGCACTCTCATTTCCTTCTCTGTGAACAGTATACTTTGTCTGTGTAGTGTGTTAGAAACGGTGCTTTTCACTGTGTGCTAATACATGTGCCAATAATAAATCAAATCAAATCAAAAAAGATCACACTGAATTGACCTCAAGAGCACTTTATTACACATTGAGCTAGTTATTTGCATAGCCTAAGGTTTTATAAATAATTTTTGGTGCCTAAATTCATCCTGGAGTATCAATACTTTCAGACATCCTTTGACTTTCACTTTGTACTCCATCAAGACCATACCTGAACCTACTGTGTCAGGACTTCCCTTGGCAAACAGAAATGTTAGTATATTTACCACGCTAATCCTCCTAATGCTTAGAGGCAATTTACCATGGTCAATCAACCAAAACTGCACATCTCTGGACTGCGGGAAGAAACCGGAGCACCTGCAGGAAACCTGCGCAGACATGGGGAGGAAGTACAGACTCCGTACCGAAGATGGAATTGAACCCAGGTCTCTGTTGCTATGAGGTAGCGTGTTAAATACTGTGCCACTATGCCACTTCGCACAGGGACAGTGGGCTGAATAGCCTCCTTCTGTGTTATATGATTTTAAGATCCGTGTGACCAAGGGTTGTTGAACACAGTTTGTATGAAAGCTAACAGTCCATCAACTCATTGTGTTGAATATAGACAATTGCGACAAATATGGTTCCGGGCTTTAGGGTTATAAATTATGCAGAGAGAATTTCAGAACTTTACTTAGGTTCTTGAGAGGATAGACTGAGAGGTGAGTCATCTTGAGTTCTTAGCTGGCTCAGTGGGTATGGACCATGGAGATGCAGGCAAATTGTTCAACTGAGGCTATGACAGCTATACCAGTGGATGAGGTGGAAAAATGAACAAACTTCAGATGGGGAAGAGAGTGAAAGACCTTTTTTTCCATATAAAGTAGGGGGCACTTGGAACAAATTACCACCTAAGCCGATTAAACCCTTTAAAAGAAAGGTGTAAAAACATCTGGTTAGGAACAGATTTGTTGTTTTTAACGCTTGGTATAAAAAATTGGTTGATTAACTACTCTGCAGAACACAGTGGTTCCTGTGCTGGGGAGGTCCTAGAAATAACACCTGTGGTCAGAGGCTTACAAATAATGCAATGTTTGAGTTCTCTGGTTTTGTTTAAGTTTCTAAGAATACTACACCTGTAGTCACACCTACCATTACGTACAAGACCATGATGGGGAATATTATACATGGGAGGCTTATAAAGCACCCCTTGGGTGTATGAGCACTGGTGTTCCTACATTTGTGTAGTAACAGCAGACCTTGTCTCATAATGTAGTGTCAGTAGTGTCAGCCACTTTCAATGAATGTTTGGTGATGTGTTGGGAGGAATGTGACTAATTGCGTAGCTATTTCAAAGAGCCAGCATAGAAATCCTACAGTATAGAAGGAGGCCATTCAGCCCATTGGGCCTGCACTGAGAACAATCCCACCTAGGCCTGATCCTCGTAACCCCACGTATTTACCCTGTTAATCCCCATGACACTAAGGGACAATTTATCTTGGCCAATCAACCTAACCTGCACACCTTTGAACTGCGGAGGAAACTGGAGCACCCAGAGAAAACCCACATAGACACAGGGAGAACATGCAAACTTCACACAGACCAAGGATGGAATTGAACCCAGGTCTCTGTTGCTGTGAGGCAGCAGTGCTAACCACTGTGCCACTGTGCCACCCCGCACAGGGACAATGGGCTGTGTAACCTCCTTCTGTGTTATTTGATTTTATGTTCTGTGTGACCAAGGGTTGTTGAACACAGTTTGTATGGAAGCTAACAGTGCCCTTCATGCTGACCAGTGCTGGGAGTCAGGCTGCAAGGATCTTCAGGTGCATTGCAGGCGGCAAATCTCTGCATCCTGAGAGAAGGGATGCCATAGGCTAAATGACTTCCTCACAGGAATAAGATTAGATAATCTGTTCGCTAGCTTATTATGCACTGAACTATAAATTCCACATTCTATTGGATATTTATCTGTAAATGGTAAACTATAACTGCAGCCAAGACAGTAATATTATAGATTTCATCTCCAAACATATTACAGGTTTCACCCCTGCCAACCTGCGTTTGGGCGGCATGGTGGCACAATGGTTAGCACTGCTGCCTCACAGTGCCAGGGACCCGGGTTCGATTCCTGGCTTGGGTCACTGTCTGTGTGGAGTCTGCACCTTCTCCCCATGTCTGCGTATGTTTCCTCCGGGCGCTCTGATTTCCTCCCACAGTCTGAAAGATGTACTTGGCCATGCTAAATTCTCCCTCAGTGTACCTGAACAGGTGCCGGAGTATGGTGACTAGGGGATTTTCCCAGTAACTTCATTGCAGTGTTTATGTAAGCTTACTTGTGAGGCTAATAAATAAACTTTAAACTTTTTCCTGCAAAGGTGAGCTTTGATATTGAGCCGCCCGCAGGAAATCATAGCTGTTAGAAGGAAGCCATTCGGCCTGTCATGTCTGTACTGGCTCTGTGAATGAACAGTTCACCAGGTGCCATTCCCTGTCTTCTCCCTATCACCCTGCACACTATTCCTTTTCAGAAAACAGTCCGATTCCCTTTTGAATGCTTTGGTTGAACCCACCTTCACCACACTCTCAGGCAGTGCATTCCAGTCATTAACCACTTGTAAAAGATCTTTCTACTATTAGTTTTGCTTCTTTTGCCAATTACTTTAAACCTGTGCCCTCTCAGTCTCGATCCTTTCACAGATGGAACAGTTTCTCCCTCAGTACTCTGTCCAAACACCTCATGATTTTGAACACCTCTATCAAATCTCCTCTCTGCCTTCTTTTCTCCAAGGAAGACAGTATGAACTTCTCCAATCTATCTTCATAACTGAAATTCCTCATCCCTGGGACTAACCTCATGAATATTTTCTGCACTCACTCCAACAGTATTCAGAACTGGACACAGTACTCCAGCTGAGGCTGAACTAATTTTTTCTCTAAGTTGAACATAATCTCCTTGTTCTTGTACCCTTGCCCCTATTAATAGAGCCCAGGATACTGCATGTTTTATTTACCAAGCTCTCAACTTGTCCTGCCACCTTCAATGACTTATGCACATATACGCCCAGGGCCCTCTGCACCCCCTCCACTACTGGAGTACTGTGTGCAGTTTTGGTCCCCTTATTTGCAAAAGGATATATTGGCCTTGGAGGGAGTACAGAGAAGGTTCACCAGGCTGATACCAGAGATGAGGGGATTAGCTTATGAGGAGAGATTGAATAGACTGGGTCTGTACTCATTGGAGTTTAGAAGGCTGAGGGGGGATCTTATAGAGACTTACAAGATAATGAAGGGGCTAGATAGGGTAGAGGTAGAGAGATTCTTCCCACTTAGAAAGGAAACTAGAGGACACAGCCTCAAGATAAGGGGGTGCAGTTTAGATCAGAGTTGAGGAGGAACTTCTTCACTCAAAGAGTGGTGAATCTCTGGAATTCTCTGCCCATTAAAGTGGTGGAGGCTACCTCGCTGAATATATTTAAGTCACGGGTGGATAGATTTCTGATAGGCAAGGGAATTAAGGGTTATGGGGAGAAAGCGGGAAAGCGAAACTGATCCACTTCAGATCAGCCATGATCTTATTGAATGGCGGGGCAGGCTCGAAGGGCTAGATTGCCTACTTCTGCTCCTATTTCTTATGTTCTTATGTTCTTACCCTTTATTTTGCATTGTTGCTCCATGGTCTTCCTACCAAAATGAATCACTTCACATTTCTTTGGAATGAACTTCATCTGCCACCATTCCACTAACTTGGTCCTTTTGATCTTCTTCACTATATTCCCTGCAGCCCACAATGCTTCCAATATTTGTATCATCTGCAAGTTTTGTCCTGTGCAGTTTAATGCTGCCAGACCTGCTGAGTTTTTAGTTGACAACTTTTTATTCATTGGACGATATTGTATTAGGTTGAGTCACTCTCAGGATGTTTTAGCATGAAGAATGTTAGTATGTAGTTATTTGTAATCAAATGCAAAGGGCTGTTACGAAGAAAGTCATTCTTTATTTGCAATGGTTATAAGAGATCCTTATAGCTTCGTGGCCAGAAGAGCTGCTTTGCTGACTAGCGACTCTATGACCATGTGCTGGTCTCAGTTGAGTTGATGTTTCTTGACATCAGTGCCAATGAACATGGCAATGGATGCCATCACTAGTATCACTAGGGTGGCATGGTGGCACAGTGGTAAGCACTGCTGCCTCACAATGCCAGGGACACGGGTTTGATTCCCAATTGAGCCTGTGTGGAGTTGCATGTTCTCCTCGTGCCTGTGTGGGTTTCCTCTGGGTGCTCTGGTTTCCTCCTACAGTCTGAAAGACTTGCTGTTTAGATGCATTGAACCGAACAGGTGCCGGAGTGTGGTGACTAAGGGAATTTCACAGTGACATCATTGCAGTGTTAATGTAAGCTTTACTTGTGACGAATAAATAAACTTTACTTTTATTTTGTTTACCCTGAGTGCGATTGATGACACATGCATTAAACTGATGGTGGTGGTGTGTTGCCGTTCACCCGAAGACTCCAAGTTGTTTGGCAACGTGTATTTTTCCCTGCATGCTGGAGCTATGGACAGTTAGAGGATCCAGCATTCTTTCAGATGTAGTATAATATGGGTAAATGTGGAGGTATCCACTTTAGTAGCAAAAACAGGAAGGCAGATTATTATCTGAATGACTATAAATTAAGAGAAGGGACTGTACAACAAGACGTGGGTGTCCTCATACTCCAGTTGCTGAAAGTAAGCATTCAGGTGCAGCAGGCAGTGAACCAGGCAAATGGCACATTGGCCTTCATAGCGAGTTGATTCGAGTTGAGGGGCAGGAATGTCTTACTGTAGGCCACACCTGGAATATTATGTGGAGTTTTGGTCTCTTTATCTGAGGAAAGATTCTATCTGCTATAGAGAGAGTGAAAAGAAGGTTTGCCAGAGTCCTGGCAAACCAGGACTGGTGTATGAGGCGAGATTGAGTCAGTTAGGATTATATTTGCTGGAGTTTAGAAAAATGAGCAGGGGGAGCGGATTTCATTGAAATCCTTAAAATTATAGCCGAACTAGATGGGATAGATGCAGAAAGGATGTTCTCAATGGTGGGATGTGCAGAACCAGGTGTCATAGTCTAAGGATAAGGGTAACCTTTTAGGACTGGGATGGAGAGAAATATCTTCACCCAGAGATTGGCAAACCTTTAGAATTCACTACCACAGACAGATATTGGGGCAAAAAGATTGTATCTTTTCAAGTAGGAGTTAGATTGGGGTGAAGGCGATCAAGTTATGAGGGGAAAGTGGGATCAGGCTATTGAGTTGGATGATCAGCCATCATCATAGTGGATGGTGGGCTCAAAGCATTGAATGGCTTATTTCCGCTTCTGTTTTATATGTTTCTGAGGAGGTGAACAGAATCTTGGCTTCTCAACTTCCAATGTTGGAACGGTGATTGAATGCTGGGCAGTGCCCACTGAAGAGCATCCCCATTGGGTACTGGTTTCCTGCCAGTAGAGACTGCCAACTTGAGAAGACATTGAGGGGTGAAGCCTGAACTCTGAGTGTGGGCTGAAGATAGGGGGTTAATCCGAGAATCCGAATCGCAGGCTGGAGCATGGAATAGTGAAGGATTGGGCAAATACTTGAAACCAGAGAATTGGTTAAAGAATGGATGGAGCCTCATGGAGGTAGAGGGAGTGTTGGTCAGCAGCAAGAAGCTGGAGCATAAGTCCAGGACTGGTGAGTTGCAACATGGAGAAGCGAAGGCCATGCATAGGGCAGAGCAAAAAGCTTTTACGGTGGCAAGAGGAACAGGCAGTGAAATTGGAGTGGCCGAACTGCTGCCGGAGACCTAAGCAGACTACCTGGACAGTACCCTTGAGTTTGAGAGGCCATGAGGTGAGGGAGGTCCTCTTTGTGTCAGGGATGCAGGATAATCTGGTTCATGTGGTCACTAATAGGAGCCCCACTAACTTTCACGCTATCTGTGCTGATTAAAGATCAGTTGAGCTCTTGACAGTATGTTGGTTAATCTGGTGCATTTGCTATGAATATCCATTATAACTAGTTTGTTTCTCTAAGTTAAGCTTTTCAATTAAGAAGATTGATGCCACTGGAATAAGTTATAAGTATTATAACTTACCGTATGCCTGATTCTTAGAGGGCTGACCATGAATCAGCCTTGCTCTTGCTCCCATGTCAGATGGATTTACAGACTGAAATATGGCCGTGTTATGAATGCACATTCCTTGACTATCAAGCTCTGGAGTGGGACTTGAACCTGGGCCTTTAGGATCAAAGTCACAGATGCTACCCACTGCATCACAAGGACATCTTCATGCAGTCAAATTCTGTCATGTGGAAATGAGGATTAATGGTATGAGCACGTAATGATAGATTCACCCGTGGCTTACATACATTGCTGAGCGAGCAGCCATAACTTCTGATATTCATGGCTGTTGGGCAAGGCCTAGTGCCAGATGAGTGGACTTGGAAAACCAGTGCATCGTGCGAGAATGGAATTTCGTTCTGATGTCTTTTGAGGCCAAATAGGCAGCCAAGATTCCTTAGCTGCACTTAGAGGTGAAGGAAGATCCTGGAGGATTTATATCTCCCTGGGATCTGTGCCCCATATAAGCAATGGAAGCTTCTTAGGATGGAACCAGGGAGATAAATGGCATGGAAGAGAAATTGGGATACGGTGGATGGAATTTGATTTGCACTTTTGGAGTCAATATGATGCGTCTGCAATAAAATAATTGCTTCAACATTTCCCAATCATTTTCTTATGTTCCTTCAGCCATGCCATATAGCGTCTCTGTCTGTGTGTGGCGAGTCTTTTAGCAATTTTGTGGGCGGATAAGCCTGCTTGATGTAATTAATGTAGCTCTGTGAGGCAGTGACATGTTAAAATAACAAAAAGGGTAACAGTAGATGACGAGGGATTGGCCTCCGCAATTACGTGACTTCACGTTACACCTAATTATTAGTTGGAACATATAGTCCTTCTTGTTTGTCAATTGCGGTATTCCCAGATGGAGACACAACACAAACAAGGATGAGAGTCACAATGGAACTGTATTGTGAGGGCAGGTCATTGTGAAAACCCGGAATAATCACTCATTAAAAATTTCAAATGACTTCTCACAGAGGATTCCGCGACCGATGATGTGGGCAATTCTGGACGCCACTCAACAGTGTCAATGATTCAGCGAATTTTTAAAATTCATCACCGAGCCACTGCGGAAGCCTAGAAGAACCCAAGCCCAACTGCTCCATTTGTGTTAACTGGTCTTAGCTCGGGCAGAGTTGGATTCATGTTCTGCAGGTTAGGGTCAGGAAGGTCAGCCAGTTTCTCTGCTATTCCGTTGGCTGAATGAGGCTAGGATTGGACTTTGCTGTGATATTCTGTGAGGCAACATTGATGAGCACTCACAGAATCAGGGACCCAGATTCAATTCACTGTCTGTGCGGAGTCTGCACATTCTCCCTATGTCTGTGTGGGTTTCCTCCGGGCACTCTGGTTTCCTCCCACAGTTCAAAGATGTGGGGGTTAGGTTGATTGGCCATGCTAAATTGTCCTTTGTGTCAGGGGGACGAGCTAGGGTAAATGCACAGGGTTATAGGGAAAGGACCTGGCTGGGATTGTGGTCAGTGCAGAATCGATGGGCCAAATGGCCTCCTTCTGCCCTGTGTGGATTCTCCAAATGGAATAGCCTTCTGCGTGTAATTGCGTGGTACAGACATTGAGCAAGACACTCGCTGCCATCACACTCTGCAAGGACTTAGTATCTTCAGGAAAGCAAGTAGCTGCAAAACTGATGCAGAATTGTAAATAAACTAAGATTATTTATTTATTAGTGTCACAAGTGGGCTCACATTAACACTGCAGTGAAGTTACTGTGGAAATTCCTTAGCCACCACACTCTGGCGCCTGTTCCGGTACACCGAGGGAGAATTTAGCATGGCCAGTGCACCTAACCAGCACATCTTTGGACTGTGGGAGGAAACCGGAGCATCCAGAGGAAATTCATGTTGATATAGAGAGAGCGTGCAGACTCTGCACACACACTTAAAATTGAGAATAATGGTGAGGCTATCAGTGCTCACCTTCATGATTGAGACAGTTGGGCTGGGGCATGTCATCTGCACATGGGCATTTAAACAGGGAAATCAGGAAGCTGCTGTTGGAGATACCCTGCTCCCCAAAAGAGTGCAACAATTCTCATGAATAGTTTTGCCACTCCAATCAATACAATAGCATTCAGTTGTGATGTTTGGCCTCTAGTTTCCCATTAAGGATGCCATGAAAAGGTAGGACTGGTCCATTCAGGAGTTGGTTAATTTTTATTAGTGCAGGAAGTGATAATTATTGTCAAACAACCTCTGTGGCTCTGAAAACTTAATTTTACAAATGTCTCATCTTTCAAGATTATTGCAGGAGGCATTAAAAAAATAAAATTTAAAATTGCTGTATTATGTTTATAGGCTGATTTAGATATGTAAGCGGAATGGATAAGCAAGTGGCTTACCTTCAGTAAGTACAATGCATTTGTTTAGGGCTTGGTACATGTCTGGCGTGTGGGCACAAAACCGTAGGATCTGCTAAAGACCTAAGTCTAAGGTCATAAAATAACTGAATTATTAAAGGTCAACAAACTGCAATGTTGTGAGCCTAGTCAAAGAGGAAAAGGAAGCACTTGTCAAAATTAAGAGGCTGGGAACACATAAAGCAAGCATGGAATACATGGAAAGTAGAAAGAAACTTAGGCAAGGATTAAGGAGGGCTAAAAGGGGTCACGAGAAAGCATTGGCCAGCAGGATTAAGGAAAATCCCAAGGTTTTTTGTACATATATAAGGAGCAAGAGGGTAGTGAGGGAGGGGGTTGGCCCACTCAAGGACAGAAGAGGGAATCTATGCATGGAGCCAGAGGAAATGTGCGAGGTATTAAATGAGAACTTTGCATCATTCACCAGAGAGAAGGACTTGGTGGATGATGAATTGGGAAATAGATAGTTTGAGTCGTGTTGAGATCAAAAAGCAGGAGGTATTGGGGTTCTTGAGAAACATTAAGATAGACAAGCCCCCAGGGCCTGATGGGATATACCCCAGAATACTGAGAGAGGCAAGGGAGGAAATTGCTGGGGTCTTGAGAGAAATCTTTGTATCCTCACTGGCTACAGGGGAGGTCCCAGAAGATTGGAGAATAGGCAGTGTCGTTCCTTTGTTTAAGAAGGATAGCAAGAATAATCCAGATAATTACAGGTGGGTGAGCCTTACATCAGTGGTAGGGAAATTATTGGAGAGGATTCTTCGAGACAGGGTTTATTCCCACTTGGAAATAAGTATTCGTATTAATGAGAGGCAACATGGTTTTGTGAAGGGGAGATCATGTCTCACTAACTTGATCGAGTTTTTCGAGGAAGTGACGAAGATGATTGATGAGGGTCGGACAGTGGATGTTGTCTACATGGACTTCAGTAAGACCTTTGACAAGGTCCCTCATGGCAGACTGGTGCAGAAGGTGAAGTCACATTGGATCAGAGGCGAGCTGGCAAGGTGGATACAAAACTGGCTCAGTCAAAGCAGACAGAGGGTAGCAGTGGAAGGGTGGGTTTCTGATTGGAGGGCTGCGACAAATGGCGTTCTGAGGGACCTTTGCTGTTTGTAATATATATAAATGATTTGGAGGAAAATGTAACTGATTTGATTAGCAAGTTTGTGGATGACACAAAGGTTGGTGAATTTTTGGATAGTGATGAGAACCATCAGAGGATACAGCAGGATATAGATCGGTTGGAGACTTGGGCAGAGAGATGGCAGATGGAGTTTAATCTGGACAAATGTGAAGTAATGCATTTTGGAAGGTCTAATACAAATAGGAAATATACAGTAAATGGCAGAACCTTTCAGGGTATTGATAGGCAAAGGGATCTGGGTATACAGGTACACAGGTCACTGAAAGTGGCAATGCAGGTAGAGAAGGTCGTCAAGAAGGCATACAGCATGATTGCCTTCATCGGCCGGGGTATTGAGTTTAAAAATTAGCAAGTCATGCTGCAGCTTTATAGAACCTTAGTTAGGCTGCACTTGGAATTTAGTGTTCAATTCTGGTCGCCACTCTACCAGAAGGATGTGGAGGCTTTGGAGAGGATACAGAAAAAATTTATCAGGATGTTGCCTGGTGTGGAGGGCATTAGCTATGAGGTGAGGCTGGAGAAACTTGGTTTGTTCTCACTACAACTGATAAAAGTCTACAAGATTATGAGAGGCATGGACAGAGTGGATAGTCAGAAGCTTTCTCCCAGGGTAGAAGAGTCAATTGCTAGGGGGCATAGGTTTAAAGTGGGAGGAGCAAAGTTTAAAGGAGATGTACAGTGCAAGTTTTTTACACAGAGGGTGATGGGTGCCTGGAACTGGCTGCCGGGGGAGGTAGCGGAAGCAGATATGATGGTGAGTTTTAAGGTGTGTCTGGACAAATACATGAATAGGATGGGAATAGAGGGATATGGTCCCCGGAAGGGTAGGGGATTTTAGTTAAGTCGGGCAGCATGATCGGTGCAGGCTTGGAGGACCGAACGACTTGTTCCTGTGATGTAACTTTCTTTGTTCTTTGTCCTTTGCACTGAGCCAGGCTCTACCAATTTGGCAGGATCATTCTACCAAACGCGTTGTTTTGTCATTTGCTGAGATTTCTGAAGCCCATATCATTCACTGTCTCAATGCAATGTCAATTTGCCAAAGGCAGAGGAACAAGCTGGTGCTGTAGTGGTAATGTCACTGGATTAGTTATCCAGAAAACCAGGCTAATGCATGGCAGCTGGAAGAATTTAAATTTAGTTGACTTTTTAAAAAAAAATCTGCAATGTAAATGTGGCCTCAATAATGTTGACACAGAACCATTGTCGATTGTTGTAAAAACCCAACTGGCTCACTGATGTCCTTTAGGGAAGGAAATCTGCCATCTTTACCTAGTCTGGCCTACACAAGACAATTGTGACTCCAGACCTGCATGTGAGTCCAGGCCTACAGCAACGTGGCTGAGTCTGAACTGGCCAAGCAAACCATTCAGCTCGAGGGTAATTAGGGATATGCTAAAGATGCAGCATGCACATCGCAATAAAGAAAAAGAATGTTGAGCTCAAGGCCTTCAGGGTGAGATAGTTGAGTTGGAGCTGGGCTGCAGGATTAGTGCATCATGCCCTACTTACTAATGGGTGGCACGATGACACAGTGATTAGCACTGCTGCTTCATGGCGCCAGGGACATGGATTCCCAGCTCGGGTCACTGTCTGTGTAGAGCCTGCACATCCTCCCCGTGTCTGCGTGGGTTTCTTCTGGGTGCTCTGATTTCCTCCCGCAGTCCGAAAGATATGCTGGTTAGGTGTATTGGCCATGCTAAATTCTCCCTCAGTGTACCCGAACAGGTGCCAGAATGTGGCAACTAGGAGATCTTCACAGTAAGTTCATTGCAGTGTTAATGTGAGCCTGCTTGTGATTAATAAATAAACTTCACTTTAATGCCAGTGTGGACTTCTATACAATATCCACAATACATTCATATCATCAACAGACTCTCTAATGCCCACAGAAATTATTGATTTATAGAAAACAGGACTTCCAATGTCCTCTGACTACATCCTCAGCAGAGAAGGGCTCTGGGTGGATCCTGCAGATAACAGTCTCCTACTCCTCCCTCTCATTATCTGTTCTCAGGTCATTTGCCAGTGCACCAGATCCTGTACAATGGACATTCTTCAACTGCTGTTTTGTACGATTAGAATGAATGATGGTGCTGTTGTCAGAAATGCCTTCCTCAGGTAGCTGATCCCCAACTCCGCTTGCTGTGCCATATCTTGGAAAACAGGTACACCAGTACCTTTGATAACAACTGGGCAACAGTTCAGTTTCTATAGAATGATTAGTAAACTCCTCAGTGCTGCTCCCATTCCAGCGAAATGTTGGGATAAGAAATGGCAGAAATTATGGAATCATAGAATCCCTATAGTGCAGAAGGAAACATTTTGACCCATTGAATCTGTACCAACTCTCCAACACAGCATCTTAGCCATGCCCACACCACTATCCCCCCACCACATTCCCTTAACCCCATGCATTTACCTCACTAATCTCCCTAACCTACACACTTGGGGACACTAAGGAGCAATTTAGCATGGCCAATCCACCTAACCTGCACATCATTTACATAAGAACATAAGAAATAGGAGCAGGAGTAGGCCATCTAGCCCTTCGAGCCTGCCCCGCCATTCAATAAGATCATGGCTGATCTGTTGTGGCTCAGTTCCACTTTCCCGCCCTCTCCCCATAACCCTTAATCCCCTCTCTTATCAAGAAGCCATCAACCCGCTTCTTAAAAATATTTAGCGAGGCAGCCTCCACCACTTCAACAGGCAGAGAATTCCAGAGATTCACCACCCTTTGAGTGAAGAAGTTCCTCCTCAACTCCGTTCTAAACCGCCTCCCCTTTATCTTGAGGCTGTGCCCCCTAGTCCTACTGTCTTTTTTGAGCGGGAAGAGTCTCTCCACCTCTATCCTATCCATCCCATTCATCATTTGGGCAAGCTCCCAATGAGGTTAAGCTGCCTGTTTTGTCACCTTACAGTTAAGTACTTAGATGGTGTTACAATATTATTACAACAGCAGGAACGTACTTCCTCCATATTCTCTGCCCCCTCCAAGTCTCAGATTTGTCCCCTTGACTGTGGGAGAGGGTCGGAGATTCTTCTCATTGTCAACTTTCTTTCTCTTATTCAGTATTTTGCAAAAAAAAACTGAAAGAGGACTTGAATTGTTGGTTTCCAACTTTTCATTCCAACTTTTATTAGTGAAATAACTCAAGGGTTCCTTCACCAGATTCACTTTTATTTACAAACTCAATTCCATGCCTAAGAGTGTTTCAGGTACAAAGTCAGAATCCAGAGTGTTAGTTGATTTGATGCTCTTCAGTATAAATATAGGTGAGACTCCCTGATTGGGCAGGCAATCATTACCTCAATCAGGGAACTCATACTCCAAGAGGTCCACCTCGCAGGCCTCGTTGAGGTCATTACAATTAGTGCCAAGAAACAGTGGATGCCCGCCCAGTATATATGCCAGCAGGTTTCCTATCAAAATTAATGGTGGGAAGGAGAATTTTGGTAAGGTTGTGTAGGACAGGAAAGTGGGTGTGAGGAAAGTCATCACATCAGTCATAATCCTATTGATTTGATTTGATTTATTATTGTCACACCTATTGGGATACAGTGAAAAGTAATGTTTTTTGCACACTGTACAGACAAAGCATACCATTCATAGAGAAGGAAAGGAGAGGGTGCAGAATATAGTGTCACAGTCATAGCTAGGTTGTAGAGAAAGATCAACTTAGTGCGAGGTAGGTCCGTGATAGCAGCAGGGAAGAAGCTGCTCTTGACTCGGTTGGTGTGAGACCTCAGACTTCTTATCTTTTTCCCGATGGGAGAAGGAGGAAGAGAGAATGTCCGGGATGCGTGGGGCCCTTGGTTAGTTATTGAATGGTGGATCAGGCTTGAGGTGCTGAATGGCTGATTCCTGTTCCTATGTCTTCTGGTGTTACAGATGGGCTATATTATTGTGTTGTTGGCATGGAGTCGTTTCAATAACATCTGAAGGCTGTTAGTTGCAAACACTCGAACTTTATTGTTACGTATCTATAGTTCTGAGTGCACTCGTTGACACTAACTTCTTCCCCTGCTGCTTTTTCCCAGATCAGAAAAGCATGTGCCATTTCCTTCAATGACATCAGTCTATTACAGTTAACACTTTATGGGACTTAGTACGAACGCATAACAACATGTATAAAAAGGCATACGGGGCACTTGCCTTTATCAGTTGAGGTATAAATTACAAAAGCAGGGAAGTCATGTTGAAATTGTTAGAATTTTGATGAGGCCACAGCTGGAGTACTGTGTGCAAACTTGGTTGCCTCATTATTGGAAGGATGTGATTGCACTGGAGGGGGTGCAGAGGAGATTCACCAGGATGCTGCCTGGGATGGAACATTAAACTTATGAAGAGAGGTTGGATAGGCTTGGATTGTTTTCATTGGGACGGAGAAAACTGAAGGGGGGACCAGATTGAGGTGCACAAGATTATGAGGGGCATGGACAGAGTGGGTAAGGGGCCCCTTCATTGAAGGGTCAGTCAGGAGGGGATATAGGTTCAAGGTGAGAGGCAGGAGGTTTAGGGGGGGATGTGAGAAAAACCTTTTTACCCAGAGGGTGGTGGCAGTGTGGAACTCATTGCCTGAGAGGGTGGTAGAGACAGGTTGCCTTGCGTGCTTTAAAAAGTATATGGATGAGCACTTGGCACATCATAATGTTCAAGGCTGTGGGCCAAGTGCTGGTAAACGGGCTTAGGTAGGAGGTCAGGAGTTTCTCACGTTTTGGCACAGATGTGATGGGCCGAATGGCCACGGAATAACTCTATGATTTTTTTCATTCTATGAGCAGTTTGGGTGGAATTTCCACCCCTAACGTACTCAGGGAGATTATAAAAATGTCCTCATGCCCGTATCGTAAAAGACTATTGCTAACCTCTTGTCAGCCATTGCTGAAACAGACAAAGCCAGTCACAGGTTTGGCCCACTTACAGTGATGATAAACTGCAGTGATTATACCAAAGCCTGCAACTACTTGCAAACACGTTTGCACATTCACAGTTCAGCTGCCTGTGCTTTCCCAACCCCTGGAACAGTGATCATTGAAAATGCCACAGGCCTGCACATAGACATTTCAACTAGGCAGCACCATCAGCCTGGTTCAGCAGTGATGGGTTCAGGTGGGCACTTTCTCACCATGCCTGCTTCCTACCAGTGACAAGGCTTTAAACAAAAGTTACCCGCTCTCCCAACTACCATACATTCTTTAATGTTTCCAGGAAAGAAAATAACTATCTCTAGTGTTAATTAGTGTCCGCAAAGATGACTGATGATAGAGTTCAAATGGGGTCAAATACAGATTAAAAAAATGGCCTCCTCGTTGAAAAACAAGCGAAAAACTGTAGATGCTGGAAGCTCAGACAAAAACAGAAAGTGCTGAAAGTTCTGAACAGGCCTCTGTACAGAGAACAGAGCAGCTAGCGTGTCAAACATGTGGACAATTGGTCAGGAATGGAAGCAATTAGCAATGAACATGCATAGATCCAAAGGGCCGAAAAGTCTCCTTCTGGATTGTCCAACCTTATAATTTTCTGAGCAGTTTTTAAAAAAGGACAGAATGAAGGAATGGGAGAGGCTTAGGGAGGATGCGAGGGGAAAAAACATTTTTACCCAGAGGGCAGTGACATTCTGGAATGTGCTACCTGGGAGGATGGTAGAGGCGGGATACCTCACATCCTTTAACAAGTACCTGCATGAGCACTTGGCACATCATAACAGTCAAGGCTATGGGCCAAGTGCAAGTAGATGGAATGCTGTTCAGGTGTTTCTCACATATCGGTGCAGAATGGCCTCTTCTGTGCTGTATGGTGCTATAATTCTAGAGGGAAAACACCAGTAAACAAAAGAGAATGGCCTCTAAGCCCAAAACAGTATGTGATTAAATCACATGAGACGGCAGAAGGCATAATGAGATGACTCAAAGAAATTAAAGATGTCTACGAGACCCAAAGACTGTGCGAACAGCTAAAGGAGGAGTGGAGAGCGGAAGTAATGGCAGGTAGCAAGGGGGAGACTCAGTGGCTCAGGAACTCCGATGGAAATAGCTGCTGACATTGGGGTGCGGATCACCTCATCAGCACAGTCTTCCAACCCTCCCACACCCACTCCCTTGTCCCAGATTCATAGAATCATAGAACCCCCACAGCGCAGAAGGAGGCCTTCAGCCCTTAGGGTTTGCACCATCAGCAATCCCACCCAGGTCCTATTCCTATAACTCCGCATATCTATCCTGCTAATCCCTCTGATACCAACAGGCAAGTTAGCAAGGCCAATCAACCAAACCTGCACATCTTTGGACTGTGGGAGGAAACCAGAACACCCAGAGGAAACTCACGCAGACATGGGAGAATGTACAGACTCCATGCAGACAGACATCCAAGAAATTGAACCCGGGTCACTGGTACTGTGAGGCAGCAGTGTTAACCGCTGTGCCACTGGGCTGCCTTTATTTGCGTTGATCCCTGTATTTAATATCCTGCATATTAAGCACCATGAAAGTTGTTACGTTCAGGCGAACACTGAGAAATGCCAGAACCAGCGGTGGTCCCTTCGTAACTCCCAACTGGCACCAACTGATGCGCTTCAGAGAACATGCCCTCTATCTCCGCAGGTGGTCCTCTTCCAAGTGCTGTGCGAATCTTGTTGTCAAATACAGACATTTATCTTGGCAGACTCGCTCCCATCATTAAAGTATTTCCTGACATTGTCCAGCTTCTTTTAATTTGGTGGATTCCATCCCACCACTTTTTCCACACATGTCGTTATGAAGGAGCTACTTTCCGCAAGAGTGAGATCTTGGAAATGCCACACAGTAACTTATTTCTGTGCAGCAGCTTTCCTCCTGGCGTTGTAGCATTAGCTGAAAGGAATAAAGAAAAAGTGCTGTGATTACCCAAGATTTACCAGCTACAGGGCTGAGGGGAATTGCTTCACTGCGGTGATTGCGAGCTGCGAATGTTAGATGCCATTTCTTTCGGGGATTTGTGTTGGTCCATCTAACTTAGAGGTGTAAAATAACAATATCCAGACCCAAGCTAAACATTGTCCAAAACAAACTGCTGAGACGCTGCTTGCCGACGGGTTAAAAGGATTCACTGTTCAAGGTGAATTCACCGATTCGGAGCTCTCAGTGTGGGCCGGGTGTTCAGAGGGAGTGCAGGCTGGAGTTAGGAGCACTACAGTTGTAAAGTGAAAGTTTATTTATTAGTCACAAATAAGGCTGACATTAACACTGCAATCAAGTTACTGTGAAACTCCCCTAGTCGCCACACTCTGGTGCCTGTTCAGGTCAATGCAACTACCCAGCATGACTTTCAGATTGTGGGAGGAAACCCATGCGGACACGGGGAGAACTTGCAGACTCCACACCGATAGTGACCCAATCCGAGAATTGAACCCAGGTCCCTGACGCTGTGAGGCAGCTGAGTTATCTACTGTGCCACCCATGTCACCCCACTGAGTTTCTGACTGGAGGCACAAGATGGGCGATATTATTAGACATTAGACTTCACAGGTGATTCGGTCCACCTTGTTGACCAACAAGGGGCATACACGTGGTGGGTCGTGCGATGGCTGCTCTTGGATGTTGCTTCGAGAGTTGCCTTAGTGCTTCACGTTGTTACTGTACGCTTAAACTGGACCATCTGACGGGCAACACAACAGCTTAGTGACTATCACTGTTTGCTGTGCAGACACATGGATTTGGGCCAGTGTCTGCAGGAGTTTGCACATTCTCCCCGTGATTGCATGTGTTTTCTCCGGGTGCTCCGGTTTCCTCCCACATCCCAGAAAACGTGCTCTTAGGCTGATTGGTGTTAACAAATTGTCAAAGGTCAAAGAACAACACAGCACGGGAAATAGGCCCATCGGCCCAACGAGCCTGCGCCGCCATCTTAACAATGTGTTTTCCCTCCTCCACCCTTGACCCATGTCTATGCTTATGGTGCCCCCATTGGAAACCAGATTAAGGGGAGAATAATTTTGGGACAATTTGTTACACCAATAACCCTAAATTAGTCTTCCCTCAATCTTCCCCAATAGGTGTAGACAAAGGTCACGGGTAGAGGAGGGCACTCATAATGTTAAAATGGCGGCGCGGGCTTGTTGGGCCGAAGGGCCAGTTTCCCATGCTGTGTTGTTCTCTGTTCTTTGTTCTTTATTTATAGCTGAATAACACACAAGGAAGACTTGAATTAGACTCAGCAACGCCTCAAATCTGATTTCTTATCCTTTTGTGTTCAAATCTTTCCATGTCCTCGCCCTTCCCTATCTCTGTAACTTCCTCCAGCCCTGCAGCCCTTGGCGGTCCTCCAGCTCAGGCCTCTTGTGCATCCCAGATTTTAATCACTCCACCATATCTGGCCCCCAGGTTTTGAAATCCCTCCCTATATTCCTCTGCCTGTCTCCCGCACTATTCTCCATTAACGTGCTCCCTGAAACCTCTCCACTTCAGCAGGCATTTCGCCAACGAGTTTAATGTTTCCTCAGATAAGCAAATACCGCAGGAGCTGGAAAACTGAAATAAAACAGAAAATGCTGGAGAGAGAAACAGGAGTTATTGGCTGTTATCTTCCAGGGAAGTTTGTTGGGTAGGAGCACTTAACTTGCAGGGGGCCAGAAATCAGTTTCCCATCGCGTGATTAACTTTTGCATTTATGTTCTCGGGACTTTAAAGATGGGTCAAGCTTCCAGCTGAACGATATCTAGGTGGCACAGTGACACGGTGGTTAGTACTGCTGCCTCACAGCACCAGGGAATTGGGTTCAATTCCTGGCTTGGGTCACTGTCTGTGTGGAGTTGGTACATTCTCCCCGTGTCTGTGTGGGTTTCTTCCGGGTGCTCTGGTTTCCTCCCACAGTCCAAAGATGTGTGGGTTAGGCTGATTGGCCATGCTAAATTGCCCCTTAGTGTCCTGGGATGTGTAGGTTAGAGGGATTAGTGGGGCAAATGTTTAGAGCTGTAGGGATGGGGTCTGGGGTGGGATTGTTGCTGGTGCAGACTCGCTGGGCTAAATAGCTTCCTTCAGCACTGTAGGGAATCTATGGTTCCTGTGATCTAGAAGCCCTTTGGCATGTCAAATATATTCATTAAAGACCAGCTGACCAGAATTAAGTGGGCCCTCGACGTAGGAGTGGCCTCACAGCCGGTGGAAGGAGCTAATATCTTGTTTTTTGGGTTGAGCAAACGGGCATCTTATTATTAGTTCACTGGGAAACCAGGCCCAACTGAGTTCAGCTCTTGAGTTTCCAACATCCAGCATTGTTCCATGGCGATTCCAGTGAGAATCTGTCAATGTCTGGAGTGCTGCATTTTGCTGGCTGATTGGCGTCTGCAGTTGTCAGAGGCTGGGATGAAGAGAAGGAGCTGAATACCACCAAGGGATACTCCCAACTCCAAACCTTCATCCTCCGGGATAAATGGTCAAGGATTAGAAGGGCTCATGTGGTATGACTTTCTATCATGCCAGGGCAATGGATCTTCTATAGATCCTCAAAGGAGTCGAGCTGACTAGTGCCTCAGGGAAGGTTCTGGCACATGGTTGTCTTCACCTCAGTCAAACCATAGAATCATAGGATGCTACAGTGCAGTAGGAGGCCAATCGGCCCATCAAGTCTGCACTGACCACAATTTCACCCAGGCCCGATCCCCATAACCCCATACAGTTACCCTAGCTAGTCCCCCTGACACTAAGTGCAATTAGTCATGGCCAACCCACCTAACCTGAACATCTTTGGACACTCGGTGGAAACCGGAGCACCCGGAGGAAACCCATGCAGACATAAGGAGAACGTACCAACTCCACACAGACAGCGATCCAAGCTGGGAATTGAACCCGGCCTGGCGCTGTAAAGCGGCATTGCTAACCACTGTGCCACTGTGCTGCTCAAGAAGCAATGTGTTCATGCACAGTCATGTCTGATGAGAGGAACTCACATTTCTGGTCCTCCAGGATGTCCTTCACCTGGAAGGTGAGAGTGGGGTGGGGAGTGAGTGTAGGATGTCATGTCTAAATGGAAACGTGACACAGGGCTTAGCACTGGCTTGGTGACTGCGAATTGGAGGTAAATTTACAAAGTGTATGCTCACTAGATAGATCACTACAATCCATCCACAGATCTGTTGAGGCCCAGACCTCAGTACATTTGGAAAGTGCCAGATGCTATGTTCAGGAGAGTGAACCAATTTGTCCAATTCTGTGCGGGTGGCACGATGGCACAGTGGTTAGCATTGCTGCCTCACAGTGCCAGGGACTCGGATTCAATTTTTGGCTTGGGTCACTGTCTGTGTGGAGTTTGCACGTTCTCCCTGTGTCTGCGTGGGTTTCCTCCAGGTGTTCCGGTTTCCTCCCACAGTCCAAAGATGTGCGGGTTAGGCAGATTGGCCATACTAAATTGCCCCGAAGAGTCCCAGGATGTGTAAGCTAGAGGGTTAGCTGGGTAACTGTTTAAGGTTGTGGGGATAGGGCCAAGGGTGGGATTGTTGCTGGTGTAGATTTGATGGGCTGAATGGCCTCCTTCTGCACTGTAGGGTTTCTATGATTCTGCCTGGATTCTGGAAGCCAGCAGCTTGATCATTGGGTTTTGCAGCAATCTCAGGTTTCCTACAAGTGCACAAGGCTATTGACTGCACACGTGTGGTCTTGAGAACTCCCTGGCACATTCACCAATTGGAAAGGTTTCTACTCTTTGAACATGCAGTTGACCTGTGATCACAGAAGGCAATCCCTAAATGTTTGTACTTGGTTTCCAGGGAGCTCTCACGATGCTTATATTCTGACCAATCTCAAGTGTCACAAGTTTTTGAAGGACCTCAGCAATTGCAGGGCTGAATCCTTGGGGACAAGGACTAACCCCAGACTGCTGTTGTCAGTTTGCCGACTGCAGAGTGCCCCCCTCCCCCCTCAACCCGAGGAGAGATACCATGCTACACTTGTCCCCGTAGGGCACCAAATTGGGCAGATGACAGGTCTCCGAAAGATGAGGCTCAGACATTTGGACCACTCTCCAATACTCACCACAGACAGTATTCTGGATCATCATTGCCTGCTGAGCCCTTACACAGCCTCACACTATAAAATGGAGGGTGTCCTGGCTGAGGAAGGCACAGCGGATTGAAATGTCCCCTTAACGGTGAGGGTGGTGAATGGGATGGTGATGCCGTGGACCAGGGTGTTGTGGAGGTGCATGTAGAGACTAGGGCAGGATTTTCCGATTGTGCGCTCCAAGTCCAGAAGTTCCTACCCAAAATCAATAGGCCTTTGAATGACCCATCGAATTTTCTGTCCTGGATGCTACGATTCCCACGGTGGGCGGGGTGGGAAAATTCAGTTTTTTGACAAGGAAACAATGCAGCAGACAGACCTGTGATGACAAGCTGATAGCTAACAGATTCCAGGCAGAGTAAGCTGCAAAGACATTTCCTTCACTATTTGGTTTTTTATTCCTCTGCTGGCTGGCAAGCTCCAGCTCCTTTTTGGTAACAGATATTATACTTTGCTCTAATATAACTTGATATATGATAGCTGAATTAAATTGCACAACTTAGTTTGCAGGTAGTTTGATTCATTGCGTGTGCCTAACTGTGCTGATACGCAGAGCACTGATACTTTATGCGTGCTCACCACTCCGCTCTCCCACAACCCCAGACACCTGTAAGTAGAAATGAGATATTTCCCATGCCTTTGCAGAGTCTGTATACATGGAAACAATATCAAACCTTACCTCGACATGTTCACCCAATGAGGGACAGATATTTCAGAGAGCTCTTCCAGGCGGAATCAGATACATGGATCTACACGGAGGAGCAACATGAGAACAACATTTGTTCCTTTCAGATCACCCCTCTGTGCAGATTGAACAGGGAAGATTGTGTTCCTGTTCACCTCGCCCATAGCAAACCCACATCCCTTGACATCTTTATCATGCTGATAAAGTTTTGAGGTTAATTTGGAGTTTACTCTCTGAAAATGCCTCACTTGCAGAATGGATTATTGAGTAGCAACCATGTGGACCCTCCAATTGAGGACACTCCTACAAACCTTAGAGCAGAATTTTCCCATCTCACCCACCACAGGAATCTGTTAACCGTGGGTGGAAGCTTCCAGCCTTGGGGCAAACGCAACTGGAAAATCCCACCTTTAGTCTTAGATGGTCTTAGTTTTAGTGTGAAACTGTGATCCATCATTGTGTACACCACAGCCAACTTAAACACCTTTCTTTGTGGACCCTGAAGAGTCCTGTTAGAGCTGCACATGCTTCACATGAATTGTCTCTTAGTTCTCGGCACGGTCCAGCACTACTCTCTCTCTTACCTTCTGGACTAAGATCCCAGTCCGTCAATGTGATTTGGTGCACTTAGGTTGCAAATTTATTCTGTAAGATCTATAGTAATCCTTGATAAGGAGACAGGTGAGCCAAACAAAATTCTATGTGGGGTATGGAGTAGAATTATAGAAACCCTACAGTGCAGAAGGAGGCCATTCGGCCCATCAAATCTGCACTGACCGCAATCCCACCCAGGCCCTACCCTAACCTATGTATCTCAGGGCTCTAAGGGGCAATTTTTAGCATGGCCAATCAATCTAACCTACACATCTTTGGACTGTGGGAGGAAACTGGAGCACCCGGAAGAAACCCATGCCGACACGAGTGCAAACTCCACACAGACAGTGACCCAAGACAGGAATCAAACCCAGGTCCCTGGAGCTATGAAGCAGCAGTGCTAACCACTGTGCTACCATGCCACCCTAATAGATCAAAAGGAATTCGAGAACCCAGAATTTGAGAAAGATTTGGGGTTCTCCACGTTGTCTGCTGTAACTTCAGTGGAAGAGGCAGAAGGAAATGGCATGAATGGACAAGAGGGAGAATGAAACAATCATGGCTGATTTAATACTTCTTCCCCACAATACCCCCATATCCCTTTCTGTTATTTGTACTTACAAATCTGTTAATCTAAGCTTCAAACATGCAATGACTGAACTTCTACAGGTCTCCGGAGTAGAGAATTCCAAAGATTCAAAATCCCCTGGGGAATAAAGAATTCTCCTCATCTCATTCCAAAGTGGCTCCCCCTTTAGTTTGAAAAGGTCTCCCCTGGTTCTAGACTCCCCACCCAAGGGAAACATCTTATTGACATCAACCCTGTCTGTCCCTGTAAAAATTTTGTAGTTTTCAATGAGATCTCCTCTCATTTTTCAAAATTACAGAGAAAACAGGCCCAATTTCCGCAATCTGTCTTAGCAGAATAATCCCACCACCTTGGGATTAAGTCTGGTGAATGCAGAGAGTGCCTTCAGCCACCTCCTGGTGTTGCCCCGGGATCAGTGCTATTATAGACAGGAGCTAGGGGAAATGGAACTCGATTACCTGGCTCAAGTGAGCAGTAGTCAGCGTTCCTCCAGTCTACAAATACAAGCCTTTTTAGGTCAAGTTAGGCTTTGCCAGGGCACATGTGAAGCAGGAGTGTATTCAGAAAAGCAAAGAGGAAGTGCGCAGGAATTAGAAAAAAATGGCTTATATTGCTCCTGTGTTTCTCACGATCACCTCAAAGAGCTTTGCTGGCAATTCAGTACTTTTGTAATCTCTGTTGTTGTGTCGAAAATGTGGCAGCCAATTTTCACAGAGCAATGTCCTACCAACAGCAATGTGATAGTGACCAGATAGCCTGTCTTTGTGATGTTGATTGAGGGAGGAATGTTGGCCAGGACACAGGAAAGAACCCTTCTGTTCTTCTTCAAAATATTTCCATGGAATTTTTTACGTCCACCCAAGCAGGCAGATGGGTCCTCGCTTTAACATCTCATTCGAAAGATCGCAACTCTGACAGGGCAGCACTCCCTCATCCTGCACCATAGGGTCAGACTTGATATTATGCTCAAGGCCTGGTGTGAGATTTCAGCCTTGAACCCTCTGACTCAAACGGAGTCACAGCAAGAAATGAACTCGATTGTCTATCTCAAATGAATTGCGCCATATTTAGCATTCCTCCTCTGTACAAATACAAGCCTTTTTGGGTCAGGTTGCCTACTGGGGCAGATGAGTAGTTTTACAGTTAATAATACCTGTCTGGGCTTTTGCAGATAGTGCTTGTGAAAAGGCAAGTTGCAGTGTGCAGTTTAAATACCACTCCTTCGAACTGGATGCAAATTTTCACTGACTGAGAAAGAAGTTTCAATTTGCTGCCAAGGTTTCTCTGATTTTAAATTAAACCCAGATCTGCCTTCAGGCTTTGAAGTTTGGATTCAGTCAGAATCTCATTAATCTTTTGCAGGCAACATTTGATTTTTTTTTTCAGAGGCTGAGTTTAGTTTCAGTTTTCTTTGAAATGGTTTGATTTTATGGCCTAAATAACATGGGACTCTCTGAGTGCCTGATCCACAAGGCACTGTCCACTCTACTGAATCACCTCTACCTGCTCTCCCGCCTCAGTGCCAGGGGCTCCAGCCACAGCCCCAGGATGTAGTATTCCCCTTCGTAACTGCTCTGCCCCGCCCCGCCCCACCTCACCCCATCCCATCCCACCCCCACGCACAATTCTCCTGACAATCATTGCCGCTTTTTATTTGGGCCACATTTTGGGCTGCTCTGGATGAAGTCTGCTAATGTGGCAAATACTTGGGACACATTCCCAATCCAGTCATTTCACTGTCACTGAGCTGGATTTTATGGATTATCTCTGGCATGAAAGCAGGTGGGTGGTATGGCAGGGAAGTGATATCCTAATGGTATTATCGCTAGACTGTTAATCCAGCAGCTCAGCTAATGTTCTGGGAAACACGGGTTTGAATCTACCATGGAAGATGGTAAAATTTGAATTCAATAAAATATATCCACTGACGCCCATGAAACCGTTGTCGATTGTCGGAAAAACCCATCTGGTTCACTAATCCCCTGAAGGGGAGGAAATCTGCTGTCCTTACCCGGTCTGGCCTACATGTGACTCTAGAGCCACAGCAATGTGGTTGACTCTCAACTGCCCTCCGAAATGGCCTAGCAAGCCACTCACCATAAATCCACACCATTATTCCTATGAAACTCATCTCCAAACTCTGTGGCCTGGGGCTCAGTTCCTCCCTCTGCGACTGGATCCTGAACTTCCTCACCCACAGATCGCAATCAGTAAGGATAAGCAATGACCCCTCCTCCACAATCAAGCTCAACACCGGTGCCCCACAAGGCTGTGTTCTCAGCCCCCTCCTTATACACCTTGTGTGTGGCCAAATTCCCCTCCAATTTGATTTTCAAGTTTGCTGATGTCACCACCGTAGTGGATCAGATCTCATACAATGGCGAGACAGAGTACAGGAATGAGATAGAGAATCTGGTGAACAGGTGCAATGCCAATAATCTCTCCCTCAATGTCACCAGAACAAAGGAGCTAACCATCAACTTCAGGAAGGATAGAACATAAGAACATAAGAACATAAGAAATAGGAGCAGGAGTAGGCCATCTAGCCCTTCGAGCCTGCCCCGCCATTCAATAAGATCATGGCTGATCTGTCATGGCTCAGTTCCACTTTCCGGCCCTCTCCCCATAACCCTTAATCCCCTCTCTTATCAAAAACCCATCAACCCGCTTCTTGAAAATATTTAGCGAGGCAGCCTCCACCACTTCAACGGGCAGAGAATTCCAGAGATTCACCACCCTTTGAGTGAAGAAGTTCCTCCTCAACTCCGTTCTAAACCGCCTCCCCTTTATCTTGAGGCTGTGCCCCCTAGTCCTACTGTCTTTTTTGAGCGGGAAGAGTCTCTCCACCTCTACCCTATCCATCCCATTCATCATCTTATACGTCTCAATGAGATCTCCCCTCATTCTTCTAAACTCCAACGAGTACAAGCCTAGTTTATTCAGCCTCTCCTCATAGCTCAACCCCCTCAACTCCGGTATCAGCCTAGTAAACCTCCTGTGCACTCCCTCCAAGGCCAAAATATCTTTGCGCAGGTGCGGCGCCCAAAACTGCACACAGTACTCCAGCTGCGGCCTCACCAATGCCCTATACAGCTGCAGCAAGACCTCCCTACTTTTATATTCAATCCCCTTCGCTATGAAGGCCAGCATCCCATTCGCCTTCCTGACCACCTGCTGCACCTGCAGGCTGGGTTTTTGCGACTCATGCACAAGGACCCCGAGGTCCCTCTGCACCATCGCCTGCTGCAGTTTTTCGCCCCGTAAGTAATAGTCCTTCCTACCATTCTTCCTACCAAAGTGGACCACCTCACACTTGCCAACATTAAATTCCATTTGCCATTTCCTGGCCCATTCGCCCAGCCTATCTAAATCCTCTGCAGACTCTCCACACCCTCCGCACAATTTGCCATTCCCCCAATCTTGGTGTCATCCGCAAATTTCGACACCCTACACTCGGTTCCCTCCTCCAGATCATCTATATAAATGGTAAAAAGTTGAGGCCCCAGCACCGACCCCTGGGGCACTCCACTAGTCACCATCCGCCAATCCGAATAGCACCCGTTGACCCCCACTCTCTGCCTCCTATTTGACAACCAATCCTCTATCCACGCTAACACCCTACCCCCAACTCCATGTCCCTTGACCTTTTGCAATAACCTCTTATGAGGTACTTTGTCAAACGCCTTCTGAAAATCCAGAAAGACCACATCCACCGGCTCTCCTCTGTCGACCGCCCTAGACACATCCTCATAGAACTCCAGTAAATTTGTCAGACACGACTTCCCTTTAATGAAACCGTGCTGCGTCTGCTCTATCAAGCAATTGCCTTCAAGATGCCTCGCAATTTCCTCCTTAATGACGGATTCTAACATTTTACCTACCACAGACGTTAAACTAACCAGCCTATAATTCCCCGCCTTTTGCCTGGCACCCTTCTTAAACAACGGCGTAACATTAGCCGTTTTCCAATCTTCCGGCACTTCCCCGGAATCCAGCGACGTCTGGAAAATAACCACCAAGGCATCCACTATAACCTCTGCCATTTCTTTCAGAACCCTCGGATGCATTCCATCCGGTCCTGGGGACTTGTCCACAATCAGCCCCTCCAGTCTGTCGAGCACTGCCTCTCTAGTAACAGTAATGTCATTAAGACCCTCCAGTCCTACCACCTTTCCATCGCTAACACCCGGCAAATTATTCACGTCCTCCTCCGTGAAGACAGAAACAAAAAAGTTATTCAATACCTTAGCCATATCCCCATCCCCTACCACTAGGTCCCCTTTCTCATCCTCTAAAGGACCAACGTTCACCCTAGCCACCCTAACATGCCCCTGTCTACATCAATGGGGACAAAGTAGAAATGGTTGAGAGCTTCAGGTTTTTAGGTGCCTAGCAAGCCACTTTGTTCAAGGGGCAATTAAGGACAGGTGACAAATGCTGGTCACACCAATGACATCCACACCCCTGGAAAGAATGAAGGTTTAAAGGTGAGGCGTTTCTGCCTTGCTGCTATTACAGGTTCGCAAAATGTTAACAGCCGCGTCCAACATGTTCCATACACTAACAATCTGCTCAAATCCTACATTTAAGGTCTACTGACGAAAATCATTTGGGATTGTTGTAAAAATCTGTCACCATCTTTGGATTGTGCTTCTGCACCAGGCCTTATGGCAAAGGTGAGGGTGGTTCCAGTCTACTGGAATAAGCGTGTTGCCCCTCACCTCTGACTGCGGTATAATATCCGACTCAAATACAAGAATGGTGTAAAGTAACGCACGTTCTCATCATTTAATATAGGAAAGCAGGAAATAGAAGGGTTGACTTGAATGGCCTGCTTCCATGCTGTAACCTCCGATGAGTTTTGAGAAGGGAAATGCGGGGGTTTCGATGTGAGCCGGATATTGCAGGTTTAGTAAAAACAAAAGATGTAGGCTCAGGAATGATAGTGCAAAGTTAGGCAATCTGGAAACATTCAAAGGTTACAGGATGTACACTCATTGCTGCTGCAATGCACTTTCTGATAATACTGCAGCTGTGTAGGTTTCCTCTGTATTCAGTAATATCATTTGGTTATTTGTCAAAGACACCATCAGTAATGCAACGCTTGCCACTGAATAAGATTTTTGTCAGTAGACATTGCAAGCAAGGCTGAAAAAGCCCTTGTGTATTCTTCAGTCCAAAGATGTGCGGGTTAGGTTGATTGGCCATGCAAAAAATTGCCCCTTAAGAGTCCTGTGATGCGTAAATTAGAGGGATTAGCGGGTAAATGTGTAGGGATATAGGAGGTAGGGCCTGGGTGGGATTGTGGTCAGTGCAGACTCAATGGGCCAAATGGCCTCTTTCTGCACTGTCGGGTTTCTATGAATCTTATTAGTCCTGTAAAAATCTTAGCTTCCAGAACATGTGTGTGCGTGTGTGTATGTGTGTGTGTGCACATGTGTGTGCATGTGTGTACGTGTCCATATGTGTGCGTGTGTCCATATGCGTGCGTATGTCCATGTGTGAGCATCCGTGTGTATGTGTGCGCATGTGTTAGTGTGCGTGTGTGTGTATGTTTATGTGTATATGTGCACGTGCATGTGTGTGCATCCGTGTGTGTATATGTATACGTCTATGCGTGTGTGTGTGTGCGTGTGTGCGTGTGAGAACAAAGAGCTAAGAACAAAGAAAAGTACAGCAGAGGAACAGGCCCTTTGGCCCTCCGAGCCTTGACCCTATTTGCCAAAGACACTTCATGGCCCTTTTAGCCCTCCTAATTCCACGTTTCAGTTCCTTCCTATGTTCAATATATTCCACAAGGGCTTCATCAGTTTTTAGATGCTTAGACCTATCACATGCTTGCTTTTTCCTTTGGACTAAACTTACAATTTCCCTTGTTATCCATGGTGCCTGAATTCTGCCATTTCTATCCTTCATTTCATTTTTGCAGGGACGTGCCTGTCCTGCACTTCAATCAATTGGCCTTTTAAATCTCCCACATGCCAGACATGGATTTGCCCTCAAGAATCTGCTTTCAATCCACATTCTCCAGTTCCTGTCTAATTTGGATATAATTGGCCCTCGCCCAATTAAATAACCTCACCCGAGGGCCACTCTTGTCCTTATGTATACTCGAAATCTTATGGAATTATGGTCATTAAAACCAAATAGCTTCCCCACTGAAACATTGATCACCTTGCTTGGCTCATTCCCCACTACCAAGTCGAGTATGGCCCCATCCCTGGTTGGATTGTCAATGTGCGGTATCAAAAAGCCCTCCTAACAAATTGCACGACATCTAAGTCCCTGGCTACAAGGGATTCCCAGTCAGTATGGAGGAAGTTAAAGTCACCCACCACAATTACTTTGTGTTTTCGTACATTTTCAGTACCTGCTCCTCTAGCTCCTGCGGGTTATTGGGATGTATGTGTGTGCGTGTGAGTATATGATTTTGATTTGATTTATTATTGTCACATGTATTAACATATATGGTTCAGAACGGAGTTGAGGAGGAACTTCTTCACTCAAAGGGTGGTGAATCTCTGGAATTCTCTGCCCGTTGAAGTGGTGGAGGCTGCCTCGCTAAATATTTTTAAGAAGCGGGTTGATGGGTTTTTGATAAGAGAGGGGATTAAGGGTTATGGGGAGAGGGCGGGAAAGTGGAACTGAGCCACGACAGATCAGCCATGATCTTATTGAATGGCGGGGCAGGCTCGAAGGGCCAGATGGCCTACTCCTGCTCCTATTTCTTATGTTCTTATGTTCTTATGTATTGTTTCTTGCGCGCTATACAAAGCATACCGTTCAAAGACAAGGAAATGAGAGAGAGTGCAGAATGTAGTCATACAGTCATAGCCAGGGTGTAGAGAAAGATCAACTTAATGCAAGGTAAGTCTATTCAGGGAAAGAACAGCAGGGAAGAAGCTGTTCTTGAGTCAGTTTGTACCTGACCTCGGACTTTTGTATCTTTATCCCGACGGAAGAAGGTGGAAGAGAGAAAGTTCGAGATGCGTGGGGTTCGTAATTATGCTGGCTGCTTTGCTGAGGCAGTTGGAAGTGTGGACAGAGTCAGTGAATGGAAGGCTGGTTTGTGTGAAGGACTGGGCTACATTCACGAGCTTTTACAGCTCTTTGCAGTCTTGGGTAGAACAGGAGCCATACCAAACTGTGATACAACCAGAAAGAATGCTTCCTATGATGCATCTGCAGAAGTTGGTGAGTTATATTTGCACGTGTGTGTATATTCATGTGTGTATATGTGTGTGTATGTATGTGTGTGTGTGCATATGTGTGTGTATGGGTGTGTCTGTGTACGTGTATGTGTGTACATATGTGTGTGCGTATATATATGTGTGTGTGTGTGCGTGCATGTTTGTGTGTGCGTGCATGTTTGTATGTGTGTGTGCGTGCGTGTTTGTGTGTGTGTGTGTGTGTCTGTATGTGTGTGTCCATGTGTGGGGTGGTCAGGAAGGAAAGGCATGGGGACTTTCAATGACTCGTTACCTCATCTTGGCTTTCTGTTAAGTTGTCTTTGGCCGTTGCTCCTTTATAATATTTTCCTTTGTTTTTCTTTCCTGGCTGTAAATAGTGATAATATTCCAGATGCTGCACAGTCAGTGTGTCAGGAGGTTGATTGATGTGTAAACCCACCATTCACATCATTTCTGGGGAATCTGACCAAAGTAACACCCAGAACAGTAAGCGACCAACCCGGAACGGGAAAAACGGAAGACCGCAAAATTCAGTTCCATGGTGTCTAATCTGTCCTTGGCAGCCCGGCTGAAGTGTGGCCCTGCTGTTTATTCTCAGGATCACAGGCTTGGTCTCTGCTCGGTCAGTTCTCCTGCCAATAGTTCTGAGCCAGGATTGACTGGCTGCTGTTACCCATGCTGCAGTGACGCACCCTGAAGCTGAGTCCCCAGAGGCCTGAGCTGCTCGAGGTCAGGCCTGCAAAGCCAGTGCAGTCAGTCCTGCACCAGCCATGCTGTGTCCATGCTCACTAGGCCAGTTGAAGGCAGCCTGGAAGACATCGCCGGAAAGGGACTCATTGCGAAAGTTCCATGAGGGCCTAGGTTTGTCAGCACAGTGACCATTGCTTTCCCCAAGGAGGTGAAGATCACAACACCAATTGCTCATCCTGCGGCTCCCTGTGGGGGTCACGACCATGGTTTTGGAGCCACTGCCTTGGCCTGTCGCCACGCCAACTCTCACTTTTTTCCCATCAGAATCACATCTTGCTCCTTGACTTCTTCTGCCTCAGCTGCTGACCACACAATGATGCCTCTTTTACCCAGTTTCCCCTAGCAGCTGCTAGCTCTCCTCAGGCATAATTTCCCCCATTTTCTAAGCTGCCATGATAGACTTGCTTCTTTAATTGGCCACCATTTATCTATCTATCGGGGCTACAATCCACCTGCAATCTCAGGTTGTCTCTTAAGGCTATGGACAGGGTTATATGCCCAACCTGCTCAGCACTCCCTATTCAAATCCCTCCAATCTGACTTCTAACCTGCTCGTAGCATTGAAAACGTTTCGATGTATCTAACCAATGGCATTCCGTGCTACGTTGAGAACAATGGCATATTCCTCCAGACCTCTCTTTTGTGACCTTTCTGTGACTTTCTATGTTGTCCATGGGCAACATCATCTGTCGCCATGTGGTCATCTTTCACATTTAGGGACAATAATTCACATTTACTTTCCCACTAGGACACTGGATTCCATGACTGTTGACATGATGATGGAGAGTTGGTGCAAGAGGGAAGGTTTTAGTTGCCAAATGGCCTCCTTTTGCAGTGTAGGAATTCCATGAGATTTTATTCTGTGAGAACAGAGCCCACTGTTTGATAAAATGTAAGGTATTTTATCTTTAGGTGTAAGAGCAGAGGAATTTGATATATATGTACATAAATCATTGAAGATGGTAGGGCAAGTTGAGAAAGTGATCTGATAAAGCATAAAGCCCAAAAACAAGGACACTATGTTAAACCTGTATAGACACTGGTTTAGCCTTAACTGGGGTACTGGGTCCAATTCAGGAAGTATGTGAAGGCATTAGAGATGGTGCACAAAAGATTGCCATATGCGGCCAACTTGGAGAGCTTGGTCTTGATTATTCCTGTTTTGGAGCAAGAAAATGGATAATTCAGTTTGGTTTTTTTGTCTTTCAACCAATCAAACTTCTGTTTTTTGCATGAAATATTAGTTGGAGAAGGAATGAATTAATTTGCAGAAAACAGTTACCAAACACCAACAATACAACAAAATACCATATGCATGCTAGGGAAGTAAAGCTTCACTGTGATCTAACACCTGGCTATGATCTTGTCAACTCCAGTCCATTCATGAAAGATGAAGGTGGACATTTTCTACTGTGTGTCTTTTCAACGAGTTTGTTCTCCTTGGAGAAGAAAATCATAGAATCATGGAATCTCTACAGTGCAGAAAGAGGCCATCTGGCCCATCGAGTCTGCACTGACTGACCGAATACCTTACCAGGCTGTCTTCTCTACCCTATCCCTGTACATCTACCAATGCTAATTTATCTAACCTACACATCCTGGGACACTAAGGGGCAATTTCGCATATCCAACAGCTAACATGCGCATCTTTGGACTGTGGGAGGAAACCAGAGCAGCCAGAGGACATGGGGAGAATGTGCAAACTCCGCACAGACAGTGATCTAAAGCCGGAATTGAACTCGGGTCCCTGACACTGTGCTAACCATTGTGCCACTGTATCGCCCCATGCCATGTTGAGATGGGATTTGATAGAAGTATTCAAAATCATGAGGGGTCAGAATAGACTGGACAGGGAGAAACTGTCCCTACTGGTGGAAGGATCATGAGTGAAAGGACAGTGATTTAAACAATGACGATATGAGGGAAAAAAACCTATTGATGCAGCAAGTGGTCAGGATCTGGAATGCATTGTTTGGGACTGGGGTGGCAGCAGACACAATTATAGCTTTCAAAAAAGAAATGATCAATATCTGAACAGAAAACAATTGCATGGATATGGGAAAAGGCAGGCGAGTGGCATTAACTGAGCTGCTAGAGCAGAGATCTGGCATTGAAAAGAAGGGCTCAATAGCCTCACTCAGTGCTGTAATCATTCTATGATTCTATGCAAAATTACAAGCCCAACTTCCAGTTGTGAAAGAGCCAAGTTTGTGTGAAGCTCATCTTTGTAAAGGCTGGTGAGGGGATAGGGTAGAGAAGAGAATCTGGGTAAAATATTCGATTGGGCGGTCAGTGCAGATTCGATGGGCCAAATGGCCTCCTTTTGCATTGCAGGGATTCTATAATTCTATGTTGAAAAAGCATGTAGCAGAAAATGCCCACCTTCATCTTCATCACTATGTTCTCCCCTAAATGAGAGGAAAAAAGGAAAGGTGTTGGCATGGTAGGAGGTGGGAGAAGATGGGAAGTGGGAGGTCATGGGGAAGGGCTAAATTGGGGTGATGGGATGGTGTTTGGGGGGCTGGTGAGGAGGGGGAGAGGCAACGTTGGAAGATGCACGTAGGAAGACACATCATGGAAGGGAGGGAAAGAGTTGATGGTATAGGAGTGAGGGAGGTTTAGAGGATGGACGGCAAGGGAGGGGAAGCTTGGGCGGGAGGGACTGGGGAAGATGGCAAGGAGGGAGGAAGTGGGTATGAGGGATGGTGATGGGATGACTTGAAAGGGATGAAGTGGGGGTGGGATTGGAATTGAAAGAAAGATTGCAGTAGGGAATAGGATGGGGATGATAAGAGAGAGGTGAAAGAAATAGGATGGGTTTGGTATGAGAGGGATGGAATGGCATGGCATGGATTGGAGATTTAAAGAAGTATTATACAATAAGTTTACTAATTTTGCCACAGATACTTTGCAATTCTGTGCTGGTGTATAAAGTTACATTATTGGACTATATCATTTCATCTACAAACAAGTTCGATAAGGCAGGTCTCAGAGTCCAAGGTCGGTGGCACAGGTACTCAAAGAGAAAGAAAGGTCATCTGTGATATGCTGAAGGACAACAAACAAAATGTTAGGCAATGATAATCTCGTCACAGCTCACCCCAGGGCAACATTGGATTGAATCAGAGTGGCCCCTGCTTTGTGTTGAGGTGCTGTGTTGAAATGCTGACAGTGAGACTAAAGGCACCACGAGTTCACACCAAACTTTAAAACTGAAAGTTTGGAATCGTTTCAGAGTCAACACATTAAAACTGCACCAATAAACCTTTTCTTTTTGCAGCTCACAGTCTAAATTCTGGAAATACCTCGTTCCCAGACACTCATTATCTGAAATCCTGATGTGCCATTAAGTTATGTGACACAAATTAATAATTTATTTTCTTTCTGAGTTCAGGAAATAGGGAATCATTTTCATTTTAACCCTCGGCCAAATATTATTATTCCCGTTGTAAGTTTTTTTTTAAGCTGTTAGAGGGTTTGAGACAGAGAGTAAGTTGCCTAACGAAATGAACTGTAATGTGGGAACGCAGTAGCACGTCAGTGGGTGTAGCAGTCAGAAATGATTAACTATTGTCATCAAACTGTTCAGTTGAAAGACGATGTGGCCTGGCCACTGACAATTACTCGCAAGACTAATAATTATTGTAACAACAAACCAATCAGATCTGCGGCAACAGAAAGGTGATCTATCATTCGGTAGACTGTCACACCAATTATGTATGAGAGGTCCAGCTGTATAAAAATAAAACACCAGAAACTGCCAAATGTTCTTGTCCAACAGTTTGAGGGATGATTATACAAAGTTACTCACTGGACACAGAGGACTGAGTTACAGGGAGATAGTGGTAACATCACTAGTACTCCAGAGACCCAGACTAGTCTCTGAGGATGGGCAGACAGTGGCATAGTGGCATAGTGGCAACATCACTGGGCTCAAACTCCAGACACCCAGACTAGTCTCTGGGGACGCAGAGACAGTGGCATTGTGGTAATATCACTGGGCAAGTATTCTAGAGACCCAGACTAGTCTCTGAGGACCTAGAGTCAAATCCCACCGTTGAATTTAATTCAATTAATAAATCTGGAATGTAAAGCTAATGGTCACCATGACAACTATCACTGATTGTTGTAAATATCCTTTAGAGAAGGAAATCTGCTGTCCTTACCTGAACTGGACTACATATATCTCCAGATTCACAGCAATGTGGGTAAAAGTATGACAGTAAGACCATAAAACATAGGAGCAGAATTAGGCCATTCGATCCATCGAGTCTGCTCCATTATTCAATCATGGCTGAAATGATTCTCATTCACATTCTCCTGCCTTCTCCCCATTACCTGTAAAGTTTATTTATTAGAATCACAAGTAAGCTTACATTAACACTACAATGAAGTTACTGTGAAAATCCCCTAGTCGCCACACTCCAGCGCCTGTTCGGGTACACTGAGGGGGAACCAATGCACCTAAGCAGCACATCTTTCGGACCGTGGGAGGAAACCAGAACACACGGAGGAAACCCGCACACACACGGGGGCAGAGTTTGCAGACTCTGCACAGACAGTGTCCTAAGCTGGGAATCGAACCCAGATCCCTGCCGCTGTGAGGCAGCAGAGATAACTACTGTGCCACTGTTCCACCCCTGTGGCTGACTCTTAATTACTCTCTGAAATGCCTGGCAAGCCATTTCGTTCAAGGGCAGTTAGGGATGGGCAAAAAATGCTGGCCTTGTCAGTAACACCCACATCCCACGAAGGAATTTTTAAAAAATCACTCTTTTGAGGAGCAGTCTCCTTCAAGAACTGAATTAAATCAATTAAAATTGACCACCACACGCTGACCACAGAACTATAGAATCCCTACTGTGCAGAAGGCTATTTGGCCCATTGAGTCTGTACCAACTTTTCAAAAGAGCATCTTGCCCAGGCCCACCCCCATCTCCCCTCCCTATCCCTCTAACCCTGTGCATTTACCTTGGCTAATCCATCCAACACGCACATCTTTGGAGTGTGGGAGGAAACAGGGGCACCTGGAGGAAACTCTCGCAGACACAGAGAGAACGTGCAAACTCCATACAGTCACCCAACGACAAATCACAGATCCCCCCCCTCTCCTTCATAAGCTAAACAATAGGAAAGCAAAAATCATTGTCTTTCATCCTACTAACAAAAATTCTGCCCCTCTGTCACTGAATTCTTCCTCCTTCCTGGTCACTATTTCAAGCCTAACCAAGGTGGGTACAACAGTGCTGTCCTATTTGACCCTGAGCTCAGATTCCAACCCTCTCATAAGAATATAAGAACATAAGAAATAGGAGCAGGAGTAGGCCATCTAGCCCTTCGAGCCTGCCCCGCCATTCAATAAGATCATGGCTGATCTGTCGTGGCTCAGTTCCACTTTCCCGCCCTCTCCCCATAACCCTTAATCCCCTTGCCTATCAAAAACCCATCAACCCGCGTCTTAAAAATATTTAGCGAGGCAGCCTCCACCACTTCAACGGGCAGAGAATTCCAGAGATTGCAAGGAGCATTCAGTTCCATCTCCACAATACTTTCCATCTCTGCTCACTCCTGCCCAACTTTCCCGCTGAAAACGAGCCCAGTGTGAGTCAGAATTTTCCAGAAAGGAGAAGAGGAACAGGGAGAAAGTTATTGGGCGGGATCTTACCAGCTCGCCATGCCAGTGGAGGGCTGGTAAGATCGGGCGAGAGGCGGAAAATCGGGTTTGTGCCTGATTTCCCGCTTCTCGCAGTCTTTCTGGCCCCGTTCGGCTGGCAAAATCAGCCTTGCACTCGGGAAGGCAAAACATGTCGTTAACAAACCTGGGATGCAATCATCTGGTTCACTTACCTGAGCCATCTTGTGGTCAGGGTCCTCATCGGCAAGTATCACAGATGGTCCCTACCAATGGGGACCAGATGCGATGACTTTGCCTTTGGGACTGGAGGCCTTTGAAGCCTCTGGGTGGTCAGGGTGGGGGCAGGCAGTGCCAGTCTGGCATCCTAGCACTGCCTGCAGGGCAACAGGTAGTGCCGAGGGTGCATGAGTCTGTGTGTGTGTGTGTGTGTGTGTGTGTGTGTGTGTGTATGTGTGAAGGTGTGTGTGTGTGTCTGTTTGTGCATGTGTGTGTGTGTGTGTGTCTGTGTGTGTCCACGCATGTGTGTGTGCTTTGACTAGCCAAATAGGAGCTAGAGACCCAGAGATAGAGGAGGATTAGACGTTTCAAACTTCATTTCCTTTGGGAGCAAAGTGAACTCAAAAGAGTTCCAGGATATTGGGAACACCACAAAAAACCGACAGCATGTTATAGGCAACTGGCCTGCGCCAAAGAATCACCATCATCCCAGATGGCCAGAGGCTGCTTTCCCCTTTGAGGAGCAGAGCTGACTGGTGGTGATTTAACCTGAATCATCACACCTCAGGCCAGCGGCAAGGTTGAGAAGGTGGGGCCTTCATGAATAATCTCATAAAATACATCAACACCAACTGTTGAATCAGCACCATTCGTAGCCATTTACCTTTCCTTTGTTGTTTTGTTCATGGCATCTTTGTCAATCTCTCTGTTGCCTCCACATATCCCTGCTGATCCCCGGCCCTCTACCCAGCTCTATTCCTCCACTCCGCGCCCTCCCCAACCCCATCCTGGCAATAGCATGAATCTCATCTTATTTCCACTTGTCTTTGGCTCTGATGAAGAATCATACAAACTTGAAACGTTGGCTCTATTCTCTCTCTGTGTATTTTGTCAGACCTGCTGAGATTTTCCAGCATTTTCTGTTTCTGTTGCTAATTCAGGTTGCTTCGCATTCATTTCATACCTGAACAACAGACACAGAGCATAGAAATGTAACCCCCCCACCCCACAATGCTGAATGGCATGAGCCTAAATGAAGGAGTTAACCACCAGCTCCCAATAATATCAGCATCTGTCTTTTGTTACAAGTATCTCCAGGCACACCCCGTTGCTATACACACAATGTCCAAAGTTTACCAAAGTTTATTGAGGATTTGTGTCATGGAACATTACAACTTTTTCCTAATGGTGAAAGACAGAACCCAGCATGAAGGGCAAACGACAAGAATGCTAACAAACAAACAAACAAACAAAGCAGCAATGGACACCTTCAAGGCAAAGTAATGTAGAAACAGCCACTGATAAGGGCACCTGCTTGGCAGAAGGGTAGCCTTCAATTTCAACATGACTCTAAGGCATGGTGTCTTGAAATCACTGGAATGGGGAGATGGTATCACAGTGGTAACATCAATCATTAATTGTTGTAAAAATCCATCTGGTTTACTGATGTCCTTTCAGAGAGTACCTACAGGGGTGGCATGATGGTACAGTAGTTGGCACTGCTACCTCACAGCACCAGATACCCCGGTTCATTTCTCGGCTTGGGTCACTGTCTGCATGTTCTCCCTGTGTCTGTGTGGGTTTCCTCTGGGTGCTCCAGTTTCCTCCCACAGTCCAAAAGATATGCTGGTTAGGTAGCATTGGCTATGCTAAATTCTCTGTTAGTGTACCCAAACAGGTGCCAGATTGTGACAACTCGGAGATTTTCACAGAACTTCATTGCTGTGTTAATATAAGCCTACATGTGACACTAATAAATAAGCTCAAACGTAAAACTTACAGTGCAGAAGAGACCATTGGGTCCATTGAGTCTGCATTGACTCTCTGACAGAATATGTTACCCTGCCTTCTGCCCCACCCTCTGGTGCTATGAGGCAGCAATGCCAACAGCTGTGCCACCATGCTGCCCATAGGGAAGGAAATATGCCACACACCTGTGACTCCAGACCCACAGCAAAATAGTTGACTCTGTACTGCTCTCTGAAATGGTCCAGCCAGCCACTCAGTTGAATTTGGGATGGACAATAAGTGCTGACCTTGCCAGCGATGCCCGCATCCCAAGGATCACTGAGACGTACTGAGAAGTATGTGAAAGCATGTAGCAGAGGGAACACAATGCAGAAATGGATAAAAAGTACAGTGCTTTATTGCTATCATTTCTGGTGACCACACAACAGCTGTTGCAGGTCCAAAACTGTGTTTCAACTTGATCTATGGGAGCATTTTAAAACAGTAATATTTCCCAAAACTCTCAAGAACATAATGTTTCAAGTGATTTACTTCAGACAGGAAGGAAATCTTTGTTAAACCATGACCTGATACAGGTGTCACTTTAACCCCTGTTTAAAAGTCTGTGTTGAAGATTGAACCAAATGTATTTGGTAAAATAAATCATTAGAATGTTAGAATTTTCCAACACATGCCATTCAGTCGATTACATCTGTGATGGTTCCTTGACAGAATTATCCACTTGCTCTTATTTTCCTACCCTGCCCCTCTCAAATTTTGTTTCACATCTTTAAGGAATTCTACTTTCTAAAAACCTCCTTGTGCCTAAAAAAAATTCCCAAGTTGTTGTGATGGTTTTAGCCTCAATTTTACTGGATTTGAACAGTGCTTTGTCAACTCAGGAATTGCCAGTTCCACAGATTAGACCAAGGCATCGATGTGCCAGGCCCTGACTGATATTTAATTCATTTACATAGAACAAAGAAGAACAAAAACAGCCTGGGAAACAAGCCCTTCGGCCCAACGAGCCTGCGCCGCCATTTTAATATTACCAGTCCCCCTCTCCACCCATGACCCTTATCTATTGTTTTTATGGCAATCCACATTGAGGGAAACTAATTTAGGGACAATTTATTACTTCCAATCAGCCTACTAGCACATCTTTGGGGTGTGGGAGGAAACCGGAGCACCCGGAGAAAACCCATGCAAGCACGGGGAGAATGCGCAAACTCCCACAGACACCGGCCCAAATCCATGTGTCTGCATAGCAAACAGTGATAGTCACTGAGCTGTCGACTTGCCCAGTATCTGGTCCAGTTTAGGCACACACTAACGACATGAAGCACTAGGCCAATCTCGAACATTCAAGAGCAGCCCAAGTACAACCCATCGTGTGTATGCCCCTCTTTGGACAACAAGGCGGACCGACTTAAAACCTGTGAATGAAAAGAGAAAAAAAACATGCAGGCATCACTGGCTCCACCAGCATTTTCATTGCAGAGCCCTAATTGCCCTTCAGAAGGGATGCTGAGCTACCTTAGATTCATAGATATTTACAGCATGAAAACAGGCCCTTTGGCCCAATTTATCCATGCAGCTCTTCTTTTTAACCACTAAGCTCATGCCAATTGCCTGTGTTTAGCTCATATCCCTCTATACCCATTGTACCCATTTAACTGTCTAAATGCTTTTTAAAAGACGAAATTGTGCCCGCCACTACTACTACCTCTGGCAGCTTGTTCCAGATACTCACCACCCTCTGTGTGAAAAAATGGCCCCTCTTGTCACTTTTGTATCTCTCCCCTCTCCTTAAACCTATGCCCTCTAGTTTTAGACCCCCCTACCATTGGGAAAAGATGTTGAATATCTGCCTTATCTATGCCTTTCATTATTTTATAGACTTCTATAAGATCACCCCTTAGCCTCCTACGCTACTGAGAAAAAAGTCCTAGTCTACCCAGCATCTCCTTATAACTCAAACCATCAAGTCCCAATAGCATTTTCTTCTGTACTCTTTCTAGCTTAATAATGTTCTTTCTATAATACTTTCTTGAACCACTGCAGTCCCTGAGATCTAGGTACAACCACTGTGCAATTAGAGATGGTGCAGCAGAATTGTGACCCAGTGACAGTGAAGGAATTGCAATATATTTCCAAATCAGGATAGTGAGTTACTTGGAGGATAACCTCCAGGTGGTGAAGGTCCCAGGTATCTGCTGCCCTTGTCCTTCTAGATGGTAGGGATCATGGCTTTGGAAGGTGCTGCCTTCATCTGAACTTGGTGAGTTCTAGCAGTGCATTGTGAGATGGTGCACACAGCTGCCACTCTTCAGTAATAGTGGAGGGATTGAATATTTGTGGAAGGGGTAGCAATCAATTGGGCTGCCTTGCCCAGGATGGTGCCAAGCTTCTTGAGTGTCCTGCATTTGTGGGGCCTTTCTTCGAGTAGAATCTCAAGTCACAGAGGGCATGGTTGGGATCAGTGCAGGCTAGGTTCTCACAGCCCAGGCTTCTGTCCACTATGTATCAGTTGTGGAAGCTAACACCAGGTTCTTTGATCTATCTCCAATAGCTGTAAAGACTCCCTGTGGGTTCAGGCCTATGTTCTGCTCAGAAACTGTAAGATTGTAATACATTGGATATTCAGCACTGAGATAGGACACAAGGCCCAACTAATCTATGGCAATGTTATGTTTCACTTGTGTCTCCTCCTTTCTTTCTTCATTTAACTCTTAGAACAATCCTTTATTTCCTTCAGCCTAATCTTCTTATCCATCCTCCCTAAATAAGAACATATTCTTCTGTTGGGAGCCAAGCAGACTTTGAACATTGCTACCTAAGTTACAGATCTTTCATTACAAAGAACATCACAGCACAGGAAACAGGCCCTTCGGCCCAACGAGCCCGCGCCGCCGTCCTACTATCTCAGTGACCTATTCATGATTTTAGTCTACGCCTAACGTGCGAGGATCAGGGAAGTCCAATTTAGGGACAATTTAGTACCCAATCAATCAGCCTAAAAGCACATCTTTGGGGGATGTGGGAGGAAACCGGAGCACCCGGAGGAAACCCACGCAACCACGGGGAGAACGTGCAAACTCCCACAGACACAGGCCCAAATCCATGTGTCCGCACAGCAACAGAGATAGTCTCTGAACTGTCATGTTGCCCTCGAGATGGTCCAGTTTAAGCACACTAACGACATGAAGCAATAGGCAACTCCCGAAGCAACATCCAAGAGCAGCCCACTACAACCTGCCGCCTGCATGCCCCTTGCTGGACTTAAATGCCTGTGGAGACAAAAAATTTCATTATTAAACAGGCAAAGACTAACATTCCTGAGGCAAAACGTATTCCCAAGCCTACAATGTTCAGTAAGGCCTACTATATCCCCCTATATGTAGCCCGCTCATATGGCTGTCTAAGTGACTCTTAAACAACCCTAGCGTGCCTGCTTCCACCACCTTACTTGGCAGTGCATTCCACACCCCCACTACCCTTTGCGTGAAAAACTGCCCTCTAATATTTGTCTTATACCTAGCCCCCCTCACCCTAAGCCCGTGACCCCTCGTTCTATCCATTTCTTGTAGCGGAAAAAGCTTACCACCATTTACTCTATCTATTCCCTTCATAATCTTATAAACCTCTATTAAATCCCCCCTCAGCCGATGTCTCTCAAGGGAAAACAGCCCAAGTTCATTCAATCTTTCCTCGTAAGACAGCCCTTCCATACCAGGCAACATCCTGGTAAATCTCCTCTGCACTCTCTCCAGGATCTCTACATCCTTCCGGTAGTACGGCGACCAGAACTGGACGCAGTACTCCAAGTGAGGCCTAACCAACGTTCTATACAACTGCAACATCAGACTCCTACTCTTATATTCTATACCTCTTCCTATGAAGGCTAACATACCATACGCTTTCCTCATCACATTCTGCACCTGTACCGACACCTTCAGGGACTTGTGCACTTGCACCCCCAGGTCTCTCTGCGTATCTATACTCCGGATAGTTCTACCTTTTATCGTATAACTCCCCTCCACATTATTCCGGCCAAAGTGCATCACCTCGCATTTCTCCGGATTAAATTCCATTTGCCATCTATCTGCCCAATCTACCAGCCTGTCTATGTCCTGTTGCATTGCCAGGCACTGCTCCTCAGTACCCGCCAATCCAACCATCTTGGTGTCATCAGCAAATTTGCTGATCCCACCACCTACCCCCTCTTCCAAGTCATTAATATATACCACAAATAGAAGAGGTCCAAGTACCGAGCCCTGCGGCACACCACTGGTGACAGGCCTCCAATTGGAAAAGGAGCCTTCCACTACTACTCGCTGTCTCCTCCTCCCAAGCCAGTTCTCCACCCATCTACATACCTGGCCTTGTATCCCATGAGCCTTCACCTTTTCTATCAGCCTACCATGAGGGACCTTGTCAAACGCCTTACTGAAATCCATATAGACAACATCAACGGCTTGTCCTTCGTCAACCGTTTTTGTCACCTCTTCAAAAAATTCCACTAGATTCGTAAGGCACGACCTCCCTGTAACGAAGCCATGCTGCGTATCCCTGATCAGATTGCAGCGCTCCAGATGTTCATACATCCTATCCTTGAGGATCCTCTCCATTAGCTTGCCTATAACTGAAGTCAAGCTCACCGGCCTATAATTCCCTGGGTTATCCCTCTGACCCTTCTTAAACAACGGTACTACATTTGCAATGCGCCAATCCTCTGGGACCTCACCTGTGTCCAAAGAAGAGACAAAGATTTGCGTCAGAGGCCCAGCAATTTCATCCCTCACCTCCCTTAACAGCCTGGGATAGATGCCATCAGGCCCCGGAGATTTATCCGTCTTTATACTGTCTAAAAGTCCCAACACCTCTTCCCTCGTGATGACTATATCCCTCAACGGATCTTCAAACTCCTCAAGCACAGCACCAGACATCAGGCCCCTCTCCTGCGTGAATACCGACGCAAAGTATTCATTCAGGATCTCCCCCATTCCCCCAGGCTCCAAGCATAGTTCCCCTCCTCTGTCCCTGAGAGGACCAATCTTCCCTCTAACCATCCTTTTATTTCTAACATAGGAGTAAAATGCCTTAGGATTTTCTTTAATCCTACCCGCCAAAGCCATTTCGTGGCCCCTTTTTGCCTTTCTGATGCCCCTTTTAAGTTCTCTCCTACATTCTCTGTATTCTTCTAACGCTATCTCTGTCCTCAAATGCCTAGATCTAATGTACGCCTCTCTCTTCCTCCTGACCAGGTCCTCAATATCCCTAGTTACCCACGGCTCTCTAATCCTACCCTTCCCATCCTTCCTCTTGACCGGCACGTGCCTTTCCTGCAAAGATTTTAGTTTTCCCTTGAGAGACTCCCACATACCCAGCGTCGACCTGCCATCAAGCAGCTTACCCCAGTCCGTATCTTTAAGATCCTGCCTAATCCGGTTGTATCTAGCCCTCCCCCAGTTTAACACCCTCCCCTTAGGACAGGCTTCATCTTTATCCATTAATATCTTAAACCAGACAGAGTTGTGGTCACTGTTAGCCACCTGCTCTCCTACTTCAACGTCAACCACCTGCCCAGGCTCATTCCCCAGAACCAAGTCCAGTATAGCCCCCTCCCTGGTCGGGCTATCCACATACTGCTCCAGGGATCCTTCCATTACACACTGTACAAATTCCTCCCCGTCAGCACCCTCTGATCTCGGCACCTTCCAGTCTACCCCGGGGAGATTAAAACAAGTGTTTTTAATTTTGTTAGTTTCTAACAATCCAAGTGGATTTTTACAGTAACTTCATTGCAGTGTTAATGTAAGCCTGCTTATGATACTAAGAAATATACTTTAATCTTTAACAGTCAGGAGTCAAAGGATGCAAAATTGGCGATGCAGCCATCTTATTGGATGGTTGGGCTACCAAGAGTAATAAACTTGGCCCCAAGGGGCAGTATCGTGGTACAGTGATTAGTGTTGCTGCCTCACAGTGCCAGGGACCCCGGTTCGATACCTGGCTTGGGTCACTGTCTGTGTGGAGTTTGCATGTTCTCCCCTTGGCTGCGTGCGTTTCCTCTGGGTGCTCCGATTTCCTCCCACAGTCGAAAGATGTGTGGGTTAGGTGGATTGGCCATGCAAAATTACCCCTTAGCGTCAGGGGGACTAGCTAGGGTAAATGCATGGGTTTATGGGGATAGGGCTTGGGTGGGATTGTGATCAGTGCAGACTCGATGGGCCAAATGGCTTCCTACTGTACAGTAGATTCTATGATTTCATGCAGCAAGTTAGTACCGATTTGTAGCAGTGAGTCTGGAGTTGTGTGGAGCTGAATGGACCATGTTTGTGGGATTAAATTTGTTAAATATTGGCTTTTCTCTTGTTAATTCAGCAGCGTGAGGACTTGGCAGGAGGGAGACCCAAACTGCATTTGGACATTTTTTTCCCAGTGGTGAAGAAGGGTTGGAAATTAAGCATGAACAATTTCTGCCCTCATTCGCAGGCCCCAGAAATACTAAAATTAGAATATAAAGGATTCTTTTGTTTTACTCAAATATGTCAGAGTGATTGATCTGATAAATAAGCAGATTCAATGTCCTGGGAGTTGCCATTGACCAGAAACTGAACTGGACTAGCCATATAAACACTGTGGCTACCAGAGCAGGTCAGAGGCTAGGAGTCCTGCGGCAAGTAATTTACCTCCTGACTCCCCAAAGCCTGCCCACGATCTACACGACACAACTCAGGAGTGTGATGGAATACTCTCCACTTGCCTGGATGAGTGCAGCTCTAACGACACTCAAGAAGCTTGATACCATCCAGGACAAAACAGCTCGTTTGTTCTACCTTATCCACAAACATTCACTCCCTCCATGACTGACAAACAGTAGCAGCAGTGTGTACCATCTACAAGATGCACCACAGGAACTCACCATGGCTGTTTACACAGCAGCTTCCAAATGCTTTACCATTACTATGTAGGACAAGGGCAGCAGATACCTGGGAACATCACTCCATGGAAGTCTCCCTCTGAGCGACTCACCATCCCAACTTGGAAATATATAGCCATTGAGTCACAGTTGAAAATCCTTGAACTCCCTGCCTAGCAGTAATGTGGGTGCATCTATACCACAGGGATTGCAGCGGTTAAAGAAGGCAGCTCGCCATCACCTTCTCAAGGGCAATTAGGGATTGCAACAAATGCTGGCCTAGCCAGTGACATCCACACCCCTGAGAAAATGACAGAAGTACAGACAGCAGTTAATTTTGAGTTGAATTTATTGTAAACACGATCACAATAAAAGGGTACTTTACAAAAAAAAAACTCATTTAGACCTGGATTGGCAGTCCTGAGGTGAGTGTGCAGGGTCCAGAAATTTCCTGACTCACCTCGGGAGAAACTGCTTTGAATGACAGGATCTTTGTTCTGGGGAGGTAGAATCACAGAAGGAGGCCATTCAGTCCATCGAGTCTGCACCGACCACAATCCCACCCAGGCCCTATTCACATATGTGGGGGGGGGGTGTGGGTCTGAGCCGGGGTGCAGGTGTATACTGGATTCATGCTTGCAGCTCATGGAAGCAGTTTGGAGGTAGCCCCTGAGCTGAGGTGGGCTGGTCAGAAGGCCCGCCTCAGATCGCAGGGCCCTGGTCTCAGTTGTTGTATTTAATATTAGGTCACCTAGCCCGCAACATTCATCTGCCATCCACTCCCCACTGCCATATCCATGTCTACCCTCGGTCAGCATTAAATTCCACCCGAGTAACTTGGAGTTTCGTTTCTACTTCTTGTGTAACTGAATTACAAAAGATTACTGTTGTTAAGCTAAGGGATGCTACAGCCACATCAGTGCATGCAACAGGTTTAGCTGCAGCTCACAAGTTGCACATCTACTTGCAGCAGATTCACTTTGCAGCGGGCACCAGAGTGTTGGGAGAAAGCCTCAATTATAACGAATGATGGGAGCACTGGATAATAGAACTGTGTCTACCAGCGTAGCTTAGCTTATTTATTAGTGTCACAAGTAGGCTGACATTAACAATGCAATGAAGTTACTGCGAAAATCCCTGAGTCATCACACCCCGCTGCCTGTTCGGGCACACTGAGGGAGAATTTAGCATGGCCAATGCACCTAACCAGCACATCACTTGGACTGCGGGAGGAAACCAGAGACCCAGAGGAAACCCACGTAGACAGGGGGAGAAAATGCAGACAGTGACCCAAGCTGGAAGTTGAATCTGAGTCCTTGGCCCTGTGAGGCAGCAGTGCTAACCACTGTGCCACCTTTAACAGCTTGTGTTTGATGAAAATACAATTGGTTGGAGTTTGCTGCCAATGTAATTCTGAGGCTAATGGTGCTCAATGTTAATATTTGCACAGATTGTAAAGCTGAGGGGAAAGTGCAAGGTTAAGCAGAAAAATCCAAAGGTTACAGTCTGATATTGTCCCAAGGTTTACTTTGCAGAAATATCATCGTGCTCTCTGCCTTTTCATTGAACTGCGACGTATGATGTGAAGTTGCTATATTTGCACAGGACTTACCATTATGTCTTATTAATTACACAAATGTGCAGTAAAGTGCACATTTGTGTAATTAATAAGACCTAATGGATGGGGTTTTATGGCCTCGCTCATCTCAAAATCATAAAATCCTCCCCGAAGTTAACTGACCTTCCCATGGTCTGCCTTCCACCCACTCCAATCCCCGTGGCGGGTTAGGTTGATTTTTGTTTCCCTTTCTGTAACTTTTTGAAAATTAACTCTATCGCTCTACTTTAAATCTCTTCCTCAGGCCTTGCCCTGTTTACTCCCCAGTGCATAAGTCACAGTGGTTAAAGAAATGCACAGTTGCTTGCTCTATTCACACCAATCTCAGATGTTCTCTTTCTGTCACTGTGACCTAATCAGGCACAATTAAAGCATGCTTGCCATGAAAAGAAATTGAAAACCTAAACGTAAAAAGACAAGTCACAAGTAAACCCTCTGCCACAGGAAATCAGAGCTCAATATGATTAACATATGCTGTGCAATAATAGTGGTGAAACGCTTATTTTTGTCTGTCATTTTAATGAGTATATATTTAAGACAATGGCCGGGAATTTTACCACCACGGCCTTCCCGGAAGTGGGGTGGAAGCAGCTCGCAGAATGGAATTCTCTGTTGGCCTCGGGCAGGATTTTACAAACCTCGCCCAAGTGAGTTCATAAAATACCGATGAATAAGTTCAAATGTCAGTTAAATAACAATGAAATCCCATACAAACACGTTTCTCAAGGCTTTGGCCCTTTATTTTTGTAAATATAATTTTCCACCTTTCAGCTAGACTGGAAATTTTACAATTTGAATGGAGACAGAGCAAATTGCTTATAAACACAAGCCCACTTTCCAAAGTGAAGGTGACAGTCAAACAAATCACTCTCAGGGGAGGGCGAAGAGAAATACATTTTCCATAGATGCCAGTTGAAACTCATAAGGCATTAAAAATGCAAAACAGACACACGCAAAACCTTTTGGAAATGCACAATGGCTGGAGTATTCCAAGGCAAGGTAGGCAGTCACTTGAGAGGCATTACAAGTGACACAGGCGGTATCAAGAAAGTCTTCAGCAGATAAAACAGGCTGAAGGCTGCCCACTCTCCTCTCTCTTTTGAAATAAGATTTTTGCCCCATTCGAGAAGTCAATTCTACCAGAAATTTAACAGCAATCTGAGATCTTATAATAATTACAATATTTCCAACATCTGACTGCATCCAAGAAATTAGCTAACCTAATTTGGTTGTGGCATTTAAAATTGACAACTCTAGGATAATCAAAGGACAATTAACTATATATAGTTTTCCCTTTTTTATTGGACTCTAACTCCCTATTTCTGCATGTGTGTGTGTGTATGTATATATCTGTGTGTATGTGCATGTATGTGTGTGTGTGTACGCGCATGCATGTGTGTGTATATATGTGTGATTGTGTGTATGTGCATGTGCGTGCTTATGTATGTGCATGTGTGTATATGTATGTGTGTGTGTATGTGTATGCGCGTGTGTGTGCGCATGCATGTGTGCGTGTATATATGTGTGATTGTGTGTACATGCATGTGCGCGCGTGTATATGCATATGTGTGTATGCATGTGTGTGTATGTGTATGCATGTGTGTGTGTATGTGTATGCACGTATGTATGTATATGTATGCGTATGTGCATGTGTGTGTGTTTGTCTGTGCCTATGTCTGTGGACTCGAATTGCTGCAAGAAGGCCAAATGTTTGACATTACGATTTTATTATTTTTCTTAGGTAGTTTTTAATAAAGTTCTTTTATTAGTTTAGTGTGATGCTAGTGTACCTTTAAGAAATATTTTCTTAAATCATGTTCTCTGCAGCTATAAGCAGCTTTGCTTTTTTTCATTGTTACTGGGCTGTCTGCTAGGAGTTCTTTTATTGCTGCTCCAAGTGTTTGAATAGAGGTTTTGTTTATCTCAACCCTGGGCCTCAGGTAATTCCTGGGATCTTTTATGGTCCTGCATTGTGAGGGGCAAGATTGACTGACAAGTCAGTCAGGTGGTTCTGCTCCAGAAGAATTCAAAGTCTCACTTTCAGTTTTGGTTTTAGAGGCAGAAGCTGTCTTGGTTGCTAAGTGGAAAGCAATGTTTCTCTCTCTCTGCCTGGTATTGGAAATACTGTTGGCTAGCTGAAAGCAAGGTTTCTTGCCTTCCTGGAGTGAAAATTCTGCTGTTGGCGGTTTTGCTCGTTGGTACATAGAGTCTCCCTCTCTCTCCCTAATGTTTTGGAAAGCTGTTCTGACTTCAAGCTTGTGTGTGTGTCTCAATAGAACTGCAGCATTCAATCAAAGGACTAAGTTCCAGTATCACCTCAGCATCTGTATTTTCTGTGCTAAACCTGTGGCAAGGGCTTTGTTTAAGGAGGGTTGTTTGCTTGGAACATTTCACATATTTGTCAAGGGTTATACAATATCATGTTTTTTCTTGCCTATAATTGGTAAAAGTAATTGCTAATTTTCTTCCCATACGTGTTAACTGTATTCTTAAGTAAACTTTGTTTGATAAAAGCTCCCTAGTGAATCATTTGAATCAGACCTGAGGTGAAACAGACCATGCTTGCCCTAGCCAAATTCAAATTTATGATCCAGGCGGACTCCATAAAACACTTTGGAGTTCCTGACCTGAACTGTAACATTAGTTTCTTATATGTGAAAATGAACGTATTAAAATTCCCTGGCTCTTGTGTATCAAGTTATTTGCAACAATGGCTGGAATTTTCCAGCTGTTCTTGTGGGTGGGATCTTCTAGTCCTGCTGATGGCTAACCCCTGCTCTAGGTTTCCTTATGGCGGGGGTGGTGTATAGAACAGGAAACCTCATTGACTATCGCCAGCTATTGGCGGACCGCTTCTGCCACTGCGAAAAATGCTGCGGGGTACGCATGGAAAATCTCGCCCACTATTTCAATCAAAACAGAGATAGGCATTTGGATGAAGTTGGTAATTGGGTCCATCTCTTCTTCGGGTAAGTTTATCTGCTGTTTGATCCTATTGCTGGAATGCAATATTATACTGATGTTACTTTCCTTTAGATTCATCTGATTTGCCCTTTTTATAACTTTATGTATTATTGTCACAAGTCGGCTTACATTAACACTGCAATGAAGTTACTGTGAAAAATCCCCTAGTTGCCACAATCTGATGCCTGTTCAGATACACTCAGGGAGAATTTAGTGCGGCCAATGCATCTAACCAGCACGTCCTTCGGACTGTGGGAGGAAACCAGAGCTCCCAGAGGAAACCCATGCAGACATGGGGAGAATGTGCAGATTCCGCACAGACAGTGACCCAAGCTGGGAATTGAACCCGTGTCGCTGATGCTGTGAGGCAGCAGTGCTAACCACTGTACCACCATGCCGCTCTCAAAGTAACTGTCAGGAGTGGGATTTGAACTCACACCTCCAGAAGAGACTGTGACCTGAACACAGCTCCTTCGCCTGCTTACAGCCATCCTGAAGCAGAAATTAGGAAAGAAAGTGTTAAAAGTTTACAGCTGTCTCTATTTCTGCTTTGGGCTGTTGGTAATTTGGACAAATGTAATGTGCCTTTAAGAGGAGTTCTAAGCTCTTAACGTGATTGACATGAGATGCCTTCCTCTGGAGGCTGTGATTAAGCAGAAAGGCTCCTTCTTGGCAGTAATACTGCGATATTTCTCCATCAGTGCTTGGGTGCCTCATTGTTTGTGATGACAGGCTGGCATATCTCATGGATAGTTTGCTGAATGAGTTTCCTACCATTTTTCAGCACTGACTGACCAGCCACATCCTGCAGCTTTCTCTCTGATTCTTTTCGCATTATCTCGCAGATTGTCCAGTCCTGACAGACAGATCACTGCAGGCTGACGCAGGAGGCAAAACTCTTGTGAGCAATCAATGGCTCAGAGATGAAATAAATGCCAAAGAGTTTACTCGAGTTGTTGATTCAGTTGCTAGCCATGCAAATGGTAAAAATCAGTGCATCATTGCAAAATTTGCCCTCAATAAAGAACACTGTCTCACATCTGTTATTGCAATGGTTGGATGTTAATCTGACTTGCTCATATGTATTTTGTGAGCCAGCACATGCGTGATGGGCTGAACAGCCTCCTAATATGCTGTATTGTATATGCTAGCCAGAATTCTCTGACCTTACCTGTGGCTGGGATTCTCCAGGCTCGCTGCAGTGAATAGAGTTTTCGCTGAGTGCCAAATTCTCCATTCTCGCTGGCAGCAGCGGCAGAGTGAATGGGTTTGGAGAACCTCAGCCATTATGCATACCTGACTAGGATTTAAGCTAATTCCTGGGCACTAGCTGAAACCTATGATTTTTGTGGTAAGCCATTGAACTGAGCACAATGTTATGTAAAATACCACATGCACACGTGCACACACACACGCACGCACACATACACACATGTGCGCACACACTTGCATGCATGGACACATGCATGCAGACACAGATATTCACACACATGCACACACACACACACTCACAGACACATACACACATGCGCACACACACATGCACACACACATACACACACACATGCACACGCACACGTGCACACTCACAGACACATACACACACGCACACACAAGCACACATACACACACATACATATACACACACATGCATGCACACATACACATGCACGCATACACACACGTGCGCACACACACGTGCACAGACACACATACACGGGCACACACGTGCATACAGACACACACACATGTGCACACACATGCACATACATACACACACACACACCCCCGCCCCCCCCCCAACCTCACCCAAACTTAAAGGATTCAAACTTTGACATATTTACCACAACACTGGTGCAGGCCACTTCACACTGTGTTTTTGGCTAAAATCTATCACCTCTGCTTATCAACAACATGGTAGTTGCTATCAATGGTGATGTTCTTGGCTTTGTTGATTCTATTTCCCTTGATGGAGGCCTATAGTTTCCATTTGAGGGACAAGCAGAGGTCCCAACCCAATAAGAGTCAACAATACTCAGAATTCCATAGATTATTGCTGAAACGATTGTGTCAGTGAATCTAATGAGGTAAGATTGTCTGCAATGTCAGTGGCACAACTCCACTGTGGTCAGGGTAGCACCGGAGTTAGCACTGCTGCCTCACAGCACTAGGGACCCGGGTTCAATTTCAGCCTTGGGTCACTGTCTGTGTGGAGTTTGTGCTTCCCTCTCGTGTCTGCGTGTGTTTCCTCCGGGTGCTCTGGTTTCTTCCCACAGTCCAAAGATGTGTGGGTTAGGTGGATTGGTCATGCTAAATTGATCACTAATATCCCAATATGTGTATGTTAGGAGATTAGCAGGGTCAATATGTGGGATCGGGACTGGGTAAGACACTCTGTCGGAGGGTCGGTGCAGGCTCGATGGGCTGAATGGCCACTTGCTGCACTGTAGAGGTTCTTCTTCTCTAACACAAACTCCCTTCATGTTTCAGACATTCACCCTCTCAGCAATCTGCTGGCAGGCTCTGCAGGATCAAACAAACGGTGACAGTTGCTGGAAAAGAATAAAATTTCTCGACAAGAAACAAAACTCAGCCCTGTTCGTAACCATTGGCAACACGAGTGCCGTACAGACCCCAGTTCTGCCTGCCGATGGAATGTTATCGTCCTGTTTGGCAGGCAGCAGAGAACACCCATCTCGTGTCTCAGGCAGATTCACAAAGTCACAGGGAACAGATGTCTTCAATATATAACTACCAGATTACAAAGTCAACTGAATACCCCCTAATATAGATCTCAAATAGGATTTTGTTTGCGGCAAACACGCATATGCCACATGGCTGGTGTGGTAAACGTAGCTAAGCAGAATTAAAGTCACAATGAATCCGATTGTGAACTAGGTGCTGAACTTACACTTTTCCTGTTCATTTCACGGTGGCACAGTGGTTAGCACTGCTGCCTCACAGCGCCAGGGACCCACGTTCAATTCCCGGCTTGGGTCACTGTCTGTCTGCACATTCTCCCCATGTCTGTATGGGTTTCCTTCGGGTGCTCCAGTTTCCCCCCCACAGTCTGAAAGACATGCTGGTTAGGTGCATCGGCCATGCTAAATTCTCCCTCAGTGTACCCGAATAGTGTGATGACTAGGAGAATTTCACAGTAACTTCATTGCAGTGTTGATGTAAGCCTATTTGTGACTAATAAATTAACTATAACATTTAATACGTTTGGTGCAGGACAACAGAGTCACAACCAGAAGCAGCTTTAATGAGGGTTGTCATTGCAGGATCTGAACAAGCAGGACACAATAGAAATAAAGGCTCTCTAATTCCGAGGGGCAGAGAAGATTGCTGGTGAAAACAATTTCTCAGTACTCATTAAAGTAAGGATTATGAGCTTTGCTTCATGTCCTTGTCAATATTTGCTGATGCTAAGCTTTCATTGAAGTTTTACTGACACCATTACAGTAAATTGATAAGTTGCCAATGTATTAACCTGCTCTCGTAACTGGGCATCGGGGAGCTTCAGCAGCAATCTTATACAGTGGCACAGTGGTTAATATTGCTGCCTCACAGCGCCAGGAACCTGGGTTCGATTCCTGGCTTGGGTCGCTGTCTGTGCGGAGTCCGCACTTTCTCCCTGTGTTTGCATGGGTTTCCTCCGGCTGCTCCGGTTTCATCCCACAGTCTGAAAGACGTGCTGGTTAGATGCATTGGCCATACCAAATTCCACAGTAACTTCATTGCAGTGTTAATGTAAGCCTACTTGTGACTAGCTGATTTGAACCCTCTGTCCTCTAGTATTGGAATCATAATTTAAGACAAATCACCTGGTTAAATCTCCAGAAAACAGATTGAGATCAGTTAACTTACCAAAGGCCAAGGATGGAACTTAAAACTCACATGGCCTCTATCCATAACCATGCTAATATTGTGACCAGACAATGGGGAAGAAATAATTAACCATCACAAAGGAAAGTTCCACTGGGCCATTCCTTTAGCAGTCATGGGGACGTCATACAAACTTAAATATTATACATTAATTTAGCCTGCTGCAATGTTTCAATGCAATCCAGTACAAGCTTGAGGGTCAGCACCTCCTCTTCCACCTAGGCACTCTAGATCCCCCTGGACTATTGAGTTTAACAACTTCAGAGCATGAAATTTATCCTCCATTTCGATTTCTCTTCGCCATATGCCAGTCTGTATTTTGTTTCCATGTTTTGTATCCAGGCAGAACTGTCCTTTCTTCTGCCTTTAATACTCACTCTGGGCAAATGCCTTGTTTCTTTATTATTGATCAGTGAGGGAATCAAGGATTACGAAGAAAGGGCAGCAAAGTGGATATGAGGAAAGTTGGATCAGTCATGGTACTATTATCAGAACTCTCACAACACCAGGTTGAAGTCCAACAGGTTTACTTGAAGACTTCTTACTGTGCCCATCCTAGCCCAACATCAGCATCTCCACATCATGATACTATTAAGTGGCAGAAGAGGTTTGAGGGACTGAACGGCCTACTCTTGTACCTATTTCTTATGGTCTTATAGCCTTCGCACCATTATCGCTTCCTTTGCCTTTTGTCCTATGACATCTTTGTTATTTAGTCTCTCTTGCCTTCCAACCTATCCTTGACCTTCCCATTTGTTTACCAATCCCTTTTCCAACAGCATAAAACCCATCACATTTTCACCTCTCCTCAGTTCCAAAGAAGAATCCCGCTGGGCTTGAAACTTTAACTCTGCTTCTCTTACCACAGACCTGCTGAGTTTTTCCAGCAGTTTCTGTTTTTAACTGAAGCTCTTGAGGCTTGGCACTATGTTGGCATCAAAGTGGCATTAAGTTTGGCCACAGATGCTGGAAAGTTACACATACATGCAGTTTGCTGTCCAAGTATTGCAGAGTCCCAGAGACAGTGAAAATTCTGGTTCTTGAGCAGATCATGAGAGATGAGCCACTTGCTGAAACAGTTCACTACTGTTATTGATGTGCAGCATTTAAAGTCAAAATAGCCTGGACTTCACAGTCAGATATGAAGCAGCAATGTTCACTATTGACTTCATAGTAAGTTTCCCACAAAGATCACTAGGTCACTAGATCCCACTTGGAATACTGTGCGCAGTTCTGGTCGCCTCATTACAGGAGGGATGTGGAAGCTATTGAAAGGGTGCAGAGAAGATTTACAAGGATGTTGCCTGGATTGGGTGACGTGCCTTATGAGGATAGGTTGAGGGAGCTCAGCCTTTCCTCCTTAGAGAGATGAAGGATGAGAGGTGACCTGATAGAGGTGTATAAAATGTTGAGAGGTATAGATCGGGTGGATTCTCAAAGACTTTTTCCCAGGGCTGGAATGGTTGCTACAAGAGGACACAGATTTAAGGTGCTGGGGAGTAGGTACAGAGGAGATATCAGGGGTAAGTTTTTCACTCAGAGGGCGGTGGGTGAGTGGAATCAGCTGTCGTCAGTGGTGGTGGAGGCAAATTCGATAGGGTCTTTTAAGAGACTTCTGGATGAGTACATGGGACTTAATAGGATTGAGGGTTATAGGTAAGCCTAGTAGGTAGGGATATCATCGGCGCAACTTGTGGGCCGAAGGGCCTGTTTGTGCTGTAGTTTTTCTATGTTCTATGCTCTATCTTTGTGGGGCAGATTTCCACATTTGAAAGGTTGAATGGGTCAGGAGTTTATTCCCTGGAGTGTAGAAGAATGAGGGGAGATTTGATTGAGGTATATAAAATTATGATGGGTATAGATCAAGTGAACGCAAGCAGGCTTTTTCCACTGAGGCTAGGAGAGAAAAAAACTAGAGGACATGGGTTAAGGTTGAAGGGGGAAATGTTTAAAGGGAATATTAGGGGGGCTTCTTCACACAGAGAGTGTTGGGAGTGTGGAATGAGCTGCCAGATGAAGTGGTAAATGCGGGCTCACTTTTAACATTTAAGAAAAGCTTGGACAGGTACATGGATGAGAGGGGTGTGGAGGGATATGGTCCAGGCGCAGTACAGTGGGACTAGGCAGGCAAGCACAGCCAAGAAGGGCCAAAAGGCCTGTTTCTGTGCTGTAATTTTCTATGGCTCTATGGTTCTTTCTGCATGTTAGTTTGTGGGAGCAGGTTGGCACTATGGCACAGTGGTTAGCACAGCTGCCTCACAGCACCAGGGACCCAGGTTTGATTCCACCCTTGGGTGACTGTCTATGTGGAGTTTGCGTGTTCTCCCCATGTCTGCATGAGTTTCCTCTGGGTGCTCCAGTTTCCTCCCACAGTCAAAAAATGTGCAGGTTAGGTGGACTGGCCATGCTAAATTGCCTCAAAGTGTCTGAGAGATTAGCAGGGTAAATATTGTGATAATGGGGATAGAGCCTGGGTGGGGATATTGTTGGTGCAGGTTTGATGGGCCGAATGGCCTCCTTCTGCACGGTCAGGATTCTTTGATTCTATGATTCTCTGATTCTGGATTGAATCTTGAACCAAGTTAAGTTGTCCAGATGTCATCAAACAGATTAAGCAACCAATCACATTAAAGATTTCTTATAGACAGCTTATAAAGTGTGGTGATTATTTATCACATAGAACATAGAACATAGAAAAACTACAGCACAAACAGGCCCTTCGGCCCACAAGTTGCTCCAAACATGTCGCTACCTACTAGGCTTACTTATAACCCTCTATCTTACTAGGTCAATATCACTTTTTATAAACTTTGCAGAGTGAAAAATAAAGATTGGGACATACATATTAGAAGCCAAAATATAAACAAACATTTGAAAATTAGCTTTATACTGAAAGAAAATTGAATAATCTTATTGGAAAGATGTGATAAAGTTATCTTTACAGGGCCAGTGAGATTATTCAGCAGTAATCATGATCAAATATGCCATTAAAAGTGCAGTTACACCCTTTTAACAAGGCACCTATTTTCATTCTTTTAAACAGTGATATTACAGCATAAAAAGACTATTTTTTGATTTGATTTATTATTGTCCCATGTATTGAGATACAATGAGAAGTGTTGTTGATTGTGTGCTATTCAGGTAAAACATACCATTCATAGAATACATAGGGAAAAGGAAAGGAGAGGATGCAGAATATAATGTTACAGTCATAGCTGGAATATAGAGAAAGATCAACTTAATACATGATAGATCTATTCAAAGGTCTGATGGCAGTAGGGATGTCGGTTGGTACGTGACCTCAGACTTTTATACGTTTTCCCAATGGAAGAGGTGGAAGAGAGTATGTCTAGGGTGCGTGGGGTCCTTGATTATGCTGGCTGCTTTTCCAAAGCAATGGGAAGTATAGACAGAGCCAATGGATGGGAGGCTGGTTTGCGTGATGGATTGGGTTTTGTTCACAACCCTTCATAGTTTCTTGTGATCTTGGACAGAGCAGGAGCCATACCAAGCTGTGATACAGAAAGAATGCTTTCTGTGCTGCATCTGTAAATGATGATGAGAATCGGAGCTAAATTTTGTTAATCTTCTGAGAAAGTAGAGGTGTTGGTGGGCTTTCTTAAGTATAGTGTCGGCATGGGGGGGACCAGGACAGGTTGTTGGTGATCTGGACACCAAGAAATGTGAAGTTCTCCTCCATTTCCAGTTCATTCCTGTTGATGTAGACAGTGGCATGTCCTCCACTATGCTTCCTAAAGTCCATGACTATTGCTTTCATTTTGCTGACATTGAGGGAGAGCTAATTGTTGTTGTACCAGTTAATAAAGTTGTCATCTGCAGAGATTTCAACAGCATGTATGGAGCAGCAGGGAGACACTGACATGAACTTCTAGTTCTCCATGTTAAAAGCATGGGTGCTGGAAGTTACTATTTCACAGGGTAATGACGGAAATACGTAACTATTTCACATAATTATAATCGCAAAACGCGGCCCATTATAACACAAGAAAAATAGATGGAGATAGGATCTGATCTGTTACTGATGCTGTCATCCTTTCCATAATGCTGTAGTAATCAGAGGTAATGCAGGCCACGATTTGAATGTCATATAACACCACCAGGTCTTTGCACTTTAGTGCTGATGTTGTCAAATGGTGGCACTGATTCCTGCATGAAAGCTTACCTCTTGTTACATGGGTCATGACTGAAGTGGATAGAGGAGCCAGGCGAAAGGAAACAAGCAGCTTATACTTTGCTACAAATCTAGCTTTATTGGCCACATCTCAACCTCCTCACAAAGTCGCCAGTATTTCCAAGTAAACTGCAGCCTAACAGACTGCTGGTACAAAGGTGATTCATGATATTTATAGACCAAGTCATAAAAACTGGCAATGGATTTAGTCATTAAAACCTGGCACTCAAAATTTGTCATGAGAAGGGCACTGGCTCTGAAAGTTCAGCTGAATCACCCATTCTGGCAACCCAAGTTTCAGCAGAAGTGAACCTCGTCAATTTAATATTTTAAACAATTTTAAAGACACTCTCGTGTAGGTCAAACGGAAGAGGCCAAGGTGCTTGCAAAGGAGTCTGCAAAATCTCTCACACATGCTGTGAACTGTCTGATTGGTGCCATTATTTCAGAGTTTGAATTCAGACTGTGTATCGACCCTGCAGTGTAAATTATACACTCAGCACAGCAGACATGCGGATCTTTTCTGCAGCATCAAATCTGATCCTGAAAACAACTAGCAATAAAAATAATCAACTTTGTGAATCTAAGCAATATCAATGAATATTTATTTGGCTTTGGAAATACTGAAGTGAAAATTATTTCAGTAATGTTTCATTGAGTGGCAGGCGGCACGGTGGCACAGTGGTTAGCACTGCTGCCTCACAGCACCAGGGATCTGGGTTCAATCCCTGGCTTGGGTCACTGCCTGTGTGGAGTTTGTATGTTCTTTTCATGCTCTGGATTCCTCCCATAGTTCAAAAGGCTTAAGTTAGGTTAGGCTGATTGGCCATGATGATTTCCCCTTAGTGACCCAGGATGTGTATGTTAGAGGGATTAGCAGAGTAAATATATGGGGTTTCAGGGAACGGGCCTGGGTGGGATTGCTGTTGGTGCAGACTTGATGGGCCGAGTGGCCACCTTCTGCACCAACAGCAATCCCGCCCAGGGCTCTCCCCCGAAACCCCATATATTTACTCTGCTAATCCCTCTAACACACACATTGTGGGACACTAAGTGGCAATTTATGATGGTCAATCAGCCTAACCTAACCTAAGTCTTTCGGACTATGGGAGGAATCCAGAGCACTAGGAGAGCATACAAACTCCACTTGGCAGTGACCCAAGACAGGAATAGATTCTATGAATGGGGGGGTGTAGGAGGACAGCTTCCATGTCTTTACAGTCATGTATATGGTTCAGAGGGAAGACTGGAAGCAAACCAGTTTTGGTGTTGACTTATCACTTGGTTTCTATCCATTCAGATCATGAGCTGAGTTTCAGTCTGAGCAGACAGGTACTTAGCGAAGACCCATCACTGATGCCAATGCCATCTCTGCCAATCATGGTACCACCTGCTCCCATTGATCAAACATTGGGGCAGTAGATGATGGGAGCTGCTCATTTTGATCGTACAGGAATGGGATTCTCAACGACAATCAAGAGAAAGCTGAGAACTGGTTCTACATACTTTTTATGCCAGTCGTCTGTGGTTTTGAGACTTGAAGCCTCTTGCAAATAACGGCCTTAGCAGCTTATAGGTGCTGCAGGTATTCTGGTCATTCCTCGGAACTAGTGCTTCTTTTCATTCCTAATGCTTCCACCCTTCTCTTTAAGGTGCTGCTCCCAGCCCTTTACAACTGATTGCACCATCAAATTCTCTGTTCCCCCTGAATGGTGAATTGTTGATAGAAACTAGAAGCTGGAGTAGGCCATTCAGTCCTTCGAGTCTGCTCTGCCATTCATTTTGATCATGGCTGATCATTGAATTCAATATCCTGAACCATCCCCCTCCTCTCTTATCCCTTTATCCCTTTAACACCAAGAACTGTGTCTAATTTCTTCTTGAAAATCAGACAACATTTTGGCCCCAACTACTTTCTGTGGTAGTGAATTCCACACATTCACCACTCTCCGGGTGAAGAAATTTCTCCCCACCTCAGTTCTAAAAGGTTTACCCCCACCCTCAACCATGACCCCCTATTTCTGGACTCCCCCACCTTTGGGAACATTGATAGGGGTTTCACTAACCTGTGCTGGCTAGTGCTAAGTGCGGTACAATTAGCGTCAGTTTAGAGGAGAAGGGACGGTGGGGCGGGGTGGGAGGGGGTGGTGAAGTGGCAGGGAGAGGTGTTGTGGTGCAGTGAGTAACATCCCTGCCTCTGAGCCAGAAACTCTGGATTCAAGTCCCGCTCCAGAACTTGGTGGCCACAGAAGGTGTGCTCATTACGCAGTCAATCAGACTGAGTGTCAAGCTGAACTTTTCCAACATGCCAATGACTGGCGGTAAGAGTGAGCAAGACTTCTGGTCAGCCACATTTAATGTGCAGTGGTGCGCCCTGCTTTCCCCCCCCCACAACCCAAGCTATAAGTCTCTGGCGACAGACTAGCGACCTGTTCCAGGAATAACTAGCTTTGGAAACAGACAAATGTCTGTCACAGTGCACCACTAGGCATGGGAGGAGAATTGGATTAGGGGAGGGAATGTTCCTCTTCCCGATGATTACTTGGTGACCACTTTCTAGAAATTGTACAGATAAGGGCGTGGCCATGTTAGGGCAACTTTGGACTTATGTTAGATGTCACTTCAACATCAACCACCTCCCAACCCCCAAAGTGAAATAGTGGCATAGATAGAATAGAATACAATGGAATCCCTAAAGTGCACAAGGAGGCCATTCAGCCCATCAACCTGCATTGACAACAACCCCACACAGGCCAACTACCCTCAACCAACGTATTTACCCTGACACTAAGCAGCAATTTAGCATGGACAATCAACCTAACTCATGTTGGAGGAAATCAGAGCACCCGAAGGAAACCCACGCAGACATGGGGAGAATGTGCAAACCCCACACAGACATCTCCCAAGGCAGGAATTGAACCCGAGTCCTTGGCACTGTGAGGCAGCAGTGTTAACCAGTGTGGCACCGTGTTGCCCATATTGCTATTGAGGGAGTCCAACGAATGTTCACCAGACTGATTCTTGGAATGGCAGGACTGACATATAAAGAGAAACTGGATCGACTGGGCTTGTACTCACTGGGATTTATAAGAATAAGAGGGGATCTCATAGAAACATATAAAATCTTGATGGGGCTGGACAGGCTAGATGTGGGAAAAGTGTTCCCGGTGTTGTGGAAGTTCAGACGAGAGGTCACAGTCTAAGAATAAGAGGTAAGCCATTCAGGACTGAGCTGAGGAAGGATTTCTTCATTCAGAGAGGTGTAAACTTGTGGAATTCTCTACCACAGAAAGCTGTTGGGACCAGTAGGTAGGAAAAGCTACTCGGTTTTGTTCGAAAATTCGACTCGCCACCACCTTCTTCTGATTTACATAACTTCTAGCAAAATCCATCAGGTCTATCATGTGGTGTGGGCCTGATGGCATTGTATCGATCTTGAATTTAACCCTTTGATCCCCAGGTTCAAATCCCTCCTAGGCCTTACTCCTCCCTATCTTTTGAACCTCTTCTACAAGCACACATTGTAGAACCCTTACAGAGCAGAAGAAGGCCATTCAGCTCATCGTGTCTGCACCGACACAATCCCACCTAGGCCCTATTCTCTTGGGGAAATGCTGGCTCCTTGTGTATCCCAGTGATTTTCACTGCTCCGGGGCTTCCAGCTGCCTTTGATCTGGAATTTCCTCTCTCCACCATTGCCTCTCCCTCTATCGCCTGCCTATTAAGAGACTTGTTAAAACCTGCCTCTTTGACCAAACCAATATCATCTTCTTATGTGGAAAAATATCAAATTGTGTTTAATAATTCCTGGAGCAATTTACTACATTAAAGGTTCTATATATATGCAAATCATGGCAATGTATAACTGTGTGGCATCAATTGGGTAGTTTTATTTTATAAAATGAATTCGAATGGCAGCAGAGTGAAAACGGAGGTTAATAAACTATTTCTCCAGTGTGTCGATGTAATGTGACCCTCGCCCAGGGAAACCTCCTCTGCTGCCTTCTCCTCTGCCCCACTGCTCAAGTTATTGAAAGTAAATAAATACCTTAATGATTGGGACTGCATGGGGCAGATTCTCTCCTCACTTCTCTATATCATGTAATGTAGAACTGACTGGAGTTCTTTTGCTGAAGACATTTCCAAGCTGATAGTTTTTTAATAGCGAACTTTCCAGCGATGTACAAAGAGATGATACATTGGGAACCAGCAGTACAAAAAACCAAACCGTGCTGCTATATGGAGTCCTATATGCTGCGGGAATTTGAATTTGAATGGATTCATCAGTATGCACTTAACACAAAAAATTTTAATAGTTTAATTTTTAATATTATAAATATGATAAAGTGAATGTGTTCAGGTGTAAGTGCTTGGCACAAAGTTAAAAGGGGTGATCTTACCAACTGGTCTCTCCGGTCGATCGGCATGGTGAGCCAGTAAGATCAGGCGAGAGGCAAAATATCAGGATCGTGCCCAGCTTTCCACCTCTCGAGATATTACCAGCGCTGTTTTGCCAGTGAAATCAGCCTCATAAAAGGCATGAAACAGATTTCAATTTTCATGCTTTAATTTAAATCTGAGTCCTGGACGTGAAAAAAGTCAAAAGCTTATTTATCAGTCACACTGCAATTAAGTTACTGTGAAATTCCACCAGTCGCCACCCTCCAGTGCCTGTTTGGGTCAATGCACCTAACCTTACCTGCTCGCTCATCCAGATCCTCACTGGCAAGGATCACGTATGGTCCCCACCAATGGGGACTGGATGTGATGGCCTTGTTGGTGGGAACAGAGGCCATTGAAGTCCACTGGGTGAAGTTGAACAAGAATAAATTGCAACTGAATATGCCTGAAATCAAGTACCTTTAATTTATTGATTCGAGGGATCTGGGTGTTGCCAGCTAGGCCAATATTTATTGCTTATCCCTAATTGCCCTTGAGAAGGTGGTGGTGACCTTTTTTTTTGAATCGCTGCAGACCAAGTGGCGAAAGTACGCCCAGAGTGCTGTTAGAGAGGGAACCCCACAAATTTGATCTAATGACAGTGGAGGAACAGCAGTATATTTCCAAGTCAGCTTGGAAGGGAACATCTAGGTGATGGTGGTGTTCCCAAGTGTCTATGCCTTTTAGCTTTGACAAAGGGTCATCTGGACTCGAAACGTCAGCTCTTTTCTCTCCTTACAGTTGCTGCCAGACCTGCTGAGATTTTCCAGCATTTTCTCTTTTGATTTCAGATTCCAGCATCTGCAGTAACTTGCTTTTGTCCTGATTCCCCCCATATACCTGGATCTCTTTAGTCCCAAGAGCTATATCAAATTTCTTCTTGAAATCACACAATGTTTTGGTGTCAGTTACATTCTATGGTAGTGAATTCCGCACATTCGCCATTCTCTGAGTGAAGAAATTTCTCCTCACCTCAGTTCTAAAAACTTTATTTCTTATCCTCAAATTGTCACCTCTAGTTCTGTACTCCTCCACCATCGGGAACATTCTGTCTGAATCTACCCTGTTAGAATTTTATAAGTTTCTGCGAGATCCTCTCTCAGTCTTCTAAATTCCAGTGAAAGTAATCATAACTGGCTTAGTTTCTCCTCATATGACAGACCCCCCCATCCCGGGAATCAGCCTGGTAAACCTTCACTGACATCCTTCCTCAGATAAGGACATCAAAACTACACACAATACTCCAGCTGTCTGGGACCAGAGGGCATCATCTCAGAGTAAGGGGTCACCCATTTAAGTGATGATGTGGAGATGCCTTTATTTAAAAAGGGCTGCAGGGAAAAGCCTGGGAACTACAGGCCAGTGAGCCTCACATCTGCGCTGGGTAAATTGTTGGAAGGTATTTTGCGAGACAGGATCTACAGGCATTTAGAGATTGATTAGGACTGATTAGGGCCAGTCAGCATGGCGTTGTGAGTGGAAGATCATGTCTCACAAATTTGACTGTGTTTTTTGAAGGGGTAACCAAGAAGGTAGATGAGGGCAGTGCAGTTGATGTTGTCTACATGGACTTTAGCAAGGCCTTTGACAAGGTATCACATTGTAGGTTGTTGCATAAGGTTAAATTTTACGGGATTCAGGGTGAGGTATCCAAATGGACACAAAATTGGCTTCTTGACAGAATGTGGAGATGCCGGCGTTGGACTCGGGTAAACACAGTAAGGTTTGACGAAGGAGCAGCGCTCCGAAAGCTAGTTTGCTATCAAATAAACCTGTTGGACTGTAACCTGGTGTTGTGAGACTTCTTACTGTGTTTACCCATTTAAGACAGAGACGAGAAGGAATTTCTTCTCTCAGAGGGTAGTAAATCTGTGGAACTCTTTACTGCAGAAGGCTGTAGAGGTTGGACAGTTAGATATGTTCAAGGCTGAGTTAGACATTTTTAATCAGTAAGGGAATCAAGGGTTATGGGGATAAGATGGGAAAGTGGAGTTGAGGATTAACATATCAGATCAGTCATCATCTCATAGCAGACTCAGTGGGCTTACTTCTGCTCCTACATCTTATGGTCTTACAAAGCCAAGAGAAATGATCATAGAATCGTAGAACCCTACAGTGCAGAAAAAGGCCCTTTGGCCCATCAAATGTGCGCCGAACACAATCCCACCCAGGCCCTATCCCCATATCCCTACATATTATACCCACTAATCCCTCTAACCTACGCATCCCTAGACACCAAGGGGCAATTTCTTAGCATGGCCAATCAACCTAACCCGCACATCTTTGGACTGTGGGAGGAAACCAGAGTACCCAGAGGAAACCCATGCAGATACAGGAGAATGTGCAAACTCCACACAGACAGTGGCCCGAGCCGGTAATCGAACCCAGGACCCTGGAGCTGTGAAGCAGCGGTGCTAACAACTGTGCTACCGTGCCATGCCGTGATGCTGAAATGTAACAATGCAAGCAATCAAGAAATCAAATTTGGATCCTGAGAAAGGCAAGAGTTATGCTTTACTGCTAAACATGAGTAATGAAATTAAAGACCATATTGGCCAGTGTGCAACAAGTACCAAGCTAAACCAAGCCATTGATGATGCATGACATCCCAGACAGACCTTAGATGAAGGTAGCAGTAGACACTCTGGCAAGAACTCATTTTCTTGTCACTGTACACCACTATTCTGACTACTGGGAGTTAGACCAACTGCCTCCAACAATGATGAGAGGAATAGTAGAATGCCTGAAAGTCCACTTCAATTGATGAAGCATTCAGATATTGTGATGAGTGATAATGGCTCTCAGCTCACAAGTGAAGCCAATTCACAAAGGGTTGGGAAATTCAGCACGACACACTATCCCCAGCTGAATGGAAAGGCTGCAGTGGCAGTGGAAATTGCCAAAGGACTCATCAATAAACATGGAATAAACCTAGCATTGATGTATACAAGACAAGCCTTGAGAAACACACTGACTATAGGCATGGAATGTAGTACTATCCAGAGACTGATGATATATTGCACACAAACAACTTTTCTAATAGCAAAAAAGCTACTGAAATCAAAACTAGTATGAAGCATGAGTGAAAAGATCAGGATGAATCGACAGCCAAATTTAAGTTTGAAAAGACTGCCAAGCCAGAGCTAAACATTGGAGAGCCAGTCGAGGTGCAAAGCTTCAATGCCCTCAACAGGAGTCAGCCCATGTGGAAACTTCACACATGTGTAAAGAAATTACCCCCTCAATCAAGTGCTGTGGACGTGAATATACTGACACAACTGCACCCGAAAACTAGCGAAACTGCTCCTTCACAGAGCAATGCTGTTCTTTCATAGCAACTAAGCTGTCAGGGTGAAGGGATCTCGTCAGCTGTACTGAGTACAGAACTGACATCAATCTCAGAGATCCATAAGTCCGCAGCAACTGCAATGGAACAACAACAGTCCCCAAGCCAGCATGGATCACAGGAACGACACTGTACAAACAGGGCACATTACCCAGATGAATAGCCAATGGCAATGTGCAGATGCTCCGTTAAGAGACCTCCACAATTTAAAAACCATGTACAATGAATCATAGAATCAGTGAATTATTCAGTGCAGAAGAGGCTCTTCCGCCCATCGAGTCTGCACTGACGTATTAAAAAAACCTGAACTCCATACTTGTGCAGTGACTGACAATAGAACAAACAATTGTTAACTTAGGAGATTGGTGAGTATGTGGTGGGTAAATAGGGTAACTTACAGCCACACACAAAATCTTGCTAGCCAATGTGCCTTTGGTTCTGCTGCAAATGGGAGCTGTTTGTATCTTTTGTTCAATATAAAACGGTGGATGTTTGGGTTTTGAAACCAGTCTGATTCATACATTACTTTTATTTAAAGGGTGAAAAGCTGCAGCACGCTACGGTGCTGAGGGACCTGGGGGTCCTTGTGCATGAGTCGCAAAAACCCAGTCTGCAGGTGCAGCAGGTGATCAAGATGGCGAATGGAATGTTGGCCTTTATAGCGAGGGGGATAGAATATAAAAGTAGGGAGGTCTTGCTGCAACTGTACAGGGCACTGGGGAGGCTGCAGCTGGAGTACTGTGTGCAGTTTTGGTCGCTGCACTTGCGCAAGGATATTTTGGCCTTGGAGGGAGTGCAGAGGAGGTTCACTAGGTTGATACCGGAGATAAGGGGGTTGGACTATGAAGAGAGACTAAATAGACTGGGTCTGTACTCGTTGGAGTCTAGAAGGATGAGGGTGCATCTTATAGAGATGTATAAGATAATGAAAGGGATGGATAGGATAGAGGTAGAGAGATTCTTCCCGCTTAGAAAGGACAGCAGGACTAGAGGGCACAGCCTCAAGATAAGGGGGGTTGCAGTTTAGAATGGAGTTGAGGAAGAACTTCTTCACTCAAAGGGTGGTGAATCTCTGGAATTCTCTGCCCGTTGAAGTGGTGGAGACTACCTCGCTAAATTATTTAAGTCACGGGTATATAGGTTTTTGATAGACAAGGGAATTAAGGGTTATGGGGAGAGAGCGGGAAAGTGGAACTGAGCCACTTCAAATCAGCCGTGATCTTACTGAGTGGCGGGGCAGGCTCGAAGGGCTAGATGGCCTACTCCTGCTCCTATTTCTTATGTTCTTATGTACATATGGCTTTCTGTAGTCATGTGACTATGCCATGAGGCTGCCTTTTGAGGCTGATATCTAAAGACCAGTTCAATAAAGCCTCCCACTGAGACAGACACTAATGAAGCTCTGCTGTTCTTATACATGAAATAGGGGTATCACTGGGGTCAGGATAGGGCGTGGTGGCAAAGCCGGGGGGGTGGAGGTGGACTTCAGTCTATAGCACCTAGCTAATCCCAAACACCTCGGGTCAACTAGAACGCTGGTGGGACAGGGCCTTATAATCCAGGCCAAGATCTTCCTAATGGTTACAATGTTCTAATAATGACCAAAAGAGATTTTTCTCTCTCACTGACCTTTAACTTCTACTGTCGGTGTGGACCCAATGGGCTGAAAGGCCTTTTCCACACTGTATGATTCTACTATTGAAAAGAATTCCTTTCATGGAAAATAAAGTTCCATAGGAGACTATCTTTACATCATCAAAAACAGAACACAATTTACCAAGCTACGTCAGGATTTACAGAAAAATCTGGCAACTGACAATGCTGTTCGGATTTTTAAATATAAATAGGGTCTGGCAAATATCAGAATGACCACACATACAGACACACGCACACACACTCACAGACACACACACACACACAAATGCACACAGACACACACACACACACAAATGCACACAGACACACACACACACACACACACACTCACATTCAGACACACACACACACACACACACAGACACACGCACACACACTCACAGACACACACACACACACACACACTCACAGACACACACACACACACACACACAGACACACGCACACACACTCACAGACACACACACACACACAAATGCACACAGACACACACACACACGCACACACACTCACAGACACACACACACACAGACACACGCACACACACTCACAGACACACACACACACAAATGCACACAGACACACACACACACACACACTCACAGAATGACACACACACGCACACTCACAGACACACACACACACAAATGCACACTGACACACACGCACACACACACACATGCACATACATACATATACACACACAGACACATACACACACAGACACATACACACACATACACACAGGCACACACACACATACATTACACACACACACACATACACACACACACATACACCTTAACACAGACATACAGACACATACACACACACACACATGCACCCTGACACACACACGTGCACGCACACACACATACACACGCAAGCACACACATGTGCACATACACACACGTGCACATGCATATACACACACACTGATACGCGCGCGCGCACACACACACACACAAAAACATTTTGTCCAAGACTTTCCACGTCATGTATCGTACTTCGTAAAGTTATAACTTGTTTGCTGTAATCCAGAGTTTGTCGGCTTAACCCATGAGGCAAATCCTTTGGTAAACATGTGCTAATATTAGTTCTGGCTGCTGCCTAAGACTGTTTTGTGAAGAATAGTAGCTCAATTCATAACTGTGCCCAGTAGGAACCTGGAAAGGTAAAATACTGATTTCCTTATACCAGGCTTTATGAACTCTAATGGCAGCAATTTGTATCAGCCGTATATTATCGTAACTGAATGTGTGTGTGTGTTTTGGCAGTTTAGTGTGACTTGGGGAGAGTGGAGGCAGTGGGCGGGGGATGGAGAAGGAGAAAGATGTTGTATGGAAAATGGCTGAGATCACTTTTCATAGCCCACTTCCTGCATTTCTGATTTATGTGCAGCTGGAGCCTTCAGCGAATTGAATGGCGTTGTTAGCTCCCAAGTCAGCAGGTTTGGCCATTTGAGTTTCTAATCTCACTCTGCAGACAATAATCTTTCTGCTCGTTTGCTAGTCCATGCAATACTTTCATCATCTGGCCCATGTTTGCTGATGGGAAGTACAGATCCATGAACCATTGACGTCTTTTGTTTGTATCTTCTTATTTGTTCCGTCCACCCTGTCCTTGATTCTGAAACCAATGGTTCACAAGGACATGGTTCCATGGGTGACCACGCTCTCAAAGTGTAGGAATAGGGATGTTTTACCGCAATTGTACAGGATGTTGGTGAGGCTACACCTCGACTATTGTGTGCAGTTTTGGTGTCTTTACCAGAGCAAGAATTATAGAATCCCTACAGTGCAGAAGGAGGTCGTTCGGCCCATCGAACCTGCACTGACAACAATTCCTCTCAAGCCCTTTCTCTGTAACACCACATATTTACAGTGTTAATCCCCCTGGCACAAAGGGAAATTTAGCATGGCCAATCCACCTAACCCACACGTCTTTGGATTGTGAGAGGAAGCCAAAGCACCCAGAAGAAAGCCATACAGACACAGGGAGAATATTCTCGCTACAGAAGGAGTGCAGTGTGGGTTTACCAGGCTGACTGCTAGGATGGCAGGTCTATCATATGAGGAGAGAGTAAGTTGGTTAGGATTATATTCACTGGAGTTTAGAAGAGTGACAGGGGTTCTCATAGAGACTTATTAAAATTTAACAGGATTAGACAGGGTAGTTTCAGAAAGAATGCTCCCTACGGTGGCCGAGCCCAGAACTAGGGGTCATAGATTGGAGAGTAGAACTGAGGTAAGGAGAAATTTCTTCACCCAGAGGGTGGTGAATGTGTGGAATTCACTACCACAGAAAGTAGTTAATGCCAAAACGTTGTGTGATTTCAAGAAGAAATTAGATATATATCTCTTGGGGCTAAAGGATTCAAGGGATGTGGGGGGAAGGGGGAGATCAGGATATTGAGCTTGATGATCAGCTGTGATCTGAATGAATGACGGAGCAGGTTCGAAGGGTCGAATCGCTTACTCCTGCTTCTATTTTCTATGTTTCTAATATCTTGTCCAAGTGTCCCTTTGTGTGCTTTGCAAGGCTATTTGACTGCAGTGGTTGTGAAGCAACTGAACTCAATCCTGTCCTCACCTTTTCATTGACTCTTTCATGGGATGAGGGCCTCGCTGGCTGGGCCAGCATTCTTATTGCCCGTCCCTAATTACCCTTGAAGAAATGATGGTGAGCTGCCTTCTTGAAGCGGGTAAAAAGTCTGACAACACCAGGTTTCAGTCCAACCGATTTATTTGATAGTAAATTCACTAGCTTTCGGGTTAGCCTGGTGTTGTCAGACTTTTTACTGTGTTTACCCCAGTCCAACACCGGCATATCCACATCATTCTTGAACCGGTGCAGTCCTTGGGGTGTCAGTTTCATCTTATCTAGTCTGTCCTGGTCCTGCAAGGAGAAGAAGAAGAACAACACAGCACGGGAAACAGGCCCTTCGGCCCAACGAGCCCACGCCGCCGTCCTACTATCTCAGTGACCTATTCATGATTTTAGTCTACGTCTAACGTGCGAGGATCAGGGAGGTCCAATTTAGGGACAATTTTAGTACCCAATCAATCAGCCTAAAAGCCACTTTGACTTCTTTAAGAGAAGCAATCCTTCACTAATCTACCCAAGTAGCTGAAGCTTCTTATCACTAGAAGCAATCCTAGAATCAGAAATCTTTTTTGCACCCTTTCTAAAACTTTCACTTCCTTCCTGAAGTTCAGTGCCCAGAATCATACACTGTATCCCAGCTGAGACCTAACCAGTGTTAATTTAAAAGCTCACCATAACTTGCTGCTTTTCTGCTGTCTACCTCTAGTTATAGAGCCCAGGATCCTGCATGCCATTTTAACCATTTCTTCAACCTGCCCTGCCACCGTCAACAATTGCCATGTCCTGTTGCTTCTGTTCCTCTTTTAAAATTAGGTCTAGAATTCTCTGACATCACCCATGGCTGGGATTCCCTGATCCCGCTGCAATGAATGGAGTTTTGACTGAGCGCCAAATTCTCCGTTCTCGCTGGGAGTGGTGGCAGGGCATATGAGACCACAGAATTCCAGCCAAACCTCTCAGCTTATTTTTATCTCCTTGTTCTTTTCACCAAAATGTATCACTTTGTACTCTTCTGCAGTGAATTCAGGATTCTTTAAAAATGGAGCAGGATAGATAAAGGGGAACCAGCAGATGTTACATACTTGGATTTCTTAAAAGTATTCAATAAGGTACTGCAGAAAATAGATGATAAAGATAACAAAGACATTGAAGGCAGACTTCTATTTATTGACTACAGCTCAGCCTTCAACAGCATTATTCCTATGAAGCTCATCTCCAAACTCTGTGGCTTCTCCCTCTGTGACTGGATCCTGAACTTCTTAACTCACAGACCACAATCAGTAAGGATAGGTTACAACACTTCCTCGAAGATCATCCTCAACACTGGTGCCCCGCAAGGCTGTGTACTCAGCCCCCTACTATACTCCTTAAATACCTATGACTGTGTGGCCAAATTCCCCTCTGACTCAATTTTCAAGTTTGCTGATGACACAAGTTTGTTGAAGTTATTTTACACAGAGAGGTGTGGGGGTCTGGAATGTGCTGCCAAGTGAGGTGGTTGAGGCAAATACATTAACGACATTTAAGACTTATCTGGGTAGGCACATGACCAGACAGAGAATAGTAGGATATAAGCAGTTCATTTAGATAGGACAAGTGATGGGCACAGGCTTGGAGGGCTGAAGGATCTGTTCCTGTACTGTAATGTTCTTTGTACTTTGTCCTTTGTTTGACACCACTGACATGGGTCGAATCTCAAAAAATGACAAGACAGAGCACAGGAATGAGATAGAGAATCTGGTGAACTGGTGTGACAACAATAATTTCTGCCTCAATTTCAACAAAATGAAGAAGATAGTCATCAACTTCAGGAAGCGTAGTGGAGGACATGCCTCAATGGGGTTGAAGTAGAAATGGTCAAGAGCTTCAAGTTTTTAGGTAACTCGATCACCAACAACCTGCCCTGGTCCCCCCATGCTGACATTATAGTTAGGAAACCCACCTACACCTGTACTTTCTCAGAAAACTAAGGAATTTGGCACGTCTGCTACAATTCTAACCAACTTTTACAGATGCACCATAGAAAGCATTCTTTCTGGTTGTATCACAGCTTGGTATGGCTTTTGTTCTGCCCAAGACTGCAAGAAACTATAAAGGGTAGTGAATGAAGTCCAATCCATCACACAAAGCAGCCTCCTGCCCATTGAATCTATCCACACTCGAAAAAGCAGCCAGCATAATTAAGGACCACACGTACCCTGGACATTCTTTCTTCCACCTTCTTCCATCAGGAAAAAGATACAAAAGTCTGAGGACATGTACCAACCGACTCAAGAACAGCTTCTTCCCTGCTGCCATCAGACTTTTGAATAGATGCACCTTGCATTAAGTTGTTCTTCGTCTACACCCTAGCTAGACTGTAACACTACATTTTGCACTCTCTCCTTTCCTTCTCTATGGACGGTACGCTTTGTGTGTATAGCGCGCAAAAAACAATACTTCTCACTGTATACTAATAGATGTAACAATAATAAATCAAATCAAATCAAATCAAATCAAAATCAAAAGGCAACTTAAAAAGTTAAGAGCCCATGTTGTTGGGGGTAGTATATTAGCATGGATAGAGGATTGGCTAACTGATAGAAGACAATGAGTCAGGATAAGGGGAACATTTTCATGATGACAGCCTGTAACTAGTGAAGTGCCACAGGGATTAGTCCTGGGGCCACAATTATTTACAATATATATTAATGACTTAGATGAGGGAAGTGAATGTACTATTGCCAAGTCTGCAGATTACACAATAATAGATGGGAAGGCAAGTGGTGAGGATGAAAAAATGAGTCTTAAGAGGAATACTGTCAAGTGGGCAAAAACTTGGCAGGTAGAGCATAATGTAGGAAAATATGAAGTCATGCACTTTGGTAGGAAGAATAAAGGAACTGAATATTATTTAACTGGAGAAAGACTGCAGAAAGCTGCAGCATAGGGATTTGGTGGTCCTTATGCATAAATTACAAAAAACTAGCATGCAAGCTCAACAGTGAATAGAAAAGGCAAATGGAATGTTGGTCTTTATTTCAAAGGAATGGAGTATAGAAATAGGGAAGTCTTGCTAAAACTATACAAAGCACTAGTTTAACTGTGCCTGAAACTCTGTGAACAATTTTGGTCTCCTTATCTAAGGAAAGATACATCAGCTTTGGAGGAAGTCCAGGGAAGGTTCACTAGGGTTGGTCCTGAGTTTGGAGGGATTTTCTTATGAGGAGAGGCTGAGTAGGTTGGGTCTGCACTTACTTATTGAGACATATAGGATTCTCGTGGGCTGAGCAGGATAGATGTTGGAGCTTGTTTTCCTTTGTGGGAGAGCTAGAACCAGAGGGTATAATCTCAAAGTAAGGAATCACCCATTTTAGATGAAAGTGAGGAGGAATTTCTTCTCTCAGAGGGTAGTGAATCTGTGGAACTCCTAACTGCAGAGGGCTGTAGAGGTTGGGATGTTAAGTATGTTCAAGGCTGTGATGGACAGATTTTTAATAAAGAACATAAGAACATAAGAAATAGGAGCAGGAGTAGGCCATCTAGCCCTTCGAGCCTGCCCCGCCATTCAATAAGATCATGGCTGATCTGTCATGGCTCAGTTCCACATTCCCGCCCTCTCCCCATAACCCTTAATCCCCTCTCTTATCAAAAACCCATCAACCCGCGTCTTAAAAATATTTAGCGAGGTAGCCTCCACCACTTCAACGGGCAGAGAATTCCAGAGACTCACCACCCTTTGAGTGAAGAAGTTCCTCCTCAACTCCGTTCTAAACCGCCCCCCCTTTATCTTGAGGCTGTGCCCCCTAGTCCTACTATCCTTTCTGAGCGGGAAGAGTCTCTCCACCTCTATCCTATCCATCCCATTCATCATCTTATACGTCTCAATGAGATCTCCCCTCATTCTTCTAAACTCTAACGAGTACAAGCCTAGTTTATTCAGCCTCTCCTCATAGCTCAACCCCCTCAACTCCGGCATCAGCCTAATAAACCTCCTGTGCACTCCCTCCAAGGCCAAAATATCCTTGCGTAAGTACGGCGCCCAAAACTGCACACAGTACTCCAGCTGTGGCCTCACCAATGCCCTATACAGCCGCAGCAAGACCTCCCTACTTTTATATTCAATCCCCCTCGCTATGAAGGCCAGCATCCCATTCGCCTTCCTGACCACCTGCTGCACCTGCAAGCTGGGCTTTTGCGACTCATGCACAAGGACCCCGAGGTCCCTCTGCACCGTTGCATGCTGCAGTTTTTCGCCACGTAAGTAATAGTCCTTCCTACCATTATTCCTACCAAAGTGGACAACTTCACATTTGCCAACATTAAATTCCATTTGCCAGTTCCTGGCCCATTCGCCCAGCCTATCTAGATCCTTCTGCAGACTCTCCACACCCTTCGCACAATTTGCCGTTCCACCAATCTTGGTGTCATCAGCAAATTTCGACACCCTACACTCGGTTCCCTCCTCCAGATCATCTATATAAATGGTAAATAGCTGAGGCCCCAGCACCGACCCCTGGGGCACTCCACTAGTCACCATCCGCCAATCCGAATAGCACCCATTGACCCCCACTCTCTGCCTCCTATTTGACAACCAATCCTCTATCCACGCTAACACCCTACCCCCAACTCCATGTCCCCTGACCTTCTGCAATAACCTCTTGTGAGGTACCTTGTCAAACGCCTTCTGAAAATCAAGAAAGACCACATCCACCGGCTCTCCTCTATCCACCGCCCTAGACACATCCTCATAGAACTCCAGTAAATTTGTCAGACACGACTTCCCTTTAACGAAACCGTGCTGCGTCTGCTCTATCAAGCACTTTCTCTCAAGATGCCTCGCTATTTCCTCCTTGATGACGGATTCTAACATTTTACCTACAACAGACGTTAAACTAACCGGCCTATAATTCCCTGCCTTTTGCCTGGCACCCTTCTTAAACAACAGCGTAACATTAGCCGTTTTCCAATCTTCCAGCACTTCCCCGGAATCCAGCGACGTCTGGAAAATAACCACCAAGGCATCCACTATAACCTCCGCCATTTCTTTCAGGACCCTCGGATGCATTCCATCCGGTCCTGGTGACTATCAGTAAGGGAATCAAGGATTATGGGGATAAGGCAGGAAAATGGAGTTGAGGACTATCACATCAAATCAGTCATCATTTCATTAAATAGTGGAGCAGTTTCGATGGGCCAAAAGATCTAAGTTTTGTGTCACCTGTAAATTTTGATATTGTGCCCTGCAACTCCATAACTGGGTTGTTATTATATATACCAACAAAAGCAGAAGTCTCTGGGATACTACACTGTATACTATCCTCCTGAAAACAAATGTTCATCACCACTAAATAAAAGCAAAATACTGCAAATGCTGGAAATCTGAAACAAAGACAGAAAATGCTGGAAATATTCAGCAAGTCTGGCAGTATCTGTGGAGAGAAAAACTCAATCTGGCAAGAGGTGATTATGCACAGATAATATTACTGAACTAGTAATATAAAGGCCCAGATATTGCTCTGGGGATATGGGTTCATATCGCACCGTTGTAGTTGGTGGAATTGAAGAATTAATTCATAAATCTAGAATATAAAGATGTTTCAGTAATGGTAACCTCGACAATGTTTGTTGTAAAAACCCATCTTGTTCACTAATATTCTTCAGGGAAGGAAATCTGCCGTCCTTACCTGGTTGGCCTACAAAGAACAAAGGACAATACAGCACAGGAACAGGTCCCTCAGCCCACCAAGTCCGTGCTGACTCAGATGTCTCTCTAATCTATTATTTTCTTGCCTCTATGTGATCCGTATCCCTCTATTCCCTGCCTATTCGTGTATCTATCCACATGCCTCTTAACTGTTGTTATAGAATCTGCTTCCTCCGGCAGCACATTCCAGGCATTCACCACCCTCTGTGTGAAAAACTTGCCCCTTACATGTTTTTTAAAACTTTCCCACTCTCACTTTCAACTTAATCCCTTGAGAAATTGATCCTTCAGCCCTGGGAAAAAGACTCTGACTATCCACCCTAAGCCTGTCATAATCTTGTGAACCTCTGACAGGTCCCCCTCAACCTCCAATGCTCCAAAGAAAACAATCCAAGTTTGTTCAACCTTTCTTCATAGTCCATATCCTCCACACCAGACACCATCCTAGTAAATCTCTTCTGCACCCTTTCCAATGCATCAACATCCTCCCAGTAGTTTGGCGACAAGAATTGACCACAATTCTCCAAATGCAGCCTAACCAAAGTCTTCTACAACTGCAATATGATTTTACAATTCCTATACTCAATGTCAATGAAGGCCAGCATGCACATTCTCTCCATGTCTGCGTGGGTTTCCTCCAGGAGCTCCGATTTCCTCCGACAGTCTGACAGATGTGCTGGTTAGGTAAATTTGCCTTGCTAAATTTTCCCTCAGTGTACCCGAACAGGTGCCGGAGTGTGGTGACCGGAGGATTGTCACAGTAACTTCATTGCAGTGTTAATGTAAGTCTAGTTGTGACAATAATAAGTAAACTTTAAAACTTTTTTAAAAAAGTGAACCCCTCAGACCATCCGCCTTGACATGTTTTGTACATCCTCCCTGTGTTTTATTTCTCAGCCTTACTGGACCCATTCATTGAGTTCTCCACAGTCTCTGTACTGTGATCCTTTTTGATTCTTGTCTTTAGTTTGTCTGCCTTCCACTTTTCTCCTTACTGCCTTTTCTTCCTGTCCCCACTTTAATTCCCTCTGGCTTCCTCCATCGGTTCCCATCCCCCTGCCACATTAGTTTAACCTCTCCCCAACAGCACTATCAAACTCTCCCCCTAGGACATTGATTCCAGTCTTGCCCAGATGCAGACTGTCCGATTTGTACTGGTCCCACCTCCCCCAGAACCGGTTCCAATGTCCCAGGAATTTGAATCTCTCCCTCTTGCACTATCCCTCAAGCTACATGTTCATCTTAGCTATCCTGTCATTCCTACTCTGCCTAGCATGTGGCACTGGTAACAATGCTGATATTACTAACTTTGAGTTCTTATGTTTTAGTTTAACTTCTAGCTCCCTAAATTCAGCTTATAGGACCCCCATTATGATTTTTACCTCTATTGTTGGTGCCTATATGCACCACGACACCTGGATGTTCACTCTCCCTCTCCAGAATGTCCTGCAGCCACTCTGACACACCCTTGATCCTTGCATCAGGGAGGCAACATATCATCCTGGAGTCTTGTTTGCATCACGGTAATACAGTGATTGGCAATGCTGCCTCACAGTATCAGGGACTGGGTTCGATTCCTGGCTTGGGTCACTGTCTGTGTGGTGTTTGCAGGTTCTCCCCGTGCCTGCATGGATTTCCTCCGGGTGCTCCAGTTTCCTCCCATAGTCCAAAAATTGTGCTGGTTAGGTAGATTGGCCATGCTAAATTCTCCCTCAGTGTACCTGAACAGGTGCCGGAGTGTGGCAACTTGGGGATTTTCACAATAACTTCATTGCAGTGTTAATGTAAGCTTACTTGTGACTAAATAAACTTTAAAAAACTTTAAGAGGCACTTGTCTATTCCCCTTACAATTGAATTCCTTATCACTATAGCTCTTCCATTCTTTGTATGCCCTCCTGTGCAGCAGAGCCAGCCATGGTGCCATCAATCTGGACTGCTGCCACCTTCCCCTGGTGAGCCATCTCCCCCAACAGTATCCAAAACAGTATATCTGTTTTGGAGGGAGATAACTGCAGGGGACCCCTGCAGTGCCTTCCAACTCTTCCTCTGTCTAGTCAGCTATTCCCTATCTGCCTCAGTAATGTTTATCTGTGATGTGGCCAGCTCACTGAACTAGCCATGACTTCCTCAGCAACGTGGATCCTCCAGAATGAATCCACCTGCAGCTCCGGATCCATCAAGCAGTCTAATAGGAGCTGCAGTTGGACGTACTTCTTATATATGAAGGAGCCAGGGACATTGGAAGAGTCCCTGAATTCCCACATTGCACAAGAGGACAATGACACGGGTCTGGGATCTCCTGTTATGACTTAACCCTTCAGTTACCTTACGACAACGACTACAATGCCTGGAGGAAAAAAGAGCAAAAAAGGAAAGAAAAACTACTGACCAGTCACCAGCCCATAATTTATCTGTTGGCTGTGATGTTACGGTTCGATTTCTTCTGCCTCCCACTTGCCCTCGAGTCTCCCTCGCAGGTCCACCTCTCCACTCCTTTCCCCTCAGCATCGAATCCCTACTCAGCTCCAAATTTCCGATGCACTCACACTGGCTGAACCTCGCTCTGGCTGCAGCCTCTCTCCCACTGGTGTGCGCAATCTCACTGTGACTCCAGAGTCACGGCAATGTGGTTAACTAACTATCCTCAGTTCAAGGGCAATATGGGATGGGCAGCAAATGCCAGCTAGTGATGCCTGTATATCATTGAAAGAATAAAGGAAATGGAAAACACGTTTTGCCTTTGACGTGTTGTCTTCCCTTAATGAATCCACACTTGTCCAAGTGATAACTTTGTCCCGCATTATTGATTCTAAAAGCTTTCGCAACATTGAGGTTCAACTTTCCTTTCATGTGATGAAAGCATCATTGGCAAGGTCAGCATTTGTTACCCAGCTCTAATTGCCCTTGAACTGAGTGGCCTGCTAGACCATTCCAACGGGTAGTTAAGAGTTAAGTTAATATTGATTCACATGTAGGCTAGAGTATGTAAGGATGGCAGATTTCCTTCCCTAAGGGATGTTAGTGAACCAGATAGGATTTTACAGCAATGGTAGTTGCCAGGGTCACCATTACTGAGACTAGCTTTATTTTAATTTATTAATTGAATTTAAATTTCGCCAACTGCCATGGTGGGATTTGAATCCATTTCCCCAGAGCATTAGTTGGGTTTTGGATTACTGGTTCAGCAACATTTCCATGCTGCCTCTACCTCCTCTTAAATTGAGCTGACTGACCTATGGCAGTTGGGTTTACTTTTAAACCCTTTTTTAAAATCAGGGTTTAACATTCGAAATTCTTCAGTCCTCTGGCAGCATCCTGATATGGAAGGTGAATTGGAAGATTGCAGCCAGTGCTCACATAATTTCCACCCTTACTTGCCCCTTTGAGTGCATCCCATTCTGTCCTGAGACTTAGCGACTTTAAATATAGCCAGCCCTTCTAATACCTCAGGTTATCACTTTCCAGCTTTCCAGGATCTCCGCTATGTCCTCTTCCACTCTGATTTTAGCAGCACCTTCACTGGTGACTTCCATTACTGAATACTCTTGACGTCAGGTTGGAAGATTGACATATTTGGCAGTTAACATTGTAAATGCCACATTCTTGTATGTTTGAATGAAGCAGATGACAGGAGTTGAAAAACCATAATTCAGCGATGTGAGATTAATTATACGCTGTATAATTTTAAGTTTTTCAATGGTTTTGGAATGGCATGCTTTAGGATGTGTGGCCAACAATTTTGTTGTCAATGTGAACCTTGGAAATGTTATTATGAAGATTTGCTTGATGATAATTCTGTGATGCGAATGGGATTTGGGCTGGCTCAGGTGACATGGCTGACATCTCTCTGAACAGCTGATATATTTACTGCATGGCCATATTTATTACATATTGATATTAAATAGGTTATTAATAACTTATTTTGAAAAGTGTCACCAAATAAATGCTCTCTCCGACGTGACACTGGGTCACGTAGACCAAGGAAGTTACAGATTCAATTCCTGATCATGGCTGGGGTGCTATGGATGATTATGGTGGGCAGGAGAAACCGTCTTTCGATGGCTATGAAGGACAATTGGGAAGGAGGAAAGGGGTTTGGGCTTCCAATTCCTGCCAGTGAACCCAGTGTAAAGTATTTGTATGTTAAATGTGGAACAAATATGGCGTTGGGTTTGGATAAGATACCACAGCCAGTTAAGAGGCCTGTTGACATTTAATGTTCAGAGTCACACTTGAAAGACATCAGGAGGTGGGTAGCACCTGTGGAACCACATCCCAGAATAAGTTGACAACTTCAAAGAAGGAACAGAAGGTAAATCAGGTGAAAAGAAAAAAAATGTAATAATAGCTGCTTTGAGGAACTTCTGTACACAGAAACTTTGACCCTACTGGTACGCTTAAAAGCATCCCATTTACTGTACAGATTTTTTTAATGCATCCTTTTTCTCAGAGTTACAAAGCCAACGTGCAGAGTGGACAGGGCAAACCGTCAATCCATTTCCTTGCTTGCTCCAAAAACCAAAGCTTTTAAAAAGAAAGACAAGTAGAAAAGATGGCACAAATATATGGAGCCCACTAACAGCTGTATCACTTCCATTCGGACCCCAAGATTCTTCTGCACTTCAACACTGCTAATACTCCTACCCTTGATATTGTACTCTTGCATCCTGTTGGTCCTGCCAGAATGGACCACTACACATTCATCTGCGTTGAAGTCCATCTGCCACTTCTCTGCCCAGTCTTGCATCCTATCTATGTCACACTGCAACTTCTGACATCCCTCCGGACTATCCACAACACCACCAACCTTTGTATCGTTGGCGAACTTACCAACCCATCCCTCCACTTCCTCATCCAGGTCATTTATGAAAATGACAAACAGCAAGGGTCCTAGAACAGATCCCTGGGGCTCTCCACTGGTGACCGACCTCCATGCAGAAAAAGACCCATCCACAACCGTTCTCTGCCTTCCGCAGGCAAGCCAGTTGATACCCAACACTTTTCTTCATTTCAGGTTCCATTAACTCCTCTCCTTCATGGACCGTTGGCCACCTCTCAAACCTGGTGCTGCTGGTGCTACTGAACAGCCAACCATCTGATTAGCTGGCAGCCCTCGTAGGCAGGACTTCCTCCCCAGGTGGGGGTGCAAGTTTCACTCTTCGTCAACTAACGCTGCACTGACCAAGGCCAAAACATTTGAGGCCAAAAAGTTGTGTGATTTCAGGAAGAAATTAGATATAGCTCTTGGGGCTAAAGGGATCAAGGGATATGAGGGGGAGGCAGGACCAGGGTATTGAATTTGATGATCAGTCATGATCATAATGAATGATGGAGGAAGTGCAAAGGGCTGAATGGCCTACTCCTGTTTCTAGTTTCTACGAATATTAAATGACCATGGGGCAGTTGGTGTTGGTGGGGGTGTGTTCCGAGTCAACTCTTTAGATGGCAGGGCAGGAAACCCCACTGTTCAAAACATCCTGCCCTTGGGAGTCATTCACAGCCTCTCTTCTCAAAAGCAGATCATACGACCTGCTCCTACTCCTGTCCTCCTAGCACCAGCCTGTTTACCAATCTCTTCAACAAGCTCCTGATGCCAGGGAAACGGTTGCATTTTTTTTTCATAGGCGGGCACCTAACTGGGGGAATTTTTTTGTTCAAAGTACAAATATCCATTCAATGCTCCACAAGATGAATTTTAATTACAGCCCATTGAATGTTTGGAGAAGGAATAACAAAAATATATCGGCTTGGCCAGGAACTGTGCTGAGAAAACCAATTGAATGCCCCTTTAACCCAATGCCAGGTAATAAAAGAAAGATTGATGCTAAGGCTTTTTCTTTGGAAACTCAGCCTACTGACTGGTACTTTTTAAAATTCAGTCAAGTACCTGCACTTGCTTTACTCCAGTTAACTTTGCAAAGGTTAATCAAATCCATCGGCAGGAATCACTGTGCACCAGCACAGTGATATAGAATCGGTGTTCAGTGTTCTTCCCTATTGAAACCCAACAAAGTAGAGCACTTATCACAATAAAGGTTGTTGTATTACAGATAAACCCCAATTTATATAGCTTTTCTTTACCAAAACTGCTGGTTTTACAGGAGAGTGATTGGGTTGTAAACTGACAGTTATGCAGGCTGTGGAGATAGCTGGTTGCCTCAAACAAATGAAATCACACACCTCCCAGTTCAATAATCAACACATTTATTTTGCATGGCCTCCAGTGATATTAATATCTTTGTGTAATTTACTATAATTCTAAGGGTGAATGCCACAATACTGGTTTTTCTATGGAATGAACCCATTTCATTAAAACAGGATTTACCTGTAAAAGGAAATCCATTGGTTCGTTGTGTCTGCTTCATCTTCACTTGGAGTTGATGCGTGTACAATGTTCAACACCATTCACAACTCCTCATTATTCCTATTTCATTGCCCTTTTCCTGTCTCATTTTGTATCCTTCCTGTTCAAATATATATACAACTTATCTTCGGCTTTGTTGTTCACTTTATTATTCAACCTGCTCACTGATGCTCAGTTTGGGTTTCGCCAGGGTCACTCAGCTCCCGACCTCATTACAGCCCTGGACAAACTTGGATAAAAGAGCTGAACTCCAAAGGCAAGGTGAGACTGACTGCCCTTGACATCAAGGCAGAATTCGAACGAGTGTGGCATCAAGGAGCCTTAGCGAAGCTGGAGTTAATGGAAATCAAAAGGAAAATTCTTGGTGATTGAAGTCATACCTAGAAGTGAGAAAGATAATTGTGATTGTTAGAAGTCAATTATCTCAGTCCTGGGACATCACTGCAGGCGTTCCTCAGGGTACTGTCCTAGACCCAACCATCTTCAACTGCTTCATCGATGATCTTCCCTCCATCATGAGATCAGAAGTGGGAATGTTTGTTGATGAGTGCACAATGTTCAGCACCATGCACAACTCCTCAGATACCGAAGCAGTTTATATCCAAGACATGGATGATAAAAGCAAATTGCCGTGGATGCTGGAATCTGAAAGCAAAAGAGAAAACGCTGGAAAATCCCAGCAGGTCAGGCAGCACCTGTAAGGAGAGAGAAGAGCTGACATTTCGAGTCCAGGTGACCCTTTGTCAAAGCGTCAGCTCTTTTCTCCCCTTACAGATGCTGTCAGACATGGATGATATTTGGACTTGGTCTGATAAGTGGCAAGTAACACTCACATCACACAAGTGCCTGGCAATGGCCATCTCCAGCAAAAGAGAATTTAATCAGCTTTCTGTGAATGGCATTGTCATCATTGAATCCCTCTTGATTAACATAATCATAACAAAAACAGAAAATGTTGGAAAAGCTCAGTAGGTATGGTAGCATAGTGGAGAGAGAAATAGACCAGAATTTTATTGGCCCACCCGCCATGCAACTGGAGCAGGCGGGTGGCAGACAATGGAACTGTTCATTGAAATCAGGTGGGATTTTATGATTTCGGGACGAGCGAGGCCTTAAAATCCCGCCCACAGAGTTAATGTCTTGAGTCTGTGTGACTCTATTAAAATCCTGGGGGGTTACCATTTATCAGAAACTGAATTGGATCAGCTATATTTGATTTGATTTGATTTATTGTTGTCACATGTATTGACATATGGTGAAAAGTATTGTTTCTTGCACGCTCTACAGACAAAACATACCGTTCATAGAGAAGGAAATGAGAGAGTGCAAAATGTAATGTTACAGTCATAGCCAGGGTGTAGAAAAAGATAAACTTAATGCAAGGTAAATCCATTCAGAAGTCTGACAGCAACAGGAAAGAAGCCGTTCTTGAGTCGGTAGGTATGTAACCTCAGACTTTTATATCTTTTTTCAGAGGGAATAAGATGAAAGAAAGAATGTCTGGGGTGCATGCAGTCCTCAATTGTGCTGGCTGCTTTGCTAAGACAGTGGGAAGTGTAGACAGAGTCAGTGGATGGGAGGCTGGTTTGTGTGATAAATTGGGCTGCATTCATGACCTTTTGTAGTTCCTTGCGGTCTTGGGCAGAACAGGAGCCATACCGAGCTGTGAAACAAGCAGAAAGAATGCTTTCTACGGTGCATCTGTAAAAGTTGGTGAGAGTCGTAGCTGACTTGCCAAATTTCCTTAGTCTTCTGAGAAATTATACTGTTAGCACGGGGGGACCGGTACTGGTCTGGACATCTATGTCGACTGGGGCATGTTCTCCTTTACGCTTCCTGAAGTTGATGAGAATCTCTTTCGTTTTGTTGACATTGAGGGAGAGATTATTGTCACCACACCAGTTCACTAGATTCTCTATCTCATTTCTGTACTCTGTCTTCATTGTTTGAGATCTGACCCACTACGGTGGTGTCTTCAGTAAACATGAAAATTGAATGGGAGGGGAATTTGACCGCACAATCTTAGGTGTATAAAGAGTATAGTGGTGGGCTCAGAATATAGTCTTGTGGGGCGCCGGTGTCGAGGATGATCATGGAGGAGGTGTTGTTGCCTATCCTTACTGATTGTGGTCTGTGAGTTAGGAAGTTCAGAATACAGTCGCAGAGGGAGGTGCCAAGGCCCAGGCCACAGAGCTTGGAGATGAGTTTCGTGGGAATAATAGTGTTGAAGGCTGAGTTGTGGTCAATAAATAGGAGTCTGACATAGGTGTCCTCCTTATCTAGGTGTTCCAGGTTGAGTGCAGGGCTAAGGAAATGGCATCTGCTGTGGACCTGCTGCAGGTGTAGGCAAACTGTATTGGCTCCAGATAGTCTGGGGGGCTGGAATTGATTCGTATCATGACTAACCTTCGAAGCACTTCAGAATGATGGATGTCAGAGCCACTGGCTGATATTCATTAATGCGTACTGCTTGGTTTTTCTTAGGTACTGGGATGATCTGGCTTCAAGAACAGGTCAGAGGCTGAGAATTTTGTGGTGAGTAGCTCACCTGTCCACCATCTACAATGCACAAATCAGGAGTGTGATGGAATACTCTCCACTAGCCTGGATGGATGCAATTCCTGCAACACTCAAGTAGCTCGACACCATTCAGGACAAAGCATCCCATCCGTCGGCTTAAACACTCATTGCCTTCTTCAATGATACACAAAGGCAGCAATGTGTACTATCTATAAAATGCACTGCAGAAATTCACCAAAGGTTCTTTGACAACACTGTCCAAGCCCATAACCTCCACTACCTAGACGGAATGGAGCAGCAATGGATGGGAACACCTGATATTTCACCTCCCAAGCCACTCACCATTCTGACTTGGAACACTAGCGCCGTTCCTTCACCACTACTGGGTCAAAATCCTGGAACACTTCCCTAACAACACTGTGGGTATACCTACAATGGATGGCCACAGCAGTTCAAGAAAGTGGCTCACCACCACCTTCTGAAATGCTATTTGGGATGGGCAATAAATTAAATATTCTGCCTGAATAGACCTGGAATATGTCAATAGCTTTATGCCCACAAGCCAACATCAGACTTGTATTCTGGGACTTCTGTTCCTAGCCCGTAAGAAGAAAAGAGATACTGTCTCATTGCCCTGACATGACTTTCCCTGCATCTGAATCCCAGCCCCCACCTCAAGCCACACCCTTGGCTACAGTTGCTGCAAACTGCTCTGTCCCTGCCTGCTGAATGCAGAGGGAGTGGGCTATAGTTAAAGTACTCAGTCCATTTCCCTCTAGTCACCCCGTTGTTTTTCCTTCTTCTGAGAACGAAGCTCAGAAGTAGTCCCTGAAGTTATAGAGAGGGCCCCGCAGTACTATTTTACATAGTACTAGGAGGAGGTGATAGCTAATGGTACTATCGCTGCACTATTAATCCAGAAACTCCCCTAATGTTCTGGGGAACCTGGGTTCGAATCCCACCATTGCAGGTGGTGGAATTTGATTTCAACTAAAAAAAACTGGAATTAAGGCTCTACTGATGACCACGAAACCATTGTCGATTGTCGGAAAAACCTATCTTGTTCACTAACGTCCTCTCGGGAAGGAAATCTGCCATCCTTACTTGGTCTGGCCTACATGTGACTCCAGAGCCACAGCAATGTGGTCGACTCTCAACTGTCCTTCAAGGGCAATTAGAGATGGGTAATAAATGCTGGCCAGGCAGCGCCACATGAATATAAAGAAAATCTGGCCTTGTTACCTTTATTCATTAAGGGCATGTGTGCATGCATGGTTTTGTGTTCACATAAGAAACATAAGAAAAATAAAAAATAGGAGCAGGAGTAGGCCATCTAGCCCTTCGAGCCTGCCCCGCCATTCAATAAGATCATGGCTGATCTGAAGTGGCTCAGTTCCGCCTTCCCGCCCTCTCCCCATAACCCTTAATCCCCTTGCCTATCAAAAACCTATCAACCCGCGTCTTAAATATATTTAGCGAGGCAGCCTCCACCACTTCAACGGGCAGAGAATTCCAGAGATTCACCACCCTCTGAGTGAAGAAGTTCCTCCTCAACTCCGTTCTAAACCACCCCCCCTTTATCTTGAGGCTGTGCCCCCTAGTCCTACTATCCTTTCTGAGCGGGAAGAGTCTCTCCACCTCTATCCTATCCATCCCATTCATCATCTTATACGTCTCAATGAGATCTCCCCTCATTCTTCTAAACTCTATGCGAACGTGTGCGTGTTCATACCCATACACCCATACGGCTGTTCATGCACATATGCATCTGTATACTTTTTCTTTGCAACTTCATTAACTGAATTTCTACCCATGACTGGAAGTTTCAAGAACTCTGGCAATTTCAACAAGAGAAGTTATATTCGTATAGGTTACATATTACTGTGCTGGATGGTGTTAGAAAGCCGCCCACACTAATCTTCGCATCTGTCGATCGCCCGTGTAAAAAAAGATTAGGAAAAGCAATGAATTTTACAACAAAATGACAGTATAAGTTTCTACAGCACAGCCCTCGCCTATTCAAGGTCCTGAGTGTGGCTTTCATTAGTATCTACAATTATGCCTTAATTAATTTCATTACCATATAAATGAACTGAGCACAAGGAATCACTGTCTAACTGCTTGATTTACGTTTCAGAATGCACTGAGTGAATGGCTGCTCAGGAGAAAAACTGAACAGTACTTAACTTGAGTACATGGAATATGAAAATGCTGCAGTATTAAACACAGATCACGCACAATCTACCTTATCACGAAATCTACGGCTGTTATACCCCTGAAGGAAGAAATCAGAGCCAGTCTTTACTTGGAATGGACTTATTCAGATTGCAATATTACAGATATATTTCCCCTGATTCCACTCTATACCTGTGTCAGTACCTATGCTCAAGTAACTATCCAATCAATACCTGCCACCTGAATGTATTTCATTCATCTAGCACCTTTAACATCGCACAAAATCGCAGAATTGTCACGATGCACAAGGAGGCCATTTGGCCCATCATGTCTGCACCGACTCTCCAAACGAGCATTATGGCTCCCCTCTACCCATGCACATTATTTCTCTTCAACTAACCATCTAGTGCCCTCTTGAATTCCTTGATTGAACACCTCCAAAGTAGTGCATTCCAGTGAATTTAAATTCTACCAGCTGCCGTGGTGGGATTTGAATCCTGGTCCCTAGAGCATTCGCCTTGTCCTCTGGATTACTCATCCAGCGACATTACAATGGCCTACCCATTCAAATTTTCACTATCTGCTGTGGTGGGATTCAAATTTAACCTCATTTGATAGAAATAGTACAACATCCCGTTAATCTCTCAATGGAAAACTCTAAGTAAAGCTCCCTGTTGGCCAACCACCAAGAGAACTTACTCTTTTTTATGTAGCCCCATGGGGATTTCTATTATTCATTTGAAGCACTGAAGAAAGCTGTTTAATGTCTTACAACACCTCTGATAATGCAGAAATCCCTCAGTATGCATTGGACTGTGCTTAAGCCCTGTAATATGAATTCAAACCACAGAGCTAATATTTCTATTAGTATAATTTCAATGGAGAATAAACTTGATCACAGGAAAGTCAAGTCTGTTCAAGTTATTTGCATGTAGAAAGGAAGGGTTGCATTTATATAGCACCTTTCATGACTGCAGGACATCCCAAAATGGGGGTTACTGTTGAAATTGAACTGGATCAGCCATACAAATACTATAGCTATAAGAGCAGGCCGGAGGCTAGGAATACTGCCGTAAGTAACTCACCTCCTGACTCCCTAAAGCCTATCCACCATCTACAAGTCACAAGTCAGGAGTGTGATGGAATGCTCTCCACTTGCCTGGATGAGTGCAGTTCCAAAAACACTCAAGAAGCTCAACACCATCCAAGCAGCTTTATTGAATGCTACCCCTTCCATAATCATTCACCATCGACAAACCGTGTGTATCATCTACAAGATGCACTGCAGGAACTCGCCATGGCTCCTTAGGCAGTGCCTTCTAACTCATGGCCACTGGCATCTAGAAGGACCAGGGCAGCAGATAGTTGTGACATCACCACCGGGAGGTTACCCCTCCAAACCATTCATCATCTTGACTTGTAAATGTATGTCTGTTCCTTCATTGTTGCTGGGACATATTCCTGGAACACTGTCTCAATTATACCTCAGGGAACCATTGTAGTTCAAGAAGGCAGCTCACCACCACCTTCTCAAAGGCAATTAGGGATGGGCAATAAATGCTGGCCTAGCCGGCAACACCACATCCCATAAAGTAATTAAAAAAATACTTTTTCAGTGTAGTCACAATTGTATGAAATATGGGAGCCAATTCGCACACAACAAGGATTGCAAGGTGACAGTGGTAGGGTTTTTTTGTGATGTTGATTGAGGGATAAATTTTGGTCAAGACATTGGGGATAGTGCCCCTGCCCTTTTCTCAAATAGTGCTTGAGGGTCTTTTGTATCCACCTGAGAAAGCAGCCCAGCCTTCCGTTTATTGATTCGTCCGAAAGATGGCACTTCTGACAATACAGCATTCCTTCAGTATTGCAATGAAGGATCAGCCTAGATTCTAGCACTCGGGACCTGGAGTGAGACTTAGAAGTGGGAACCTCCCTGAGTCAGAGCAGCGAGTGCTACCAACTGCGCCTGGGCTGATACAGAAATCAGAGGTTGACGTGGGAGGTTTTCTGTTTGAAGAACGACTGTGACGGCAATTTTCTAATTTGATTTTACTTTGCTGAGGCTGTGGGAGGGAAACAAAACTGTACTTCAGGACAGGACCTGCGAGGAGAACTGTAAATAATGGAGAGTAGGAGTGCTTGAGTAATCTGTTTATCATACCTAACCTTCTCTATGCTCCACTGATTTGAAAAATGATTTGACAGAATATAATGCAAGCTCACCTCTGAAGGTGGCAGCTAGCCATAACACTCACATTGAAATTGATGATGATGTTTTCTTTCTAAATTTAATGAATAAAAGGCTGTTGCACGCGGTGATAAATGTGCAACTTATTAAAGGAGGCAGTTGGTATATGGCAGTTGGAATGACTTCCACATCCAGCTCTCTCTCGCTGCAAAACCAGGAATGTTGCCCCATTAAGTAGAATATTTTATATAAATGTGAAGCCTGAGCTGTGTCCAAACTTGGACCAAACAGGGGGAAAGTATGTGTTTAATGTAGAGTTGACACTTCATTTATATTAACTCTAAATTCACAAAGCCTCTAATATGCATGTGGTGTAAAAAAAAACACATGCGCAACACATAGCAACTCTTATATGTGGCTACGTGAATGTGGACAAAGAAAAGCAGTATTGAACCAGACTTACTTGTAACACAACCAATTATCCTATTAGTGACTTTGTGTGGACTTAACCAGGGGGACTTGGAAATAGCTGTAATAGATTGGTGATATTACCAGAATTGTTCTAATCAAACCCAAGCTGGATAGAAAGTACTTTGATCTGTTAAAGTACCTATTTTTCATGTCATGCTAAGTAGTTTCGGGTAGCCATTCTTTAGCAAGAACAAGGTTCACATGAAATGCAATATTTATCTTGCACAGAGCGACTTTAAATGCAAATATTTTCACAAGTAATTCTCTGTATGGCTGGCGTGCATCCAGTCTAATTTCAGCTCCATCTTAAATATATTGGAATGGACTTTCCTGCCTACACAGGCCCTGCCATCAATCAATTTTACCGACACGAAGAAAGTGTTCTTGCCCCACCCAAATGGTAATATGCAATGAAGGACCTTTTCTCGGTCCCTCTGCAGAGTACACTGAATACACAGGCTCATGACCAGCTCCAGGGCCTCTGCTAATGTTTTCATTGGAATTTCACAGGAGCACCTGGGTTTATCTCACTCCCGCATTTCCCATGATTAATTCCCCGTGGACACTTCCTGGGAGTTCATGCGTTCCACTCACTGCTTCCCTCAGTGACTTGATTCAAATCAGGAACTCAATGTACCAGAAATCCACCCCAGAAACTGGAAGGCCGCTACTCCTTGGCAAGGCATTTTGATATAAAGTGTCCACTGCATATGAAGGGTGCGATGGTGTCAAAAGGATTTACTTTCTATAATACTGATTACCAGCTACTCATGAGACCAACAGCAGAACATGTACAATTTGAATGAGCAAGGATAGATAAATTTTTGAAAAGTAAAGGAATTAAGGGTTGTGGTGAGCAGGCGGGCAAGTGGCACTGAGTCCACAAAAAGATCAGCCATGGTCTTATTGAATGGTGGAGCAGGCTCGGGGGGCCAGATAGCCTATCTCTGCTCCTAGTTCTTATGTCCTAATGTTGTAATGAATCAATCAAACTATAAATGCTTATGTATTTCCATTCATCCTCCCATACCCGTTGATATATTGATGGGGTAAGATGAAGTAGACTGTGAGGGGGTTTGTGTTGAGCATTAACACCAATACATGGATCAATTGACCTATTTCCATTCTCTAAAATGTGATAGTATCTTATTCTAGTAACTCAAGCCGTGTTTGACTGAACGGTAGGAGAATCTTGGAGGACTGAATGGCCTACTCCAGTTCTTATGTTCCCAACTTCAGGATATATGCTTTAGTCTATACCATATAGACTCTATGGTGTGCTAACAAGATGCAATGAGTTTATTGCATTTTCTGAAATAGTCAGCATGTTTAATACATTATAAACAATGCTTTTGTAATGAACTCTATGGCAAGTCATTGGTGCCATTTGACCACAACAGATGGGTGAGTTTGGAATCTAATAGTGAGGGAAGCTTGCATTTATCACTGCATGATCATCATTTCATATTACAGATTCATCAAATGGTTACAGCACAGAAAGGGCCAGTTGGCCTATCATGTCTATACTGGTCCTCTGAAGGAGCAATTCATCGAGGGCCACTCTCCTGCTTTTGCCCCCTTAACCTGCAAATTTTTCTTTTCCAGATAATGATCCCATTGCCTTTTGAAAGCATCAAATGAACATGCCTTTCCCAGACTCTCAGACAGGACACTCCAAATCCTAACCACTCGTCACGTGAAGAGATCTTTCCTCACAGCTTCATTGCTTCTTTTGCCAATGATTTTCAAGTTGTGCCCTCTTGTTCTTGATCCTTCCACCAATGGGAACAATTTCTACCTCTTTACTCTGTCCAGACCCCTTATCTCAAACAATGATGAGACAGAAGAAAGGAAAGAGATAGAGAATCTGGTGAACCACTGCAACAACAATAATCTCTCCCTCAATGTCAACAAAATAAAGGAGATAGTCATCGACTTCAGGAAGCGTAGTGGAAAACATGCCCCTGTCTACATCAATGGGACAAAGTAGAAATGGTCAAGAGCTTCAAGTTTTTAAGTGTCCAGATCACCAACAACTTGTCCCGGTTCCCCCAAGCCAACGTTATAGTTAAGAAAACCCACCAATGCCTCTACTTTCTTAGACGACTAAGGAAAATAGGCATTCTGATATGACACTCACCAACTTTTACAGATGCACCATAGAAAGCATTCTTTCTGGTTATATCACAGCTTGGTATGGCTCCTGCTCTGCCCAAGACTGCAAGAAACTACAAAGGGTCGTGAACGAAGCCCAGTCCATCATTCAAACCATCCCACCACCCATTGACACTGTCTATACTTCCCGCTGCCTTGGCAAAGCAGCCAGCATAATTAAGAACACCACGCATTCCAGACATAATCTCTTCTACCTTCTTCTGTCAGGAAAAAGATACAAAAGTCTGAAGTCACATACCAACTGTCTCAAGAACAGCTTCTTCCCTGCTGCTGGCAGACTTTTGAATGGACTTACCTTGCACTAAGTTGATCTTTCTTTATACCCTAGCCAAGACTATAACACTACATTCTGCACTCTCTCCTTTCCTTCTCTATGAACAGTACGCTTTGTCAGTATAGCACGCAAGAAACAATATTTTTCACTGTATACCAATACATGTGACAATAATAAACCAAATCAAAATCAAAACCTCAATTGCCTCTTTGGCAAGGAGAACAGTCCCAGGTTTAACATAACTTTCTTGCAGGAGTCCAAACAATTTGTTTTCAAAAGTTCTTCTTGGATTTTCCACAGGCTGTATTTGATTTTCAATAATTCTTTGCACATTCTCACCACCTCCTTTATTAGGTGATGCAGTCACGTAGTAACATTGCCTTCGGTACTTGTGTTGATGTACGGGTTATTTGGATTCACACAGAAGCAGAATTAGAAGAATTCATTAATACACTCAATAATCCGCATCCCTCCATTAAAACCTATAGCTACAATACATAGGGTATGTATTCATTTCCAAAGTATTTAAATTGGCATAAAAAAAACCAGGCATAAGCTAGCGACAAAAGATAATTCCTTTAAAGTAACTGATCCACACTTCCACACATAAAAAGCCATCAACCTAAATGCACCTCCTACAGACTAATGAACTCACAGCTCATGTGTTTTCATCACCTATATATAAAGCAGGATGATTTTAACCTGGCAGTTGGTACCCATTTTATAGTAGCTCAGTTTTCACTCTAAAATTTAAATCTCACATTTATATTACTCTGGCCTTGCTGTTTGTCAAAAACAGTTCCAAATTTCTAACACTCTGCATCAAAATGTTTCCTGATTTCACTCCTGAAAGATCTGTGTTGGGATTCTCCCAAAAAGAATTCTAAGTGCTGAATTCACATAAAAACTGGAATAAATCCCGCTGGTTTTTTTCAACAAGTTTATTGCAGTTTTGATTTTCTTCAGCGGGATTTTCAAAATGATTCTCCCACATTTTGTTTTCTGCAGAGGGCACTAGTGTGAATCTCATTAAAAATCAGGGGCAGAGCCCATTCCCGCTGAAGACGCCAGCAGCGTAGCGCTGAGTGGGCCACTGCGCATGTGCCAATCAGTCAGTGCCGAGATTAGCGCATGCACAGTTACCCCAGCCTCCTGATTGCGGGTCAGTTCAATCGCTGGCCAGCCCCGTGACCCTGCATCATTCTGGGCCAGCCTCAACATCTGTTACTCCTCTGCCACGCCCAGCCCATCTTGACCGCCCCCCCCCACAGTCCCAACCATCCGCCACCCTGGCCTGCCTCAACAACCCCCCCAACGCCCCTCCCTGGAGTCCCACCCTCCCCCCATCCTGGCCCACATCAACATTCCCTGGCAGACCAATGCACCATCCCCCCACCCCGGTGTCCGGCCCCGATTGCTGTCCTCCCTGCCTTTGCAAGTGCAGAATGGTAGCGGGACCCCCAACCCACTGATCTCCCCCCGCCCAGTGACTGCCTTCTGTGGAGTTTACACATTCTCCCCATGTCTGCGTGGGTTTCCTCCAGCTGCTCTAGTTACCTCCCATGGTCCAAAGATGTCTGGATTAGGTTTGGTCACGCTCAATTGCCTCTTTTGTAAGGGAGATTAACAGGGTTATGGGGATAGTACCTGGGTAGGATTGTTGTTGGTACAAGCTTGGTGGACCGAATGGTCTCTTTCTGCATTGTAGGGATTCTATGATGCTAAGAATTGTATAAAAATCACAAGGAGTCTCGACAATCTAGAGGAGACACATATTTAAGAGAATTGAAAAAAAAACCAAAGGTGGCACAAGAAAAATCTTTTTCAATATAACAGCAATCAGGATGTTGAATACAATATCTGAGAATAGTGGAGATAGATTCAAACGAGACTTTCAAAAGGGACTTGGGTAAGCACCTGAAAACAATTATAGGGCACCAACGAAAGGCCGGAGAGCAGAACTGGATCAGTTGCTCTCACAGAGAGCTGGCATGGACATGACAGCCTGAATGGGATCCTTCTGTGCAGTAACCATTCTATGATTCTAATATTATTCATGGGACACAGGGCACATCTTGTACTCACCAAAACCTCTGTTGGAAATGTCTGGAGTAATTAGGTTACTAGGCTGGTGTTGGTGTAGAACTGGGGTCACTTATAGGCCAAGCAGGAAAAAGCCAGGACCTCTCCTTTGCTCAAGGACATTAATGAACCAATTGGGATTTAATGATAATCCAACAGATCCCTGGTCACCTTTCATCAAACATGTGGGAAAATCTCAAGTGGGGAAAAATCTCACATTGTGACCTTGAAGAATAAAGATTCTGAAGTGCTCATATCAAATTATTTTGTCTGCCATTCAAATCCAGCTATGTGCCAATTAGTTTTAAGTGGCTTTGAGTATTTCATACAAGTGAGTTAAGTGTTTGGCAAAGCTATACACATTTGTTTACAAACGAACAACTTTGCAAGATGAAGTTTGCTAAAGCATCCTATTGATCCAATTGTGTGTGGCACCTGTGGGTTGAAAACTAAGCTGATGCTAATGCTGTTTATCCAATGAAACAAATACTTGCCGACAATCAACGTTCATTTCAGATTGAGCAAACCAATCCTTCTGTAAGGTGAAGCACAAAGGAATGGGAGCTATGGGTCACTGTTGTGTATTCATGCTTGTTCCTAGTTGGAACAGGTTGACTTTAAGAATGCGATCACATGACCTATTAATGACATCATTTGCATGGGAAAACAGGCAGTCTATCTCAACAGTCTGTACAGTAAACACCTTGCTAATAGAGCTTTTGTCTGTTTGTATTTTAGTGGTCTGCAAGCCAGTCCTTTAAATATATCACAGTTAGGGCAGCTTTAAGATGCTATGGTGTTAAAGGATTTGGTTTCCGATTCCAATTTTCACTGATGTAAAGCCAAACAGCATCCAAAGTAGATTCATAGAATCCCTACAGTGCAGAAGGAGGCCATTCAGCCCATCGAGTTTGCACTGATCACAATGCCACCCAGGCCCTATTCCCGTAGCCCCACACATTTACCCCGCTAATCCCCCCTGACACTAGGATCAATTTAGCATGTCCAGTCAACCTAACCCATACATCTTTGGACTGTGGAGGAAACCAGGGCACCTGGAGGAAACCCGTACAGACACGGGGAGAATGTGCAAACTCCACATAGACAATGACCTGAGGCCAGAATTGAACCTGGATCCCTGGTTCTGTGAAGCAGCAGTGCTAACCACTGTGTCACCATGCCGCTGTGCTTTTCTGTATAACATTACTGCCAAGTGGTTTTGCTGTAAAACCCAAGTCCAGGAAAAACAGAAGAACAACATTTTACCTTGTATTTTATTTGAACATTGAAGATGATCATCAATTGTTTTAAGCAGTTGTCGGCTCTTCACTGGGTGCAGATGTTCAAACCTTAAGGATCTCGGCGCTTGCCATTGTCTACCCGACTGCAGAATATTGTGCACTAGTATGGCACAACTCATCCCACATTAGACTTACAGACACCCAGCTCAACACAACAATACGTATCATCTCGGGTACTCACTGAACAACTCAACTCCGCCTGGCTCCCAGCCCTGAGTAACATCCCGCTCCTCATATAAGGAGGGAGATTGCAACAAGAAAGCTCCTGGATAAAGTTTATGTCAACAAAAGCCTGCTGCTAAACAAGAACCATATCAATCCACTTGCTGCTCACCTCCCATCACACTGACCTGTATGACCACGATCAGTGTGCCAAGGAATGACAGTGGAGCAGCAGGCACCATTAAAAACCACTTCATCATCACATCCCTCCCACCCAGCTTCAACTTGCCACGCCAACATTGGAAAGTAAAAGTAAAGTTTATTTATTCGTCACAAGTAGGCTTACTAACACTGCAATGAAGTTACTCTGAAAATCCCCTAGTCGCCACACTCCAGAGTCTGTTTGGGTACACTGAGGGAGAAGATGGCATGGCCAATCCACCTAACCAGCACATCTTTCAGACTGTGGGAGGAAACCGGAACACTCGGAGGAAACCCACGGGGAGAACGTGCAGACTCCACACAGGCAATAACCAAAGCCAGGAATCAAATCTGGGTCCCTGGCGCTGTGAGGCAGCAGTGCTCACCGCTGGGCCACTGTGCTGCCCATTGGGCACTCCAAAATCATTTTGGCACTGGGTTAGGCCTTTGTGTAGCAAATTGGGGTCTTGCAGGGAACCCAGATTACAGCTGTGGTGTACCCCAATCAATGACTCACATCATCGAAGGCCTTCCCCTGACAACATTCAGTGGAGGGCTCACAGAGATCCAGTTAGCCACAGGGGAAGCTATTGCCTGGCTTGGCGAATGCTGCATGCATTAAAACAAATTGCTTCAGAAATAAAGAACCTGTGGCACAATTTTTAATTTAATGACATCAAAGCGTTTCAGGAGATGTGCTGTGAATTGAAGTTCACGGCTTGAAATTCTCTGAACAATTTCACTAGGAGCGGTTGAGAAGTGACTTAGACAATAAAAAAAAGTGCCAGTTGTTGTTTGCGGTTTCTCGTTTACTCACCAGAAGCAGAAATCATCGTGGAATGTCAACAAATGTGACAGGAGCCAAGGAGGAGGATTCTTTCTGCCCTCTCGTACAGCCCCCTCTCCCACCCCCTCAACCGCCCCCATCCCATTCTGTCAATGTTTGGACGGGTTGGAGAGCCAGAGCACTTGTTCAAATACACTCTTGACATCCAGAAAAAGACCATCCACGGGTCACAATCAATCACCTACGGCTTCAACATCGCAAGAATGCCACTGAGTGGGGATCAGCCTGAATTGGACGTGTAGCAATATCTCAATGATAAACTCATACTTCTCAACATTGGAGAGAGTCCAGGTTTCACAAGATTTGTTTACAATTTGAAATTGGGCTGCTTAGTACAATAATAAGCCCAATAAATGAACTTCTGCTGATTAATAATTAAATAAGTTGACTATTGATGAATGGTCTTATACTTGGAACTGTGATTAGGACGACTTCTGGTAGTAAGACTGCATCATTCCTAATGGTAACAACTCCTCAGATCTCAAACACAATCAAGAGTTTTGATGAACATTTGAATATTTCTTCCCTCCAACTGGGGCTGTCTTGTAGTTATGACGAAGGGTTTATGAAATCTTTCTTCTATCCATTCCTGAGTTGTTTTGGCACACTGGCATTTGGCTTCTCTGGTCTGTGGTCTGATACCCCATTCGTGTCCATCCTTTCCTGTGTGAAGAGAGACGGGGAGGGGGTCACAACCAGGCTTCGCACATCTGGATCCTCCAGGTGCTCCAGTTTCCCCCCACAGTCCAAAGACATGAGGGTTAGGTTGATTGGCCATGGCAAATTGACCTTAGTATCAGGGGGATTAGCAGGGTAAATATGTGGGGTTATGGGAATAGGGCCTGATGGGATTGTGGTTGGTGCAGATTTGATGGGACGAATGGCCTCCTTTTGCACTGTGGGGCTTCTATCTCTGAACTGTGGAAGGGAACCGGAGCACCCGGAGGAAACCTTTGCCGACACGGAGAGAGTGAGCAAACTTCACACAGACAATGATCCAAGTCAGGAATTGAACCTGGGTCCCTGGCACTATGATGCAGCAGCTCTAACCACCGTGCCACTCAAAAACACATACAAGACATCACTGTATGGTGCAACAGACCAGAAGCTGAAATCACAAAACCATAACTTTGAGGTTAGAAGGAGAAACAGAGTGGGTAATTTTAACTTTGGGCCGTGATGTACAATGAGCCGAATTGATCCAACTGCCCTTTATACGTCTGACCTGATCTTTCACTTCCTGAAGGGGTGAATTCCCAATGTTGAATGCAGAGCAGAGAGCTGCTGGAAACGCTAATCCATCTCTGCTCAATCTTCACTCTGTGTGTTTCCAACATTTCAGTCAATCACACAGCTTGGCATCTGCAGTCCGACTGTGAGCCACTTATTAAAGACTGCTGTCTCGTCTAAATTAGTTCGGCAAGTGTGTATGTAAAGACATCATTCTGTCCTCTTACCTGAGAATCACTCTTTTCTGTGGAATTTGTTTTGCTCTCTAAGCTTTGTCTGGGGGGAGTCCAGAACTAGGGCTCATAGTTTGAGGATAAGGGATAAACCTTTTAGAACTGAGGTGAGGAGAAATTTCTTCACCCAGAGGATGGTGAACGTGTGGAATTCACTACCACAGAATGTATTTGAGACCAAAACATTGTCTGATTTCAAGAAGAAATTAGATATAGCTCTTGGGGCTAAAGGGATGAAGGGATATGGGGTGGGAAGGGAGGATTAGGATATAGAATTTGATAATGATCCATGATCATAATGAATTGTGGAGCAGGCTCGAAGGGCCAAATGGCCTACTTCCTGCTTCCAGTTTCTATGTTCCTGTGAATGGGGGTTAAATTCAACAGCAGACATTTTTGAAAGCTCCCCAGCCCATCTGCTTGCCGATGAATGATGATTACCTGACGCACAAGCGTTGTGTTACAAAATCCATGTATATTGAGCCTCATACATCATTACAATGAAGATGATGCTTCAAAAGGAAGCAGGGATATTGAAGCCAGCACTAGGTATATTCAAAAGGAATAAACCCGTCCTTCAGGTGTAAGTGAAGACAGCTTTTTGTTTACCCCTGTTCAATATGGTCATTGGCATATTTATTCCTGTCAGGGACCTGCATGCATTTCCTGCCCATCTACTCATGGTACCTGGAAGACAAGCGCTAGAACTCAGTTTGACCCCCAATGTTTTTGTACACCCAATTATTTTCAGATCATAAAACGTAGGAGCAGAAGCAGGCCATTCAGCCCATCAAGTCTGCTCGCTTTAGATGCCTGAAATGTCACCAGACAAAACCAGCAACTGTTGTAACTTGGCCAGTGGCCTATACAAGTCAGTGGCTCAGTGCTGATGCAGGGTGCCTGCTACATCTGCTGTGGGAATGCCCCTGTTGCAATGATACTCATTGTTTAGCTCAATTACTTGTGCCCGCAAACACATGGCTAGACTTGTTTATAAAGGTCAAGTAGCTGACTCCATAACAGTTACAAAATAACGTCACCCACACAGCAACCCTGGAAACCACACTTAACAGAAATGGACTTGGAATTTCTGCTCCAAGAAGTTCCAAAACAACAGGGAAACCTTTCGTCTTTTGGCTCCTTGACCAAGGGCCGCTCTATGTACATTATGATTGTGGGGCTGGGGGGGACGGGGGGAATTGGGGGTGGAGGGGGGTGTGGGGTGGGAGAGGGAGGGGAGGGAGGTTGGGTTGAGTGAAAAGGGGGAAAGGTTAAATTAAGTCAACATTGTAGACCAGAAAAATAACTGTCAAAGTAAGTGACGGAACCTAGACAGAGTGCAGAAAAGATAGGATGCTACCAGGACTTGATGGAATGAGTTATAAGGAGAGGCTGGATAGACTGGGACTTTTTTCCCTGGAGCACAGGAGGCTTAGGGGTGAACTTATAGAAGTCTATAAAATAATGAGAAGCATAGATCAGCTAGATAGTCAACATCCTTTCCCGAAGGTAGGGAAGTCTAAAACTAGAAGGCATAGGGTTTAAGGTGAGAGAGGAGAGATACAAAATGGTCCAGAGGGGTAATTTTTCCACACGGAGGGTGGTGAGTGTCTGGAACAAGCTGCCAGAGGTAGTAGTAGAAGCGGGTACAATTTTGTCTTTTAAAAAACATTTAGACAGTTACATGGGTAAGATGGGTATAGAAGGATATGGGCCAAACGCGAGCAATTGGGGCTAGCTTAATGGTAAAAACTGGGTGGACAAGTTGGGCCAAAAGCCCTGTTTCCATGCTGTAAACCTCTGTGACTCTATGACTCTAAGATGTAGAAGGGAGCACTCAAAAGCTTAAGGAACTTGAACCCCAACGAAAGAAACACAGTCCAACTGGGGTTTCATGGTAGTTTTTGAGACATTAGGAAATGACTGGTTTCTAAGGTGGCATGAACAACACAAATCAGCTCGCAGATTCCAGGATGCCATTGCATTCATAGTCATATTTTACATTTAAAAAAACAATATTATGGAGTATTCCATGCGCTGACAAGTGGAAGACAAGAGCAGACTGAGTTAGAATTATAGATACAGACAGCCTTACAGCATTGAAGGAGGCTATTCAGCCCATCATGCCTGGATTGGCCCTTTGAAAGGGCAATCCAATTAGTTCCACTGCCCCGCTCGTTTCTCATTTCCAATGTTGTCCCTTTGAATCTTTGGGTGGAATTTTACTGACGCGTCTGCCCGAGGCCCACAGAGAATCATAGAACCTTACAGTGCAGAAAGAGGCCCTTCGGCCCATCGCGTCTGCATCAACCACAATCCCACCCAGGTCCTACCCCCATATACCTACATATTATACCCACTAATCCGTCTAACCTACGCATCCCTGGACACTAAGGGGCAATTGTAGCATGGCCAATCAACCTAACCCACACACCTTTGGACTGTGGGAGGAAACCAGAACACCTGGAGGAAACCCACGCAGACACCAGGAGAATGTGCAAACTCCACGCGGACAGTGACCCGAGCCGGGAATCGAACCCAGGTCCCTGGAGCTATGAAGCAGCAGTGCTAACCACTGTGCTACAGTGCCATTCTCCAAGTCTTGCCCGCCCCCATGCCAGTAAAATTCTGGCCTTCGTCCTCTTCACTTTTGAAACTTCTGATCCATTTTTTTCTGACTGATAGTCAGTACTTTCCAGATCATAATGACTTGCTGCATAGACAAAATTCTCCTCATCTCACGACTGGCTCCAGTGCCAATTCCTTAAGAATGTAATTTTAATTGTGGATTGTCCCTCATGGTAACAGTCTGCAATCTGGTGACGAAACATCAAATTTATTTTTAATTTTAATTCAAGTTTCTTTTGATATAATTCAGTGAAGTGGTGCGGGTGTTTTAATACATTAAAGACCTACACAAACACAAGTTATTGCTGTTGTTAATCAAACGTTTCAATATTTGTAATAACTGCAGATTTCCAAAACCACATTTTATTTCATTCCATATGCACAGCTAAATTTAAAAGTGTCTGTATTGTGGGTGACAGACAACCGCACACATACCACTAGCGCCAGTGAGTATGGGATACAGATTTTGCTGTCATTTGAGCAGACTTCTGAGAATCAGCTTCTTCTCAGTCATCATTTCCCAGCACGCAACAACACAAGGGACCATCCCACTGATTCTGGACACAAGGGGCAGGAATTTTTGGCTGCGCTCGTCCCAAAATCAGAAAATCCCACCCATGGTCCATGTCCCGCCTGCTACGATTCCTGTGGCGGGCGGGATGGGAAAATCTAACCGCCACCAAGGACTCTTGAAACAAAAGACTGACAATATTCATAGAATCATAGAACCCTACAGTGCAGAAAGAGGCCCTTCGGCCCATCGAGTCTGCACCGACCACAATCCCACCCAGGCCCTACCCCCATATCCCCTACATATTGTACCCACTAATCCCTCTAACCTAAGCATCCTAGTACACTAAGGGGCAATTTTAGCATGGCCAGTCAACCTAACCCACACATCTTTGGACCGTGTGAGGAAACCGAAGCGCCCGGAGGAAACCCACACAGACACGAGGAGAATTATAGAATCCCTACAGAAGGAAGACATTTGGCCCATTGAGTCTGCATCGACAACAACCCTACCCAGGCCCTATCCCCATAACCCCATATATTTACCTTGCTAACCCCTGAGGGAGAATTTAGTGTGGCTGATCAACCTGACCCACACAGCTTTGGCCTGTGAGGGGAAACTGGAGCACCCAGAAGAAACCCACACAGACACTGGGAGAATGTGCAAACTCCACACAGACGGCGACACGAGGCTGGAATTGAACCTGGATCTCTGGCGCTGTGAGGCAGCAGCGCTATCCTGTGTGTGAGCAACAGTCTTCCTCTGAAGTGCTTCTGCAGCAAGAGGTTATCTATGTACATCTTTGAGTTATGCCTAATTGTATAGGTGGGTATGCCAGAATAGTGATGCACTATAGCTGTATTTGTGTGTTGGCACAGGACTTGTATTTTTGACCAAGAGGTGCTGGTTTGTGTCCAAAGTGGCGTCCAAGCCATGTTTGTGCATTCTTTTATTTATTTATTAGTGTCGCAAGTAAGCTTGCTTTAACACTGCAATGACGATCCTGTGAAAATCACCTAGTCCCCACACTCTGGCACCTGTTCGGGTACACTGAGGGGGAATTCAGCATGGCCAATACACCTAATCAGCACGCCTTTTGAACTGTGGGAGGAAACTGGAGCACCTGGAGGAAACCCACGCGGATACGGGGAGAACGTGCAAACTCAGCACAGACAGTGACCCGAACCTGGATCCCTGGCTCAGTGAGGCAGCAGTGCTAACCACTGTGCCACCATGCTGGCCATGTCAGATGCTATTATAATAACTTGAGAACAGATGACATAGGAGTGGGAGTGCGGTGTCTGCTCCACCATTCAAGACAATCTTGATGTGGAGTTGCCGGCATTGGACCAGGGTGGGCACAATAAGTAGTCTTACAACATCAGATTAAAGTCCAACAGGTTTATTTGGTAGCATGAGCTTTTGGAGTGTTGCCCCTACATCAGTTGAGTGGGAGTTGTGTTCACAAACAGGGCACATACAGACACAAACTCAATTACATGATAATGGTTGGAATGTGAGTGTTTACAGGTAATCTAGTCTTTACAGGTGGAAACAATGCAAGTGGAGAGAAGGTTAAGCAGAGGTTAAAGAGGTGTGAATTGTCTCTAGCCAGGACAGTTAGTGAGATTTTGCAAGCCCAGGCAAATCGTGGGGGTTACAGATAGTGTGACATGAATCCAAGATCCCTGTTGAGGCCGTCTTCATGTGTGCGGAACTTAGCTTTCAGTTTCTGCTCGGCAATTCTGCGCTGTCGGGTGTCTTGAAGGTAGCCTTGGAGAATGCTCACCTGAAGATCAGAGGCCGAATGCCCGTGACTGCTGAAGAGTTCCCCGACAGGAAGGGAACACTCCTGCCTGATGATACAATCTTGGTTGACATTCTACCTCAGCTCCACTATCTCACCCAATCAGCGTATTCCTTGAAAGACCAAATATCACCTTTAACATACTCAATGATAAAACATGACAGAGAATTCCAAAGATTCACAACCCTCTGTGTGGAGAAATTTCCCCTCATGGTCCTAAATGACTGACATCTTATCCTGAGCCTGTACCCCAGTTTCTAGATTCCCTAGTCAGGGGAAACAACCTCTCTGTATTGACTCTGTCAAATCCCTTTCGAATCTTGTATGTTTTAATCAGATTACCTCCCATTCTTCGAAAGTTCAAGCCCACTTTACCCAGCCTCTCCTCATACAACAGCATTTTCATTCTGGCAACCAACTAATAAACCCTTGCTGCATCACCTCAAAAGTGAGTGCACCCTTCCTTGGGCATGGAAAACAAAACTGCATTCAATAGTCCAGGTGTGGTCACAGCAAAACCCTATAGATTTTCATACTGTAATGGCACCTAGTGTTATCTCATCATCAGCTCTCTCAATTCCTCCACTGTCACTAAACAATCAGACTGCTTGTGTGAATCCAGCACTAGATGAACAGAAATATCCTCCAACCACGTTGGAAGGCAGAGTGCGTTTTCTCTTTTGTCCTTGCCACAAATGGCCTAGCCACCAACTCCATCCCTCTTAGTGGCAACTGCCTGAGGCTGAATCAAATTGCTGGCAAAGTTAGTATCATATTTGATTCTGAGCCTGAGTTACCTCCCACATTTCCACATCATGACTAAGTCCACCTATTTCCATTTTTATAACATTAGCAGACCCCACTGCTATTTCAACTCATTTGCTTTCGAAGCCCTCGTCCATGCCTTTGTTACCTCCAGACTTAACAATTCCAACACACTCTTGGACAACCTCTCACGTTCTACCCATGGTAAGCTTGAGCACATTCACAACTTTGTTGTTCATATCCTGAGTCACACCAAGTGCTGTTGATCCATCACCCCTGCTCACTGACCAACATAGGCTTCTGTCAAAGCAACATCTTGGTTTGAAAATTCTCAACCTTGTTTTCAAATCCCTCACCTAACTCTCTCTGCAATCTCCTTCAGCCCCACAACACTCAGATTTAGTGATATTCCTCTATTCCTGGCCTGTTTGAACTGCTGCCCATTGGTGGCTATGTCTACAGTTGCCTGGGCCCTAAATTTCTTGAAGGACCCTTGCTACACCTCTCCAACTCTTGCTTTCCTTCTTTAAGATGTTCAGTATTTGATTGATTTTGATTTGATTTATTATTGTCACATGTATTAGTATACAGTGAAAGTATTAATTCTCATGCACCATACAAACAAAGTGGATCGTTCATAGAGAAGGAAAGGAGAGAATGCAGAATGCAGTGTTACAGTCATAGCTAGGGTGTAGTGAAAGATCAATTTAATGTGAGGTAGGCCCATTCAAATGTCTGATGGCAGCAGGGAAGAAACTGTTCTTGAGTCGGTTAGTACATGATCTCAGACTTTTGTATATTTTTCCTGATGGAAGAAGGTAGAAGAGGGTACGTCAGGGGTGCATGGGGTCCTTGATTCTGCTGGCTGCTTTTCTGAGGCAGTGGGAAGTGTAGACAGTTTCAATGCATAGGAGGCTGATTTGAATGATGGACTGGGTTTCATTCACAACCCTTTGTAGTTTCTTGTGGTCTGGGACAGAGCATGAGTCATACCAAGCTGTGATACAACCAGAAAGTATGCTTTCTATCGTACATCCGTAAAAATTAGTGAAGTGTGTAGCAGACAGACCTCCTGAGAAAGTAAAGGCTTTGGTGGCCTTTTGTAACTGTAGTGTCAGCATGAAGGACCAGGACAGGTTGTTGGACACCTAAAAACTTGAAGCTCTCGACCATTTCCTCTTCATCCCCATTGATGTAGATAAGGACATGTCCTCCACTGTGCTTCCGAAAGTTGCTGGCTATCTCTTTCGTTTTACCGAGCCTACTTCTTTGAGCTTTTTGTTCTTCTTAAGTCTTTTTCTTCTTAAATTTTTTGTCGTTGGGGGCCATAATATTTCTTGATGTGGGTTGGTGTGAAACGTGGCCTATCAGTGTTCCTATAATGTGATTGCAGCAGGTTCAGAGCAAATTCTTCCTCTCTGGTTGTGAAAGGAAATGAGGAAAGGCCATGTCTTAATTCAATTCACTGTCAATTTTAAGACACGCAAAATATTTAATGTGAGAGTTTTGTTTGATAACACTTCTGTGAAGCATGACCGGGCATTCGAATCCTCTAAACCCACTCCATAAATATAAGTTGTCACAGTTTGTGATGGCAGTATTGTTGTGGAATACTCCTTTACCAATATAACCATTCCATTACCGTACCTTAGTGTAAAAAATGAAGGCAACCGTAAAATCCAGTTCCTACTCTAGAATCACGATGAAGTTGACATTTAAGAACATAAGAACATAAGAAATAGGAGCAGGAGTAGGCCATCTAGCCCTTTGAGCCTGCCCCGCCATTCAATAAGATCATGGCTGATCTGAAGTGGATCAGTTCCACTTTCCCACTTTCTCCCCATAACCCTTAATTCCCCTGTCTATCAGAAACCTATCTACCTGTGACTTAATATATTCAGCGAGGTAGCCTCCACCACTTCAACAGACAATTCCAGAGATTCACCACCCTTTGAGTGAAGAAGTTCCTCCTCAACTCCGATCTAAACTGTCCCCCGCCCCCTTATCTTGAGGCTGTGCCCTCTAGTCCTCTAGTTTCTAAGCAGGAAAGGACGCTAGAGTATAATAATTATTCACTCAGCAAAGGGTTCAAATTCCTGGGAAGCAGGAAATTATGAATGAGGATGGAACTGTTCACCCTGTCAGGTAATTGAGTTACGAAGGACTGAAATGAATAATAGCCTGAGAGGCAATTGGGTGGATAACCAAAGAAGAGATTGATGACATAACATGTGGGGTGTGGGGGTGTGAGTGGTGGGGGGGGAGCGGGATGGAGGGAGGTCAATCAGTCAAAGAGTTAGTGGGATTAGTTCATTCTTGCTGCTGGAAGTTTTGACACTGCCAGTTAGAGCAGCACTCATGTGCCTTTAACATTGCTGTCTTCTCAACATCTTGTGAAACATGGACATCTTCCAGCTGTCAAGAAAGGAAGCGCAACAAGTTTTATCGTCACTGCTGCGCACATTGGGCATCTCACGGACAAAGCTCCCAAATGTGCTGGCACTCATCAAGCAGAAGGGACATTGCTGGCTCCGACACCTTCGCAGGATGGAAGGTGGCCAGATATCCAAAGATTTTCCATATGGCGTGCTAGCTGGTGCCAGACAACCAGCAGGACGTGTGAAACTGCACTTGAAGGATGTTTACAAGCGTGACATACAGGCCGTAAACGTCATTTCTTACACCAAAGAGGCATATAACAGAGGCAAATGGTGACATCGCCTGTGGGTCAGTGTGCGTCACCATGATGATTGGTGCCTACAGTGGCTTGGCAGTAGGTACCAACACCAAAAATACCAACTCACAACCACAACTGGTAATCAGTTTGTACCAAAACTTTGGCAGCATGGTGGCACAGCGGTTAGCACTGCTGCCTCACAGTGTCAGGGACCTGGGTTCGATTCCCAGCTTGGGTGACTATCTGTGTGGAGTCTGCACATTCTCCCTGTGGGTTTCCTCTGAGTTCTCTGGTTTCCTCCCAAAGTCCGAAAGACGTGCCAGTTAGGTGCATTGGCTGTGCTAAATTCCCCCTCAGGCGCCAGAATGTGGTGACCAGAGGATTTTCACAGTAACTTCATTGCAGTGTGAATGTAAGCCTACTGGTGACACTAATAAATAAACTTAAACTTGTGGCAGGAGGCCACATATTAGTCTCTTCAGCCATCAGTGAAAGTGCACCAGATGAAGTGAGCCCCAGTCTCCATAGATTTGATTCATTGCATATCCTCCATTTTAGATAAGTGGAAGGCTGTGGATGGTGTGGGGGCGGCAGCAGGGTAGGGTGGGGCCCGCATTCCACATATTGCAAGCAGTTTACAAAGTCTTTCCAGCAGCTTAGTGGATACCACTGTGCAATCTGTCAAAATATTATTCAATGTATTGTCATTAGATTTTTAATCTATTCAGTAGTCATGTGACTAGTTCTGTTCTTTACAGGGTTGTGATGATTAACATGAGGGAGAGGTCATTGTGAAGTCCTAGTCTATAAAGTGACATAGTCACTTTATGTCTGTATCTATAAAGTGATGCCTATGTCTTTATGTCTATGTCTATAAAGTGACTCTTCCTTTAGTTAAAGACACATGAAATGCAAATTGTACTTTCACATTTGCATATGCCAGAACTCGATGGAATATTGCATTCTTTTCCACTTGCCCAAGAATGCAAGATAAAACAAAAGCAAAAACAGAAAATGCTGGAAAATCTCAGCAGGTCTGACAGTATCTGTGGGGAGAGAATCGAGCCAATGTTTCGAGTCTAGCTGACCCTTCGTCATGCAAGCTATAAGAACTTTCTCATGTTTTAGTTAGGAGACTATAAGTGAGTAATTTGGCAGAGTGGTGAAGAAGACATTCGGCATGCTTGGTTTCATCGGTCAGAGCATTGAATACAGGAGTTGGGATGTATTGTTGAAGTTACGCAAGACATTGGCAAGGCCACATTTGGAATACTGTGTGCAGTTCTGGTCACCCTATTATAAAAAGAATATTATTAAACTAGAAAGAGTGCAGAAAAGATTTACTAGGGTGCTACCGGGACTTGATGGTTGAGTTATAAGAAGAGGCTGGATAGACTGGGACTTTTTTCTCTGGATTGTCGAAGGCTGAGCTGTGACCTTATAGAGGTCAATAAAATAATGAGGGGCATAGATAAGGTAGATAGTCAATATCTTTTCCCAAAGGTAGGGGAGTCTAAAACTAGAGGGCATAGGTTAAGGTGAGAGGGGAGGGGTAAGTTTTTCACTCAGAGGGTGGAGGGGTAAGTTTTTCACTCAGAGGGTGGTGAGTGAGTGGAATCGGCTGCCGTTGGTGGTGGTAGAGGCGAACTCACTGGGGTCTTTTAATAGACTTCTGGATGAGTACATGGGATTTAATGGGATTGGGAGTTACAGATAGTTCGATGGCTTGGTAGGTATAGGTGTGAATGGTGCAACTTATGGGCCAAAGGGCCTGTTTGTGCTGTAGTGTTCTATGTTCTAGATACAAAAGTGTTCAGAAGGGCACTTTTTTCACACTGAGGGTGGTGAGTGTCTGGAACAAGCTGCTAGAGGTAGTAGTAGATGCAGGTACAATTTTGCCTTTTAAAAAGCATTTAGATAATCACGAGGGTAAGATGAGTACAGAGGGATATAGGCCAAATGCAGGCAATTGGGATTAACTTAGGGGTTTAAAAAAAAGGGCAAGCTGGACAAAGAGCCTGTTTTCATGCTGTAAACCTCTATGAGCTGCGTTCACTCCTTCATGTTCCTTCCTCTTAACACAGTGACGTTCTCTCAGGGCAGGGTGATCCACATTGAGTGCTGTCTCTCAGTGTCTACACTCAGGGCTGACTCATTTCCTGCAGCAAGCAGCATCAAGTTACCGGCCTGGCACATACACTCAACCTTCTCTTCCCGCAGAAATCAGCTGGCAACTTACCGTTGCCATTTCTTCCAGCCTAATGTATGTAGTCTTGTTTGCAGCCCAGGCCAACTCTGAGGTTAGGCCTGGCAGTACAGACGCTAACCAAGCAATCTTTAGACTTGGCCAGCGGTCATCGACTAGAAATCAACAACAAACCTTATTGAGTAGCTCGTACATGAACAGCACTTTGTCTCAGCGAAGGAACGGTGCATCGGGCTGATGATAACGTTGATAAGTTCCTCACAGGCGAAGACTTGAAATGACGTGAGGCGGAATCTTCCCATTCCGACATCGGCGGAAATTGGGAATTGTGACAGGTGGAGGCAGAACGTGTGGTAAGAGTCCAAATATTAATACCCCGGCATCAGGAAATCAGGTCAGAATCATATACTCTTGGCTTCATGGCGAGTCAATGGTGGATCATCTTTCCTGTTGAAGATCATCGGGAACCTATTTTGCATCTCATGAATGCTCGTTACTAAGCCAACACAAAGAACAAAGAACACAGGACAGCACAGCACAGGAACAGGCCTTTCGGTCCTACAAGCCTGTGCTGATCATGGTGTCTGCCTAAAGTGAAACTCAATGCACTCACGGATCCTTCCATTCCCATCCTATTCATGATTTTGTCTAGATGCTTGTTAAATGCTGCTATCATACCTGCTCCCACCATCTCCCTGGGCAGTGTGTTCCAGACATTCACCACCGTCTGTGTAAAAAACTTGCCTCGCGCATCTCCTCTAAACTTTTCCCCACACACCTTAAATCCACGTTCCCTAGTACTTGACTCTTCTACTCTAGGATCCCTAGGAAAGAGCATCTGACTATCCACTCTGTCCATGCCACTGATAATCTTGTAAACCTCTGTAAACCAGAATCTTGTGAACCCCCCCTCCCCCTACCACCCACAACCCCTCTTGTGCAACTTTGTAGTTGCACAAGATTCTGGTCTTCCGCCTTGCCAAGTGGGATTTACTGCGTTCAGTTACCTGACTTAACAAATGCGGTGTGCACACAACCAGTGCGATTTATAGGATTTAGTGGTCAGGAACACAGGGGAGGGGACACAAGGGAAGTGGGGCAGGGGAGAAGGGTCGAAGGCATGGGAACAGGTGGATTGAAAGTCCAAAGAGCGGCAGGTTGAATGCACAAGGAGAAGGTGGAAGTGAACAGGAAAGGAAAATTTGAGCGGGGAAGAGTCAAATGTTTAATAGTGCAGAGTCTGTGCGGTCAAAAGCAGAGTTCTGGACCATAAACTGGAGCCACTGACGGAATGAAGGGACAGTGACAGTGAATGAGGAAGTGGGATGTGGTAGGGTCAGGGTGAGGTAAGGCAGGTATAGTGCTCATTGGGAAGGTCTTTGAGGGATACAAGCGTGGTACATCTTATTTAGATGTCATTACTTTCTCCCTTACTCCAGCTTCCCCTACTAACTCACTATGCTGGATACGAGTGCTTTCTGTCCCTCCCAGTATTTTGTACACTCTGGTGTCCCTCTCCAGTATTTTCCCTTGTTTTCATTGCCAAATTAGTTTAAAGCCCTTCCATCATCGCTGGCAAAACACAAAAGTCAAGTAACTCAGTCCAGGCTCTGTTCAGATGCTTAATGTCCAGCTGGTAAGGTCCCAACTCCCCCAGAGTCAGTTCCAGAATCCCAAACTTCAAAATCCTCCCTACTGCGTCATCTTTCCAGCCTAGCACTCATCTGCCTTATCCTCCTATTTCTGTACTCACTTGCACTCGGCACTGGGAGCAATCGAGAGATTACTACTTTTGAAGTTTTGCTTGCTAAATTTTACCTAGCTTCCGAAACACCGATTGTGGGATCACACCCTTCTTCCATCCTAAATCTTTGGTACCAAACTGGACATGACTGTCCCCCAGAAGAATGTCCTGTAGCCCGCTTTGTGACATTCCTGAAGTTGGCACAAGGGAGACAACATATCATCACGATCTACACTACAGCAACTCTTGTCTGTTCCCTTGATTAATGAGTCTGTCATCACTATTGCTCTTCCTTCCTTCTTCCTCCCCTCTTGTACAACTGAACCTGGCTCTGACTTCACTCCTCTGCAGAATCAGCCCTCTCGTCAGCTTCCACACTGGAAAACTGTTACGTCACAATGATGCTAGAAACCGGTTAACCCTGAAACCCAGAACTTAAGTTTGGCAACATTTCTTACACACGTGGTCCCAGAATGCTGTTCACCCGGAAGCGGTTGAGTGCATGCACCCATTAAAACAACGCGCAGAAAGAATAGATCTGTTAATTCAGGAGATATCTAAAGTCTGCAAACTAATATACATTTACAGGTGCCAAAACTATATGCATTGATAGTACACTTGTGGCACCAACTTCATTCATTACCTAACCCACACATCTTTATACTGTGGGAGGAAACTGAAGCACCCAGAGGAAACCCACGCAGACACGGGGAGAACATGCAAACTCCATACATATAGTAACCTGAGGCCAGAATTGAACCCGCATCCCTGGTGTTGTGAGGCAGCAGTACTAACCACTGTGCCAGCCCAGAAGGATCAATGGCCTGTTTTGATGCAGTACGTTCTGTGTAATATAATTTCCTAAAGGTGAAAGTGGATATGATTCAATGATGCTGCAGACTCCTGCATTTGGCAGTTTTACTCAGTGCTTTTCAGCCTTCCTACAAAAAGCTGCTTGAATTCAAACAGAGATTTATCTGCTTCACTGACAGTGAAATATAACAGAGCAGGCAGTGGGGAATCCTGCTTCTTTCTGTTCTGACCCTTTTTCTTCTCTGCCAAAAGATGACTCGACCTTTCGCTGCAACCAAATGACCTGGACTAAGAGACCTGCACAGGGATGGGGGGGAGCTTGGATTATGCCTCTGACAGAAGCGGCAGATCTCTTTAAAGTGGCAAGTAGTTGTGAGAGTTATAATTCATGTTTCTATTTGAAGGATTCTTAAGAAAGGAGAGAATGTGGGGAGACGGTATGACTACCGTACACTGACCATCAGCGCTTTGATTGTCAGCTCAATTTAAAGTGACATGGGCCTGTGAAAACTGAACTGTGTCAGGCAAGGGACAAAGACTGGAATGTATCTCAGTAATTTGTCTTGTCTCTTTTGCTGACTTTGAAGGCTAGCTGTGTTTTTTTTAAATATATGATTAATTCTATCTCTCCCCACGAGTTGAACTTTGCACTGAGTCTGCGTGAATGTACATTGGTCACCATGCTCTTTTGATGAACCTTCACGTTTAGGGTGGATGGATTTGAGCCAGGGTACTGATGCAGAGTGACAGCGAATGTGTGAAAGAAAGCCTTAAGTGAAATGTTGTGGAAAATGACAGCCACTTGCTTGAAAGTGGCCATTCAGGATTCCTGATCGAAACCTTTCTGCTTTTGTGTTTCTCTCTTAAATATGTCTTCACTTCTGTGGGGAACCCTGGAACATCCTGGAACACCTAGATAACAAAAACATCTATGTCAGACTCCTATTTATTGATTACAGCTCAGCCTTCAACACTATTATTCCTACGAAACTCATCTCCAAACTCTGTGGCCTGAGCTCGGCTCCTCCCTCTGACACTGGATCCTAGGCTTCCTAGCCCACAGACCATAAGGATAAGAAACGACACTTCTTCCAAGAGTTTCCTCAACATCGGTGCCTCACTGACTGTGTGCCAAATTCCCCTCCAACTCGACTTTCAAGCTTGCTGATGACACCACGGTATTAGATCAGACCTCAAACAATGACGAGCCAGAGTACAGAAATGAGAAAGAGAATCTGGTGAACTGGTGAAATGACAATAATCTCGTCCTCAATGTCAACAAAATAAAGGAGACATCAATGGGAACGAAGTGGAAGTGGTTGAGAGCTTCAAGTTTTTAGGTGTCCAGATTGCCAACAGCCTTTCCTGGTCTCTCCATGCTGATGTTGTAGTTAAGAAAGCCCACCAACGCCTCTACTTTCTCCGGCGGTTAAGAAAATTTGTCATATCCACGATGACTCTCACCAACTTCTACAATTACACCATAGAAAGCATTCTTTCTGCTACATCACAGCTCTTGATTTGTCCAAGACCGCAAAAAGCTACAAAGGGTCATAAGTGAAGCCCAGTCCATCATGCAAATCAGCCTCCCATCCACAACTCCACCTACACTTCCTGCTGCCTTGGAAAAGCAGCCAGCAAAATAAAAGAGGCCACACAGACCAGACATTCTCTCTTCCATCTTCTTCTGTCGGAAAAAGATACAGAAGTCTGAGGTCACATACCAACAGACTCAAGAACAGCTTCTTCCCTGCTGCTGTCGGACTTTTGAATGGATTTACCTTGCATTAAATTGATCTTTCTCTACACCCTAGCTATGACTGCAACACTAAGTTCTCCAATCTCTCCTTTCCTTCTCTACGAACGGTATGTTCTATTTGTATAGCACGCAAGAAACAATACTTTTTACTGTATCCCAATACATGTGACAATAATAAATCAAATCGAATGAAAAATTATCATACAGGAACGTGGAAATAGGAATGAGCCATTCCTGTGAGTCATACATGAATCTAGTGTATCATTCAATTCGATCATGGCTGATCAGGTGCCTTTACATCAGTGAACTGTATTAGCTCCATAATCTCTTGATTAACAATTTCAATGTTCTGAGAATCCTTACAGTACAGAAGAAGGCAATTCGGCCATTGAGCCTGCATTAACAACAATCCCACCCAGGTCCTATACCCATATGTAACCCCACGTGTTTACTTACCCTCCTAATCTCTGTGACACTAAGGGGCACTTTAACATGGCCAATCAACCTAACCCAGGGAGGAAACCAGAGCACCAAGAGGAAACTCACATGGACACAGGGAGGACATGCAACTCCACACAGACAGTAACCCAAGGCTGGAATCGAACCCAGGTCCCTGGCACTATGAAGCAGCAGTGCTCATCACGGTGCCACCAAACCACCTTTGAAAGCAGGATTGTCCCAGAGTCACATAATCCTTCGGGAGTGAGAAGTCTACATTGTGAAAAGTTACTTCCTGACTTTCTTTCTAGATGATGCCATGCAGCATTGTGAAACAGTGCAGTGTGCTAGTGGGTATATTACTGGAATGTGGTCAGAATTTCAAATTTCACCTCAGCAAGTTGTAGGTTTCAATTCAATTTTTAAAATCTTGTAATTTGTGACTCTACAATCTATTCCATTGATGTGGAACTGTCTATTAGTGCTGTCATTCTTGTAGAAGCCCCTTCATTTGTTAATAGCCTGCCAAGGTGATAGCATGTTGCAGTTTGGTCTATATTGTATGGTTCATTCTTTAAAACGTTCCTGGGCAATGAGGATTTGGCAATAACTGCTGATGAGATTTGCTACAATGTGTCACTCACATCGAAAGAATAATCAAATATTTCATACATTTGTGTAAACTGCAAAACAAATGAACAAAGATGTTACTGGGGCTGCAAGGTTTAAATTATAAGGGAGTGTTGTGGAGTACATGTCCCTGTCTACATCAATGGGGATGAAGTAGAAGTGGTTGAGAGCTTCAAGTTTGTAGGTGTCCAGATCACCAACAACTTGATCTGGTCCCTCCATGCCAACGCTATAGTTAAGAAAGCCCTTTAATGCCTCTACTTTCTCAGGAGGTTAAGGAAATTTTGCATGTCCGCTGCAACGCTCACCAACTTCTATAGATGCATCATAAAATTTATTTATTTATTAGTCACAAGTAGGCTTACATTCACATTGCAATGAAGTTACTGTGAAAATCCCCTAGTTGCCACATTCTGGCACCTGTTCGGGTACACTGAGGGAGAAATTAGTATGACCAGTTCGCCTAACCAGCACATCTTTTGGACTGTGGGAGGAAACTGGAGCATCTGGAGGAAACCCACACAGACACAGGGAGAATGTGCAAACTCCACCCAAGCCAGGAATCGAATCTGGGTCCCTGGAATTGTGAGGATGCAGTGCTAACCGCTGTGCCACCGTGCCATCCTCCAGCATTCTTTCTGGTTGTATTACAGCTTGATATGGCTCCTGCTCTCTCCAAGACTGCAAGAAACTACAAAGGGTTGTGAATGAAACCAGTCCATCACTCAAACAAGTCTCCCAATCATTGACACTGTCTATACTTCCTGCTGCCTTGGGAAAGCAGCCAGTATAATCAAGGATCCCATGCATCCCAGACATATTCTCTTTTACCTTCTCCCGGTGGGAAAAATATAAATAAAAGAGGCTCCGCAGACCAGACATTCTCTCTTCCATCTTCTGTCGGAAAAAGAGACAAAAGTCTGAGATTACGTACCAACTGACTCAAGAGCAGGTTTTTCCCTGCTGCCGTTAGACTTTTGAATGGACCTACCTTGCATTAAATTGATCTAGCTGTGACGGTAACACTATATTCTGCATTGTCTCCATTCCTTCTCTATGAATGGTATGCTTTGTCTGTATAGTGCGCAAGAAACAATACTTTTCACTGTATCCCATTACATGTGACAATAATAAATCAAATCAAATCAAATCAATAAAGGCTGAACAGGCTGGGATTTTATTCCCTTGAGCGTAGGAAGATGAAGGGTGGTCTTATAGAGTTTAATAAAATCATGAGGGGTACAGATAAGGTGAATAGCCAAGGTCTTTTCTCCAGCATGGGGGAGTCCAAAACTAGAGGGCTTTGGTTTAAGGTGAGGGGGAAAGATTTAAAAGAGATCAGAGGGGCAACTTTATTACACAGAGGGTGGTGCATATATGGAATGAGCAGCCAGAGGAGGTGGTAGAGGTGGGTACAATTACAACACTTAAAAGGCATTTGGACAGGTACATGGATTACAGGTTTAGACGGATATGGGCCAAATGCAGGCAAATAGAACATAGAACATAGAACACTACAGCACAAACAGGCCCTTCGGCCCACAAGTTGCGCCGATCACATCACCTACCAACCTACAGACCTATCTATAACCCTCAATCTCATTAAACCCCATATACTCATCCAGAAGTCTTTTAAAAGACCCCAGCGAGTTCGCCTCCACCACCACTGACGGCAGCCGATTCCATTCACTCACCACCCTCTGAGTGAAAAACTTACCCCTAACATCACTTCTGAACCTCCCTCCCCGCACCTTAAATCTGTGTCCTCTCGTAGCGACCATTTCAAACCGGGGAAATAGCCTCTGAGAGTCCACCCTATCTATTCCTCTCAACATTTTGTAAACTTCTATCAGGTCGCCTCTCAACCTTCGTCTCTCCAGGGAAAAGAGTCCCAGCTCCCTCAACCTAACTTCATAAGGCATGCCTCCCAGTCCAGGCAACATCCTTGTAAATCTCCTCTGCACCCTTTCAATAGCTTCTACATCTTTCCTATAGTGAGGCGACCAGAACTGCGCACAATACTCCAAATGAGGCCTGACAAGGGTCTTATAAAGTTCCAGCATTACCTCCCGACTCCTAAACTCAATCCCTCGATTAATGAAGGCCAGTACACCATACGCCTTCTTGACCACCTCCTCCACCTGCGAGGCCGATTTAAGAGTCGAGGCCGATTTAAGAGTCAAATAGGACTAGTTCAGTTTAAGAAACCTGGTCGACATGGATACATTGGGCCTGTTTCTGTCCTGTATATCTCTACGACTCTATAATCCTGAATAAAACACAGTTCTTAAGCACATGCTCAAAAGAGGCAAGTGGAGTGGAGCCAGTTGCTCGGGAAACGTTATGAGGGACAGTTGAAGAAAGCATCTGACACCGATCAAAATGAACAAGATCAGAAGGTAGACACAGATGAACACGTTGATGTAAACTATGCCTGGATCAGGCGTGCAGAATCTGTGGTACTCCAGGTCAACTGACCAGCCAATCCCACTCACATGTGGAGGGATAGATCTGTGAGTGTTTGCCTCATTGTGGGAGCGAGCACCATCATTGCAACATTCAAGGGAAAGTTTCGCCAACACTTTCTCCGGACAACAAGGGTGAGCTGTTGCTAAGGAACTCAGGCTGCACACAACTGGGAATTAGGGACAGTGTGGCTCATATTTCTTGCTATGTGTGGCCAGGTGGTTAACAGTGAGCCTGAGTGTCTAGGGCTACAGGAAGCTATAGACAGAATGGTCACATTGGCAGATAAGTGGCAGATGGAATTTAACCCTGAAAAGTGTGAGGTGATACACTTTGGAAGGAGTAATTTGACAAGGAGTGACACTAGGAAGTTCTGTGGAGCAAAGTGACCTGAAGGTAGAAGGGCATGTTAGTAGGGTGGTGAAAAAGGCACATGGGTCACTTGCCTTTATCAATTGAGGCATAGATTACAAAAGAAGGAAAGCCATGTTGGAGTTGTACAGGATTTTGGTGAGGCCACAGTTAGTGTACTGTGTGCAGTTCTGGTTGCCTCATTATAGGAAGGATGTGATCACACTGGAGGGGGCACAGAGGAGATTCACCAGGATGCTGCCTGGAATGGAACATTTAAGTTATGGTTGGATAGAGTTCGGTTGTTTTTGTCAGAGCAGAGAAGTCTGAAGGGTGACCTGATTGAGATGCACAAGATTATGAGGGGTACGGACAGAGTGGATAAAGAACAGCTGTTCCCTTTCGTTGAAGGATCAGTCATGCGGGGACGTAGGTTCAAGGTGAGGGGCAGGAGGTTTGGAGGGAGGGGGTGTGAGGAAAACCATTTTACCCAGAGGTCTGGAATGCACTGACTGGGTGGGTGGTAAGGCTGGTTGTCTCACAAGCTTTAAAAAGTACCTGGATGAACACTTGGCCCATCATAACATGCAGGGCTATGGGCCAAGTGCTGGCAGATGAGATGAATTGGAAGTTCAGGTTTTTCTCACATGCCGTTGCAGATTCAATTGGCTGAAGGGCCTCTTCTGGTCTATATGATTCTATGAGTGCTTGACACTGTCCACCAGTAGTGTGCATCTGTGAAAATGGGCCTATTGAGGCGCCTGTAGTTCAGGTGAACGTTAATGATTTCAAGGCCCTATTTACTATTCTGACCAACAGTTTGCCGTCATGCAAAATTATATAAAAACACATTAATTGGCCGTATATTTGGTGGTTCTTCATGGGAGATTACTGGTGTACAATTGCTTACACAAAAGTGGCAGTATTTTAAAAACAATTCAATATAAAAGGTGCTTTTTCATTAATCTTCTTGAGCAACTCATGATTGCTGCATATATTTGGAAATCAATTAGGCAGAAACTGTGGAATGGGTGATGCAGCAGATTAGGAAATTTTTCTTTCACCACTGGATTTGAATCCAGCACTATCTTATAGGATATAAGTTGCCCTGTATGCACAGATCCTCGGTGAAATAAACTTTAGCCTTTACAGTCTGGTCCTTTATGGGAATAATTTCAGTTGCTCACAAACCAGCGCTAACTTGGCAATATCACTCAGAGAACAGACCAGATTGATGTAGAAACAGAAATCAATATACTTAACCTGCATTGTCTTTTGTTGCTGATCTCAAGGCATACTGGAATCCAAACTCCCATCACAGTTACATAACCCCACCACGGGGACTGCAGTGGTCCCAGAAGGCAGCTAATCTCCTCAAAGATGATTAGGGATGTGTGATAAGTGGTGACCTAGCCAGCAACACCCACATCCCGCTCACAGATAAATTTAAAAAATCCCTGATCTCACCTGACTTTGGAGGGTCATGTCATTTAAATATCTTGCGTGCTTAAGAAGTAGGTCAGTAGACAGGTAGGGAAAAAGTCTTTCCGCCTTTACAAATGCTGAAAATGTTTTGTTCAATATCTGATAGCTTTTGTATTGGAAGCAAATAAAGTGGTTGGAAAAGCAGTCACTTGGCAGGTAGCAATGTAGCACAGGTCCTACCCCTGTCTAGTAAGGGTAGTAAGGGATATGGAATCAAGGCAGGTAAATTATGGAGTTCAGATGCAGATCAGCTACGATCGAATTGTCGGGAAGAACAGGGTCAAGGGGCCTGTTTCCCACATTCAGTGATTGCCTGAAAGGGCAAAATACGATTTATCTAACCTTAAATATATTTGATGCCGGAGCATCCATAACTTCCGCTGTCGCTGAGTCAATCCTGGAACTCCCTTCCTAACAGCACTGCAGTGTACCTACATCAGATGGAGTGTCGCGGTTCAAGAAGGCAGCTCACCAACACCTTCTCAAGGGCAACTAGGGATGAGTAATTAATGCTGGACTAGCCAGCAACACTCACATCCTATAAGGGAACAAAAACCCTTCAGGGGTAGAGAACTCCAAAGATTCACAAAGCTTTTTTTAACCTCAGTCCTGGAATAACATCTTCCAAAAACTCATGCAAACAGGATTGTGGACTGGCGGGTTTGAGGTAGGGCAAATGGAAGCCATCAATGGCCCCCTGTGTTTGAACAATACATAAATGTGGTGTCATTTGGCAGCTGTGTCCTACTATTCAATGCTAAAGGAGTTGGAAGTGTTGACTGTGCTGGCTGATGTATCAGTTACACTTTTGATACATGTAGGAGCAATGCCTGCTTGGAAATGCACAAAGTTATCTCTGAAAATAAGACATTCAACTCCAATGTATCCAAGTTGATATTCACCACCTGGGGCAAGCAAGTAATTATCATTCTATTTACCTGCATTTTTATCATATATCCCATCAAACCCTTTTGCTTTGATCTGATTGCCCAATTTAATCTAGAATGAACATTGAGATAATGTTCTGCCCCAACGAGGAACTCTGCAAGTCACTCCCACAACTTCACAACTTCCTGGAGTTTAAATTTGTCTTGACATTAGCGAATGGGCAGACCGTTCTGCACTCCACCCAGGTTACTGAATTGGACGATCAACCACGATCAGAATGAATGGCAGAAGAGACTCGAAGGGCCAAATGGCCTGCTCCTGCTCCTAATTTCTATGCTTCCATATTTCTAGATTTAGTTCTAAAATCTCAGAAAAAAAAACAGATGGAGAGAAAAATGGCATTGCTGACATGCTCATGCCCATTTTGCATTGCTGTCCAAGGTGAATTTATACGCTTCAACCCTTGGAATTAACCTGCACCCTTCTACCCTGTCTTGGCCTCTCTCAAATTGCCATCATATTGCCCGGTTTTCTGTGTTCAACAATGTAACAACACCTATTTTACAAGGCTTTCTTTGTATTTGATTTTTCCTTAGGCCAGTTAGTTGATGTGACAATGATGGATAGGAAGGAACTGAAAGCACAGATATTTAGGTTCCTTGCGACTTTGCAAACCATGTGTGGAGCCATCTGTAGGTATTCTCACTGCAGATGGTGAATCCTGCAACTAGTTCAATACAAAAACAGAAAATGCTGGAAAATCTCAGCAGGTCTGACAGCATTTGTGGAGGGAGCGTAGAGCTAATGTTTCGAGTCTAGACCACCCTTCATCAGAGCTTTGACAAAGGGTCATCTAGACCCAAAACATTGGCTCTATTCTGTTTCCACAGATGCTGTCAGGCCTGCTGAGATTTTCTGGCGTTTTCTGTTTTTGTTTCAGATTCCAACATCGACAGTATTTTGCATTTAGCTTCTTCAACTAGTTCCTTACTAACCTCCGTAAAGTGAGACACTTTTCATGGTGGGTAGGAATGTTACAGGTATGGTCTGGTATCTGTAATATCACTCCTTTACCTTTGTGTTTATGAAAACCATTCTCCAGATGTGAGTGACACTGGGCTAGATTTGATGTTTTTCGGTGGGGTGAGGGATAAGGAATGGAAAGCGAAAGATCCGCATGCTCCCGTGCCACAATTCAGATTCTCAAATCAAATGGCGGACAGCCATTTAGCAACTGTTTGGCTGGAGGTAAAGCTTTAAGGTCACTCCCACTCTGGAGAGTTAGTGCAGACTCAATGGGCTGAACGGGTGCCTTCTGTACTGTAGGGATTCTATACTTCTAAGATGCTCCTTAAAATTTGGGTCACTATGTCATAATATCTCCTTTTGTGGTCCTCTGTCAAATTTCATTCACTGATAACTTACAAGGCAGCTTGGGACATTTTCCTATGTTAAAGATAGAATCATAGAGGTTTACTGCTGGGAAACAGGCCCTTCGGCCCAACTTGTCCATACTGACCACTAAGCTAGTCCCAATTGACGGCACTTGGCCCATATTCCTCTATACCCATCTTATCCATGTAACTATAAAACCACTGCAACAGACTGGAACCTAAATCCAGTGCCTTAGGCCACGCTACCACCTATATATGTGCAGATGCTATATAAATTCAATATGTTATTGTTGCCTGCACATTCAACAACTTTAAGAGTCTTCCGACTACTGTCCACTGTTCAATAATCTTCAATATGTTTAAAAGTTTATTTATTAGTGTCACAGGTAGTCTTACATTAACACGGCAATGAAATTACTGAGAAAATTCCCTAGTCAACACATTCTGGCGCTTGTTTGGGTTTACCGAGGGAGAATTTAACCCCAGCGTGCCTTTCAGACTGTGGGAGGAAACCGGAGCACCCGGAGGAAACCCACGTTGACATGGGGAGAACGTGCAGACTCCGCACAGACAGTGACCCAAGCTAGGAATCGAACGCTGGCCCCTGACACTGTGAGGCAGCAGTGCTAACCAGCGTGCCACTGTGCCGCCCTCATTAGCTAAGACACAGCATGTCCCAAACCACTTCCCTCCTCACCAGGATAAAATGAGTGGATGAAATAAAATAAGTAATGATGCTGTGAAGGGGGTGGTAGGAGAATTACTGTGAGATTCAGCTCAAACAGGCTGATAGATCTTCCTCACATTTATCTTCAGTCTTATGAATTAGCCTGGCTCCCCCTCCGTCCCTGAAGGCATTAAGCTCAAACTGATCCAAGATGGTATGTGCTGTCACACTGTGCAGCTAAAAATCCTCACAGCAAGAAACAAAAACCAACATTTAGCTCAGGCCAAGTAGTTAAATTGTTATCTCATGATTGTTGGAGGAGGGTAAGAGGAGAATGCCAAGGTTTGTTTAAAATTACAAAATCCTCTTCCTCAGTCAGATAAATAAATGTGTTTTCGTTTTCCTCAAAGTATTGTGAGGCCTCATTCAATAAACTGTTAGCGGGGTCATGACAATTTTTTTATGCGATCTGCTTGACAAAACACACAATAAATTACAGGTCGTGTACAATGTCCAGGTTGGCTATGGATTCAGCTTCAAGGAATCTGCAAATGTACATTGTACGAGATGAAAATCTGTTAGGTCGCCTCCCAGTGTTCTTTGAGTCACAGCCAGTTTTTAGAAAAGGCAGGCTTATCTCCAGATATTTCCATAAATCTTTTTTTTAACCTTGTGTTGGATTGAGTTGGACACAGAGCTGCTTCTAAATTCAGTGCTCTGTTGGGTTGCCAGACAAATCTGAATTGACATTGCTTTTATTTCTTTGTAGTGATTGGTGGCTGGGTAAATGTTTCAGAATTGTACAAAATCACAGCTATGCTTGATTTCTGCAGCAGCGATGTTTCTGATGCTGAAAGATCCCCTTCAGGATGTTCAACCTGTGCATTCAGTTACAATATGTCTTTAAGAATATCAGCATGGCATCACTAAAAGGGAAATATGCTGTGCAATCCAGTCTTAGTTTCACTTTTGCTTTGAGCAGAGAACATGCACACAGCTCTGATACCATCTGCCATTATACCTTAGTATAACTCTTCTCATGTGCAGAGCTTAATAACTGAATCCACAATTTGTTTACCAACTCCCTTCTGAGTGATTAAAAGTTAAATTATTTATTAGTGTCACAAGTAGGCTTACATTAACACTGCAATGACATTACTGTGAAAATCCCACACTCCGGTGCCTGTTTGGGTACACTGAGGGAGAATTTAGCATAGCCAATGCACCTAACCAGCACGTCTTTCAGACTGTGGGAGGAAATCAGAGTACCTGGAGGAAATCGAAGCAGTCACAGGGAGAACATGCAAACGCTGCACAGAGAGTGACGCAAGCCAGGAATCAAACCTGGGTCCCTGGTGCTGTGAGGCAACATGCTAACCACTGTGCCACTGTGCCACCCAATTGGTACTTTGTGTTTTGAATATTTGTAAGTGTGCCGTAGGATTTCCAACACATTCTAGTTCTATTTCAGAAAAGAAAGCTAACAGATTTTCACATTCTGGTTAAAATGATCCAAACATTGGAACTAGGCTTGTATAACAAGCAGCTAACTAAATGGCTGAGCCATCTCAGGGGTAGCCTTAAAATGCCACAAATCATTACAGACACAGCCTACATAGAGCTGGACCTATCCTTCGATTGCCACATTACCGTGGTGGAGAGGCTTGAATGTTCCATTGATCCCGAGAGCGATACCATCGAGAGTCATAAACAGGCTACAAGATGAAGGCATGTAAAATTGCTGGCTGCAACGCACCCCTCCCTGATGAGCTCAATGCGTTCTATACCCATTTTGAGCAAGAGGTCAGTGAAATCATCCCCTCCACCCTGGAAGCCCTGGATGAACCTGTATTTGGGGTCACCATTGCAGATGTCAGAGCAGCTTTCTTGAAGATCAACCCACGGAAAGCTACCGGCCTGGATGGGGTGTGGATCAGCTGGCAGAGGTATTCACAGACATCTTCAAGCTCTCTCTACAACAATCTGAGATCCCTATCTGCTTCGAGAAGATGACCATCATCCCGGTACCTAAGAAAAACCAAGCTGTGTGCCTTAATGACTATCGCCCTGTGGCTCTGACATCCATCATTATGAAGTTCTTCGAAAGGTTAGTCATGGCACGAATCAATTCCAGTCTCCCGGACTACCCGGATCCACTACAGTTTGCCTACCGCTGCAACAGGTCCACAGCAGGCACCATTTCCATGGCCCTGCACTCAACCCTGGAACACGTGGATAGCAAGGACACCTAAGTCAGATTCCTATTTATTGACTACAGCTCAGCCTTCAACACTATTATTCCCACAAAACTCATCTCCAAACTCAGTGGCTTGGGCCTCAGCACATCTCTTTGTGACTGGATCCTGAGCTTCCTAACTCACAGATCACAATCAGTAAGGAAAGGCAACAACACCTCCTTCACGATCATCCTCAACACCAGTGTCTCACAAGGCTGTGTTATCAGCCCCCTACTATACTCCTTATACACCTCTGACTGTGCAGCCAAATTTCCCTCCATTTCAATTTACAAGTTTGCTGACAGCACTAACATAGTGGGTCAAATCTCAAACAATGATGGGACAGAGTACAGAAATGAGATAGAGAATCTGGTGAACTGGTGCAGCAACAATAATCTCTCCCTCAATGTCAACAAAATGAAGGAGATTGTCATCAACTTCTGGAAGTGTAAAGGAGAACATGTCCATGTCTACATCAATGGGGACAAAGTAGAAAGGGTCAAGAGCTTCAAGTTTTTAGATGTCCAGATCACCAATAACCTGCCCTGTTCCCTGCCCTCCGCCCCGCTCCACCATGCTAACACCATAGTTAAAAAAGCCCACCAATGCCTCTTAGAAGAGTAAGGAAATTTGGCATGTCAGCTATGACTCTCACCAATTTTTACAGATGCACCATAGGAAGCATTCTTTCAGGTTGTATCACAGCTTGGTATAGCTCTTACTCTGCCCAAGATCGCAAAGATCTACAAAAAGTTGTGAATGTAGCCCAATCCATCACGCAAACCAGCCACCCATCTAATGATTCTGTCTACACTTCCCGCTGCCTCGGCAAAGCAGGCAGCATAATTAAGGACCCCATGAACCCTGGACATTCTCTCTTCCACCATTTTCCGTCAGGAGAAAGATACAAAAGTCAGAATTCTCCTACCAACGGACTCAAGAACAGCTTCTTCCCTGCTGCTGCCAGACTTTTGAATGGATTTACCTTAAATTAAGTTGATCTTTCTCTACACCCTAGTTATGGCTGTAACATTACGTTCTGCACTCTCTCATTTCCTCCTCTATGAATGGTATACTTTGTCTGTATAGCACGCAAGAAACGAGACTTTTCACTGTATGTTAATATATGTGACAATGATAAATCAGATCAACTCAAATCAAATCCTGGCAGGGCCTCCCATGATGATAAGGTCAGAGGGGAGGAACCAGACAAAGCACAATCCAAAACAAGTCCTCAACAGCGCAACAGCAGGTATTTCCTCCCACAGTCCAAAAGACATGCTGGTTACGTGCATTGGCCATTCTAAATTCCCCCTCAGTGTACCCGAACAGCTGCTGGAGTGTGATAACTAGGGGATTTTCACTGTAACTTCATTGCAGTGTTAGTGTAAGCTTACTTGCGACACTAATAAATGTAAAAAAAACTTAATATTGGCATTACTGCTTGGCAAAGAATCAATAAACCATCTGCTAAATTTCAAGAAGTACTAAATTAATTTGATGCTTATTTTAACCTAAGCAGTCAGCTTTTGGAATGGTACCAATGGCTGCGATGGTGGATGAAGGCGGTGAGATCCCCAGCTGTCAAGGTTCCCTCGCCACTGGAACATAGAACATAGAACATCACAGCACAAACAGGCCCTTCGGCCCACAAGTTGCACCGATCATATCCATACCTACCAGGCCATAGAACTATCTATAACTCCCAATTCCATTTAATCCCATGTACTCATCCAGAAATCTTTTAAAAGACCCCAGAGAGTTCGCCTCTACCACTACCGACAGCAGCCAATTCCACTCACTCACCACCCTCTGAGTGAAAAACTTGCCCCTAACATCTCCTCTGTACTTGCTCCCCAGCACCTTAAACCTGTGTCCTCTCGTAGCGACCATTTCAGCCCTGGGAAATAGCCTCCGAGAATCCACCCTATCTATCCCTCTCAACATCTTATAAACCTCTATCAGGTCGCCTCTCAACCTTTGTCTCTCCAGGGAGAAGAGACCCAGCTCCCTCAACCTATCCTCATAAGGCATGCTTCCCAATCCAGGCAACATCCTTGTAAATCTCCTCTGCACCCTCTCAATAGCTTCCACATCCTTCCTGTAGTGAGGCGACCAGAACTGCACACAGTACTCCAAGTGGGGTCTGACAAGGGTCTTATAAATTAGGAACTGGACCTACCCTGTCAAGGACCATGTGTCTGCTGATGTGTAACGGCATTCCCACGTTAAAAGCTGTGCCGCACCCGGTGTCTACCTAAAAAAAAACCAACACACCGTCCAACACAGACAAGCCCTGCGATCGGCAAGAGGTGACAGGGACAGCACTGTGAGAGCTGGAAAAAAAATTGCACCCATCTTTCCATTGACCATCGCAAACCATCCCACTTATATAATCCCGATGAGAGGCAGTTTTAATACCTCCTTCACTATCCAAGCAAACTCCAAAGAATGTAGTCGAAAAAAGAAAATTTTGCAAGACTATGGGGAAAGAGCAAGGGAGCAAGACAAATTGGAAAGACCTCTCCAACCTAACGGTGATGAGATAAATCCTTTAAACTCCAGGATAGAGAAAGTCCTGGGAAAGTTCTAATTGGTTCAACGGTCAGAAATTACCATTCGATTTCTGAGTCAACAGCTGAACACGTGGCACCTGAGCTCATTCCAAAAAGAAGAAAGATCATTAATTAACTTGGAAGAATCACAACGAGAGAATCAGCTTTAAAGACCAGCAAAGACTGCGATTTGATGGTTTCATGACCCAAAGCATGGCGCTGAATCAGAGAAGTCTGCAGCCAGTCAATCCAAGCAGCTGTTATTTAACCATGTTTCGGGCTGAGTACAAGCACCAATGCAGTGGGAACCGGTCAAAACCGACAAGGCCGGTTAAACTCTTCCTCTTCAAATGAACAGTGGCGCCATCTTGAATTTCAGCAACTTCTTAAAAGTTTATTTATTAGTTACAAATAGGTTTACATTAACACTGCAATGAAGTTACAGTGAAAATCCCCTAGCCGCCACATTCCAGCGCCTGTTTGGGTACACTGAGGGGGAATTTAGCATGGGCAATGCACCTAACCAGCACGTCTTTGGACTGTGGGAGGAAATCGGTAGCAGTGCCTGGGCAAGAAAATAAAGACCTAAAATGCTGCATGAGTACAAGTTGCTCAATCAAGCCCTCATTCTGAATATTGTACGGAAACTGAGTCACTGCCGGAAGTCATGTCCCAAGAGTTGTTCAGTAGCACCATTACTCAGCCTTGAATGACACAGCTGCTAGACCAATTCTGTGACAGGTAGTGAGGGATTCAACAAGAGGGAAAAACATACTGGGATGGCACAGTGGTTAGCACTGCTGCTCCACAGCGCCAGGGATCTGCGTTCAATTCCGGCTTCAGGTGATTGTCGGTGTGGAGTCTGCACATTCTCCCTGTGTCTGCCTGGGTTTCTCTAGGTGAACGCAGTAAGAAATCTCACAACACTAGGTTAAAGTCCAACAGGTTTATTTGGTAGCAAAAGCCACTAGCTTACGGAGTGCTTCTGCCCATTTGTCAGGTGAGTGGGAGTTCTATTCAGGGCATATAAAGTCACAAACTCAATTTACAAAATAATGATCGGAATAGTCAAGTCTTGAAGATACAGACAATGTGAGTGGAGAAAGCATTAAACACAGATTAAAGAGATGTGTATTGTCTCAAGCCAGGACAGTTAGTGAGATTTTGCAAGTCCAGGCAAGTCATGGGGGTTACAGATAGTGTGACATGAATCCAAGATCCAGGTTGAGGCCGTCCTCATGTGTGTAACTTGGTAAGTGGATCACCTGATGAAGGAGCAGCGCTCCAAAAGCTAATGGCTTTTGCTACCAAATAAACCTGTTGGACTTTAACCTGGAGTTGTGAGACTTCTTATTGTGTTTACCCCAGTCCAACGCCAGCATCTCCACATGATTTTCTCTGGGTGCTCAGGTTTCCTCCCACAGTCTGAAAGATGCGCTGGTTAGGTGCATTGGCCATGCTAAGTTCTCCCTCAGTGTCCCCAAACAGGCGCCGGATTGTGGCGACTAGAGGGTTTTCACAGTCACTTCATTGCAGTGTTAATGGAAGCCTACTTGTGACTAATAAATAAGTAGACTATAAAACTTTGCTTCCAGCCAAACAGTTGCTAATCATCCATCCACCATTGTCAAATAAATGACAAGTTAGGTGAGGTAAATAAATGAAGCAACCTTCCACCGCTGCCTGGATTAAGTCCGTCACCAGAAGGTAAGCGGACAACCTTCCCACCCTGCTGCCAGTTGAGGCCCTTAGTTGAAGTTGGCATTTAGTTGCAGGTGCCAGCTGGCTAGTCTCAAGAGGTTGCAGCACTTTGAGTATTACGGTCTGTCCTGTAGCAACCCCGAGCTGATTTAGTGCAGCCTGTTGTCCCAGCCTTCCCTTGAGGAAGCAGGAAGGGGTGGATTTGCCTGGTTCCGTGCAGTTGGCTGGTACTTTCCCCCTCACTGGCAGGAAATGTAGTTTGATAAAGCCTCACTAACGAAGGGCTGCACTGTTGAGATGGGAGGAGGGGGTGGGGGGGTGGGGGGCGCTGGAAAGAGAGATAAGAAAGAGGGGAGAAAATGGGTGGGAAAATAATCTCTCTTTCCTAATTGCTCATTAGGAGCTGTCCCTTTGTCCTTTCCCTTTCGTCTCCCCTTTCATTCCTCGTGCAGTAGACATGGGCCATTGTATTTGAGACAGCACAGCCGCAGGAAGGACATAAAAGAATCAATTTATTTAATTTAAGAAGCCAATGAAAGAAGTCGGAATTCCCTCTTTGGTTCACTTTGACCGTGAAGAACAAACATAACGGATGTACAGGATCCGGCCTACACCTGGGAAGAGGAGGTTAAGGCCGCTGATCACTTCAGAGAGACTTTACTTCCCATCAACACTCAATTGGTATATTTTAAAGAGTTTCGGGAAAGGGAGAGCAGCACCGGTGAATTTGTTTACCACATATTCACTCATTGTCTCCATTCACGTCCACATGTCAAGCTCATTAAATGGCATTCCCCCTCTTGCCGCTTGCCTTTGCGTTTCACAAGGGATTTTTTAAAAAAAATAAATTACCTCACCGCAACCGAAAGTTCCTATCTCTCATCTGCCTCCAGCAAATGCAAACGAGTTCAAGTTCGGCTAGTGACGGAGCCTGATTAAACTAATTAAACTGATTGGCTTGTTCAATCCAATGCTCACATTTAATTGGCCCCGCTAAAGTAGAATGGTGTAATCCCCCAGCAAAGTAATGTGAGAACCCTGGCGACCCGCACCGGCCTGGTGACACTGCTAAAGAAATCTGCCTTGTTTTTTTTTCCCAGCCCAACAGACAACATTTAATAGATGCCAATCTGTACCACGGGGCTGAGTCCATTATTAAACTCAATGTACTTGAAGGAGCTGGAGGCATTAATTAAAACTACTGAGAGTAAAATTCTTTCAGTGGCCAGACATAAGGTCCCCCTCTTCATCTGACCCGAGTTGCGAGGCTTCCATATTATTGTCTGGAAACAGATTTCTATCAAGTGTTGCTAGGTGATAGGGCCTTAAAAATTCACTGGAAATGATTACTGTTTGTTGTAGGTGCAACGGTTCTCTTTGTCCTGTCTGGGAGTGGAGATTCCATTGGAAATATCACAGGGGGTGGGGGGGGAGGTGTTGTACTTCCAACTTGACCTTTTTACCATTCAGAAAACATTTACTCGGACTTCCAGCATTCCATATCACAGCCATTACGTATTTCGTACCAAAAAATCCCATTGTTTGTACTCAAGTTTACTTTAGCCTCACAGAAAGAGACGTGCACTCAAAAGCTCTTACCCCATAGAAGAAGGCCGTTTGGCCCTTTGTAGCTATGCTGGCTTTTTGAAAGAGCTATCCAATTAGTTCCACTTTCCTTTCCTTTCCCTGTGGCCCTATGTTTTCTCCGCTTCAAGCATTTATTCAACTCCTTTTCAGAAATAACTTCCTCCGTCCTTTCAGGCAGCACTTTCCAGATCATAATAACTCGCTGCGCAGAAATAAATTTTCACCTCACCTCTGTTCTTTCTGCCAATTACCTCAAGGCTGTCTCCCTCGATTACTAACCCAGTTCAAGCCCAAAGGAGTGCGACTTTTCACTAGGATTGATGAACGGTTGGTCTGAGACAGTTCTGCAGATATTAAATGAGCTGGCTGATGTGTCCAGCCCTAATTTACCATTACTGTCTGTAGATTTCCTTGAGGGGCTTTATATCAATTTGGCTCAAATATGTTGCTTTGCAGCCGAGTTATTCTGATTTCTTTGCATGCCAGTCAGAATCCTGTGCATTTTCCTCACCAGTGTCCACAAACACTTTGAATTTGCTCCACGTCTACGCATATTTAGGAGGGATGTAGAAGCAAATTAATTCTGTGCACAATGAGGTAAAGAATGAAGAGATTGATAACCTCATATTTGTTTTAAATTTGTACTCGTTCACATGGGTTCAGCCTACTATCAGGTAGAATGGGTCTTGTGTACCAGAAGGTTATGTAGCACGGCAACACATTGAGGGATTCATGGCTCCTGTTCTCCACGCTTAGAGCTCGCAATCAAAGGAAGCACCTCTGGGAGGGAAGCGCTTTCTCCCATGGATGAAAAAGAAACATTGGCCTGTACTTAACAGGGCGGCACGGTAGCACGGTGTTTAGCACTGCTGCTTCACAGCTCCAGGGTCCTGGGTTCGATTCCCGGCTCGGGTCACTGTCTGTGTGGAGATTGCACATTCTCCTTGTGTCTGCGTGGGTTTCCTCCGGGTACTCCGGTTTCCTCCCACAGTCCAAAGATGTTCTGGTTAGGTTGGTTGGCCGTGCTAAGAAATTACCCCTTAGTGTCCAGGGATGTGTAGGTTAGAGGGATTAGTGGGTATAATATGTAGGGATATGGGGGTAGGGCCTGGGTGGGATTGTGTTTGGTGCAGATTTGATGGGCCGAAGGGCCTCTTTCTGTGCTGTAGGGTTCTATGATTCTAACTTGACTCGTTTGCAAGTAGCTAGATCAAGAATAGCAGGGGATGGCTTTCCCATCCTGGTGTACTAATTTTTAAGGGAGCAGGCTGGGAGAATCATGTGGGCGATTCGTGGGATTTGCACATGCTTTCCCAATGAGTGCGCATCTCCAAGTACCAGATATCTGGCGCAGTTGGAAGCTGGCGGGTACAGCAGGTAAGTGGTTTTAATCTATTTTTAATGTAATGTAAATGTCATTATCTGGAGCAGGACTGAAGTCTCCGGGCCCACTAGCATCTCCCACCCATCAGTGCAATTTCACCCCAGCATGATTCAGACTAGTTTGCCACTTCCGGGGAACTAGTGGGAGATCCCCCTGAAGTGAAGAGCGAGAAACAGGGCCCCCGAGGGGGTCAGGCGGTGGTGGGGGCGGTGATACCCCTAGGCATGGGCACCTTGGCAGTGCCAGCCTGTGCCCCCGGCACTGCCCAAGGGTCAAAGTGCCCATGCCCAGGTGGCACCTTGACACTGCCCACTGGGCATCAGCAAAGGGACGGGCCCTACTGTGGGCGTGGTTCAGGGGTGATCGATTGGGGTGTGGGGGTTCCCGCTGCCACTCTGCATTGGGATCGGAGGACTGGAGGGAGGCCAGCAATCAGGGCGGGCTAGAGGGTTAGTCAGCTGAGGGTCCGGCCTCCCGTGGGGAGGGTCTGATGGATGGGGGAAGTCTGCTGTGGGGGCGGGGGGGAGCGAGAGTTCTGTCAGGGCGTGTCTGCCTCCTAAGGGGGGGATATTCTGCCAGGGGGTGATCGTCACTGTTTGGGGGGTTCGAGGGTGACCGGAGATCAGGCGGTCCAGTACAGAGGTCAGTGCTGAATTGGAAATGCTCTTGGAGGCTGCGATTGGGCCATGAGAGGGGCTGGGGGCAGCACTGCAGGGGTACGTAACTGGCCAGCAATCGAGCTGGCCAGTAAGCTGCAGGCTGCATTCTTATTGAATGGCGGGGCAGGCTCGAGGGGCTAGATGGCCTACTCCTGCTCTTATTTCTTATGTTCTTATGTTCTTATGACAGTTGGGGGCCACTGCACACGAGCAGAGTTCTGGAACTGTCAGAATCCAGTGTGAATAGGCCCCACTCCCCCCCGAGCTTTTAATAATATTCACAATTGTGACCTCTGCATCGCATAGAGTGTGGGAGATTCGAGTCTGAACTCCCACTGAAAAAACAATTATGATTTACACCAATTTTTCCGCAAATTCAGTGCTTAAAACGTTTTCAGGAAAATTGCCCTGTAGTATCGGTGTCGTCACTCTTTGTGAACCTGGTATCTGGCTTGTTTGATGGAGATTAGACTGAGCCAATGTCATCCACGCCCCCACTATCTTTTCACCCCCGCCCCCACCCACCCTAATTATTTATTGGCGTAAACGTGGGTTCCTCAACAGCTATAGTCTGTGTGTTAGCTGGTGGCCATGCTAGAGTAAACTATTTTGCAATCACTTTGGACCAGATATGCTGCACTGCAGTGCTTAGGCAAGTGCTAAAGTGCTGGAATGAAGACCTTGTCGTATGAGGAACAGTTGAGGACTCTGGGTCTGTGATCGTTGGAAATTAGAAAGATGAGGGGGGGGATCTTTTTGAAACTTACAGGAAACTGCGAGGCCTGGATAGAGAGGACATGGAGAGGGTGTTTCTATTAGTAGGATAACCGAGAACCAGAGGGCACAACCTCAGGCTAAAGGGACAATCCTTTAAAACAGAGATAAGGAGGAATTTCTTCAGTCATCGCAGTATGAATCTGTGGAAGTCTTTGCCACAGAAGGCTGTGGAGGCCAGGTCATTGAGTGTCTTTAAGACAGAGATAGATAGGTTTTTGATTAATAAGGGGATCAGAGTTTATGGGGAAAAGGCAGGAGAATGGGGATGAGAAGAAGATCAGTCATGATTGAATGATGGAGCAGATTCGATGGGCTGAGTGGCCTAATTCTGCGCCTATGTCTTATAGTCTTATGGTCTAAGCAGGATGTCATTGCTGCACTCATCCTATCCAATGGCAATGGTAATTATTCAGCCATCAAATAGCAGATTAATCTGTTTCTCTGTTTCATCACAGATTCTAGGTGCTGCCTACACATTTAGTTTGCTAGTTGCATTTTCTTTTGTTCCATTTTTGCTGGAAAAGTAATTTGAAATGCTTACCATCTTCGTAAAAGTCATGCTTGTTTCCATGGCTATCTGCAACCTTTATTGTTCATTGTCTTTTAACTTACCCCCAGCTCTTTACATGCTGATGTTTCATGCGAATCACTTGCTGCCTTTATTCAGTTTCTAGTGTCTGACCCAATATTGGCAAGAATTTGCACTTAATACTTAATTATGGCCAGATCTGGTCCACTCGACTCGTTTTAAAGTAGGCCTACATTAACACTGCAATGAAGTTACTCTGAAAATCCCTTAGTCGCCACATTCCGGCACCTGTTTGGTATACTGAAGGAGAATTTAGCAGGACCAATGCGCCAAACCGGCATATCTTTAAGATTGTGGGAGGAAACCGGTGCACCTGGAGAAAACCCACGCAGACACGGGGAGAATGTGCAAACTCCACACAGACAGTGAGCCGAACCAGAAATCAAATCCAGGTCCTTGGCGCTGTGAGGCAGCAGTGCTTACCATTGTGACACACCTTATTAAGTTATTCCCTTTATTTAATTGCAGCAAGTCTATCCTTTTACCTGGTCTAGAAATACCCGTTATAGCAGAATTGTATGTCAAACATCCCTGAATATAAAGCAGATAGTTTGTCGGCAGCACTAGCAAGGATAGAAACCCATCATGAATTCAACAAACTGTATATCCAACCTGGGAAAATACATTATATTGTATCAATGGTGCCTCCAGTGCAGCTGGAGATGGGGAAATATTCTTTGGTGCATGCACAAGCGTGGCATGAAAATCCTTGTTGATCCAACCGCCATTATACTTCTCTAAATGTCCTATATCCTCTGTGGTATGTCAAACATCCCTGAATATAATTCAGATAGTTTGTTGGCAACACTAGCAAGGATGGAAATCCGTCATCAATTCAACTATATAAATAAATCCCCAGTTGTTTTCCCAAGGTTTGTTTTTTAAATTCTGGTTTAAATCATTGTCTTGAAAGTAGCCAAAAGGAGAGAGAGGTTTTATACAACTGAGCGTGGAACTTGGTGTTTTCATCTTCTGAATTGGCCTCTGTTTGTACACAAGAGAATCTGTTGAACACGGTCTCTCCTTAATATCCAGGGCACGTGAAGGTGCCAGAAGTGGTCATTGAGTTCCCATTGAAAATAATGGAAGCAGTGCACGGGAGTTAGTTCAGCACTCACTTCAGAACTGTAAAAAGGCCAGACCAATTCACAAACAGGGATTAATTCATACTACTTGGAACAGAGACCCTTTGCTCCAGCCTGTTGTTTATTTGTTTTCACTGTTAAAAAAAAATTGCATAAATCGTGGAAATTACTAAAATAGGCCAATCTGAATAATCTGAAGCATTAAAAGCTCAACTGAAGCCCAACAGTGAGCTGGGTTCAAAGTCCCTCTCCTCGTCAGGGCTAATAGAGCAAAACAGCGCTCAGTGGCCTGGGAAATCCAACCCAGACAAGCAGCCCTCTGACGCTGCCAAGTATGTTCTGTTGTGAACATTGAAGACACTCCACTTTGCAGAGACTTTGGAAGCTGCACAGAGGTGAACAGGGTGAATGATTCTGGGAATCGGGAATTTCACTGATGTGGGGAAGTTAAAAATGTTAAAAAATCTGAGCAAAAAAAAACTCCAAACACTCCAAATGGGAGCCTTGGAGGTGCACACAGGGAATTTTCTCCGCCGCCATTACGTCGGCAGAAAGCTCGCTTGTGTGACATTTGTCGGGTTCCAACCAACTCTATGTTTATAAGTCTGAGGAAGTCCTTGGCGTACGGGAAGGATTAACTCCAAAAGAGAAAATGCTGGAAAATCTCAGCAGGGCTGGCGGCATCTGTAAGGAGAGAAAAGAGCTGACGTTTCGAGTCCAGATGACCCTTTGTCAAACCTCAAGGAGGACTGACTGATGCTGGCAGATTACCTTTCATTGTGAAAGCTTTAAACAATAAGTTAGAAAAGTTTGAAAATTCGGGGGTTTGGAATAGGATGAGATGAATAAGGAAACAAGTGGGGTAAATTTATTTTATTCATTTTTCGGGATTGGGCATTGTTGGCTTTCTGATATTGGGCATTGTTGGATTTCTGATAGATAAGGGAATTAAGAGTTATGGGGAGAAAGCGGGAAAGTGGAACTGATCCATTGCAGATCAGCCATGATCTTATTGAATGGCGGGGCAGGCTCGAAGGGCTAGATGGCCTACTCCTGCTCCTATTTCTTATGTACTTATGGCTAGATCAATATTTATTACCCATTCCTAGTTGCTCTTCAGAAGGTGGTGGCAAGCGGACTTCTTAAACTGCTGCAGTCCACATAGTGTAGGAAAACCCACTGTGCTATTATGGAGAGAGTTCCAGGATTTTGATCCAATAACAGTGAAGGAGCGACGGTATATTTCCAAGTCAGGGTGATGAGTTGCTGGTGTTGCCAGGTGTCTGCTGCCCTTGTTCTTCTAGATTGTTAGGGTTGTGGGATAGGAAGATGCTGCCTAAGGAAACTTGTAAATGTCTGCAGTGCATTTTGTAGATGGTGCACATGTCTATCACTGTTTGACAGTGATGGAGGGGTTGGATGTTTGTGGAAGAGGCCACAATCAAGCAGGCTGTTTTGTCTCACCCCTAATTGCCCTTAAGAAGGTAATGGTGAGCTGTCTTCTTGAAACTTGCAAGTGGGGGGGTTCCCATGCATCTGCTGCCTTACCTCTTCTAGGTGGTAGAGGTCACAGGCTTGGAAGTTGAGGCATAGGTTTAAATAAGAATCCTTCTCCTTCTTAGCTGAAGTACTGAATATAAGAGCTAGAACTGTATAAATCATTGGTTAGGCCAGAACTTGAGTAATGTATGAAGTTCTGGCTATCTCATTACAGAAATCTTTAGAGAGGGTATAGAGGAGATTTTCGAGGACTGAAAAATTGCAGCTATGAGGAAAGGTTGGATAAACTGGCGTTGTCCTTGGAACGGAAGAGGCCGAGGAGAGATTTGACTGAGATTTACAAAATTGTTAGGGATGTGGATACAGTGGGTGACAAGGATTCTTTACCTTAGCAGAAAGGCCAATGACAAAGATTGAAAGAGATTGGTAGAAAGATTGGACAGGTGGTGAGGAATGATTTTCTTACACAGAGTGAGTAGGGGTTTGGAATTGAGTGGAGATAAAATGTATCTGTTGCAAGAAAGTTGGTACCTATTTGTTATTGGCCAAGATTGAGACAGGGACAATAAAGTGCAATAATGCTGGCCAACCAGCGATCCCCATGTCCCATGAATGAGTTAAAAAAGTGCCTACATATTGTCCTGTGAATTCGAAAAGACGGACAAGTGAAAGGCCATGCCAAAACCAAACTGTGCAACTTTTAGCGTGCAACTGTTCACTAATTCCATGTACAGGATCCCTATTCCAGGAATGCAAGTAACGATCATTCCTCCTGGATGTTACAGATGTTCTACATCAGGGAAACTAAAGGCCCATTAATTCCAGGTCTACCAGCATGCTGTGACCTCAAACTAATAACAAGCATGGAATTAATCAGACATCAAAGGGAAGATGATGGCATGGTGGTAATGTCATCTGACTAGTAATCCAGTAGCTCAGGCTTTGGGGACAGTGGTTCAAGGGGGAATTTAAATTCAATTAATAATCTGGAAATGAAAAGCTAGTCTCCATAATAGTGATCATGAAACCATTGTCGATTGTTGTAAAACCCAATGTCCTTTAGGGAAGGAAATCTGCCGTCCTTACCTGGTCTGGCCAACATGTGACTCCAGACCCACAGCAATGTGATTGAATCTTAAATGGGATTGCAAGCAATTTGATTCAATTAAGGATGGGCAATGAATACTGACCTTGCCAGCGTTGTCCACATCCCATGAAAGAATAAACTAAGAAAAAAATCAATCTCATTAATCATTACTATCAACTACTCCTATCAGCTAACATTGAGATATCTGAAATGTTCCAATGAAATTGATAGTTGCAAGGGAATTGCACATGCAGAAGATTGGAAGCCCGTAAGCTGATCTCCACAGCGCAGCACCCAAATACAAAACACATTGAAGATTGGACAGGACAAGATGGAGAAAGATGGAATCATTGGAAGACCACACTTCCACACAAACCGGAGCAGCTCAATGACAAGTGCTATAAAGAGGACTGATCATTGAGAGTGTGCATGATCCATGGCATTTAAACTCCGCTTTGAACATTATCCTTGCAAAGAACCTATTTTGGAAGAGTTAAATCCAAGATTTGCTGGTTTGAAATTCTTCTTGAAGCTTGAGGCTTCATGGTTACTGATCACAGAGCAATCCCAAGTGCTTATTACATTCTGTACCCCATTCAGGCAATACCATTATCAATGACTTCCTTTTGAGCTATCTTTTAGCCAGGATCTCTTCCAAACTCACATGGACTGCATTACATGCACGGTGCCAAAATGCATCTGTATCACAGATGATATAGCTGTTGTGGGAAGAACAAAGCAAAAATGTGACCATGATCTGCAATTACTGATGCAAGCAGCGTGTAATGAAGGTTGGTCTGAAATATGCCATCAACATGCAGCAGATGAATTCCTTTGGTTCGATTTCAGTAAAATAGGGGAAATGAAAAGGCCCCAAGATAAGGACAACCTTTGAAGATGTCTAGGTCTCTTTAATTTCTTGCCTCTACACATTCCCAATTTTACTCAAAAATTAAAATCACAAAGAGAATTGTTGAGAAGGGATACGTCTTTCTGGAGGTAGGAAGGCCATCAGTATCACTTCGAAGCACTGAAACAGTCATTATCAGAAGCATCAACATTGCAATTCTATGATTCTGGGAGGACAATTACCCTGGAGATAGGTGCTTCACAGAAAGGTCTGGGAGCATGCATATTACAAAAAGGCAAACCATTTCTTTCAGAATCTCTGCAGTGTGATCCAACTAGTCCAACATCGGATGGGAAATATCAGCTTTTATTGTTTGAACATAGAACATTACAGCGCAGTACAGGTCCTTCGGCCCTCGATGTTGCACTGACCAGTGGAACCAATCTAATGGTCCTCTAACCTAAATAGATATCACGCATTTTCGCAAATAGATATCACGCATTTTCATACTTATCTACTTACGATAGAGGCCAACCACAAGACACTGGAGATAATTTACTGAAGACCATTGACCAGTGCACTGCCAAGATTGCAATATCTCCTGCTAAAGATTCAAGGCTATGATTGCGAGGCTAGGCACAAGCTAGGTAAACTGATGGTCACATCAGATACTCTTATCAGATTGGCTAACCCAGTGAAACTATTTCCTTAGATGTACAAGTTGACCTCATTGACATTGACCTTGAAGATATTCACCAGATTGACCTGGTAGCCTTTGTGCAACCCAAATGCCAGTGGCTACAAGAAAGGGTGGAAGTATTGTTTCTACACTACAGAAACTGTGAAAAACACTGCTGAAGGATGGCCTGATTCAGTTGACCACATCCATGAAAATATGAGACAGTTTTGACCAAACCAGTTTAAAGCAGGCAGGTCACCATTCCAGAATCTCTGCAAGTTGATACTCTTCAAGAGCTCCATTCACACGCAGGTACAGATCAGATGAGAAAACTCACAAGAGAGACAGCCTATTGGCCTGTATGAACAATGACATTGACGTCATCGCCAAGAATTGCGAAACATATCAAAAGCATTCGCGAAATAAGTATAAAGAGCCAATCATTCCACATCAAGTTTCTACCCATCCTTAGTCCAGTATCAAGTCCGACCTCTTTCATGCCCACAACACTGATTACATCATCATGATCCACTATTTTACTTGACAGTTGTGCAATTGCCAAGCATAACTGTAGCACGCATTCAGTGCAATTTTCAGGTTATTTGGTGTGCCTAGAGAGATCATTACACATAATGGTTCACAATCTACAGGTAAGCCATTTCAGGATACGTGTGGGATATCAATCATATTATTCTTTCTCAATACCCTAAATCTAATGGCCCAACTGAATGAACGATTCTCTTAGTGAAATCACAATTCTCAAATATAAATGGACCAAGCAAGATCTACACATTGCAATGTTACATCTCAGAAGGACACCTTTAAGTGCACCTATTCTATAACCAGTAGAGCTGGCAATTGGCAGATCAATTTACCTAAACTTTTCCATTAGAACATTTTACATTACAGCACAGTACAGGCCCTTCGGCCCTCAATGTTGTGCCGAGAAATGTGCCTTCAAAAACTAGAGTACAACTTTTGAATTACAGGAGAAAATAAACAATTTGCACAATAAAAACACTAGTACAGAATTGCCATGTTTACATTTGGGACAATCAGTTCACACCCAGGATCCCACAGAAGGTGTCTGGCATCCAAATGAGGGGACAAGGCTTTTTTGCAATAAAGATTCTATGAAGTCATTACAAAGGTGTAAAGGTGAGGCATAACTGAGCACAAATCAGATCCATTCCAGCTCCTCAACCACCATACAGCCCCATTGCAAGATCCCAAATGGTACAATGTCCAAGAATAACAGGTCAACATGAGCAATCAAAGAAACCTCCAGACTAGGTTATCATCACAAGATCTGGGTGCACCAGCAGATTACTTTTACAACTTACAGATACATAGATGCATTGGTTCTATTCATCTACAAAACAGTGACTAAACATGAACATGTATTGTTAATAGTTATGCTTTTTTGGAAGGGGAAAGTATCTTTAAAAAGAAAGGGAGGTGTTGTAATATACCTTTAAAGCATAGCATCACAGCAGCACCAGAAAGGAAGTGTGTCATGTGATCCAGTCTTAGTTACACTTTTGTTTTGAGCAGAGCACATATACAAAGTCTGTCCATTGACAGGGTGGTGAAGAAGGCATTCAGCATGCTTCATTTCATTGGTCCAAACATTGAGGTCAGGAGTCGGGACGTCTTGTTGAAATTGTACAAGACAATGGTAAAACCACACTTGGAATATTGTGTACAGTTCTGGTCACCCTATTATCGAAAGGATATTATTAAACTAGAAAGAGTGCAGAAAAGATTTACTAGGGTGCTCCTGGAATTTGATGGTTTGAGTTGTAAGCAGAGGCTTGATAGACTGAGACTTTTTTCTCTGGAGCTTATGAGGCTTAGGAATGATCTTATAGAGGTCTATAAAATAATGAGGGGCATAGGTTTAAGGTGAGAAATACAAAAGGGTCCAGAGGGGTAATCTTTTCACTCAGAGGATGGTGAGTGTCTGGAATGAGTTGCCAGAGGTAGTAGTAAAAGCAGATAAAATTTTGTCTTAAAAAGCATTTAACAGTTTCATGGGTAAGATTGGTATAGAGGAATATGAGCCAAATATGGGCAATTGGGACTAGCTTAGTGTAAAAACTGGCAGCATGGACAAGTTGGGCCAAAGGGCCTGTTTCCATGCTGTAAACCTCTATAACTCTATGACCATGACTTTGAAGTCTTCAGACTTTGTATTTATGTATAACTATTCTCATTTGCCTAGACTTAAGTAATGAGCCCAAAATGTGTTTATCCATTTCCTCATGAACAATTAGATATGGTGTAATTATAATAACATGCCAATTATCACATTGCAAGCTGTATATTTAAGGAAGTATCCCACTATCTTCCAGCTAGTGTCCTTCTTACATGTTCAGAGTAGCAGTTTCAAATTGCAACATGTGTAATTGCTGCTGAACATTGGCAGGTGAGTCTCAAGGGCAATTTTTATTCCTTGTTCCTGCCTGCTTAGATTAAACTAACCCTTTTTCATATCAAACGGTGGTGAATTACAGTTCTCTGGACCAGACCACACTGTATATTGATGGAACTGACATCAAATAATTCAATAAGCTCAATGCTACACATCTCAATGTGACCAGTGATTATAAAGGCAAGTTCAGATGCACAAAGTACAAGAATGATTATCATTCAAGCAGTTCCATCTCATAAAGATCTACATTTTGAGCGATGGTTTTATGATGACCCACAGGGGTTTTGCTCCATAAACAAGGCTGCAATGTTTCCGCTGAAGGAATTCCTCTGTATTTCGAGTTTCAATGTTAATACTGTACTCTAATCTATATTTAGACATGGGGTGTGAGGTTTAACTGTGAAATACAGGGAAATAAATGTAAGCATTACTGCTGGATGAGTCACATGGAGTAATTTTAACACTGATTAGTTTTGCAGAAGTCACTGGGCTTCATCAAACCTGCCAACAACATTTATACCAGTGCAAATAATGGTCAGAATAAGACAAGTAGCTGTGATGTGCTTGCCTCAGGATGGTTGCAACATGATGATGAGACAGTTACTACAACTAAATTTCAAATAACGCTTAGAACAAAGAACAGCAAGGAAGAACAAAGGAAACTACTGCACAGGAATAGCCCCTTCAGCCTGCCAAGCACATGCTGATCATGATTCCCTAACTAAACTAAAAATACCTTCTGCCCTTACTCCACCGGTATTCTTCTATTCCCTCCCTATTCATGTATCCATCCGGGTGCCTCTTAAATGTTGCTAATGTGCCTGCTTCCACCGCCATCTCTGGCAGTGCATTCCAGGCATCCACCACTCTCTGTGTGAAAATTCTTCCCCCACACATGTCCCTTAAACTTTCCCCCTCGGACCTTGCTTCTGTGCCCCCTTGTAATTGACACTTCCACCCTAGGAAAAAGCCTCTGACTATCCACCCTGTCTGTGCCTCTCATAATTTTGTAGACCTCTATCAGGTCTCCCCTCAGCCTCTGACTTTCCAGAGAAAACAATCCTAGTTTATTTAATCTCTCCTCATAGCCAACACCCACCAGACCAGACAACGTCCCTGGTAAACCTTCTTTGCACTCTCTCCAAAGCTTCCACATCCTTTTGGTAGCGTGGTGAACAGAACTGCATGCAATACTCCAAATGCAGCCTAACCAAGGTTTTATATAGTTGCACAGTAAGAAGTCTCACGATACCAGCTTAAAGTCCACCAGGTTTATTTGGAATCATGAGCTTTTGGAGCGCAGTTCGTTCAACAGGTGAGTTCAATGGACTTGGTTCAAATACCTATCTGTAATGCTAATACAAGACTTGACGTAACATTAAAGATGCTTGTACAGGACTCCTAGTCTTCCTATTGTCAGTCACACTCCTATAGCCGGGCAGTATGGTGGCATAGTGGTTAGCACTGCTGTCTCACAGTGCCAGGGATCTGTGTTCGATTCCTGGCTTGGGTCATTGTGTGTGGAGTTTGCACGTTCTCCCCGTGTCTGCTTGGGTTTCCCCCGGCTGGTCCAGTTTCCTCCCACAGTCCAAAAGACGTGCTGGTTAGGTGCATTGGTCATGTTAAATTCTCCCTCAGTGTACCCAGACTGGTGCTGGAGTGTGGTGACTAGGGGATTTTCACAGTAACTTCATTGCAGTGTTAATGTAAGCCTACTTGGGATACTCACAGATAAACTATATATTAATGATGAAGCCAGGGAAATAACTGAGCGGGATTCTCTGGACCCCCAACCACATGCCCCTCAGCGGTGGGAGATGGCGTGCTGTTTGCTGGCGGCAGGGTCCTGCCATTATCATGAAATCATAGAACTCCTACAGTACAGAAGAAGGCCATTCGGCCCATTGAGCCTGCACTGACAACAAATTTTAAAAATTTAAAATTTTAAAACAAGTTTTAGACTCCCCTACCTTTGGGAAAAGATATTGACTATCTAGCTGATCAGTGCCCCTCATTATTTTGTAGACCTCTATAAGGTCACCCCTCAGCTTCCTACGCTCCATGGAAAAAAGTCCCAGTCTATCCAGCCTCTCTTCATAACTCAATCCATCAGGTCCCGGTAGCATCCTACTAAATCTTTTCTGCGCTCTTTCCCATTTAATAATATCCTTCCTTTAATAGGGTGAGCAGAACTGTGCACAATATTCCAAGTGTGGCCTTACCAACGTCTTGTACAACTTCAACAAGATGTCCCAACTCAATATCAGGCAACATCCTGGTAAATCTTTTCTGTACTCTTTCCAAAACCTCCACACCCTTCTGGTAGTGTGGCGACCAGAATTGGACACTATGTTCCAAGTGCGGCCTAACTAAGGTTCTATCAAGCGGCAATTTTTAAACTCAATACCCCTGCTACTAGGCCTCAGACACCCTGAGGTAATATTTTGCAGATGAGACTGGATCTTCTCCCTGCTGCTCTGGTTGATATTTACCCCTCCAACATCATAGCAGGGACCAAATTAACTGCTTATGATGCCAGTGTCAATTTGCGACCTTATTGTATGTAAAAGCGCTGCTGCTTTTCAGAAGTTATAACAGTTAACGACTAGTGGAGTGCCCCAGGGATCGGTGCTGGGGCCTCAGCTATTTACCATTTATATAGATGATCTGGAGGAGGGAACCGAGTGTATGGTGTCGAAATTTGCTGATGACACCAAGATTGGTGGAACGGCAAATTGTGCGGAGGGTGTGGAGAGTCTACAGAAGGATCTAGATAGGCTGGGCGAATGGGCCAGGAAATGGCAAATGGAATTTAATGTTGGCAAGTGCGAGGTGGTCCACTTTGGTAGGAATAATGGTAGGAAGGACTATTACTTACACGGCGAAAAACTGCAGCATGCTACGGTGCAGAGGGACCTCGGGGTCCTTGTGCATGAGTCGCAAAAACCCAGCCTGCAGGTGCAGCAGGTGGTCAGGAAGGCAAATGGGATGTTGGCCTTCATAGCGAGGGGGATTGAATATAAAAGTAGGGAGGTCTTGCTGCAGCTGTATAGGGCATTGGTGAGGCCACAGCTGGAGTACTGTGTGCAGTTTTGGTCGCCGCACTTACGCAAGGATATTTTGGCCTTTGAGGGAGTGCAGAGGAGGTTTACTAGGCTGATACCGGAATTGAGGGGGTTGAGCTATGAGGAGAGGCTGAATAAACTAGGCTTGTACTCGTTAGAGTTTAGAAGGATGAGGGGAGATCTCATTGAGACGTATAAGATGATGAATGGGATGGATAGGATAGAGGTGGAGAGGCTCTTCCCGCTCAGAAAAGACAGTAGGACTAGAGGGCACAGCCTCAAGATAAGGGGGGGGGCGCAGTTTAGAACAGAGTTGAGGAGGAACTTCTTCACTCAAAGGGTGGTGAATCTCTGGAATTCTCTGCCCGTTGAAGTGGTGGAGGCTGCCTCGCTAAATATATTTTCAGGCGCGGGTAGGTAGGTTATTGGTAGGCAAGGGAATTAAGGGTTATGGGGAGAAAGCGGGAAAGTGGAACTGAGCCACTTCAGATCAGCCATGATCTTATTGAATGGCGGGGCAGGCTCGAAGGGCTGGATGGCCTACTCCTGCTCCTATTTCTTATGTTCTTATGTTCTAAATGCACCCAGGCCCTATCCCCTGAACCCCACGTCCTTACCCTAGTTAGTCACCTGACACTAAAGGGCAATTTGGCATGGCCAATCCACCTAACCTGTACATCCTTGTACTGTGGGATGAAACCGGAGCACCCAGATGAAAATTACACAGGTAGAGGGAGAATGTGCAAATCCCCACTGTTTTATTGAGATTTCCCATTGAAGCCACCCCATGCCACCGGGAAACCCGGCGGTGGGTGTGCGTTGCCGGCGAGACCAGAAAATCCTGCTGGGGTGAACGGAGAGTTCCGGCCAGTAACATGCAAAGACCCAGCTGTGCTGCTTGAAATCAGCGCGGAGCTGATTACAATACAGAAATCGCTATTTCCATTTCATTAGTGATCCTGGGACATTAGTGAACTTTGGGCCAGCTAGTGTGTCCTCTCCCTGCAAGGCGTGGTTCACTCCAGCAGGGCTTACTACTGCTTCCCATTAATGGGAAACAGGCAGCCGACCACTCTGGAGGGAAGAGAGGCCATGGAGATAAGGGGGTGACCCTGGGCAGTGCCAGCCTGGCACCCTGGCACTGCCCAACACCTTGGCACTGCCCATGGTGCATTAGGCAGTGCTAAGGGGGTGGGGCCAGAGGGTGTGGAACCTATTGGGGTGTGGCCTATTGGGGGCGATCAGTGGGGATGGGGGACTCGCTGCCACTCTGCAGTTGGGATTGGTGGATTGGTGGATTGGTGGCTGGCCATCTGAATGGGGGAGGGGTTGGGGCTGCCGAGGGTAGGGGGGGTGTGTCAGGAGGGTGGTTGGGTAGTCGGGCGGGAGGATCAGGAGTTCGGGGCTCACCAAGGGCAGGGAGGGAGGTTGTCAGGATTTTTGGGGGCGGGGAGGGCTGCTTGGGGAGATCAGGGCTGACTGGGGGAACATCAGAACTGGCTCAGGGAGGTCCATGAGGCCAGTGATGGGAGGTTTGGGACTGGCCTGCGATCTGCAGGCCTGCAATATGGCCCTCTGCGCATATACTGATCTTGGCACTGACAGATCAGTACATGCACACTGGCCTGCTCAGCGCTATGCTGCTGGCCTCTCCGGCGGGTATAGGCCCTTCAGAAGGAATGTTGCTCAGGCACTCTGTGATGCACTATGTGTCGGAGATTCAATCTGGGAATCACCCTTAAAAAACCAGGGGGGTTTACTCCTAATTTCCCGCAAATTGGGGACTTAGACTGTTTTTGGGAGAATCCTGCTGTTCTTATTATTCCACGTTGTGGGCTGCACCTTTGCCCATTACTAGAGAATTAGTAAGGGTGGAAATGGACCTGCTCCTTGAACTGCCCCGCATCCTGCACCAGTGTTGCCTCCCCCACCATATTGCTAAGATCATTTCAGATGGGTGGCACAGTGCTTCGTTCAATTCTGGCCTTGGGTGACCGTCAGTGTGGACTCTGCACATTCTCCCTGTGTCTGTGTGGGTTTCCTCCAGATGCTCCGGTTTCCTCCCACAGTCCGAAGGATGTGCGGGTTAAGTTGATTGGCCATGCTAAATTGCCCCTTAGTGTTAGGGAAATTAACAGGGTAAATATGAGGGATTCTAGGAATATGGCCTGGGTGGGATTGTGGTCAGTGCTGACTCGATGGGCTGAATGGCCTCCTTCTGCACTGTAGGGATTCTATGAGATATTGACCCAATGATGAGAAAGGCGATGGTGGATGCTCCTCTTCTGCTGTTGCTGTTCCTGTGATGGAGGTTGAAGGGGATGATGCTGTCAAACTAACCTTGGTGAGTGGCAGCAGTTACTCTAGTTTGGATACGTTACTGCCATACTGTCAGTGTGTGGAGGGAGCAGCTAGCAAATCTGATGATGCGGCAGCAGCCAGGTCTCTCCCAGACGTTAGCCCAGATTTCTAGAATTTTGCTGCTCGTGCGCCCATTCAAATGAGTAATGGAAATGGGTAACCTGCTAGCCATGTGTTGTCCCAATGTAGGAAGATACTTTGAGGAGTCAGGAAGTGAGCAACATGCCACAGAATATGAGCCTCCGTCCTGCTCTTGCAGTCTTTGGCCAGAATTTTTGTCCCCCCCCCACCGTGTCCAGCTTGTTCCAACAGCGGGTGGGAAATATAAATTGCATTGATAAGATACCCTTCAGTACCTTCAGTATCTCAGGTTATCCTTCAGTAACCTGCCATCCCCAACCCAGACATGAATTCACAGTAGGACAGACTGGGTCTTATGCCCATATTAAGACCCTTAAACTGGCCACTTAAGTAGCATCAAGCTCGGCAGTCTGTGTAATTGTTAATGAGTTTGCAAGTGAACATTTACAGATATTAGCTGTGTTATATGTTTAAGTAGTTGCATGATTGCTTGAAGAGAAGGTCACATGATTTGAAGGCAGTATCACTGGGGCATTTCATTAGTTTCAGTTTGTCCTCTGTACAGACAACAGGTCCTGGAGTTAATTTGTTGTTGGTAGTTTAAATCTACTTGTGCGACCCACATTTTTCTTTCTTTTTGCTTAAAACCCATAACCCCTAAATATAATTAGGACATTAGAAACCACTTAATGGCTACCTTTTCCGCCTGGACTCAACTTTTAGGTTGAATCAGGGGTGCCAAATATAAAAAGTAAATTTTCTCGATCTCCAGCAGGGAGGGATAGGAGAGGGGTAGAAACATAGAGACATAGAAAAACTACAGCACAAATAGGCCCTTCGGCCCACAAATTGCACCAAACATGTCCCTACCTACTAGGCTTACCTATAACCCTCTTAGCTATAACCTGGGGTAAGGCAGACCCCAATATGAAGGCCCTTCAGATTTGGGGTGTCCATGTCTCACTGCCATTTGTGGGGCACTCCTGGGTTCAGGGTCTATCTTTACCCACCTAACATTTTAATGTCAGCAAGAAACCGCTGAAGAACTTTGAGGTAGCTCCTGCTTCAGACAATTTTAGTCATCAGTCAGAAATATGGGCATCTCACAGCTGTCAGAAGGCATCACTCAAATCAGAATGTAGTGCTTTTAATAATCATTCAACATCAGAAGGAAGAAGATATATACAAAGGCATTTCTTCCCTGATAACGGCATTATATATAGCAGGCTGTCCCAAGACAGGCTCCAGAGTTTGAAGTGCTGGCAGCTTCATGTTTAAGTACAGTGTCTATAATACATCAAAAGACTTTGTGAGTGGAACAGAAACTGGGGGCTTCACTGATAATGTGTAGGATGTTTTATCGGAGCAGTAATCTATAAAAACATATATTGTATATGATACAATATACAGCTGTCTTGCCATCTGTAAAATGTCAGGGTACATGTTAATAATTAAGCAATGCTTTCTGTAAAGGCTGTCTGTTTTGCTTTTTGAGCAACTCTTAAAGACCTTTTGATGAATAATGCATTGGAAGATTGTTGTCCTACTTCTAATCAAAATTCAACTTCTGAAATCTTCTTCCAATTCCCTTCCTCCTGTCTAAGAAAACCTTGTTCGTCTTTCTCATGCCTTCTCTCTGCCATTAACCCTCAAGTGTCAGAGGAGTGATCACTGGCACAGGCTGAGTTCGTTAAAAATATATCTGCAGCCCACATGCATGGTAAGAAGCATTTACTGATCTATATTTATGTGATGTTACTAGCTTGCCTTGTGGTCAGAACTTTTTTAAAAGAACAAAGTACAAAGATCAGTGTAGCACAGGAGCAGACCCTTCAGCCCATCAAGTTTGTGCTAACACAGATGCTTCCCTAATCTAATATTTTCTTGCCTCTACATTGTGCATATCCATCTATCCCCTGCCTATTCATAGATCTATTCTGATGCCTCTTGAATGTTGTTATAGAATCTGCTTCCCCCATCTCCTCCGGCAGCAAGTTCCAGGCATTCACCACCCTCTGTGTGGAAAAACTTGCTCCTTACATCTCTCTTTAACTTTCCATCTCCAAATGCGGTCTAACCAAAGTCTTATTCAGCTGCAACATGATTTTCTAATTCCTATACTCAATGCCCCGACTGATGAAGGAAAGCATGCCATATGCCTTCATGACCACCTTGTCTACTTGAGTTACATAGAGGCATAGAACAGTACAGCACAGTAGAGGCCCTTCGGCCCTCAATGTTATGCCGAGCTATGTCCGAACCCAAGATCAAGCTATTCCACTCCCTATCATTCTGATGTGCTCCATGTGCCTAACCAATAGCCACTTGAAAGTTCCTAAAGTATCCGATTCCACTATCACAGCAGGCAGTGCATTCCATATCTCTGAGTAAAGAAGCTACCTCAGACATCACTCCTAAATCTTCCACCATGAACCTTATATTTATGCCCCCTAATAACAGCTACATCCACCCGAGGAAATAGTCTCTATCTATCCCCCTTCAGGAAACCATGGATCTGCATGCCTAGATCTTTGTATGCTAATATTTCAATTCCATCAGGAAGGGCAGGGGGAGTAGATACATGGGAACACCACCACCTGCAAGTTTCCCTCCAAGCCTCTCACATCCTGACTTGGAAATATATCACCTTCACAGACATATATATCGTGCTTTCACAGTTGCAGGGTCAAAATCTTGGAATTCCCTCCCTAACAGCATTGCGGATTGACTCACAGCACGTGGACCGCAGTGATTCAAGAAGGTAGCTCACCACCACCTTCTCAAGGGCAACAAGAGGTGGGAAATAAATGCTGGCCAGCCAGCGATGCCTGTGTCTCATGCATGAATTAAAAAAAATTACTGTATACTTTCCTTCTGCAGTAGACCTTTCAAATCGTGTCATCTCATATATAAGAACATAAGAACATAAGAAATAGGAGCAGGAATAGGCCATCTGGCCCTTCGAGCCTGCCCCGCCATTCAATAAGATCATGGCTGATCTGTCGTGGCTCAGTTCCACTTTCCCGCCCTCTCCCCATAACCCTTAATCCCCTCTCTTGTCAAAAACCCATCAACCCGTGTCTTAAAAATATTTAGCGAGGCAGCCTCCACCACCTCAACGGGCAGAGAATTCCAGAGATTCACCACCCTTTGAGTGAAGAAGTTCCTCCTCAACTCCATTCTAAACTGCCCCCCCTTTATCTTGAGGCTGTGCCCCCTAGTCCTACTGTCCTTTCTGAGCGGGAAGAGAACATAAGAACATAAGAACATAAGAAATAGGAGCAGGAGTAGGCCATCCAGCCCTTCGAGCCTGCCCCGCCATTCAATAAGATCATGGCTGATCTGTCGCTGCTCAGTTCCACTTTCCCGCCCTCTCCCCATAACCCTTAATCCCCTCTCTTGTCAAAAACCCATCAACCCGCGTCTTAAAAATATTTAGCGAGGCAGCCTCCACCACTTCAACGGGCAGAGAATTCCAGAGATTCACCACCCTTTGAGTGAAGAAGTTCCTCCTCAACTCCGTTCTAAACCGCCCCCCTTTTATCTTGAGGCTGTGCCCCCTAGTCCTACTGTCTTTTTTGAGCGGGAAGAGTCTTTCCACCTCTATCCTATCCATCCCATTCATCATCTTATACGTCTCAATGAGATCTCCCCTCATTCTTCTAAACTCTAACGAGTACAAGCCCAGTTTATTCAGCCTCTCCTCATAGCTCAACCCCCTCAACTCCGGTATCAGCCTAGTAAACCTCCTCTGCACTCCCTCCAAGGCCAAAATATCTTTGCGCAGGTGCGGCGCCCAAAACTGCACACAGTACTCCAGCTGCGGCCTCACCAATGCCCTATACAGCTGCAGCAAGACCTCCCTACTTTTATATTCAATCCCCCTCGCTATGAAGGCCAGCATCCCATTCGCCTTCCTGACCACCTGCTGCACCTGCAAGCTGGGTTTTTGCGACTCATGCACAAGGACCCCGAGGTCCCTCTGCACCGTCGCCTGTTGCAGTTTTTCGCCCCGTAAGTAATAGTCCTTCCTACCATTCTTCCTACCAAAGTGGACCACCTCACACTTGCCAACATTAAATTCCATTTGGCATTTCCTGGCCCATTCGCCCAGCCTATCTAGATCCTTCTGCAGACTCTCCACACCCTCCGCACAATTTGCCATTCCCCCAATCTTGGTGTCATCAGCAAATTTCGACACTCTACACTCGGTTCCCTCCTCCAGATCATCTATATAAATGGTAAAAAGCTGAGGCCCCAGCACCGACCCCTGGGGCACTCCACTAGTCACCATCCGCCAATCCGAATAGCACCCGTTGACCCCCACTCTCTGCCTCCTATTTGACAACCAATCCTCTATCCATGCTAACACCCTACCCCCAACTCCATGTCCCTTGACCTTTTGCAATAACCTCTTGTGAGGCACTTTGTCAAACGCCTTCTGAAAATCTAGAAAGACCACATCCACCGGCTCTCCTCTATCCACTGCCCTAGACACATCCTCATAGAACTCCAGTAAATTTGTCAGACACGACTTCCCTTTAATGAAACCGTGCTGCGTCTGCTCCATCAAGCAATTCCCTTCAAGATGCCTCGCAATTTCCTCCTTAATGACAGATTCTAACATTTTACCTACCACAGACGTTAAACTAACCGGCCTATAATTCCCCGCCTTTTGCCTGGCACCCTTCTTAAACAACGGCGTAACATTAGCCGTTTTCCAATCATCCGGCACTTCCCCGGAATCCAGCGACGTTTGGAAAATAACCACCAAGGCATCCACTATCACCTCCGCCATTTCTTTCAGAACCCTCGGATGCATTCCATCCGGTCCTGGGGACTTGTCCACAATCAGCCCCTCCAGTCTGTCGAGCCTCTCCACCTCTATCCTATCCATCCCATTCATCATCTTATACGTCTCAATGAGATCTCCCCTCATTCTTCTAAACTCTAATGAGTACAAGCCTAGTTTATTCAGCCTCTCCTCATAGCTTAACTCCCTCAACTCTGGCATCAGCCTAGTAAACCTCCTCTGCACTCCCTCCAAGGCCAAAATATCCTTGCGTAAGTACGGCGCCCAAAACTGCACACAGTACTCCAGCTGCGGTCTCACGAATGCCCTATACAGCCGCAGCAAGACCTCTCTACTTTTATATTCAATCTCCCTCGCTATGAAGGCCAGCATCCCATTTGCCTTCCTGACCACCTGCTGTACCTGCAAGCTGGGTTTTTGCGACTCATGCACAAGGACGCCGAGGTCCCTCTGCACCGTCACCTGCTGCAGTTTTTCTCCACGTAAGTAATAGTCCTTCCTACCATTATTCCTACCAAAGTGGACCACCTCGCACTTGCCAACATTAAATTCCATTTGCCAGTTCCTGGCCCATTCACCCAGCCTATCTAGATCCTTCTGCAGACTTTCCACACCCTCCGCGCAATTTGCCGTTCCACCAATCTTGGTGTCATCAGCAAATTTTGACACCATACACTTGGTTCCCTCCTCCAGATCATCTATATAAATGGTAAATAGCTGAGGCCCCAGCACCGACCCCTGGGGCACTCCACTAGTCACCAACCGCCAATCCGAATAGCACCCATTGACCCCCACTCTCTGCCTCCTATTTGACAACCAGTCCTCTATCCACGCTAACACCCTACCCCCAACTCCATGTCCCCTGACCTTCTGCAATAACCTCTTGTGAGGTACCTTGTCAAACGCCTTCTGAAAATCAAGAAAGACCACATCCACCGGCTCTCCTCTATCCACCGCCCTAGACACATCCTCATAGAACTCCAGTAAATTTGTCAGACACGACTTCCCCTTAACGAAACTGTGCTGCGTCTGCTCTATCAAGCAATTCCCCTCAAGATGCCTCGTTATTTCCTCCTTGATGACGGATTCTAACATTTTACCTACAACAGACGTTAAACTAACCGGCCTATAATTCCCCGCCTTTTGCCTGGCACCCTTCTTAAACAACGGCGTAACATTAGCTGTTTTCCAATCTTCCGGCACTTCCCTGGAATCCAGCGACGTCTGGAAAATAACCACCAAGGCATCCACTATCACCTCCGCCATTTCTTTCAGAACCCTCGGATGCATTCCATCCGGTCCTGGGGACTTGTCCACAATCAGCCCCTCCAGTCTGTCGAGCCTCTCCACCTCTATCCTATCCATCCCATTCATCATCTTATACGTCTCAATGAGATCTCCCCTCATTCTTCTAAACTCTAATGAGTACAAGCCTAGTTTATTCAGCCTCTCCTCATAGCTTAACTCCCTCAACTCTGGCATCAGCCTAGTAAACCTCCTCTGCACTCCCTCCAAGGCCAAAATATCCTTGCGTAAGTACGGCGCCCAAAACTGCACACAGTACTCCAGCTGCGGTCTCACGAATGCCCTATACAGCCGCAGCAAGACCTCTCTACTTTTATATTCAATCTCCCTCGCTATGAAGGCCAGCATCCCATTTGCCTTCCTGACCACCTGCTGTACCTGCAAGCTGGGTTTTTGCGACTCATGCACAAGGACGCCGAGGTCCCTCTGCACCGTCACCTGCTGCAGTTTTTCTCCACGTAAGTAATAGTCCTTCCTACCATTATTCCTACCAAAGTGGACCACCTCGCACTTGCCAACATTAAATTCCATTTGCCAGTTCCTGGCCCATTCACCCAGCCTATCTAGATCCTTCTGCAGACTTTCCACACCCTCCGCGCAATTTGCCGTTCCACCAATCTTGGTGTCATCAGCAAATTTTGACACCATACACTTGGTTCCCTCCTCCAGATCATCTATATAAATGGTAAATAGCTGAGGCCCCAGCACCGACCCCTGGGGCACTCCACTAGTCACCAACCGCCAATCCGAATAGCACCCATTGACCCCCACTCTCTGCCTCCTATTTGACAACCAGTCCTCTATCCACGCTAACACCCTACCCCCAACTCCATGTCCCCTGACCTTCTGCAATAACCTCTTGTGAGGTACCTTGTCAAACGCCTTCTGAAAATCAAGAAAGACCACATCCACCGGCTCTCCTCTATCCACCGCCCTAGACACATCCTCATAGAACTCCAGTAAATTTGTCAGACACGACTTCCCCTTAACGAAACTGTGCTGCGTCTGCTCTATCAAGCAATTCCCCTCAAGATGCCTCGTTATTTCCTCCTTGATGACGGATTCTAACATTTTACCTACAACAGACGTTAAACTAACCGGCCTATAATTCCCCGCCTTTTGCCTGGCACCCTTCTTAAACAATGGCGTAACATTAGCTGTTTTCCAATCTTCCGGCACTTCCCTGGAATCCAGCGACGTCTGGAAAATAACCACCAAGGCATCCACTATCACCTCCGCCATTTCTTTCAGAACCCTCGGATGCATTCCATCCGGTCCTGGGGACTTGTCCACAATCAGCCCCTCCAGTCTGTCGAGCACCGCCTCTCTAGTAACAATAATGTCATTGAGACCCTCCAGTCCTACCACCTTTCCATCTCTAACACCCGGCAAATTATTCACGTCCTCCTCCATCTTTCAATACTGAATATGTCTGAGCTAGAGTGATCTGGGCTCCTCAAGCAGACGGCTGTCACTGTGCTTGTTACCGATTCACAGTCCTGCCCTGTAAAGGTCACCAATTTAATCCAGGATAGCAAATAATTAAGATACCCCGGTTTGTAACTAAAGCCCGTGGACAGCTTTCACAGCCTGAAAGTGTTGGGTTCGATGTTCAGTCCAGAGGGTTGTGGGGTGCCCCTTTCAAAATACTGAAAGGCCTGGATAGTTTCCGGTAGTAGGAGAAACTAGGATCCAAGGGCATAGCCTCAGAGTAGACAGATGACCCTTTAGAAGTTAAGTTTATTTATTTTTAGTCATGTGAGGTTTGCGTTAACACTGCAATGAAGTTACTGTGAAATTCCCCTAGTCACCATACTCTGGCATCTTTTTGGGTCAATGCGCCTAACCAGCAGACTTTCAGAATGTGGGAGGAAACCGGATCACCCGGAAGAAACCCACGCAGGCACAGGGAGAATGTGTAGACTCCGCACAGACAGTGACCCAAGCCAGGAATCGAACCTGGGTCCCTGGCGCTGTAAAGCAGCAGTGCCAGCCACAGTGCCACCAGGCCGCCGAACTGAGACAAGGAGGAATTTCTTCAGCCAGAGGGTGGTGAATCTGTGGAATTCATTGCCACAGAAGACTGCGGAGGGCAGGTCATTGAGTGCATTTAAGACAGAGATAGGCAGGTTCTTGATTGATAAGGTTTAAATTTTGAGTTTTTTAAAGAAGTTTTATTCATGTCACGAATAGGCTTATATTAACACTGCACTGAAGTTGCTGTGAAAATCCCCTAGTCGCCACACTTGGCGCCTGTTTGGATACACTGAGAGAGAATTTAGCATGGCCAATGCACCTCACAAGCACATCTTTCAGACCATGGGAGGAAACCAGAACACCTGGAGGAAACCCACGCAGACATGGGGAGAACATGCAGACTCCACAGACAGTGACCCAAGCTGGGATTGGACTCAGGTCCCTGGTGCTGTGAGGAAGCAGTATTACATTGCTGAAACTTTCTGACCTTTTGTCAGTGCAGTTAGATTGCCATAAGCATGTGGAGCTGCTTGTGGAGCTACATATGTCTGAAGATTGGAGGGTGACAAATGTTGTGCCTTTGTTTGAAAAGGGCTACAGGGAAAAGCCTGGGAATTACAGGCCTGTGAGCCTCACATCTGTGGTGGGTAGGTTATTAAAAGGCATTTTGAGAGACAGGATCTACAGGCATTTAGAGAGGCAAGGACTGATTAGGGACAGTTAGCATAGCTTTGTGAGTGGAAAATCATTTCTGGCAAACTTGATTGAGTTTTTTGAAGGGGTAACCAAGAACGTAGATGAGGGCAGTCCATGTCTACATGGTCTTTAACCAGGTATCACATGGTAGGTTGTAGCTTAAGGTTAAATCTCACGGGATCCAGGGTGAGGTAGCTAAATGGATGCAAAACTGGCTTGAATTCAGAGGGTAGTTGTAGAGTTTGTTTTTCAAGCTGGAGGCCTGTCACAAGTAATGTGCCTCAGGGATCAGTGCTGGGTCCACTGTTATATTAATTTATATTAATGATTTGGGTGAGAATATAGGAGGCATGGTTAGTAAGTTTGAAGATGACACCAAGATTGGTGGCATGGTGGACAGTGAAGAAGATTATCTCAGATTGCAATGGGATCTTGATTAATTGGGCCAGTGGGCTGACGAATGGCAGATGGAGTTTAATTTAGACAAATGTGAGGTGATGCCTTTTGGTAGATTGAACCAGGACAGGACTTAGTTAGTGGTAGGCAGTTGGTCAGAGTTACAGTGCAAAAAGATCTAGGGGCATATGTTCATAACTCCTTGAAAGTGGAGTCACAGGTGGACAGAATGGTGAAGAAGGCATTCAGCATGCTTGGTTTCATTGGTCAGAACATTGAATACTGGATTTGGGATGTCTTGTTGAAGTTGTACAAGACATTGGTAAGACCATACTTGGAATACTGTGTATATTTCTGGTCACCCTATTATAGAAAGGATATGAAACTAGAAAGAGTGCAGAAAAGATTTACTAAGATTTACTAGAAAAGATGGAACTTGATGGTTGAGTTATAAGGAGAGGCTGGATAGAATGGGACTTTTTCCTCTGGAGCGTAGAAGGCTGAGGGGTGATTTTATAGATGTCCATAAAATAATGAGGGGCATAGGTCAGCTAGGTAGTCAACATCTTTTCCCAAACGTAGAGAAGTTTAAAACTAGAGGGCATAGGTTTAAGGTGAGAGGGGAGAGATACAAAAGTATCCAGAGGGACAGTTTTTTCACAGAGGGTGGTGAGTGTCTGAACAAGTTGCCAGAGGTAGTAGTAGAGGCGGGTACAATTTTGTCTTTTTAAAAAGCATTTAGACAGTTACATGGGTAAGATGGGTATAGAGGGAAATGGGCCAAATGCGGGCAATTAAGATTAACTTAAGGGTTTAAAAAAAAGGCGACTTGGACAAATTAAGCCGAAGGACCTGTTTCCATGCTGTAAACCTCTATGACTCTATATCAGCTATTCTGGTACATTCAGTTTGACCAGTGAAACCACCAGAGGAAAACCCACCAGTCTGATTGCTGAGTTCTGACTATGACCAGAAGAGGAGGTACTTGCCAACTTTGGGCATTACGTACCAGATGGATCACAATAACACTCAGCGAGGAAGTGCCGTCCTTTCCAACCTTGCTTGCTCAGCAGTCTCAGCCTCCAAAAAAATCTAAGCCAAAACCAATTGAAGGCGAGGGGGTCACAGGTCATTTCTGTCATGGCCGACTCCACCCACCTTTGAAGGCTTAATCATCGCTATGAGAGTATTCAAATCATGACTACTGTGAAAACGATGTCAGGTTCTCACACCCTAGCTTAAAAATCCTAATAATTAGCCTTTCTATGTAGCAGAAATTTTCAAACACTAGTCTTTGATCTGAAGCCGAGATATTTATTAATACTATATAAAGCCATGGTTTTGTATACCATGTGACAGTGATATTGGCATGACAATGGAGACATATTCAAGCTTACAGAGTGAACAATGAGACATGAATGACAGGAAGGAGGCTTTGCTCCGAGCATTCTGTACCAGCAGAGCTGTGTATTAAAGGATTAACAGAGAAATGTCCTGGCGACGCCATTTGTTAAATAGCCAATTAAGCTGCATCAGCGGATGCCTTGTTAGCTCCGAACCCCTTATTTAATGTGGAGTAATTATAGAGTAATTATTCTCCTCAGCTATTATCATTAGTGTTTCTCTGACAAAATGTTACTTTGGCAAACTCTGCGAGTTGATGTGCCTGTCCCACGATGTGGGAAAATGCACCAAGCAGACCCTGAATAGGAATTCCCTTCACCGTTTACAGCAAACTCCTGCAGTAATTTCACCTTACGAGACTTGCTACTTTGTACATAAGGAAGCTGCTTTGAAAAATTGAAACAAAAATGGAATATAGCAACGTCACATTTCTCACTGTGAATTTCTGTGTTCACTGCCAATGCCAGGAATCTTTTTTTTTGGAATTTGGGTCGATTTAGCTGAGGTCTCGTTGGATTCAGGCGTCATTCGTTGAAAAAAACAGCCAAGCTCAAGAGAAGCTGCGTCAAGGAAACCAAATGCTGCCTGTCCTGCAAAGAGTTGTAAGATTCAGGCCGCGCACAGTGGCACGATGATTAACACTGCTGCCTCACAGCAACATGTTCGATTCCCGGCTTGGGTCACTGTCTCTGCGTCTCCTGCACGTTCTCCCCATATCTGCATGGGTTTCCTCTGGGCACTCCAATTTCCTCCCGTGGTCCAAAAGACATGCTGATTGGCCATGCTAAATTCTTCCTTAGTGTACCCGAGCAGGCGCTGGAGTGTGACGACTAGGGGATTTTTCACAGTAACTTCATTGCAGTGTTAATGTAAGCCTACTTGTGACACTAATAAGTAAAACTTGAAAAGATTCAGAAACTCAAAGCAAATTGGGCAAAGCAACATCCAGGGGTGTTACCCAGAAACTGAACTGGACTAGCCAGATAAAAACTGTGGCTGTCAGGGCAGGTCAAATGCTTGGGTCATATCCTGCTCTCAATAACTCCCCTCCTGACTCCTCCAAAGCCATCATGGCACAAGTCGGAGTGTGATGGAATATTTTCCACTTGCCTGGATGAGTGCAGCTCCAACGACACCAGGACAAAATTTGATTGCTACCCTTTCCACAACATTAATTCCCTCCATCACTGACAGTGTACCATCTACAAGACCTTAGAATCTCTACAATGCAGAAGGAGATCATTCAGCCCGTTGAGTCTACACAACTCTTTGACAGCACATCTTACCCAAACCCTCTCCTGCCGTCCTATCCCCATAAACCCCACATATTTATTCTGCTAATCCCTCTAATCTACACAAATTGGGGCACTAAGGGGCAATTTATCATGGCCAATGCTGCACAATAACCTGTACAACTTTGGATGCACTGCAAGAACTCACTTATGCAGCACCTTCCCACCCCACAACCATTACCATCTAGAAAGACAACAGCAGCAGATACTTGGGAAAACCACTACCCTGGAGGTTCCCTCTGAATCGCTCACTATCCTGACTTTATATCGCCTTTTCTTCACTGTGATTGGGCCAAAATCCAGGAACTCCCTCTAATATCACTGTGGACGTACCTACACTTCAGGGACTGCAATGACCAAGAAGGTAGCTCACTACCACCTTCTCCAGGGCAATAAATGCTGGTCTAGCTAGCATCACCCACGTCCCATAAATGAATACATTTAAAAAATTAAGAACAAAAGAAAGAATTTGAATTTGCCTTGAGCCTTTCACATGGCTTGAGGACTGCTTTGAAGCAATAGGAAGAAGTCCCAAGGGAGAAAGGGCACAGGATGGATTCTGTGGGTGGGTGAATTCCAATTTCTATCACTGAGAATGGTTTGGTAGCACCTCTACTGACTGAACTGACTGAGTCCTGAAGGATATGTTGGTCAGACAGGGTCTATGGCAGGTGGTGAGAGCACAAACAAGAGGGAAAGACCTGCTGACGTCGTCCTCATCAATCAGCTTATTGTACTGGTAGGCACGGTCACTGCACAGTCTTTGTAAAGTTACATCTGCACACTGAGGATAGGTTCCATCATGTTGTGTGTCTGTTAAATGGAATAAAAATCTGAAAGAGAAGCAGAAAACATTGAATGTGCTCTTCAGGTCTAGAAGCATTTGTGGAGACAGAAACAAAATTAGAGAGGAGGGGGTTTGGGGGTGATGGACTGTGGTGAGAGGTGAATTTATAGAACTAGCAAGAGTGGGAAGTGTGTCATGTGAGGTGACTGAATTAGGCGGAGTGCAATGTTTCATTTTACTCAAGGTTTGTTGAGACACAGAGATTAGGACCCACATTTTCACACAGTCATAGAGACTCTGCCTTGGCCAAAATAGAAATAATGACCCGCATTTGGAAGTCCCACTCCCATTTCGGCACGGTGGCATACTGGTTAGCACTGCTGCTTCACAGTGTCAGGGACCTGGCTTAGGTCACTGTCTGTGCGGAGTCTGCATGTTCTCCCCATGTTTGCATGGGTTTCCCTCTGGGTGTTCCAGTTTCCTCCTACAGTCAGAAAGATGTGCTGGTTAGGTACATTGCCAAGCTAAACTCTCGCTCAGCCTATCCAAACAGGTGCCAGAGTGTGGTAACTAACGGATTTTCAGAGTGTTAATGCAAGCCTACTTGTGACAATAATAAATAAACTTTACTTTACTTTCCCCTAGGTGGGGAAAAAGGTAAGGTGTGATTCACACAACTTGGAACCCCAAAAGCAACAGGGCCATTTGAAGCCATGATCTGTGGAAAGGCCATTTACACCCAGAATGTTAACTATTTCACTTTTCACAGGTGCTGCCAGTCTGCTGAGCTTATCCAGCATTTTCTGTTTTCATTTCAGAGTTATTTGCACTCAATGCAGAGTTCAAACAGACCCCATTTTTTGCTGGAACGGGGTCCATTCCTCACAGTTTATGACTGGCAATATTTAAGAATAAATGTGAATGTGGGGCTAAAAGCATTGAGGGATAAAGGGAAAAGGTGTAATCAGGGGATTGAATGTGATCAGCCATGAATAGTGGAACAGGCTATAAGGGCTGAATGGCCTTTTCCTGCTTCTATTTTCTATGTATGCTTCTAAAGGAGTCAAAGGTTGTGGGGTGAAGACAGGGAAGTGATATGGGGAGAAGAGGGGAACAGGATATTGAATTCAGTGATCAGCCATGATCAAAGTGAATGGTGGAGCAGGCATGAAGGGCGTATGGCCTACTTCTGCTTCTACGTTTCTATGTTTAAGTGGAGTTGAGACCACTATCAGATGAGGCATGATCTCATTGAATGGTGGAGCAGACTCGGTGGACCAAATGTCCTATTTTTGCTGCTAACTCCTATACCCTTCTAATGTTTGACTGCTTCCACAAACTATCATTATCACAGCAGGGGACCTGTAGGCTCATGTCTTGATTGGCAACCTGAAGAGGTTATTTTTTATGTGGCTATGAATATATCAGATGTTTATTTTAATGTAGGATTAGGTATGTGGGGCAGTGCCTAGGCAGTGCCAGAGAAGAATGGTAGGAAGGACTATTACTTACGTGGCGAAAAACTGCAGCAGGCGACGGTGCAGAGGGACCTCGGGGTCCTTGTGCATGAGTCGCAAAAACCCAGCTTGCAGGTGCAGCAGGTGGTCAGGAAGGCGAATGGGATGCTGGCCTTCATAGCGAGGGGGATTGAATATAAAAGTAGGGAGGTCTTGCTGCAGCTGTATAGGGCATTGGTGAGGCCGCAGCTGGAGTACTGTGTGCAGTTTTGGGCGCCGCACCTGCGCAAGGATATTTTGGCCCTGGAGGGAGTGCAGAGGAGGTTTACTAGGCTGATACCGGAGTTGAGGGGATTGAGCTATGAGGAGAGGCTGAATAAACTAGGCTTGTACTCGTTAGAGTTTAGAAGAATGAGGGGAGATCTCATTGAGACGTATAAGATGATGAATGGGATGGATAGGATAGAGGTGGAGAGACTCTTCCCGCTCAAAAAAGACAGTAGGACTAGGGGGCACAGCCTCAAGATAAAGGGGAGGCGGTTTAGAACGGAGTTGAGGAGGAACTTCTTCACTCAAAGGGTGGTGAATCTCTGGAATTCTCTGCCCGTTGAAGTGGTGGAGGCTGCCTCGCTAAATATTTTTAAGAAGCGGGTTGATGGGTTCTTGATAAGAGAGGGGATTAAGGGTTATGGGGAGAGGGCGGGAATGTGGAACTGAGCCACAACAGATCAGCCATGATCTTATTGAATGGCGGGGCAGGCTCGAAGGGCTAGATGGCCTACTCCTGCTCCTAGTTCTTATGTTCTTATGTTCTTATGTTCTTATTACTTCCCACATTTTACCCTTTGCCTCCTGGTGATTGTACTTACCTGTTCACCTCTGGTAGGTTCTGTTTACCAGGTGCATGCCAAGGGGGACTGTCATGATTCACACCAATGTGAATGGATAGTTTAACATGTAGGGTGCTATTAGGTGTAAAGCTCTGGTATGGCACTTTCCTGGCAATTTTGCCCAAGGTGCATGGGCTGAGTCGGGAAATTTCGTAACCCCCCCACCTTGAAGAAAAAAATCCAGCCCAAATCATCATTGTTATATAGGAATTGCAGCTAATCTGAGCACAGAAAGCTCAAAGAAACAGTAATCAGATGCTTTCCTTTAGTGCTATTTGTTGATGAATAAGTATTTGCCAGGACACTGCTCCATTTCTTCAAAATAGTGGAAAGGGATCTGTTGCGTTCACCCGAGATGGGCAGATGGAGACTCGGGTTAGTGACTCGAGTCACTGCCATCCGTAATACATACCATCTGCTAGTGATGTCAACGGAACTGATTCTTGGGCAGGACGTAGATCCGGCAACAGATGCACTTGCTGCCTTTCACTGTCATGCCATCTAAAATAGTCCTTCATCAACTTCAAGAGATTTAGAATGAATTAACTTCTAAATCCTTCGGAAAAACTTTCCCAAAAGGAACAGTAAAATTATTATCATGTAAAATTTAAAGGCAGCTGATCTTAGCCGATACTAATATCCGTTATTTCAATCACTGGATTAAATTTGAGTTTAGTTACATATATTGAGTTAAATTTGAAAGTCACTGATATGTTTTTGGTGCTCCTTCCATGGGGCAAGGATGCCATTGAAAAGGCTGCATATGTTGCCCATCCCTAATTGCCCTTGAACTGAGATAATTGCTGTCCATCCAGTATAGAGGGCAGTTAAGAGTCAATCACTTTGCTTTGGGTCTAGAGTCACTTGGCAGATTTCTCTTTCTGAAGGATGTTTATAACAATGGATGATAATTTTCACTTTTTTCCACCTTTGCTGTGCTGGGATTTGAACCCCTGTCCTCAGAGCATTACCTGGGCCTACTAGGTGGTACACTGCACAATGGTTGGCACTGTTGCCTCATAGTGCCAAGGACCTGGGTTCGATTCCTGGCTTGATTCAGTATCTGTGCAGAGTCTGCACTATCTTCCTGTGTCAGTATGGGTTTCCTCTGGGTGCTCCAGTTTCCTCCTACAGTCTGAAGGACATGCTGTTTAGGTGCATTGTCCATGCTAAATTCTCTCTGCATACCCGAACAGATGCTGGAATGTGGTGACTGGAGGATTTTCACAGAAACTTCATTGCAGTGTTAATATAAGCCTGCTTGTTTATTTATTAGTCACAAGTAAGGCTTACATTAACACTGCAATGAAGTTTCTGTGAAACTCCCCCATTTGCCACATTCCGGTGCCTGCTTGGGTCAATGCACCTAATCAACATGTCTTTCAGATTGTGGGAGGAAACCAGAGCACCCGGAGAAACTGCATGCAGACATGGGGAGAATGTGCAAACTTCACACAGACAGTGACCCAAGCCAGGAATCGAACCCAGGTCTCTGGCACCATGAGACAGCAGTGCTAACCACTGTGCCACTATGCCACCCACTCGTGACACTAATAAACAAACTTTACCATTACACCATCATCAGCCTACAATATCTCCCCCCACCAACCTTCCCCCCTCACCACCCAATGAAAATGACTGGATCTGTAGCAGTCACCATGATTGTTGTAAGATGGTACAAAGGGTCAGGTATAGTATTCAATAATTCTTGCTGACAGAGTCCTAATAAATAATTGAAGAACTGAAGACATTGATGTTTTCTTTAATGTTTCCTAGTTTCTCGTTGCCTCTCTTCTTTTTCTCCTAAAGATTTTAATTCTTTGCTGGGGTGCGGTCTCCAAAATAGATATGAATCCTGTGCAAATTTTGAGAGTATTGACAAGCAAGTTGCCATTGGACAGGGGGCTTTGAGGATGAACTGAATCACAACTGGCACCTTCCAGTTGCGATTACTAAAGGAGGGACATTGGGCAATTTACCCCACTCAAACTCCGATATATCAGTGCCAAGTTTAGACCTCTAAGCAGTGCCCTCATGGGATTAGCTAACTCAGTTAGATTAAGGACTTTCTGGTACGCCTTGGGATAACTCTAAAGTTGGCTCTTTAATCATTTTATCGACAGTTGAATGACCAATAGTTAATGTATTGTCAGTAATCAGAAGGACTGAAAACAGTAGCAGAGGGAGAAAGCTGGATCAGAAAATGACAGTTCATTTGGATGGCACAGTGGCAAAGTGGTTTGGAGGGACAGTGAGGCACTGTTGTCTCACAGTGCCAGGGACCCAATTCGATTCCCAGCTTGGGTCACAGTCTTGTTTGGAGGTTGCACATTCTCCCTGTGTCTGTGTGGGTTTCCTCCCCCAGTCCAAAGATGTGCACGTTATGTGGACTGGCCAAACTAAATTGCTGATTAGTGTGTGTCCAAAGATGTGTAGATTAGCGGGGTTAAAAGATGTAACCCTAGTAAATATGTGGGGTTACAGGGATAGGGTGGGAATGGGATGCTCTGTCAGAGAATCGGTGCAGACTTGATGGACTGAATGGCTTCCTTCTTCACTGTTGGGGTTCTATGATTCTATGAATAACACAAGACTTATGATGGAAAATATTGAAATCTGGGAGGAATTATGAATACAGGAATGCTAAAGGAAGCTCTATAATATTGAAGGTCTGCCCTGACCTACAATAATTCATTATGTTACATTTCCATTTCTGAGCATGCAGTTCAAAGGAAGTCAATGAGAAAGGAGACGGAGTTCATTAATTGATTTTTAAATATGTTGGAGTAGAATTTCCACTTTGGATATAATCGTGAATTGCATTTGAAATTGCATTATTTTTCCATAAGGTTCAAGTTGTCATCCCAAGTCATTGCATCATTTAATTGGGCAGTAGTTTTTTTTAGAACCTAATTGATTATTCTTGTTCTCCTTGTGTTAAAACAAACATCTAGTTATAATTAAGTATGATAACCTACTGTAATTTAATTATTACAGCTGAAATGGTGTTTCTCACAAGGACAGGCATTTTCTTTTGATTAAAGTTTAAAGTTTATTCATTAATGTCACAAATAGTTTACATTAACACTGCAATGAAGTTACTGTGAAAATCCCCTAGTTGCCACAATCAAGTGCCTGTTTGGGTACACTGAGGGAGAATTTAGCATGGCCAATACACCTAACCAGCATATCTTTTGGACTATGGGAGGAAACCGGAGCACCCAGAGAAAATCCATGCAGACAACGTGCAAATGCTACACAGGCAGTGACCCAAGCCAGGAATCGAACCCAGATCCCTAGTGCTGTAAGGCAGCAGTGCAAAGCACCATGCCACCATGCCGTGCTAAGTAAAGTTTATTCGTTAATCACAAGTAAGGCTTACATTAACACTGCAGTGAAGTTACTGTGACACTCCCCTAATCGCCACATTCCGGCGCCTGTTCGGGTCAATGCAACTAACCTACAAGTCTTTCAGACTGTGGGAGGAAACCAGAGCACTTGGAGGAAACCCACGCAGACACAGGGAGAAAGTGCAGACCCCACATGAGACAGTGACCCAAGATGGGAATCGAACCCTGCTAATCACTGTGCTGCCCCCCCACCCACCCCACTGTGTTACCGTGCCGCCCTCCCCTGTGCTACTGCACCGCTAGGAGCCTCTAGTCCACTACCTACAATCAGAATTCTAATAACTGCAAGTGAGGTTATAAAAAACTGCACAGCACCATTTAGAAATTCCATTAAAAGGAGTCTTTTCACCAAAATTTAAAAAAAAACTTTTAACTTTGAAAGCCTCCTTGAAGTAGCAGATACAGACACAGTTAGTGGAAACGTGCCTTGATGATTAATTTGATCTGGGGCTGTGGTTGGTTTAGTGGGCCGGAGCAGGCTTCTTGCATACTGCTTTCAAATCAGCACAGGAGATGCAGAAATGAGATTTGCGGTGAAATCCCTCAATCCTTTACTTAGGTTTGGCCAGTTTTGGGTCACTGGTAAACCAATTGCGACCGAGCATGATGTCACTTCAACTTTTGTCTCGTTACTCGGGCTGTTCAAAATCCCCCGGATGGCCTCAGTGTCGTCTGATCTCTGATCTTAGCGAGGCTGCAAACTCACCATCCTGATCCTCTTGTGGCTTTGCTGACTCCTTTCTTTTAAAAAATATTATTACTGTACTTCAGAGAGCAAGAGGGCCAAGCTATGTTATTACAGCCTTTCTTCATGTTGATCCAGGGCTGGTGGTATAAAAAATAGACAATAGTCTCCCCTTCCCCAAAGTGTGTTTCTCTAATGTGTGTGGTCCTTACTTTCTGGCATTAAATGGCGAACAAGGAGTATTAGATATTGTGTGCACAGATGCCAACAACAACCTTCAGTGACTGGAGAGCTGTTTCACTCAATATTTTTTTGGACCAAAACAGAAGTAGTTATGTAAAAGTTTTATCGTACAACAAGAAAGGTTACTTCCAGCTGCAAACGCTTTATCCGGCAGCCATTCAGAACATCAACACAGGAATAAAAGTCAGCATAGTCCCAGATGAGGGGGAGAGTCCCTTTTGAGGGCGAGAGATGACTGGTGGTGATTTAACCTGGGCAACATGTTGGCACAGTGGTTAGCACTGCTGCCTCACAGCGCCAGGGACCCGGGTTCAATTCCAGGCTCAGGCCACTGTCCGTACGGAATCTGCATGTTCCCCTTGTGTCTGTGTGGGTTTTTTCTGGGAGCTCCTATTTCCTCCCACACTCCAAAGATATGCAGGTTAGGTTGATTGGCCATGCCAAATTGACCCTTAGTGTCAGGGATAATATGTGGGTTTACAGGGATAGGGCCTGGGTGGGATTGTTGTCGGTGCAGACTTGATGGGCCGAATGGCTGCTTCCTGCACTGTAGGGATTCAATAATTTTATGATCACCATTCCTCAGGCGAGGGTAGGGATGAGAAGGTGGGTCTTTGTGAATGGGGAGTTGGTTAGTGATGCAGGATGATGCCAACAGCAAGGGTTCAATTTGCATACCAGCTGAGATTATTCAAAATGTGAGTCCAAGTATCACTAATTTACCATGGACACAAATGATATAAAACTTTACAGCTTTCTAAACAAAAAGCACAGAGGAGCATTGCTGCAAAGAATTTCCCATCTATTGAAATGACTGGATAGAAAATTTAGGACACTCACCTTGGAGACATAAGGAGGAAATCCCAATAAGGAAAAAGTACTTTAAAGCAAAGTTTATTTATTCATCACAAGTAAGGCTTACGTTAACATTGCAATGAAGTTACTGTGAAATTCCCCTAGTCGCCACACTCTGGCACCTGTTCGGGTCAATGCACCTATACAGCATGTCTTACAGACTGTGGAGAAAACTGGAACACTCGGAGAAAATCCATGCAGACACAGGGAGAACTTGCAACCTCCACACAGATAGTAACCCAAGCTGGGAATCGAACCCAGGTCCCTGTGAGGCAGCAGTGCTAACTACAATGCCACTGTGTGCAGAGATACAGTGATTTAACTCCCCACCTCGTTCTCTTCATTTTGGCCACTGTATTGGTGGAAGATCCAAGTCCTCTACTTTGAATTGCACAGTTGACCCTTTATCCTTTTCTCCCTGAGTGACTGATGTATTTATGATGGGGTAGTGGTAATGTCACTGGACTAGTAATCTAGTAGTCTGGACATAGGCTCATGGCAACTGGTGGAAATTAAATTCAATAAACAAACCTGGAATATAAAGCCAAGTCTCAGTAATGGTGACTATGACACCATCATCAATTGTAAAAACTCATCTGATTCACTAACGTCCTTTAGAGAAGGAAATCTGCCATCCTTCCCTGACCTGGCCTACTTGTGACTCCAGAGTAATGACTTGGTAACAATTGCTTTCTAAAATGGCTTGGCTTAGGGCAATTTGGCATGAGCAACAAATGCTCATCCACATTCCAGAAAGGAATTTAAAAATTGTCAGCTTTGACAAAGGGTCATCTGGACTTGAAACGTCAGCTCTTTTCTCTCCTTACAGATGCTGCCAAAGCTGCTGAGATTTTTCAGCATTTTCTCTTTTGGATTAAAAAATTGTAATTGCTTGGAGACTACTCAAACTGTTCTTGTACTTGAAATCCTATCTAAGCAAACAATTTCATTTTACAATAGCAGAGAGGGTTGATACTGCGTTACACAATATTAATAATGAATACATTAGAAAAATGAATGTTTGCGATTTAAACAAAGACATTGGGTGTGAACTTACAGACATTCATGCCACACCCCCGCTGCAGGGAGGTCGGAGAACTTGGCACCCAGCCATATCTTTGTTCACTGCAGCGGGATGGGAAAATCCCACCAACATGAACAATAATAATATTCCATCCATTAACTCATTTATTTTAAGTAGTTGGCCACTTTAATAAATTAGCAGACAGGAATTTTGCTGGAATCATCCTACACATTTGTTATTAATGTATTCCTGCACTGCTTCAACCCAGAGCTGCCCCGGGTGATATGTAAAATGCAGAAAATGCTAATTCCTTTTAATTTAAAAATATCACTCATTTTGACAAAATGATTATGAAAAGTTGAAGGCTCGCATTTAAGTAGCTGCATACCATATCTCATAGAAATATTTCAAAGCACTTCACAATGATTTACAAGTGCCACAAGTTATATAGGCAGATTTGATAGTCAAATTGAGTACAGCAAGATCCCATAATCAGGAGTTGGATCAGTGCCAGCTAATTTGTTTTTGTTTGTTGCTCCTTGTTGATTAGTGATATTGTGACTTTTAATGTCAGTGCTTTAGTTTAATGACTCTTATAAAGATACTACCTCTGACGATGGAGCTTTCACTCAGTACTGTGTCAATGGGTCATTGCTATAAAATACCTACGGAAAATTTAATTTTTAAGTGAGACTTTTTTAAAATGCATACAAGCCAAAGGTGGTTTTGGGGAAATTGATGGGCTTGAAAGTAGATAAATCTCCAGGGCTTGACGATCTTTATCCTAGATACAGGGAAGTGCCCCTGGAAATGGTGGATCCATTGATGGTTATTTTCAAAATTTCTTTGGACTCTGGAATAATTCCTACAGATCGGAGGGTAGCTAATGTTTCAAAAAAGGAGGTGGAGAGCAAACAGGGAACTATAGACCAGAGAGCCTATTGTCTGTATTGGGGAAGTTGCTAGATTCTATTATCAAGGATTTCATAACTCAGTATTTGGAAGGCAGTGGTATAATCATTCACAGTCAGCATGGATTTACAGAGGGAAAATCACACTTGATGAATAAATTGGAATTCTTTGAAGATGTAACAGGTAGAGTTGACCAAGGGGAACCTGTGAATGTGGTTTATTTAGACTTTCAGAAGGCTTTCGACAAAGTCTCACATAATAGGTACGAGTTAGACCTCAGTTGGAGTATGGTGTACAGTTCTGGGTGATACAGGAAGAATGTGAACGGATTTGGAGGGAGTGCAAAGAGACTTACAAGAATGGTTCCACGGATGAGACACTTCAATTATGAGGATAGATTGGAAAAGTTGGGACTATTCTTCTTGGAGAAGAAGATTAAGAAGAGAGTTAATAGAGATGTTCAATATAATGAGCAGACTGGAGAAAGTAGATAGAAAGAAACTATTCCCACTTGTCCAGGGATCAAGAATGAGAAGGTAATTGCCAAAAGCAATAATAGCTGTGAGAGAAAAACTCTTTCACAAGGCAAGTGGATCATGTCTGGAAGTGTGCTTCTGGAAGTGTGGCGGAGATGGGGTTCAATCAAAGCATTCAAGAGGACATTAGATGATTATTTGAATATAAATAATGTACAGGGTTATGGGGAAAAGGCAGAAGAATGACACTGAATCATAATGGTCATTCAGAGAATTGGTGCAGACAAGATGGGCTGAATGGCCTCATTCTGCACTGTAATAATTCTGTGATTCTGTGATAAGCTTGTGTAGCTTCTACTGAAACACATTTATGCTATTTACTCCGACTTGTTTTACATTCTCACCATCAGTGAAGAAGTTTTTTCTGAGTCCCCTGTTCACTTCTTGGTGACTATGTTACTCTTAGGTTATGCTCATACCAACAAGATGAAACATTTTTTCTGTATCCACTCCATCAAAACCTTAGGTCATCGCTCAGCCTTCTATTTTTCCTTCGATATTTTCTAAGGAATAGCAACACTGGTCTTTCCTGTAAGTGTTCGGAGTATTTATATCCAGGAGTGCATTTGTACAGATGAAAATGCAATTATATCATAAACTAATCTGGGATGTATTCGTAGGACTGTTTAGTGATTGAATGGGATATTGAATTTTTGATTGCTTCAGTTTGTTTGAAGGCAGACTGAAACACTCAGTGAGATGAGATCACATATGAATTGTTAAGTTTTGCTCCATCTATTCACTTACTGAATATAAAATAACTTCAGATCTGAACAAATTTCACCTTGATTTAATTAACTTTGGAACCTTCTGCATTTGGGATGGGTGAACTGAGCTTCCTCCTTGGACTCAGCTGGTCTAATCCCAAGTTATAGAAACCCTACCATGCAGGAGGAGGCCATTCAGCCCATCAAGTCTGCAACAACAACAATCCCACTCAGGCCGTATCCCCGCAATTCCACATATTTACCGCACAAATCCCTCTAAACTACGCATCCCGGGACATTAAGGGGCAATTTAGCATGGCCAATGCACCTAACCAGCACATCTTTGGACAGTGGGAGGAAACCAGAGAATGGAAACCAGACGGGGAGAATGTTCAAACTCCGCATTGACAGCAATCCAAGCCGAGAATCGAACCCAGGTCCCTGGAGCTGTGAGACAGGAGTGCTAACCACTGTGCCACTACCCATTGTGTCCCTTTAACCCTGTAATCTTGGGTATTCTCAGTCTGCAGACGGACATTGTTCCAGACTCCTTCGCTGCTCGGGGATTCATCAGTAATTCTGACAACAAAACTTGACTGCTCTCTTTCTCAGAACAGTAACCTCAGTAGAATTCACGGTGGGCGTATATAGACAGTACCCGCTCCAGCTCAAGAGGAGTGAATGTACACGGCATTCGCTAAACTGACTTCAACTGACTAACAGTCTTTGATTCAGGCTGTTTAACTGAATCCTTGTCTGGCATCGTCAGGCCTGCTGGCAGTGGGAAACTTGGATGGGCAGGGGAAATCAGTAAAGTGGGAGGCTGAAAATCACTGGCAGGATGAACTTTTGTAATTAACTTCTTGGAACTTTAAAGGTGTGTCCAGCTTCCTGACGGCCCTTTTGGAAAGCCCTTTTTGTACGCGCTTCCATGTCATACATGTTCATTAAAAGGCCGGTTCACCTGAATTAAGCCCCCAATCAAAATTAAATTCTCCATCACCGAGAAATCTGTGTGGTCACATTTATGACTGGATTTAAGTGACGTCCACCAGGCCAGACTGATTCTCCCACAAGTTTGCAGTGAGCAGCCGCTGCTCCGGCTGCGTTGAAAACCGCTCACAAATGTCAGTCACTTGGTTGAGACCAAGTTCTGGTTGTCCAAGCTGTTTGAATGCTGGGCACAGGAGTCATGGCTAGCTGAGAAGTCTGAGGTGGGGTGGTGGAGGAGGTGGGGGGGGGGGGACAATATTTTGGAACTAAACTCAGACTGCCTGGGACACGTTAGGGAGATAATAAGCCAGATTGTCCAGGTTTGTTTAGGACTGTAAGCGTGCCATAACATGCCTTATGCCATCGAAAGGTGGAATTATCAAATAGAATCTCTACAGTGCAGAGGGAAGCCATTCAGCCCAAAGCGTTTGCACCAACTGTCCAACAAAGCATCTTACCCAGGCCCACCCTCCTATCCTATCCCTATAACCCCACATATTTACTCCACTATTCCCCACAGCCTACACATTTTGGGACACAATGGGACAATTTTACCAAGGCCAATCCACCTATCCTGCACATCTTTGGACAGTGGAAGCACCCAGAAAAAGCTCACACAGATAAGAGTGTAAACCCAAGAGGGAGAGTGAATGAATGCAAGTGCATAAGGTGTATCTGACCCACAGATGTGAAATAGTGCTCTTGTACTATGGACATATGGAACTCCACAGCAAAGATAGAAGAATGATGCAATGAGAGGCTCATAAGCCTTCAATCTATCTGTGTTCTCATGCAGATCAGGGTCATGCTACCGGTCAGAGAATTGGAGAAACAAAGGGACACCCAGTACCTCAGAGGGGTAGAAGGAATCCTCAGAGAATACATTATCGGATCATTCCCCCACACCCTCCAGCAGTGCAGATACTATCACATCGGTGGGGATAGATACAGCGACACAAGCCAGTGATCACAGAAACAGCCGAGCAGGTATCAGAGGCCGAAAGCCACTGATACTCAGAAGTGTGTGGAAGGCCAGGCTATGCTGAGCTCCAGGTTAATGATGTCCCTCTGGAGTCATAGGCAACATGGAACCTACTCCAGGAGGTAAGGAAAGCTTTGGTGGAGCTTCCAGGGAGCTTGCATACCCATTTCTGGATAATAGAGCAGTGTATCCAGGTTATAAGTGCTACCACGTCTCTTTCATCTGAATGAAAGGCAGGCTTCTTAGAGTCTACATCACCTTTTCCACCATGGATCGATGATGGCCAAATGGTTTAACCACTAGACTATTAATCCAGAAACTCAGCTGATGTTCTAGCATCCTGGGTTCAAATCCTGCCGTGGCAGGAATTTGTATTTAATTAAAGAATCTGGAATTAGGAATCTACTGATGACCATGAAACCATTGTCGATTGTCGGAAAAATCCATCTGGTTCAGAAGGGAAGGAAATCTGCCGTCCTTACCTGGTCTGGCCGACATGTGACTCCGGAGCCACAGCAATGTGGTTGACTCTCAATTGCCTCCATAGGCAACTAGGGATGGACAATAAATACTGGCCAGCCAGCGACACCAATGTCCCATGAATTAATTTAAAAAATCTGTGAATGAATTGCAGCGATCCATCTAGTCAGCATATTCTTTGGAGATTCACCTCTATTTCTGAGCCACCAAGCCCTGTGCCAGGTTTCTGTCTAGACATGGTATCCTCACCCTATAGCTTCCAGGTGAAGGACATCTTGGAGGACCAGAAATGAGTGTTCCTCTTGTTCATACTGTGCATGGAGACATTGTGCATTGACTGGAGTGGTACAGTCATGTGCAAGAACCCTAGCTCAGACACTATTCAGCCTGCCCCCATCACCCACAAGCCTCTATGGAGAGTCCATTGCTTTGGTGTCATAGAAAAACTCATTACAGGAATCCTTGTCAGCTATGACCATTTACAAGGGTGGATGAGGGTTGGAGTCAAGAATTTGCTGCTGTCCATCAGCCACGTCCCTCAGAGACACCCAACTACCTCTCTCCCTTCATCATGGCCTCTGACTGCAGCAGAGAGACAATGTACTATGGATGGATTCTCGCAGAATATGATCCATTAGTCAGGGAACAATGCTGATTTATTGGTTATGTAAAAACATAGAAACATAGAACAGTACAGCACAGTACAGGCCCTTCGGCCCTCCATGTTGTGCTGAGCTATGTCCAATCCCAAGATCAAGCAATCCCACTCCCTATAATTCTGGTGTGCTCCATGTGCCTATCCAGTAACCACTTGAAAGTTCCTGAAGCGTCCGACCCCACTATCACAGCAGGCAGTGCATTCCACACCCCAACCACTCTGAGCAAAGAATCTACCTCGGACATCCCTCTTATATCTCCTACAATGAACCTTAAAGTTATGCCCCTTAGTAACAACTACATGCACCCGAGAAAAGTCTCTGCATGTTCGCTCTATCTATCCCCCTCATCATCTTATGAACCTCTATTAAGTTGCCTCTTATCTTCTTCCACTCGAAAGAGAAAAGCCCCAGCTCCCTCAACCTTTCCTCATAAGACCTACACTCCAAACCAGGCAGCATCCTGGTAAATCTCCTCTGCCCTCTCTCCAATGCTTCCACATCCTCCTTATAGTGAGATGACCAGAACTGAACACAATATTCCAAATGTGGCCTCACCAAGGTCCGGTATAGTTGCAGCATAACACTGCAATTCTTAAACTCAAACCCCTGTTAATAAACGCTAACACACTATAAGCCTTCTTCACGGCTCTATCCACTTGAGTGGCAATCTTCAGAAATCTGTGGATATGAACCCCAAGATCTCTCTGTTCCTCCACATTCCTCAGAATGCTGCCGTTGACCCTATAGTCCGCGTTCAAGTTTGTCCTACCAAAATGAATCACCTCGCACTTATCAGGGTTAAACTCCTTCTGCCACTTTTCGGCCCAGCTCTGTATCCTATCAATGTCCCATTGCAGCCTGCAAGAGCCCTCCACCTCATCCACTACTCCACCAATCCTGGTATCATCGCAAATTTACTAACCCCCTCTTCTAAGTCATTGATAAAAATCACAAATAGCAGAGGACCCAGCACTGACTCCTGTGGTACACCACTGGTAACTGGCCTTCAGTCTGAAAATTTTCCTTCCACCACCACCCTCTATGAGACAGCCAGTTACTTATCCAATCGGCCAAATTTCCTTCTATCCCACACCTCCTTGCTTTCTTTTGTTGGAACTTCGAGAGCAGAACTCAGCTGAGTTTGGTTTTCCATTGAGTGGACTAATAATCATTTGGCTGTTTCTTTGCTTGGCCTTAAAAAAGGGACATTAGCTCTTCTCACCAAAAAAGAGAACCCTCCCATATCAATTGCTTTAGAGGCTTTATGAACTGCCACAGGGAGCTTCAGCATGGTGCATGCGAAGTTTGCCATCATGTCAAGTACCTCCTATCCTCCCTGTGCCCACCAACTTCTCCTCATTCTCCAAATCAATCACCAGCTTGTCATTCCTCTCCCTCCTGTAATCGTTCAACCTATCCCGGAGGCAATGATCTTTTATGTTAGCATTCCTGCTCCCTCCTCCATTCCCATAACAGTCAACCTACCCATGTACATCCTGACCCTAACCTTGACCTCTCACGTGCTTGAGGCTAGCTGTATTCAGAATTTCCATGACACCCCCTGCACCCCCACTGCTTGAGACCATCCATTATCCACCCATAAAGCAAGCACTTCCCCCTATTTGATTTAACTCCCTTCTCTGACTGTGGATGTATCCTCACAGACCTGCCATTACTCTCCCTCAAACCCCTAGGACCAAATTCTTCAAATCATGGACCACACCCTTCAGGCTCATCTCGCTATGATCATTGCCCAGAGGGGCCATCCATCGCTGTGGTTGGCACAATGGTGAGCATAGCTCCTTCACAGCACTGGGGACCTGGGTTCAATTCTGGCCTTGGGTGACTAGTTATATGGAGTCTGCATGTTCTTCATGTGTTTGCATGCTTTAGGTCCAGCTGCTCTGGTTTCCTCCCATAACCCAAAGATGTGCAGGTTAGGTGGATTGGCCATGCTAAATTGTCCCTTAGAGAGTCCCAGGATGCGGAGGTTAAGGCGATTAGTGGGGTAAATACATGGAGTTATGGGGATAGGACCTGGGTGATATGATTTGTTGGAGAGTCAGTGGAGACTCGATGGGCCAAATGGCCACCTTCTACACTGCAGGGATCCTACGATTTGTGGTTAAGTCTCAAGATCTTGACCGCCAGTTGTGATCTCTAGCAGCCTTTGTGCCCAAACCTTTGCAGAAATCTCTGAGCTATCCCTCGCTCAGTGTCATCCTTGTGTTTTTTTTTCAGTAACTTCCCGTATTGGTCCAAGTCTCTAATTCTTCAAGAAAATGAATTGCTTTAGGAAATGAACACGCAGCAAAGCGACGCCAATTGCAACTCCAGTCATTATTAATAAATGGGTGAGGCAGTAAAGCGTTTAGTAACTGGCTGCCCCTTTTTTCCCTATGTGAAATGTGGCCTCCACCACTGAGTCTGTTATCCAGAATAACTAATAGTTTAAATCGCAATGAACTAATGACCTTTCTCCTAACAGACATACAGCGTAGCGAAGATCTTCCTAAAAAAGACATCTTCAACACTCACCTCAATTTCCTCAAGATTCTGTTTCACATTGACTATGTCTGGGGAGATAACAGTGGCTGTGAGGACCCCTTCTACAACTGGCTGGCACCACGCCAAAATAGCATCAAAGAAACATAGAATCATAGAATCCCTACAGAGCAGAAGGAGGCCATTCGGTCCATCGAATCTCCAACGACCACAGTCCCACCTAGGACCTCTCCCCAATAACCCCATGCATTTAACCTAGCTAGTCCCCCTGACACTAAGCGGCAATTTAGCTGGCCAATCCACCTAACCTGCAAATCTTTCAGACTGTGGGAAGAAACCGGAGCACCTGGAGGAAACCCACGCAGTCACAGGGAGAAAGTGCAAACTCTGCACACTTTGCACTTTCCAAGCCAGGAATTGAACCTGGGTCCCTGGCGTTGTGAGGCAGCAGTGCTGACCACTGTGCTACCCTGTGCATTTACATGCACTCTTTTGTAATACAGTTGAAATATTCCTCCTTGGAGAGGGAATTCCTTTGCTTGATGGTGGGCTCCAGTCTCAAGTTGGTTCTACCAGATAAACTTGGCAATTACACCTTGTGCAACTATTTACTCTGACAGAGGTAATGCTAAAGGATGGGTCACACGGTGTTCTCTCAGCAACAGAAACAGTCTTGTGACAAGTCAGGATGTGAGGCGGGTTGGGGGGGGGATTTGAATGAATGTATTCTCACATATGCCCGCCTCTCTGCCTTTCTTTCTTCTTCTAAAATCTACCTTTTTTGACAAGCTTTGGGTCACCTGTCCCATAGATGGCATGGGGTGGCACAGTGAATAGTTAGCACTGCTGCCTCACAGCGCCATGGACCTGATTCGATTCCCAGCTTGGGTCACTGTCTGTATGTAGTCTGCACATTCTCCTGTATCTGAGTGGGTTTCCTCCGGGTGCTCCAGTTTCCTCCCACTATCTGAAAGACGTGTTGGTTAGGTGCATTAGCCATGCTAAATAGAACATAGAACATTATAGCGCAGTACAGGCCCTTCGGCCCTCGATGTTGTGCCAACCAGTGGAACCAATCTAATGACCCTCTAACCTAAACTATTCCAATATTATCCATATGTCTATCCACTGACCATTTGAATGCCCTTAAAGTTGGCGAGTCTCCCTCAGTGTACCCGAACAGATGCTGGTGTGTGGCGACTAGGGGATTTTCACAATAACTTCATTGCAGTGTTAATGTAAGCCTACTTGTGACATTAATAAATAAATTTCAACCAGTGGTCTTGCTTTAGGAGGCAGAGAAGGATCAGCGGAGGAGTTGGGACAGGGGTGGTGGGGGGGGGGGGGATGTTGGTGAGGAGGGGGGTGTGACTATGGGATAACATCCCGCCGCGCGATTAAGCAGTTTCCTGGCTGCAGGTAGTCAGACTGAGAGACAGGCTCTCAGGCAGGTAGGCTGATATCTCGAGCTGCAGCCAGAGAGCAGAATGGGTGAGGGAGGATGAAGTAGTGGATCAGATGGGGGAGTGGGCGGTGGAGGAGAGAGGGTGGGAGTGCGGATGGGGAGAAGAAGTGAGTGATGCCAGGTATCAGGGGTAGAATACTGGGGAGGACCCTCACCATCCATCTTTAATCATGTTGACACAGCTGCTATCACTGCTGTCTCACAGTGCCAGGGACCTGGGTTCAATTCTGATTTGGGTGACTGTGTGGAGTTTGCACGTTCTCCCTGTGTCTGCGTGGGTTTCCTCCGGGTGCTCCGGTTTCCTCCCACACTCTGAAAGTTGGGCTGGCTAGATGCATTGGCCATGCTAAATTCTCCCTCACTGTACCCGAACAGGCACCGGAGTGTGGTAACTGGGGGATTTTCACAGTAACTTCATTACAGTGTTAATGTAAGCCTACTTGTGACACTAATAAATAAACTTAAACATAATGATAAATGTGCATGGTTACAGGGTTAGGATGGAGCGTGGGCCTGGGTCGGTGTTCTTTCGGAGAGTTGGTGTAGATTTAATGAGCCAAATGCACTGTAAGGATTCTTTGGTTTGAAGTCTGGTTGAGAGGTAAATTTTAGAGGCATGCAGATTTATTCAAAGTTTAAATGAGGGCCCCCTATTGCCTCCAATACCTTTTAATAATTTTTAAACCCCCAGCCATCACCTCCCCGTGGTCACCCTGAGGTGATTCGAATTACTGCCAATATCTCCTCGTGTACCTCAGTGTTGCCTTGTGTTTGATAATGCTTCTCTAAAGCTCCTTGGGAAATTTTACTATATTGAAAGCTTTATATAAACGCAGGTTACTGTGGGTGGGAACCTGGTAGGTGGGCAGTTAAAACCGTCCAGGTTAATTAGCTATGGCACAGTTGAGAATTTGACAGGAGTCGACCGGTTCCCACTTGAATGTGCTTTTTGGAGCAAGAAACCAACCCAAAACTGGTGGTGTCCCTTCTTAAATATGCGTGACTGCTCCCAATGACTCCATTGGATTCCAAATGTACTATTAACTGGACAAACTGAGCAGGAAACCACAGTGGCTTTCCCTCCGGATCTCACAAGGATAGCTTTGTCCTCTATGGCTCTATACTGAGGGGAGATTTGATAGAGGTCTATAAAATTATGATGGGTATAGATAGAGTGAACGCAAGCAGGCTTTTTCCACTGAGGCTAGGGGAAAAAAACTAGAGGTCGTGGGTCAAGGGTGAAGGGGGAAAAGTTTAAAGGGAATATTAGGGGTGAACTTCCTCACGCAGAGTGTTGGGAGTGTGGAATGAGCTGCCAGATGAAGTGGTAAATGCGGGCTCACTTTTAACATTTAAGAAAAGCTTGGACAGGTACATGGATGAGAGGGGTGTGGAGGGATATGGTCCAGGTGCAGGTCAGTGGGACTAGGCAGGCAAGCACAGCCAAGAAGGGCCAAAAGGCCTGTTTCTGTGCTGTAATTTTCTATGGTTCTTTCCTGTGGGTGGAATTGTGCGCTCTCCCCCTGATCATGAGGGATCTCTGCAGGACAGTCCCCATCGTGCATCTTCCCTGGTGTTGCCTGGAGGCCGAGCACCTTTCCCCAACCTCATAGAATCATAGAATCCTACTGTGCACCGTGAGGCCAATCGACCCATCGAGTCCGCAACGACCACAATCCCACCCAGGGCCTATTCCCATAACCCCATGCATTTACCCTAGTTAATCCCCCTGGCACTAAGGGTCAATTTAGGGTCCAGTCAACCTAATCTGCATATTTTGGATTATGGGAGGAAACCGGAACACCCGGGACACACGGGGAGAATGTGTAGACTCCACCTAGACAGTGATCCGAGCCAGGAATCAAACCCGTGTCCCTGGCATTGTGACGCAGCAGCACTAACCACTGTGCCACTCCCGAGTAACTTTCTCTCTCAGAAGGGGTGGGAAGCCGTCCAAAGGGGTTTAAGCAAAATTCGTTCTGCTTCAGTAGACAGGGAATGAATTAAGTGTGGCTTCCCACAAGCAGTTACATCCCAGGTTGACATGTCTGTCATAGACTCACAAATATAAACATCAACTCTAGAAAGCGCGATCAGCTGGATAGAAGGCGAGATGGGACACTAATTAGTGTCAAACAACTGCTCAGACAACTATATAAGCAATAGACCACCTCAAATGCCACTGTGGGCACGGGCAGGGCACCCCAGCTAACAAATTAACTAATATACCTTTGATGGACAAGCTATATGTCGCTGCAAAGAATTACGCTACTTTAAAAGTAAATTGAGAAGATTTGTATGGATGATCTGCCATTGCTCCTGCCAGTCATCTGTAACTGCCTTCTTAAGCAGACATAGTTTTGTCATGGATATCAGCTCAGTTCCACAGCATAAACAGGACAGGAAGGCAACCGGCTTACATGAAAGGATCCTTTTCATTGTACAAAGCATGCGTTATCAGTGAGCTGATTTAACATGGATGGGAAAATGATTGTTCTGATGTGAGTTCCCAGGCATGTCAGTATAACAATGTTGTCAACGCAAACTGGTTAGACAGACACGTCCTTGGACACATCTGAGCTACCAAGAAAGTATTATTAACTGAGTTTTGCCTGATTCGTTTTGTAGCATTCTCCTCTTGAATAAGCTTAACTGCTCCTAATTTAAAGTGGTATCGTGCTACTATACAATACAACAATCAAGGACCCCACGCACCCCAGACAGACTGTTCCATTTTCTTCTATCGGGAAAAGGATACAAAAGTCTGAGGTCATGTACCAACCGACTCAAGAACAGCTTCTTCCCTGCTGCCATCAGGCGATTGAACGGTCTTGAAAGCTTCAGTTGTCCCAGCAGTCTGAACCTTTTGGAGGAGAAAGTTCCGCTATCCCATACAGGGAAAAAGTATGTTATGATTTCCTGACTAAGTGGCCTTGGTGTAATTAAGAAATGATATCCTGATAGCTTGATCCCCCTCCTATAGGGAATCGTTTCACAATATCTCCCCTTTCAAATCCTTTATACAACTTAACCTCATCACCTGGCATTCAAGGGGAATGCAAAGTTTTTCAATCTGTCATAAATTGTTGAATCCCCACAGTGCAGAATGAGACCATTCGGCCCATCGCGTTTGCATTGACCACCATCTCACCCTAGCTAATTTACTTGACACTAAGGGACAATTTAGAATGGCCAATCCACCTAAGCTACACATCTTTAGACTGTGCTGGGAAATTGGAGCACTCGGAGGAAACCCAAGCAGACATGTGGAGAATGTGCAAACTCTACACAGATCATGACCCAAGCCAGGAATCAAACCCAGGTCCCTGGTGCTGTGAGGCAGCAGTGCTGACCACTGTGCCATTGTGCTGCCTGTCCTCATGATTTAGTCCTTATCTTCATTATATACCCTCCAACGTCAATGTATCCTTCCTGAGGTCCAGTGTCCAAGCTAAATACAATACTCCAGATGGGGTCTGGAAGGGCAGGGAAGAAACCATTCTTAAGTTGTTGGTACATGTTTTCAGACTTTTGTATCTCTTTCCTGACAGATGAAGGTGGAAGAGGGAATGTCTGGGGTCCTTGATTATACTGGCTGCTTTGCCAAGGCAGCGGGAAGTGTAGACGGAGTCAATGGATGGGAGGCTGATTTGAGTGATGGACTGGGCTACGTTCACAACCCATTGTAGTTTCTTGCAGTTTTGGTCAGAACAGGAGCCATACCAAGCTGTGATACAACTGGATAGGATGCCTTTTATGATGCATTTGTAAAAATGGGTGAGGGTCATAGCAGACATACCAAATTTCCTTAGTCTTCTGAGGATGTAGTGGCATTGGTGGGCTTTCTTAGCTATAGCATCGCGTGAAGGACCAGGATAGGTTGTTGGTGATCTGGACACTTAGAAACTTGAATCTCTCGACCATTTTCACTTCAACCCCATTAATGCGTGGCCTCCATGACTTTTCCAGGTGTTGATGGCTATCTCCTTCATTTTGCTGGCATTGAGGGAGAGATTATTGCCGTCACACCATTTCACCAGATTCTCTATTGCTTTTCTGTACTTCATCTCATCATTGTTTAAGATCCGACCCACTAGTTGAAAGTCCTGAAAAAAATCCCTTGGGAATACCATTTGTCGTGTCTCCTTAAATTGAGGATAACTTGTTGAGGAGGCTTTTAAAGAGAGCAAGAAACTGTCCCGGTCAATATTGCTCTTCCATCTAAACAGACTGATGACTTGTTTATTTGTTGTCTGTGGGAATTTTGCTGTACACAAATTAGCTGCCACATTTGCTTCAGAGTAACTTCACTTCAAAATTATGAGGGAGTGAAACTGGTGCATGCCAAACAGTATTGGAAATGATTGAATGTGGTGTAAAACAGGCTATTGATGGGCAATGAGCCCAGTTCTCACTATTGGTTTTTGCCACAAAGATGTAGTTCAGAACTCCTGTATAATTGCTGGCCTTTCTTCCACAGGAGAGTGATGTGGAAACTGCACTGCAGGCCAATACGCCCACCTATTGGTTAAACATCTCTGCACAGAGGGACGGCATTCAGTCAATTGTACCTGTGCCAGTCTAGATCCACTCTGGAATCGCCTACTCAAACTTAATCTCCTTATTTTTTCCCTATGCTTTTTACTGTTTATCTCATTCCCTCTTAATTGGTTCGACTTCCATAGCGAGATGTGGTACTGTATTATACACTCTGCATATGTTTTGATTCCTTTCGTGCTTTGAGTTATGTTTCTAATTTTAATACCTCTTTGCTACTGATTCATTCACCAGTGGACATCATCATTCTTTAATCCCTCAAAAACTTACAAAACTCTGGACACACCTATTTGATCTCCTTTGAGTGCTCTGATAAGTACTTTATCAACTGTTACCTCTTTACAAAAGCCCATCATCCCTGTAATATCGAGGGGAATTTTCCCATCCCGCCTGCCACGGAAATCATAGCAGGGGATGGGGGTGCCATACAAAGGTCTGTTGACCTCGGGCAGGATTTTCCGGGTTTTTAGGGCAAGCGCGACTGGAAAATCCCACCCAAAATCTGAGTGAATCTGTACTGTACGTCAACTGGGCAATCAAAGCTTCACACTATGCTCTGACACATCGTACAGGTTCAATGGCTTAGATGTTCTGGTGCTGATTTTGAGTGGGTGGGTTGGTAGTAGGGTGTGACTAAGATGCATCCCCCTCTCCAGCTGTTTTAACTCTTGGGTCTCTTTAGAATCTGACCTGATTCAGTTACACACTGGGAAATTTGCTCACTGTGTGAGTGTGGTTTATAACTTTCAGGAAAGGGTGAGCAGGCCGCAAAGAAGCGGTATAGCAGGAACAAAGACAGTTCTTCCTCTTAAAAATCAGGCTGACGGCTGAATAATAGAAGTCTTTAATATTATGAAAGAACCTGAGAGGATAGATAAAGAGAATATGTTTCCACTATTAGGCGAAGAACACTGGGACTCAAAAATGTAAGACAGTTACTAATAGTACTGCTGGGTTCGATTCCTGGCTTGAACCACAGTCTGTGTGGAGTTTGCACATTCTCCCCGTGTCGGCGTGGGTTTTCTCTGGGTGCTCCGGTTTCCCCCCACAGTCTGAAAGACGTGCTGGTTAGGTGCATTGGCCACGCTAATTTCTCCCTTGGTGTACCTGAACAGGCACTGGGGTGTGGTGACTAGGGGATTTTCACAGTAACTTCATTGCAGTGTTAACACAAGCCTACTTGTGACACTAGTCAATAAAAAAAAATCTAATAAGGAATTAAGGTAAACCTCTCTAACTATTTCCTCTTTTGAGAAACCTTTCAAACTTACTTCTTTGACCAAGCTTCAGTCCACTGACTTAATAACTCCTTATGTTGCTTGGGTCAAATTTGACTATGCTTCTGTGAAGCACCTTTGGAATATTTTACTACGTGAGTGGCGTTATAAAAATGCAATTACTTGTTTTTTTTTAATTCATTCAGGGAACATGGGCATCACTGGCTGACCAGATTTTATTGCCCATCCCTAGTTGCCCCTTGGAGGGCAGTTGAGAGTCAACCATATTGGGAAAGTGATGGCCTAGTCGTATTATCGCTAGACCATTAATCTAGAAACTCAGCTAATGTTCCTGGGACCTGAGATCCAATCCCACCACAGCAGATGGTGCAATTTAAATTCAAAAAAGAATTCTGGAATTAAGAATCTACTGGTGACCATGAAACCGTTGTCGATTGTCGGAAAGACCCATCTGGTTCAAAATGTCCTTTAGGGAAGGAAATCTGCCATCCTTACTTGGTCTGGCCTACATGTGACTCCATAGTCACAGTAATGTGGTTGATTCTTTACTGCCCTCCAAGGGCAACTAGGGATGGGCAATAAATACTAGCCAACGATGCCCATGTCCCACAAATGAATAAAAAAAACATTGCTGTGGCTCTGGAGACAGTGCTGGTGATATCTCTCCAGGGGATTTGAGGTTCCTGCTATACATTGTCCATGTTTCTGATGTATACAGGAGGGCAGGGACCACGGCTGCTCTGTAGACCATGAGCTTAGTGTTGGGTTTGAAATCTCAGTCTTCAAACACTCTGTTCCTCAGGCTTCTGAGGACTGCACTGGTGCATTGGACTCGATGCTAGATTTCATTGTTAATATCTGCCTGCTCCGAGAGGAGGCTCCCAAAGAATGGGAAATGATTCACACGTCCAGGGTTTCACCATGGATCTTGATGGTTGGGGGCCAGTTTTGTCTGGCAGGAACTGGCTGGTAGAGAGTCTTTGTTTTCTGGATGTTTAGTCTGAAACCCATTCTTTTAAGTTTTTTAACCGTGCTAACCACTGTGCCAGCAAAAATACTTCTCACAAGTTGTTTTCCTTCCTATCTTTGCATCTTATTCAAAGTTGATTACATTACACATGGTCCCTTCATTTAATGATGTGGATATGCCGGCGTTGGACTGGGGTAAACACAGTAAAAAGTCTGACAACACCAGGTTTAAGTCCAACCGATTTATTTGATAGTACACTCACTAGCTTTCGGGGTTTCAGACTTTTTACTGCGCCCTTCATTTAAGTCATTAGTATCGATAATAATAGTCGAGATCACCGAACTGATCATTCCGGCACTCCATTAGTTACCATTTGCCAACCTGAAAATTAGCTATTTATCGTGACTCTTTTTACTGTTAGCCAATCCTTTCTCTATGCTAATAGAAATCCACAACATAATACACTCGTACAGAAAAATAAAATGCAGAAGTTGCTGTAACTGTGAAAGAAAAGTAGAAAATGCTGGAAAAACTCATCAGGTCTGGCAGCATCTGTGGAGAGAAATACAGAGTTGAAGTTTTGAGTGGAATATGACCGTACTTCAGAACATAGGGTCTTTTCATTGACCTTTTATGCTGAATGTCTTTTAGAAATTGAAATACAGTGCATCTGCAGCCTCTCCTTTTATTGCCTTTGCAAAGAACTCTAATAGATTCCTCAAACACGATTTTCCTTTCACAAAACCATGTTGACTCTGCCTGATTGTATTATGATTTTCTACTTGCCCTGCTACCACCCCTTGAATAATGGATTCTAGCATTTTCCCAATGACAGACGTTAGGTTACCTGGTCTATAATTTCCCGCTTTCAGCTCCCTCCGTTCTTGTACAGAGATGTTACATATGCAGTTTTCCAATCCACCTGGACCTTTCCTAAATTTACCAACTCTCCGAGTCCGATGTGGTGTTCTCGCAGTGGGTTGTGGAAAGCTGGTGGAAGGAAGGCTTGTGTCACTCACACAGGGTCCTTTGAGATGTTTGTGGCCAGTGATTTGTATATCAGTGAAATGGAACCGCTTCCTGTTGACCAGAGCATTCAGTTCCCTGATTGTTAAATGAGTACAAGCTGTGATTATCGTGGACATCAGCAAAGTTGGCCACTAGAGTTTCTTCATTCTAACTGTTGGAATCCATTCAATATGTTAGTTTTCCCTGGCAAGTGGGAGGCACTGGTGACTGTACAGACAAGGAAATGCAGAGGATGGTTCCTCTTGCAGCCTGGAAGACGCCTGTGGGGAAGAAGTTAAGGGTGATGGGAGCCACGTGGGTTGATCGCTGCTAGAGTCCATAGGAATCAATACAAAGTACATGAGGCTTTGCACTGTAGCTTTTCCAAATCAAGTTTGAGTGTAATGTCCTCAACTGTGACTGTTCAAATAAAAGTGGGGCCTATTTTTGGATCAGTGGGTGTAAAAGTTCTTTTGGCAGGAACTATTTCCTTTTATCCTTTGGGTCTTGATTTTTATAAATATAATCACAGGGGTGGCCTGTCTTGTGCCAGTAGAAAAACAGTGTCCTTGCGTCTTTTTTTACGATATTTCAGGAAAATTGTTGTTGCAATAAAACATCTTTTTTTGCACCGTTGGTTGCAAGACGGTGGAATATGCTGTCAGAACTGGTGACTGAAGTGGAGGCCCGTGTCAACATTTAAGAATGGGTGGTTTTAGGAGAACGAGGAAATATTGGGAACAGCATGAGCACGTGGGCTAATGCATGAGTGCAGGAATAAACAACAACACAGGCTAGTTAAACTAAATGGCCCATATTGTGATTTCCACGTAATTGGTATGTACTAGTCCAACTTCGCATCAGTGGAACAGTTTCCACTAAAGGTGCTTGACATTTAACTGTATATAATTGCTAAGACTTCTCAAGCCCACAAGCATGGCAGGATAATAATATTCCAATGCCATATGGCTTTACCAGGAGAAAATGTCAAACCGAATGGGATTCTGAGCAGTGAACTAACTACTCAGGAAAAAGCATCTGTTTCCCATTTCAATTAATTGGAGGTACAGCTACCCCCTCCAACCTCTGCATGTGAACATAATGTTTGTAGAAAATTTGTTCCTTTTCATGTAACCCTTGTTTACAGTGAAATGGAAATAGCTGTTCGCTAAAGTCATGCTGTGATTCTTTGTTGATTCGCCCTGGGACACAGCGGTGCAATTAGAATTCAGCTGCTTTGCAAGTTCAATGAAGACGAGCCGTTTAACTGATTAACAATCGCCCTGTGTTCGGCTACCTGTCTCTCACTCCCCCCGAGCATAACAACCAATGTTAGTCACGAGATCTGTGGCTTCAGCTGCTTGCCTTCTCTACAGAGGCTGAGCACTGTAATTAAATGCTGGCCGCCCACCAGAATAACAATTAAGCGATCACTGTACAAGTACAAGTCCAGTAAGTGTCAGCGTTGTCTCTGAGCCAGTTTAGTTTCTCACCTAATGTCTACAGATGCCTCAGGAGCCTTTGGAAAAGATGTGGAAATCCCAGGGATTGGCACAGGTTTCAATTGGAACTCTATCACTGCCACCTGGTTGAAATTAGTTAACTCTACATGGATAAAAGAATGAAATTTGAATTATACTGTACAGTTTCACAGTGTATCGCTCTTGTCCTCAGTCTTTTTATTCTGCAGGGGTCGGTGGTGGTGGGGGACCAGGAAGAAATTTGGTAGGAGCAGCGCTGCGCAAACAAATTTCTCCCTGTGTGTGTGTGTGTGTGTGTTGCATTCTTAAAAAGAGACCACTCATCTGCTGCTGAAACACTCATCAAGCTCCAGTTACCTCCAGACTTCATTATTCCATTTGTTCCACTAACCTGTCACCAATCTTCCACCCTTTGTAAACCTGAGGCTGGATTTTCCCTTCCTGCTTGTCACGGGAATTGTAGCAAGTGGGGGCAGCTGGAAAATCCTGCCCCTCTGCTGCCCCTCAGCTAACTTGGACTAAGTTCTGTTCACCCATCAACCCAACACCAACTGATCTATATTGGCTCTTGGTCTCATTCTTGTGTTCAAATCATACAATCCCCACTTTGGAGAAGGAGGGCACTCAGCCCATTGCATCTGCACCGACCACAATTCCATGCATTTACCTTAGCTAGTTCCCCTGCCACTAAGGGACAATTTAGCATGGTCAATCCACACATCTTTGGACTATGGGAGGAAACGAGAGCACCTGGAAGAAACCCAGGCAGACACAAGGAGAACATGCAAACTCCACACAGGCAGTGATCCAAGCCAGGAATCAAACACAGGTCCCTGGCGCTGTGAGGCAGCAGTGCTAACCACTGTGCCACTGTGCTGCCCATAAATATCTCCGCAGTCTTACCTCTGTAATCTTCTTCAGCCCTGCAATCTCCTAGAACTCTACATTCCTTGAAGGCAGGACTTTTGATCATTCCCGATTCCCTTCATCCACAATTGGTGCCGTTGACAATCTAGGCATTAGCTTCTAGAATTCCCACTGTACCTCCCTCTCCTCCTCCACTGGGCTAGTAATCCAGAGACCCAGGTTAATGTTCTGGGGATGTGAGCTTGAATCCCACCAAGGCATCTGGGGAAATTTCAATTCAATTCATAAAATCTGTCATATAAAGATAGTCTCAGTCAGAGTGACCATGGAATTATCAATGATTGTCATAAAAACACATTTGCCTCAGTGTTGTCTTTCAAGGAAGGAAATCTGTCACCTTTGCCTGCTCTGGACTACAAGTGTGCTTGACTCTTAAATGCCTTCTGACATGGCTAACCAAACTACTTAGTTCAAGGGCAATTAGGGGTGAGTAACACATGCTGGCCTTGTCAGTAACATCCACATCCCATGAAAGAATAAATAAAGAAAAAGACCATTCTTAACCCTTTACTCCTTTGATGGACTCATTGTCTAGTTTTCCTTTGCTTAGTGTCACTCCTTGATAGATTATGCTCCTGTGAAGCATCTTGATATGTATTCTTATGCTAAAAGTGCTATATAAATGCGAAGTGTCATTACTGATATGTGGCATCTCAGTGTGGCACAGTAGTTAGCATGGCTACCTCACAGCTCCAGACACCTGGGTTCAATTCCTGGCTTGGGTCACTGTCTGTGTGAAGTCTGCATATTCTCCCCATGTCTACATGGGGTTTCCTCCGGGTGCTCCGGTTTCCTCCCACACTCCAAAGTTAGGTGGATTAGCCATACTAAATTGCCCCTCAGTGTCCTGCAACGCACAGGTTAGAGGGATTAGTGGGGTAAGTATTTGGGGTTATGGGGATAGGGCCTGCGTGGGATTGTTGTTGGTGGAGGCTTGATGGGCCGAATGGCCTCCTTCTGCACTATAGGGATTCTACGATTTTATCTTGTTCTCTAGTGTTTGATTTATATTCTAAACCCAGCAAGGTTTGGCTCATAAATATTTAGAACCCAGAAATGAGACTGATTTGTTTTTTTATGTGAATTGATGGAGAGGCTGCACTTCTTGAATATCTTGCTGCCAACATTCTGTTTTGGAGCGAGGTGCCTGTTACAGATGTGCTACCTACTGGAGTCTGCAATGTGAGTATTCAATCATACTTTTTGCCTGCACACAGTGTGTTGAAAAGCTTTCCATACTACTGCTCAGTGGCAATGATGCTGCGTTTAAATGCAGGAAAGTTAATTGAATGCGACACACTTGTTGACAGTACAGTTCTGTTGTACAGCTTTGAAGACCGTCTCCTGAAAAATGTAACTGCTTCTGCCACATTTATCATACATGATTAGGTCCAGAGTAAGACGTTTATTTGAGCTTTGCAAGAAAGTTCATGGAAACTTCCCCACCCCACCCCGCTCGCTATTAAAGTTGCAGAAGGGGATTAAATTCAATGTCCCCTGGAACTGGCATAGGGATCGTGATGTGCGATGATTCCATGCAATTAATGGCAACGCAGACAGCACACAAACATTGTCTATTGACTGAGTGCCTGGACAGGGTGAGACAATATTGTGAGTGGCTAGCACCAGTTGAAGCCAGTCAAACGTTAAAGCTAACCTCTTGGTGCTGAGGTGCACTGTGACAGAGCTGGCGCTAACAGTTTTGCAGGAAGTGAATCTGACTGAGCATTGGTGACACGGGTTCGATTCCCAGCTTGGGTCACTGTCTGTGTGGAGTCTGCACGTTGTCCCCGTGTCTGCGTAGGTTTCCTCCGGGTGCTCCAGTTTCCTCCCACAGCCCGAAACGTGTGCTGGTTAGATGCATCGGCCATGCTAAATTCTCCCTCAGTGTACCTGAACAGGCGTGGATGTGGCGCCAAGGGATTTTCACAGTAACTTCATTGCAGTGTTACTGTAAGCCTACTCATAGCGCTAAAAAATAAACTTTAAACTTAAACTTGAAGATTAATACCACATGCGAGAGAAAGAGATTCCTTCCTTTCATCTTATTCATCCATTTCTATTACGTTGTATTCTTGTTTTGATTTTTCCACCTCTGATCCAGCTCTTCATCTTGATTTCCAACATTTTCCAGCAGTTCTGTTTATGTTTGAGTGTAAAGGAGAGAGAGAGTGCTCCAGGTTTCTTGAGCTGCATTGGAAGTGTTGGAAAAGGAGATGGTAGCGATGTCCTGCAAATTCAGACCAGAAGACCCTCCAGAGCTACATGCCCAGATCGTCACAGATGCCAATATCTGTAGTCATGGGGCAGTGTCCTAAGGAGTTCAATGACCTCACACAAGTGGTCAAGGGCAGGAAGGAGTCAGGCGCATGAAAGTTCATCACCATAGTTACTTTGCAGCCACAAGCAACGTTGTCCTTACCGGGTTCTAAGATTGCAGTTGTGGCGATGACAGGTTTGACCGTGGGCTGTGGGTTGAAGTTCAGATCGCTCACCAAGAATCAATATAATTCTTTTCAAGGGTTCTCTTTGAAAATTAAAAACAGCCGAAATTAGTTTTGTCGGGGGGTCACTTTTGCATTTTTTTGGGGGCTATTTCCCAATTCTCAGGGACTCCTTTGTCACTTTCACATGAGGGGTTTGCGATCATACTCTTCCTTAGTGGCTCAATATTTTCACTCAAATCTGAATTCGAGATATGATTCCCAATTTGTAATAATAAATAAAGCTCAGATTCATCTCAAATTCCCAAGAATTGAAGCAATGAAATGAAATCTGGCAGGCATGAGAAGCAGTTTATGTAACTTTGTGACAGGCCAGATGAATGACTGCATGGTTGCTCATGGTAATGTGCTCCACATCTTCTGGGACCCCAGCTTTATATTGCTCATGGAAGATTGAGTCGATGGCAAGCTGCAGGATATAGGATTTAGGAAATGGAATATCACACAGTCACAGAATACTTTCAGCAAAGGAGGAGGCCATTCGGCCCATGGTGTCTGTGTTGGCTTTCTGCAGGAACAATTCACCTTGTGCCACTCCCTCACCTTCTCCCCGAAGCCCTGCACTTTTTTTCATTTTCAGATAATAATCCAATTCCCTTTTCAATAGCTTGGTTGACCCAACCTCCACTAGAACCCCAGGCAGCACATTTCAGGTTCTAATCACGCGTTGCCTGAAAAAGCTTTTCCTCTATGTCGCCGTTGCTTCATTTGCCAATTAGCTTAAATCTGTGTCCTCTGGTTCTCAATCCTTCCACCGGTCAAGGGGATTGTCCAACCCAACTGCCAATCCCTCTAGTGCAGCGATGCTTGTGGCTGGGTGGCCTTGGAAAGTGCAGCATCCACTGGAACACCGCAATCTGATTGTGGTGTGTATTTACATATTGTAATATTGACTGCATCAGTTTCCGAGACCTGATTAAAATCATGAAGATTTTTTCATAGGATCATAGAATTCCTACAGTGCAGAAGGAGGATGTTCGGCCCATCGAGTCCGTACCAACCACAATCCCACCCAGGCCCTATTCCCATAACCCCACATATTTACTCTGCTAATCCCCCTGATACTAGGGTCAATTTAGCATGGCCAATCAACCTAACCCACATTGGACTGTGGGAAGAAATCAAAGCACCCGGAGGAAATCCATGCAGACACAGGGAGAATGTGCAAACTCCACACAGACAGTGACCCGAGGCTAGAACTGAACCCGGATCTCTGGTGTTGAGGCAACGGTGCTAACCACAGTGCCACCGTGCTGCCCAAAGTTAGAGTAAATCATAGAATCATCACAGAATCTATGGCACAGAGACAGTCCTTCGGCACAAACTGGTCCATACTGACCAAAATCACGCCTGAGCTCACCCCATTTGTCACCCAAGGCTGGGACTGAACCCAGGTCCCTGACACTGTGAGGCAGCAGTGCTAACCACTGTCCCACTGTGCTGCCATAGTTTTCACTTGATCCCTTCTCCAACTTGGCTATATGTGGCAGATATATCATTATCACCATTCCCCTAGTCCACATGTTGGCACACTGGATATCAACATATGACATCTCAATACCAATATTTTCTTTTTGAAGGGAATGGTTTAATAAGTTATTTTTGCCTCACCACCTTTCCTGCTCACTGCATCCCCTTCTCACTGCCTCTCCTGTTGGCTACCTCCCTCTCTGCTTCTCCTGCTCACTGCTTCTCCCACTCACTGCCTCTCCTGCTGGCTACCTCCCTCTCTGCCTCTCCTGCTCGCTGCTTCTCCCACTCACTGCCTCTCCTGCTGGCTACCTCCCTCTCTGCCTCTCCTGCTCGCTGCTTCTCCCACTCACTGCCTCTCCTGCTGGCTACCTCCCTCTCTGCTTCTCCTGCTCGCTGCTTCTCCCACTCACTGCCTCTCCTGCGAGCCACCTTCCTCTCTGCCTCTCCCAGTTGCTGCCTCTCCTAACCGTCACCTTCCTCTCTGCCCCTCCTGCTCACTGCCTCTCCGGCTAGCCACTTTCCTCGTTGCTTCTCCCGTTCACAGCCTCTCCTGCTAGCCACTTCCCTCTCTACCTCTCCTGCTAGCCACCTCACTTGATCACTGCCTGCCTCAGGACCGGAGGCAATTTGGAGAGTCATGGAGGGGGAGGCAGTGAATGGGAGAAGTAGGGAAGGAGGATGTAAGCGGGAAAGCTGAGGAGGCAAATGGGAGAGGCAGCAAAAAATGAATTAAGAAGGAGAGGCGTGGTGAAGCAGAATAAATCACTGCCAAAAGTACTGCATCAGTTGAAGTTCAAATACAACAGGAAGAACTTGCATTTATGTAACAATGTTAATGAGCCCAGGATGGTCCAAAGTTGATTACTGGCAATGAAGTACTTTCCCGATGTGGACTGATTGTTATGATATGGGAACTATTTGCCTGCCATCAGCATAAGCAGCATGTGATAGCCAGAGCTAAGTGATCACACAACAAATGGATTAGTTCTAAATTCCACAGTCCTCCCACAACCAGTCAGGAATGCTGGTGAATAATTAAACAACGAATATCCCGGTCCTCAATAACATATCAGTGCAGAAGACAAGGCTGAAGCATTCGCAACAATCCTCAGCTGGAGGTAACAAATGGATGATTCATCTCAGCCTCCTTCAGCGGTCCTCAACACCAAGATGTCAGCATTCAGTCAATTCAACTCACTCCAAGTGATATCAAGAAATGGTTTCCAATGGGGGTACCATAAGCATAGACATGGGTCAAGGGTGGAGGAGGAAAAGCACATTGTTAAGATGGCGTTGTGGGCTTGTTGGGCCAAAGGGCCTGTTTCCTGTGCTGTGTTGTTCTTTGTTCTTTGAATCCACTGGATATTACGAAGACAATGGGCCCTGAGAACATTACAGCAATGGGGCTGAAGACTTATGCTTCAGATCTTGCTGCAATCCTAGCCAAGCTGTTCCTGTACAACTACAACCCATAATATGGAAAATTGCCAAGGGATATCCTGTCCGCAAAAACCAGGACAACTCCAGTCCGGCCAGTTACCAACCCATCAGTCTACTCTCAATCAATAAAGTGATGGAAAGTTTTGTACCAAGCGGCACTGGAATTGTAATAACCTGCTCACTAATGCTCAGTTTACATAGAAACATAGAAGATAGGAGTAGGAGGAGGCCCTTGGAGCCTGTTCCACTGTTCATCACTATCATGGCTGATCATCAACTCAATAGCCTAATCCTGCTCTTTCCCCATAACCATTGATCCCGTTCACCCCAAGTGCTCTATCCAGCAGCCTCTTGAATACATTCAATATTTTGGCATTAATTATTTCCTGTGGTAATGAATTCCATAGGCTCACCACTCTTTGGGTTGAAGAAATGTCTCCTCACTTCCATTCTAAATGGAGTCATGAATGGTGCTGAATCCTCAGACTATGACCTCTGGTTCTGGACACATCCACATTGGGAACATCCTCCCTGCATCTACCCTGTCTAATCCTGTTAGAATTTTATTAGTTTCTATGAGATTTCCCCCCTCATTCATCTAAACTCCAATGAAAACAATCCTAACCTAGTCAATCTCTCCTCTACATCATTTTTTTATACACTGCACCAATGAAGCACCCAGATTGTGATCAAATAGAAATCACTGAACTGATGAAAACATCTCCTTCTGTGTGAATAGTTTTGAGTCCACCAAGGTCACAGCTTCTGACCTCATTACAGCCTTGGTTCGAACATGGACAAAAGAGCTGAACTCAAGAGCTGAGGAGGGAGTGACTGCCCTTGACATCAAGGCAGCATTTGACCCAGTGTGGCACCAAGGAGCCCTAGCAAAATTATAGTCAATGGGGTCAGGGGGAAAGCTCTACTAATTCAAGTCTTACCCAGCAGAAAGGAAAATGTTTGTGGTTGTTGCAGGTCAATAAACTCAGCTCCAGGATATCACTACAGAAGTTCCTCAGGTCCAATTATCTTCAGCAGCTTCACCAAGGACCTTCTATCACAAGGTGAGAAGTGAGGAAGTTCACTGGTGTTTTCACAATGTTCAGCTCCATTCATGACTCCATCAGATACCAAGGCCTGGACAATACTGAGGTTTGAGCTCATAAGTAACATTCACGCCACACAAGTGCCACGCGATGACCATCTCCAACAAGAGAGAATCTAACCATTCCCCCCATGACATACAATGGCATTGCCATTGCTAAATTCCCCACTATCAACCCCATCATGGGGTTACCATCAGAAACTGAACTGGACTAGTCATGTAAATACGATGGCTGCAAGAACAGACTCGAGGTTAGGAATTCAGCTGTGAGTAACTCGCCTCCTGATCCCCCAAAGCCTGCCCACAAGGCACAAGTCAGGAATTTGATGGAATACTCCCTACTTGCCTGAATGGGTGCAGCTCCAACAACACTCAAGTTGCTTGACACCATCCAGGACAAAGCAGCCTGTTTGATTGGCATCCCATCTACAAACATAACCTCCTTCCACTGTTGATGAACAGCGGCAGCAGTGTGTACCATCTACAAGTTGAACAGCAGCAATTCACTAAAGGCTTCTTAGGCAACAACTTTCAAACCTGGTTCACAACCATCTTCTCAAGGGCAATGAGGGATGGGCATTGAAAGTTCTAGCCTAGCCAACAACAATCACATCCTCTGAAAGAATAAAAGCAAGGTCCCACAAACAGTAATGAAATAAGACCATGATATTTGTTTGGGATAAGTATTAGGTCAAAATACCAAGAATAAATACTATTCTTCTGTGAAATACAATGATAGGATCTCGTAACCTACCCAAAAGATTGACTTTCATAAAACTATTCTAATTCTCACTAAGTGATCATGCTAAAAATCCACAGAATGTCATGAAAATGTCTGGAATGTAACAGTTTCAGTGTTAAAATTGATATGATATTACTTGTGTTTGTCTGTATCTCATTCTGTTTATGTGTTTGGTGCTGTAATGTAACTATTTTTATCAGCACCCTGGTATTAAGGCAAAATTTAATCAAAAAATCTTACGGCGATAAATTTAGTCAGACATGTGTTACCCATATGTTTACCTAGAACATGTCTGATAAATACTTGCCGAGACCCCGGCCCATATTTGCTTATTTATGTCCAGATTTTCAATTAGGAAACACATAATTTACAGCGCAAATCGATTCAATCAAATTGTGCAAAAATGTAATTCACCCCCTGTATTTATTGGAAATATCAGTGAAGCACACTGCAGGGCTGCTCGTCCAGGCACTCCACGTGAAAGGTAAAGTTCTGTAAAGTAATATTTATAATGAGTGAAATTTAATATTTATGGAGCTATTAAATGTCACTAACTTTAATTACTGCTGATTATATTTGAACATGCCTTCTTGATGTTATCTTTGGAAATTTGTACAAGTACCAAATGTAGGATTAGGATTTGTAAACAATATGTTAATGGATTTTTTCTATTAGGCAGACAGCCAAGGTTAACGCAGATGGAGTCACAGGCTCACAAAAGCAATTTGCACAAAGTAGGGCTATATTTATCTCTTTGGCCATGTTTTGGTCACCCTTCCCAGTTTCTCCTTATTTGACTCAGCATGAAATTTTGTTTGACAACACACTTGTGGAGCACCTCGTTATAATTAAGGTCAGGAACTCCAAACTGCTTTATGAAATCTGCCGGGATCATAAATATTGCACCTTGAATTTGGCTAAGGTTTCATAAGTTCATGAGTTCATAAGATATAAGAGCAGAATTAGGCCATTCATAAGAACATAAGAAATAGGAGCAGGAGTAGGCCATCTAGCCCTTCGAACCTGCCCTGCCATTCAACAAGATCATGGCTGATCTGAAGCGGGTCAGTTCCACTTTCCCGCCTGCTCCCCATAACTCTTAATTCCCTTATCGATCAGAAATCTATCTACCCGTGACTTAAGCATATTCAGCGAGGTAGCCTCCACCACCTCAATGGGCAGAGGATTCCAGAGATTCACCACCCTCTGAGAGAAGAAGTTCCTCCTCAACTCTGTTCTAAACTGCCACCCTCCCCTTATTTTGAGGCTGTGCCCTCTAGTTCTGGTTTCCTTTCTAAGTGGAAAGAATCTCTCTACCTCTACCCTATCTAGCCCCTTCATTATCTCGTACGTCTCTATAAGATCCCCCCTCAGCCTTCTAAACTCCAACGGGTACAGACCCAGTCTATTTAATCTCTCCTCATAAGCTAACCCCCTCATCTCCGGCATTAGCCTGGTGAACACACCAGGCCCATCGAACACACTCTGCCATTCGATCATGGCTGATATGTTCCTCATTCTCATTTTCCTGCCTTCTCCCCATAACCCTTCAACCCAATGCCAATTAAAAATCTGTCTAACTCTTCCTTAAATTTACTCACTGTCCCAGCATCCTTCATACGTTGGGGTAGCAAATTCCACAGATTCACATCCATTTGGGAGAAGTAGTTTCTCCTCAACTCTTATCCTAAGACTATGACCTCTCATCCTACAATGCCCCACAAGAGGAAGCATCACTTCAGGTATGATTAAGATGACCCATTGGGAGCTTTTATCTAATAAAGTTTATTTAAGAATATGCTTAACATGTGTGGAAAGAAAATTAGCAATAATTTTTATCAATTACAAACAAAACGAAACAACTTTGATAATGTATAACCCTTAACAAATTTATCTAAAATGTTTCAATCAAACAAAACTTCCCATAGACAAAACCCTTTTCACAGATTTAACAGCAAGGACTAATGCTCACGTGATAGAACAAAGAACAGCACAGGAACAGGCCCTTCAGCCCTCCAAACCTGCACCAATCACGTTGTCCTATCTAGACCAACTGCTAACATCCCTCTAGGCCCCATCTTTCATGCGTCTATCCAGATAAGTCTTAAATGTCACTGTCTGTTTCAACCACTTCACTTGACAGTGCATTCCAGGCCCCACCGCCCTCTGTGTAAAAAAACTTCCCCTGTACATCTCCACTGAACCTGTCTCCCCTTACCTTGAACTTGTGCCCCCTTGTAATTGTCACTTCTGTCTTGGGAAAAATCTTCCAACTGTTCACCCTATCTATACCTCTCATAATTTTATAAACTTCTATCAGGTTGCCCCTCAGCCTCTGTCTTTCCAGGGAGAACAATCCCAGTTTATTCAATCTCTCCTCATAGATGATGCCCTCCATACCAGACAACATCCTGGTAAACCTTTTCTGTGCCCTCTCTAAAGCTTCCCTGTCCTTCTGGCAATGTGGTGACCGGGATTGGACACAGTATTCCAAATACTGGAATTGAGTCCTCTGGTTGGAGAATTGAAATGCTGACTTCTCAGCCTTGTAAACTTCTAGAAGCTCTCTGGATACATCCAGAACAGTTTGAAGTCAGAACAGCTTCTCAGAACGCCAGGAAGACTCTGATCAAGCTACCAACGGCAGATTTTCTACTCCAAGAAGCACCAAGCCTTGCTTTCAGCGAACCAGCAGAATTTCCAAAACTACAGAGAGAGAGAAAAAGGCTTCTTCTCAGCTTGATGTCCCTTCTAAAACTAAACTGCTGCCAGTCAAACAGAAACTGAAACATTAAATTCAGTAGGAAGGAAAGAAAACTGTCCAAACACATGACCTGCCTACCAGTCTTCTTCCAAACAATGCAGGTTCATAAAAAAAACCCAGAGTAAAAATAAACAACCTCATTTAAGCCATTGAAGTAGCTATTAAAGGACTTCTAAGCAAGTCCAGCAACAATGAGAGCTGAGGCTGTGAGAGCTGCAGAGAACATGACTTTTTTAAAAAACAGTCTCTTCAGGGTACACCAACATTACAGTCTTGAGACATCTTGCTACATTTAAAAGGCTATGTAATGCAAGTTGTTGTTGTGCATATCAGAGAGTCAGTGCAGACTTGATGGGCCAAATGGCCTCCTTCCACACTGCTCAAAGTGGACGTAGAATGCATTGAGCTCACCAGAGAGGAGTGCTTTGGAGCTGGCAATTTTACATGCCTTCATCTTGTTATATCTTGGAGACTTTTCCATAGTCAGCAGGAGTCTGTGTGACTAGCAATTCATTGATCTTGGGGCTCTGGTGAATGAGAGGAGGCCCTAATCTAACAGCGTATGTTCAATGACAACATTGTATTGTATCAATGTTGTAAGCAGAGTTCATTACCCCTCTGGTAGCAGATTTGAGGCAGATGGGGATTCATTTAACCAGGGGCTGGGATCAGGACATCCAGTTAGTGGGGTCTTAGCCCCTCTGTCCAATTAAGGCAGGAAGGCTTATAGACAGAAGCATCACCACCTGGAGGTTCCCTCCAAGCCACTCACCATCCTCACTTGGAAATCACCCTTTCTTCACTGTCACTGGTTCAAAATCCTGGAACTCCCTCCCTAACAGTGCTGTCCAAGAAGGCAGTTCACCATCACCTTCTCAAGAATAGTTAGGGAATGACAGCAAATTGCCACTGATGGGTGTATATTTTGAAAGAACTAAAAATGTTAATTGTGGCCCTCAGGTGGAAAATTAAAGTTAGGAGCCGTACCCCACCACTGACGGCATTTTACCCATGGCGGATGGGGGAGTAACTAGATGTGGAGCCGGAAAATGCAAAATTGTAGGCTTCTCATGGTGGGAGTTGGAGGGGCTCCTTATGGAAAGGTATTCAGTGCCTGATTTGCAGGACCAGGTATTGGGAAGAGAGGTGGACACTCTTCCTTTCCTTTGGGTCCCCTCTCTAACCTATCCAGTGATCCTCTCCACATGATCCCGATACTTCGCTCACTCACTGTTGGTGTAAGTCCTCCTTTCATTGATCCTGGGACTCTGATGAATGAATTGCTAAGCACACAGACCCCCGCTGACTATGGCAAGGGATGCGAGACATAACAGGCTACATGATGAAGGCGTGTAAAATCGCCAGCTCCAATGCACCCCTCCCTGATGAGCTCAATGCATTCTATGTCTGTTTTGAGCAAGAGATCAGCGAGAGCATGCCTTCCACCCTGGAAGCCTCGGATGAGTCCGTATCTGGGGTCACTGTTGCAGATGCCAGAGCAGCTTTCTCGAATAGCAAACCTACAGAAAGCGACTGGCCCCGATGGGTTACCCGGATAAGCACTCAGATCCTGTGCGGATCAGCTGGTGGGAGTATTCGCGGACATCTTCAATCTCCCTTTACAACAATCTGAGGTCCCCATCTGCTTCAAGAAGATGACCATCATCCTAAAGAGTGATGAGCCTGTGGAATTCATTATCACATGAAGTAGTTGATGCCAAGGCATTGAATGTATTCAAGAGGCGACTGGATGTAGCATGTGGGGCAAATGGGATCAAAGGTTATGGGGAAAAAGCAAAATTGGGCTATTGAGTTGGATGATCAGCCATGATTGTAATGAATGGTGGAGCAGGCCTGTAATTTCCCGGATTGTCTCTTCTGCCTTTCTTAAACAGAGGAACAATGTTAGCAACTCTCCAATCTTCTGGTACCTCGCCCATGGCTAAAGAGGATATAAAGATTTTGGCCAAGGCCTCAGCAATTTCTTCTCAGTATCCTGGGATAGACTCTATTTGGTTCTGGGGACTTGTCCACTTTAATGTTTTTCAAAACCACCAATACCTCCTCCCTTTTTATCTCAACATGTCCTAGAATGTCAGCATCCTCCTTTCTACACTCACCATCCACCACCTCCTTCTTCTTTGGCCAATTTAATCACCAGCTGCATTCACTGAAGTAAGATTTTGAAAGGTCAGCAGTGTGAAACCTGGAGTTTGCAGATTAGAACAGGTAAGAGGAGGTCTGAACTTATGGAATCATTTGAATGGCCATGGTAGCCATTTGGATAGGGTCCCACGTCACTTTTGGGAGAGGTAAAACATCCTTTGGGAGAGCTAAGGCATGCTTTCAGATTTTTAGAATTAAACATGATTATATGTAAAAGCATGAAACATGCTTTTTATGCACAAACTCATTAGAACTGTCCAGGAACTGTCCAGTTGTCAAAGAGGTGTCAAAGCTGTCAATGAAATGCCTGAGGATACTCGATGAGCTGGCATGGAGAGGGTAAGGGTAAAGGGTGAGGGGCATGGGGGTGTAAAGGGCTGGCCATAGGATGGATAGGGGGCATGGGTTGGCATAGAGTAGCATGGATGGGGCATCAGGAATGTGTTGGGATGAAGGTGGGGGGGGAAGTGATAAGGGCTGGGGTGCTTTTTGTTTCTAGCCTTTTCCTTTATTTATTTAAACACAGTATCGGAACAAAGAGGCAGATCTTTCGCTTAGTATACAATTCCATTCCCGATTCTGTGTACCTAAGCCAGGGACAGAAACCTGGGCCTTATTCACACAATGCTGGGACTCTACAGCTCTCTCAGCCATTTTTCTCCTTAACAAGTTTAAAACATTTTTAAAATGCACCATTGCTGTTACTTACCCTCCGGATCCTTAATTGTCTATCCGTTTCAAAAGGTGGCGACAGCCTGCGGTAAGCCAAAGGGGCCTCGCATGGACCCTGATTCACCCAGGTTACTCAATAAATAAAAGCAGCAGGAATAAGCCATCACAAGGCTTTATTAATATATTTAATTATGATGGAGGCAACCTGAAGAGAAGCATTTCAACACAAACAGCAGGAGTAGACTGTTTTGTTGACAGTGCCAGCAGGAAGCCCACTTTGGACACAGAGGGGAGAGTCCAGCCCAGTGGCCACGGGAGGAAAGACATAAAAGAGAGTAAAGATGTTCAACAAAGCTCCATTACTTTTTCATAATACAAAGATCACAACTACATTTTAATGTATTGTGGGACGCAGAGCGTGAGCGGGCCATCTGGGGCAGTGAGACAGATGCTAAAGGCATGCTTATTATTGCCTGGTAATTCTGCGCTAGTCAGCAGATGTTTTATGCAGAGGGCAGTGGAACTGTAGTGGCCTGACATTGCGTAATAAAATGTTGTCTTCCTCCGTTTGCAGGTGTGGATAGCACTGGCTGACAAGGTCATTACTTATGTGGAGGCAACCCACGTGCCTCATAAATCAGGCCCAGTCATTTCAGAGAGACAATGGCCAGATGTTTATATTCGCTTACAGTTTGTAAAGTCACTGTCGTGTAGCTTCAGCAGTTGATTCTGTTGTTTCAATGCTAACCTCCTGCAAGCACTCTCTCGTACTGGGTTATGTTGGATTATATATCATTTAAATCAAAATCAAATGCTTATGATGACCAACTATAAGATCAACTTGTTCTCTCTATTTCCATTGTTGAAATGGGGCTCGTTGCTGAGAGAGGGGGAAAGGTTTGGGTGAGGGAACACCATAAAGGATTTAAGAGCTAAATTAACATCTGTGGTTGAAGTAGATTGACCTCTCAACAGCCTGGCTGTGGTTCGCATTTATTTCCAACTCTTTCTGAGTTACTCTGCTGAAAGTGTTGACTTTTGCTGGAGTACGGATCCATAGGAATCACTCCGAGATTAATTATTTTTGGGAGACCAAGCTTTCAAAATCTGAATCCGTCTGAGAACGCCAGCAAATTTGGGCATCAGTGATACAGAAGTGTACATTGCTCCTTGTGCCCGGCTTGTGGTAAAAGCATATGGCTACTGCCCATATCTACATGGGTATAATACCATTAACCGTATTTCAGTGGGCATATGCACCCACCTCTACTTCCAGGTGTTTTTTTTATGGATGTAAAGAATGACTGAGTTCTGTTTTTCCAAGTTCCTGCCATAATTGCATTGCTGGAACTCTACCGCCCTGCACACCATGGAATCGGAGCTGGCAAGGACGGACAACGGAAATGTCCATTGAGCTCAGGCAGGAATTTCTGGTCTTGCTCGAGTGAGACTATAAAATCATACTCTTTATTTCAATTTTATTTTTTATTTTATTTTTTATTTTATTTATTTTTATTTATTAGTGTCACAGGTTGACTTATATTAACACTGCAATGAAGCAATTGGGAAAATCCCCTAGTTGCCACACTCTGGCTCCTGTTCGGGTATGCTGAGGGAGAATTTAGCATGGCCAATGTACCTAACCAACACGTCTTTCCGACTGTGGGAGGAAACTGGAGCACCCAGAGGAAACCCACGCAGACACGGTGAGAACTTGTAGACTCCACACAGACAGTGACCAAGTCAGGAATCAAACCTGGGTGCCTGGCGCTATGAGGCCTACTGCCCGATTCTGCTTTTTTCCAGATTACACTGTTTCCCTGGTGCAATGATAGTGTCAGCTGGGGCTAGAAGACCAAAAGAAAAAATGCTGGAAAATCTCAGTAGGTCTGGCAGCATCTGTAAGAAGAGAAAAGAACTGACATTTTGAGTCCAGATGACCCTTTGTCAAAGCTTTTTCTCTTTTGGTTTCAGATTCCAGAATTCGCAGTAACTTGCTTTTATCCAGGGGCAGGAAGATCATCAGGAGTGCGTCAATATTGAACTTCCCACACAATGTGAAGTTCCCACATCGAAGGTTTGGCTGCACCACATTTTCTCACAAGTGTGACATTGCTATTTCCAGTGCCAGTTGCTTCTGTGATTTGAAATCTGTAAATGAATGCTGCAGAGAGTTTGGTATCATGGATTTGTACTCATTGGGCCCTGATAATCAAAAGAAGGGATAACTTTCATTCCATCGGTCTGCTTTGGATTCAAACACAATTCGCAGATGCAAGGTGATGAGGGAATGTATCTCTATCATGTATCGAACTACTGCAATCTGTGGTGGATTCAGTGTACTGAGTAAGACAGAAGATTGTTTGCAAACGGGCTTGTGGCGGGGCAGCTGGTCAGAACCGGTTCAAGTTGCAGCCTAGAGAACAATGGAAAGGTACTTACTGAGAGGTTGCTTAAGTTGCAACAGAAAAAGAGTATAAATAGAAGGACATGACGAAACCTTCTTTGTTGTGGCACTGTACTGCTGGACTGAACACCATGTGCCTTTGAAATAAAAGTTTGTAACCAAAAGCTTGTGCCTTATCACTGACTCTACAAAAGACCAGGATTTGAAACTAAAATCTAATAGTTTGAAGCCAAAATCCAACAACTACCTGGTTCAGGCAAGAATAAACATAGAACATAGAGCAGTACAGCACAGTACAGGTCCTTCGGTCCTCAATGTTGTACTGAACTATGTCCAAACCCAAGATCAAGCTATCCCACCCCCTATCATTCTGGTGTGTTCCATGTGCCTATCCAATAAGCGCTTGAAAGTTCCTAAAGTGTCCGACGCCGCTATCACAGCAGGCAGTCTATTCCACACCCCAACCACTCTCTGAGTAAAGAATCTACCTCAGACATCCCTCCTATATCTCCCACCATGAACCTTATAGTTATGTCCCCTAGTAACAGCTACATCCATGCAAGGAAATAGTGTCTGCATGTCCACTCTATCTATCCTCCTCATCGTCTTATAAACCTTTATTAAATTGCCTCTCATCCTCCTCCGCTCTAAAGAGAAAAGCCCCAGCTCCCTCAACCTTTCAAAAATCCAACAACTACCTGGTTCAGCCAAGAATAAACAGCAGATGTTCCCTCAGACCAAATGTTCTGCTTTGGCAACAAGCTCAATAATTGGTAGGTAATGGACAGTAAAAGCTAAGCTCCATGGCCTGAGTTTTATGTTCCGGGGTTAGGTGTGAAGCCTTTGGCTCTTCCAGCCTGGCTGGCCTCATCTCTCCAATAATGGGTAAATGTGAGAAAGACTGTAACATACCACACGGATCCCGCACTGACTCCTGGAAAGATAAGGTGGAGAAGAGGCTAAGTATCACTGAGACTTTCAAAACCACTGGCATGGGGTGTTCACCCATGCAGTTGAAGGGGATTTCCAGCCCAATCATCTGTTGCGTTGCTGTCATTGTGTTCTGAGAGAGGCAGAGCTTTCTGCAGCACTGGGCCTTGAATGCTTGGAGGTAGATGGAACTCTAGCCACTGGGTGATGGCGTCTTCCCTGGACCCTCCTGCCTTGTCCTCCCTGCTGGTCCTACAATAGCTGAGTCTGCATCTTTCCTCTCAAAAGTCTCTCTCTCTCTGGGATACTGCCTGCACTGATTTGGCCTCCTCTCCCTCCTGCCCCTCTCTTCCTTTTCAGAGGCATTCCCACCTGTTAGGAATGGGTTAACAGACCTTCCAATTAAGTCCTCATTTGATGTCAATTATTCAATAGTAGTCGCTGATATATAAAGGGGTCACAGGGGGCACTACCTGTTGGTGGAGAATTGTGTGTGGATTTGGATCAAAGAAATAAATTTTATGAAGAGGCAGAATTCGTGTCTCCTTTACAGCAAATGAGAGGCTCCAACACCACCCGCTGAGTATACTGTCCATTAGCTGAGATGCACAATGGCCTGTGCCTTGAAAATAAAGGTACGCTGCGCTGCACTCCTCTGACAAAGCTTCCACAGAAGATGACGTCTTCATATTAAACTAGACTGACTGAAAAAACAACAGCAATCGAAAGCCAAATGGCAGAACTCTGAACTAAGACAACAGCAAACTCACAGATAAACTGGAAGTACCTGTACTCCAGGGGCCTATTATCCTACACTTTGGTAATCTGATAAAACTGTACTGCCTGTTCTGTCTGTGCAACAAGTGCATAATTGCACAGGCAATGTAAAATTGCAGTCAATAAGTTTCTTAATGGCCTTAATTAGTTCTTTTGTTATCAGTCGGTATGACAGCTCCGACTCCTACAAGATCCCACTGACCTCAAAATTGCAAATGTTCATGATGATAGAGTCGAGAGTTTTACCAACACAGCTGGAGGCCCTTCAGCCCATCATGTCTGCACCAGCCATCAAACATCTATTTATTCTACTTCCATTTTTCAGTACTTGGTCCGCAGCTGTATATGCTTTGGCATTTCAAGTGCCCATCTAAAGCATACTGGAGAACATGCCCCTGTCTACATCAACAGGGATGAAGTGGAAATGGTCAAGAGCTTCAAGTTGCTAGGTGTCCAGATCATCAACAACCTGTCCTGGTCCCTCCATACCGAGGCTATAACCCATCAATGCCTCTACTTTCTCAGGTGGCTAAGGTAATTTGGTATGTCTGCTACAACTCACCAATTTCTATGAAGCACAGCACTGCTGCTTCACACCTCCAGGGTCCTGGGTTTGATTCCTGGCTCGGGTCACTGTCTGTGTGGAGTTTGCACGTTCTCCTTGTGCCTGCGTGGGTTTCCTCCGGGTGCTCCGGTTTCCTCCCACAGTCCAAAAGATGTGCGGGGTTAGGTTGATTGGCCATGCTAAGAAATTGCCCCTTGGTGTCCAGGGATGCGTAGGTTAGAGGGATTAGTGGGTATAATATGTAGGGATATGGGGGTAGGGCCTGGGTGGGATTGTGGTCGGTGCAGACTCGATGGGCCAAAGGGCCTCTTTCTGCACTATAGGGTTCTATGAAAGCATCCTTTCCAGGTGTATCACAGCTTTGTATGGCTTCTGCTCTGTCCAAGAAAGTATAAAAGGTTGTGAACGTAGCCCAGTCCATCACTCAAACCAGCCTCCAATCTATTGACTCTGTCTACACTTTCCCTCTGCCTCAGAAAGCAGCCAGAATAATCAAAGACCCCACACATCCCAGACGTACTCTCTTCCCCTTCTTCTGTTGGGAAAAAGATACAAAAGTCTGAGGTCACGTACTAACCGACTCAAGAACAGCTTCTCCCCTGCTGCCATCAGGCTTTTGAATGGACCTACCATATATTAAGCTGATCTTTGTTGATATCCTAGCTTTGACTGTAACACTACATTCTGCACTGTCTCCTTTCCTTCTCCCCTATGTACTCTGTGAACGCTAGGTTTTGTCTCTATAGCATGAAAGAAACAATAATTTTCACTGTATCCCAACATTTGTAACGATAATAAATCAAATCTAATAAGCCAAATCATTTCAGAAAAGGAGAAGGGCTGTTTTTCCCTGGCTAATATTTATCCTTCAAATAGCGCCACAGAAAGATCTGATCAGTTAGCTTGTTGCTGTTTGTGGGAACTCACTGTGCCCCCTTTCCTTCTTTACAATCATGAGCTGAAGTGTGTCAAGAGGCTGTGAAACATCTTGGGACATTCTGAGATTGTTAGTCTGTCTGCCCTGATCCAAGTTATTCTTGTTACAGTTGCTGTTACAATCAAAAAAGCTGGGAGCAGTAACTGGAGCCAGGGGGTCCCTGCCAGCATTTTGAAATACTAAAACCTGTGATAGAAACAGTGGCAGAAACATCTTGATGATGTGAGTGCTGCTGGCTATTTGTGTGTGCTTGTATGTGTATGTGTGCATCTGTGGACATTTGTGTGTATGGGGGGCTCGGTAGCTATGGCTCCATGTGTGCATGTGTGCTATACTTTGCAGACGTGATGTTAATGTTAATGCGAGAGCATAAAAATTTTAATTTGCGCAAGGGTTGAGCTATAAGTCTGGCATGGGCTTCTTCTGGCAATGGTTGGGGCTTATTTGTGAGGTATCGACGTTGAAACCAGTTTATCAAGCCATGAAACAGCAATTTGTGGGAACTGACTGACTCAATCTTTAATGGTTCCCAGAAATGTCATTAAAATGTTAAAAAGAATTAGGGGCAACAAGATTATGTTTGTATTACTCAAAAAGCAGTCAAGCAGTGAGCTTTTAGCATAGTATCATTGAATCATAGAATGATAGCGTGCAGATCGACCCACCGAGTCCGCACTGACACACGAGAAACACCTATATACTCCCATCTAATCTCATTTTCCAGCACTTGGCCCATAACCTTGAATGTTATGGCATGCCAAGTGCTCATCCAAATACTTTTTAAAGGATATTGGGTAACCGCCTCTACCACCCTCCCAGGCAGCGCATTCCAGACCATTACCACCCTCTGGGTAAAAAAGTTTTTTCCTCTCATCCCCCCTAAACCTCCTGCCCCTCACCTTGAACCTATGTCCCCTCGTGACTGACCCTTCAACTAAGGGGAACAGCTGCCCCCAATCCACTCTGACCAGTAGTGCGTTCTCATTTAATAATGAGGCTTCTCTGGCATTCAGCACATTCATATTTTGCCACCTGGTCAATTGGGCACAACTCTTTGTCAAGACCTCATCAATACCCAGACTTCTGCTGAATGGAATATGACATTTCCCAAACTCAAGTGACTCCACACCCCATTATAATGTGACAAGTGGCCAGATCTGGAGCATCAATTTCCATTGGTAATCAATAGTCAAAGATCTTGGAGAAATCCTAGCGGGCAGGGATAATGTTTAGAATGGAAGCAAGATTTGTGAGTGTTGGAAATCTGAAATAAAAGGAGAAAGTTCAGGACAGCACGATGGCACAGGGCTTGACATGGCTGCCCTTCCAGCACCAGACACCCGGTTTGATTCTGGCTTTGGGTGGACTGCCTGTGTGGAGTCTACATATTCTCTCTGTGTCTGTGTGAGTTTACTCTGGATGCTCTGGTTTCCCCCCACAGTCATGATGTGGGTATGCCGGCGTTGGACTGGCGTAAACACAGTAAAAAGTCTGACAGCACCAGGTTTTAGTCCAACCTATTTATTTGATAATATACTCACAAGCTTTCGAGGGGACTGCCTCTTCGTCAGGTGAATGGAGAGTTCTGGCCAGAACTCTCCATTCACCTGACGAAGAGGCAGTCCCCTCGAAAGCTTGTGAGTATATTATCAAATAAATAGGTTGGACTAAAGCCTGGTGTTGTCAGACTTTTTACTGTGTTCCCCCCACAGTCCAGAGATGTGCGAATTATGTGGATTGGCCATGTTAAATTGCCCCTTAGTGTCCAAAGATGTGTATGTTAGGGGGACTAGCCATGGGAAATGGATGGAGTTACAGGGATAGCGTTGGGGAGATGGGGCCTGAGTAAAATCCTCTGTCAGAGAGTCAGTGCAGACTTGATGGGCTAAATGGCCTCCTTCTGCACTGTAGGGGATCTATGATAGTATGAAATGCTCAGTACCATCAATGGAGTGAGAAACAGAGTTAGTGAACAGAACTCCCCCTGCCTGATATAAGTGGGGTCAGGGTCCCAATGTGATCCTGGGATTCCCATCAGGGATTTTGTTTCCCAAACTATCAGGAACTCGGTCGCATCATTGAGGCGAGTACAAAGGAAACACAGTTGCTTCAGTGAAACTGATAAACTAGGAAGGCTTTGGTCAGTTAGACTGAGGAGTTCCAGCCAAGGCCATTGACAGACTGCCCATCAAAACAGTGCTCCTGTCAAAAAGCAAAGAAAAATTACAGCACAGGAACAGTCCTTCAGCCCTCCAAGTCTGCACCGGCCATGCTGCCCGATTGAACTCAAGCCCCCTACCCTTCTGGGGACCATATCCCTCTATTCTCATCCTAATCATGTGTTTGTTAAGATGCCCCTTAAAAGTCAATGAGAGTGCTATCACTGTGTGACAGTCTTTTGCCAACTTTGAGGAAGACACTTCATCTCTTCCATTTTTCTCTCACATCCAGCTGCATTTGCCTGCTGCCAGCCTTCACTACTGCCTGGGAGCAGCTGATACAGCCTCACATTGCACGTCTGCTGATGGACAAGAGGTGAAGTGATTCCAGCTACACCAGCAACAGCAACAGCAGCAGTGGCACGGTAGCACAATGGTTAGCGCTGCTTGGGTCACTATCTGTGTGGTGTTTGCACATTCTCCTCATATCTGCGTGGGTTTCCTCTGGGTGCTCTGGTTTCCTCCCATAGTCCAAAGATGTGCGGGTTAGGTTGACTGGCCATGCTAAAATTGCCCCTTTGTGTCCTGTGATGCGTAGGTTAGAGGGATTAGTGGGTACAATATGTAGGGATATGGGGGTAGGGCCCGGGGTGGGATTGTGATCACTGCAGACTTGATGGAATGAATGGCCTCTTTCTGTACTGTAGGTTTTCTATGAATCATAGAAACCCTGGAGTGTCCGTGGAGCTGTGAAACAGCAGTGCTAACCACTGTGCTATCGTGCCGCCCTATGATTTCTATGAATTTGCAGCTTCTTCCACCTCAGCACCATCTCCCTCCACAGTGCCAAAGGAATGGACACTGAGATCCATCTGGAGGGAGTCGAGACCCCTCCCCCGACCCCTTCCTCCCTAGCACAGGGCCCAGAGGAAGGGGATGAGCTCTCTCGACAGTTCTGAATATCAATGCTCAGGGAGTTGCTGGCTTTCACAGTTAGTCACTGCTGACAGCTGCAGCCTTCTGGAAATAGATCTCCAGCCCAGTGGACCAGGTGGCATGTATTGCTGGCGTGCTGTAAGGTGGCCTGTCACCGAAGGGTCACCCTCCTGGTAATGCCAGTGACTGTGTCATGGGGCAGTGTCAGGGGAGGTTTCAAGGCCATGACCCAGAGGCCCCTCTGGGAAGCTAAATTGGTGGGTTCCTGACAGAAGGTGGAAGAGAGTATGCTGGCCGCTTTTCCAAGGCAGGGGGAAGTGTAGACAGAGTCAATGGATGGGAGGCTGGTTTGTGTGATGGACTGGGCTACGTTTGCAACCTTTTGTAGTTTTTTGCAATCTTGAACCTAGCACGAGCCATACCAAACTGTAATACAACCAGAAAGAATGCTTTCAATGGTGCATCTATAAAAGTTGGTGAGATTCATAGTGGGCATCCCAAATTTCCTTTGCCTCCTGAGAAAGTAGAGGCGGTGATGAGCTTTCTTAAGTATAGTGTCGACATGGAGATACTAGTGACCTGGATACTTAAAAACTTGAAGCTCTCGACTATTTCCATTTTGTCCTTGTTGATGTAGACAGGGGCACGTTCTCCACTATGCTTTAGAGGGTACTTGAAACACCAAAGCATACAAGGCTACGGACCAAGTGCTGGAAAATTGGAGTAGAATGGAAAGGTGATTGATGGCTGATGCAGACATGATGGGCCAAAGGTTTCTAGCTGTGCTATAAAATCATTGACACTATCCCCACACACATTTGCAATTTTGGGGTCGGTGGGTGTTTGTAGGAGTCAGTTCCTTCACACTGACTGACAACAATCTTATCCATGTTAGTCTAAATGCTTTTTAAAAGACAAAATCATACCCGCCTCCAGTACTACCTCTGGCAGCTCGCTCCAGACACTCACCACTCTGCACGAAAAACTGCCCCTGTGAACCCTTTTGTATCTCCACCTCTCACCTTAAACCTATTCCCTCTAGTTTTAGACTCCCTTACCTTTGGGAAAAGATATTGATTATCTAGCTAATCTATGCCCCTTATCATTTTATAGGCCTCTATAAGATCATCCTTAAGCCTCCAGAGAAAAAAGTCCCAGTCTATCCAACATCTCCTTATAACTCAAACCATCACAGTAGCATCACAGTAAATATTTTCTGCACTCTTTCTAGTTTAATAATATCCTTTCTATAATAGGGTGGCCAGAGTTGTACGTAGTATTCCAAGTGTGTCCTTACCAATGTCTTATATAACTTCATCAAGATATCCCAAACCCTGTATTCAATGTTCTGACCAATGAAATCAAGTATGCCGAATGCCTTCTTCGTCAGCCTGTCCACCCGTGACAATGCGTTATGAACATGTACCCCTAGATCTCTTTGTTCTGTAACTCTCCCCAACACCCTAGCATTAACTGAGTAAGTCTTGCCCTAGATCAATCTACCAAATTGCATCACCTCGCATTTATCTAAATTAACCTCCATCTGCCATTCATCAGTCCACTGGCCCGATTAATCAAGATCCCATTGCAATTGGAGATAACTTTCTTCACTGTCCACTAGGCCGCCAATCTTGGTGTCATCTGCAAACTTATTAATCATGGCTCCCAAATTCTCATCCAAATCATTAATACAAATGACAAATAACAGTAGACCCAATACTGATTCTTGAGGCACACCGCTGTTAACAGGTTTCCAGTTTGAAAAACAACCATCTACAGCCACCCTCTGTCTGCTGTCATCAAGCCAATTTTGTATCCATTTGGCTACCTCACCCTGGATCCCATGAGATTTAACCTAAAGCAACAACCTACCATGCTGTACCTTGTCAAAGGCCTTGCTAAAGTCCACGTAGACAAGATCAACTGCACTGCTCTCATCTACCTTCTTAGTTACCCCTTCAAAAAGCTCAATTAAATTTGTGAGACATGATTTTCCAGTCACAAAACCATGCTGACTGTCCCTAATCAGTCCTTGCCTATCTAAATGCCTGTAGATCCTGTCTCTCAGAATATCTTCCAACAATTTACCCACCACAGATGTGAGGCTCACTGGCCTGTAGTTCCCAGGCTTTTCCCTGCAGCCTCTTTTAAACAAAGGTATAACATTTTCTAACCTCCAATCTTCAGGCACTTCACCTGTGGCTATCAATGTTTCAAATATCTCTGCCAGAGGACCCACAATTTCCTTGCTAGCCTCCCACAACGCCCTGGGATATACTTCATTAGGTCCCGGGGATTTGTCTATCTTGATGCGCTTAAGATTTTTTGCACCTTCTTCTCTGTTATATAGACTCCTCAAGACACCACTATTTATTTCCCCAAGTTCCCTAACAGCCATGCTTTTCTCAACAGTAAATACTGATGAGAAATATTCACTTAGGATCTCACCCATCTCTTGTGGATCTGCACATAGATGACCTTATTGAATGATAAGAGGCCCTACTCTTTCCTTAGTCTTTTACCCTTTATGTATTTGTAGAAGCTCTTTGGATTCTCCTTTGCCTTATCTGCCAAAACAATCTCATGTCCCCATTTTGCCCTCCTGATTTCCCTCTTAACTCTACTCTTATACCCTTTATTTGCTTCAATGGATCCACTTGATCCCAGCTGCCTATGCATGTCATGTGACTCCTTCTTCTACTTGACCAGGGCCTCAATACCCCGAGTCATCCAGGGTTCATTAAACTTCCTCCAGCACTGCAGGAAAGTGCTGAGGGTGAGGCTTGCTTCACCTTGCCCAGTTTTGGATTCTTCCTGCGGGCAATCCCTCAGCAGGAAGGGAATTCAGTGCCCTTGTACACCCTCAACTCTCAGAGTTTCCTGCTTGTTTGTGTCTGAAAATCTTGGTGGCCTTTCCTGTGCCTCGCCGATACTTCAGATTCACCTCCTGATGTGCAGAACGAGCTTTTAAAAATTTCTTCCCTTTAAACCTGGCCTCCCACCTCCTCGCTCAGTGGGGTGCTGCATATTCAGGTGAAAACCACCGCAGCACGCACAGCATAAGGAAGTTAAAATTGTCCCGCAATTCTTTGATCTCTTCAGGGAAGACATGAGTATAATCTATTTATATCCTGCCAGAAAGGCTCATTAAAATGCTTTTTCCCATTGCTGAGGACATCCAGAATTCAACAGCTACCTACCTAGTTCCTGAATTCCTATTGATTCCTGAATATCATCAAGAAATTGGGCCCAGATTCTAATCCAGACATTTACACTTCCTCTGGGCTACTCTTTTTACATTTTATCCTATTATCACCTCCTCCTGCCCAGAAGGTCATCATTTAATCATTCCAGCCCTTCGCGCTCTCACAACCTTTCCCTTTTCCTTCATTCCCTGGCTCAGCTAGGAATCTTACCAACTTTTACAGATGCACCATAGAAAACACTCTTTCTGGTTGTAGCACAGCTTGGTATAGCTCCTGTTCTGTCCAAAACTGCAAGAAACTACAAAGGGTTGTGAATGTAGCCCATCATACAAACCTCCCATCCATTGATTCTGTCTATACTTTCCGCTGCCTTGGCAAAGCAGCCAGCAGAATTACATACCCCATGCACCTTGGACATTCTCTCTTCCGCCTTCTTCCTTTGGAAAAAAGGTACAAAAGTGTGAGGTCACATACCAACAGACTCAAGAGCAGCTTCTTCCCTGCTGCTGTCAGACTTTTGAATGGACCTACCTTGCATTAAGTTGATCTTTCTCTACACACTAGCTATGACTGTAACACTACATTCTGCACTTTCTCGTTTCCTTCTCAATAAATGATAAGTTTTGTCTGTATAATGTGCAAGAAACAATACTTTTCACTGTACGTTAATAAATACGACAATAATAAATCAAATCAAATAAACCAAACCAGATGTACTTGCTTGATAGGTACTCATTGCCAATTAGCTCCCCGGTTGTGATGTAAAGTCACTGATCAGAAATATTGGGATGACTCTTCCCGTCTCAGTCCCTGTTGGAAGTATTTTTGGGATTAGAACCCAAATTCCTAGATGAATTATCCAGCTATTGTTTATCTACTAATTGTCATCCCGCCAACATATCACCCTGACCAATCAGGGAGGGCAGGTGAGATGATGTGTTCATTCTAATTGATGAGACCAGCCACAACCTGGGTCATCAGCAGTTGGATTTTTCAGTCTGCAACAACCACAGGCGATCTGGGAAAGCTCTGACCTGGAGGTCCCGCTGTGAAATCTGAGAGCTTGGAGTGAAGTAACAGGAGGCAGAGAGTACAGGTGAAAAATAATGCCTCCCACAAGCAGTAGCAGTCTGGCAGATGCAGAAGGCCATTTAATCAGGCATAAAGCAGGGTGGAGAGCCCATCATTTTCCTAGCTTCCCTTGATTAAGTGGGGGCTGCAGTGTTGTGAAAAGCCTTCTTGTCCCCTCAGCCAATTGAAAGCCTGAAGTGACCAATAAAGCCCCTTTTCAGCAAGGCCACCCCATGGGAAGCCTTGCCCCTGCCCTCCACACTGACCCTCCACACCATCAGGACTTGCCTCACTGGCCCTGCAAGGTTCACCCAGTCACTACTCTTTAGGGACTTCCATCATTGTTCCTCCTCCTCACCCTCCTGCAGTGCCAGCCGTGACCATTGCTCTGAGTGGCACTGCTGGGGCTGAAGAGCTGCTGGCCATCTGATTGGAGGCCGGATTGTCATCTTGAAGGCCCTGGGAACCCTGATAGCAGGCTGGTAAATGCCTGATCAGGATAAATCCCAGCTTTGTCCACTCAGGACTATCAGTAGCTGTTGTTATTCTCTCAGTGAAGGCAGCAGAGGAGGTTTACTAGGCTGATACCGGAGTTGAGGGGGTTGAGCTATGAGGAGAGGCTGAATAAACTAGGCTTGTACTCGTTAGAGTTTAGAAGAATGAGGGGAGATCTCATTGAGACGTATAAGATGATGAATGGGGTGGATAGGACAGAAGTGGAGAGACTCTTCCCGCTCAGAAAAGACAGTAGGACTAGGGGGCACAGCCTCAAGATAAAGGGGGGGCAGTTTAGAATGGAGTTGAGGAGGAACTTCTTCACTCAAAGGGTGGTGAATCTCTGGAATTCTCTGCCCGTTGAGGTGGTGGAGGCTGCCTCGCTAAATATTTTTAAGACGCGGGTTGATGGGTTTTTGATAAGAGAGGGGATTAAGGGTTATGGGGAGAGGGCGGGAAGGTGGAACTGAGCCACGACAGATCAGCCATGATCTTATTGAATGGCGGGGCAGGCTCGAAGGGCTAGATGACCTACTCCTGCTCCTATTTCTTATGTTCTTATGTTCTATTTCTTATGTGCAGCTTATATCTCACCTGATTACACAGGAAGGTCCATGTACTCTTCTTGTATAACGTCACCCTCATGCCCCATTGCTGCTCTGTGCCACCTTACTATGTGTTGGGGCCAATTCGTTAAGTATGTTCAAGATGGAGCTGGACATGGTCCTTGCAGCTAAAGGGATCAAGGGGAATGGAGAGGAAGTGGGAGTGGGATACTGAAAGTGCATGGTCAGCCATGATCATATTGAAGGGTGGTGCAGGCTTGAAGGGCCAAATGGCCTACTCCTTCTATTTTCTATGTTTCTATTGTCATGCCCACCCAATAGGAAAAAACAATTCAGACCAGCATTCTTATTTCCTAGTTTTACTGGCGTTCCGATTTAAGGTCTCCATGACCAGTTCAGACCAGTATTATTTTTCTGACCAGTATTCTTATTTCCTTATTGTTACTCTCTGATCCTTCAGGCAACAAACCCCCAACAATTTGTCTCAAATGAATTCATAAGCCTTTAACAGAGCCATTCACTTCCTGCAGGATAAGTTGGCACACCAGGAACACGGTGGAAGCATGATGGCACTGTGGTTAGCACTGCTGCCTCATAGCGCCAGGAACCTGAGTTCAGTTCCCAGCTTGAATCACTGTCTGTCTGGAATCTGCACGTTATCTGTGTGTCTGCATGCGTTTCCTTCCAAAGTCTGAAAGACATGCCAGTTAGGCTTATTGTCCATGCTAAATTCTCCCTCAAGGTTCCTGAACAGGCACCGGGGTGTGGCAATTAGGGGATTTTCACAGTAACTTTGTTGCAGTGTTAATATAAGCCTACTTGTGACTAATAAATAAATTTAGGAGCAGATGTGACCAACCATCTTCCATCCAGGTCCTACGTCTTATGGAACAGGAAGCTTTGGCGATTATGGACAATGGCCTCAGAAGATCTTAAGTAATAGGAGTAGGAGTAGGCTGCAAGCGCCACTGACTGCAACAACTTTGATGGAAATCAAACACCATTTGGTCTCTAGCACCCACCATCTCTTCCAACCTGGAAAATCTGTGTGGACACACTGGAGGAATTGCATGGGATGGGACATTGTTCAATTCTCAGGCCTTCTACCGATTGCTCTGAAGCTAATGGTTGAAAGAACAGATACTCAGGCCCATGGACATTCCTCCCACTGGAGGTTGTGACAAGTGCAGATCTCTAAGGGAGTCAGTACATCAGTGCCCTGTTCAGACCCTCACCCAGTGCCCATACACTAGCCAAAGTTCACAGAGCCAAATCACCCTGGCAGGGCCTGAGATGCATCTGTCTGCGGTTGAACCTTCTCAGAGCTGTACTATTAGAGATTGGCCACAGAAATGCCCAGTGCTAAAAGCAGCATTCCACTCGCCATACTGTCCTCGGAACAGAAGTGTTACAAGAGTTGTTACTTGAAAATACTTCCACTGTTGAAGGCAACTAGTGGAATATGTAATATTGTGATGTTAGTCGAATTCATTAATGAAAAGTAAACTTTTGCAAAGAAATTGGTTGAACATTAAGGGAAGGAAGCTTGTAATTATATAGTTCCTTTCATGCTCTGAAGAATTTCAAAAGTCCTTCACAATAATTCAATAATTTTGAAGCGTAGTCATTGTTGTAATGTAGGAAACGCAACAGATTATACATGCACAGCAAGCTCCTAAAAACAGCAATGTGGTAAGGAGCATATGATCTGCTTCACTGATATTGACTGAGAGAAACAAGTGACCAAAAATCTAAAAAACATTCCCTGGGTTTTCTTCGTAATGATTCAAAATGGAATTATGAATCTACTGATGACCATGAAACCATTTTGATTGTCAGAAAAACCCATTGGTTTCCCTTTAGGGATAGAAATCTACCATTTTTACCTGGTCTGGCTGATATGACTCCAGACTTACAGCAATGTGGTTGACTCTTAAATGTCCTTGGGAATGGGTAATGAATGCTGGCCCAGTTAATGATGCTCACATCCTTTGAATGAAAAATAAAATCCAAACTGAGTTGATTGTATTGTTGTGCAGGTTTCCATCAATATGACACTGCTCTGCTTAACCACTGCATGTCCATTGAAGAACTTTGCACTTGTTACCAAGGATAAGCAGCATCTGTCTGTAGATTTGAAACAATTGTGTGCATTTAAAAAAAAATCAGAAAATAGTTGAAATCTGAAATAAAAACAGAGAATATGAGAACTGCACAGCACGTTTGTCAACTTCTGAATATATTTCTTCACCAGAACTTTCCCCTATGGCATGAGATTTCTCTCAAGTGTTGACAAGCTGCTATATGTTATACCTGCTATACAAAACCACAAGGAACTACAAAAGGTCATGAATGTAGCCCAATCCATCATGCAAACCAGCCTGCCATCCATTGACTATGCCTACACTTCTGAGTGCCTCAGCAAAGCAGCCAGCATAATTAAGGACCCACACAAACCGGACATTCTCTCTTCCACCTCCTTCCATCAGGAAAAAGATACAAAAGTCTGAGATCATGTGCCAACCGACTCAAGAACAGCTTCTTCCCTGCTGCTGTCAGACTTTTGAATGGACTTATCTTGCATTAAGTTGGTCTTTCTCTACATCCTGGATGTAACAATACATTCTGTACTTTCCTTCTCTATGAATGTATGTTTTGTCTACATAACGTGCACGAAACAATACTTCTCACTGTGTGATAATACATGTGACAATAAGAAATCAAATCAAAATTTCCAGCAGTTTGTTACATTTTAGTTTAAATTCCGGTTTTTCTGACGAATTTGCTTTCATTTACAAGTGTTCTTCCAAATGGGATAACTGGAGCTTGCAATGGGGAGTGTGGTGAGAGTATCGCTGAAATTTCCCCCACAAAGACCATTGTCCTGTTTTGATGTGGAGCAACAGTTTAAGGGATTGGCTCTTTCTGAAGGAAAGAACGAGGCTCTGGAGAAAATTTGATTGAGAAAACCTTTGACTTTAATTTGCTGGGATCTGGAGATTACGGGGGCTTGGCTTGTTAAAAAAAAACCTCTGAATATGTTTATTTTTAACTCTGCAAACAGGAATGTTGGGCTCACGGAGATTTAGTGACCAGCATGTGAACCACTTGTGGAGGGCAAACATTCCACCCGTTGCTCTGTTGGGTCTTCTCCTGGGCTCACAAACCCAGCATTGTAATTAGAGATTAAGCTGACACTGGGAAGCGGCTTGACAAAAGTCTAATGGCATGAGCACAAAACGTCTTACAGCTCCGTAATGAGAGGTGCTTCACTGCAATGAGATCTCACTTGGGTCGCTCTTAGACCTGAAGGTGTCCACTATGTTGAAACAGCTGCATCTGGCCCTTATCCACGAGCTTAGCTGAATAAATACGGCCAGGGCTGAAACCTATCATAAAGGCTTTTAGATATTTTACTGGCTAACAAAGGAGCTACAGAGAATAAGGCCGAGTTGAATACCAGACTAATATCCAGTAATCCATGTACCCTATTCAGCTGTAAGGATCCCAGTAGAGGCCTAATTAATTCCGCTTTTAACTGCTGTGAAGGGAAGGCATCAGATGTAAATTATTCTGTTTGTGGCAAAAAAAATCCTGACAATCCAATGGTCTAAGAGCAGAGGAGCAGGACAAAGTAGAAGCCTGAATAAATATTCGCTTCTGAAGTGATATGCCTCCCTTCACAAAGCTCTGGGACATGACTTGTACAACAGGAATTAACCAGCTATTGAAATTATACCAAATAAGAGAGCAAGAGAGGGAAAGCCCGTGTGTGAAAGACTCGGGCTGCTGCCTGTTTCTGCTTAGCTCCATATTCCCCACTATCTCAATTGTTAACCTGAAGTACAAGGAGAAAGGAATACAAAATAAATCAAAGACATTGGCATCACAGCCACCTGAACAGAGATTCTCCTCCATTGAAAAGCAAGAATAACAGGAGCGCGGCATTTAATTTTAAAATGAGTGTCCCACTTCACCTGCACCTACCTTCTTGTAGGTAGCAAAGGGCAGGACTATAGCAGTCATTGGAATGACAGTTCTTTAACCTTTCCTACATTGCTGTGATACACAGGATTCTCAAGTGAAGTATGGTTGTGGTTAGCACTGCTGCCTCACAGTGCCCAGGGACCCGGGTTCGATTCCTGGCTTGAGTTGCTGTCTGTGCGGAGTCTGCACGTTCTCCCCATGTCTGTGTGGCTCTGCTCCAGTTTCCTCCCACAGTCTGAAAGATGGGCTGGTCAGATGCATTGGCCATGTTAAATTTTCACTCAGTGTATTCGAACAGGTGATGGGCAGAGCGTGGCTACCAGGGGATTTTCATTGTAACTTCATTGCAGTGTTAATGTAAGCTTACTTCTGACACTAATAAATGAACTTAAACTTAACCCTTAAATTGCTGCCCAATGTATCATTGACTTGTGCACTAAAACACTTGTTCAAAATGAAAGTTAGGTTTTAGCAGGTAGGTCAGTTGATAATAAAATGGAGCCTGTAACTCAGTATACTGCGCTGATTTCCTTCAACCTAATAACCTTCTTATTTGAAATGTAGATTTACAACTTAGCACTTTCTGCTGGATTTAATCGATTCAGAGACTGTTCACTAGTCATCTATTCCACTTGTTGCTGCTACCACCTTGGTAACCCTACCATCAACAACAAGCCTCTCTACTATGGAGAAATAGGCTCAAAAGCTTTGACAAACCTTTAAGAAATTGTACTGAGATAAACTTGAGGCTTGAGGTAAATTGGTATAGTATCACATTGCTAACTCTCTTTAAAGGTGTAACTACCAGTTTAGCATTTGTTGGGCAGTACAGTGGTACAATGGTTAGCACTGCTGCCTCACAGCGCCAAGGACCCGGGTTTGATTTCTGGCTTGGGTCACTGTCTGTGTGGAGCCTGCACATTCTCCCTGTGTCTCCCCCGGGTGCCCCGGTTTCCTCCCACAGTCCAAAGATGTGCGGGTTAGGTTGATTGGCCATGCTAAATTGACCGTAGTGTCAGGGGAATTAGTAGGGTAAATGTGTAGATTTACGGGAGTAGGGTCTGGGTGAGATTGTGGTTGGTACAGACTTGATGGGCTGAATGGCCTCCTTCTGCATTGTAGGGGTTCTATGATTTTATGATCTCCCGTGGAAAGGGAAAGAGGCACTAGGTCTGGAATTGACACTCAGGATTTGTCCGAGTCACTTGAGAATGTCTTACTTGTTTCCACCTAGTTGTTTTGATGTTCCATCTGAACAATAACACCTCTCAGGAAGAACGCAATCTTGCCTTCTGTAGAAAGTGATTGACACAAGACTCCCAACCAAAATACCTGGCTGTTGTACCGATAGGGCTTGAAGTGATCAATCCAGGAACAGTGGCCCTAGCCTACCCTGCTGCAGAATACTCCTCCACATCAAAGTCCGACAGCCAATGTACAAAGATCATGCCTGAGCAGCTGAACATCGCCATAATGACAGTGTCAGGGATGCTTAAGTCTGCTGTAACTGAGCGCTCTTTGTGCAGTCCCACATTCACCCTGACACCCTCCATGATCCAGGAGCTGAAAAAGATCATGAGCAATACTGACTTTCTCATCCACAACGTCTTCAAAAACCTAACCGGGAAATAGATAAAATATTAGACTGGCTGGGGAACAATATCTAATGTTCGTTCAGCTGATAACAAACCTCTATCCAAATGGACAGAGTCATACAACACATGCAGCTTAAAAAAAACCTCATCATTCTACCAGGAATCGAGGATCCTGATTTCCAGTTCTCTGAAGACACTGGGCAGTGCCCCACTGAATCTGTGATGAGGAGATGCCAGTGTTGGACTGGTGTAAACACAGTAAGAAGTCTCACAACACCATGTTAAAGTCCAACAGGTTTATTTGGTAGCACAAGCTAGTAGCTTTTGGGGCACTGCCCCTTCATGAGTCACCTTGGATCTGCACAGGGCATGGATGATGCAACCAACTGCTCCACAAGCGGAAGGTGGGGAATGGCCCAAGGTATGATAATGACTGACCATGGAACACATCACGTTAACCCGTCCTCTGAGATGTGTTGTGGAAGGATTTCAGGAGACCATTGCACGGAAAGCGTATACCATCAATCGAAGAGGGGCTCGCAGTTGGAACCAGGAGTGAAGCAGAGCAGCCTAAACTTGTATATAAGTTAATCTTTATTTGGTAATGAAGCCTATTGTTGATTTAAGCCACATCGAGTGCAATAGAATCGAATCATAGAATCCCTACAGTGCAGAAGGAGGCCATTTGGCCTATCGAGTCTGTACCGACCGCAATCCCACCCAGGACTGATCCTGTAACCCCACACATTTACCCTGCTAATCCCCCCGACACTAGGACCCATTTAGCATGGCCAATCAACCTAACCCACACATCTTTGGAGAGTGGGAGAAAACCGGAGCACCAGAGGAAACCAGGGGGACAAGGGGAGAAAGTGCAAACTCCACACAGACAGTGACCCGAGACTGGAATTGAACCTTGGTCCCTGACGCTGTGAGACAGCAGTGCTAATCACTGTGCCACTGTACTACCCTCGATCGATTACAAATAGCTCCTGCAATTTTGCGTAAACAGAATATAATAACAGGAGCAAGCAAGAAATGTTGCAGGTCAAATATAGTCAGTCCATTAAGTGATATGAGACCTGTAACAGTGCAGGTGGGGATAGAGTGCTTATTGCTTTATTAATGAATGAAGCATTGCAAGCCAATGCACGTTACTATGCATTTAATATCAAAGACTATCTGTTCTCTATTGCATCATATCAATTAACATGGGAATGATCAGTGCAGATATTCAGCCTCTTTTCACTTTGTTCTGTCCACATTAATTTTGGGAACTTTTTCACTTCTAATCATTTGTAATATAGATACCAGGCTCCCTGGGAACCTCCCTGAGCTGCAGCATTTCAAACTGCCAAGGTCATCTTTTTCTAATAAAACATCAAGTGTAAGTTCAAACAGTTCTGCGTGACAATGAGCTCCTTTTCTCCTCTCTGTCTCTTTCAGCTCAGTCCCAAAGTGCTACCCAGCATAAAATGATGTGATTTCATTACTTAATTACCAAGAACAGCAAACAAAATATTCAGGTTGCATAGCAACTCTGGAGACGTACCCTCGGCCTCACAAGCCAGCGAGTGACTCGGAGAAGCAACCAAATGAAGTTAATCTGCAAGGAGGTAGGAGGTCATTCAACGGGAGCAAACTGGCTCGTAGCATCAACAAATAAACATTATACAAGTTACATCTCACATAATCAGAAACAGCAGGCCCAGCTAACTACACTCTGTTGGTTTGGTCCAAATGGGATTCTGGAAATAGAATTCCCATATTCGGCCCATTGTGTCTGTACCGACAACAATCCCACCCTCAAGCCCACATATTTGTCTGCTAATCCCTCTTTCTTTACATCCTGGGACGCAAAGCGGCAATTTAGCATGACCAGTCCACCTAACCTCCACATCTTTAGACCGGAGCGCCTGGAGGAAACCCACGCAGACATGAGGAGAACATGCAAACTAAACACAGACAGCGTCCCAAGCCAGGAATTGAACTTGGGTCTCTGGCGCAGTGAGACAGCAGTGCTAATCACTGTGCCACCCTGTTATCCCAGTTGCTGCTTCAACTGCGCCTTTTTCAGTGAGATGGTCAGTGTTTTTATTGAGGCCTCTGCCTTAGGAGTACCATGGACAAAATAAAAAGGCACAGACCCCGGCTGTCAAACTGACATTCACTGAAGAATGCAGACCCTGATTTCTTTGTTATCTGTTTGTTTATTAAACATTGGATTTGAAGTCAATCAAAGAGAATGGGATTTTCCGTTTGTTCCTGCTGGCGGGATCTTCTGGTCCTGCAGACGGTGAGACCACCCTCCCTACCCCTCTCCCCCTCCGGCCTCCTCTGCCCCCACCGTAGGTTCCATGACGGCAGGGGGTGCTTTCTTCTTCTGAGCCTAAGATTCCTTTGAATGGAAAACCCAACAGGTTATTGTCCACCTTGCCCTCTATAATACCTCACAGTGGCCACAATATAATTCAGTCTAACAGTCTAACTAGGGCAGATTGACAGATTCAGTGGCAATTCGATTGGAAGGAGATGCTGGGCAAATTATAAACCATGGACCAGAAATTTAAATGCACTCATTTGATTTGATTTGATTTATTATTGTCACATGTCACACGTGAAAAGTATTGTTTTTTGTGCACTATACACTCAAAGCACACTGTTCATAGAGAAGGAAATGAGACAGTGCAGAATGTAGTGTTACAATCATAGCTAGGGTTTGATTTGATTTGATTTGATTTATTATTGTCCCATGTATTAACATGTGGTGAAAAGTATTGTTTCTCGCATGCTAAACAGACAAAACATACCGTTCATGGAGAAAGAAATGAGAGAGTGCAGAATGTAGTGTTACATTACAGAGTGTGTAGAGAAAGTTCAACTTAATGCAAAAGTCTGAAGGCAGCGGGGAAGAAGCTGTTCTTGAGTTGGTTGGTACGTGACCTCAGACTTTTGTACCTTTTTTCCTGACGGAAGAAGGTGGAAGAGAGAATGTCCGGGATGCGTGGGGTCCTTAATTATGCTGCTGCTTTGCTGAGGCGGTGGGAAGTGTAGACAGAGTCAATGGATAGGAGGCTGGTTTGTGTGATGGATTGGGCTACATTCACAACCTTTTGTAGTTCCTTGTGGTCTTGTGCAGAGCAGGAGCCATACCAAGTTGTGATACAACCAGAAAGAATGGTGTATCTGTAAAAGTCGGTGAGAGTCATAGCTGATATGCCAAATTTCCTTACTCTTCTGAGAAAGTAGCGGTGTTGGTGGGCTTTCTTAACTACGGTGTCAACGTGGAGGGACCAGGACAGGTTGTTGGTGATCTGGACACCTAAAAACTTGAAGTTTTCGACCCCAGTTAGAGCCTATGGATGGTTTGGGCTGGGAACCCTGAGTATCCAGGAACAGTTGTGTTCCATCTCTGTGTCAAATATGGGAACTGGAGTCAAGGTCCATGGTTGGGTGGAACCACAGATATCAAAGATGTGGGATGGATGAGGGGGAGAGGAGGCCTGGATGGGGGAGGATCAGGGGTGGCAGGAGACTGGGCTGGGGAATAGATGGGAGTTGGAGCGGATGGTGGATCAGGAGGATTAGTGACTGGAAATGTACGAGTCCAGAAGTGGTAGCAATGGTGGAAGGTGCAGGGTAGAGGCAGGGCGGGGTGGGGAGTTACAGCAATCTATTCCTTTAATGTGGAATTGGACAATAGGTTTGGGGTTGAAAGTTGTTTCTCACTCCTCCTGCTTGCACTTTGAAAAAAGTTACTTAAATTCTTGATTGACAGACAATCTCTTGAGCTGTTTACACTGAACTTATCTGAACTTACATTGTTGTTTCAGATAGCGCTGGAGCATGACGACATCTTGTGAGTGTCAGCAAACCCTAAAATTCAATCTTTTACACTGGCTCTATGCTCTAAAAACTGAACTCTCTTTTCAACTTATTGGCAATTGTAACACCACATTCCACACGCTATCCTTTCCTTCTCCCCTATGTACTCTATGAACAGTGTGCTTTGCCTGTAAAGAAGACAAGAAACAATACTTTTCACTGTATCCCAATACATAGGCGGCACGGTGGCACAGTGGTTAGCCTCACAGCTCCAGGGACCCGGGTTCAACTTCCGGCTTGGATCACTGTCTGTGCGGGGTCTGCACCTTCTCCCTGTCTCTGTGTGGTTTTACTTCGGGTGCTTCTGTTTCCTCCCACAGTCCAAAGATGTGTGGGTTGGATTGATTGGCCACAGTGAATTGCCCCTTAGTGCCCAGGGGATTTGAGGGGTAAATATATGTGATTATGGGGATGGGGCCTGGGTGGGATTGTTGTCAGTGCAGGCTTGATGGGCCAAATGGCCTCCTTTTGCACTGTATGGATTCTATGATTCCATGTGACAGTAATAAATCGAATAAATCAATTGAATATGTATATATATATATATAAAATATACCATCTATACAAGTAACAGTTGCTGGTTCCGATGGCCCCTTGCAGATGCAGCCCGAGCAGTTGGGTATAATTACGATTTGGTTTTTGAAAGAAATAAGATTATGCTTTATTGTAGGGATTCATTTAAGATCGTAAAACATGGGCAGAAAAGTACAAGTGGCTTGTGGCTGTCTGTGGAACTCCCAAGATCAAATTATAACCTTGTTATTCATTCTTAACCACCTATGATTTTGTTTTTTTATTTAAGACACGCTATAATCTATATTAAATGAATGTTGTTACAGGGGGTTGTGGAGATGGAATAACATTAAAAACTGTGGGAAGCCATAAGGAATGATACTTTCAGAATGAAGCTTTGATATAGTTCAGAAGGGAGCAGAAATCGTAAAGAATTAAGAATGCAGCATAGATACAAAAATAATCTTTTTCCACACTTGCTGAGGCCTATGCTTGCTGGTTAAAGCAATTCATAGGTAGTGTTTGAGGGAGCGATGCAGCTGTTCTGGGACTAGGTGCCTCCAGATTTACAAACAAAAGATTGGTGACATGTTTTCCTCTGAGCTTCAGGAATTTGCCAATTGGGAAGTGTGACTCAGTCACAAAAACTCCACAGTGAAACACATCTTCACAGAGCAGAATCCCTCCAGTGCAGAAGGAGGCCATACAGGCAGGCCATTGAGTCTATATCGACTCTCCCACAGAGCATCTTGCTCAGGCCCTATCCCCATAACTGCACACATTTATCTCACTAATTCCCCGAACCTGCACATCTTGGGGCACTAAGGGACATTTACCATGGCAAATCAACCTAATTTACACATCTTTGGACTGTGGGAGGAAACTGCAGCACTGGAAGGAATCCCATGCAGACATGGGGAGAATGTGCAAACTCCACACAAACGGTCACCCGAGGCCGGGATTGAACCTATGTCCCTGGCATTGCGAGGCAGGAGTCCTAACCACTGTGCCATTGTCCGCCCTATTGGCAGCCTTCTGACTTGTGAGATGATGCTTTGCACTGTGGTGGTCAGCTGTGTTAAACATTGCCTGGTGTGGTTCAGTAGCCTCACTCTGATATGGCAGTGTCTGTCACATTCACTGCGGAGAAGGATAATGGTCTGAGAAGGGGCAGGATGCATTGTCCTCCCGGTTATTGTCTAGCTCAGCTTCTCCTGCTGCTTCTCCTCCAATGCCATTCCAGACATTCAGTCTCCAGAACTCACAACAGGCAGTGACTGCCAGCCAGTTGTTGGTGTCAAGATCAACCACCTTCATCTCTTCCCTGTAAGTGTCCTCGTGGCAGAGGTGTGGATCTTCAGCACGTCATGAACCAGTGGCCGGTTCATCACACAGAAGCCAAACCACTCAACTGTCCTGACTTGGAAATATGTGGAAACACTGTGGAAATGCACAGCCATACTGGTGTCTTAATGGCCACAGGGGCAGGCTGTTGCCTCCAGGTAGATGTCCATTGAATGAGGGTCACCATGGCTTCCGCAGACCACTCAAGGTTCGAAGGGGGGAAGCACAAAAATACATTTCTGATGAGGCGGGGGTGGCAGGGAGGTGAGTACAGATCCACAATGTCCTCAATGTAAGAACACCAAAATACTATCGAAGGAAGAATTGAACAATAAAGTAAATCTGCATGCATTGGTTTAATAAAGACACAGAAGATAGGAGTAGGCCATTCAGCCCTTTGAGTCTGCTCTGCCATTTATCTTGACCATGGCTGATCATCCAACTCAATAGCCTGATCCTCCTTTTTTTCCATAACCTTTGAACTCATTCATCCCAAACGTTATATCCAGCTGCCTCTTGAATACATTCAATGTTTTGGCATCAATATTTCCAGTGGTAATAATTTTCCGTAAGCTCAGCACTCCTTGGGTGAAGAAGTGTCTCCTCACCTCTGCCCTAAATGGTCTGCCCTGTATCCTCAGGCTGTGACCCCTGGTTCTGGGCACTCCCACCATCGGAAACATCCTTCCTGCACCGACTCTATCATTATCAAGTTGTGATGCTCTCCCAAGGCAGAAATAAAGGGATCCCCCTATCTCTTTAACAGATGCTCAATAAATTGTCCCCTGCATCATATTCTGTACTGCATTTGTTGATGTTTATTCAGTGTTCACAAATGGAGTCAGTTATCAATATGAAGAGAATGTGTTAATGTTAAAAAGCACTTGGCCAAAATGTTCCTTAAGTGACCTTCACCAGCTGCCATCAGCAATTTTATGAGAAAAATTGGCAAAGGAATTTAATGATGCAGTAATGAAGAGAAATGATTACTGACTATTACAATAGTCTGACTATTGCCAGTAACTGAACAGTTCATTTCAGATACTGAAGTGCAGCACTTGTAAATCAGATACCCTGCTGCCAGATTGCAATCAGAATTTGTATAATTATATAATTATTTGGAACATTTAGGGTTGATGCAATGCACATTAAAAATCTGGATTGCAAAACAGCAATTATTACTCTGGCTAAATTAGCCAAAACACAAAACCATTATGTCTCGAGCAGGATTCATTATAGAATCATAGAATCCTCACAGTGCAGAAGGAGGCTAATCAGACCATCAAGTCTGCACCAACCCTACAATCCCACCAAGGCCTATCACCATAACCCCATGCCTTTACCCTAGCTAATTCCCCTGACACTAAGGGGCAATTTAGCATAGCCAATCCACCTAACACACACATCTTTGGACTGTGGAAGGAAACCGGAGCACCCGAAGGAAACCCACGCAGACATGAGGAGAATGTGCAGCCTCCAAGGCTGCAGTTGAACTCGGGTCCCTGGCGCTGTGAAGCAGCAGTGCTAACCACTGTGCCACCATGCGCAGTGCCCTTTACATATTTTCTTATTTTCCATGATCAAAGTGCCTTTTTATATGAGGTGTGCATATTTTTACCTTCAAGGTGCTTGTCCCAATTTGAGTAAGTCAAGTGGTAAGCTGCTTTGTGCATTTTAAAATAAAGAAGGTTACTTAATGTCATACGCACACACACACACCAACACACGCGCACACAAACCACACACACACACACACACACACACACACACACACACACACACACACACACACACACACACACACACACACACACACACACGTGATTAGATAAGGCAGATCAGATAAGGCAAAGGAGAATTCAAAGAGCTTCTACAAATACATAAAGAGCAAAAGAGTAACAAGGGACAGAGTAGGGCCTCTTAAGGATCAGCAAGGTCATCTACGTACAGATCCACAAGAGATGGGTGAGATCCTAAATGAATATTTCTCATCAGTATTTATTGTTGAGAAAAGTATGGATGTTAGGGAACTTGGGGAAATAAATAGTGATGTTTTGAGGCGTGTACATACTATAGAGAAGGAGATACTGGAAGCCTTAAAGTGTATCAACGTAGATGAATCCCTGAGACCTGATGAAGTATACCCCAGGACATTGTGGGAGGCTAGGGAGGAAATTATGGGCCCCCTCGCCGAAATATTTGAATCATCGATAGTCATAGGTGAGGTGCCTGAAGACTGGAGAATGGCAAATGTTGTGCCTTTATTTAAAAAGGGCTGCAGAGAAAAGCTGGGAACTACAGGTCAGTGAGCCTCACATCTGTAATGGGTAAATTGTTGAAAGGTATTTTGAGAGACAGGATCTACAGGCATTTAGAGATGCAAGGACTGATTAGGACAGTCAGCATGGCTTTGTGAGTGGAAAATCATGTCTCACAAATTTGATTGAGTTTTTTGAAGGGGTAACCAAGAAGGTAATTCTTTTGGCTCCACTGTTGGTCAGGTCCATCTCCAGCAAAGTTTTCTACAGTTCTCTCGTTGCTCTTCATATGGTCACTTATTGTCTTTTGTTGCCCTCCTTCTGGGGTCTTTCATCAATGCCCCCCTTTCATTGCCCTCGAGGGGTCTTTCAGTGCCTCCCCCCCTTTATGGTTTTCCATTGCCTCTTCCCTGAAGTCTTTAGTAGAATAGAAACATAGAAACATAGAAAAACTACAGCACAATATAGGCCCTTCGGCCCACAAAGTTGTGTTTTGTTTTTGTTGCTTATGGATCTTTTTTGAGAGTTGACCTCTGTCTGGCGTCTTCTCCAATATTCCTGTCCATTGTCCTCTGTTCCTTCTTGTGGTTGCAACTTTAAATGTATGACCTCTTTAAATACAATACCACTTTAAGACTGTCAACTTTTTTTTAACTATCAGCAGTTACCAACTCCCTCTCTGCGCAAGTCCCGCACTTTTGAAATTTTGATGTAAAACTGGCTGGTCTGTGAAACTTTATTAAAAAAACTTTTAAACTTCTCTTCCAACCATCTAAAAATTTCTCCTTTTTATCGCTAGAAGACTCTTAATGATTTCTGCCATGTTTTATTTCCTGTAGCTTCACAGAGAGTCTGTTTCTTCCCTTCTTCTTTTGATGTGTCCATTCTTTTCTCTGTTCATATCTCTACCAGATGCAACGCTGTCTGTTCTGGATCGTTATCTTTAAAACTTTTTTTTTAAACTTTTTTTGCTTTTAAGGAGGATGGGGCCTTCCCTTCTCCCCAAAACTTTGGAACTTTGGTTGCTCGGAGCAACCAACAACCCCTGCGCCCCTCACTCCCTGCAACCCCACCAAATGGGGTTCTTGCCATAGCTAATATATTACACCTTGAGGAAAAAAAAAACCCAGCTCACAAAGATTACTTCTTTAATTTAAAATAAAAACACAGAAACTGAGACAAAAACGGCAACAAACAAGAAGACAATCGTCCATTTGATTGATTGCAGAGACAAAGGCTACGCTGTAAACTGTTGAGAGCCACATCACTTGTTGTGCCAAATTACACATGTCTTGTGTTTATAATAAATCAGGAGTATTTACTTGGACCTTGCGCAATACATTGGCTCCCACTCAGAAAAGCTTTACTGCGGCCCTGGCAATTTGCTAATGAAACATTGCAAATAGCAGCGCAACAGCTCAAAACCTGAAGAACAGACCTAAGCTAAACGCAAAATATTGCACAAGCTGGAAATCAGAAATACAAGCAGAAATCCTCAGCAGGTCTGGGAGTATCTGTGGGGAGAGAAACGAGGGGGCGCGGTGGGTGGGGTAGGGGGGGAGGAGGTAGAATTTCTGCCCCCGAGAATCCCAGAAAGACGCTTACCCTGATGGGATTTCTTATTGAGGTGGTCGCTGCCCCCTCCCAGTGGTGTAGTGGAGTTCCCACCATGAAAGGTTGGGGATACATTTGAATGTCATTAGCGGTCTTCCCCACCATATTGACTTCCCATGTGAGAACACCCCTCCCCCCACTTCCTCAGCCAGCATGACGCCATGTCAGCGGGGTTTATAGCAGATCCTGACAAATGGGCACCTGATGAATGGTCCCTGCCAAGGATATGCAGGTAAGTACAGCATTTACTGGTCCCCTTTGACCGCCCCCCCCCCTCAATGGAAGCTCCTCTGGCAGTGTCCCCAGGCAGATTCCCTTGGCAGTGTCCCCCACCCCCCTACTGGCTTTTTAAAGGGTGCCCAGATCTTTTCAGAGCTGCTCTGAATGAGTCCGCCCCACCAGGGAGACATCATGGGAACTGTCTTCTGTTTTTTATCGTCAAAGTGTTTGAAGATATGATGGGGAAAGTCAGCTGGGGGGGGGGGTGGGTGCGGTGGGGGGAAGGAGGCTACACACAGCTTTTTCCACCTGAGTTCACGCTTTGCCAAAAAGTGGCAAAATTCCACCCAGAGTTAATATTTTGAATCCAACATAACTCTTCTTCAGAATACCCACAACTTATTTGTTTGTGTGACAGACTGACAATTAGACCTGGGCTTGTGTGAGGTTCAATATCACATCAGGTAGTGAGTTCACCCACTAAGCCATCAAGTAAGCAACCAAAGCATCTCAACTGAAGATTGTCAGCAGTGCTGATTGCGAATCAGTAACGTTTAACACTGTTATGGGAATAGATTGAATGCTAAAGCCAAGGAGAAATAAAAGATTGAGTACGTACCTGACCAAATTATAACCATATCAGAAAGTAAATAAGATTATTTCAAGCTGATACACAGACGTTAAGAACCTTGAGACTCTTGGCATGTTTGCACCGAGTGTTACATTTGCCGTTATGTTTAGAAGTGGGAATAATGACTAGATTAAATGGATTAACCTGCCTTGGCCCCCTGTCTCTACATCAACAAACTGGAATGTGCAGGCTGATCGCAAGATAACATCTTATTGATCGGATCGATGCTACTTTGAGATTTCTTTCCATCCAAATCAATCTAGCTTTGAGATCTCGCTCCTTACTTGATGATCATGTTGATAGTTTGGAAGGAGATGGCGGGATCTTCCTCGGAGAGATCTTAGCCCAACGGCTACTTATCTTCTCTAAAGCTGTTTTCAATCTGCAATGATATCGTTAAATTTTCCCACAGTTCTGGCACAGTAACCTGGCTGCAGTATAAACATGATTAGTGGGGATGGCGTCTTCAGTGACCAAAAGTGATAACAAACATTCCTTGTTTGAGAAAGCAGAGAGCCAAGTGTTATTTCACTCCTATTGTGGTCACATGGAATAATAACATGTATTTTTACCTTTGGCACAACTTTCGTCATCACAATCTATGTTTCTAAGCATACAATTATATTGGCCAAATGATTCCCAACCCCTTCTTTTTTTAATCAAAATTTTTACTATGCACTGTAAGCGATTACTTTTAAAGAGCTGTCTTCACCTCCTTATACAGATCATCATAGAAGCCCCTACAGTGCAGATAAGGCCATCAGACCCATCGAGTCTGCACTGGCACTCTGACAAAGTATCTTACCCAAGCCCTCTCCCTCACCCGACACATTTCCCATGGTCAATCCCCCTAAACTACACACCTTTGGGCATCAAGGGGTGATTTAGCATGGCCAATCCACCTAACCTGCACATCTTTGGGCTGTGGGAGGAAACTGGAGCATCTGGAGGAAACCCGGCAGACACAGGAAGAACATGTAAACTCCACACGGACAGTCATCCAAGGCAGGAATTGAACCCACGTCCCTGGACCTTTGAGGCAGCAGTGCTAACCACTGTGTCACCCAGTGCTGCTCATCGATTTGCATTTCACAATCTAATGTAGTTCTCAGCTGGTATCTCTGTGTCAGTGCTTGAGGTTGCCTGACCACCACATAGGTCTTTGACCTCTGTTTCTCTGCCTGAATCTGTCCCAGGCAACTGGTGAGGTGTGAGTTAATTGTTGGATGATCTCAATTCAATTTCTAAAGGCTGCTCTGGACTGAATTTTAACATTGAAGAGTGGTGGGTTGGAGCCAATTGAATTGAAATTAAGCATAACAAACCCCACCTTAACCCCCCCCTCTGACCTACCCATATCTGGGTTTGTCAGAGTCCAGACAAGGGGCATGTTGTGGTCAGGAGACAAGTTGACAGCTTCATGATTTTAATGAGTTTGGCAGCCCCTGTTTTAACCTGGTCTGCAGGCTTTACGCTGCGTGACTGGGGTTTCCCAGGCCTCAAGGAACCTTGCATCTGAAGGGAGGGAAAGCGCCTTCACAGCACTGCATGTGGGCCAGGAGGAGCAGGGTTGCTTTTCTGTGGCCTTTCAAACTCCCCTTTAGAAAGACCCCTGGGAGAGGGTCCCCTTTGAGATCAATGATCACCCCAGTGGAATTGGGCACCCACCCCCCCTCCCCTCACCCCCGCCTCACATCCTCCCCCCACTGCCCACCACCACACTCTGTCAACTTCCAAGAACGGAACTGTCAAGTACAAAAGACACCTACTATGAAGTGAGAACTTAGGCTTCCTGATTTCCCATCTGAAGATGTACTGTCTGCAAATGTAACCTGGCCTTGTTCATGTTAGGGCCACAGTTGTCTATAATTAATTGCTAAAATTGACTAGCAATTCAGAGATCTGGGCTAGTGCCTTGGTGACGCAGGTTCAAATTCCACCGTAGCAGCTAGTAGACTTCAATTTGGAATTGGAAGGTGGTCCCAAGTAATGATGGCCATGACAACTATCATTAATTGTTGTACAAACCCATCTGGTTCACTAATGTCCTTTTGTGAAGGAAATCTGCCACCTTTTCTTGACTTGGCTTACATGTGACTCTAGACAGTCAGCAATGACCCTAAACTGGCCTCCAAAAGGGCCTAGAAAGCCACTCAGCTCAAGGACAATAAGGGATGGTCAACAAATGCTGGCCTTGCCAGCAATATTCACATCCCATGAAATAAAAATAATAATCCCACACAGAGCAACTGTAATAATGTACTTCCATAGACTTCATTAGAAACACAGAAGGTATTTATTAAAACATATATATATATGAATATAGCAGTACAGCATGGCTGCCCGAGTCTCCGACATGTCTGCTGCGTAAGACAGGATTCCACTCCCTGGAGTGATTACCCATTCTGCTTACCAATTGGTCTCCCTAGCCAGATGCCCCTTGCGCTGCAATGTTTAATGTGCAAAATGCAGATATCGTACTGGTGTAGTTGTGGATGAGCTCAATTCAATTTCTAAAGGCCGCACAGGACTGAATTTTAACACTGGAGAATGGTGAATTGCAGTCGATTGAATTAAAATTAAAAATAACACCTTAACTCCCCCTCTGACCTACGCACATCTGGGTTCATCAGAGTCTACACCAGGGGTATGTTGCACACAGGAGACAAAGTGACAGTTTAATGATTTTAATGAGATTGGCAGCCTCTATTTTAACCTGGTCTGCAGGTTTTACTCTGCGTAACCATGCCATTTGGAGGTAAACACTGTGATAACATGGCCTCTTTAAAGGATGGCCATTCATGGATCACATGACCCTGCTAGGCTCTGCCGGAACAAAGGGCACGAACTTCAGCCTGTCAGCTGTTAGGATGTGGGTCTGGGTAGGTGCAGTCTGCAGTGTGAGCTCAGGAGTCATATAAATTCATAGAATCTCTACAGTAAAGAAGGAGGCCATTTGGCCCATCGTGTCTACACCAACTCTTCCACAGAACACTTTATCAGACCCTATCTCTGTAACCCCACATATTTACCCCACTAATTCCCCAATCTACAAATTTTGGGACACTAAGGGGAAATTTAGCATGGCCAATCAACCTAACCCGTACATCTTTGAACTGTGGGAGGAAACTGGAGCACCTGGAGGAAACCCACACAGACAGTCACCTGAGCACAGAATTGAACCTGGGTCCCTGGGGCTGTGAAGCAGTGCTAACCACTGTGCCACCATACTGTCCATTAGTCTGTGGGATTAGACCTGAATCTGTACTGAGCTTGTCTGTATATAGTTATAATTATCATTCAATGGGTCACCATTGTGATTTAAGGCTTCCGTGTTGTATGAGCTCAGGCTACAATATTGGAGATGAAGGTGGGATCAGCTGTGAAGATGGGGTGCCAAGTGATAGCAACACCCCAGGAGTGACAGCCATTCCTCTAAGAACTACGCAGTGCACATCCTGAGCAAAGATAGAGATGTTGGTCAGGAGTTACATTTGGTGGCCAGGAATTGACAAAGGAACAGAGAGTGTGGTCAGCTGTTGTCAACATTGCCAAGCACAGCAAACCCTCCCACCCACAGTCCGGCCACATTTGGATGAGATTCCACGTTGACTCTGCTGGCCCTTTTATGGGTACGCTGTTTTTGTTTGTGGTAGATGCCCACTTAAAATGGTTTGGCGTTCAGATCGTGTGTTCAATGATCTCATCATCCACCATAAACACACGATGGCAAGATTCCACAACACATGGCATGCCACAGGTGATCGTTCCTGACACTGACACCGCCTTCACCACCAAAGAGTTTCAACACTTTGTCAAGACTAATGGCATCCAGCACATACGAATGGTGCCAGAGCACCCCGCTTCCAATGGGTTGGCAGAAAGGACAGTGCAAATGTTTAAAGCATCGATGTGGAAACAGTCAGACAGACCACTGTCACTCTGGTTAGCCAATTTTCAGCTCTTATTTAATATGATCTCTCACACTACCACAGGGGTTACACCGGCTGATTTCTTGATGGGTTGGCACCTTAGAACATGCTTAGAGCTTGTTTTCCCAAATTTGACGGGGAGGATGGAGGCTAAGCAAGCAACTAAAGTCACTTGAAACAAATGCCTTAATTTTTATTTGAAACTTTGAGTGGGGGCCAGCTTTGGTCTCCAGGAAGGTAATTCCAAAGACTGGCCCAATATCTGATGTCATTGACTGTGAAGTGCAGAAGCACGTAGATCACATCAGGAGGTCGGAAACTGCAGCCCCCATTACCAGTTGTCAGGACCCAGTAATAGAGTCCAGGCGCCAGCAGCAGAGTCAGTGCTGGCAGAATCTTGTGCTCCCCGGCACTCTCTGTGTGGCAGAGGAATAGTGAATAGGTATAATTAATGGCGGAAGAGGTCTGAAGGGCTGAATGGCCTATTCCTGCATCCAGTTTCTATATTTCTTTTTTTTTTGGAGAGGGTGTCAGCTCTGCCTCGATGTTGGAATCTGGCAATCCACCTTCCACTGTTGTAGCCTCCGATACCTCCGTCTTGGAGAACCTGATCGCAGAGTTGCAAGGCTCTGCAAGGATCCAAAAACCCCCAGATCAACTGGCTTTATGAACTTTATAAACAAACAGCCCCCTTTTTTGGAGATTCTGTTTTGAGAGTTTTTCTGTATAGTTTTAAAGGGGCTTTTGGGGAGAGGAATGTGATAGCGTGGCCTCTTTACGGGACAATCACTCATGACTCTACCAGGGCCTATTGGAGCAAAACAGCATGAACCTCAACTTGTCAGGTATTAGGGCATGGATCTGGGTAGGTGGAACCTGCAGTGCGAGCCCAGGGGTCAGTGGGGCTAGACCTGTACTGAGCTTGCCTGTGTATAGTTATAGCCCCGGACTACCTGGATCCACCACAGTTTGCCTATTGCCACAACAGGTCCAAAGCAGATGCCATCTCTCTGGCCCTGCACTCAACCTTGGGGCATCTAGACAACAAAGACACCTATGTCAGACTTCCATTTATTGACTACAGCTCAGCCTTCAACACTATTATTCCCACAAAATTCAGCTCCAAACTCCATGGCCTGGGCCTCGGTACCTCCTTCTGCGACTGGATCCTGAACTTCTTAACTTATAGACCACAATCAGTAAGGATAGGCAAGAACACTTTCTCCATGATCATCTTCAACACCATGCCCCACAAGGCTGTGTCCTCAGCCCTCTACTATACTCCTTATACTCCGATGACTGTGTGGCCAAATTCCCCTCCAATTCGATTTTCAAGTTTGCTGATGACACCACCATAGTGGGTCAGATCTCAAACAATGATGAAACAGAATACAGGAATGAGATAGAGAATCTGGTGAATTAGTGCAGCAACAATAATCTCTCCCTCAATGTCAACAAAATGAAGGAGATTGTCATCGACTTCAGGAAGCGTAAAAGAGAACATGCACCTGTCTACATCAACGGGGATGAAGTAGAAAAGGCCAAGAGCTTCAAGTTTTTAGATGTTCAGATCACCAACAACTTGTCCTGGTCCCCCCATGCCAATATGATAGTTAAGAAAGCTAACTACTTTCTCAGAAGACTAAGGAAATTACGACTCTCACCAACTTTTACAGATGCACCATAGAAAGCATTCTTTCTGGTTGTATCACAGCTTGTTATGGCTCCTGCTCTGCCCAAGACTGCAAGGAACTACAAAAGGTTGTGAATCCATCATTCAAACCAGCCTCCCATCCATTGACTCTGTCTACACTTCCTGCTGCCTCAGCAAAGCAGCCAGCTTAATTAAGGATCCCATGCACCCCGGTCATTCTCTCTCCCAACTTCTTCCGTCGGGAAAAAGACACAAAAGCCTGAGGTCACGTACCAACTCACTCAAGAGCAGCTTCTTCCCTTCTGCTGTCAGACTTTTGAATGCACTTACCTCGCATTAAATTAATCTTTCTCTACACCCTAGCTATGGCTGTAACACTGCATTCCGCACTCTCTCGTTTCCTTCTCTATGAATGGTATGCTTTGTCTGTGTAGCACACAAGAAACAATGGTTTTCACTGTATGTTAATACATGTGACAATAGTAAATCAAATCAAAATCACCACTGTGATTAAGGCTTCCCCATCGTATTAACACGCGCTACAATAATCACACAGGCAGTTTGTAATTTCTGACTTCATCAGAAACATGCACACAGGCTGACAAAACTTCAGTTTTCTTGTCAGAAGTTGCTCAGTTTGTTTAATACTGTCCTCACGTGAAACGTTGGAAACTATTTCTCTCTTTAGCACTAACACCTTTAAAGAAATCCCAATTTCTTTGTGCTTGTCTCTATAACAAGTCATCCACATTGTCAGGAATTTAGCGGTGAACACGTTTTGTGCACACTTATTCTAGCAATACCATAGCAAAGTTTTGCTCCTTCATTGTTTCTCGCTAAAGAGTGAAGGGACTGGATTTTGGAACTGAGAAGTTGTCAGCTAAGTGTTCAGTGATGGAGATTACTAAATCGGCTATTCCAGTTAATCACAGAGAGAAAATAAATTACTGCTGCCAAGGGAAAGCATTAAGCTGTCAGTAATTCTCCAGCCTGAATTTCTGTCTCTTGTCTTTGACAATATTATGAGGCAGTTGTATCTCCAGTTGCCTCTCCTATAAGTGAAGCCAGACCCAAATCTCGCCGTTATTTTTACTAATATTACACCAGGAGCAAGGTGGTGGAGGCGGAAGTATGAAGATTGTGACACCACTGCTCAGTTGTCCATTTGTCTTTTTGAGATTCATTCTGTTTTCTTTAGTGAAAAACTGAAAGGACAAGTCCAGAACTACCAGTGAATAAGAAGTTTTCTTTACCTTGGACAGTTTCTTTGGATTGAGGATGACTTTCTTCAGGTTTGATGAATTTTTTTATTCCTTCGTGAGACAGGGACATCACTGGCTGGCCAGCATTTATTGTCGATCCCTAATTGCCCTTGGAGGGCAGTTGAGAGTCATCCACATTGCTGTGGCTCTGGAGTCACATGTAGGCCAGACCAGGTAAGGATGGCAGATTTCCTTCCCTGAAGGACTTTAGTGAACCAGATGGGTTTTTCCAACAATTGTTTCATCGTCATTAATAGATTCTTAATTTTAGGTATTTTTAAATATGAATTCATCTGCAATGGCAGGATTCAAATCCTGGTCCCCAGAACGTTAGCTGAGTTTCTGGATTAATAGTCTATGCGATAATACCACGAGGCCATTGCCCCCGAATTCTGATACTTCCAATGTGTGATCTGCAGACTTCACCAGTTGCAATTAAGTTTATTTATTATTAGTGTCACAAGTAGACTTATATTAATTACTTGAAAGTTTGAGTGGACTTGATGGATTGAGTTATTAGGAGAGGCTGAATAGACTGGGACTTTTTCTCTGTAATGTAGGAAACTGAGGGGTGACCTTATAGAGGTCTACAAAATAATGAGGGGCATAGGCAAGGTAGATAGTTAATATCTTTTCCCAAAGGTGGGGAGTCTAAAACTAGAAGGCATAGATTTAAGGTGAGAGGAGAGAGATATAAAAGTGTCCAGGGGGGCAATTTTTTCACACAGAGGGTGGTGAGTGTCTGGAACAAGCTGTCAGGAGAGGCGGGTACAATTTTATCTTTTAAAAAGCATTTAGATAATTACATGGGTACGAATGGGTATAGATGGATATTAGCCAAATGCGGGCAACTGGGATTAGTTTAGGGATTTAAAAAAAAATAAGGGTGGCATGGACAAGTTGGGCCCAAGGGCCTGTTTCCATGCTGTAAACCTCTATGACTATGACACTATGAAGTTACTGTGAAAATCCCCTAATTGCCACAATCTGGCCTGTTCGGATACACTGAGGAAGAATTTAGCATGTCTTTCGGACTGTGGGAGGAAACTGGAACACCCAGAAGAACCCATGCAGACATGGGGAGAACATGCAAATTCTGTACAGGGAGTGACCAAAACCGGGAATCGAACCTGGGTCCCTGGAGTTGTGAGACAGTTGTGCTAACCATTGTGCCACCATGCGGTGGTGCTTGAAGGGATGGATAGGTAGAGTGTTTGGAGGCTTGTGTCCTTGGGGAACTGGTGGAGAGTCTGCAGAAGGATCTAGATAGGCTGGGCGAATGGGCCAGGAAATGGCAAATGGAATTTAATGTTGGCAAGTGTGAGGTGGTCCACTTTGGTAGGAAGAATGGTAGGAAGGACTATTACTTACGTGGCGAAAAACTGCAGCAGGCGACGGTGCAGAGGGACCTCGGGGTCCTTGTGCATGAGTCGCAAAAACCCAGCCTGCAAGTGCAGCAGGTGGTCAGGAAGGCGAATGGGATGCTGGCCTTCATAGCGAGGGGGATTGAATATAAAAGTAGGGAGGTCTTGCTGCAGCTGTATAGGGCATTGGTGAGGCCGCAGCTGGAGTACTGTGTGCAGTTTTGGGCGCCGCACCTGCGCAAGGATATTTTGGCCCTGGAGGGAGTGCAGAGGAGGTTTACTAGGCTGATACCGGAGTTGAGGGGGTTGAGCTATGAGGAGAGGCTGAATAAACTAGGCTTGTACTCGTTAGAGTTTAGAAGAATGAGGGGAGATCTCATTGAGACGTATAAGATGATGAATGGGATGGATAGGATAGAGGTGGAAAGACTCTTCCCGCTCAAAAAAGACAGTAGGACTAGGGGGCACAGCCTCAAGATAAAGGGGGGGCGGTTCAGAACGGAGTTGAGGAGGAACTTCTTCACTCAAAGGGTGGTGAATCTCTGGAATTCTCTGCCCGTTGAAGTGGTGGAGGCTGCCTCGCTAAATATTTTTAAGAAGCGGGTTGATGGGTTTTTGATAAGAGAGGGGATTAAGGGTTATGGGGAGAGGGCGGGAAAGTGGAACTGAGCCACGACAGATCAGCCATGATCTTATTGAATGGCGGGGCAGGCTCGAAGGGCCAGATGGCCTACTCCTGCTCCTATTTCTTATGTTCTTATGTTCTTATGGGGATAGGGCCTGGGTGGGATTGTAGTAGGTGCGGACTCGATGGGCTGAATGGCCTCATTCTACACTGTTGGATTTTATGATTGTACGCTTCCTCTGATGCCTCCATTTTACTTCTGCACCTTCCTGACAAAGTCTCTCGGTGTGTTCAGTGCCTTCCCAAGTAAACCTTCTCAAACTGCGGTCGATCACAAACCAGGGTCTCCCAAGAGTCAGGAGGTATGTTTGATCTCTTTGGGTAGACAGACCTAAAGCATTTCTGCTCTTCTCCTGGGAGTCTCCTACCACAACCAAGTTCCAAGTAGAGCAGTAGCCGTTGGGAATCTGGTCATTGGCTGTGCCTTGGTTCAAGGATGACGTTTACTCTGGGCTGTGAGTCTCTGCCCTGGGCCTTCATGTGGCTGAACAGGATGTCCAATGAGATAGTGGGATCCTGGTTACAGGATTTGCTTCTTTCTCTTCCCCCCTCTGGTGCCTCTCTGCTTCATCACTGAGAAATTTGGACTCAAAGCAAGATACAGTTTGTTGGACAAGTTGGAGCAACCCCTGTCATTAATATCAGTAAGAAGTCTCACAACACCAGGTTAAAGTCCAACTGGTTTATTTGATAGTAAATCCACAAGCTTTTGGAAACGCTGTTCCTTTGTCAGGTGTGTGGAAGGTCTTGATCAGAGAAGGGCATATAAAGGCACACACAGTTTACAGAATACTGATTCTTTACAACTAACCTGCTATTTAAGACATTGTCTGCACCTTTAAGACTTGAATAGCAAATTAGCTGGAAAGACTTGCATTCTAATCAGTATTCTGTAAACTGCGTGTGCCTTTATATTCCCTTCTCTGATCAGAACCTTCCACACACCTGATGAAGGAACAGCATTTCCGAAAGCTTGTGGGTTTACTATCAAATAAACTGGTTGGACTTTAACCTGGTGTGGTGAGACTTCTTACTGTGTTTACCCCAGTCCAACGCCGGCATCTCCACATCATTAATGTCAGCGCCATTGCACTTCAAGGGGAAATTCAGAGTGCCACTGGAATGTTATTCTTGTTGTACCCTGGAAGGCTGGCATTTGGGAGTTGAGAAAACAGGACCTGACGAGTATATGCATTTTGGCATCCTCACACATTGACCAGATAATTGTGGTTGATTTTGCAGGTATTAGTATTGAATGATTGTGAAGTTGGCTTCAAGAAGGACATGAAGGCTTGTGCGGTGGTCCTCCCATTGAATTCAGAGAATAAAGTTTATTTATTAGTCACAAGTAGGCTTACATTAACACTGCAATGAAGTTACTGTGAAATTCCCCTAGTCACCACACTCCGGCACCTGTTCAGGTACACTGAGGGAGAATTTAGTACGGCCAATGCAACTAACCAGCAAGTCTTTTGGACTGTGGGGGGAAACCGAAGTACCCAGAGAAAACCCACACAGACAAGGGGAGAACATGCAGACTCCCCACAGACAGTGACCCGAGCCGGGAATCGAACCTGGTACTGTGAGGCAGCAGTATGCTGCCAATGTGGTGGAGACATGACTGATAGAATTTCTCTGGCACTGTTATTTGTCAGTGATATACAGTTCAGGTCTCAGTGCAGTGCAGGAATATGGTGATGACAACTGCTCTGGATACCAGGAATTGCAGAGATCCTTATTGTTAAACACTCACTGGTGTAGTTTGTAAACGGCTGAGCCAGTGCAGTTGATCTGATGTTGGAGTCCCTCATCAATGGTAGTCTTTTGAGAGAGGTAGGTGTCGAGGCATGGGGAAAAACTCAACATATTCCAGAAGTGCTCCTTCTTGATACATACAGATAGAATATATGGCTTACTAGATCAACAGTTACATATGAGCTTTGTTTTGGCAATATTGAAGGATGGGATGAGTCTGTCGTTGAAGAGATCAAGAACAACTTAAAAAATCTGATGCAGGGTGGGTATGACATTGCCGTCATCCACAAACTGTAGATCACTTATGTTCATGGTGATCAATTTAGTTTTGGCACGGAGGCACCTGAAATTAAAGACATTTCCATTTTGGTGGTATTTAACACACACAGTTAATCTTTGATGAGGTATGGTTGATCTTTTATAATAGACATGGTCAGGAAGTTTGTAAATAGTGTGGGGGCTAATTTGTCAGCCACGTCGATCTTCTTCGAGAGGAGGTTACGGAGATTTGGAAAATGCTCTACGTTTTCCAGGATCTCATCATTGATGTTAATCGACAGGGCGGGTGGGGTGGAGGGTGGAGGGGGGAAGGGGGGAGTTGGTGTGGAGTTGGGGGGGAGCTGTTTTGCGGTGAGAGATGGTTAAAAGAGTTTTCCAGGTGTTTAATGAAAAGCACATTTTCTCAAATGCGTCAGGGTAGGAGTTGACAATGACTTGCGTAATGCTGCATGTTCTCACCTTCATTAGAAACACAAAAGATATTTATTAATAAAGAAAATTGTACAGAGGCCAGCAGCCCACAGTTGCCCTGGAGCAACCCTTCCAGCTACTCTAGTCTCTATGTGCCTTCTACATGTCTTCTGCCCAAAAGAGAACTCCACTGATTACCCACTCTCACTCCAATTGGTCCTCAAGCCAGGTAACCCACTTCAGCTGTATTGCCCTTAGAGGGGCAATCTTCACAAATCACCACAGCCAAGAGCTCAGTTTCAGAATGAACGTAGGCATGTTATCTTCATACTGTAGCTCAATGGCTAATGAGAGGGACATAGTGGCCACTCTCATGTGCAGTGTTTCACATCCCATAGGCACAGAGTTAGTACAGACATGATGAGTCAAATGGCCTCTTTTTCTAAGAGACCTTGCCATTATTTCAAAGAAGTCTTTTTTATGCAGCTGCAGTGCATTTGCATAGTAATTTACTTCAAACTTGAGTCAAATAAAATATATTAATCAGATTGCTCCTTTCCCAAAACTAGCAAAACTTCATTCACCATGGTGATGGAGTAGAGATCAAAGTCAATTGTGGGAGGTTTTTGCCACAAACATGAAAGTCCCAGAGCTCAGAATGCCGGTGGCTCGAGTGATGGGAAGTTGGGAATACAATGATAGCAGGTTGGATACGCTGTTATTGTTAGCATCAGTGTCAAGATTAGTGATGAAGATTAAGTGATTCCAAATGACATGTTAGTTCAAATACATGTTAACACAAGGTGTGAAGTGTGTTTTTAGATTAATATTTAAATAGAGGCTTGAATACAATTCTGAAGCACTTGTGTGATGCTGTCTGTGATGTTTTGTGACACAGAGAATGCCACATCAAGGCAATCTGTTTTATCCCCAACCTCTGCTGTAAGTGCACTGTTGCTGATTTTTACTTTCAAGCATCGAAGTGATGTTTGAAATGCAATAAGAAAAGCTTTGATGCAGGAAAACACCTTCGAGGCTCTTCACAGGAGGGTAATCGGCAAAGAATTCACACTGAGAGAAAAAAGGAGACTTTAGGGCAGGCAATCAAACACAGATAGGCACAGTGGCACAGTGGCTAACACTGCTGCCTCACAATGCCAAGGACCCAGGTTTAATTCCAGCCTTGGGTCAGTGTCTGTGCAGAATGTGCATGTTCTCCCCAAGTCTGTGCGGGTTCCCTCCGGGAGCTCCGGTTTCCTCCACAATCCAAAAACGTGCTGATTAGGTAAAGTAGGAGTATCAGAGGATGGATGCAAGCCTCCAAACACCGCATCTTTCCAATCCTTCAAGCACCACCTCTGGCACAATGACACAGAGTTTAGCACTGAAATCTCATGGTGCCAGGGACCCGGATTCCAATTCTAGCTTGGGTCTGTGCAGAGTCTGCACATTCTCTCCATGTCTGTCCGGGTGTTCTGGTTTTCCACCCACAATCTGAAAGACATGCTGGTTAGACGCACTGGCCATGCTAAATTCTCCCTCAGTGTACCCAAACACGCGCCAGAGTGTGGTGACTAGGGGATTTTCACAGTAACTTCGTTGCAGTGTTAATGTAAGCCGACTTATGACAATAAACTTAAAAACTTTTAAAAAGTCCATCAATGTGCAGGTTAGGTGAATTGGCCGTGCTAAATTGCCTCTTAGTGCCCAAGGTGTGTTATGGGGGTGGGATGGGCCTCAGTACGATGCTGTTTTGGAGCGTCGGTGCAGACTCGATGGGCTAAACGGCCTTGTTGTGCACTGTCGGGATTTTATAGGTTTTACAGATGAAGCAGATTGTCAAAGGAGAGGGGAGGGAAAGCAAAGGAGCAATGGTTGAGGGAATGAATTGTAGAGCTGAAGGCACAAATGGCTGATGGGATAGCTGCCAAAAGGAGTGGGGGGATGCACAGTTGGAGGAACCCAGCTGTGTTAAGAACTTCATATTAAAAAGTAAGTAGACTGATGGTGAAGCACCGTGTCTGAAATGCTGCTGTGTTCAGCCAAAGTAAATTCCATGTCTCCTGGTCAGATTAATGGGCTTTTGCCTGCCCTTCAACCACTGCACACTGCAGAAATAGCACAACATCGGTACCTGAGGGAGGGGGAGCAGGGAATTACACAGGAATGGATCGTTCACTCAAACCTAAGCAGCAATAATGGAGTCCATTGCAGCAGGTCAGAGCCTATTTTATCATGTGGCATGGTATAACTAACCTTGTCAGCACGGTGTCACAATGGTTAACTCTGCTGCCTCATAGCGCCAGGGTTCGATTCCTGGCTTGGGTCACTGTCTGCACATTCTCCCTGTGTCTGCATGGGTTTCCTCCGGGTGCTCCCGGTTTCCTCCCACATTCTGAAAGACTGTTAATTAGATCTATTGATCCGAACAGGTGCTGGAGTGTGGTGACTGGGGGAATTTCACAGTAACTTCATTGCAGTGTTAATGTAAGCCTTACTTGTGTCTAATAAATAAACTTTAGCTTTAACTTGTCACTAGTTTCAGATGACCTTATTTTTAACTGCAGCACACTGCTTTACACAGACAAGGTAAATTGGAAGTTCCTCATTTTTAATTTTCACACACAATTCCTTGTTTTTGGTTGTAGAAGGCGGGGTCAGGATTTGCTCACGAGTAATTAAAAAGTCAAAGTCCCTCCTAATACCTTGATTTTCCACCATGTATATACTGACCGACATTGTCAGGCATAAGACCACCACCTTCCACCTCCCCCGCCAGCCTCTCTGATCATCCTCTGTTAAAATCCTCATCTATGGCTTTGTTACCTGTAGACTTGAGTATTTCAATCCTCTCCACATCTGCCTCCCATTACCATTCTACATTGGGGGAGCAATGGCCTAATGGTACTATCGCTGGACTATTGATCGAGAAACTCAGCTAAAGTTCAGGGGAAGCCAGAATCGAATCCTGCTATGGCAGATGGTGGAATTTGAATTTAAATAAAAAATATCTGGGAAACCATTGTCAATTGTTGGAAAAACCCATCTGGTTCACTAATGTCCTTTATGGAAGGAAATCTGCCGTTCTTACTTGGTCTGGCCTCCATGTGACTGCAGAGCCACATCAACGTGGTTGACTCTCAACTGCCTCCAAGGACAACTAGGGATGGGCAATAAATGCTGACCAGCCAGCGATGCCCATGTCCTATGAATGAATAAAAAAACACAAACTTAAGCTCTTGCAAAATTCTGCTGCTCAGATCCTCACACATCAAGGGCTGAATTTTAGGTGCTGACGATGGAAGTGTTTCTTGCACAGGAGGGTGAGGGGGCAGAGGGAGCACATGAAACGGGATGGATGCCATCCCTCTACATTCCCACCCACCCTTGAGCTCACCCCCCCATAATACCAGAGGGGGGACAAGTGGGCACCGAAATTGGCATCCAGCACATATTCAAATCAACAATTAACGGCCAGGTTAGGCTCACTATCAAACCTTTGTCCCAGATAGTATGCTGCCCATGTCATAATATATTTGTGGGTGGGCAGTAGGGAAGGAACATGAAGCTTGGCTATTATTTTGAAATGGGTAAAAGGTAGGAAGGAAGGATTGTCACTCTCTGGGGGCAGCCTGCAGGGGTTGCTCCCCCTTTAGACTTTTCTTTTTTTCCCTATTCCAACCCTACCATCCATTCCTCTCTCATTACCCCTCTCCCTATCCTTCCTTAACCCTCTCAGACAAGAGCTCGGCCTTACATGCTTTGGTGACCTTAGGCCTTGGGCTCCACTCCTCCCCTGCAAGAGGTCCCTCCCTGACCCTGCTCCAAGCCCCATTTCTCCATTAACCTTGTGCTCACTGACCTGCATTGGCTCACCTTATCTGGCAAAACTTTGATTTTGAAGGTCTCTTCATTGCTTTCACACTCTGACATGGCATCACCCTTCACTTCCTCAGTATTACTCTCCAGTCCAGTACCTACTGAGATATCTGCACTCCTCCAATCCTACCCTTCGTGGGCATCACTCAACTTCAATCACTCCACTGTTGTTAATTATAACTTCAGCTGCTTAAGCCTTTGCTCCGGGAACCTTCCCTAAACCATTCTGCTGCTCTTTCCTCATTAGACTGCCTCTTAGCATCTACCCTCTTGATCAAGGTGGTCAACTGTTTGAATATTTATTTAAATGGCTGAATGTTAAAGGTTTTTTTTAAATTCATTTGTTTGATCTGGGCATTGGTGGTGAACTGAATGTCTTGCTAGACCATTTCAGAGGGCAATTCAGAGTCAACCACATTGCTGTGGCTCTGGAGTCACATGTAGGCCAGACTGGGTAAATGTGGCAGAATTCCTTCCCTAAAGGACCAGATGGGTTTTTCTGACAGTCGACAATGGTTTCATGGCCATCGGTAGATTTTCTTAATTCCAGATTTTTTTAATTGAATTCAAATTTCACCCTTTGCCACAGCGAGATTCAAACCCGGGTCCCCAGAACATTAACTGGGTTTCTGGATTAATAGTCTAGCAATAACACCACTAGGCCATCACCTCCCAATGATCTGTCTGATCATGCCGCTGTGAAGAGACTGAGGAAGATTAGGAGTGATTTTTTTGTCACTCTCACTTTAAAAGGAGAAAGGAAATGAACGGAGGCTATGTTTTTACTCAACCCACTGTCAACTTTAAGACACTTAAAATGTTTAATGGGAGATCTGTTACTGCCATATTTCAGAATATCTGATGAAGGGTGCAAAGGCATGTCAGGAATGTTGGCTTAAACAGAAACAGTACAGAAGGGCCCAGTTGGAGTTTAAATCAGTGATAACCAGATGGGGCCAGCGTATCTTGTCTTTGTCTTGTTTATTTATTCTCTGTCACTGGTACAAGGTTTATCAAAGGCACGGGCCTGTAAAACCCATCGATAGACACTCTGTAAAACACAACGATAAGAGAAACAAAAGGGCTGGGATTCACTCTCCTGCTGTTGACGTTTGACCCATTTTATCAGAAATAATAAGATGGATTTAAGGAGGACTGTTTGAGAGACTCTCTGTTGTGCTGCAGCTCTTTCATTGGAAGACAGCAATGAAAAATCCAGCTGAACTTTACAACATCCCTTAATGTGTTTGCAGGAATTCTTTATTCTGACAATTGATGGAAGTTTGGCCTATTTGCCATGATATTTACATTGGAACATAGAAATTAGGAGCAGAAGTAGGCAAATTTAGCCCTTTGAGCCTGCTCTGCCATTCAAATAGATCCTGGCTGATCTCTCCCTGATCTCAAACCCACCTTCCCACCTGTTTCCCATCCCATTCTTTTTAGTGGAAATGTATCTATCTCCTTCTTGAAACCATTTAATGATTCAAACTCCACTGCACTATGGGACAGCGAGTTCCACAAATTCACCACCCTCTGAGAGAAGTGGATAGAGTCATAGAGCCATAAAGTCATGGAGGTTTACAGCATGGAAACAGGATCTTCGGCCCAACGTGACCATGCTGCCCAGATTTTACTATTAAGCTAGTTCCAATTGCCCGCATTTGGCTCATATTCCTCCATACCAATCTCACCCATGTAACTGTCTAAATGCTTTTTAAAAGACAAAATTGTACCTCTACTGCTGTCTCTGGCAGTTCGTTCCAGACACTCCTTCTGTGAAATTGCCTTTCTGGACCCTTTTCTACCTCCCCTCTCTCACCTTAAACCTATGCCCTCTAGTTTTAGGCTCCCCTACCTTTGGGGAAAGATATTGACTATCTAGCTGATCTATGCCCCTCATTATTTTATAGACCACTAAAAGATCATCCCTCAGCCTTCTACGCTCCAGAGAAAAAAGTCTCAGTCTATTCAGTCTCTCCATATAACTCAAACCATCAAATCCCAGCAGCATCCTAGTAAATTTTTCTGCACTCTTTCTAGTTTAATAAAATCCTTTCTATAATAGGGTGACCAGAACTATACACAGTATTCCAAGTCTGGCCTTACCAATGTCTTGTACAACTTCAACAATACATCCCAACTCCTGTTCTGACCAATGAAACACACCTTCTTCACCACCCTGTCCACTTGTGACTCCACTTTCAAGGAGCTATGAATCTGTACTTTAGATCTCTTTGTTCTATAACTCTCCCTAACATCCTACCATTAACTGTTCCTTCTCATCTCAATTTTAAATCTACTGCCTCTCAACCTCTACTTGTGACCTCTTGTTCAAGATTGCGCCATAAGAGGAAACATTTGGTTTACATTTACTTTATCAATCCCTTTTAAAATTTTATATACCTCGATCAGATCCCCTCTCATCCTTTTAAAATCCAGAGAGTATAAGCTCAAACTGTTTAATCTCGCCTCAGACATTAACCTTTTCATCCATGGAATCAACATTAAGGGCAGATATTTGAGTGCTTGCTGGGCTTAGATATCTCAGCTGGCATGAGTGTACATTGGAAGACCATGGGCAAGAGCTTGGAAAAACTATGTGCGTGGAATGATTTTCACTGCATCACAGAGTGGTGTTTGATTCTGAAAAGCCAGAGGCAGAAACAGAGGGTAGAATAGGTTAATCATCTCTGAGAAAGGGTAACTGGCCGTACAAGGCAGCTGAAAGAAAAACAGCAATTTGAGATGGAGATGCTCAGAGTTGGTAATCAGTTGTATATTTACTGCATGACAGATTTAGGGCGCAATTGTATTACTTTGTAGATGATTATATTTAGCATCCTGTATGTGGGGCTATAATTTGTTAGTGCCAATTGAAAGGACATAAATCAGGAGGTGCTTCATTACCTACAGTACCACATGATTGTACTTGCTCTATTTGCAAGCATGCTATCCCTGCTAATAGGAATATGTAGTATCAAGCCAAGGAAAAGCATGTCATAATCATAATTTTAAACCAGGATTGCATTCAGTATAGACTCTTCCGGAACTGCCTTTTCATTTGAATGTGGGCCTTCTCAGGTGGCACACTGGCACAGTGTGCTGCTGCCTCACAGCGCCAGGGACCTGATTCGATTCCTGGCTTGGGTCACTGTCTGTGCAGAGTCTGCATGTTCTCCCTGTGTCTGTGAGGGTTTCTTCCAGGTGCTCTGGTTTCCTTCCACAGTCTGAAAGACGTGCTGATTAGGTGCAATGGCCATGCTAAATTCTCCCTCAGTGTACCCATACAAACACCATAATGGCCACTAGGGGATTTTTACAGTAACTTCATTGTAGTATTCATGTAAGTCTACTTTGTGACACTAATAAGTAAGAACTTAATAAGGCTGCCAAGATAGCTACCAAGAGTTATATGTGACTATTGCAATTTTTGTATGGGCTCAGAAGTATCTCAAGTCTGCGCAAAGTTCATAATTCAATGACCATGGCGGAAGTGCTTACCTTGGATGGACATATCAAAACAAGTTTGTGCAATTCATACCTCCTACTGTTTGTAGACTTAATCAAAACTCAAAATCTATTAGACTTCTAGCCTCACTGCTTCCAAGATTAGAACTTAACAAAGATTGCTCTAGGGAAACCAGAGGCAGCAATGTTCCTTTTCAAGTCTACCAGCACACAAAAAAACCTCCTCGCAATAAGACAATGAACAATTAACTTGGTGACCTGCTAATAATTCATCTTTCCGAGGGAATCCTGCATTAATACCATGTGTGACTCTGGCTACTGAAACCACCTGTGCTACACATCCAGAGTGAAGAAGCTTTCTTTACCGAGCCTCCAACACATGCTTTTTCCCGGAGTGAGCAAAACAAATGAATTATAAACTCGTCTTCTGTTTATGACTTGTAAGGGTGCGATTTTTTTAACTTTATTTTTTCTTGTGTGTATATATATGTGTGTGTGTGTGAGTGTGTGTGTGTATATGTGTGTGTGTATATGTGTGTGTGTGTGTATATGTGTGTGTGTCTTGCATGTGTGTGTGTGTGGGTGTGTGTGTGTGTGCAAGAGTGTGTGTGTATATATGTGTGTGTGCGTGAGCGTGTGTATGTGTATGTATGTGTGTGTGTATATATATGTGTGTATGCATGCGAGTGTGAGTGTGTGTATGTGTGTGTGTGTGTGTGTATCGCATGTGTGTGTGCAGGTGAGTGTGAGTGTATATGTGTGTGTGTGTGTGTGTGTGTGTGTGTGTGTGTGTGTGTGTGTGTGTGTGTGTGTGTGTGTGTGTGTGTGTGTGTGTGTGTGTGTGTGTGCACATCGCATGTATGTGTGCAGGTGAGTGTGAGTGTATGTGTGTGTATGTGTGAGTGTGTGTGTATGTGTGCGTAAGGTGAGAGATGCAGCATTAAACTTTGGGCATTAATGTTGAAATAAAAAAACCATTTTTATTTAAACATACAAAATCTTGCTGCTGGATATTCACATTGAGAACACATTCAGGAGTTAATAAATACACATGGTTTCCTTTTCAAAAAGGAACTGATTACAGACAGTAAGGGAGGGGAGTTGGAGTTTCACTTCTCCCTCATCTCTGTCCATAACAGTAGATAATATGAAAAGGCTGCTGTTTAAACTATGTGAACCTTTGTCAATTCCTCATTTGAATATTCCTACATTATTCCTGTTTGTGTTTTTTGTTAATTTCCTTTCATCCTCTTTTGCTACTAATTGTTTTTCTCCCCCCAGTCTATTGCCAGTAAATTCTTCAATGCAAACTCCTCTTATCCGCCCCAGTACATTTCCAATTTCTCAGACAAGTTTTCCTTCCCCCTTGTTGTGCTTGTAAAATGGATCTTGTATACACTAGAAAAGCTCCAGCTTTAGCCTGTCCACTCTGCCAGTTTGTTTGAGGGGGAAGTGAAATCACTGATGACTAGGATTTTGTCTTTTAACCATTTTGTGGATTCATCGAGTCACAGGCTGGAATTTTACCATCCTGCCCACCATGGAAATCAGAGTGGGTGAGGTGTGGATAATGGAAAGATCCAGTGACCTTGGGTGGGATTTTACAGTTTCAGGACAAATTAAACCATAAAATCCCGCCCATAGAGTCAAAGAGCAATACAACATGGAAACAGGCCCTTCAGCCCAATTGGTCCATGCCGATGGTGTTGTCCCATCTCACAATTGCCCGCGTTTCGCCCATGTCCCTCCAATCTCCTCTTTCTCCCTTCACTTCCTTTTCACTATCTGGTAGTGTTTAAGATATCCCTAATAATGTAGCAGATCACTTCCTGTCCTTTATCTCCAGCCACATGGTGAGGCGATGACCTAGTGCTATTATCGCTAGTCTGTTAATCCAGAAACTCAGCTATCATTCTGGGGACCAGGGTTTGTATCCTGCCACATCCTTACCTCGTCTGGCATTCATGTGACTCCAGAGCGACAGCAATGTGGTTGACTCTCAACTGACCTCTGGAATGGCCGGACAAGCCATGCAGTTCAAGAGCAACTAGGGATGGGCAATAAATGCTGGCCAGCCAGCAATGCCAATGCCCCAGGAATGAATTTTAAAAAACATGAATCCTGTTTCCTTCTCTTTGCTAGGTTTGTCCTTCCTTATGTGCCCTTTCCTTTCTTTTTTGATTGGCAAAGCTACCCTGCCTTCTCACTTGTCAATACATTATACTTGTCACATTTTGTTATCATTCAAAGCCAAACCTGTCCTTACAGGTTTGGCACTGACCTTATAACGTTAATGCCTCACTTTTAGTTGTCTCCAGTACCCTCCATTCGGTTATCGATGCAAAACAATCTTAAAAATAACAGAAGTTTATGAACAGTTATAATTGCAATGTCAACAACTTCAGATTGCCTACAGCTTCATGGATTTGTCTATTTATTCAGCCATTCCCTACTTCAGTCCCCGTGTGTAATATCTTGACCGATCAACGTTGAACTGCCTAGTTTGAATTTGAACAAAAGCTTGGCAGTTAACTGTTCCCTGGTGCATTCACCTTGGCAACATCTCTACCAATCGGATTCCAATTGCTGACCAATTGGAACTCTCTTATCCTGCTGTATCAATTATTTTTCTCTTTATGATTGGTATTCTTGCGTATTTGGCCTGATGAGTGCAAGCAGAAAAGCTTCGACAGCACTTCTCTTTCTTTTCAGCAATAAATGTTATGTTCACAGAGCAGGGTAAATTCGCCGATTCTGTCCTGCCTATTTATGTCTTCCGCAGCCTTCATGCACACCTCCAGTCTGGGAGTGAATATACTGTAATGAACACTAAACGTGATAAATAATATGTCTGCAGAGGGCAGGAAGCGGAGAGCACCACAAGTTCAAGCTGACTGTGACAGATTACAAATGGCATTTATGAAACCAATGTTACATGTTTATCACCTACAGACACTTTGCACTGAATTATGTCTGAGTGATCATTCTTGTTTGAGATAAAACCTCAGTAACATATCATGCTTGAATAATAATAGCAGAGTGCAATGAAAGCAGCTGCCTTCATAGATACAGTTCCCTCTGAACAACTATTCTCTTCCATGCTGCATTTAATGTGAACTTACTTGGAAATAGACACAATCTGAAATGAATTTGGATTTTGAGTAATAGTGTAAAACGTGCAATGCCCAGACTTAGCTCCATGTTATACACATCTCTATGCTATATACCTCTACATGATATACACCTCTCCCTGATATGCACCACTCCATGTCATACACCTCATTGGCAGAGGGGTGTATACCATTTAAACATATTGCTATTGGGGTGGGTGGTGGGAGGGCACAGTGGTTTGCAGTGCTGTCTCACAACACCAGGGACTCTGGCTCATTTCCCGACATCAGGTCACTGTCTGTGTGGAGTCTGCACGTTCTCCCCGCGTTTACATGGGTTTCCTCGGGGTGTTCCGGTTTCCTCCCACCGTTCAAAAGTGGGCAAGTTAGGTGGATTGGCCACGCTAAATTGACCCTTAGTGTCAGGGGGAACTAGCTAGGGTAAATGCATGGGGTTGTGGGGATAGGGCCTTAGTGGGATTGTGGTCAGTGCAGATTCGATGGGCTGAATGGCCTCCTTCTGCACTGTAGGGATTCTGTTGCCCACTTTACACTGTCACCCAGAATCAAAATGACCTCCGTTGTCTCCAGTATGGTTGCATGACTTTAGGTGAATTTGTGGGTGCAGTCAATTTAGTATCTGCGATTACTTAGAATCATAGAATCCCTACAGTGCCGAAGGAGGCCATTTGGCCCATCGAGTCTGCACCAACCACAATCCTACCCAGGACCTATCCCCATATGCCATGCATTTTACCCTGCTAGTCCCCCTGATACTAAGGGGCAATTTAGCATGGCAAATCCACCTAATCTGCACATCTTTGGACTGCGGGAGGAAACTGGAGCACCCGGACAAAACCCACGCAGACACGGGGAGAATGTGCAAACACCACACAGGCAATGACCGTGTCCCTGGTGCTGAGAGGAAGCAGTGCCACCGTGCTGCCCATAATGTCACTTTATGTCACTTTTCTTATTATAGATTCCTATGCTCACATTTGTTGAAAATTTCCTGTGTAAACTTTTCCTATTCCTCCATCACCATCCTTGAGCATCCCCTGACCACAGGCAGGGTAGACCCACCATGGTTGGTGGCATGGTACAGTCATGTACAGTCAGGAGGCAGTGGCTTTGGGATTCCTTAACATTGACTATGGGCCCTTTATGGTATCAGGTCGAGCATGGGCAAGGAAATGTCCTGATTACTGCCTATTGTCTCACTCAGCTGATGACTCAATACTCCCCCATGTTGAATACCAATTGGAAGAAACAAGAAGGATAGCACCCTGGGTTGGGAACTTGAAAGCCCCGGGTGGGGTTATCCAGCCGCACTCGCCCCAAAACCAGAAAATCCTGCCCAAGGTCAACGGACTTTTCCATGGTCTGCTTCTTGCACACTATGATTCCCGTGGGGTTGGGGGGAGGGGGGTGGAGGTAGCAGAACAAGAAAATTCACCGCTATCACTGATTACCTTGACAGCACCACCACTGACCATGTTACCCAACTCCTGAGGGTATAACTGCTTTTGGAAGGTGGTGAAAGAACCAACATGAGGAAAAAACCCACATGACCTCACCTTCGCCAACCTATCTGTCACAGGTACTCATCGTGACAGCCATGTGACATTGGGGGTCATTAGCAGCAACGGAATAGTATTTCACCACAATCGCAATCCCACACTCCACCATTACCATCAAGCTAAGGAATCAAACCTGTTGATTGAGGAGTGCTGAAAAGCAACTCTTATCTCCTTGTTGGGTTAAGGACCAATTTGGGATTGCTCTGTCCAATGCCCCAATAAAATCTGTGAAAGATCCAACCTCAGATTGGTCAAGACATATTTCAAGAGGACACCAAATAGATATTAGTCTCCTTGACTTTATTAATGAGGGGCCCACTTAAATTGGATCATCCTGAGTGGAACAGGCTTTGAGTTTTGGGATGTTACTGCTATTAAAAAGTGAATTTGTTTTCCTCATTTCTGTGAAATTAGGAGGAGAAGGAGCACTTTTCCCTTCTGCTACAAGGGCTGGGGGGAGCTGAGGGGGGCTGGGGGGGTGCTGGCGGGGATCTGAGATTGAATGCAAATTGCCTAAGGAGGCAGCTGCCAGCATCTCCTTCCGAATATCCAAATAAAACTCAAGAATCAATTCCTTACCAAATTGGGGCATCTAACTTTAGACACTGGGAGCACCCACTGCATTAAAAATGGACTTTCTAGAGCCTTGTTTTCAATGTCATAGGAGGCTACCACCTTCTGACTCTGTACCATTTCCTGGGTTCCTCCAAGACAACTTCTTACAGAAGTGCCCAAAAAAAGTGTTTCGAAGGCCCTTTGACTTTGCCCCTTCACATGATATTAGATGACACCATCCAATAAGAATAGCACATCATTCATTCACCACAGCAATAGCTGAAGACATGACAGAGCAGATACATTCTCACTTGTTAAAAACACCAACACTGTATCCCACAGCACCTGTTCTCTCAGCTCTCATGTCTAAGAATCTGTGGCCACAGACCATGTATTTTGTGAGGCCTTTTATTTCCCAGAACCCCCCCCAACTTGTGTCACTATAGGACACAGCCTGGTTGGCCAACCATGTGTAACGAGCAAGCCAATCATGTGAGTCATTGCTAATGGGACAGGAATGATTCATTTTTCCAAATAACAGGAGGAGTGAGTGATAGTCTTGGATGATTGCTTTTCGTGACCAGTTTGACTTCCAGCATTTTCTCCCACGCTGGTAAGTGTTTGTATTACTGCACCTTAGAAATAAATCAAGCTTCCATCTCAAAGATCTTATCAAACAACAACGCACTCCGGTATCATTGCTTGATCAGGGGTAGAGCCACTAATTTTATGTCAATATTACCAATTCCCCAAAGTGGTCTGGAAAATTAAAAATAGCCATTGAAGTGATGGATTATATGCTGTTGTCTGAAATTCGCTACAACATGTCGAGAAAGCAAAACTTCAGTACTTTCCACTCAGGAATCTTCTTATAGAGAAGAGAAGTAAATTGCTTCTGCAAAGTTTTGTACACAGAGGGTGGTGGTTGCCTGGAACTCGTTGCTGGGGGGAGGTAGTGGACGCAGATACGATAGTGACTTTTAAGGGGCATCATGACAAATACATGAATAGAATGTCTTTGAGGGATATGGTCCCCAAAGGATAGGGGGTTTTAGCTCAGTCAGGCAGCATGGTTGGTGCAGGCTCGGAGGCCAAAGGGCCTGTTCCTGTACTGCAATTTTCTATGTTCTTTGTTCTTTTAAAGGGTCCTACCTTATATAATTTATATTTTCTCAGTCAGATGCTAGTTATATGGTCGTCAAACAACACCCCTCCCACCCCCCGGTAAAAGTTGCCTGACATTATTAATTGCTTTGGGAGGTCCCGAGGTTCTGAAAGATGCTATCTATATGCAACTTCTTTCTTACCAGCAGAGCAACTCAAAGCAGAGTGCTGTCCCATTCTTTATGCTCATCCTATTCCTCACTTATTGTAGCTTTCAGTACCAAAATGAATCAGAAAACAGTCATGGTAGTGATAGTAATGGCTGAACTGATTGGATATTGATTTACAATGTGGTCTTTTGTCCCCATACCAACCTGTTCCCTTTCCAATAACTCCATCCCTGTCCTGGCAATTATCGGAGGTCAAACCAGACTGTTGTAATCTTGGTATTATATTTAACCCTGGGAATAGCTCCTGATCACATATTTGCACCATCGCTAAAACTACCGCCTGTTTCCACCTCTGTAACATCGTTTGACCGTGCCAGACTCATCCATGCCTTCTTTTAAACTCTGGACTTGATGTATAGCAATGGACTCTTGGCTGTCTGAAAACTTTCGACCCTACATAATGTTAAATTCATCCACAACTCTTTCTGTGTCCTTATTCATACCAAAGCTTATTCACTCAGCAACCCGAAGCTTACTGATCTACATTAGCTTCTGCTTAAATAATGCCTTAACTACTCTCCCCATAGTCTGACTTGACTGGTCCCAACCTGGACACCCTACCAACCTCACACATCCACCATCCTACCACCTCATCCACCTCATCCACCTCATTCACCCTACCAAGTTAATCACTCACTACATTGCCCACGCACACTCGCTGCCACCCAATTCCCTTACTCATCCTATCCCCTTACCCATTTATCTTACCCACTCCACCCCCTTACCTAACTCATCCTACCCCCTTACCCACCTTTCCCTCTTACCCACTTACACACTTACTCTCCATTGTAATTTTCAATACCTTGGGAGTTTATGGTCAATAAGGACAGACATTGATGACAAGGTTCAACATTACCTTCAGTGTGCCAGCGCAGCTTTTGGTTGCCTGAGGAAGAGAGTGTTTAAAGAGCAAGACCTCAGGCCCAATACCAAGCTCATGGTCTGCACAGCAGTAGTGATAATCATCCTCCTAAAAAGCTTAGGGTCATGGACTATTTACAGCAAGAACCTCAAACCCCTGGGGAAGTACCACTGCCTTTGTAATATCCTGTAAATCTATTGGCAGCATAGGTGCACCAACATCAGTGTTTTCCACTCATGCGAATAGCTGCAGCATCAAAGCATTGACCACGCTCGATCAGCTCTGTTGGTGGGTCACATTGTCCACATACCTGACACAAGACACCTGAAACAATTGCTCTACTCGGAGCTTTGACATAGCAAGTGAGTCCCAGGACACCCTCAAAGTCTTCATGAAAATGTGCATCATCCCCACCAGCATTTGGGAATCTCTGGCCAAACCGGAGGAAAAGCATCCCGGAAGGAGCTGAACAGCTGGAGTTTAAGAGCAAGCCAAAGCCAAGTATCAACAGTGAAAGGAAGCCATAGCAACTTGGGCATCCCACACATCCTCTCCTCCTTGTGACAGAGACTCTCACACTGGACTCCTCAAACATCTAAGAACTCATTTTTGATATGAAAGCAAGTTATCCACAACTCCAAGGGACTACTCAAAAAGAAGAAGAACTGTTTTCAAAGCAGCTTTGGGATATTTGAATTCTTTGCTTACTGGAAGTTGGCACCATAAAAATGGTATTGTTTCTGCATTGATTCTCTGCATTGCTCGATACAAGCTTTTCTCAATAGGGCTGGGTGTAAAGGCCCCTCTTCAGAAAACTACCCTTAAATCTCGTAAGAACATAAGAACTAGGAGCAAGAGAAGGCCATCTGGCCCCTCGAGCCTGTTCTGCCATTCAATAAGATCATGACTGATCCTTTCGTGGACTGAGCTCCACTTATCTGCCCCTTCACCATAACCCTTAGTTCCTTTACTGTTCAAAAATTTATCTATCTTTGCCCTAAAAACATTCAATGAGGTAGCCTCAACAGCTTCACTAGGGAGGGAATTCCAAGGATTCACTACCCTTTGGGTAAAGAAGTTCCTCCTCAACTCAGTCCTAAATCTGCTCCCCCTTATTTTGAGGCTATGCCCCCTAGTTCTAGTTTCACCCGCCAGTGGAAACAACTTCCCTGCTTCTATCTTATCTATTCCCTTCATAATTAGTATGTTTCTATAAGACTTCCCCTCATTCTTCTAAATTCTAATGAGTACAGTCCCAGTCTGTTTAGTCTTTCCTCATAAGCCAACCGTCTCCAGAATCAGCCTAGTGAATCTCCTCTGCATCCCCTCCAGTGCCAGTATATCCTTTCTCAAGTAAGGAGACCAAATCTGTACACAGTACTCCGGGTGTGGCTTCACCAGCACCTTATACAGCTACTTTCTGGTAGAAAGTAAGTGTGCTGTTTTGTCTAATAGAGTCAGGAATAGGGTTTACAATCTTAATTAAAAGGTCTGAAGCACTATCTTTGACAAAATCCCATTCCTACATTTAACCTTTTTTAATTCCAATAAAAGCAAGCATTAGAATTCAGAGCCCCACTTCAGAGTCTATAACTACTTGGATATTCCAATTAAACTGTGAACTGAAAGGCATCTCACTATGATAATGGAAGGTTGTGAAATCAATCATACAATACTAATCCAGTAATGATAACCCTGAGGATTATGTCAACAGATTAAAATAACAATCAATGTTTTTCAATGTTCCTGAGATTTTTCAAATATTTAAAGGGCAGGAGTTTTAAATATCTTGAGAGCTTGACAGTTGATTTTGACAATTTCTTTTGACAAGCGGAAATGCAGACTTGTGAGTTAACATTTTTGTCTTTTTATTCCGCAGGTGGAGGTCCACCTCGTTGTCAAACGAGGGGCATGCACACGGTGGGTCGTGCGTGGGTTGCTCTTGGAGGTTCCGGGAGTGGCCTAGTACTTCGTGTCGGTGTGTGTGCTTGATCCTGGACCAGTAGACGGGTGCCGCAACAGCTCGGTGACTAGCACTGCTAGCTGTGCAGATACATGGATTTGGGCCTGTGTCTGTGGGAGTTTGTGCATTCTCCCTGTGGTTGTGTGGGTTTCCTCCGGGTGCTCCGGTTTCCTCCCACACCCCAAAGATGTGCTCTTAGGCTGATTGGTTTACTAAATTGACACTATTCTCCCCTGAATCTGGCTAAGTCAGGGGTTCTATTCGTAGACACGCAGGGTAGAATAGGTGTAGGGTGATGCGGCGGCGTGGGCTCGTTGGGCTGAAGGGCCTGTTTCCCGTGCTGGGTTGTTCTTTGTTCTTTGTTTGTTCTTTGTAAGTTCAAGGAGCTTGACAGTTCCAATGAGTTTGTGCACATTCTACTTTTAACAATCATTTGAGAGAAAAAATCCTCACCTCTGTTTTAAATGGGAGATTGCTCGTTTTTAAATAGTGTCCCCTTTTCTAGTCTTTCCCACAGAGGGAAACATCAAAGGAACAAAGAAAAGAACAACAAAAATTACATCACAGGAACAGGCCCTTCGGCCTCCCCAAGCCTGCACCGACCATGCTGCCCGACCGAACTAAAACCGCCTACCCTTCTGAGGATCATATCCCTATATTCCCATCCTATTCATGTATTTGATTCATTAGCTGAGGGAGGGGTGATAGGCGGTAATCACAGGAGACTTCCTTACCAATATATTACTTGATGCTGTCAGACCTTATAGGCCTGGAGTCAATGTTGAGGACTCTCAGGTCTGCTGCCTTCTCACTGTATACAACAGCGTTGCCACCTCTGTTGTGTCTCTCTTGCCGGTGGAACAGGGCAAGCCCAGGAATGGTAATGGGGGAATCTGGGACCTTGGCTGGAATGATTTGATGAGTATGACTGTTGCTTGACAAGTTTTGGCACAAGTCCCCAGGTCCCAGATCCCCAGGAGAGGTGACTGGGCTGGGTGTGCCTCTGTTGTTGCTACTGAGAAGGTGGTTGTGAATTCTGGCCTGGAGCTGCTGCAGTTTGTGTGGTGCAAGTACTCTCCGTACTTGATTTGATTTATTATTGTCACACATATTAACATACAGTGAAAAGTATTGTTTCTTGCACATTATATAGACAAAACATACCGTCCATCAAGAAGGAAACAAGAGAGTGCAGAATGTAGTGTTACAGTCATAGCTAGGGTATAGAGAAGGTATTGTTATGTAGGATGTTCCCATGATTTTAACCTTCATTAAAGTTCGAAATAAATGACGTGGTTTTAACACAATTGTAATTCTGATTAGATCACAGAATGGGCATTAAAAGTAAGAAAGGAGATGAGAGTGATTGACAGACAAATCCGAAGAGAGTAAAGTTTCTTTTTCCATTCAATTAAATGTTTGATGCAATATTCTGTGTGAGGTGTTGAGGAAGACAATTGGCGTAGGATTTCTGATGGATCTTGTCAGAAGCCTTTTAGTAAAATGTAATGATTGGGTCTACAATATGGCAGCATGATGGCACAGTGGTTAGCACTGCTGCCTCACAGTGCCAGAGACCCAGGTTCAACATCCTATCAACATCCACCCTTATCATGTCTGTTCAGGGTCATATACGTTTCCATATATCCCACTGGAATCAATATTAGCTGCTGCTAACCAGCCTTGAAATTGGAAGTCTATTGGGGATAAAGTTATGGATTTTGAGTTAAAGCTTGGGCACAATGTTCTATCGCACTAGTGCATTTTGTTTCATTGTTATTTGTTCATGGGATATAGGCGTCACTGGCTGGGCCAGCATTTATTGCCCAAGCTGATTGTTCTTGTGAAGGTGGTGGTGAACCACTGCAGTCCATAAATTTTAGGAATATCTATAGTGCTCATGGGGAGGGAGCTCCAGGAATTTGACCTAGTGACTGTGATGGAACGGCAATATAGTTCCAAGACAGGATGGTGAGTGAGTTGGAGGGGAACATGCAGGCGGTGGTGTTCCCATCCATCTGCTGTCCTTGTCCTTCCAGGTGGTAGAGACTGTGTATTTGGAAGGTTCTGTCGAAGGGCGTATTGGGGAGTTGCTGCAGTGCACCTTATACATGGTACACACTGCTCATACTGTGCATCTGTGGTGGAGGAAATGAATGTTTGTGGATGGTATCGTAGAGTCATAGAGTTACTTATGGCACAAAAGGAGCAGTTTTATAATTAGAACTCGGCCATTCACATTTGATATAACTTCTTCACGTTAAAAAAAGCAGAGACCTGGAACTCTCTCCTTCCAAAGCTGTTGATGCCATTGGTCAATTGAAAATTTTAAACCTGAGATTGTTTGAACTTTGTTACTGAACCAAGGTGTGGAGGTGAAGTTAAAATACAGAGAAGCCTTGATCTTATTGAATAGGGTGGCGCGGTGGCACAGTGGTTAACACTGCTGCCTCACAGCACCAGGGACTGGAGTTCGATTCTCGGCTCGGGTCACTACCTGAGTGGAGTCTGCACGCTCTCCCTGCGTCTGCGTGAGTTTCTTCCGGGGGCTCTGGTTTCCTCCCACAGTCCAAAGATATGCCCGTTAGGTGGATTGGCCATGTTAAATTGCCCCTTAGGGGGACTAGCTAGTGTAAATCCATGGGGTTATTGGGATGGATTGGATTGTGGGTGGTGCAGACATGATGAGACAAATGACCTCCTTCTGCACTGTGGGGATTCTATGATTCTATGATAGAACAGATTTGAGGGGCTCAATGTCAACTCCTGTTCCTACGTTCTTCACAGTCAGAGAACGTACAGTGGAAAAAGACACTTGTATAGAATCTCTACAGAGCCCCAGTGTCCTGCAGGAATATCAGTGAAAGACCGGGAATTGTGGATGAATAACATTCCAGTGGGAAGTCAGGTGAATCTCCGCGGGACTTCCAACCCTCTAGCATCATTGACAAATTACAGCAAGGATGGTGATATATTTCCTGCATTTCTTTTGTTAGCATAGAACATACTGCCTGTGCAGCAAATGTAAGCCCATTATTCAAAAAAGGAGGTAGAGAGAAAACTGTGAACTATAGACCAGTGAGCCTAACACCAGTACTGGAGAAGTTGCTCGAGTCCATTATCATTGCAGTTGGAAAGCAGTGCTGTAATCAGACAAAGTCAGTGTGGGTTTGTGAAAGGCAAATCTATTGGAATTCTTTGAGGATGTAATTAGTCGAGTTGACCAGAGACAGCCAGTGGATGTGGCTTATTTAGATTGTCAGCTTTCAACAAGGTCTCACATAGTAGATTATGATGTAAAGTTAAAGAGCATGGGATTGCAGGTTGTGTCTTGAGATGGATAGAAAAACTGGTTAGCAGACAGCAAGCAAAGATTTGGCATAAATGGGTCTTTTTCCAATTGTCGGGCGGTGACTAGTGGGATACTGCAGGGATCTGTGCTAGGACCCCAACTGTTCACGTGTATTAATGATTTGAACGAGTCTGTTAGGAAGACTGTTAGGATTGTATTCACTGGAGTTTAGAAGTGTGAGAGGGGATGTCATAGGAACTTATAAAATTCTAACAGGATTAGACAGGGCAGATTCAGAAAGTATGTCCCCGATGACAGGGGAATCCAGAACTATGGGTCATACTTTGAGTTTAAGGGGTAAACCTTTTAAGACTGAGGTGAGAAGAAATTTCTTCACCCAGAAAGTAGTTGAGGCCAAAATGTTGAATAATTTCAGGAAGGAATTAGCTCTTGGGGCTAAGAGAAACAAGGGATTTGAAGGCGCGGTCAGGGTATTGATTTGATGATCAGCCATGATCAAGATGAATGGTGGAGTAGACTCGAAGGACCGAATGGCCTACTCCTGCTTCTAGCTTCTATGTTTCTATGTGTTATCATTGGTATTCATTGATGGGGTGCTGTAATCTATGCTGCAGAAACTGCCTTCTTTATGCCATGTAAAAGATCTAAAAGTCTAAAGATATGCAGGTTAGGTGGATTGGCCATGCTAAATTGCCCGTTAATGTCCCAAAATGTGTATGTTAGGGGATCAGTGGGGTAAATAGGTGGGGTCACGGATTTGGAGTTGTCCAGGGGAAGAAGCTCTGTTAGAGTGTCGGTTTCAGACTCGAAGGGCCGAATGGCCTCCTTCTGCACTGTCAGGATTGTATGATCCATGATGCTATGTGAAGGAGTTTCCTTCAAAGGGAGATCAGGCTGAAGATGCACGGGGGAGTATCGTACGTGACTAAGTAGGGAGGTCTTGCTGCGGCTGTATAGGGCATTGGTGAGGCCGCAGCTGGAGTACTGTGTGCAGTTTTGGGCGCCGTACTTACGCAAGGATATTTTGGCCTTGGAGGGAGTGCAGAGGAGGTTTACTAGGCTGATGCCGGAGTTGAGGGGGTTGAGCTATGAGGAGAGGCTGAATAAACTAGGCTTGTACTCGTTAGAGTTTAGAAGAATGAGGAGAGATCTCATTGAGACATATAAGATGTTGAATGGGATGGATAGGATAGAGGTGGAGAGACTCTTCCCGCTCAGAAAGGACAGTAGGACTAGGGGGCACAGCCTCAAGATAAAGGGGGGGCGGTTTAGAACGGAGTTGAGGAGGAACTTCTTCACTCAAAGGGTGGTGAATCTCTGGAATTCTCTGCCTGTTGAGGTGGTGGAGGCTGCCTCGCTAAATATTTTTAAGACGCGGGTTGATGGTTTTTTGATAAGCGAGGGGATTAAGGGTTATGGGGAGAGGGCGGGAATGTGGAACTGAGCCACGACAGATCAGCCATGATCTTATTGAATGGCGGGGCAGGCTCGAAGGGCTAGATGGCCTACTCATGCTTCTATTTCTTATGTTCTTATGTTCTTAATCTTCCTGTCTGTGTTTGTGCATCAGGTCCTAGGATCTGTTTCAACCTTAACCATGATTAGACAATCGCTGTATTATAAATGAGATGATGCATTAGCTCCCTTAACAATGATTGAAGTTCTCAAGTGTTCTTGAGTCCTTTAATACACACTCCCAGCCATCTGTTATTGCATATATTGTTGAAATGCATCATCTCTGAAAGAATATGTTCTTATCGTATTGGTTCAATTAACCTCATGCCCAGGAACTACAATATCCCCTGCTGCTGACTGCAGAAATGCTCAAGTTGGTAGCCAAGGACTCTACAGAAAGTAGCTTTGAGATCTGTGCTGGAGGTTACCCAGTGAAAGCAGTTACTAACCTTGGCTTAGGATGAGTGGAATTCCGATGGAAAGACTCCTGGATGGATACGTTTACATTCCTTTTACCAGCAAAATATAAAAGGCAAGAAAAAAATAAAACAGGCTGTCGTGAATATTTTTTCCATATGTACAGTGAACCACAATGTCACTTTATATTATCTCCAAAATGTAAAACACATTGCATGTAGACTAATACCATCATCAAACATATCAATTGGGAATTCTTGTATGGTACCCATTGAAGATATGAATACCATGGCTTGACATTTTAGATCCCAATGAAAAATAGGCAGGCCAATTGTTTCAGCAGGAGCATTCAACGTGCTGTGGATTTATTGTTCCTTCACCATTAACTTATTCTTGTCTCTCTCCCTCTTCTACTCCTGGAGGTGTTAGCTCCTGCTGCCTTATAATTCAATGGGCAGTGGTCTTGCATTCTTCATATCTGGGGTTCTGACACTGAGTTTTGCCATCCTTCAATTGAGAGCAAAGTCTGATTCTCTTCACATCCAATGTCCACACGTGTGTAGTTCCAGCCAAGGGTCGCTGGAAATTCCACAGCTCCCCAAGGTGACATGGAACAGAGAATGATAGTTTGACTGCATGTTACTGCCAATCATAAAAGAAAGGCTCGACTACAGTAAATACCTAGATTAGGTTTCAAAGCTATTTATTTTTTAAAAACTGGACAGTGATATAGACTATGAGCTTGGAGGAAAGTTCTCTTTCTATAATGCAGTTCCTGTCCAGCTACTGTTACATTTACTAAATTATTGATGACAAATATTGAAGTTAAGTATTAAAGTGGCATTAGATCCACTTGTGAAAGCCCATTACTAGTGAAAAAAGTAAAAAGTGTAAAATGTTGCACTGATTTTTTAAAGAATTTATTCGTGGGACATGGACGTTACTGGCAAGTACAGCTTTTATTGCCCATCCCTAGTTGCCCTTGAACTGAGTGGCTTGCGAGGCCATTTCAGAAGGCATTTGAGAGTCAACCACATTGCTGTGGCTCTGGAGTCACGTGTAGGCCAGACCAGGTAAAAATGGCAGATTTCCTTCCTTAAAGGACACAAGTGAACTAGATGAGTTTTTCTGACAATTGACAACGGCTTCATGGTTATCAGTAGGTCCTTAATTCCAGATTTTTTTTTACTGAATTCAAATTCCACCATCTGCCATGCAGGGATTTGAACCCAGGTCCCCAGAACATGAGCTGAGTTTTTGGATTAATAGTCTAGTGATAATACCATCCGGCCATCTCCTCCCACGTGTCATAATTCTTCTCAGATGTAAATGTTGTCCATGTCCCTCGGTTAGGACAGTGGGAGAATGGACCTAAAATGTGGCAGATGGAGTTTAATGCAGATAAGTGTGAAGTCATACATTTTGATCAGAAAAGTGGGAAGGCGACTTATTATCTAAATGGGGAAAGACTTCAGGATGCTCCGGTGCAGGGAGATCTGGGTGTTCTTGTTCATGATTCACAGAAAACTAGAATGCTGGTACAGCAGGTAATAAAGAAATCAAATGGAATGTTGGCATTTATAGCTAAAAGAATAGAAAATAAAGGTAACGAAGTGCTGTTGCAACTATACAAGGCATTGGTGAGACCACACCTGGAGTATTGTGCACAGCTTTGGTCCCTTTATTTGAGGAGAGATGTAATGGTATTGGAGGCAGTTCAGAGGTAGTTCACTAGATTGATTCCAGAGACAAGGGATTTGCGTATGAAGAGAGGTTGAACAGTTTAGCCGATACTCTCTGGAATTGAGAAGAATGAGGGGAAATCAAATTGAGGTGTACAAGATGATAAAAAGGTATGGATAAAGTAGACATGGAGCGGATGCTTCCTCTTGTGGGGCATTCTAGGATGGGAATCCATTATTAAATATGAGATCGCAGAGTACTTGGAAGTGTATGATAAAGAAAGACTGAGTCAGCATGGCGTTGTCAAGGGGAGGTCATGTCTGACAAATCTGTTAGAGTTCTTTGAGGAGGTAACAAGGAAGTTAGATAAAGGAGAACCAGTGGACATGATTTATTTAGATTTCCAGAAGGCCTTTGACAAAGTGCCTCATAGGAGACTGTTAAATAAGTTACCAGCCCATTGTATTAAAGGTAAGTTCCTGCATGGATAGAGGATTGGCTGATTGGCAGAAGGCAGAGAGTGGAATAAAGGGCTCTTTTCAGGATAGCAGCTGGTGACTAGTGGTGTGCCTCAGGGGTCAGTGCTGGGACCACAACTTTTCACAACATATACTAATGATTTGGAGGAAGGAACTGAAGGCACTGTTGCTAAGTTTGCAGATGATACAAAGATATTTAGAGGGACAGGGAGTATTGAGGAAGCAGGGGGGCTGCAGAAGGACTTGGACAGATTAGGAGAGTGGGCAAAGTGGCAGACGGAATACAATGTGGAAAAGTGTGAGGTTATACACTTTGGAAGGAAGAATGGAGGTATAGATCATTTTCTAAATGGGAAAATGTTTAGGAAATCAGAAACACAAAGTGGACCTTGGGAGTCATTGTTCAAGATTCTCTTACAGTTAATGTGCAGGTTCAGTTGGCAATGGGGAAAGCAAATGCAATGATAGCATTCATGTCATGATGGCTAGAATAGAAGAGCAGAGACGTACTTCTGAGGCTGTGTAAGGCTCTGGTCAGACCCCATTTGGAGTATTGTAAGCGGTTTTGGGCCCCATATCTAAGGAAGGATGTGCTGGCCTTGGAAAGGATCCAGAGGAGGTTCACAAAAATGATCCCTGGAATGAGGAACTTGTCATTTGAGGAACGGTTGAGGACTCTGGGCCTGTACTCAGTGGAGTTTAGAAGGATGAGGGGGGAATCTTATTGAAACTTACAGTATACTATGAGGCCTACATAGCGTGGACATGGAGAGGATGTTTCCACTAGTAGGAAAAACTAGAACCAGAGAGCACAACCTCAGGCTGAAGGGACGATTCTCTAAAGCAAAAACGAGGAGAAATTTCTTCAACCAGAGTGGTGAACCTATGGAATTCTTTGCCGCAAAAGGCTGTGGAGGCCAAGTCATTGAGAGTCTAAGACAGAGACAGATAGGTTCTTGATTAATAAGGGGGTCAGGGGTAATGGGGAAAAGACAGGAGAATGGGGATGAGAAAAACATCAGCCATGATCGAATGGTGGAGCAGACTCGATGGGCTGAGTGGCCTAATTCTGCCCCCATGTCTTGTGGTCTTATGGAGAGATCATAGTCTTAGGATAAAAGGTAGCAAATTTAAAACAGAGTTGAGGAAAAACTACTTCTCCCAAAAAGTTGTGAATCTGTGGAATTTGCTAGCCCAAATTGCAGTGGATGCTGGACAGTGAGTAAATTTAAGGAGGAGTTAGATAGATTTTTAATTGGTAATGGGTTGAAGGGTTATGGAGAGAAGGCAGGAAAATGGGGACGAGGAGCATATCAGACATAATCGAATGGCAGGGGAGATGTGTTGAACCAAATGGCCTAATTATGCTACACCATCCATTGACTCTGTCTACACTTCCCACTGCCTCAGCAAAACAGCCAGCATTTTACCTGCCTCTCTGCAATGGGATAGCTCTGCTATCAGGAGTGAGGCGGTAGGGCTCTTCCACTCTGTAGTCACGGTCGGATCGGGGGAGGGGTAGCCTGATCGGTCTGGGCAGTGGGAGGGATTAGTTGTGAGGGCTACATGTCCATGTGTTATAAGAACATAAGAACATAAGAAATAGGAGCAGGAGTAGGCCATCTAGCCCTTCGAGCCTGCCCCGCCATTCAATAAGATCATGGCTGATCTGTCGCAGCTCAGTTCCACATTCCCGCCCTCTCCCCATAACCCTTAATCCCCTCTCTTATCAAAAACTCATCAACCCGCGTCTTAAAAATATTTAGTGAGGCAGCCTCCACCACTTCAACGGGCAGAGAATTCCGGAGATTCACCACCCTTTGAGTGAAGAAGTTCCTCCTCAACTCCGTTCTAAACCACCCCCCCTTTATCTTGAGGCTGTGCCCCCTAGTCCTATTATCCTTTCTGAGCGGGAAGAGTCCCTCCACCTCTATCCTATCCATCCCATTCATCATCTTATACGTCTCAATGAGATCTCCCCTCATTCTTCTAAACTCTAACGAGTACAAGCCTAGTTTATTCAGCCTCTCCTCATAGCTCAACCCCCTCAACTCCAGTATCAGCCTAGTAAACCTCCTCTGCACTCCCTCCAAGGCCAAAATATCCTTGCGTAAGTACGGCGCCCAAAACTGCACACAGTACTCCAGCTGCGGCCTCACCAATGCCCTATACAGCCGCAGCAAGACCTCCCTACTTTTATATTCAATCCCCCTCGCTATGAAGGCCAGCATCCCATTCGCCTTCCTGACCACCTGCTGCACCTGCAAGCTGGGTTTTTGCGACTCATGCACAAGGACCCCGAGGTCCCTCTGCACCGTCGCCTGCTGCAGTTTTTCGTCCTGTAAGTAATAGTCCTTCCTACCATTCTTCCTACCAAAGTGGACCACCTCACACTTGCCAACATTAAATTCCATTTGCCATTTCCTGGCCCATTCGCCCAGCCTATCTAGATCCTTCTGCAGATTCTCCACACCCTCCGCACAATTTGCCGTTCCCCCACTCTTGGTGTCATCAGCAAATTTCGACACCCTACACTCGGTTCCCTCCTCCAGATCATCTATATAAATGGTAAAAAGCTGAGGCCCCAGCACCGACCCCTGGGGCACTTCACTAGTCACCATCCGCCAATCCGAATAGCACCCGTTGACCCCCACTCTCTGCCTCCTATTTGACAACCAATTCTCTATCCACGCTAACACCCTACCCCCAACTCCATGTCCCTCGACCTTCTGCAATAACCTCTTGTGAGGTACTTTGTCAAACGCCTTCTGAAAATCTAGAAAGACCACATCCACCGGCTCTCCTCTATCCACTGCCCTAGACACATCCTCATAGAACTCCAGTAAATTTGTCAGACACGACTTCCCTTTAATGAAACCGTGCTGCGTCTGCTGTATCAAGCAATTCCCTTCAAGATGCCTTGCAATTTCCTCCTTAATGACAGATTATGGGGCTTATGATTGGCCGATTGCAGGGAGCGGGGAGCCTGTTGAGGCTGCTTGCAGTTTGAGGGGCCTGACAACTTCCTCTCTGTCAGAGCCCTGCAGTTGCTATTGAGCATGTGCAGAATCAAAAGTCTGCACATGCACAGTAGCTTCCTCCGCAGGCCGGCTGGTGAATTAAGCCCAGCCCGCTGCCCGCAGCAGCTAGAACAGTCTACACCATTTTTTCAAAGATTAAATGCATAAGATTGGGCATGAACATTCACCCAAAAAAGGGATCTGGAACTTTCCCATTTTTCACACTAGGTGGACACTCAGAATTAATGATGAAACATTCTGCCCACTGCATTTTACAATGCAGTCATTTAAGAAAACAATTCTCAAGACTGTACTTTACATTTTGGGGAGATTTATGCGACAAAACCCAATTTGATTACTTTTTTGCTTATAAATGATTTCTTGGAGTTATGGAAAGGACGATTCATCTGGAATACTCAGAAATTTCCATCAAGCACAAGGCTAGAACAGGGAAAAGTATTGCAAAAAAGGGAATCATGACATAAAGTGTCACAGGTAGGCTTATATTAACACTGCAATGAAATTATTGTGAAAATTTCCTAGTCGCCACACTCTGGCAACTATTTGGATGACTCCATACAGGCTGTGGCCTCAGCCAAGAATTGAACCTGAGTCCCTGGCGCTGTGAGATAGCAGTGCTAACCACTGTGCCACCGTGCTGCCCTGTATTCCATGAACTGGGACTGAGGTATTGTTGCAGATATAGGGCCCCTTTATCTTTATTTGGCCATTTCCTTTTGTAACTGATGAACTGTTTGACCACAATGAGGCTTCGATTTTAGCCAGGTGTATATGGAGTTGGACAAAACTCCATTGACAGGAAGCAAAGTACAGATAATGAGCAGTGAACAAACTTGTATTGATCACAGTGGAGGCCTCTACTGCGAGTCAAGTACCAAAGAATTTCTATAGTGCAGAAGGAGGCCATTTGGCCCATCGAGCCTGCATCAACCACAATTCCACCCAGGCCTTATCCCCGTAACCCCACATATTTACCCTGCTAATCTCCCTGACACTAGGGGTAACTTAGCATGGTTAATTAACCTAACCCACACATCTTTGGACTGTGGGAGGAAACCAGAGCACCCAGAGGAAGCCCATGCAGACTCAGGGAGAACGTATAGACTCTGCACAGACAGTGACCTGAGACCAGAGTTGAACACAGGTCCCTGGTGCTGTGAGGCAGCAGTGCTCACCACTGTGCCACCTTGCCACCCGCAAGTAGACAATTCACTGGTTTTGAATAATGGTAGAAAGAGCAAACGTGTACAGGAAAGTGTTAAACAATAAGCAGGCAAACATATCTTATTTAAAGAATATTGGGTGAATTTTATAATAAAGTTGCACTGCAGGATAAAGTAGGAAATCACGACAAATTAAAGTGGGATACAAACCAAATGGTTGAGGCAGCCTGAGCAGATGGGTCCTTAGGGGTTGGTGATCTGAAGCTGCTGATGACCTCAGGCTGATGATCTGGAGCTGCCTGTTTGATAGACAATAGGTTCATTGTTGGCGAGTTCATATATTTCTGGCTATGTTGCTGCTGCACAGAAACTGTTCCGTTATACGCATAGCCTCGCCAACTAAGTCACCTGAAAGAGATTTACGTATGATTTATGAGACACTTGATACTAAATAACCAATTCATTTAGATTCTGGCCTCTTGCACATCCCTGAAATTAATAGCTCCACAATTCACCTTCCACCTTCTAATGCCAGGGAACCTCAGTCCTGGAATTCTCTCCCCAAGTGTCTCCGCCAGGAAACCTGAGCTCTGGAATTCTTTACCCTAGTTTCTCCGCCTCTCCGCCAGGGAACCTCAGCCCTGAAATTCTCTCCCCTAGTCTCTCCGCCTCTCCATCAGGCAACCTGAGCTCTGGAATTCTCTCCCCTAGTCTCTCCACCTCCCTGCCAGGGAACCTCAACTCTGGAATTCTCTCCCCTACTCCCTCCACCTCCCTGCCAGAGAACCTGAGCTCTGGAATTCTCTCCCCTACTCTCTCCACTTTTCCCTCCCACTCCAAGATGCTCCCTAAAATATATTGGACAAGCTATTGGTCACCTGTTGCAATATCACCTTGTATGGCTCGGCTTTTATAATACTCCTGGGGGCGCCTTGGGACTTTCCAGTACATTAAAGGTGCTATATAAAGGTTTGCTGTTTTTGTTATTGCTGATTGATCTATTGGTATGATTAACCATATTTGAATCTGAGTCCTGCAGGCAAGGCCGGGGGTGGGGGGTGGGGGAGTGGTGGGTGGGTGGATACTTAAGGGAGAGATTCTTCGATTCTGATCCTTTTGGTTTGGTGTGATTTGAGTTGATTTATTACTGTCACATATGTTGAGATGCAATGAAAAGTATTGTTTCCTGCACACTATACAGACAAAGCATACCCGTTTCATAGAATACATGGGGGAGAAGGAAAGGACAGGATGCAGAATGTAGTGTTACAGTCATAGCTAGGGTACAGAGAAAGATCAGCTTAATGTGAGGTAGGTCCATTCAAAAGTCTGATGGCAGCAGGGAAGAAGCTGCTGTTGAGTTTGTTGGTACCTCAACTTTTGTACCTTTCCCCTGACGGAAGAAGGTACAAGAGAGAATGTCCGGGGTGCATGGGATCCTTGAATATGCTGGCTGCTTTTTTTTGAGGCGTTGGGAAGTGTAGACAGAGTAAATGGATTGGAAGCTGGTTTGCATGATGGACTGGGCTTCATTTGTGACCCTTTGTAGTTTGTTGTGGCCTTGATCAGAACCTAACCGCCCTGATAGCAGTTCAAGTTAAGCAACCGTGTAACACTGAATTTCAGACCTCTTTGAGAAACACAGACCTCTGGAAATATTGTCAGATATATTTTAAGCAGGTGAAACTGAACTATTATTTTGTGCAGCAAGTTGTTATGATCTCACATGAAGGAGCGTGGAAGTAGATTCAGAAATTGCAAATTGGATACAAACTCGAAAGAAGCAGAGCTTTAGGGAGAGTGCAGAGGAGTGGGACCAGTTAGATAGTTCTTTCAAAGACCTGACACAAGGGCTAGGGCTGAATGGAATCCTTTTGTATGATATTGGTCATTTTATTTGTAAATTTTGACATTTCCAATGTCTTTATTATATTACAGCTTATTTTTGAGTCGAAACCTAAGCTAGTGTCGAAAAGGACTTTCCAAATATATTTTGTTTGCCTTCTCTGTTTTTATTGGCAGTTTCTGCTGATTGTTTATTGGCGAATGGTTGCTTTTAGAAGTCCTCAGTAGTTTACCATTTCAGCGTTCTGTACTTTGCCTGTTTCCGATCGATATTTCCAAATAAGTGCAATAAATAACACATTTATGTGCGAAAATTTCATCCACTGTCTGTGATTCTTCTGTTAAGATTTTCCCTTCTCTGACAGATATTTTGATGTGCCGGTGGGAACATTCACTGAAGGTCTAGCAAATTAAAATGAGAATAAATCAAACATTTGTTGCTATGCTGAAATGCCAGTAATCGCAGTGGCTCTGGGTGCTAGCTGTTTGTGCACACACTGATTACACTCTGGGAGTCTAGACTGTGTGCTCTGGGGTATCACAGTTGGAGCAAAATGTTAATAGCTGCTAATAGCTGTTCTGGTTGGTAATTTCCCTCTGTTACAAAATGTTCTGCTTAATTATAGCTATGGGTCCCAATAGTTCAGGCAAACAACATTAAGGTCATTCCAGTATGCGTACTGCTGCCTCACAATACCGGATCCCGGGTTCAATCCCTGCCTTGGGTGACTGTCTGTGTGGAGTTTGCATGTTCTCTCCCTGTCTGCATGGGTTTCCTCTGGGTGCTCTGATTTCCCCCACAATCCAAAAGACTTGCTGATTAAATGGATTGACCATGCTAAATTCTCAACAGGCGCTGGGATGTGGCGACTAGGGAATTTTCAGAGTAACTTCATTGCAGTGTTAATGTAAGCCTACTTGTGACTAATAAACAAACTTTACGTTACGTTACTTAAATCACACCGGATGAAACCCTGTATCAAAAAGTCTTTTTCAGTGCTTCAACCCAACTCGACTGACAGTTTATTTGTGACCTGTGTGTGTGTGTCAGCGATAGATAACCTTCCCATCATGTCTAACCTGTGATATATGAGCTGGGACCCTGAAAAATAATCCTTTAAAGAGTCTTATCTGGAAGCCTTTGAAGGGCCACAGGATAAATCCTACAACAAACAGCTGTGGTTTAAAACATCTGGCCTTGTATGCAGGCGCACTTTGACCTATTGTCTATAGTGTGACCCTAAAACATGCTCAGAATCCTAATCCTTGAATACAAGGCAAAATAGAGCAATTGTACCAAAAGAACTTTAAAAAAGGAACTAGCTGGCCAAGTATTATATTGATTTCAGCACACAACAGATACAGAAGAGCTCTGCACAAGTCAGTGTGCTCAATTTCTGCACTAATTGATTGCCAGCTAATGGCAGTGCAGAAAACATTGACACAAATTTGCACATTCTAATGTAACAACGCTGGAAAATGTTATAGGGGTGACTAAAAATGCTAGCGGTGCCAATTATTGCCACTGTAAGTCCCGAGGCCTTGATTTACAGTGGAAGGAAATCCAGAGGGAGACTTCAGTGGCACTCAGTGTCTCATGAGCCTGGAGCTTCCTATTACATGCTAAAAGAAATCTGCAGAGTGATTTGATTTGATTTATTATCGTCACATGTATTAACATACAGTAAAAAGTATTGTTTCTTGCATGCTATACAGACAAAAACATACCATTCATCGAGAAGGAAATGAGAGAGTGCAGAATGTAGTGCAGTAATAGCGTGGGTGTGGAGAAAGGCCAACTTAATGCAAGGTAAGTCCATTCAAAAGTCAGACAGATGCAGGGAAGAAGGTGTTCTTGAGTCGGTTGGGACGTGACCTCAGACTTTTGTACCTTTTTCCTAAAGGAAGAAGGTGCAAGAGAGAATATCTGGGGTGCATAGGGTCCTTAATTATGCTGGCTACTTTGCCGAGGCAGCAGGAAGTATAGTCAGAGTCAATGGATGGGAGGCTGGTTTGCATGATGGACAGGGCTACATTCATAACCTTTTGTAGTTCCTTGCGGTCTTGGGCAGAGCAGGAACCATACCAAGCTGTGATACAATCAGAAAGAATGCTTTCTATGGTGATCTGTAAAAGTTGGAGACAGCCGTAGCTGACATGCCAAATTTCCTTAGTCTTCTGAGAAAGCGGAGGCATTGGTGGGCTTTCTTAACTATAGTGTTGGCATGGGGAGGCCAGGACAGGTTGTCGGTGATCTGGACACCTAAAAACTTGAAGCTCTTGACCTTTTCTACTTCGTCCCCGTTGATGTAGACAGGGACATGTTCTCTTTTACGCTTCCTGAAGTAGATGACAATCTCCTTCATTTTGTTGACATTGAGGGAGAGATTATTGAAGGAGAGGTAAGGTACATGTGACCTATGATCTTTCCCTGCTTTTCCACCTGTGTTCAGTGAACTAGATTTAACTGTTAGGTCGAATTGCAATATATGAATCAGGTGAATTGGGGAGGCAATGTCCCAGCGGTACTATTGCTAGACAATTAATCAAGAAACTCAGCTAATATTCTGGGGAAACCCTGGTTCAAATTCCACCATGGCAGATGGTAGCATTTCAATTCAATAAAAAATATCTAGAATTAAGATTCTGCTGATGACCATGAAACCATTGCCGATTATCGGGAAAAACCCATCTTGTTCACTAATGTCCTTTGCGAAAGGAAATCTGCTGTCCTTAACTGGTCTGGCCTACAAGTGACTCCAAAGCCACAGCAATGTGGTTGCCTCTCAACTGCCCTCTGAGGGCAACTAGGGATGAGCATTAAATACTGGCCAGCCAGTGAGACCCATGTTCCATGAATGAATAAAGAAAAAGGTATCACAAACTCATTATTATTAGTGATGGCATTAGGTATCCTAATCAAAATGGACATTTCAAAATAGCAACACTTTGAGAAAATATTACTTTCACTCCATTTGAGACTTGGTGAACAGTAATGGTTGGGAGTATTTCAGAAGATGTCACTTCCCCTAATGTCAAGAAACAACAGCTGACATTCTATGGTCTGTCACAGCAGGGAGGGTATGGAGTGCATTAAATGCAGTGAGCCATTTTATTGTCTGTTGATATCAGCAGGACTGGAAAATTTCACTGGTCGGAGAGACTGGAAAATTTCACCTAAAATTTTGAGTCGTTATAGTCTTTGGTAGCATATAACTGGAGTATTGCACCACCTTGAGCAATCAGCAACTGTTCTCATACAGTATAAAGTTGTTGCTTCCCCCGACATTGTTATCCCTGCAATTGTCCTGATGAGTGCAAGATGAAAAGTGGGTGGCATGTTAGCACAGTGGTTAGCACTGCTGCTTCACAGCTCAAGAGGACCTGGGTTCGATTCCCAGCTCTGGTCACTGTCTGTGTGGAGTTTGCACATTCTCTTTGTGTCTGCGTGGGCTTCCTCTGGGTGCTCCAGTTTCCTCCCACAGTCCAAAGATGTGCGGGTTAGGTTGATTGGCCATGCTGAAATTGTCCCTTAGTGTCCTGGGATGTGTAGGTTAGAGGGATGAGCGGGTAACTGGAGAGGGAAATGGGGATAGGGCCTGGATGGGATTGTGGTCAGTTCTGCAGGGCCTGGTTTTGCACTGTAGGGCTCTATGATCTATGAAAAGCTTCGATAACAAGTCCTTTTTCAGCAATACTCTAATCACAGGAATTCTGATCTCTTTTATTTTCCCACTGCAGATAATCATTCACAATAATAACTAACAGAAGCAAAAGCAGAATCCATGTGGATTGAGCTAAAGGATAAGAAGGGATTGATCACGCTCAGAGGGGTAAACCATAGATCATCTAATAATAGAGTAGAGGTGGAGGAAGAAATAAGTAAGCAAATATGTGAAAAGAACATAAAATAATAATCATGGGAGGTCCTTTCCAGCATTATAATCTTCCGTGATATCTACACACCGACAATTCTGGCCTCTAGTGCATTCTGATTTTAATTGCTTCATCATCAGTCAAGCTTTCAGCTACTGAGGTCTAGTATTTCCTTGCTAAAACTCTCAAACTCACTGCTGCTCTTTACGATGCTTCTTGATACGAACCTCTTTGATCAACCTTTTGGGCAGCACGATGACACTGCTGCTCCACAGTGCCACAGACCTGGGTTCGATTCCCAGCTTGGGTCACTGTCTGTGCGGAATCTGCACATTCTCCCCGTGTTTGCTTGGGTTTCCTCCGGCTGCTCCGGTTTCCTCCCACGCTCCAAAGATTTGCGAGTCAGGTGGATCGGCCATGCTGAATTGTCCCTTAGGGCCCGATTTGACCATTTTCTTTCCAAGTGCCGATTCTGGGCATAGTACAGATCCGGCTTAGAAATCCGCTTTCAGGTGCACCCCCCCACCCCCCCGCCCCCCCAATATGCTCTCAGCCATCTTCAGTCCGATTTGCGTTGTGGGCGGGGCTTAGCTATGCTGGAACGATTGGAGCTCTGAACTGCGCATGCACATTTAAAAATTGGAAAAAGCACACCCGTGTCAGATCGCTCCCAAGCCGCAGAAAGCGGAGAAAGTGGCCTGGGAGCGAAAAACGGAAGTGAGGGTGTATGTCGGCTGGGGACGGGGGTGAGGGAGGCGGGTACGATGTATCTCTGGTGGGGGGGGGCAGATGGATCTCTGGGGGTGGCAGATAGATCTCTGGCGGGGGGGCAGGGGGGTCTGCTGCCACTCTGCAGGCGATTGGTGGAGGGGGAGGAGGGCAGCGATGGTGATCGGTCTAGATAATGGGGGGGGGTGGTGGTAGATAAGGAGGGGGCAGTGATGTGTGTGTAGTAGGGCAGATGGATAAGGGACACACACACACATATAGCTCGTATAGTTCCTTCAGTGGCATTGTGCCAAATTTTGCTTGGTTATGCTCCTGTAAAACACTTTAGAATGTTTCACTATGTTAAGGGCACTTTATACATAATTTGCAGTTTTGTCCTGTTGTTAATAAATAAACTGCCAAGGAGGAGCAGTAAAATGCATACGTATGAAGCACAGTAGCACAGTGGTTAGCACAGCACCAGGGACCCAGGTTCAATTCTGACCTCGGGTTACTGTCTGTGCAGAGTTTGCACATTCTCCTCGTGCCTACATGGTTTCCTCCGGGTGCTCTGGTTTCCTCCCGCAGTCCAAAGATGCGCAGGTTGGGTGGATTGGCCATGCTAAGTTGCTCCTTAGTGTCCAAATATGTGTAGTTTAGATGGATTAGGCCTGGTAAATGTGTGGGAATATGGGGATAGGGTGGAAGAGAGAGCCTGGGTGGGATGTTCTTTTGAGAGTTGGTGCAGACTTGATCAGCCAAATGACCTCTTTCAGCACTGTAGGGATTCTATAAAATGGAGGTTTTACAAAGGAGGGCAAGACACCTTTCTTATCCGATATATGTTAAAAAAAACCCAACGAGAGAGTTAGCGTTAAAAACTCTCAGAATGTGCAGCCAAATAGATGAGAGTTGCAGGAGTAGGCAATAGCAATCATAACAAGTTTTATATATAAGACAAAGACCAACATAATAAATTGGAACAAATCGCATTTTTGGGTTTGAAAATGGAAGTAAGGAAAATAAAATAGAAAAATGTACTGGTGCCCTCCCCAATTTAGTGGTGTAATCCTTCATTCACTCCACATACTGGCACCCTTCCCCATTCCCCATTTACTCTTGCAATCTTGCAATTTCCCATTTATTTGTACTTACCCAATTTCCCCATTTATTTGTTTCTCCTCCAATTACTGGTGTATTCCTACAATAAATGGTATATCTCTAACTATCCCATTTAGTGGTACCCTTCTCCTCCACTGACACAGTCCCAGTTTAGCTGCCATACCCTTTAGCACACGGTCACTTCAGTCTGTGGTGGAACTACTGAGCCACTCTTGGTGATGGACATTGAAGTCCTCATCCACAATACATTTTGCATCCTTGCCGCCTTTGGTGCAACTTCCAAGTGCTGTGTGCCATGAAGGAGTACTGATTCACCAACTGGGGGGTTGGGAAACAGTACGTGATACTCAGCAGAAAGACCTGGTGCCATGAGACTTGTGGAGTCCAGAGTCAATGGTCAATACTCCCAGGCAACTCCATCGAACTGTACACCAATGTGCCACCACCTCTACTAGGTCTGCCCTGTTGGTTGGACAGGGCATACCTGGAAATGCTGATGGTGGCATTTGGAACATTATCTGTCTGATGTGATTCCATCAGTATGACCACTGTTGCATTACTAGCCTGTGAGACAGCTCTCCCAGTTGTGGCACAAGCCCCCAGTAAGGGGGACTTTATAAGGTCAACAGGGTTGGGTTTCTGTTGCCTAGGTCGATGGTCCGGTTGCTCCATTTGTAGCAGTTGAATCCAACTGAATGGCTTGCTAGGAAATTTCAGAGGGCATTTAAGAGTCAACCATATTGCTGTGTCTGAAGTTACATGTAGGCCAGACCAAGTAAAGGATATTAGTAAACCAGATGGTTCTTTTTACAACAATTAACAATGATTAGACCTTACCTCATTAGACTTTTAATTCCAGTCATTTTATTGAGTTTTCAGATTCCACCATTTGCTGTGGTGGGATTAGCCTGGCTCTCAGGACTATTAATGAGGCAACAATATCATAGAGTCATAGATGTTTACAGCATGGAAACAGGCCCTTCGGCCCAACTTGTCCATGGCGCCCTTTATTTTAAAACCCCTAATTTGGCCTATATCCCTCTATACCCATTGTACCCATGTAACAATCTAAATGCTTTTTAAAAGACAAAATTGTACCCGCCTCTACTACTACCTCTGGCAGCTTGTTACCCTTTGTGGTAAAAAATTGCCTTTCTGGACACTTTTGTATCTCTCCCTCTCACCTTAAACTTATGCCGTCTAGTTTTGACTATCCACCCAGTCCTTGCCCCTCATTATCTTATAGACGTCTATAAAGTCACCCCTCAGCCTCCTACGCTCCAAAGAAAAAAGCTCCAGTCTACGCAGCCTCTCCTTATAACTCAATCCATCAAGTCCCAGTAGCATCCCAGTAAACCTTTTCTGCACTCTTTCTAGTTTAATAGTATCCTTTCCATAATAGGGTGACCAGAATTGACAAGTGTGGCCTTACCAATGTCCTGTATTCAGTGTTCTGACTAAGGAAACCAAGTATATCACTGCCACTGCCTCCCTGTCGTGTGAATACAGTGATTCAAAGTATGAACTCACTGGAGGAAGAATAGTAATGGGTATAACAGACCATACACTCTTGACCTCCTGTAAGCTAGGGAAGATGGACAAGGCAATCCAGATAGCTGGACTGAACTCTGTGAGCAATGCAGGACAATCTGAAGGGGTGAGTATTAAACATGGGGCAGAAACCAACCCTCACTCCAGCTGATCAGATCAAGAAGATACAGGGACAATACAAGTCAGGGAAAGCAATCCCCAAACCGTCCATCAGAGCGAACTTGTCAGAGCAACTATAGTTGAATTGCTGACTTACCGCTAAGATCCACCAATGCTCTCAATCTTGGATCTATTTAAATGTAGAGAAGCTGTATCCACTTGTGGGTGAAACCAGAACTAATGTACCATAAATATAACATCAGTTTTAATGAATCCAGTAGGGAATGAAGCAGAAACTTCTTTCCCAGAGAGTAGTTAGGATGTGAAACTCATTACCATAGGCTGAAGGAATAGATGGTTAGGTTGATGGGGTGGGAGGAGATGCATGTGGAGCATAAACACTGGCATGGACTGCTGCTGGGTGTAAATACTTTGCAATACAATAGTCAAAGGTTAGAGGCAACAGGCAGAGGACAACCCACATTGCGACCCTTGATGTCACAGAACTGACTTCAGATTCTTGGATGCAGTGAACGGATAAAACTAGAACGCATCAAGGAGGCAACTCACCACCATCTTCTCACAGGCAATTAGGGATGGGCAACAATCTCAGGGCTTACCAGCAACACTCACACACCATGAAAGAATTTTAAACAGACAGTATCAGACATGGTGAAGGGGCTTGTATTGCAAACAGGTTGGTCAGAAAAACAAGGAATTTGCATTGATCACGACTTGTGAAGCAGGACTATCAGACAAGAAAGCCTGCCTGGCATTATGTTCATAATAAAGAATGAGAAAAAGTGTGAGAACTGGAGAAAGAGGGCTGAGGATTGCGTTCTCCTTTTGCATTTGTTTTGCAGTAGGACAGCTACCTTTAAATCTGCAGTGTAGTATATTTCTAACTCATGAGTTTTTATATTGGACACAAGTGCGCAGATGCCTAAAATGATTTCTTCTCTAGTCTGGATGCTATTAAAGATCTATATGACCTCTGACCCTGACATTGTGATCAACAACGAATGTCACACTGCCAAAAGTCACTTTTTGTGAGAAAATGCAATAGTTTCCTTTTAAACCTTGTGTTTTTTTCCCTTTCGGTTACTTTCCCCTTAAGCCTCATAAACCTGCAAGTATTTCCCCTTTGGATCCAACAGGATATGAGGCTGTCTCCAGAGTTCCTCTGACCTTGAGGCCTCTTAGGGAATCATATATTTAAACTGGAGCGATTATGCTGGATAGGCTTGTGATATAAAAAATATATAGGCTTTGGGAAGAACTGACAGGGAGCATAGATAATACAGCTGGATGCAACCCCAGCCTAACAAATTAAATGCTTTCTAATGAATCTCACATGGTGTCAGCGTTGGTTCCCATGCGATTTCAAGATTTATGAGGTTTGGTAAGTGGAGCATGTTTCAGTGGAAGGGCATTTGGGGAACAGTGGTTATGGTGGGGATTAGAATTGTTATGGAAAAAGAGCAGATACAATCAAGCATAAAAATACTTCACTGGAGGAGGGATAATTTCAGTAAGTTGAGAAGAAATCAGGACTTGTGGGTTGGAATTAAAAATTGGTAGGCATAAAAGTGATTAACTCAAATTAATTAACCAATTGACCAGAAACAGAACTGGACCAGCCGTGTAAATATTGTGCCTCTAAGGCTCAGCATTCTGTGGAGAGTAACTCCTAAGTACTGTGTGCAGTTTTGGGCGCCGCACCTGCGCAAGGATATTTTGGCCTTGGAGGGAGTGCAGAGGAGGTTTACTAGGCTGATACCGGAGTTGAGGGGGTTGAGCTATGAGGAGAGGCTGAATAAACTAGGCTTGTACTCGTTAGAGTTTAGAAGAATGAGGGGAGATCTCATTGAGACGTATAAGATGATGAATGGGATGGATAGGATAGAGGTGGAAAGACTCTTCCCGCTCAAAAAAGACAGTAGGACTAGGGGGCACAGCCTCAAGATAAAGGGGGGGCGGTTCAGAACGGAGTTGAGGAGGAACTTCTTCACTCAAAGGGTGGTGAATCTCTGGAATTCTCTGCCCGTTGAAGTGGTGGAGGCTGCCTCGCTAAATATTTTTAAGAAGCGGGTTGATGGGTTTTTGATAAGAGAAGGGATTAAGGGTTATGGGGAGAGGGCGGGAAAGTGGAACTGAGCCACGACAGATCAGCCATGATCTTATTGAATGGCGGGGCAGGCTCGAAGGGCCAGATGGCCTACTCCTGCTCCTATTTCTTATGTTCTTATGTTCTTATGTTCAAAGCCTGTCCACAAGGCACAAGCCAGGAGTGTGATGGAATACCCTTCACTTGCCTGGATGGGTGCATCTTCAAAAATACTCAAGAAGCTCAACACTATTCAGGACAAAGCAGCCCATGTGATTGGCACTCCATCCACCACCTTCAATATCCACTCCTTCCATGACCAATGTACAATGGCAGCAATGTGTACCATCTACAAGATGCACTTCAGCAACTCATCAAGGCTCCTTCCAAATCTGTGACATCTACCACCTAGACAAGGATGGAGGATGAATGGGATCACCACTACCTCTCCAAGTTCCCCTCCATTCTGCTCACTATCCTAGAAATGTATCGCTATTCATTCACTGTCACTGGGTCAAAATCCTGGAACTCCTTCCCGGACAGCACTGTGGGTGTACCTACAACACATGGATTGCAATGCTTCAAGAAGGAGGTTCACCACCACCTTCTCAAGGGCAATTAGGGATGGGCAATTAAATTGCTGGCCTGGCCAGCAATGTGTAAATCCTATGAAAATAATTTAAAGAATTAAACAAAGGGAGGCCATGAAAGAGGAGGTAGTCCTATTGAGTCAACACATTCGTATTAGAGCCATAGGAGGAACACAGAACAAAGAACAAAGAACAGCACAGGAAACAGGCCCTTCAGCCCTACAAGCCCGCCCTGCCCATTTTAACACTCAATGAGTGCCTTATTCAGGTCCTTCTTCTACCTATGACTTTTGTCTACATCTAGTGGACTCCACAATAAAGGGGTGCAAATTTAGGCCAAAATATGTGCGCCAGATTAAGGGAGATCCAATTTAGGGACAATTTATTGACACCATTCAGTCTAAAAGCACGTTTTTGGGACATGGGAGGAAATCGGAGCACCCGGAGAAAACCCATGCAAGCATGGGGAGAATGTGCAAACTCCCACAGACACCGACCCAAGCTGGAGATCCGACCCGGGTCCCTGTAACTGCTCAGCAGACAGTGATAGTCACTGTGCTGTCGTGTTGCCTGTCAATTGGTCCAGTTTAAGTGTACACTAACGGACGTGAAGCACTAGGCAACTCTCAAAGCAACATCCAAGAGCAACCCTCGCACGATCCACCGCGTGTATGCCCCTTGTTGGCCAACAAGGCAGACCGAATCGCCTGTGGATGTCAAAAAGGAGTCATAGAGTTATAGTGTCATAGAGGTTTACAGCATGGAAACAGGCCCTTCAGCCCAATTTGTCCATACCGCCCTTTTTTTTAAATCCCTAAGCTAGTCCCAGTTGCCCGCATTTGACCCATATTCCTGTATACACATCTTACACATGTAAGTGTCTAAATGCTTTTTGAAAGACAAAATTGTACCCACCTCTACTACTATTTCTGGCAGCTTGTTCCAGATACTCACCACCTTCGGTGTGAAAAGATTGCCCCTCTCGACTCATTTGTACCTCTCTCTTCTCACCTTAAACTTATGCCCTCTAGTTTTAGACTTCCCTACTTTTGGGAAAAGATATTGATTATCGAGCTTATCTATGCCCTTCATTATTTTATAGACTTCTATAAGATCACCCCCTGAGCCTTGGTGTCTATTTTGGAGGATCCAAAATGGATACCAAAATTAAAATGAGACAGAATAGAGAAGTTTAAGATTAATAATACAGAAACAAACCAGCCTGAAAGTACAGAGAGGATCTCAAAAAGAGATGAAGAAGAACAACAAAGCAGTAGAAGAAGAAATTAGCAATTAATATAGAAGGGAACTCAAAAGTCTTTTACAAACACATAAATAGTAACACAGTAGATAAAGGAACAGAGCAAATCATTAAGGAGCTAAAAAGACAAACTTCTTTTGAAGACAGAGTACGTGACAGAGGTACTAAATGAGCATTTTCCATCTTCCTTCACTGGAGAAGAAGATGCTGTTGGGTCACAGTAAAAGAACCATTTGGGCTTGGGTGTACAGGGAGAAAGAGGTCTTGTGAGCAGTGTCCCACTCTCCGAGCAAGAAGCTCCACTCTAGGACTTGGTGTTCAAAGAAGACGTGTTCATAATGTGTCTATTGAGTATAAACATAGACCTCTAAAGTCTTCAGGTGCTTGGGGAAATGGGCGGGCAGTGCAATCAGGCCCTAAACATGTATCTCTGAGCTGGAAAATTGAGGCCAGCTCCTAATCAGAGTGTAGCCTGAAGTGTAAAATGTGACTCAGTATAGTTTTCAGCTGGGAAATGGCAATCGATGTATAAACCAGGTCGATCAATCCCTGTGATCTTCAATATTTATGATATCAAGCCCATAGCAATATGGGTTAACTCTTAACTGATCTGAAATGGCCTAGTAAAGCGTTCACTTATATTCAAGAAGGTGGCTCACCAGCATCCTCTCAACATCTATTAGGAATGGGCAATAAATGCTGAATTAATGTTTTAAAAACCCCTTTTAACATTTTTAAACTTTGCTTACATTGGTTCAAGGCAGCCACCAGGGTAATGCCTCAAGCAATGTAACATTGTGTGCACTGCCTGTTTGAGGCATAGAGCCACATACGCCACTCTGCGTTTCCAACCTGCGAAATGTATCTCAATTTCTAAACATGTCTTTATTTTTGCTTTTGAGTGTGGGTTAAAAAAACAATGCAAATCATTACAAATATAAGCGACTGGCTGTGACTCCCTCGCCTGGCTGTCCTTTTCAAATATATCTGCCTATCACAATGAAGCATACAAACGGCAGTCCAAGCGACAGCTTTAACAGCTTTTCCTGGAATGAATGCGTGGTTGCCTCCAGTACCAATAGCAACATCTTTATCACAGTGTGAACACCTTGCCTGAAATGTGTGTGTGCCTTCGGAATGAAGGACAAGTACAAACACTCACAGCGCTCTCCCTGTTGGATAGATTTGTAGTGGGAAAGGCGGTTTAATTGCAAATCAGATTAATCAGCAGGGTGCATCGCAAAGCAAAGTTGGCAACTATTTGCTTGTAGTCAACAGTCAGAGCACCCCTTCCTCCGCACCCGCCCCCCGACCCCACTCCGATAAGGGAGTAACCCACAGCCCCTGGTAAATTCTGTGTGATAAATGCATTGCCTCCTTTGAGGAAGCAATGAATAACCCAGCAGCTGATTGTACTATTTTGTCCTTGGCCCACCCTGATTCATCAAACCCCAGAATTCACTTCGGCCACTGCTGCTAGCCTAAGGTTTTCTCCAACACTCTCTCCGTCAAAGTGTCTTCTTCATCCAGGCAACCAGAGAATCCCCAGCATTGACGTCCATGGGAGAAGTTTGATCTTGCGGCTCCCTCCCTAACAGCACAGTGGGTGTACCTGCACTACGGGGTTGCAGCAGTTTAAGAAGGCAGCTCGCCACCACCTTTCCAAGGGCAATTAGCGATGGGCAATAAATGTTCGCCCATCCAGCAGCACCCTCATCTTGTAAATGAATTTTAAAAAAGCTTGGCGCATCTTAAGAAACTACAAAAGGTTGAGAACACAGTCCATCACACAAACCAACCTCCCTTCCATGGACTCTGCCTACACTTCCACTACCTCGAGAAAGCAGCCAGCAAACCAAGGACACTTTGCACCCCGGACATTCTCTCTTCCACCTTCTTCTTCTGTCAGAAAAAGATACAGAAGTCTGAGATCACGTACCAATCGACTCAAGAACATCTTCTTTCCTGCTACCATCAGACTTTTCAATGTGCTTACCTTATATAAAATTGATCTTTCTCTACACCCTAGCTGTGACTGATCACTACATTCTGCACCCTCTCCTTTCCTCCTCCCCTATAGAATAAAGAACAAAGAACAGTACAGCACAGGAACAGGCCCTTCGGCCCTCCAAGTCTGCGCTGATCGTGCTGTCCTATCTTGACCAACTACTTATATCCTTCTATTCCCGTTTGTTCCTGTCTATCAAGATCAGTCTTAAACATGGCTAATGTGACTGCCTCAACCAACTCACTTGGCAGTGCATTCCAGGCCCCCACTGCCCTCTGTAAAAACTTCCCTGCACATCCCCGCTGAACCTTTCCCTCCTTATCTTGAACTTGTGCCCCCTTGTAATTGTCATTTCTGTGAACAAACTTCCAATTGTTCACCCTATCTATACCTATCATTATTTTATAAACTTCTATCAGATCAGCCCCTCAGCCTGTCTTTCCAGGGAGAACAATCCCAGTTTATTCAATCTCTCCTCATAGTAATACCCTCCATACTAGGCAATATTCTGGTAAATCTTTTCTGTACTCTCTCCAAAGCCTGCATGTCTTTCTGATAGACCAGAATTGGACACAGTATTCCAAATGTGGCCTAACTAATGTTTTATATAACTGTACAATATACAATATATGTATAAAACATATTATATACAAAATATAAAAGGTAAGAGAGAGGCAAAAATAGACATTGGACAACTAGAAAATAAGGGTGGAGAAGTAATAATAGAAAACAAAACAAAGCCAGAGGAACTGAATAGTTATTTTGCATCAGTCAAAAGACACCAGTGGGATGCCAGAGCTCCAGGAGAATCAGGGGGGACAGGTGAGTATAGTGGCTATCACTAAGGAGAAGGTGCTGGGAAACGGAAATGTCTGAAGGTAGATAAATCACCTGGACCGGATGGACTACACCCCAGGGTTTTAAAAGAGATAGCTGAGGAAATTGTGGAAGCATTACTGGTGATCTTTCAGGAATCACTGGAGGCAGGGAGGGTGCCAGAGGACTGGAAAGTAGCTAATGTAACACCGCTGTTTAAGAAGGGAGGGAGGCAGCAGATGGGATATTATAGGGTGGTTAGCCTGACTTTGGTCACAGGCAGGATTTTAGAGTTCATTATTAAAGACGAGATTGCAGAGTACTTGGAAGTGCATGATAAAATAGGACTGAGTCAGTGCAGCATTGTCAAGGGGGGGTCATGTCTGACAAATCTGTTAGAGTTCTTTGAGGAGGTAACAAGGAAATTAGATAAAGGAGAACCACTGGACATGATTTATTTAGATTTTTAGAAGGCCTTTGACAAGGTGCTGCACAGGAGACTGTTAAATAAGTACACATGGTGTAGAGGGTAAGATCATGGCATGGATAGAGGATTGGCTGACTGGCAGAAGGTAGGGAATGGGGATAAAGGAGTCTTTTTCAGGATGGCAGCCGGTGACTAGTGGTTTGCCCCAGGGGACTAGTGCTGGGACCACAACTTTTCACAATATACATTAGTGATTGGGAAGAAGGAACTTAAGGCACTGTTAGAACATAAGAACATAAGAAATAGGAGCAGGAGTAGGCCATTTAGCCCTTTGAGCCTGCCCCGCCATTCAACAAGATCATGGCTGATCTGAAGTGGATCAGTTCCACTTTCCCGCTTTCTCCCCATAACCCTTAATTCCCCTGTCTGTCAGGAACCTATCTGTTGCTAAGTTTGCAGATGATGCAAAGGAATGTAGAGGGACAAATAATATTGAGGAAGCCGAGGGCTGCAGAAGGACTTGGACAGGTTAGGTAAGTGGGCAAAGAAGTGGCAGATGGCATACAATGTGGAAAAGTGTGAGGTTATGCACACTTTGGAAGGAGGAATGGAGGCACAGATTATTCTCCAAATGGGGAAATGCTTAGAAAATTAGAAGCAGAGAAGGACTTGGGAATCTTTGTTCAAGATTCTCTTCAGGTTAACGTGCAGGTTCAGTCAGCAGTTAGGAAGGCAAATGCAATGTTAGCATTCATGTCAAGACGGCTAGAACACAAGAGCTGGAATGTACTTTTGACGCTGCATAAGGCTCTGGTCATACACCATTTGGAATATTGTGAGCAGTTTTGGATCCTATATCTAAGGAAGGATGTGCTGGCCTTGGAAAGGGTCCAGAGGAGGTTCACAAGAATGATGCCTGGAATGAAGAGCTTGTCGCATGAGGAACAGTTGAAGTATTTGAGTCTGTACTCGATGGAGTTTAGAAGGATGGGGGGGGGAATCTAATTAAAACTTACAGGATACTGCGAGGCCTGGATTGAGTGGACATGGAAAGGACGTTTCCACTTGTAGGAAAAACTAGGACCGGAGGGCACAACGTCAGGCTAAAGGGACAATCCTTTAAATCAGAGATGAGGAGGAATTTCATCAGCCACAAAGTGGAGAATCTGTGGAACTCTTTGCCACAGAAGGCTGTAGATGCCAGTTCAATGAGTGTCTTTAAGACAGGGATAGATAGGTTCTTGATTAATAAGGTGATCAGGGGTTATGGGGAAAAGGCAGGAGAATGGGGATGAGAGAAATATCAGCCATGATTGAATGGCTGAGCAGCCTTGATGGGCCGAGTGGCCTAATTCTGCTCTTATGTCTTATGGTCTTATGTAACATAATTTGCCAACTTCTATACTTGCTGCCCTGTCTGATGAAGGCAAGCATGCCATATGCTTTCTTCACCACCTTTTCCACCTGTGCTGCCATTTTTAAGGATATGTGGACATGTACTCCCAGATCTCTCTGTTTTTATATTGCTAGTTAGCTTTCTCTGATACTCTACTTTCTAACTCTTTATTTTGTTCTGGTCATTCTTTGCTGGTTCCTCAAACTTGACAAAGCTTCCGACCTTCTGTTAACCTTCTCAGATTGTTGGAGTTTGTATCCGTGGAACCACAGGATCATAGAAAAGAACCTACAGTGCAAAAAGACACCATTCATCCTATCAAGTCTGCACTGATTCCCAAAAGAGCATCCCACTCAGGACCTCCCCTCCTCCTTATTCCCGTATTTCCATGCATGGCTAGTCCATTTAACCTACAAACCTTGAGACACTACGAGTCAATTTAGCACAGCCAACCCACCTAACCTGCACATCTTTGGAGTGTGGGAGAAAATTGGAGTACTCAGAGGAAACCCACTCAGAGACTGGGGGAACGTGCAAACTCCACGCAGTCACCCTGAATTGAACCCCGGTCCCTGGCGCTGTGAGGAAGCAGTGTTAACCCCACCATGGTTAGCACTGCTACCTCACAGTGCCAGGAACCCATGTTTGGGCCACTGTCTGTGCAGACTCTGCATGTTCTCCCTGGGTTTGCGTGGGTTTCCTTCAAGCACGCTGGTTTCCTCCCACAGTCTGAAAAACGTGCTGGCTAGGTGCATTAGCCATGTTAATTTCTCCCTCAGTGCACCCGAACAGGCGCCAGAGTGTGGTGACAGGGGGATTTTCACAGTAACTTCATTACACTATTAATATAAGCCTACTTGTGACGCTAATAAATAAACTTAAAACTTAAACTTAAACACTAGTCTTAGACTAGCATAGAGTGAAACAATCATCTAGAAATTCTGGCACACTCAATTTAGGGTAGGTGAGAGGAACAGCGAGCAATATCTGCACCTGAATAGTGAGTGTGACCCAAAGCACAACCCATCTTAAATTATATTACCATCGATCTGCACTGTGGACAGCAAGGTGCAACACTGAGATGAAGTGGGATTGAAAGTGGGTTTTTGGGAGTTAAATGAATGAAGGGAGCAATGACATCAGGCAAGCAGACATGGCTGGGATTAAAGCAAAGTACTGCAGATGCTGGAATCTGAAACAAAAACAGAAAATGTTAGAAAATCTCAGCAGGTCTGACAGCATCTGTGGAAGAGAATAGAACCAACATTTCGAGACTGGATGCCCCTTTGTCAGAGCTGGCTGAAAGATAACCATGTAAGAAGTCTGACAACACCAGGTTTAAGTCCAACCAATTTATTTGATAGTAAACTCACAAGCTTTCGGGGTTAGCCCCTTCGTCAGGTGAATGGAGAGTTCTGGCCTCAGACAGAGCATATAAAGCACAGACAGTTTACAGATTACTGATTAGAATGCGAATCTTTACACCTAACCTGCTGTTCAAGTCTTAAAGAGGCCGACAATGTGAGTGGAAAGAGCATTAAGCATAGGTTAAAGAGATGTGTATTGTCTCCAGACAGTACAGTAAGTAAGGTTTTGCAAACCCAGGCAAGTCATGGGGGTTACAGATAGTGCGACATGAACCCAAGATCCCTGTTGAGACCATCCTCATGTGTGTGGAACTTGGCTATCAGTCTCTGCTCAGCGACTCTGCGCTGTCATGTGTCATGAAGGCTGCCTTGGCGATCGCTTACCTGAAGGGGAGAGGCCGAATGCCCGTGACCACTGAAGTGTTCGCCAACAGGAAGGGAACAGTCTTGCCTGGTGATTGTCGAGCGGTGTTCATTCATCCGTTGTCACAGCATCTGCATGGTCTCCCCAATGTACCATGCTTCGGGACATCCTTTCCTGCAGTGTATCAGGTAGACAATGTTGGCTGAGTTGCAAGAGTATGTGCCATGTACCTGGTGGGTGGTATTCTCACGTGAGATGATGTCATCCATGTCGATGATCCAGCATGTGTTGCAGAGGTTGCTGTGGCAGGGTTGTGTGGTATTGTGGTCACTGTTCTCCTGAAGCTGGGTGGTTTACTTGTTTGCACTTGCCTGGGTTTGCAAAACCTCACTTACTGTACTGTCTGGAGACAATACACATCTCTTTAATCTTTGCCTATGTCAGGGGGACAAGCTAGGGTAAATGCCTGAGGTTATGGGGATAGGGCCTGGGTGGAATTGTGGTTGGTGCAGACTGGATGCACCGAGTGGCCTCCTTCTGCACTGTAGGATTCTATGAAATCTCTATAGCCATGAGGTGATGGTGCCAAGAGTGTAAATTGAGATCCTCATTTCTTTGGATGTTGTTTGAACATTATTTAAAACAAATCATCTTTTTGTTACGGCCTAACAGTTGGTGCCTTTGAGGGCTGGTGCTGGCCTTGGGACATCTTCCCTGAGGGAAGAAAATCCATTGAGGAGTGAACCTGAAGTGAGGGCCTCAAGTATAAGCAAAGAGACTAATGTCGTTTCACACCACTGGATACTTGTCCATCATCAATATGGTAGGAGGTGTACACTGAGCATGAACTTCCTGCCTTTAGTAAGGGAGGATTGGAAGGCTTAATTCAGCATCTGAAAAATGGGTGCTGCACAACCACATTGAGAGGCTGCTGCACGGAAACAAAACACAACAGAGGGACAGAGACACAGGCTTGATATGTTAATAATAGTTTGTTTTTCTTTTTGACAGGGATCAAGCCCTTTTCCTTCCATACACAAATACTCAGCAGTTTTCTGGGACTCAATCTCAGGCTCAGGCAGCACACGCTGTTGTTGTGTTACTCAGTGTCAGACCTCATTCACCCAGCACAGCGGCAACCAGGATGCCATCTGCTGTCTTCCCATGAGTGAACTGGGCAATTTAAATAGCGTCCCTCCCAGCTTCCTTCGCCAAACACCAGCAACGAAACAGAAATACTTGCTCTCGAGCTGGCCATGTGGACCAAATACTCAGCTCCAGGGACCCTGAGGGGAGAGAATCCACTGAGGAGTGATGAGGTGAAGTACTCTGTGATTGCTGTCCTCTCAATACCACACCTTTTAATTCTGATATAGTGGCATGAGCTCAGGAACATCACTGATTGGGAGGTTACTCATCTTTGGGGTGGCTTTCTCAGGAGGCTAAGGAAATCCAGCACGTCCGTTACGACTCTCACCAACTTTTACAAATGCACCATAGAAAGTATTCTTTCTGGTTGTATCACTGCTTCTGCTCTGCCCAAGACTGTATGGCTCTTGCTCTGTCCAAGATTGTTAGAAACTACAAAGGGATATGGACGCAACCCAGTCCTTCACACAAACCAGCCTCCCATCCATTGACTCCATCTACACTTCCCACTGCCTTGGCAAAGCAGCCAGCAGTAAGGATTCCACACACCCTGTACATTCTCTCTTCCATCTTCTTCTGTTGGGAAAAAGAATCAAAAGTCTGAGATCACGTGCCAGCCAAATCTTCCCTGCTGCTGTCAGACTTTTGAATGTGTCTACCATATATTAAGCTGGTCTCTTTCGGGGCAGCATGGTGGCACAACACTAGGGACCCGGATCCTATTCCCGGCTTGGGTCACTATCTGTGTGGGGTCTGCACATTCTCCCCATGCTCTGGTTTCCTCCCACAGTCTGAAAGACGACCTGGTTAGGTGCATTGGCCATGCTAAATTCTCCCTCAATGTACCCAAACGGGCGCTGGAGTGTAGCAACTTGGAGATTTTTATTGTAACTTTGTGGTCAGTGCAGACTCAATGGACTGAATGGCCTCCTTTTACACTATAGGGATTCTATGATTCTATCACCAACCGCCAAACATAACATATGACAGTGCAAATGCCCCTGAAGGAGGACATCTAATAAACCTACATAATAGTCAAGTGAATAAAATATATTGTGATATCCATATGCCTTGCATAACAGTACCTCAGTACCCAGGCCCCCATTCTGTCCTCAATACGTAATCACTCTTCTTTCACCACCACCATGTCTTGTTGCGACTCCTCATAGCAGCTGACTGCCAAGGACAATCCCCTGCCATGTGGCTGCCCACGGGACACATACTGCTACATGTACTTACATCCTGAAATGCTGAATCTGGAATTAAACGTTTAATGACGACCATTGTTAATTGTCAAAAAAAAAGCCCATTGGTCCACTAATGTCCATCAGGGAAGGAAATCTGCTGCCCTTACCTGCTCTGGCCTATGTGTAACTCCAAACCCCTACAGCAATGTAGTTGACTCTGAAATGCCCTCTGAAATGGCCTAAGAAACCAATCAGTTGAGGATGGACATTAAATGCTGGCTCAACCAGAAATGCTCAATATCGCATGAACGAATAAAGAGAAAGATTACATGCGTGGCAGTGCCTGACGCATGAGCCGGATTGGTGCCCACTCCTTGTCCCACTGACAGGGGTGACACTCTTCTTATTAAGTTGTGTCCCTAGAATGGGACTTTAACCCAGAGCTTCTGGCTCAGAGGCAGGGACTTTTCCAACAGGACCTGCTCTGTGTGTGTGTGTGTGTGTGTGTGTGTGTGTGTGTGTGTGTGTGTGTGTGTGTGTGTGTGTGTGTGTGTGTGTGTGTGTGTATCTGTACACCCTCCTCGTTCCCTTATTCCATTATTTTTAAATGCTCATGGTTAATGTCTCCCAGTTGTAATGAGGATGTCAACACATTAACTTGTCTGCTTCTCTCTACAGGTGCTACCTGACCCACTGAGCATTTCCAGCACCTTCTGCTCCCTGTTGAAGACAGGTTGCCTTTGTTCTTGCTGCAAATTGAATTGGAATAAAACTGCAGCAGGTGCTTGAGACTCAGGCAATTTTTGTTTCACTGTTCATTAACATTCCACATAACTATCCTCATGTATATTGTCACGTCTAACACAAGTAATTGACAGGCCTCTCTTCAAAGCAATCAGATGGTAACATGTGTAGTTTTCCATGTCATTCAATTCTGGCAGAGACACAGTGAATTCACACCTTCCATGTTTAATACATCACTCCAAAGAGCTATGAATGAGCAAATCTAGCTGTTTCATCCAAAGAAACTATTGCTTGTCAACAGGCGGTTAGAAGTAGTTTTCTGAATAAAGGTCTATGAACCAACTATACATCTATTGTCATTAGGAACATGCATTCTCTCTGGTTGTATCACAGCTTGATATGGCTCCTGCTCTGCCCAAGACCACAAGGATCTACAAGAAGTCGTGAATGCCGCCCATCCCATCACTCAAACCAACCTCCCGTCCATCGACTCTGTCTACACTTCCCACTGCTGTGGCAAAGCAGCCCACGCACCCTGGACATTCTCTCTTCCACCTTCTTCCTTCAGGGAAAAGATGCAAAAGTCTGAGGTCACATACCAACCGATTCAAGAACAGTTTCTTCCCTGCTGCCATCAGACTTTTGAATGGACTTACCTTGCATTAAGTTGATCTTTCTCTACACCCTAGCTATGACTGCAACACTACATTCTGCACTGACTCGTTTCCTTCTCTGTAAATGGTATGTTTTGTCTGTGTAGTGTGCAAGACTTTTCACTGTATGTGACAATAATAAACCAAATCAAATCATATACAAGCAACTCTATATCAATGGATGTTACAGCAGAAAGCACCAATCTCCAGCCTAACTCTGCGACACTCCCAGATCCATGACCGTGTGAGTCTGTCGGTTGAACTCTTATTGCTGTGTCAGAATATTAGAGGTTCATGTCCTGTTCAGATATTTTAGTGCAAAGATCTAGGTTGACAGTGCAATACTGAGGGAGTGCTGTGCTATCAGAAGACCTGTCTTTTAGATGAGGCATCAAATAAAGTTTGCCCTTACCGGTAAATATTAACAAATCCGTTGGCACTGTTTTGAAGGCAACATAATGCCTGTTGCCTGGCCAATAGTTCTCCGTAAGGATCAGATCCCTCACAGTCAGAATGTCAGATGTGGCTCCCTTGGCAGCATGCCAGCCTCTCAGATGCAAGGTTCTGCAATCATGTCCCACTCCAGGCTGGTTTCAGTGCAGTGTTGAGAGAGTGCTGCATTGTTGAAGATGCTGTCTTTTGGATAAAACTTCAAACTGAGACCACAGCTGCCTGGTGGATGCAAACATTCCCATGCAATATTTTTACCAGAGTTCTTCCTGGTATCGTGGTCAATATTCATCCCTCAATCAATGCCACAAAAATAGATTATCTGGTCATTATCACATCGCTACATGGTGGCGTAGTGGTTAGCACTGCTGCCTCACAGCGGCAGAGATCCACATTCGATTCCCAGCTTGGGTCACTGTCTGTGTGGAATTTGCACATTCTCCCCATGTCTGCATGGGTTTCCTCCGGGTGCTCCGGTTTCCTCCCACAGTCCGAAAGACATGCTGGTTAGTTGCATTGGCCATGCTAAATTCTCCCTTAGTGTACTGGAATATGGCAATTAGGGAATTTTCACAGTAACGTCATTGCAATGTTGATATAAGCCTACTTGTGACTAATAAATAAACATAAACTTAAAACTTGCTGTTTATAGAAGCTTGCTGGACATGAGTTGGCTGCTGCATTTCCTATATTTCAACAGGGATACACTTCTAAAGTGCTTAATTGGCTGTAATTGTTAGGAAAATATGAGTGGTAAACATTAGATTTAAGGTTTAGTTTTCTGTGGGTTTAATTTAATAATTCTGTGTTTGGAAGGCACCAATAGTCAGATTCATGCCAGACAAAGGCTTTTGTATGCAAATTATTACCTAAGTGGAAAGCAGATTCAAAATGTGTCCGGGTAGAAGGATCTGGGCGTCTTTTTTTATGAATCACAGAATGTCGGTATGCTGGTGCAGTGCATAATAAAAAAGACAAATGGGATGTGGTCATTTATTACAAAAGGACTGGGGTATACAAGTAGAGAAGTGTTGTTGCAATTGTACAGGATGTTGGTGAGACCACACCTGGAGTATTGTGTCCAGTTTTGGTCTCCTTGTTTGAGGAAGGATGTGGTGGCATTGGTGGCAGTTCAGAGGAGGTTCACCATTGATTCACATTGATCACAGATTGATTCTGGGGATGCAGGGGTTAACGTATGAGGAGAGGCTAAACAGTTTGGGTTTATACTGGTTGGAGTTTAGAAGGATGAGAGGGGATCTGATTGAGGTACATAAAATTCTAAAAGTGATTGATAAAGTAAATGTGGACCAAATGTTTCCCTGTGTGGGGCAATCTGGAACAAGTGGTCACAGGTATAGGTTGAAAGACGGTAGATTTAAAATGGAGATCAGGAGGAACTACTTCTTGCAGAGGGCAGTGAATTTGTGGACATGCTGCCCCATAGCGTTAAATCGTTGAATGGTTTCAAGAAGGAGATAGACATATTTCTAATAAAAGAGGGAAAAGGGGATATGGGGAACAAGGGGGGAGGTGGATATGAGACCAGGTAGAGATCTGCCATGATCTGATTGAATGGAGGAGCAGGTTCAAAGGGTTGAATTTGCCCACTTCTGCTCCTAATTGCTATGTTCCTATGACATTACCTATCTTCATTAATCAAATCAAATCATCCTGTGTAGTTGGTTATTCATTCACAACCTAAGTCAATAACTGAGGAAGCTTTTAGGATGGCACATGAATTGAAGAGGAGTTGGTGTTGTTTCCAAGTGTCTGTTATCCTTGTTCTTTTCAGTGGTAGAGGTTGTGAGAGATGCTGCCAACAAAACCTCGAAAAATTACAGCAATGCATCTTGTAGATTGTGGTGCTGGTGATTAGGTGCTGATCAGGCAGGTTGCTCTTAACTGGATGACGTCAGCTTTCTTGAGTATTGTTGAAGCTGCACCCATCCAGGCAAGTGGAGCATGTTCCATCACAACACTAACTTGGACCTTGTAGATAATGTTAGAAAATCAGAAAGTGAGTTATCCAGTACAGATTTTCCAGCCTTTGTTGTACAGTTTGTAGCTACAGTGTTTAGATACTTAGTGGATTCAAACGCCACCATTCGCCATGGTGGGACTCAAACAGGAGCTCCCAGAAGACTGCCGTGAGTCTTTGAACTATTCGCCTAGGGACATTACCACCTTCCACAGCCTCCGCAGCTACAGCGTTTGTGGCTCACCTAATTATGTTTCTGGTCAATGGTAACTCCCAGGAAATGAATGGTGGGAGATTAAGTAATGGTAATGATATTAAATATCAAGAAGATTAAATGCCCATTGCTTAGCATTTGCAGGAGCCAAATGATATGTGTCCAGAAGGCATCTGAATGTGTCCAGATCTCCCTGCATGTGGACACTGACTGCTTCATTATCTGAGGAGTTGTGAATGGAACTGAACACTGTGCAGTCATCAGCGAACATCTCCACTGTAATTTTATGACAGAGCAATTGTCATTGATTCGATTTATTATTGTCACATCTATTAGTATACAGTGAAAAGTATTGTTTCTTGCGTGCCATACTAAGTATGCCATTCAGAGAGAAGGAGAGGAGAGAGTGCAGAATGTAGTGTTATAGTCATACCTAGGGTGTAGAGAAAGATCAACTTAATGCAAGTTTTCTCCATTGAAAAGTCTGATGGCAGCAGAGAAAAAGCCGTTCTTGAATCGGTTGGTACATGATCTCAGACTTTTGTATCTTTTCTCCGATGGAAGAAGGTAAAAGAGAGAATGTCTCGGGGTCCTTAATTTTGCTGGCTGCTTTTCCAAGGTTGTAGGAAGTGTAGACAGTGTCAATGGGTAGGAGGCTGGTTTGAGTGATGGATTGGGCTACATTCACGACCCTGTCACAGAATCACAGAATACTACAGTGCAGAAGATGCCCTAGGGCCCATCGAGTCTGCACTGTTGAGCAAAATGCCCTGACCAGCCTACCTAATCCCACTTGCCAGCATTTGACCCATGGCCTTGAAAGTTATGGCATGCCAAGTACTCTTCCAGGTACTTTTTAAAGGATATGAGGCATCTCGCCTCCACCACCCTCCCAGGCAGTGCATTCCAGACCGTCACCACCTCTGGGTAAAAACATTTTTCCTCAAATCCCCCCTAAACCTCCCACCCCTCACTTTTAACTTGTGTCCCCTTGTGACTGACCTTTAACTAAGGGGAACAGCTGCTCCCTATCCACCCTGTTTATGCCCCTCATTATCTTGAACACCTCAATCAGGTTGCACTTCAGTCTTCTTTACTCCAACAAAAACAACTGAAATCTATCCAACCTCTCTTCATAATTTAAATGTTCCATCCCAGGGAACATCCTGGTAAATTTGCTCCAGTGCATTCACGTCCTTCCTATAATCTGGCAACCTGAACTGGTAGTCCACAGTGCTCCAGTGTGGCCTCCCCAAAGTTCTATACAACTCCATCATGACCTCTCTGCTTTTATAATCTATATCCCGATTGATAAAGGCAAGTGTGCCATATGCCTTTTTCACCACCCTATTTACCTACCTTTTCACCTTCAGAGATCTATAGACAAACATGCCAAGGTCCCTTTGTTCTTCGAAACTTCCCAAAGTCAGAACTTTCAGAGTATACTTCTTTGTCAATGTACTCCTTCCAAAGTGCATCACCTCACACTTTTCAGAGTTAAATTCCATCTTCCATTTATCCATCCATATCTTCCTGTAACCCAAAACACTCAATCTCACTGTTAACCACCCAGCCAATCTTTGTGTCATTGGCAAGCTTACCGATCCTATCCCCAACATAGTTGTTTATATAAATGAGGAACAACAGGGTGCACAGCACACATCCCTATGGTACACCACTGGTCACTGGCGTCCAGTGACCCCGATCCCTGATCTAGGTGTAAAAGGAGTAAAGTAGCAGATGAAGCAGGTTGGGCCTACATCACTATAGTAATGTCCTGGAGCTGAGATGATTGACCTCTAACAACCATTTCCCTTTGTGCCAGATATGACTGCAAAGTGGAGTGTCTCCCCTCTGATTTCCATTGACTTCAATTTTTCCAGGGCTGCTTGAAGCTACACTCAGTCAAATGCTGCGTTAATGTTCGGGGCAATCACCCTAAGTAAAGTCAGGAGCTGAGTGATCCTGACAGAGCACAAGCTGAGCATCAGCGAGCAGGTTATTTGTAAGTGCCTCTGTTGATGACACCTTTTATTGAAAGTGGCCTGATAGGGCAGAAATTGGCCGGATTGGGTTTGTTCTGCTTTTTGTGGACAGGGCATATCTAGTTAATAGAACAAATAACAAAAATTACAGCACAAGATCAGGCCCTTCAGCCCTCCAAGCCTGCACCGACCATGCTGCCCGACTTAAGTAAAACTCCCTATGCTTCTGGGGACAATATCCCTCTATTCCCATCTCATTCATGTACTTATCAAGACACCCCCTAAAGGCCACTACCGTATCCACTTCCACTACCTCCCCCGGCAACGAGTTCTAGGCACCCACCACTCTTTGTGTAAAATATCTGCCTCGTACATCTCTTCTAAATCTTGCCCCTCGCACCTTAAACCTATGCCCCCTAGTAATTGACTCTTCCACCCTGGGAAAAAGCTTCTGATTATCCACTCTATCCATGCCTCTCAATCTTGTAGCCTTCTATCAGGTCTAATCAGGACACAGATTTAAGGTGCAGGGAAGCAAGTACAGAGGTGACGTTAGGGGTAAGTTTTTCACTCAGAGGGTTGTGAGTGAATGGAATCGGCTGCCGTCAGTGGTGGTGGAGGCGAACTTGCTGAGGTCTTTTAAAAGACTTCTGGATGAGTATATGGGATTTAATGGGATTGGGGGTTATAGATAGGTCTATGGATTGGTAGGTACTGATGTGATCGGCGCAACTTGTGGGCTGAAGGGCCTGTTTGTGCTGTAGTGTTCTATGTTCTAATATTCTAATCTTAAAAAATGTTTAACTCATTGATGGGACATGGGCATCGCTGGCTGGCCAGCATTTAGAACATAGAAAAACTGCAGCACAAAAACAGGCCCTTATTGCTCATCCTTGGTAGTCCCAAGGGCAGTTGCGATTTAACCACATTGCTGTGGCTCTGGAGTCATGTCTAGGCCAGACCAGGTAAGGACGGCAGATTTTCTTCCCTAAAGGACATCAGTGAACCAGATAGGTTTGTCTGACAATCGACAATGGTTTTATAGTCATTGGTAGATTCTTCATTCTAGATTTGTTCTTATTGAATTCAAATTCCACCATCTGCCATAGTGGGATTTGAACCCAGGTCCCCAGAAAATTAGCTGGTTTTCTGGATTAATAGTCTGGTGATAATACCACTAGGCCGCCACCTTCCCTATTTTGTTGGGTAGATACCAGTGTTATAACTGCAGAGAAACACTTGTTTAGTCTGTGCAGTGCTGCATGTCTGGTCTACTGACCTCCATGGAGATGATGGTGTCTTCTGGGGCCTCAGCAGCAGAACTGCCACAAGTATTTCTGAGATGCTTGGGCTGATTGATAGAAACCTTCACGTTGAAGCTGTCCCCTGGATTGACTGCTTGGTAAAGCCAAATTTCCATAAATATTCTGAGGAGGAGCAGGGCCAAATTACAAGATACCTTGGATGTTGCACAGCTGAAATGAAAATAGAAAATAACACTAGTTCTGCATAGTACTGTCATTCACAACTGAAGATGAACTGGATTTTCTTCTGCACTGAAGTGGTAGAAAATGAACAAGATCAGGCTTACTCAGGCACATTTGTGCCTCAGCATAGTTTTTCCTCAGTCTTTCATAGCTGTGAAGATGGCTGGCCATCCCTTTACCACCAAAACCAGACAGTCAGGCGGCAGAGACAGGAAACTAGCCCATTTCCACACCCAAGCTTCTACCATTACTTTGACTGAACAGACATAGCATCTGAACTCCAGAATGACAGTAGGGGGCTGACTAATTCTAACTGGAGGGAACAGGCCCCCAGGTGGTGTCTAATTTTCTTATTGGAGGAAAAGGCCGCCAGGTGGTGCCTGATTCCCTGATTGGAGGAAAGGGGCCCCCCCAGTGGTGCTTATTTTCCTGATTGGAGGAAAGGGGCACTCAGGAGGTGTCTAATTCTCTGATTGGAGGAAAGGGGCCCCCCAGTGGTGCTTATTTCCCTGATTGGAGGAAAGGGGCACTCAGGAGGTGTCTAATTCTCTGATTGGAGGAAAGGGGCCCCCAGGTGGTCAAACACTCTCATTAACCAATCAGGCAACTGCCTTTTCCAATTGGATTCCAATCAGCACAGGGTGGGATTGGGGATCCAGGAACCAATCAGGACAGTTCTTGTGGGTCGAACCAAGTAAACAAAGTTAATTTACGTACGGACAAAGAAAAAGGGGGCGGCTCCCCAAAAGGAGGGGGAACGGCCTGAACGGAAACAAAAAGTGCAAAGGAAACTTAAGACACGTCAAATCAAAATGCGATTGTCGGGGTCTATAAGGCACCTCAGCCCCTGCAGTGCCTAACGGGCACGGAAGGCCTCGACTGTGCCCATGGACACCGCGTGCTCCCTCTCCAGGGACACCCGGGGCCCACAGGTGGTGAGCTCTCCTTCCACAAGAATCCCAATCATCTGAAGACCCCAATTCTGAAAACAGATGTAACTTCCATGGTGTGTTGTATGATATTGGTTACAGTTCAGTAGGTCTGAACTGACATTGTAGTCATGCATAGATTAACTGTAAATCTTTATTGACTCTTAGAATAATTTACAAATATACAGAAAAAGGGTGCAAGCTGGGGGATGTGCCTGTGCTTGCTGGTGCACTCAACTCTATCCAACACTATACTGACCCTGGGTGCAAGTCATATACTCTCTTACATCACAGAGTGGGCAATGCTGTATTCAATTCCATAATAACCCCATGTGTACCCTTATACTACACCTTCCTCCAAGTCTTCATCCATTGTATTTTATCTTATTTCTTACATTGTTATTACTATCATACATTTCCATTGTCATTACTATATCGTTACTACCCCATCTCCCTCCTTCAAGACCCTTAATTCAAAGCTTCAGGTAGTCAAGAAACCTGATAACTTTTCCATACTGTGTTCACTCTATTGTTGGGGAAGCAGTTGTCTCTGTCACCACTGGTTCTTCTAGCAGGTTTAGAAGCTGTTCTGGCATCTGGGTATGTTTACATTCTTTTCTTCCACTCTTTATGTGGCACTGCACCTGGTCTATTCAGCTCACACGTTGGTAGATGGTTGCTACCCTAATTCATTTCCTGTGGGAAGGACAGGCATTGTAGTCATCTTCTCGTTATTTCTTGCACTCTTTTGCTGTCATATGAGTCATGGCGACATACTCTGTAAAAAGTCTGACAACACCAGGGACTTTTTACTGTGTTTACGCCAGTCCAACGCCGGCATACCCACATCATGACATCCTCTGTGGCAGAGAATAAGGATTCCTATGACTAGAATGAGGTTTAGTGGTAAGCTCTGGGTTTCATTATTGATAATAAATGCCTGCAACCAGGTTCCAGCATCTTGTACGGCTTTGACATGCTGGTTGATAGTTTTGTTCAGTAGTTGCAATGTTGACCTACTGCACCATTGTCAGAGCTGCAGGTTAAGCTGGTCACTCTTTTTCACGTCTGACACTAGAGGACTCCTGTTTGCCTCCTGGGAGTTGTCTACTCTGAGTATTGTCTGACCATTGTCGGTTTCCTGGCACCTATAACAAGAATGGACAACCCTTCTTGCTGCGGCTGTATAAGGCTTTGGTGAGGCCGCAGCTGGAGTACTGTGTGCAGTTTTGGGCGCCGTATTTACGCAAGGATATTTTGGCCTTGGAGGGAGTGCAGAGGAGGTTTACTAGGCTGATGCCGGAGTTGAGGGGGTTGAGCTATGAGGAGAGGCTGAATAAACTAGGCTTGTACTCGTTAGAGTTTAGAAGAATGAGGGGAGATCTCATTGAGACGTATAAGATGATGAATGGGATGGATAGGATAGAGGTGGAGAGACTCTTCCCGCTCAGAAAGGACAGTAGGACTAGGGGGCACAGCCTCAAGATAAAGGGGGGGCGGTTTAGAACGGAGTTGAGGAGGAACTTCTTCACTCAAAGGGTGGTGAATCTCTGGAATTCTCTGCCCGTTGAAGTGGTGGAGGCTGCCTCACTAAATATTTTTAAGACGCAGGTTGATGGGTTTTTGATAAGAGAGGGGATTAAGGGTTATGGGGAGAGGGCGGGAATGTGGAACTGAGCCACGACAGATCAGCCATGATCTTATTGAATGGCGAGGCAGGCTCGAAGGGCTAGATGGCCTACTCCTGCTCCTATTTCTTATGTTCTTATGTTATGTTCTTCGTAAAGACAGAAGACAGTTCAGAGCTCAAATCCCAATCTGGATACTCTTTTTTTTTTGTTGGAGAATTTGGGAATTTTCAATTCTGTATGATTAATGACAATGGTTACCTTGACATCTCCCACCATTTTGAAGAAATTCAGGGCTAAACTGACATTCCTGTGGAAGAAAGAGAAAGGCTGGCCACGGATGACGAACATCAACTTGAGGGTTTGCATGCCGTCAGGAACATGTCCGTGACCAGAATCGGATTCCTCTGGGCGTATAGAGACTTATGTCTGTTGTTCAAAGCCAGAGATCTTTAAGCCATGCTTCTTTACCCTACAGGACCGTTATACTGTTCCTGCCTCCAATTTAAAATTTGTTAAATGGCCATTAACTGAAATCTTCACTTTCCAAAATAAGAAACCAGGGTCTTTGATCTCACCCAAGGAACATAATGTGTCTTTTGGGTTTGAAGTCTTGACCTCGTGCAAGGTCTTTGGGCTTTCTGTCTGCTTCAGAGTTTTTGTCTTACCATAGAATCACTACAGTGCTGAAGGAGGCCATTTGGCCCATCGAGAATGCACTCTGACAGAGTTTACTGTAGAGTCCAATCCTGTTGCACTGAAAGCATTGGACCAAAATCACCTGTGGAGGTGCTTTGTGCTATAACATTGGTATGGTGGTGCAGATGTTAGCATTGCTGCCTCACAGCACCAGGAACCTGGGTTCGACACCCAGCTTGGGTTGCTGTCTGTGTGGAGTTTGCATGTTCTCCCTGTGTCTGAGTGAGTTTCCTCTGGGTGCTCCGGTTTCCTCCCACAGTCCAAAAGATGTGCAGGCTAGATGCATTGGCTAAATTCTTCCTCGGTGGGGTGAAACAAGTGACAAAATGTGGTGACTAGGGGATTTTCATTGTCACTTTATTGCATTGTTAATGTAAGCTACTTGTGATGAATAAATAAACTTTACTTTATGGTTGCTCTGGGTATTGTTTTCCCAGGTTTGGAGTGTTCCTGTGTCTTTGTGGCTTAACTAGCTAATCAGTGGCTCCGCACTATAGGTTTCTTTGTCTCTCCTTTACGATAGTCATGTGCAGCTCACAGTTATAACTGCCTAACTATCTGGATTGTCTTTTCCAAGGTTAGATCTTCCTTTGCTAACATGAGGTCAGAGACCCCACTGCTCCTACCATTCCTCTGTCTCTGATGAGTTCAAATTTGAAGTCTCCATATTCAAAACCTCCTATTTAGACCATTGATGAAATAATCAACAGGTTCTCCTGGCTACTGGAATCACTTCTTACATTTAGCTTTTGAGTATTTTATTGTTTCTTAAATTAAAATGAATGTCAAAAGATTTTAGTAGTTCTTCAAATTCAGCAGATGATTCACATTAGTTTTTGCATCTTGGAGTGAACTCAAATGCCACATGTTCAGTTATTGCCTCTGGGATTGAACTTTAGCCAAACAAAGTTTTGTTCAAACTGCAGTTCCAAATCTAGATTAATTAAAGATTTCTCAGGACTTGCTGTAACCTGGCGTTTTAAAAGATTTAGTACACCCCTGCTTGGACTGCTGACTCTATGCTCTGGGATTCGAAGCTGAATTTCCAAAGGAGATTCAACTGAGTCTTTTGCTGCAGTGAGGAAGTTTAAATCTCTACCTTCAGCTTCCAAGCATTTCTTTGAAGTTTTATCCTGGTGATTTTTCCTCTGCTTCTTTGATTCTGGAGCTTCTTTTCAGGTCGGACGGCTTTGTTAATTTTTTCTTCAGACTTCCAGCATTTTAGTTTCTCTCTACGTTTTCTGTGAGGTTTTGGGTTTTTCCACAAGCTGTCACCATGTAGTAGAATGTAGGTTACAGTTAACTGTAAGTCTTTATTGACTCTTAGAACTTTACAAATTATATAGTAAAGGGTATAAGCTAGGAGCTGTCTCCATCCTTGCCTGTACACACAGCTCTATACAACACTAGACTGACTCAGGATGCAGATCACGTGCTCTCTTACATTGCTGTGGCAGCTGCTTTATTCAGTCCCACATTAACCTTATGAGTAAGACCCATATATTACATTGTGCATAGAGGGTGGGATTTTTCCCTGTCACTGCAGCATGATGGGCAGTGGCAAGAGGCAGTGGGCTGTTTGTTGGTGGTGGGATCCTATGGTCAAGCCATTGTTAGTGGGGTTTCCCACTGAACGCACCCCTTTTCCTCCAAGAAAAGTAGGTTGGGCTGCATCATTGATGGATCCATAACATCCTGCCAGCATGAATGGCAACAGGGTTATGACAATAGCATTTTTCTTATGTATTTGTCCAGGGGTGTTGGCATTGCTAGCTGGGCCAGCACTTATTACCCATTCCTAAGTACCCTTTAGAAGTTTCTGGTAAGCTCTCTTCTTGAACTGCTGTAGTCCATGTGGTGTAGGTAAACCCACAGTGCTGATAGGAAAGGTGCTCCAGGGTTTTGATCCAGCAACAGTCTAAGGAGTCTTTGTGAGTTCCAGTAGAGCATCTTGGTGATGATATACGCTGCTGCTACTGGGCGCTGGTAGTGGAAGCAGTGAACGTTGTTTTCTAGTGTTGTAGCTGCGCTCATCCAGACAAATGAAGAGTATTTCATCACACAGCTAACTTGTGCCCTGCAGATTGTGGACAGGCTTTGTGGTGTCAGGAAGTACGTACTCTCTGCAGAATTTCCAGCCTCTGACCTACTCTTGTAGCCACAGTATTTATGTGACTAATCCAGTTATGTTTCTGGGCAATGGTAACCCCAGGATGTTTACAGAGGGAGGATTCAGCAATGGTTATGCCATTGAATATTAAGAGACAATGGTTGGATTCTCTCTTGTTGAAGATTGCCTGGCATTGTGCGGCGTGAATGTTACCTGCTACTTATTAGCCCAGGTCTAAATATTGTCCATATGGACATGGACTACTTCAGTATCTGAGAAGTTGTGAATGATGCTGAACATTGTGCAATCGTCAGTAAACATCCCCACTTCTGACCTTATGATGAAAGGACACTATTGACAAAATAGTTGAAGATAGTTGGGCCTAGGACACTACCCTGATCAACTCCTGTACTGATGTCTTGGGACTGAGATGATTGATTCCAACCACCACAACCATCTTCCTTTGTGCCAGGTATGACTCCAGCCAGTTGAGATTTTCCCCCGATTCACACTGACTTCAGTAATGCTAAGGCTCCTTGATATCACTGCAATGACTTCAATCAGGCCAAGGAGGTTGGCCTATTGGAATAGGAACTTCCTGATTAAAGTGGCAATTGATGGGACAATCGGGGAATCTTTTCCTTGTATTTAACTGGGAGTGTCAGTTCCTCTGACACTCCTGAAGGTAGACCGCTGACTGATAGCACTCTGTGTACTGCTGTTGGAATTGTACATAAAGGGATTTTAGTGAGGGGGCTTCTGCCTCTGAAGATTTATTACAACAACACTTAGTCAAACAATGTCATGCTGTCAAGGCCGGTTGCTTTCACCTCTCTCCTGAGTTCAGCTCTTTTGTCCACGTTTGACCCAAGGCTGTAATGGGGTCAGGAGCTGAGTGACCCGGGTGGACCCAAAACTGAATGTCAGTGAGCAGGTTGTTGCTGAGTAAGTGCTGCTTGATAGTGCTGTTGACAACACTTCTTTGTTGAGCATCGAGGGTTGACTGATAGAATGGTAACTGGTCGGGTTGGATTTGTCCTGCCTTTTGTCCATAGTCCACACTGGGCAGTTTTCCACCTTGCCGGGGGAGATGCCAGTGTTGTAGCTGGACTTAAGTAGCTTGGCTAGGGGCACGGCAAGTTAGGGGGCACTAGTCTTAACTATTCCAATAATTCCTGGTAACATTCCTGATAATAATTCCTGTTGGAATGTTATCAGGATCCATTGCTTTTGCAGTATCAAGTGTCTTCAGTCATTTCTTAATATCATGTAGGGGGTGAATCGAATTGGCTGTAGACTGACACCTGTGGACCTCAGGAGGAGGCTGAGATGGATCATCCAGTCGGCACTTATGGGTGAAGATTACTTCTCAGCCTTATTCTTCTACAGTTGTCTAATACATTTCAATTTTCTCCCAAATGTATTTGATATTGGCAGCATCTTCGTCCGTGCAGCACTGATAAGATAAATGTTAACATCTCTGTTAAACCAGCAGACAAAAAGGGGAACATGAGTAAATCATTTAGCCTGCCCCATAAACTCATCCATTCCATTTGATCATGGCTAGGGATTGGTGAGCTCAGTTAGTGGGACATTGGTTTGTGATGGCAGTGTGCCACCATCAGTTTGATTTGAATTGATTTGATTTATTATTGTCACATATATTGGGATACAGTGAAAAGTATTGTTTCGCGCGAGCCATACAGGCAAAGCATACCGTTCATAGAGTACTTAGGGGAGAAGGAAAGGATAGGGTGCAGAATATATTGTTGCAGTTACAGATAGGGTAAGGATCAGCTTACCTTTCTGAATGGTAGGTCCATTCAGAAGTCTAACGGCAACAGGGAAGAAGCTGTTCTTGAGTTGGTTGGCAAGTGATCTCAGACTTGTTCCCAATGGAAGAAGGTGGAAGAGAGAATGTCAGGGTGTGTGGGGTCCTTGATTATGCTGGCTGCTTTTCCAAGGCAGCGGGAAATGCGGACAGAGTCAATGGATGGGACGCTAGTCTGCATGATGGATTGGGCTATATTCAAGACCTGCTATAGTTTCTTGTGGTCTTAGACAGAGCAGAAGCCATACCAAGCTGTGATACATCTGGCAAGGATGCTTTCTATGTTTAGTAAGGTTTCAATTCCTGCACCAGCTGAAGTTATCCTCAGGTTACCTACAGGAATTGTAATAGGTGGGACAGAAAATTTAGCAGACCACCTCGGGTAGGAATTTCTGGTTTTGGGGAGTGGGCGACCAGAAAATCCTGCCCTTTGTGTGGGAGAACTGCTTCCCGATTTTCCTCCTAAGTGACAATCTCACTTTTTAAGATTATGCTGCCACAATCCGGATTCTTCCAGCAGTTTCTCTGCACCTAGCCTAGGTTAGCGATTTTTTTCTCCATCACTAGATTCATAAACACAGTAATTCATCCAATATCATTCCACAGCACAACTTTCACACATATTTCTTTAAGAAGTGTAACTAAAATGTTTCCTCCAAGCTAATGTCTTGATCGCAGCGAGGGTGAATTTTCCACTCATGGTAAAATATGCTTTCTAAATTACTGTAAATCTCTGAGCAATCTCGGGCTGAAGAACTCAACCCTTTTCTTACTAAGCACCCAGCTACATAAGAAACCAGCCTGGGAATGAGATATCCCCTTCATACTGTTCTTTTGATGTAATAAAGAAACTGGCCTCTGGTACAGTCCACTTCACTTCCTTTCTATTTGTGAAAGGTTTTTGAATTCTCTTCTCTGAATGCATCTGGTTTAGAGGGTCAGTCCCATCGGGGGTAATATTTGCACTGGGGGCTGAGTTTGGCTAAAGTTTGGTGCAAGTAGGCCATCAGCTCCCACATCAGTCTCTGCGCCGGCCAGCCTGACATTGTCCGCCTCCTGTGAATGAGAAATTAATTTTCATTAGCATTCGCCTATTCCATGTCATCATGAGAGAAACGGCGCTACTCTGTGAAGCCAGCCCAATGGTATAAGAGGCTGTGCAGTGGTGCACATGTGTGGCATAGAACGCAATGAGCTGAATGGAAGTGGAGACGCCCCATGCAGAGATCTTGTCATGTAAATGGAAAACACTCTTGCGTTTTGCCAGAAGGAGCCGGTGCAAACAATGTAATCGAGTGCGCTGAAGACGTCAAAGGCATTTGCTCTGCTCAAAAACACATTCGTTTGGGGAGTTGATGAACGCAAAAAGGTTTCTTTTTGCTGGAATATCTCTATTCAGAGAAAATGCCATTAATTTCATTGTTCCTGATTTTTGGTATTCCTGCCACATACATTTTTTTGATATATTAAAACTTAACGGAAAGCGAAGCACATTCTAACCCGGGGCATTTTCTTTTCATTTTGACAATGATGGGAGTTTGATTTTTATCTCCTTTTTAAAGAAATTCCCTCGGCACAAAAAAATTAACAACTTCAAAAGAATTCTCTCCCCCATCATCCCCTCCCCTGCAAGTAAAATCTGAAGGTTCATTTGCTTAATAGGCCGGCATCTGTTTGTTTATAGATTTGCATTTGATTAACCTGTGGGCTTTGGTACAGGTCACTGTTCCCATGGCCTGTCGATTCTGTGAAGGAGAAATCTATTCGGAATGCAGACCGCTGTACTTCACCCCGGCTGATCTTTCCCATCAGAGTGGGAATCCGGTTGCCATGACGCTGGCCCCCATTGCAAGCGCTGAGACCATTTCTAGTGTGTGATAGGAGACGTCTCGGGTGACTCTCTTCCCCTGTTTTTACCATTCTGCAGCCTAGAACTTTTTTTCATAGTGCAGAAAATGGCCCATTGGCCCATTGAGTCTGCACCAAATCCTTGGCAGAGTATCTTACCCAGGCCCTCTTCTCCCACCCTCCATCACCCCCCTCCCCCCCATCCCGGTAACCATTTACCATGGCTAATCCATCTAACCTCCACATCTTGGGATATTAAAGGGGCAATTTACCATGCCCAGTCCACCTAAACTGCACATCTTTGGATGGCAGAAGAAAACCAGAATACCCTGAGGAAACCCACGCAGACACGGGGAGAATGTGCAATCTCAGCACAGGCAGTGACCCAAGCTGGGAACCTAATCCGGGAACCTGGCGCTATGAGGCAGCAGTGTGCCACCCCTCATATTTAGAAACACACAGATATAATTCAGCAATATGTACCCAGAATGATTGAAGTTATGATCTCATCATAGAATTATAAAGTCCCTACAATGCAGAAGGAGATCAGTCAGCCCATTGAGCCCACACCAACAACAATTCCATCCAGGCCCTATCCCCCTAACCCCATGTATTTATCCCACTAATCCTGCTGACACTAAGGGGCCATTTAGCATGGCCAATCACCTAACCTGCACATCTTTGGACCGCGGGAGGAAAGCAGAGCACCCAGAGGAAACCCACGCAGGCACGGGGAGAATGTGCAAACTTCACACAGTCACCTGAGGTTGGAATTGAACCCAGTTCCTGGAGCTGTTATTGAATAATTTAACAGTTGAGGCAAAGGGGGCTGAGAGATTTATACAGGTGATCAGTTTGTTTTGGAATTTCCTAAGTCAATCTACAAACTCCATGGTCTGAGGCTCGGCTCCTTCCTCTGTGACTGGATCCTAGACCTCCTAACCCGCAGACTGCAATCAGTAAAGATAGAAAACAACACTCCCTCTATGATTATCCTCAACACCGGTGCCCCACAAGGCTGTGTTCTCAGTCCCTTACCATACTCCTGATACACCTACGACTGTGCGGCCAAATTCCCCCCCAGCTCGATTTTCAAGTTTGCTGATGACACCAGCGTAGGATCTGTCGTATGGTTGGATCTCAAACAATGATGAGACAGAGTACAGGAAAGAAATAGAGAACCTGATGAACTGGTGCAGTGACAATAATCTCTCCCTCAATGTCAGTAAAACGAAGGAGGTATTCATTGACTTCAGGAAGTGTAGTGGAAGACATGCCCCTGTCTACATCAATGGGGATGGAGTGGAAATGGCTTTAAGTTTCTAGTGTGTGACAGAAGATGTCTCGTGTGACTCCCTTCCCCTGTTTTTACTGTTCTGCCGCCAGGAACTTCTTTTCATAGAATCCTTACAGTGCAGAACAACCTGTCATGATCCCTCCACTCCAATATCCACCTACTTCCTCAGGAGGCTAAAGAAATTTGGCATGTCCGTTACAACTCACACCGACCTTTACAGATGCACCATAGAAAGCATGTTTTCTGGTTGTATCACAGCTTGGTATGACTCCTGCTCTGCCCAAGACCGCAAGAAACAACAAAGCCAACCTCATATCCATTGACTCTGTCTACACTTCCCACTGCCTTGGCAAAGCAACCTGCATAATTAAAGACCCCACACACCCTGGACATTCTCTCTTCCATCTACTTCCGTCGGAAAAAAGATACAAAGGTCTAAGGTCATGTACCAATCGATTCAAGAACAGCTTCTTCCCTGCTGTTGTCAGACTTTTGAATAGATCTACCCCACATTAAGTTGATCTTTCTCTGTCCCCTAGCTATGATTGTAACACTAAATGCTGCACTCTCTCATTTCCTTCTCTATGAACGGTATGCTTTGTCTGTATAGCCCACAAAAAACAATACTTTTCACTGTATGCTAATACATGTGACAATAATAAATCAAATCAAATCAAAATCAAATGAAAGGGTTAAGAACAAAACCTTGTTCATCACTCAGATCAGCCTCCCATCCATTGACACTGTCTACACTTCCCACTGCCTTGGAAAAGCAACCAGCATAATCAAAGAGCCAAATACCACTGAAATCTCTCTTCCACCTTCTTCCTTTGGGAAAAAGATACAAAAGTCTGAGGTCATGTACCAAGGAAATCATGATTGATGAATCTATTGGAATCTTTTGCGGATGTAACTAGTAGAGTTGATCGAGGAGAACCTGTCGATGTGGTTTATTTAGACTTTCAGAAGGCTTTCGACAAGGTTTCACATAGCAGACCACTACATAAAGTTAAAGCACATGGGATTGCAACTAATGTATTGAGATGGGATTAGAAAAGGCATTTCAGTGTGCTCAGGCTCAAATCCAACAGGTTTATTTGGTAGCACCAGCCACAAGCTTTTGGAGCACTGCCCCTTCATCAGGTGAGTGGGAGTCGATATGCACGATCTTCTTGGAGACCCTCTCCACTTGGAGCTGGCAGTTTGTGAGGCAGCGCTCTGAAAGCATGTGGCTTGTGCTACTAAATAAACCTGTTGGACTTTAACCTGGAATTATGAGACTTCTTACTGCGCTTGCCCCAGTCCAATGCTGGCATCTCCACATCATGTCCTCAGGCTGGCAGGGACAAGATGGGCCAAATGGCCTCCTTCTGTGCAGTAATTTTTATATGGTTCTATGATATTGTGCCCAAGGAAAGAAAATAAAGTACAAGAACTCTAGGTGTTGGAGGTTGAATGAAAGTTAATATATTAGAACAGAAAGGAGTTTAGTATATTACAATTTGTTGTGTCCTATTTAAGAGACATCATATTATGTTGGCGTGCTGGGAGCCATGTCTCTTTCGTGAGCATCTAATTTGGCCACTATTGAGATTATTTGTTGTGCGTAGTGCCTAGCTGCAGGTTTAACAGCCTGGAAGACAGGCTCAGCGTGCAGTCAGGTGTGTGATGAGTTTGATAGCTTTCTTTACCAGCTGCTTATTGCCGTTCCCATCTGCTATAAGCAGAGAGTGCCACAATTTAGCTGTGTCTCTATTTGAAACAACAAGATTTCAGCATTGAATCATCATAGAATCCTTACTGTGCAGAAGGAAGCCATTTGGCCCATCAAGTCTGCACCGACCACAATCCCACCTAGACCCTATCCCCATAACCTCACATATCTACCCTGCTAGCCCCCTGATACTAAGGGGCAATTTTCCATGGCCAATCAACCTAACACGCACATCTTTGGAGTGTGGGAGGAAACCGGAGCACTTTGGGGAAACCCATGCATTGGGAAAATGTGCAACCTCCAACAGACAGTCACCAGAGGCTGGAATTGATCCCGTGTCCCTGGCGCTGTGAGGCAGCAGTGCTAACCACTGTGTCATCATGCCGTCCCATCGATGCACAGGTTTTGTCCTTTCCTGGGAGCTGACAAACAATTTGAATCGTTATTTTTTTGATTGCTGCTATGTGCCTTCCCACGTGCCTTTGTAGCTCCCAGCTCGGGCAGCTCCCTCCTGCTGACATTACAGTTCTTTGTGAAAAAAGTCCATCACGAAAGGTAAAGACAATGACCCTGCAATGGAGCCCACCCACAACCAGAAAGCACGGTCAATCCTTGCAGAAGGTGAGACAAGCATCTCCTTCTGGATACTTCATTGCAATATTAACGTAAGTCTATTTGTGACACTAATAAATAATAATAAATAAAAATGCTTGGCGAATTAACAACTTTTGATCCATCATTGACTGAAAATTCTCGATTATCTCCACATTTTAAATAACTCAACTCCTCCACCAAACGCGTGCTGTTGGGATTATTCTGAACTGACAGGTTAGGCATTCAACCAACTCAGCCAAACTGGGCCCATTCATGACATTATAAACAGGATAATATTCCAAACTTGACGGTAATTTATTTTTTGCTAATTGTGCTTGACCGGTACTTTGCGAAATAGGTAGGCTACTAAATACGTAGAATATAGATTTGCTGAGTGTTGTATGAATTAACACATGTGCTTTTATTATGAGACTCAAGCTGGCATCCCTAATATTAGGCCTCATTCACACTGAATGAAGCACATTGATAATTGGAACAGACAGCCACAAGAACACAAGAAATAGAAACAGGAGTTGGCCACCAGCCCCTTCCAGCCTGCCCTGCCATTCAGTACAATCATGGCTGATCTATGCTGGCCTCAACTCATTTTCTGTGCCATTTCCCCACTATTCCTCGATCTATCAAATATTCATCCACCTCCACTGTCAATACTTCATAGAATCATAGAACCCCTACAGTGCAGAAGGAGGTCATTCAGCCCATCGAGTCTGCACTGACCAGAATCCCACATAGGCCCCATCCCCGTACCCCTCATATTGGAGCTGCTAATCCCCCTGACACTAGGGTCAATTTACCATGGCCAATCAACCTAACTTCTAATGATCCAGCATCCGCCAACCCTGTGGGGCAGAGTATTCCAGAGATACAACACCCTCGACGAGAAGAAACTTCCATGCACCTCAGTTTTAAATGGCTGGCCAGCTAGGCAATTGAAGATTGGATCAATCATGTTGGGACAGTACATTGTCAGATAAGTGGGGGGAGACTAGGAAAAGGAAGACATTGGGTGAAACAAGTCAGAACCACGTGCCAGCAGTCAGAGTGTTATCAGCAGTGGTTAGCTGGCAGCGGCAGTGTAGGTACCTGGCACTGGTGCTAGCTGCCTTAGGACAAACAAATATTTGTGGAGAAGGCTTCAAACTGGTTGTAAGCCTACTATTTGCATGTGCAAAAAGGCAACAACTGCTTGGCCACCAACTGATTTTTTTTGGTCTTTTACTAATATGGTGGGAGAAAAACCTCTGAATCACAATAAGAGTTTAAAGTTTGTTTATTAGTGTCACAAGCACACTTACATTAATACTGCAATGAAGTTACTCTGAAGATCCCTGGTCGCCACAATCCAACACTTGTTTGGGTACACTGAGGGAGAATTTAGCATGGCCAGTGCACCTGACCAGCACGTCTTTCAGACTGTAGGAGGAAACCCACGCAGACGAGGGGAGAACATGTAAACTCCACTATGGCCCAAGTTGGGAATTGAATTCGGATCCCTGGCTTTGTAAGGCAGCAGTGCTAACCATTAAGCCACCAGAGTATACTTCCTGCCCTCCATATTTCAGGTTTGAGAGAAATAGAAACAGGAGTTGGCCACCAGCCCCTTCCAGCCTGCCCTGCCATTCAGTACAATCATGGCTGATCTATGCTGGCCTCAACTCATTTTCTGTGCCATTTCCCCACTATTCCTCGATCTATCAAATATTCATCCACCTCCACTGTTAATACTTCATAGAATCGCCATGCTGCTATATTGATACCAGGGATAAGAGGTGTGAAATAATATGTTTTTATACATTGGCAAAGTGAAAGTTAAAGGGGGAGTGGTTGATGCCTTCAGCAAGTTTAACGATTAGTTAGCAAATAAGTGAATTCCACAGATTTGTGTCTTGTAAGAAGAAGGACATGAATTTACAACTAGTACATAAAAGGGAGACTGGGTTTTTTCAAACATTGATTCAATCTGAGGACTTACAAGGGAGTTAAACAAACAGTTGAAAGAAGAAAATATAAAAGGCTATCAGGGAAAAGCATAAGGATATTGTCCCTGCAATTGTAGAGGGAGGCTGTTCAGGAAGGTACTAGTAATTCAGAGATGCAGGACAAGATCTGGGGACCCGGATTCAAATCCTACCAAGGCAGAAGGTGAAATCTGAACTAAATAAAAAAATCTGGACTTAAAATTCTAATGATGACCATGAAACTATTATCGATTGTCACAAAAACCCGTCCAATTCACTGACATTCTTTAGGGAAGGACATCTGCCATCCTTGCCCCTGCCTGGCCTACATGTGAATCCAGACCCAGAGCAATGTGGTTGACTCTCAGCTGCCCTCTAAAATGGAGGGCAGTTAGGGATGGGTAATAAATACTGACCCAGCCAGCGACGCCCTGGGGATTTTCACAGTAACTTCATTGCAGTGTTAATGTAAGCCTACTTGTGACAGTAATAAATAAACTAAAAAGAAAGTGGTACAGGGACAGGAGGACATGGAAAGCACCTGATCTTATTGGAGATAAATGTAGCCTCCACTAACTTTCAGGGTCTAAAGCAGGGATGATATCTGGGCTGGGAAACCCAGTGCTGGCCAATGTTTAAACCTCAGCCAACATCAGCGAAACAGATTATCTGTTCATTAGTATATTGCATTTTCTGGGATCTTGCTGTGTACAAATTATGGCTGCCCCATTTCCTACTTTACAACAGCGACTATACCACAAAAGTATTGCATTAGATGTAAAGTGCTCTGAGGCATCGTGAAAAACACCATATATATACATCTCTTTATTATCTTTCAACATTACTGCCCCACACACCATTCAAATCCACTCAGACGCTCTACACCATTGGCTTCCAGTGTTCCAGTTGTTTGATTAGCTTGCAGCAATATTCACCCTGCTCTCACAGTGGGCATTAATTGAGGCAAAAGAGATCCTGCCCTCCGACTCTTCAGCTGGTGCAACACTCACGTCACCCCTCTACAGGAAGGCTCACTGAATTAAATGCCCCAAATAGGCACTTAACTGGACAGAGGCAGGCCTCCTCTGGCGTGGGGGACCCCGAGAAGTGGATATCTGCCTCTGGTCAGCCGCTGACCAATCTGCAGCTTTTAGCAGCTGTGCATTAATCTGCAGCGCCGGTGGGAGCGCTGCCACCCAGTTCTGAGGGAGGGCTGCATTATCAGAGGTGCTGTCTTTCAGATAATATTTAAAACGTGAGACCATGGCCGGAATTTTATCACCAGAATTGCGGTGGGCGAGGCTTGCAGAACGGCATTCTCCATTGGCCTCTGTTCCATTCAAGTTTATTGATTAGTCACAAATAAGGTTTACAATAACACTGCAATGAAGTTACTGTGAAATTCCCCTAGTTACCATATTCCAGCAGCTGTTTGGGTCAATGCACCTAACCAGCATGTCCTTCAGAATGTGGGAGGAAACTGGAGCACCCGAAGGAAACCCACACAGACACGGAGAGAATGTGCAGACTCCGCGCAGACAGTGACCTGAGCCGGGAATTGAACCCGGGTCCTTGTTGCTGTGAGGCAGCAGTGCTGACCACTGTGCCAACCACATTTGGCTAAGGTGAGCTCAGAATGGTTGTGAGGGGAAACAGGGGAAAAGAGGTTAGGGTTAGTGAAAAAGGGGGTGGGGGGAACCTTGGTTACTGTGTAACAATGGCATTATCACTGCAGGAATAACTCATTAACTTGCTTGTGAAGTGTACTTGGGGCTTCATGAGTGATGAATTGCTATATAAGACAGGCTGTGCCCTGAGTCCATGGCAATTTCAAGCTCTCTTGCTGTATATCTGATTTGTGTTGGATGCTAAAGTTTAAGAGTAGAGGAGATGCAGTTTGGTGATATTGTACATACAACACTCTAGCTTGGTTATATGACTTCACATTGAGCACCAGTGTACTGTGTACGATGTATTCATAATTCCCCAGCATCCAAACTCACAGTATGACAACAGTAATGACCTCTAACCAGCATTCATCTCATAGCCCAGAAAGCCTTGGGATAATATTTACTTGCAACATAAATCATTATTTACACTGAGCCATTCATCTCACTGAACTTGTTACACGTTTTATATATATATTAAAAAAAAACAATTTCTCACGGTGACACCATCTCCTTGACATCTAACCGGTTGACCCGTGAACGGCGGAGTGGTCTGAAGTCAGCCACATGCAGCTACAGCAATCAGAGTTAAATTGTAATTTCACAAAGAAGGATTCTGCCACCCCCCCCGCCCCCATACCCCCTCACCCCACACACAGGCCACCACTCAGTCTTTGACTTTCCCTATCAATGCTGTCCATTTTAGCTGCCGACACAAGCATAGCCCATCAAAGTGGCCTTTGTGCTGGGAAAAAAACAGTTTATTATTCTCTGGCAAACATCATCATTTAGCTGAAGCAGCAGGGGGTGGGGGGGGGTGGCTGTGCGGGGGTGGGTGGTGGTTGGAAGACTGTAAAAGCTAGGACGACCAGATGTATTTGGGCTGCTGTCGGGCAATTTCATCGCACCACCTGATCTATGGCAACAGACTGAATAGGGTCACTCATATTCGCGTCGAGTGCACTCTCAGGGGAGCCACCAATCACTTGAGTAAAAATGTTACACGGAATGTGCTTGGGTTATTGATATTCTGGACTCATTTGTCTACACAGTATTATTCATTGAATAGGCCAGCAATCGTCCAGGTAGCTTCACTCTTTAATACATTTAATGCATCCAACACTCCGTTCTAAAGGGTGGGGGGGGTTGGGAGAGGATGTCATTTTCATGAGCAACATGGTGGTACAGTAGTTAGCACTGCTGCCTCACAACGCCAAGGATCTGGGTTCGACTCCCGGGACACTTGCCTTTATCAGTCAGGGTATAGATTACAAAAGCAGGGAAGTCATGCTGGAGTTGTATCGAACTTCGGTGGGGCGTAGCTCTGCGTGCCACGTTATTGGAAGGATGTGATTGCACTGGAGGAGGGGCAGAGGAGATTCACCAGGATGCTGCCTGGGATGGAACATTTGAGTTATAATGAGAGGGTAGATAGGCTTAGGCTGTTTTCATCGGAGCAGGGAAGACTGAGGGGTAATTGGTTGAGGTATACAAGATCATGAGGAACATGGACCAAGTGAACATAAGAACATAAGAAATAGGAGCAGGAGTAGGCCATCTAGCCCTTCGAGCCTGCCCCGCCATTCAATAAGATCATGGCTGATCTGTCGTGACTCAGTTCCACTTTCCCGCCCTCTCCCCATAACCCTTAATCCCCTCGCTTATCAAAAACCCATCAACCCGCGTCTTAAAAATATTTAGTGAGGCAGCCTCCACCACCTCAACGGGCAGAGAATTCCAGAGATTCACCACCCTTTGAGTGAAGAAGTTCCTCCTCAACTCCGTTCTAAACAGCCCCCCCTTTATCTTGAGGCTGTGCCCCCTAGTCCTACTGTCCTTTCTGAGCGGGAAGAGTCTCTCCACCTCTATCCTATCCATCCCATTCATCATCTTATACGTCTCAATGAGATCTCCCCCCATTCTTCTAAACTCTAACGAGTACAAGCCTAGTTTATTCAGCCTCTCCTCATAGCTCAACCCTCTCAACTCCGGTATCAGCCTAGTAAACCTCCTCTGCGCTCCCTCCAAGGCCAAAATATCCTTGCGTAAGTGCGGCGACCAAAACTGCACACAGTACTCCAGCTGCGGCCTCACCAATGCCCTATACAGCTGCAGCAAGACCTCCCTACTTTTATATTCAATTCCCCTCGCTATAAAGGCCAGCATCCCATTCGCCTTCCTGACCACCTGCTGCACCTGCAGGCTGGGTTTTTGCGACTCATGCACAAGGACCCCGAAGTCCCTCTGCACCGTCGCCTGCTGCAGTTTTTCGCCACGTAAGTAATAGTGGATAAGTGGATAAAGAACAGCTGTTCCCCTTAGCTGAAAGCTCAGTTACAAGGGGACACAAGTTCAAGGTGAGGGGCAAAAAGTTCAGGAGGGGGCTGTGAGGAAAAACTTATTTACCCAGACGGTGGTGACAGTCTGGAATACACTGCCTGGGAGGCTGGTAAAGCCAGAATGCCCCACATCCTTTAAAAAGTATCTGGATGAGCACTTGGCATATCAGAACATTCAGGGCTATGGGCCAAGTGCTGGTAAATGGGATTAGATGGGAGGTCAGCTGTTTCTCACATGCCAAAATGCCTCTCCTGCACTGCGTGATTCTGTGATACTGTTAACAAGTTGTGGTCCCTATACTAACTTTTGAAAGTGTTTATGACCAGCTTTTACAGGAACATGGAAACTAGAAGCAGGAGGAGGCCATTCAGCCCATTCGAACCTGCTCCGCCATTCATCTTGATCATGGCTGATCATCAAATTCAATATCCTGATGCCCCTTTCCTCCCATATTCCTTGGCCTCTTTAGCCCCAAGAGCTATATCTAATTTCTTCTTGAAATCACACAACATTTTGGCCTCAACTGCATTGTGTGGTCGTGAATTCCATACACTTACCACTTTTGGTGTAAAGATTTTTCCTCATCTTGGTCCGAAAAGATTTGCCCCTTATTCTCAAACTATGATGCCTAATTCTGGACTCCCAACCAATATTGTTTCATCTACAAATTTGGAAATAATACATTAATTTCCCTCGTCCAAGTCATCAATATACGATGTGAACAGATTCTTCTGGAGCCCCACTAGTCACAGCCTGCCAATTGAAAAAGCACCCATTTATTCCAACTCTTTGTTTCATGTCTTGTAACCAGCTTTCTATCCATCTCAAAGTGTTACCCGCAAACCCATACACTTTAACTTTACATAGTAACCTGCTGTGTAAGGCCTTGTCGAAAGCCCTCTGAACATCTAAATAAATCACATCCACTGGTTCTTCTCGGTCAATCTACTAGTTGCATCCTCAAAGATGATTTGTCAATAGAATTGTCAAGTATGATTTCCCCTTTGTAAATCCACGCTAATTTTGTCTGATTATACCACTGCTTTCCTAATCCTGTGTTACGGAATTCTTGATAATAGACTCAATCAACTTCCCTACTACCGACATTAGGCTCACTGGTCTATAGTCCCCTGTTTTCTCTCTATCTCTCTTTTTGAATAACAGGCTTACATTACCAACTTTCCAACCTGTCGGAACCAATCCAGAGTCCAAAGGATTTTTATTTTGCTATTGTTGTTGTCCCTGAACCATTAGTGGAGTATGAACAAGGATGCCACTGTGGGCTTACTGCTCAATGGATTCTTCCTGTGGGTTTCGTTTTGTTGTCCATCTGGAAGTCCTGTCTTTGGGGCTGAATTCTCAAAGCAGGAGGTAACCTCGCTACTGCAGGCAGTGGGACTTGGGTTGACATAGTGCCAGTGGTGACCACTTAAGAAGCCACTGTTGGAATTCCATCCAGCTGAGGATGGTGATGTGCACCCAAGAGCTGCCAGTCCAATCAGCAGGCTGGCAGCTCAGCAGCACCACTCATTAGTGATAGCCATTACTCAAATTGCAGCTCCCGGATGAGGGTGCCTCAATGGCGAAAGCATCTTTAGAGAAACCAGGACCAGAAACCAGGACTAGGGCGGCATGGTAGGGTAGCACTGCTGCTTCACAGCTCCAGGGTCCTGGGTTCGATTCCCGGCTCGGGTCACTGTCTGTGTAGGGTTTGCACATTCTCCTCGTGTCTGCATGGGTTTCCTCCGGGTGCTCCGGTTTCCTCCCACAGTCCAAAGATGTGTGGGTTAGGTTGATTGGCCATGCTAAGAAATTGCCCCTTAGTGTCCAGGAATGAGTAGGTTAGAGGGATTAGTGGGTATAATATGTAGGGATATGAAGGTGGAGCCTGGGTGGGATTGTGGTCGGTGCGGACTCGATGGGCTGAAGGGCCTCTTTCTGCACTGTAGGGTTTCTATGATCCTATGATTCAGACAGGCTGGCTCCAGCAATGGCGTGGTGAGAAGGGAGCGGCGTAAGAAGTTTGACTTATCACAGAGCACTAGTGGCACTATTGTCATGAGGAGTGGCTATTGCTGTTGGAGGGGCAAGGGTCCACTTCTGAATGTCCGTAGAGAAGGCACCCATCCTCTGGCCAGAGAGAGAGAGGCCACCGAGCAAGCAAAATGGTGGGGGGAGTTATCCTATTTTTTAAAAATCTTTTTAAACCAGAAAGCTTTTCCTGAACCAAGCACCAACAGGCTATAGGAGACAAGATACTTCTGCTGATACTGCTCTGTGCTGGCTGCGGACTATGTAAAGATTGCCCTGTTGAATTTCCCTATCCCTGTGGCCATTGCACAGTCTCCATAAGGGATGTGTTCTATTATCACCGTTTGAGATGGTGTCCCTAGCGCAATCTATAAAACTTCCCATCAGCAAGATGTTTGCATGTTCCCTAAAAGACAAAAAAAAATGTGTGCCTGTTGGGCAGTGTTCCCTTAAATCACTTGGATGAATTCCTGTTGCTGTTCTTACTGGTTCTGGTGAAATTATACAACATTGCTTAAATGGATGTTGGCCTAATATCTATATTAGATAATGAGACTTCTTCCAAAGAAAGGGACACAGCAAAAAACAAGAAGCCCATCAGGGTGGGGCCTTTTGACATTTAAAGGGTAACTAAAATTAACATAGATGAACAATTAACCCGTCATTCATCAGAATTAAAGCAAAGTCTGATCTCATTGTTTAGTATAATTCTTCTTTAACTAAAGTTTATCTATTAGTGTCACGAGTAGGATTACATCATCACTCCAATGAAGTTATTGTGAAAATCACACACAGTCTAACATTTTGCAAATACCGATGCAACCTGTTCACTGTGTAGTCGATATGGCACGGCACAATAGGTGGTACAACAGCACAGTGGTTAGCATTGCTGTCTCACAGCGCCAGGGACCAAGATATGATTCATGGCTTGGGTCACTGTCTATGTGGTGCCTGCACGTTCTCCCCGCGTCAGCCTGTGTTTCCTCCGGGTGTTCCGGTTTCTCCCCACAGTCTGAACAAGGTTCTGGTTAGCTGAAAAGATAAAAGCAAATTCCTGCAAACAAAAAGAACAAAGAACGAAAACAGCCCAGGAAACAGGCCCTTCGGCCCAACGAGCCCATGCCGCCATTTTAACATTACCAGTCCCCCCTCCACCCATGACCCTTATCTATGCTTATGGCATTCCACATTGAGGGAAACTAATTTAGGGACAATTTATTACCTCCAGTCAGCCTAATAGCACATCCAGTATCATCTAGATGCTGGAATCTTTGACAAAGCGTCGCCTGGACTCAAAACGTCAGCTCTTTTCTCTCCTTATAGATGCTGCCAGTCCTGCTGAGGTTTTCCACCATTTTCTCTTGTGGGTGCTGGTTAGGTGCATTGGCTGTGCTAAATTCTCCCTCAGTGTACCTGAACAGGCATTCAGATATGGCAACTAGGGGATTTTCACAGTAACTTCATTGCAGTGTTAATGTAAGCCTGCTTATGACATTAATAAATAAACTTTAACTTTAGAAACACAGAAACTAGAAACAGGAGTAGGCCATTTGGCCCTTCAGGTCAGTTCTGCCATTCATCTTGATCATGGCTGATCATTGAATTCAATATCCTAATCTCCCTTTTCCCCCCATATCCCTTGATCCCTTTGGCCCCAAGAGCTGTATCTAATTTCTTCTTGAAACTAGACAACCTTTAGGTCTCAACTATTTTCTGTGGTAGTGAATTCCACACATTTACCACTCTCTGGGTGAAGAAATTTCTCCTCACCTCTGTTCCAAAAGGTTTACCCCTTATCCTCAAACTATGACCACTAGTTCTGGACTCCCCCACCATTGGGAACATTCTCTCTGAATCTACCCTGTCTAATCCTGTTAGAATTTTATAAGCTTGTATGAGATCCCCTGGTTCTCAGCTGTTTATAAATTAATGGTGTACCTGATACACACATCCTTTCACCCAGCTAGCTCCACTTCCCCCAGAAGCAGAAAGCAGTGCACCCACTTTACTCCAACTTTAGCTCAAATGATTTCTAGTGCCGGTTTATTTGATACAGATTGTTTGATTAACATGTGCAATTACAAACTTCCTCCGCTGTCTCTAATTATGACTCTATTACAGCAGTCACGCCGATGCTATAGCTAAATAGCGGTTCCAAAAGCAGAAATGAGGTAGTCAGAAGGTTAATGGGTATGAAGACAGAGGGCTGGGTGAAGCGAGGAGTTTGATGTAGCCCCGCTGTGAATGATTTTCACAGTCTTTTATTTCAGAGACCTCCCTCCACAGCTTTGACCCTGGTCATTGACTCGGGGGCCAGAGACCCAAGGCACTTAAAATCACATTATAACTCACTCAGGGTTTCCCATTGAATACCAGTGGACGGTGAAGGCACATCTCATTATAATACAATCTATAAAAAAGGGAAAGCTGTAAAACTTCTAAATAGTTGGCAGTAAGATTTAGCTTCAGTGCAGGCCCACTGCAGGCAGGAATGGGTTGGATATGCACCTTGTCCCTTTTGCCTTTTTGGGAAACTTCACATCTGGGCAGTTTTAAGTCCCTGATCTTCACATCCTCCTGTCACTGGTCAGCAAAAAAGCCACAGCTGGCCAGTGGCCAGGGATGCTAAATGTGGGGAGTGAGTTTCTCAGTAGAAGGCCTTGCAGTGGGGAGTGGAGTAACACATCTCCCTGTAAGAGCTCTCCTACACCTTCTCTTTTATTCATTTATTTAATTGTGTCACAAGTAAGTTTACATTCACACTGCAATGACGTTACTTTGAAAATTCCCTAGTCGCCAAACTCATGCGCCTGTTTGGGTGCATTGAGAGAGACTTTAACATGGCCAATGCATCTAACCTGCACGTCTTTAGGACTGTGGGAGAAAACCGGAGCTCCCAGAGGAAACCCATGTAGACACGGGGAGAACGTGCAGACTTCACACAGTGACCCGAACCAGAAATCGGACCCAGGTCCCTGGTACTGTGAGGCAGCAGTGCTAACCACTGTGCCACTGTGCCACCCCACAAAGGAAAGTGTCCACTTACCCAAGGGTCACTTTATTCTACTCCACATTTGCCAATGTCCCTTCAGCTGCTGGTAAACCAGCCTAACTCAGACACGTCAATTTATCATCATAGGGAGGTGATGGCCTAGTGGTATTATCACTAGACTATTAGTCCAGGAACTCAGCTAATGTTCTGGGGACCTGGGTTTGAATCCCGCCATGGCAGATGGTGGAATTTGAATTCAATAAAAAGAATCTGGAATTAAGAATCTACCGATGACCGTGAAACCATTGCCAATTGTCGGAAAAACCCATCTGGTTCACTAATGCCCTTTAGGGAAGGAAATCTGCCATCCTTACCTGGTCTGGCCTACATGTGATACCAGAGCCGCAGCAATGTGGTTGACCTTAATTGCTTCTGCATGGAACTCGTTGCCAGGGAAGGTAGTGGAAGCAGATATGATGGTGACTTTTAAGGAATGTCTTGACTAATACATGAATAGGATGGGAATAGAGGGATATGGTCCCCGGAAGGGTAGGGGTTTTAGTTAAGTCAGGGAGCACGGCTGGTGCAAGGCTGGAGGGCCAAAGGGCCTGTTCCTGTGCTGTAATTTTCTTTGTTCTTTGGTTGGCGTCTCTAATGCTATGGCCCAGCCAGCCTTACAGAAAATAAGTCAATAGTGCACTGCTCTCAGCTAATTTCAGGCATTTGGCAAGCCCACTTCGATTCTCAAAACTCAATACTCAATCAAATTTAATTCACCATTCTTTTTAACTTTGTTCTATTTTGATGTCTCTATTTATGCAAGGACAGCATTTATGCAATTGCCCATCAGGCTCAATAAGGCAGAGAGAATGTGGAACATTAGATCTCGCTGAAAAAGAGGAAACGTAATGTCTAAAGAAACACTCCAGCTAGTGCGGTTTTAAGTAATTGCATTTATTTCTGGGTTTCCCCAATAGATTTGCAAAAGAAATAGAAGTCGGGCAACATACTTACTCCATTCAAGGGGCCATCTAGTGTTCGGTTAACAAAATGCAAGAGCCATTCATATCAAAAATCAAGGAGTGACACGGGCAGAAGTTGAAATTACCAGGCCTGTTGAAATTGTCTCTGATTCAGGAGAGTCCAGAAACCTTAGTTTAACAACCCGATCACTTAATCCAGGCTGACGTTGCAGTGAAGTACTAAGGGAATGCTGTACTGATAGGGGCTCCATATCTTTCATATGCAATGCTAAACTCAGGACCCATCTACTCTCTCAAGTGGAGATTAAAAAATCCCCATGCATTATTTGAAGAGTAGGGAAGCTCCTCTGGTGTCTTCACCAACATTTATGCCCCACCTCATGCAAATAAAACCAATAAATACTCATCTCATTCTTTCTGTGGAACCATGCAGTGCACAAATTCACTGTTGCACTGGCCATGCTAAATTCTCCCTCAGTGCACCCAAACGGGCACCAGAGTGTGGCGATTAGCGGATTTTCGCAGTAACTTCATTGCAGTGTTAATGTAAGTCTTCTTGTGAAACTAATAAATAAACAACTTAAAAAAAAATTAAAACTTGTTTGCTTACATTAGCACAGCTTCAAAAACACTTCATTGACTTTGAAATGCTTTGGGATGTCTTTAGGATATGAAAGATTGTAAATAAATGCAATGCCCTTCTGCATGTACTGATGCTGCATTCATGCAGGTCTCTATATGTAAAGTCACCATAGTCTCAGATGACCATTGGCTGCTCTCCCCTTTGAGGGGAAAGAGCTGACGACTGGTAGGGATTTAACCCGAGGATCACCACACCTCAGGCAAGGGGCAAGGTTGTGAAGGAAGGGCCATCATTAACAACCTCAGCCTGTATGGGAGTGTAACTATACATATCATAATCATACGAACACGTACTTCAGTTGTGGATTTAGGATTTTGCTAAACATGCCAAGCAGTAGGATGCTGGAATTCTCCGGCTGTTCATGACGGCAGGATTCTCTGGTCTCGCCAGCAGGGCATTCCCCCCCTCACCCGTCCCCCGAGTTTCCCGCCAGTGTGGGGTGATGCCAGTGCGAACTTCCATTGACAGCAGCGGGACTGGAGAATCCTGCCGCTAGCAAACAACATGCCACCTCCCAGTGGCAGAAAAAACGCAGCTGGGAGATTGGAGAATCTCATCTGAAATTTTCACAACCACATTTACACAGTGACCGTGAGAATTCTTACCCCAGAATGAAAATAAAAACAAACTTAAACATTAAAGTTTATTTATTAGTCACAAGTAGGCTTACATTAACACAGGAATGAAGTTACTGTGAAAATCCCCCAGTCGCCACAGTACTTAACCAGCACATCTTTCAGAATGTGGAAGGAAACCCATGCAGACATGGGGAGAATGTGCAAACTTAGCACAGACAGTGACCCAAGCTAGGAATTGAACCCAGATCCCTGGCACAATGAGGCAGCACTGCTAACCACTGCGCCACCCCTGTTGGAAGTAATGGGAGATCAGGGTGTAAAACACGAGGAAGCAGTTGGCAAGCTGAGACACAATGAGCAGGCAGGTTGAACGTGTAATTAAATGATCGAATAATGCTGTGTAGTATGTAACTACTTGAATACAGTTGTCAATTTGATTCTTACATTTTGTATTTGTCTTTCTTGTTTAATAGGCAGTAATTATCTTTATGCACCAGACCTTCACCAGCACCTTGGAAACTTCACACTGTGAATGTAACCTGGGTGCCCTGCAGATTCATCAGAAATCTAGGGTGACAGGTTTGAGAAATGAATAGGACACTTATGTCTCCCTCTTTATCTATGCTAGTCCAGCCCCCACTACCCTGGCCCCAGGCTAGACCTCCAATTGTGATTTAAGTGGCGAATAATATAACAAAAGAATGTCTATTATATGTACTTTTCTAACATTCAAAATATTAGTCAACAGAGCACAGCTCACTGGGAAGGACAGGCAAAGTTTGCAGAGTAACAACATTCTTTATGCATTTTGGTTTGAATTTTAATTTGATGTTTAAAGCCTTCATTCAATGCTTGGAAGCAGCAAAATCAGCATTGGCTGACCTTGATGTTACATTGCTACATATCACTTTTTTAGCAGAGACGATAAGTCATTTATTTTAACATTGAGGTACAACAATGGAGGGAGGGATTCCAAACAAAATATGTTCGGCATTTGTCTGCCATTATTCCATGGTATCATTTCAAGGATAACCTTTCTTTAATGCAAAATTGCATCTTAATGTGAACTTATGGTGTGATCCACAGCGATTGTGCTGTTCCCATGAAGTACAATTGGCAACAACTGCAGACATGTCAGTCTCTGTAAAAGGGGATGGGTGGCCTGAGCCTGCTATAGACTGAATGCAAATTCCCTAGACAAGTTAATGGTAGGGGAATTGAACGAGGGCTGGGTGTTCCTGATATCAGTATTGTTGTGAAGCCCTGCTTTATATCAGAAATGGGCAGCATGGTTGCACAGTGGTTAGACTGCTGCCTCATAGAGCCAGTGTTTGATTCCCAGCTTGGGTCACTGTGTGAAGTTCACATGTTCTCCCCATGTCAGCATGGGTTTCCTCCAGATGCTCCGGTTTCCTCCCACAGTGTAAAGACGTGCTGGTTAGATGCATTAGCTGCACTGAGTTCTTCCTCAGCGCACCTGAACAGGTGCTGCAGTGTGGCAACAAGGGAATTTTCACTGTAATTTCATTGCAGTGTTAATGTAAACCTACTTGTGACTAATAAATAAACTTTTTAATGACTTTTGAAGTTACTGGCTGGAATCCCCAAACTTTTATTTAAAGACTAAAGCTACACCCCAATAATTAGTTGTCACAGTCAAAGATGGTTCCACATTTGCATCACATTCCAAAACTATTGAAATGGAGACAACTTGTCTGCAAGGAAAGACTACCAGGAAAGAGATGAGTATCCCAAGAACAAATCACATGGGTACTCACATGGGTGGAGATGAATACTAGACATAATGATTGGAATTCTCCAGCCGTTCACGCCAGCAGGATTCTCCAGTTCCATCAGCAGTGCACTCCCACTCCCATTTTCCAGCCATTCCCACAGGCGTGGGGTGACATCAGTAGGAATTACATTGACAGCAGAGGGACCAGAGAATCCTGCCGCTAGCAAACAATGCGCCAACTCCCACCATTGGAAAACATGTGGCTGGGAGACTGGAGAATTTCGTCCAATCACTTTGAAAATGGTATGTTGGCTGAAAGAGGAATTCCCCAGCTAGGACTGAATCAGGTTACAATTGGAATACAGAGGTCATGACCATATTTTGGGATGTGTCCAGTAGGAGAGACAAGGTCATGGAACAAACTGACCCTTTGCGTGATTCATCACCTATTTTCTTTGCAGAATGGAACAAGCGACGGAGATGCTAAAGGAACAAAACCATGAATGTGTTCCCTCCCACCCTCTTTCATTGTCCCTCATCACTCCGTCCAACCTAAAAATGGAATCCTGCCTGCTGATTTTGAAGATAAGGATTTTAAAAAATTGAACCCCACACTGCTGTCTCCAGAAGAATGGCTACATCACCCACCTGCATCTTAAAACTGCCTCAACAGTGAAAGCAGTCAGACAACTGAGTGAAAACAGAATGTTCAGCTTGAAGCCAGCCACGTCAGTCACCATATAAACCTTGAATTTTACAGGGCTCTAAATTATTAGGTTTATCCTTCCCACTCTGTATTATCATCCTGTGTGTGGTCTTTAAATGTGTGCATATGTGGTAGATAGTTGGAGCATTTTTAAAATGATTTTTCCTTAGACCGGGTTTAGTATGATAAAAAACTACCCTCTCATCTTTTCTGAAAATTCAAGAAACCTGTCTGACAGTGTATTTTATGGTCCCCGAGCATAAACAGTTAAATACTTGTGGAATTGGCAAATCAAGCATTCTAAATGCCGAATGAGCATGAAAACGGAAAACTTTCAGACCTGTTTCTTTGGCAAGAGAAAAATTCAAATCTTATTACATTTTCAGAAGAAAATTAGGCAAAGTGTGATTCGCACCAGTTGTGAGTGGACAAAGTCTATTCATGCTGGGAAGCTGGCTGCTGACTGCTAGAGGGAACAATTGCACATGCGCCTGATCGCCCAATGCACTGTGTACAATAGTCCATAGCGCATTGGGTAATTGTCACTCTCCGAGGCATCGCCTTCCTAAAACCCACCTCAAATCATATCTGATCACATCCCCCAATCGTGTCTCTCCCAATTGCGGCCCCCCACTTCCCAATTACCCTGTCCAGCCAATCACCACCCCATTTAATCCCTGGTTGATTGCCACCTCATTCACCCACCCCTGCAAGTTGATTGCCATCCCATTCATCACCTCCTTGGCCAATTGCCATCCCCATTCACCCCCCCCATTTGATCCCCACTCTGGCAATCCCTGATTGCAGTGCACAAATCCCCCATACACTGTCTCCCCTTCAGGCCCCAACCCCTCCCTAGAGCCCCCTTGGCACTGGCACTCTGCCAGTGGGCAGAGATAGGATACCAATCTGGCAATGTCATTGTCCCAGGCTTGCCCCCCTTACCCCAACCACACATAGATTGTACATCCCATTGAGGTCCCCCATTGAATAATTATATAGATTATACAATGGGAGACCTCAATGACTTTTGGTCCCACCAGCAAGGCTGTTACATCTGGCCCACATTGCTAGGAGCCATATGTGTTCCTTGCCAGTGAGGGCCTACACCGGTGAGGCTGATAAAGCAAGTGATCCCGGATGGCTGCATCCTATGCTCATTAATAATATTTAACTTAAGATTTAAATATTAACATTAGCCTTGTGCCTTTCCCAGACTGATTATGCTACCAATCCAGAGCTGGCATTATTGTGAGAGGCAGGAAACCGGGCACAAATGTGTTTTTTTGCCTCTCTCGCCGTCTTACTGGCTCACCACACTGACTGACCGGCATGACATGCTGTTAAGATCACTCCCGCTTTTCTAACCAATTTACTGTTGTGGTCAAACGAGGTGAGGGCAGAGAGTGGAGCCATTCGGTCCCTCCTCACCTGATCATAATGATACAACTGGCGCAATTGGTGATTTTTGCATTTGAATGAATTTACACAGGAAGTGGGAGGACATAGTGAGAGAATGGTTCGCAAAGCAAATAAACAGAAAGGTCTTCTTCGTGGAGTGTCATGTTTTTGAGAATTTTGTTCCTTTGTTTAAGGGCTTCATAATCGAGGTATTGAGTACAAAAACAGGAAAGTTATATTGAACCTTCGTAATGTGCAAGCAAAACCACAATTAGTGTGTGTGTGTGTGTGTGTGTGTGTGTGTGTGTGTGTGTGTGATTTGTGTTTGTGTACACATGTGTATTTCTGTGTAGTTTGTGTGTGTGTCTCTGTGCATTTATGTGTAGTCTATGTGTATTGGTATGTGTGGTATGTGTGTGCATTTGTGTGTGTGTATTTCTGTGTTGTGTGCGTGTATTTGTGTGCAGTCTATGTGTATGGTGTGTGTGTATTTGTGTGTAGTCTGTGCATATTTGTGCGTGTGTGTATTTGTGTGTAGTCTGTGTGTGTGTGTGTGTGTGTGTGTAGTCTGTGTGTGTGTGTGTGTGTGTGTGTGTGTGCGCGTATGTGTGTATTTGTGCGTGGTCTATGTGTGTGTGTGTATTTGTGTATAGTCTATGTGTGTTGGTATGAGTGTGTGCATGTGTGTGTGTGTGGGTGTGGGCGTGTGTTTATTTGTGTATAATCTATGTGTGTTAGTGAGTGTGTGTGTGTATTTGTGTATAGTCTATATGTGTTGGTATGGGTGTGTGTTGGTGTGTGTTGGTGTGTGTGTGTGTGTATTTGTGTATAGTCTATGTGTGTTGATGTGAATATGGGTGTGTGTTTGTGTGTGTGTGCATGTGTATTTGTATATAGTCTGTGTTGGTGTGTGTATTTGTGTATTTGTGTATAGTCTATGTGTGTTAATGTGGGTGTGGGGGTATGTTTGTGTGTGTGTGTTTGTGTGTGTTTGTGTGTGTGTTATTTTTCACTTTCCTGGTGTTGTTGAAATGAATGGGGCCATATGTATGAAGAAAATGGCTGAAATGCATTTAAGTTAATATTACCATGTCCTCTTCATAACCTTTTTCTACTTAACTACCTGAGACAACCATGCACATTGGCGCAATTTCAGAATGATATTCTGCACACCAATGTGAAATGGCATTCTCGATGACCTTCCCCTTAAATGAACGATTCAGTAAAATCTGTTTCAGTGAATGTTTCTACATATGCACCCCCACCCCCGGGAAAGTGTGTGATATCGAGTGCAATGGAGATCTTGCAGAGGAGATTTCTGCCACTTTTTCCTATGGGGGCAATGTCAATCAGGAAAGGCCCACTGAAGCTCTCAGCCCTCCAGCCTTTTCATGAAGATAATCATTTACTGTTTACACTGACAAAAGGAAAGAAAGATTTGGCACCTGCTTCTTCCTATCAACTCTATCAATGTAGGCGCAGGGGAGGGAGAGGTCAAAAGAGTAAAGGTGAGAGTTCATACACAGCTCTAGACATTCTCCCAGCCCCCCCTGCTTCACCTCTTCGTTTGGTTAGTGTAAACTTTCACTGAGACTGAAAAGCGTCTGCTTTAGTTGCCCAATCCTGGAAGATTGGCCATTCAGAATTGCATCAGCTCTTCACAAAACTGAAGCTGCCTCAAGCCTCCAGTTTTATTAAGGCTGCAATATTTTTAAAAAATGTCCGTGTTTCACCCATTTGAGTGAATAGATAGCAAAGGGGAGGTGATGGCCTAATGGTTATCATCACCAGACTGTTAAACCCAGAAACCCAACTAATGTTCTGGGGACCCAGGTTCGAATCCCGCCACAGCAGATGGTGGAATTTGAATTCAACAAAGATGTTTAAAATTAAGAATCTACTGATAACCATTGTTGCTTGTTGGAAAAGCCCATCTGGTTCACTAATGTCCTTTAAGGAAGGAAATCTACTGCCCTTATCTGGTCTGTCCTACATGTGACTCCAGAACCACAGCAATGTGGTTGACTGTCAGCTGCCCTCCAAGGGCCACTAGAGATGGGCAATAAATGCTGGCCCAGCCAGTGACGCCCATGTTCTACAAATGAATAAAAAAAAGAATGTTTCTCATTTGTGAAGGATATTACTGTCACATAGTAACATACTGTCACGTAGATAGGCTTTGACATTTTCCCTGGGAGTGTGACCTTATAGAGATTTATAAAATCCTGATCCAGAATTTGTCAAATTAGGACCTTCAACAATCACAAAACAACATAAGGGTGGCACAGTGGTTACCACTGCTACCTCACAGCACCAGGAACCGGGGTTCGATTCCCGTCTCGGGTCACTGTCTGTATGGTGCCTGCACGTTCTCCCTGTGTCTGCGTGGGTTACCTCTGGGCACTCCTGTTGCCTCCGCAAGACTTGCTGATTAGGTGCATTGGCCGTGCTAAATTCTCTCTCAGTGTACACAAACAGGGGCCGGAATGTGGCGACTAGGGAAGCTTCACAGTAACTTCATTGCAGTGTTAATGCATGCCTACTTGTGGATAAATAAACTTTAAGAAGTAGGTGAAGGAAAAGGCCAAATGGTCCCTCAATGGTCATTCATTGAGAGGACAGCTGATTCTCTCGCTCAGCTCCACCTTCCCATTGTATCGATAATTGTCTCCGGATTTGTTGGGACACAGGAGATTTTCCCATTCCCACCTTCCACTAAAACACAGAATTCTTGTGTCAATAGAAAAAATGGATAGGAAGGGACAAAATGCATCGTTGTGATTGTATGTTTTTAAGGATGTATTTGTCATGTGTTATTGACACTAACCCACAGGCACTCAGTGAGAACAGTTCTCCCATCATTCCTCCTGGTTGAATCATCACTTGGGATATTGAGAGCTTGTTTCGATTAATTAACTTCACTGCAACTAAAGGCTCCAAAATTAGCTGCAGCTAGATTGCAACGTGAATCATGAGTCACCTTCCAAAAATAGAAAGTTCAAACTGGAAATGATAAATGTTGATGGACCGTGCTCCCTGCTGGATGTATGTTACAAGGCTGAAACCATGGGATTGGAGCCACTGTAAATCCTCCAATCCCATTTAACAGAGTGAGTTTCTGGCTTTGGAACTGCCTCTAACTGGGGTTTGCATGTTGGGAGTGGGTAATGGAAAGAGAAAGTCATTGTAGGATCATCAGAGAGGGCACAGAACCTCCGACTTTGTGGATTCTGGCTTTTAGTGTTTTGGGCTCCATATCTAAGGAAGGATGTGCTGGCCTTGGAAAGGGTCCAGAGGAGGTTCACAAGAATGATCCCTGGAATGAAGAGATTGTCATATAAGTTGAGGGCTCTGGGTCCGTACTCGAAGGATGAGGGGGAATTTTATTGAAACTTACAGAATACTGCGAGGCCTGGACAGAGTGGACGTGGAGAGAATGTTTCCACTAAAAGGAAAAATGGAATCAGAGGGCACAAACTCAGGCTAAAGGGACAATCCTTTAAAACAGAGATGAGGAGGAATTTCTTCAGCCAGAGAGTGGTGAATCTGTGGAACTTTTTGCTGCAGAAGGCTGTGGAGGCCAGGTTATTGAATGTCTTTAGGACAGAGATGGAGAGGTTGTTGATTAACAAGGGGATCAGGGGTTATGGGGAAAAGGCAGGAGAATGGGGATGAGAATAATATCAGCCATGATTAAATGGTGCAGCAGATGCAATGGGCTGAATGGCCCAATTCTGCTCTTATGTCTTAGGGTCTTATTGTTTCACAGAATACTACAGTGCAGAAGAGGGTCTTTGGCCCATGGCGCCTGCACTGATATATGAAAGGCCCTGAACTACCCACTTAATCCACTTACCAGCACTTGGCCCATAGCCTTAACCATTATGACATGCCAAGTATTCATCCAGGTACTTTTTAAGAGATGTGAGGCATCCCGCCTTCACTACCCTCCCATTGCGTAAAGATGTGCAGATTAGGTGGATTGGCCATGGGAAAGGTGTGGGGTTGCAGGAATAAGACAGGGGAGAGGGCCCGGGTAAGGCTCTCTAACAGAGAGTCAGTGCAGCATCAATGGGTCAAATGGTGTCTTTTGCACTGTGGGGGTTCTATGATTGCAAGTCTCCCTTGAGGTCATAAAGGATGCTATACAAATGCAAGGTTTTCCTTCTTTCAATTGTTTGGGTGCATTTAGAAAGCAAAAATGGGTCAGAGCTCCTCATTATCATTAAATTTGAGAGAAAAAGAACAATAAGAATGAAGAATAATCTGAGGGTGGTATTTGATGACAATGTCAGGGGTCCGGTTGCTGGCTTTCCAACTGTCTGCAACCCACCTCGGGGGAGAGTGTTCAAGTCTGTCCTACACATCCAATTCACAGGGAAGATATCAGATTGATGTGACAAAATATTAAAAGCAAAATGCTGGAATATTAAATGATATCTTCCTAAATATTCTGGTTAATAGCTCACAACCTCATTCCCGTTCAGTTTGGAGCTGCTTTCACATTTAAATAATCATTGCCTCACAATGTTTGGCTGAATTCTCTTTATTTTCAGACCTCCCCTGTACAAACTAAAAAAAAAATGTTCTTGTCGACCAATACTTCACTTCAGCCCATCATTCTTTTGCCACATTAACCCTCCAGTGAATGCGTGGCTGATTACTTTCAGATTCATCACAATCAATAGCATAAAAACCATGTTCTAGCACTGAATTAACTTGATCGAAAATAAGATCGAAGAGGAAGTAAGAGGAGGAACCAACAAAGTGATTGAAAGCTAGAAGTAAACGTTGTCTTCAAAATTACATTGTTGCATCCAGGTATAATGCAACCAATTTGTTCAGGGGGATTGCTGTTGCTCTCTGGGTTTCCTCCCTTACTGAGCCGCACCACTCATAGCATCATAGAGATTTACAGCTTGGAAGCAGGCCCTTTGGCCCAACTTGTCCATGTCGCCCAGTTTTTCCCATCAAACTAGCCCCAGTTGTCCACATTTCTCCCATATCCCTCTATATCCATCTTACTGTGTAACTGTCTATCATCAGTAAGGTATTCAATCTAGGGTATAATTTTGTGTTCTTTCTGTCCATTTGTCAGTAAACTGCAGAGCCCAGTTACTCAAAGTGAACCATTTCTCAGGAAACATTCGGCTTAAATAAGAAATGGTTTAGGAGTTGAAACAGTAGGTCCAAGCCACTAATATCCTGTGAACAAATAAACCTGTAACCCCAGAAACGCGTCATTAAAACTCATGCGTTGACTGGCATGCAGTGATACTGAGGACAGTCAGTGCTGAATGATATCAGTGGGGTCCACTTTGACTTTTGGGTGACTGACTGGACATACATCCTGGTTGGTCACCCATTCCAGCTGCTAAAAGGCCCCACACTCTAACGGACTTGGCCCCATTTCAACTTGGCGTGTGAGCTTCTGGATGCTAAACCAGCCTCCTCTGCTGCTCATCAAACTAAGGTCTCAGTTGGACCATTGCAGCCCACAAGCAAGGTTAACTGCAATGGACAAGTTGCTCTGGGGGAGGATTGGGATGCTGTGTAGTAGGTTTTCTATCAACCTTTTTGCATTGCATCATTCATTTCCAACTTCAGTGGCAACTGGTGCTCCTTTAATCATCATAGCATCCCCATTTTCACATTAAAGGAAGCCTTTGGCCTGAAAGGCAGTGGAGTAGTGGTATTGTCACTGGGCTAATAACCGAGAGACCCAGAGTTATGCTCTTGGAAGCTGGGTTCAAATCCCAGCACAGCAGACGGTGAAATTTGAATTTAATAAAAATCTGGAATTAAATGTCTAATGATAATCTTGAAACAATTCTTGATTGTCATAAAAACCCACCTGACTCACTAGTGCCCTTTAGGGGAGGGAAATCTGCAGTCATTACCTGGTCTGGCCAACATGTGACTCTAGAGTCACAGCAATGTGGTTGACTCTCACCTCACCTGGAACTAGGGATGGGCAATAAATACTGGCCAGCCAGTGACATCCATGTCCCATAAACCAATAAAAGAAACAGACGGGCTCTTTGGACAACCAGTGCTAGGACCTTTCAAAATGGAGCTGGCTACATTGCTGGTGTTAATGGAGTGATAACAAGTTTACAATAGGATCAGTAACCTTACCACTCCATTAACATGAGGTGATGATAATCACCCCAAAGAATCAGATAAACATTCCAAGATAGCTATTGTATAACACAATGGTAAATCAATGCTCTTGTGTAACCTTCAATATCAGGTGGTTCTTGGGAATTTAGAGATATGTTTGTTGCCTTGACTTACCCTGGAGTTTGTACAGGGTAAGTCAAAGCCCTCCCTTCTCCCTCCCCCCTCACTCTCCCTCCCACCTCTCCCTCCCCGCTCCCCCTCTCCCTTCTTTCCCTCTCCTTCCTCCCTCTCCATTCCTCCCCCTCCCTCCCCCTCTCCCTCCCTCCCTCCCCCATCTCCCTCCCTTCCCCCCTCCTTCCCCCTTCTCTGTCCAGAGAGTGTGTATATCAAACGGAGTCTTATCCAGATTTACAATTCATTCTCCAATCTGTTGAGGTAAATTTTCTTCTCCCCATGAGGCTGCTCTGCTATTTAATAAAACCAAGGGTGATCCCCACTCCTTGGTTTTGGGAAATTCTGCTGGTTAGCTGAAAGCCTTTCTGGAGTAAACAATCTGCTGTTGGTGGTTTGACCAGAGTCTCTCCCTGGTGTTCTGGGAACCTGTTCTGACTTCTAACTGTTCTGAGTGTATGAAGAGAATTGCAGCAATCATCGAAAGGACTCAGTTCCAGTATCACGTCAGCATCAATCTTTGCTGTGTTAAACGTGTGGAAGTGTTTTCTCTAAAGGAAGTTTTTATTTGATTGGAACATGTTAGATATATTTGTTAAAGATTATATTTTATTGTGGTTGATGTGATTTTGTTTATAATTGAACAAAGTTATTGCTAATTTTCTTTCCATATATGTTCGCTGTATTCTTAAATAAATTCTGTTCGATAAAAGCTCCCTATTGGGTCATTTAAATCATACTTCAAGTAAAGTATCTCATGCTTATCCTAGCCAAATTCAAGGTGCAAAACTTATGATCCAGGCGGACTTCATAAAACATTTTGGACTTTCTGACTTGAACCATAACACTCTGCTACAGGGTCAGAGGTGGGGATGTTCGCTGATCTTGCACAATGTTCAGCACCATTCATGACTCTTTAAATATTGAAGCAGTCCATGTTCAAATGCAACAAGATCTGGGTGATATCCAATCTTGGGCTGATGAGTGGCAAATAACATTTGCGCCACACAAATGCCAGGCAATGACCATCACCAGTAAGAGACTCTCTAATCACTGCACTTTGACATTCAATCATAGAATCCCTACAGTGCAGAGGAGACCACTCAGCCCATCAAGCCTGCACCCCCAACAATCCCACCCAGGCCCTACCCCCATAACACCATGCATTTACCTGTTAGTCCCTCTGACACTAAGGGGCAATTTAGCATGGCCAATCAACCTAACCTGCACATCTTTGGCATGTGGGAGGAAACCGGAGCACCCAGAGGAAACCCACGCAGGCATGGGGAGAATGTGCAACCTTCACACAGACAGTGACCCGAGGCTGGAACTGAACCCAAACCCCTGGCAATGGTGATACCATCACTGAAACCCCCCACTGTCAACATCCTTGGGTTTACCATTTACCAGAAACTCAACTGGATTCACCACATAAACACAGTGGCTACAAAAGCAGGTTAGAGGCTAGGAATACTGCAGCGGGTAACTCACCTCCTGACTCCCCAAAGCCTATCCATCATCTGCAAGGCACAAATGAGGAGTCTGATGGAATACTCCCCACTTCTCCCCACTTGCCTGGATGGGTGCAGCTCCAACAACACTCAAGAAGCTTGACACCATCAGAATAAAGCAGCCCGCTGGATTGGCACCACATCGACAAACATTCACTCCCTCCACCACTGACACTCAGTAGCAGCAATGTGTACTAACTACAAGATGCACTGCAGCAATTCACCAAAGATCCTTAGTCAGCACTTTCCAAACCTATGACCAGTTGCATCTAGAAGGACATGGGTAACAGGTACACGGGAACATCACAACCTGCAAATTCCTTTCAGGATACTCACCATCCTGACTTGGAAACATATCGCTGCTCCTTCACAATCACTGGGTCAAAATCCTGGAATTCCCTCTGTAACAACATTGTGGGCCAACCCACTGAACATGGACTGTAGCGATTTAAGAAGGCAGCTCATCACTACCTTGTCAAGGACAACTAGGGGTAGGCAATAAATGCTGGCCAGCCAGCTACACCCATGTTCAATGCATGAATAATAAAAATCCATTCTGTAATTCTCTGGTTCTATGTAAAGGAAGCTTTGCCATTTGCTGGAAGGGATTAGCGCACTCGGAGAGTTAAAGTCTATTGAAAGCTAATAAATAACATTACTTTTCAGCAAATATAAGATTCAATTGCCCAACAGTCCTATAAGAAAATGTTAGAAGATTTAACATTTGCTATGTAATAGGGTTTAAGAGACAAGTCAATGGGAATAACTTCTAATTGATTATGCTACAGGAGGGAACAAAGGGCCAGTTGCCAGCAGACACAGTCTGTGAAAACAGAAATCTTTGCTGCTGCCCTTTTCACACGGAGACTTGGCACTAAACCCAGCTGAAGAATGGAGCTGACTGTCTTCTCGCACTGACCGCTTGGCAGATTCCATTCAGTCTAGAGTAAATGTTGAGCCCATAGACTCACGGAGCTGACTTGCACTTGGGAGGTGACATCTTTTTTCCATTGGGCCATTCCAGCAATTAGACCTCCTTTCCATAAACACCGAGTTCCATAGTTACCTGTCCAAATGAGTGCAGCGCTGGTTGATAAAAGCAAAGCAAAGTGTTGACATTCTAGAGAAAAAAGCACTATTCTAAGATGAATGGAAGTGAATTGGTTTGAGATTTACCATTGCAAATGAACTTCTGTGACATCTATATTTCTTGCGAACTGGCATCCTTTCTGTTTGAACAATTTGATTTTCACCATGACCCCTTCCGTGGGTTATATTTATTCCTGGAGGTGTGGTCACATAACCTCTTGCTAATGTTCTGGAGAATGGTTTGAATCCCGCAACGGCAGATGGTGGAATTTGAATTTAAAAAAAATCTGAAATTAAGAATCTACTGATGACCTGTAAAATCATTGTCGATTGTCAGAAAAACCCATCTGGTTCACTAATGTCCTTTACAGAAGGAAATCTGCTGTCCTTACCTGGCCTGGCCTACATATGACTCCAAAGCCACAGCAACGTGGTTGATTCTCAACTGCCCTTGGGCTACTAGCGATGGGCAATAAATGCCAGCCAGCCAGCGATGCCCATGTCCCATAAATGAATAAACAAAAATCTGATATTTGACAACAGCAAAGTTTTATCCAGCAGCTTAACTTCTGCTAAAATTTTCATGAGACATAATGGGAGATGTTCGATCTTCACCTGAATGACAAAGACATCTGGGGGACAATTCTCCCAACCTCCTGCTCTATCAGAGCAACGGGCTGGGAGAGATCAACAGATGCCGTTTAGCAGGTTCCCTGCTGGGCGCCACGACCTCCACACATCTCCGGTTCCAGGTTTTTGGAGTAGTCAGCTCCACTACGATTTCTTTAATTAAGTAAATTTCAATTTCAATTTCATTAGTGGGCCCAGGACTGAAGTCTCCAGGTCCACTAGCATCTCTACCCTCCTACCTCAGCCAACCCTGAGTGGTTCACTCCTGCAGGGTTTCTCTCCACAACCCTGACCTGGAGTGAACAGAGGCCATGGAGACCATCCAGGAACAGTTGGGTTGGGGCTGGGGTGTCCCAGGGCATTGTCAGCCTGGCCTCCTGGCACTGCCCAAGGGGCAAACTGGCCATGGCCAAGGTCACTTTTGCACCAATCACAATGCATTGGGCAATGTCAAGGGGGCTTGGCCAGATGGAGGCAGGGCCTATTGGGGCAGGGCCTACAGGGGAGCCATGGGTGGATGTGGGTGAGTCCCACTGCCGTTCTGCACAGGGAGGGAAGGGGGTGGTCAGGGCTGCCGGGGAGTTTGGGCTGCCGGGGGTACAGGGCTGCGGGTGGTTGGTACTGCAGGGGGAGGGGGTCAGGGCTGGCGGGGTGGGGGTGGAGAGTCAGGCTGGTGGGAGGGGGTGGTCAGGGAAATTGGGGCTGGCTATGGGGGGGAGACATTGACCTGGAGAGGTCCAGGAAGCCAGCGACTGGGGGCTGGGGAAGTGGGAGTGGCAGCGATGGGGAGTTGTGGGGGCTGGCCAGTGATTGGGAGGTCAGTAGTTCAGATCTACTGCACATGCACCGATCTCTGCTCTGACAGATCAGCGCATGCACAGCGGCTGCTCACCATAACACTGCCGGGCTCTCTGATGGAAATAGGCCCCGCACCCTGATTTTTCAACATGAATCTTGCACTCTGCAGTGCTGAGAATGTGGGAGATTCATTCTGAAAATCATATTTAAAAAATGAGGGGGGGTTACTCCAGTTTCATGCTAATTTGGCACCTTTTTTTGGGAGAATGTACCCCCACCCTTGTGATTATGCAATGGCCAACCCTTCAGGAATAAGAGATAACACACTTTGGTGGAGGGGAATCGAAGGATATGGGATCAGAATATGGAGTTGAATGATCAGCCATGATGACAATGAATGGTGGAACAAGGGGCCAAATGGCCTCCTCCTGCTCCGATTGTCTATGAGAACCCCAGGAGAAAAATCCGAAGGGCATTTACAAAGAAAATCTTTTCACTTTCCTTGAACACTTTGATTTGTTAGCTGTAAAAATGGAAGAGCTGTGGAATAAAGGCCCTTTGATGAGGATTATCCAGTCTGCTAACAATGAGACTTTTTAGTAACCGGTTGATGTGGGATCCAAGAGGCAGTGGGTCACAAAGATGGAGGTATCAAGAATCAACGGTGCCTATGCTGACAAGTACTTTTTAGAATCATAGAATCTCGACTGTGCAGAAGGAGGCCATTAGACCCATCGAGCCTGCATTGACAACAATCCCCGTAACCCCACGCATTCACCCTGCCAGTCCCCCTGGCACTAGGGGTCAATTTAGCAATGACTAATCCACCTAACTTGCACATCTTGTGACCATGGGAGGAAACCTGAACATCCTGGAGGAAACCCATGCAGACATGGTGAGAATGTGCAAACTCCACAAAGACAGTCACCTGAGTCCAGAATTTAACCCGAATCCCTGGAGCTGTGGGGCTGCAGTCCTACCCACAGTGCCACCGTGCCACCCCAATCACTGTATTATTGTGCCACCCATCATGAAATGCTCATCATTGGAAAGAATTGGGCAATGCTTTATGGCCAACTGCTATTCCTATTGTGCTGTAGGCTTGTTGCTAATGCGCTGGGAAGTCCCAAGAAAAGGCTATGACCATTCTTTCCAGGGTTTGAAGGGCTACATAAATGTTTCCTAATCTGTCAGAACGATTACAGTGATTAAGCTCGCTGAAAATGTTCTGGAACTCATGTTGAAGGTGAAGGAAAACAAAATGAAGAACTGGAACCTAAAAATATAAGATATGTAGAAGACTCTGGAGCAAAGTTCAACCATGCAGGAAACCTTTGATGGTGAAAAAAAGGAAGGCATGAGTCAAGGTGTCAGAGCCTGGGAATCATGGCTTGTGCTTTACCTAACGGCCAAGTTAAAGTAGAAAATGAGAATTCAATTGACGTTTGCTTGCTAGACTTAGCGGTAACCAGGTTTAAACGGGTGAAGGCCCTCACCGAAAATGCTAACCTGATTTTCTCTCTTAAACACTGGCCACCTGATGCTCTCCTGAATTTGCTTCAAATTTCCAGCATCGATGGCTTCTGGGCCAGGGTTTTCCAGCAGCACAGTGCCCCAGAACTGGAAAATCCCGCCTGAGGTCAATGGTCCACCCCTCACCCCTGCCAGCCCCCCCTGCCACCCCCGCCACTCCCTCCCCCACCCCACCCCCCCACCCCCCGCTACAATTCCCATGGGATCCCACCTAGATATCTAATCAGCCAGGATCAGATAGTGAGGAGAAGCTGATGCCAGTCTATGGATTTTGTTCATAGTTATCTCTTGGTTTGATTTGAAATCGCGGAGGAGAAATGGCTCCCCAGTGATGTGTTATTTAAATTGCTTTGTTTCCATTATAGAGTCATTTGAATTTCTTTCTCTGTGGCAGAAGAGTTCAGGTCAACAGCAGGCGACAGCAACTGTTCCAGTGTGCAAGAACAATCACTGAGTCGTGATTCATTGCAATGCTGCAAAGCGTGATTTTGCCAAACCATGACAATTCTTAAAAATTAATTCAGCATTAGCATTTAAGTTGTAAGCTTGGCAGGTTGGCTCTTCACAGATTACATATGCATCCACCGTTTATAAACTCTGTAAAGCGAGCTAATATGTATCTGTGCTCTGAAGTGAGCTTGCGTGTCCATGGGTCAGTCCTGCTTATGTTCCCATGACATTATGTCTCCCAGTCAGCCCGAGGCTATGGCACTGGATTTATTCACAAAGCAAATCTTCTGGCTGAAAGGAGCAGTTTATTTCAATATTTTGGCCAGGCAGTCAGGTTTCAACGCAAGCAGTGACAGATGCTTAATGTTTTTATTCTTGTTCAGAATGGAGATAGGATCATATAGGGTGAATGTTAAATGTACCATGGAGTGATCCAGGAAAACAGTCCCAACGTGCTCTCTGCGGTTCACAGCGGTGCCTATTTTCTCTTGCTGGTCAAAGGTTCATGGGCGGACAATGGTTCCCAAGGACTGGAGGCCTTGACAAATCTCGCGGAAGAATTGTGAGGTTTGGTGTGTAAATTGAATTACAGTACGCTTGGCCTGTGGTTGTCAGGGAGATCCCGAGGCCTGTGAGCCGGTTTCTGGTGATTTTTCATTGCGCCTTGAACACTGTGAAATTGTGGCTCAGTGGGTTGCTGCCTGGGACAAGGTCTTAGTTTCAATTTGTCCTTTAATGGACATGGTACACAAGAGAAGCATGGAATAGCGGGCAAATTTGTGTGAAATAGATATGACAAAGCGTGTTGATTTTCAAACAATTTAATTGATGGCTGTATCACATTTCAGCTCTCTTTATCCTTGGCGCTCTCTTGCCGTACATACAATGTGTATATGTATATCTTCCTTGGCCCTCCTAAATGTGTGGGCCGAATATTATACAACAGCTTAATCCAGTCTCCTTTCCTCTGTGATGAGCTTTGGGACCAGTCAGGATATATTTCAAAATACATACTTCACAAAATTCTCTTTGAAGTCCTTTACAAGCTGCTTTAATATTCGGGGAGCTGTTGTTTTTGCACCCAGCCTGTCTGGCTGCAAGCCTGAACAAATCCAATTTTACTCAGAGCTTCTGCCAGCTACACGAACATCAGTCTCAAACAATATAAAATCACCCAAGGACAGGCTCAGACTGTGGGTGCCGGCTTGAGACTGTTCTCTGGCTGAAGAAAGAAAGTAAGAAGTCTCACAACGCCAGGTTAAAGTCCAACAGGTTTATTTGAAAGTAAACGCCACAAGCTTTTGGAACGCTGTTCCTTTGTCAGGTGAATCCTGATGAAGGAACAGCGTACTGAAAGCTTGTGGCATTTATCATAGAACCCTACAGTGCAGAAAGAGGCCCTTCGGCCCATTGAGTCTGCACTGACCATAATCCCACTCAGGCCCTACCCCTATATCCCTACACATTTACCCTCTAACCTACACATCCCAGAACACTAAGGGGCAATTTTAGCATGGCCAATCAACGTAACCCACACATCTTTGGACTGTGGGAGGAAACCGGAGCACCCGGAGGAATCCCACACAGACATAAGGAGAATGTGCAAACTCCACACAGACAGCGACTCAAGCCAGGAATCAAACCCAGGTCCCTGGAGCTGTGAAGCAGCAGTGCTAGCCACTGTGCTACCGTGCCGTTTACTATCAAGTAAACCTGTTGGACTTTAACCTGGTATTGTGAGACTTCTTACTGTGTTTACCCCAGTCCAACACATCATGAAGAAAGAAAGACATTGGTTCAGGTAACACGTTTAACAACCTCAGCACCTTACAGCTAATGCAGGAGGTTGGAAATGTACTCCCTGTTTTAATTCAGAAGAACTGGAATGCACTGCCTGGGAAGGTAGTGGAGGCCAGAAATCTTACAATTTTTAAATAAAATATTTGGATGGACACTTGAAATATCACAATATTCAAGGATGTGGGATAAGTGCAGGAAAATGGGATTAGGGCAGCTTTAGTGTTGGTGCAGATTCTATGGGCCAAAAGGTCTATTCTGCACAGTAATACTCTATGGCCGGAATTTGACCGCCCCACCCATCATGAGGATCGGAGTGGGCGAGGGGTAGACAATGGGAAGACCCGTTGACCTCGGCCTAATAGAGTCATAGTAGATTCATAGGGCAGGAATTTATGGGTTTGGGGTGAGCGAGGTCGTAAAGTCCCACCCTATGACTCTCCCATGACTCTATTAGGCAATTTGCACACAGCAATGTCCCACAAACAGCATCGTGACTATGACCAGATAATCTGTTTCTTTCAGTGATGTTTATATTATTTATTTATTCATTACAAGTAGGTTCACATTAACGCTGCAATGAAGTTGTGGTGAAAATCCCCTCGTCATCAGACTCCGGCGCCTGTTCGGGAACACTGAGAGAGAATTTAGCATGGCTGATGCATCTAACCAGCACGTCTTTTGGAACTGTGGGAGGAAACCGGAGCACCCAAAGGAAACCCACGCAGACATGGGGAGAACGTGCGGATCCACACAGACAGTGACTCAAACCAGGAAATGAACTTTTGTCCCTGGCGCTGTGAGGCAACAGTGATAACCACTGTGCCACTGTGATGTTGGTTGAGGAATAAGTATTGGCTTGGACAGTGGGGATAACCCGCTGCTTGCCATTGTCTGAAATCCTGTCATGTGATCTGTCTATCCACTGAAGATGTAAAATGGCTACACAAACACTGATTCTCCCCAGCACTAATGCATAGTTGCAGCAGTACTGCAGGAGTTCACCAAAGCCCCTAACACCACCTTCCAAACCCACAAGACTAACCATCTAGAAGGTCAAGAGCAGCAGATGCCTGCGAACTGGAGCTTCCCCTCCGAGTCACATACTGTCCTGACTGGGAAACATTGGTATTCCTTCATTGTCACTGGGTCAAAATCCTGGAGCTTCCTCCCCAGTGGCAGTATGGGTGTTCTTACATCTCAGGAACCGCAGTGTTTTCAAGAAGACAGCCTACCACCACCTTCTGAAGGGCAACTAGAGATGGGCAATAAATACTGCCCAGTCAGCAATGCCCTTATCCTGTAAAATAAATTTTTAATGAATAATATCTCATCCAAATGTGTCATTTCTGACAGTTCAACATTCAGTCAATACTGCATTGAAGTATCCTGGATCTTGGGGCATTCTCATTGGCTTGTCATGCCAGTCGATTGGTGTGCTGAGCTGGTAAAGTTGTGAGAGAGGTGATTTCTCCCCTGCCACAATGATACCAGCACCGAGTTGCCAGCGTAATCAGCCTTGTGCCCAAGAAGGGTGTGAGGCTCCTTTGATTTAAATGTTATTAGTGAGCCTGGGACATAAACATATGGCTCACTTGCCTTAATGGCCTCGCTGGTGGAGGTCCCCACTTGTGAGGATCATGTATTGTCCTCCAGCAATGATGATCAGATGTGATGGGCTCACTGGTGGGACTAGAGACCACTGAGGCACCCCAGGTCATCAGGGGCAAGGACCCCTTGGGCAGTGTCAGCCTTGCACTGCCAGCCTGGTACCCTGGCAATGCCAGCCTATCTACTGGGCACCCTGGTGCTGCCCAGCAGGAACCAAGCAGTGCAAGAAGTGGGGCTTGAAAGAAGGGTGGGGTCTAAAGAGAGTGGGAGGGGCCTGAAAGGCAGTCAGCATATGGGGAGCTGTGCATTCTGCAATCAGGGATTATCGGGGTGCCAATGGAATTGGAGGAATGAAGGGGAGTAGTGATAGCTAGGTGGTGTGAACGGGGGTGGCAATCAGCCAGGAGGGGGAATCAGGGGGCCACGATCAGAAGGAAGGCCACAATTGACAGGGATCTTGATCTGGGGAAGGCTGTGTTTGGGTGGGCAATAGGGGAAGTTGGGGAGGCGATGTCTGGAGGAATGAGGGAGTGACAATCTCCAATGCACAATGCATATATTGCACTGAGTGATTAGGCACATGCGCAATAGCACTCTCTAGCAGTCAGTAGCCGGTTTCCCAGCATGAATAGACTCCATCCACTCCCCCTAATGACGAGAATACAACTTTGCCCCATTTGTTTCCTATGGGTACAATTACAACATTTAAAGACATTGGGACAGGTACATGGATCGGAAAGGTTTAGAGGGATATGGACCAAACACAGGCAAATGGAACTAGTTTAGTTTAGGAACCCTGGTCAGCATGGACAGGCTGAGCTGAAGGGCCTGTTTTCGTGCTGTTTTTTTCTATGATTCTCTGATTAAGTGCGGTAAAATCTGACTTTCTCTCTCGCTGACAAATGGGTCTGAAACTGTAGTGTTTTCATGCTCATTCTGTACTAAAAGCTTTTTGACAAGCTTGTACCCCCCCCCCAACCCCCACTCGTGTTCAAGTCTCAGGAATAGATCTCAACTTACTACCTTCAGGGCCAGAGTCAAGTCTGTTAACAAACTGAATTATTGTGGGGCTGGTGAGTGTGTGTCAGAGAGTATGAGTGTGTGGGACAGAGTAGTGAGTGTGTGTGAGTAGTGTGAGAGAGTAATGAGTACGTGTGAGAGAGAATAGTTAGTGTGTATGTGAATGAGAGTAGTGAGTGCGTGTGAGAGAGAATAGTTAGTGTGTATGTGAATGAGAGTAGTGAGTGCATGTGTGAGAGCAGAGAGCATGTGTGAAAGAAAGAGCAGTGAGTGTGTGAGAGATAATGAGTGTGTGTGAGAGGGAGAGAGTGGTGAGTGTATTTCTGAGAGAGTAGTGAGTGTGTGTGCAAGAGAGAGTGGTGAGTATGTGTGTGAGAGAGTAGTGAGTGTGTGTGAGAGTAATGAGTATGTGTGAGAATGAGTAGTGTGTATGTGAGAGTTATGAGCGTGTGCGTGTGAGTGAGTAGTGACTGTGTGTGAGAAAGAGTACTGAGTGTGTGTGTGAGAGTAGTGAGTGTGTGGGTAGTGGATGTGTGTGAGAGAGAGAGTAGTGAGTGCATGTGAGTTGTGTGTGTGTGTGTGTGTGTGTGCGCGTGCGTGTGTGTGTGTGTATGTGTATGTGTGTGTGGGTAGTGTGAGTGTATGTCTGAGTGGTGAGTGTGTGTGGGTAGTGTGAGTGTATGTCTGAGTGGTGAGTGTGTGTGGGTAGTGTGAGTGTATGTCCGAGTGGTGAGTGTGTGTGGGTAGTGTGAGTGTATGTCTGAGTGGTGAGTGTGTATGGGTAGTGTGAGTGTATGTCTGAGTGGTGAGTGTGTGTGGGTAGTGTGAGTGTATGTCTGAGTGGTGAGTGTGTGTGGGTAGTGTGAGTGTATGTCTGAGTGGTGAGTGTGTATGGGTAGTGTGAGTGTATGTCTGAGTGGTGAGTGTGTGTGGGTAGTGTGAGTGTATGTCTGAGTGGTGAGTGTGTGTGGGTAGTGTGAGTGTATGTCTGAGTGGTGAGTGTGTGTGGGTAGTGTGAGTGTATGTCTGAGTGGTGAGTGTGTATGGGTAGTGTGAGTGTATGTCTGAGTGGTGAGTGTGTGTGGGTAGTGTGAGTGTATGTCTGAGTGGTGAGTGTGTATGGGTAGTGTGAGTGTATGTCTGAGTGGTGAGTGTGTGTGGGTAGTGTGAGTGTATGTCTGAGTGGTGAGTGTGTGTGGGTAGTGTGAGTGTATGTCTGAGTGGTGAGTGTGTGTGGGTAGTGTGAGTGTATGTCTGAGTGGTGAGTGTGTGTGGGTAGTGTGAGTGTATGTCTGAGTGGTGAGTGTGTATGGGTAGTGTGAGTGTATGTCCGAGTGGTGAGTGTGTGTGGGTAGTGTGAGTGTATGTCTGAGTGGTGAGTGTGTGTGGGTAGTGTGAGTGTATGTCTGAGTGGTGAGTGTGTGTGGGTAGTGTGAGTGTATGTCTGAGTGGTGAGTGTGTGTGGGTAGTGTGAGTGTATGTCTGAGTGGTGAGTGTGTGTGGGTAGTGTGAGTGTATGTCTGAGTGGTGAGTGTGTGTGGGTAGTGTGAGTGTATGTCCGAGTGGTGAGTGTGTGTGGGTAGTGTGAGTGTATGTCTGAGTGGTGAGTGTGTGTGGGTAGTGTGAGTGTATGTCTGAGTGGTGAGTGTGTGTGGGTAGTGTGAGTGTATGTCCGAGTGGTGAGTGTGTGTGGGTAGTGTGAGTGTATGTCTGAGTGGTGAGTGTGTGTGGGTAGTGTGAGTGTATGTCTGAGTGGTGAGTGTGTGTGGGTAGTGTGAGTGTATGTCTGAGTGGTGAGTGTGTGTGGGTAGTGTGAGTGTATGTCCGAGTGGTGAGTGTGTGTGGGTAGTGTGAGTGTATGTCTGAGTGGTGAGTGTGTGTGGGTAGTGTGAGTGTATGTCTGAGTGGTGAGTGTGTGTGGGTAGTGTGAGTGTATGTCTGAGTGGTGAGTGTGTGTGGGTAGTGTGAGTGTATGTCTGAGTGGTGAGTGTGTGTGGGTAGTGTGAGTGTATGTCTGAGTGGTGAGTGTGTATGGGTAGTGTGAGTGTATGTCTGAGTGGTGAGTGTGTGTGGGTAGTGTGAGTGTATGTCTGAGTGGTGAGTGTGTGTGGGTAGTGTGAGTGTATGTCTGAGTGGTGAGTGTGTGTGGGTAGTGTGAGTGTATGTCTGAGTGGTGAGTGTGTGTGGGTAGTGTGAGTGTATGTCCGAGTGGTGAGTGTGTATGGGTAGTGTGAGTGTATGTCTGAGTGGTGAGTGTGTGTGTGAGAGTGAGTTTGTGTGGGAGTGAGTAGTAAGTGTGTGTGTGTGTGAATCAACTACCCAAAACAGCACATTGAATTTAGTGTCATCATCTCGGAAGGATCCCTTGCCTCACCTGAGATGGGGCTCGCCACGAGGTAAATATCACTCCTGCCCTTCAGATGGGCCATTCTGTCTAACAGTGCTAACAATCTCCAGTAAAGATAATTGGAGCTCTGCTTGGAAACTGGCTTACCGGAATCCTAATCCCATTCGGAACATTAATGGCGCCACACTGGCCACATTAAGAGTGTTTTAAGCTTCACTTTAGAAAGTTTCTAGCTGTATGTTGCAGTATAGTGGACAGCCTTCACACTGCAGTTCAATGTACAAGCAAACAGTGCAGGGCTATCTTCATGAATCGGGGCCACATTGCACTGTAAATTGGACCCAGATGACTGGGAGCCCAAATTACACTGGGCAAGCCCTGAAATGCTGTTGTAAGATATTATCATGCTTAGACATAATGCATTAGTCTGAAATTTCAAGCCATAGTTTCAATGTAAAACTAAAACCATCTTGCAGCAGCATACACTGAGTAATTGGCAGATGACGAGAAAACATAAAGCCTTGTGTTTTCGGGAGCTAAATACTTATTGATAAGTCTCACACACAAGCTCCATGCTGTACCTTGGAACAGTCGCAGCATGTTCAATAATTGGAAGACAATACATGAATTGAGCTGTTTCTCTGCAATAAACACTGTTTCAAACTGTTATGGTTGGATCAGGAAGACATGAGTCAAGACTTCGATGGAAGTAGAGATTTGGCCAACATTTAAACTACACTCCCTTTATTTGGAAAATCAATCACACCACTAAAAAAACACAGGGGCACTAAATCAGACCACTGAGTTGACACAAAATAGAGACAATTACATTTGTGAATGATGCTAATTCATTACGGTGGCACAGTGGTTAGCACCAGGGAACCAAGTTCGATTCCTGGCTTGGGTCACAGTCTGTGCAGAGTGTGCACCTTCGCCCCGTGTCTGCATGGGTTTCCTCTGGGTGCTCCGGTTTCCTCCCACAGTCCGAAAGATGTGCTGGTTAGTTGCATTGGCCGTGCTAAATTCTCCCTCAGTGTACCCAAACAGGCATCTGAGTGTGGTGACTAGGGGATTTTCACAGTAACTTCTTTGCAATTTTAATGTAAGCTTACTTGTGAGACTAATAAATAAATAATAAACAGTAACTGCTTCTTCCCCAGTCTGCTGTTTAGGAGGGTCAGTGCACAGTCAATGGGCCAAATGGCCTCCTTTTGCACTGTAGGGATTCCATCTGCCAATCTCACATTTAGCCTTGAAGGTATTGCAGAATCATAATTTTGGAAGAACTAGATGCCCAACTAGTTTATGGGTGGCCATTAGACATGCCCGAGCCCTGAACGTGAGTGCCATATTTCTCAACCGATGATTGACATAGCTAGCCTCCGTCCTGACCTTATTCAATGCTCACCCGAACACGCATCGAATAGTATCAGGGCTGAAATACTTCAGTTGCATGAAGGCAGTGAAAAAAAACTGCTTAGTGCAGAGCAAGTCAAGAGGAGATGTGATAAGTTCAAAATCGTAAAGGGTTTTGATTGAATAAATGAGGGGAAATGGTTGGAATGCTGCCCTTCGCTGTGAGAGGAATTGAACATAAAAGTATGGATGTTATGCTTCAAATTATACTGGGCATCGATGGGGCAGTATAGGGACATCAGAGCAAGAGTAGACCATTCAGCCCATCGAGCCTGCTCTGCCATTCAATATAATCATGGTTGATTGGACACTTCATTGCTAGAGGGAAGGAGTTTAAAAACAGTGAGGTTATATTGCAGCTGTATAAGGTGCTGGTGAGGCCACACCTGGAGTACTGTGTGCAGTTTTGGTCTCCTTACTTGAGAAAGTGTATATTGGCACTGGAGAGGGTGCAGAGGAGATTCACTCGGCTGATTCCGGAGTTGAGAGTGTTGGCTATGAGGAGGGACTGAGTAGACTGAGACTATACTCATTGGAATTCAGAAGAATGAGTGAGGATCGTTTAGAAATGTTTTACGAAGGGAATAGATAAGATAAGGAGGTTGTTTCCATTGGCGGGTGAAACTAGAACTAGGGGCATAGCCTCAAAATAAGGGGGAGCAGATTTAGGAATAAGTTGAGGAGGAACTTCTTCATACAAAGGGTTGTGAATCTGTGGAATTCCCTGAAGCAGTTCGGGCTACTCATTGAATGTTTTTAAGGCAAAGATAGATAAATTTTTGAACAGTAAAGGAATTAAGGGTTATGGTGAGCGGGCGGGTAAGTGAAGCTGAGTCCATGAAAAGATCAGCCATGATCTTATTGAATGGTGGAGCAGGCTTGAGGGGCCAGATGGCCTACTCCAGCTCCTAGTTCTTATGTTCTGATGCCTTTCCATTCACTATCACCATAATCCTTTATATTACTGTTAACCAGGAATCTGTCTATCTCTGCTTTAAACATACTCAACGACTGAGCTCTCCAGGATAGAGAATTCCAGAGATTCACAACCCTCCGGGTAAAGATATTTCTCTTCATCTTGGTCCTAAGTTACTTCCCCTTATTTCGATATTGTGTCCCCTGGTTCTAGATTCCCCAACTAAGGGAAAACAAACATCTTGAGTGAAATTTTCCCATCTGCCCTACCATGGGAATTGTAACGGGGGAGGGGGGGGTGCTTGTTGACCTTAGGTGGGATTTTCTGGTCTTGGGGTGAGCGCAGACAGAAAAGTCCATCCCTTGCCCCCATCTGCCCTGTTTATACTTTTAAGTATTTTGTAGGTTTCAATGAGATCACCTCTCACTCTTTGAAACTCTGGAGAATACAGGCCCTGTTTGCCTAATCCCTCATCATAAGACAGTCCCACCATCCCAGAACAAGTCTGGTGAACCTTTGTTGCACTCTCTTGATGGCAAGAATATCCTTTCTAAGGTAAGGGGACCAAAACTGTGCACAGTACTCCAGGTGCAGTCTAAGCAAACTCCTACATAATTGAAGCAAGACCTCACTGCTCATGTACTCAGATCCTCTTGTGATAAAGGTGAACATTCCATTACTCTTCCTAATAGCTTGCTGCACCTGCGTGCTAACCTTCAGTGACTTATGGACAAGGACACCCAGATCACTTTGTACATCTATATTTTCTCCTTTCTTACCATTTAGGTAATATTCTGAACATCTGTTCCTTTGTCATATTCTTCCATATTTTAGTCTATCTGCTATATTCATGGAATTAGAGAATCTCTACAGCACAGAAGGAGGCCATTTGGCCTGTCATGCTTGCACTAACAACAATCCCATCCAGGCCCTACCCCCATAACCCCATGTATTTACCCTGCTGATACCCCTAACACTTAAGGGACAATATAGCATGCAAAAACCCCTAGTCGCCACGCTCCAGCACCTGTTCGGGTATACTGAAGGAGAATTTAGCTTGGCCAATGTACCTAACCAGCACATCTTTTGGACTGTGGGAGAAAACCGGAGCATCTGGAGGAAACCCATGCAGACATGTGGAGAATGTGCAGTCTCTGCCGTGCCGGGAATCGAACTTTTGTCCCTGGTGCTGTGGGGCAGCATTGCTAATCACTGTGCCACCCGCTCTTACAAGTCAGTTCAAATCCCCTTGAAGTCGCTTTGCATCTTCCTCACAATACACATTCCCATGAAATTGGAAATCTGGTCCCCAGATCCAAATCATTGATAAATATTGTGAACAGCTGGGGCCTAAGTACTGATCCTTGTGGAACCTCACGAACCACAGCCTGCCAATGTGAGAATGATCCATTTATTTCTGCTCTCTGCTTTCTGCCTGCTCGCCGATCCTTTATCCATGGCGGCATATTGCCTCCTATCCCATTTGTTTTTATTTTGCTAATTAACTTCTTGTGGGGGACTTTTTCAAAAGCCTTCTGAAAATCAAAATATACAATGTCCATCGACTCTCCATTATCAACCTTCTAGTAACATCTTCAAAAAACTCCAACAAGTTAGTCAAACATGATTTCCCATTTGTAAATCCCTGCTGCCTATCCCCAGTCAGATCACAATTTTCCAAGTGCCCATTTATCACATCCTTTGTATTAGAATCCAGCATTTTCCCTACTACTGAGGGAAGGCTGAAAGGTTTGTAGTTCCCTGTTTTTTCTCTCTCCCTACCCTCATCAATAACATCTTGAATGCTGTGTGCAGCTTTGGCCTCCTTACTTAGCAAAGGATAAAAATGTGTCGGAGGCAGTTCATAGGAGGTTTACTAGTTGATATCTGGAATCGGGTTGTCTTATAAGGAAAGGTTGGTCATACTGGGCTTGTTTCCACGGGAGTTTAGAAGAGTGAGGGGTGACTTGATTGAAGTATTCTGAGTGGTTTTGACAAGGTGGACGTGGAGAGGGTATTTCCTCTTGCGGCTGAGCCCAGGACGAGAGGGCACTGGTTTAAAATTAAGGGTTGTACTTCCAAATAGAGATAAGGACAATTATTTTCTCTCAGGCTTGTCTGAATTTGGAACTCTCTGCCTTAGAAGGCGATGGAAGAAAGGTCATGGAATATTTTTAAGACAGAAGTAGATAGATTCTTGTCAGACAAGGGATTCAAAGAATTATTGGGGAACATGGGAATTTGGACAATTTCTATGATGCCTGTATGAGAAAGGCCAGCCTACCTTTCTCAGCGGCTAAACATTCATCGCCAGCATAAATCCAGATTGTCAACAGTAGGATTTTTTTCCTCTCATAAATGATGTTGCTAAATCAGGATATAATTTGGAAGTAGCTTTGCTGTACTTCTGCTGACCATTTAAAACTAGTTAGTAAACATGTTATCCCTGAATCAGGGTTTTGTATTGAAGTGTTATGCTTGGATTGGATTGTCTTTATAATGGAAGTGCTTGGGGCACTGCAATTCTATACATGGACCCGTGTTTTGCTTGGATAAGTTGTACACATAAATATATATAATGCATTAATACGTTATTTTCGAAGGAGTAAAATCTTAATCCTTGAGGGGATTGGGTCTTACCACATCTTGGCCACATATTTTTGGGAAATAAAATTCCAGGAAAGGGGATCAATTCCGTTTGTGGCACATTGGGGAAGTTGTTGACTGAGCAGGAACGTGAGGCCATGCATGTCAGGAACATCCTAATCCTGATCCCCACTGGGTTCAGAGTTAGCTGGGGTTCCAGTCAAGTTAGCCTTAACCTCTGAACCTCAGGATGCAGCCCCTGCAGAATGGAATCTCCAGACTGGGGTCCCACTCCTGATGTTAAGACCCAATATCAAAAGTATCCAATGTGGTGATAATGCAAGGGCAGGATTGGGTTTGTCTCTTTGTGGCCTTTTTTATTAACACAGAGGGTGGTAAGTGCCTGGAGTGTGCTGCCAGAGGAGGTGGTAGAGGCAGACATAACGCTTAAGAGGCTTCTTGCCAGATACATAAATAGGCAGGAAATGGAGAGATACGGACTGCATAGAGGCAAAAGACCTTTAGTTTAGAAAGGCGTCACATATCAGCACAGGGATCGTTGTGCTGTACTGTTCTTCTTTGTCATTCTCTTCTTCTAATAGTGGAGAATCCAGAACTAGGGGCTCATAGTTTGAGGATAAGGAGTAAACATTTTAGAACTGAGGTGGAGAGAAATTTCTTCACCCGGAGAGTGGTGAATGTGTGGAATTCACTATCACCGAATGAAATTGAGGCCAAAATGCTGTCTGATTTCAACAAGAACTTAGATATGGCTCTTGGGGCTAAAGGGATCAAGGGATGTAGGGGAAAGGGGGCACCATGATATTGATTTTGATAGAAACAGAGAAACTAGAGGCAGGAGTAGGCCATTTGTCCCTTTGAGCCTACTTCGCCATTTACTATGATCATGGCTGATCATCGAATTCAATATCCTGATTCTCCTGCTCCTCAATATCCTTGATCCCTTTAGCCCCCACCATTAGGAACATTCTTTCTGAATCTACTCTGTCTAATCCTGTTCAAATTTTATAAGTTTCTATGAGACCCCCTCTCACTCTTCTAAACTCTAGTGAATATAATCCTAGCTGATTTAACCTTTCCTTATATGACAGACCTGCCATCCCAGGAATCAGCCTGATAAACCTTCGCTGCACTCCCTCCATAGCAAAGACATCCTTCCTCAGATAAGGATACCAAAAGTGCACACAATACTCCAGATGTGGCCTCACCAATGCTGTAGACAATGTAGCAAAACATCCCTATCCCAAGACACAAACCCTCTTGCTATGAAGGCCAAACTACCATTTGCCTTCTTCACTGCCTGCTGTACCTACATGCTTACTGATGTACGAGGTCTCCAAAGTCTTGCGAATGGGATGCTGGCCTTCATAGCGAAGGGGATTGAATATAGAAGTAGGGAGGTCTTGCTGCAGCTGTATAGGGCATTGGTGAGGCCGCAACTGGAGTACTGTGTGCAGTTTTGGGAGCCGCACCTGCGCAAAGATATTTTGGCCTTGGAGGGAGTGCAGAGGAGGTTTACTAGGCTGATACCGGAGTTGAGGGGGTTGAGCTATGAGGAGAGGCTGAATAAACTGGGCTTGTACTCGTTAGAGTTTAGAAGAATGAGAGGAGATCTCATTGAGACGTATAAGATGATGAATGGGATGGATAGGATAGAGGTGGAAAGACTCTTCCCGCTCAAAAAAGACAATTGGACTAGGGGGCACAGCCTCAAGATAAAAGGGGGGCGGTTTAGAACGGAGTTGAGGAGGAACTTCTTCAAAGGGTGGTGAATCTCTGGAATTCTCTGCCCGTTGAAGTGGTGGAGGCTGCCTCGCTAAATATTTTTAAGACGCGGGTTGATGGGTTTTTGATAGGAGAGGGGATTAAGGGTTATGGGGAGAGGGCGGGAAAGTGGAACTGAGCAGCGACAGATCAGCCATGATCTTATTGAATGGCGGGGCAGGCTCGAAGGGCTGGATGGCCTACTCCTGCTCCTATTTCTTATGTTCTTATGTTCTTATGTATCCACCTCTCTCAATTTACACCCATTCAAATAATAATCTGTCTTCCTATTATTGTTACCGAAGTGGATGACCTCATATTTATCCACATTATATTGCATCTGTCATGCAGATTTGTCAAGCATGATTTCCCTTTTGTAAATCCATGCTAACTTTGTCTGATTATACCATTGCCTTCCAAATGCTGAGTTATGAAATCCTTTATACTGGACTCTAGCAACTTCCCCAATACCAATGTTAGACACACCGGTCCATAGTTCCCTGTTTTCTCTCTATTTCCCCTTTTGAATAGTGGGCTTACGTTTTGGAAAATAAACACCAATGGATCTACTATTTCCAAGGCCACTTCCTTAAGTTCTCTGGGATGAAGATTATCAGGACTTGGAGATGTATCTTCAATCCCATCAATTTCCCTAAAACAATTTTTTTTACTAATGCTGATTTCCTTCAGCTCCTCACTAAAACATATTTCTCTCAGCACTTCTGGTACATTATTCATGTCTTCCTTTATGAAGACTGAAGCAAAGTAAAAAGAACAAAGAGCAAAGAAAATTGCAGGCCCTTCGGCCCTCCAGACCTGCACTGACCATGCTTCCTGATTGAACTTAAACCCCCTACTCTTCCAGGGACCACGTCCCTCTATTCCCATCCTATTCATATATTTGTCCAGACACCCTTTAAAAGTCATATTACTTGAGGAATTAAATTCCTCAACCATTTCTTTGTTCCTCATTATGAATTCTCCCATTTCTGATTGTGAGGGACCTACATTCATTTTGGCAATGCTCTTTACGTGTCTGTAGAAACTTTTATAATCAGTTTTTATGTTCCCCACTCGCTTACTTTCATATTTTATTTTTTCCTTCTTAATCAATCCCTTGGTCCTCTTCTACTGAATTTTAAACTGCTCCCAATCCTCAGGCTTATTGCTTTCTCTCACCAATTTGCATGCTTCTTCCTTGAATCTGATACTATCTCTTACTCCCCTTGCAAACCATAGTTTGGCCACAATTCCCTTACCACTCTTGCGCCACACAGGAATAAACAACTTCTGGAGTTCATCTATTCATTCTTTAAATGCCTGCCATTGCGTCCACTGTCTTTCCTTTCAATAATGTTTTCCAGTCCATCATGGCCATTTCATGCCTCTTACTATCATAGTTTCCTTTATTGAGCTTCAGAACATAGAACATTACAGTACAGGCCCTTCGGCTCTTGATGTTGCGCCGACCAGTGGGACGAATCTAATGACCCTCTAACCTAAACTGTTCAGGATCCTGGTCTCAGAATCAACTACCTCACTAACCACCTTGATAAAGAACACTATCATATTATGTCCATTCATCCCTAAGGGTTCTCTCACAACTAGATTGCTAACTAATCCTTTCTTATTGCACAACACCCAGTCCAAGATGGCCTGTTCCTCAACGTATTGCTCCAGAAAACCATCCCGTATGCACTCCAGAAATTCCTCCTCTATTGTGCTGTGGCTAATTTGACTCTCCCAATCTAAATGCAGATTAAAGTCAGCCATAATCACAGATGTTCCTTTAACACATGCATCTCTGATTTCCTGTCTAATGCTTTTTCCAACATTACCATTACAGTTTGGTGGCCTGCATACCACCCCCCCCACCCCCACCCTTGTTGCTTCTTAACTCAATCCATACAGATTCCACATCATCTATGCCAATGTCTTTTCTCAATATCATAATATCATCTTTGATGATTAGCAATGATCGTAATGAATGGCAGAGCAGGCTCACAGGGCCAAATGGAGAATGGAATTCTAGTTTCTATGTTTCTATGAGAGGGTAACATTGGCTGCCAACATTCCTTCCAATTCCTGTTAGTTGTGCACGCTCTGTACATTTAAGGGTGCGGGCTCCTTCTCTTGTGCGTGCCTGTGCACATGTAGCAACTTACTGGAGCTGACTAGAGCAGGGTCTGTGGCAAAGCTTCTGGATTTCTAAGCAGCCAGTGACTTACAAGGATCATTGCCGGAGATTAGTTGGCACACTTTCCCAATGCCTGTGGTAATGCAAACTGATAATTGTTAACCTCTTCCCAGCATTTTCCACAGATACGTTTATGGCTCTACTGATTAGATATATACCATTAAATGGTGTTATAGACTCTCAGATTTGTGGCTAATAATTCCAATGACAAGTGTGAAATTGCCTTGCTTGGTGCTGCCTTTGAGAGGGCTTGTGCCATTCTTCAGTATAATCTGCCAAGCTGACAGCAGCAGGTACAGCCCACAGTGTGTTCTCCAAGGATAAGACCGCTTGCCCCACAAGGTGTATGTGAGGGGAGGTTACTGTGAGAGGCGGTTATCATGAGGGTGGGGTGGTTAGTATGAGGGGTGGTTAGTGTGAGGGGTGGTTAGTATGAGGGGTGGTTAGTGTGAGGGAAGGTTAGTGTGAGGGGAGGTTAGTGTGAGGGCGGTTAGTGTGAGGGCGGTTAGTGTGAGGGGTGGTTAGTCTGAGGGAACATTAGTGTGAGGGGTGGTTAGTGTGAGGGGTGGTTAGTGTGAGGGGTGGTTAGTGTGAGGGAACATTAATGTGAGGGGTGATTAGTGTGAGGGGTGATTAGTGTGAGGGGTGGTTAGTGTGAGGGGTGGTTGGTGTGAGGGGTGGTTAGTGTGAGGGGTGGTTAGTGTGAGGGGTGGTTAGTGTGAGGGAATGTTGGTGTGAGGGGTGGTTAGTGTGAGGGGTGGTTAGTGTGAGGGGTGGTTAGTGTGAGGGAATGTTGGTGTGAGGGGTGGTTAGTGTGAGGGGTGGTTAGTGTGAGGGGTGGTTAGTGTGAGGGAATGTTAGTGTGAGGGGTGGTTGGTGTGAGGGGTGGTTAGTGTGAGGGAACGTTAGTGTGAGGGGTGGTTGGTGTGAGGGGTGGTTAGTGTGAGGGAATGTTAGTGTGAAGGGTGGTTAGTGTGAGGGGTGGTTAGTGTGAGGGAATGTTAGTGTGAGGGGTGGTTGGTGTGAGGGGTGGTTGGTGTGAGGAGTGGTTAGTGTGAGGGGTGGTTAGTGTGAGGGGTGGTTAGTGTGAGGGAATGTTAGTGTGAGGGGTGGTTAGTGTGAGGGAATGTTAGTGTGAGGGGTGGTTAGTGTGAGGGGTGGTTAGTGTGAGGGGTGGTTAGTGTGAGGGGTGGTTAGTGTGAGGGAATGTTAGTGTGAGGGGTGGTTAGTGTGAGGGGTGGTTAGTGTGAGGGGTGGTTAGTGTGAGGGAATGTTAGTGTGAGGGGTGGTTGGTGTGAGGGGTGGTTAGTGTGAGGGGTGGTTAGTGTGAGGGAATGTTAGTGTGAGGGGTGGTTAGTGTGAGGGATGGTTAGTGTGAGGGGTGGTTAGTGTGAGGGAATGTTAGTGTGAGGGGTGGTTAGTGTGAGGGAATGTTAGTGTGAGGGGTGGTTAGTGTGAGGGAATGTTAGTGTGAGGGAATGTTAGTGTGAGGGGTGGTTAGTGTGAGGGAATGTTAGTGTGAGGGAATGTTAGTGTGAGGGGTGGTTAGTGTGAGGGAATGTTAGTGTGAGGGGTGGTTAGTGTGAGGGAATGTTAGTGTGAGGGGTGGTTAGTGTGAGGGAATGTTAGTGTGAGGGAATGTTAGTGTGAGGGGTGGTTAGTGTGAGGGAATGTTAGTGTGAGGGGTGGTTAGTGTGAGGGAAGGTTAGTGTGAGGGGTGGTTAGTGTGAGGGAATGTTAGTGTGAGGGGTGGTTAGTGTGAGGGGTGGTTAGTGTGAGGGGTGGTTAGTGTGAGGGGTGGTTAGTGTGAGGAGTGGTTAGTGTGAGGGGTGGTTAGTGTGAGGGAATGTTAGTGTGAGGGGTGGTTGGTGTGAGGGATGGTTAGTGTGAGGGAATGTTAGTGTGAGGGGTGGTTAGTGTGAGGGGTGGTTGGTGTGAGGGGTGGTTAGTGTGAGGGGTGGTTAGTGTGAGGGAAGGTTAGTGTGAGGGGTGGTTAGTGTGAGGGAATGTTAGTGTGAGGGAATGTTAGTGTGAGGGGTGGTTAGTGTGAGGGGTGGTTAGTGTGAGGGGTGGTTAGTGTGAGGGGTGGTTAGTGTGAGGGAATGTTAGTGTGAGGGGTGGTTGGTGTGAGGGATGGTTAGTGTGAGGGAATGTTAGTGTGAGGGAATGTTAGTGTGAGGGGTGGTTAGTGTGAGGGAATGTTAGTGTGAGGGGTGGTTAGTGTGAGGGAATGTTAGTGTGAGGGGTGGTTAGTGTGAGGGAATGTTAGTGTGAGGGAATGTTAGTGTGAGGGGTGGTTAGTGTGAGGGAATGTTAGTGTGAGGGGTGGTTAGTGTGAGGGAATGTTAGTGTGAGGGAATGTTAGTGTGAGGGGTGGTTGGTGTGAGGGGTGGTTAGTGTGAGGGGTGGTTAGTGTGAGGGAAGGTTAGTGTGAGGGGTGGTTAGTGTGAGGGAATGTTAGTGTGAGGGAATGTTAGTGTGAGGGGTGGTTAGTGTGAGGGGTGGTTAGTGTGAGGGGTGGTTAGTGTGAGGGGTGGTTAGTGTGAGGGAATGTTAGTGTGAGGGGTGGTTGGTGTGAGGGATGGTTAGTGTGAGGGGTGGTTAGTGTGAGGGAATGTTAGTGTGAGGGGTGGTTAGTGTGAGGGAATGTTAGTGTGAGGGAATGTTAGTGTGAGGGGTGGTTGGTGTGAGGGGTGGTTAGTGTGAGGGATGGTTAGTGTGAGGGGTGGTTAGTGTGAGGGATGGTTAGTGTGAGGGGTGGTTAGTGTGAGGGAATGTTAGTGTGAGGGGTGGTTAGTGTGAGGGAATGTTAGTGTGAGGGAATGTTAGTGTGAGGGGTGGTTGGTGTGAGGGGTGGTTAGTGTGAGGGGTGGTTAGTGTGAGGGAATGTTAGTGTGAGGGGTGGTTAGTGTGAGGGGTGGTTAGTGTGAGGGGTGGTTAGTGTGAGGGAATGTTAGTGTGAGGGGTGGTTGGTGTGAGGGGTGGTTAGTGTGAGGGGTGGTTAGTGTGAGGGAATGTTAGTGTGAGGAGTGGTTAGTGTGAGGGGTGGTTAGTGTGAGGGAATGTTAGTGTGAGGGGTGGTTAGCATGAGGGGAGGCTGGTGCGAAGGGATCATCTCACAACCGTGATTCAGAGAACCATCTCCGCTGTAGGGCTTAGCAGATGCTGGCAGGTCTCTGTTCTCTTCATTGTGAACCATCTTATTCTGTGAGAGAGAGAGAGCAGAATGCTGATGTTTGAACTGGATTGTGTTTGGATGATGTGCCTGCGTTGGCTGAATAGCTGTAAGCATATGGAGGCTGTAAAAGTATGAATATGAAGATGGCACCGTTTTTAGGTGAGGGATGTTGAGGTGGACTATTTCAGTGTTTGACCAAAGTGCTCAGTGCTAGGGAGTACCATTGGGAGATTGAAAGGGTGCTGCAATTAGCAGCAAGAGAGGCTGGTATTGTTTTGGGTTGATTTCATTTTGTGAAGATGCCCTCATTAATCTTATGACACAGTAAGAAGTCTCACAACACCAGTTAAAGTACAACAGACTTATTTGGTATCACAAGCTTTTGGAGCACTGCTCCTTCATCAGCTGAATGGGATACACCTATTACATCAGTGCTCTGAAAGCTTGTGATACCAAATAAACCCATTGGACTTTAACCTCGTGTTATGAAGCTTCTTACTGTCCAACGCCAGCATCTCCACATCATGTCACTGTTGGCAGGACCTTGGGTCCAGGCTCTGGGACTTGACTTCCCTGGCCATCAGTGCCAACTTCCTACTGAGGCTGGTCTTTGAGGGATCCTTGGCCACCTTTGGAATCATGGCACCTCCTCTCATGTTCATTTGTGCTTCTAGTGCTGCATGAGTTACTCTGGAACATCTGTCAGCCCTGTTGGGGTAATTTATATTATATTTATATTTACAGTAATTTACATTGCAGCAATTTCACAGAAGAATCCCTACAGTGCAGAAGGAGGCCATTTGGCCCAACAGGTCTGCACAGACTGCTAACCCCTTGACACTAAGGGCAAATTTAACATGGTAAATCCACCTAACCAACACACCTTTCAGACTGTGGGGGAAACTGGAGCGCCTGGAGGAAACCCACGCAGACATGGGGAGAAGGCGCAGACTCTGAATAGTCACCCAGCATTGGATTTGAACCCGGGTCCCTGGCGCTGGGAGGCAGTAGCACTAACTACTGTGCCACCCTGCTGTCCACAGGGCCATGTAACCAGGTGGCGTAGTTCCCCTTTAAGGGCAGGATGAGGGGGGCGCTGGAGCACCAATCCACAGGAGGTCTTCAGAAACTTCAGGGGGCATTTGGTTTACCTGAACTTCTCTGAGGAACAATGGGGGTATAAAGCAGCGCAGTGTGCCAGGAGTTTCAACGGAGGCAGTGTAGCGGGTTCTCCACTGGGCGCCATGGCCCCTGCCAGTCCGTAGCCACTAGATTTCTGGCCCGGAGCTGGATAATTTATTCAAATTAGAAAATAAATCTTACTAGTGGGCCCAGGGCTGAAGTCTCAGGGCCTGCTAGCCACCTCCCCCCACTCCAACGCCATTAACGGAAAGCTGTTGGCCAGACTTCATTGGAGTCAAGGGGAGCCATGGAGGCACCCCGGCAGTTGGGGGTGAGGGGGTGAGGGGGTAACCCCTGGGCATTGCCAGCTTGGCAGTGCCAGCCTAGTCCCTGGCACTGCCCAAGGGGCAAAGTGGCAACACCCAGTGGGTATCTTAGCACTCCCTGCTGGGCGTTGAGCAGTGGAATTAGCCGGCTAAGTATGTGGGGTTACAGGATTAGGGCCTGGGTGGGATTGTGGTTGGTGCAGACTCGATGGGTCGAATGGTCTCTTCTACACTTTCGAGATTCTATGATTCTAGGTGGCGATGCCCATCATCAATATACATGTGAAAACTAACATTGTGTCTTCAGAGCTTGTCACCAAGGTACAGCATGTAGATAGGGAATGAAATGGAGAACAACAAAGATTCTTATTAAAAGAAGTTTTGTTTGAGCATACAGACAACAGGAAAAAAACACTCCTTTAAAAGTTTATTTATGGGTGTCACAAGTAGGCTTACATTAATATTGTAATGAAGTTACTGTGAAAATCCCGAGAATTTAGCATAGCTAATACACCTAACCAGTCTTTTAGATTGTGAAAGGACCCTCGAGGATACCGTGTGTGGGGAGAATGTGCAGACTCCGCACAGACTGTGAGCCAAGCTGGGAATAGAACCCGGGTCCCTAGTGCTATGAGGCAGCAGTGCTAACCACTGTGCCACTGTGCCGCCCAAACCATTCTTCAGGATCCTTCTAGTTCAAACCGACCAGGATCTGATTGAACGATTGAACAGCCACAAACATCAGACAGCAGTGTATTTGGGCCCACGGAAATATTTGTAAATTAGATTTTAAAACGCTTTACAAGGCAGCCTTCATGCACGCAGCTCAGAATGAATAGTCCCCCCACATATCTGTCCAGCTTGTGTTTTGCAAGAATGTCACTTATGTTTTCTCATCACGCCGCAGGTAATTCAGCGCAGGGAGACACAACTGACTTTTATTCTAATTGTGTTTGCACTAGCAAACTACAGCAGCCCAGATTAGCTTTCCGCCAGAAAAGAACAAGCCTGAAGGTTCAAGAGAGGTGTTGAGATTATCTCCAGGAATCTGCAGGCGCCCAGCAGGAAATTGGGATGAGATTAAAATGGCCCAGTCTTCAAGAATTTTGACACATTTCCACGCATTAAAAGGACAGAAAGTCCTTTGACGGGATAAGCGAACCTAAAGAGGATTAACTCTGCCCCACCCCTCTCCTGAGCCCTTTCTGTTAAAAGAGCCCCGATCCACCTCCCTCCCCCGCCAAAAAAAAGGGAAAGGATTTATAAAAGGACAATTGAAAGACTAGGCACATTATTCCACAGTAACATGTTCTTTCTATAATTCCTCCCCCCCACCCAACACTTTTAATCAGGATTTGCTTGATGATTTCTTCATTTTGGTACCTAATTGAACAGTGAAGTTACCATAGACTTGAATTAAAAACAAAATATTTAAGGTATCAATACATAGTTTTAGCATCTCTATGTCTCTCTTTTCATTGCTAGAGAAAAACACTCAACTATCCAAATCCTGGTCATTTTCAAATGGTTTAGGTGCACTTGTAGGAGTATCAGTGTCTTAGATTGGAGGGAGTGGGGATGGGGATGGAAGGTATGAATCAGATGTCCTCCAGCACCCTGTCACAGTGTGCTGGTAATCCAGCTTGTTGAACAATTGTGAACAGCATTGCTTAGATGTCAATATTTACAAAGAGGCCTTGGTCCAAGTGTTTCCCTGATCTGGTTCTAGTGAAGAGGGAGGGGATGGTGGCATCGTGGAAATGTCACTGGATTGATAATCCAGAAGCCCAAACTCTGGGGGAAGGCAAAATGCTGCGGATGCCGGAATCTGGAACAAAAACAGAAAATGCTGGAGGGCCATCCAGACTCAAACGTTGGCTCGGTTCTTTCTCCACAGATGCTGCCAGACCTGCTGAGTTTTTCCAGCATTTTTGGTTTTGGTTAACACTCGAGAGGACTGGGTTCAAATCCCACCATGGCAGATGGTAGAATGCAATTCATCAATCTGGAATACAAGGTTAGTACCAGTAATGGCAACTGGGAAACTGCTATGGGGAGGTGATGGCATAGTGGTATTATCACTCGACTATTAATCCAGAAACTCAGCTAATGTTCTGGGGATCCGGGTTCGAATCCCACCATGTCAGATGATGGAATTTGAATTCAGTAAAAAATCATCTGGAATTAAGAATCTACTGATGACCATGAATCTGTTGCCGATTGTCAGAAAAATCCACCAGCTTCACTAATGTCCTTTAGGGAAGGAAATCTGCCATCCTTACCTGGTCTGGCCTACACATGACTCCAGAGCCACAGCAAAGTTGTTGACCCCCAACTGCCCTCCAAGGGCAATAAATGCTGGCCAGCCCATGTTCCATGAATGACAAAATCATCGATTGTCTTAAAGAAGGAAATCAGCCATCTTTACTCGATCTGGTCCACAGCAATGTGGTTGACTTTTAACTAGCCTTGTAAAAGGCTCAAAGGCCAATTAACAAATGGGCAACCACAGAGTTCACCAGCGGTGCCAACAACAGAGGAAAAAATGCATTCTCCAAAACTCTGATCTGAACGCTGAGCTTCTGGGTTCTAATTTCCTCATTAAGATTGGTGCTAACACAGTAATTTGGATGGACACAGTCAACAACCTTTGACCAGAAAGGAACAAATATTGCTCGCTATGTTTGGACAGTTGTATGATGAGGAAATGCAATTTGAGTCTTAATGCTTACATATGTTTGGCACACAGTGTTTGTTAAACTTTGATTGTGACGAACAAGGAAGAAGGAAATAGCTTTTTCTGTAACTGAGCAATTATTTTCATTTGGACGAAGGACAGCATATAAAAAAAGAGACTTTTAAAACAAAGAACAAGGTTTTTAAATCTACCAGTGGCACAGAAAGCCTGTTAACGTGCAGCCCCACCACCTCCCCCATGGGGGCACAGTGCTGGGCACTGCTGCCTCACAGTGCCAGTGACCCAGGTTCGATTCCCTTGGGTCACTTTCTGTGCAGAGTCTGCACATTCTCCCCGTGTGTCTCTCCATATGTGTTTCCTTTGGGTGCTCCGGTTTCGTCCCACAGTCCGAAGGATGTGCTTGGCCGTACCCAGTGTCTCCGAACAGACGCCGGAGTGTGGCAACTAGGGGATTTTCACAGTAACTTAATCACAGTGTCAATGTTAGTCTACTTGTGACACTGATAAATAAACTTAAACTTAAACTCCATGTGAGGTTGTTACGACAATTCCATTGAAAATACTGTGGGGATCCGCATGAAGTATGTAATTCCCACAACTTTGAGGATTGGAGTGGGCAGCAGTAACACCCTGGCTTTGGGAAATAGCATGAATGCAGTGGAGAGGAATCTCAGGGCCCCTTTCCTCAGGCAACCACTAATGGATGGGCAGGTTAAGTGCTGTCCTCACCTTCTACCCCACCGATATTTTTCCACTCCCAGCAGTTGGCGTGGTTGGCACAGGTCCCACAACACGTCAATCGACATTTGGACGTGGAGAGCTATTTTACACATCCCAGCCACAGCAACACTGAGCAGGAATGTCTGACATAACTGGATTATCCAGTGTTCTAGGTCAAGTTTCCTACAGTCAGGTTGTTAGGCACTTTCAGAAAGTAACCGAGAGAATGCGATTGTAATACCAAAAGACATATTCAGCAGGAGTTATTTTAAATTAGTTTGTTGCTAAGGTTGAGTTTTAGCTTTTTGCTCTTTCAGTTTTTTTCATGTTACATGATTCCTGTAGGCAAACTCAGTGTCGCGGAGAATGAATTATGTTGGAAAACGGTCAACAGACACAACTTGCTTTATTTTTATTTTGCTCATTTTCTTTCACTGATTTTATTACATACCCTCACCTAATCACCTTTTACTTAGGGAGGCAGCAATCCTCCAGACGGTGACTTAAACTGGCAAACAAATGTATCTAACAGCAAACAATCAATGAATTAGTAGTGATTGCACAAGTGAAGTTTTAAAGTGGTTGTATAGATCGCCTATCTCCGAGGTTAAATATAAAATTACATTCCGCCATTTGTGCTGCACTAAACTACAATATCCGGTAGGATTATCCCAGAAATGACCCGTCTGATATCAAGCAGGAAAATTAATGTGTGCTACATAGTCTGAAAAGTTGAGAGGTGTGCATTTTGTGTCAGATCACCGGAGGGGGGGTGTCTTCTGAATCCTCTGCCCTGCCGTTACCACACGCCTTCTGGGGGCAGCACAGTGGCACAGTGGTTAGCACGGCTGCCTCATTGCGCCAGGGATCCGGGTTCAATTCTGGCTTGGGTCACTGTGCAGAGTCGGCACATTCTCCTCGTATCTACCTGGGTTTCCTCCAGGTGTTCCGGTTTCCTCCCATAGTCCAAAAGATATGCTGGTTACATAGATTGACTATACTAAATCACCCCTTTGTGTCCAAAGGACTTTCTCGCAAGATTTTCTGATCTCGCCACTGAACACCCACCACAATCAGGCAATGAAAATCCAGGTCTGGCAGCATCAGTGGAGAGAGAGTGGAACCAACAGACAGTGCAGGCTCGATGGGCTGAGCGGCCTCTTTCTACACTGTAGGGATTCTATGGTTCTCATTGGTGGGCCAGTTGGGGAGGGGAGTGGAAAGCTCTGACAGACGGTCACCTAGAATTGAAACGTTGGCTCTATTCTCTCTCCCCAGATGCTGTCAGATCTGCTGAGATTTTCCAGCATTTTTCTGTTTTTGTTTCAGGTTCCAGCATCCGCAGTATTTTGCGTTTATCTTAAGGGAAATCCAGGGCACATTAGTTACCGATCTCACACATGGGGAGCAAAGATCAAGTCACGATTGAGGTCAAGTAAAATTAGAAGTCTAAGTTCTTTTATTAGTATCACAAGCAGGCTTACTGAATGAAGTTACTGCGAAAATCCCCTAGTCGCTGCACTTTAGCGCTTGTTTGTGTACACTGAAGGAGAATTTAGCATGGCCAATGCACCTAACCAGCACATCTTTCAGATGCAGACACGGGGAGAACATGCAAACTCTGCACAGATGGTCACCCAAGCCAGGAATTGAACACAGGTCTCTGGCACTGTGAGGCAACAGTGCTAACCACTTTGCCACCATGCCAGCAGTGGAGTTAGTGGAGATAATTGGATAAGGCCAAGTAGGAGAAAGGGGAGATGAAAGCTAGCATCGGGGGCTTGGTTAATGAAGGTGTGGAGTGATGAGGATGAGGAATAGGAGCGAAAAGAGGACAGGGAACATGGAGGAGAATGATAAAGGACGAAGAGATTTGAGGAGAGCAGAATGGGAAAGGAAGGTGGGTTGGAGATAATGGTAGAGGAAGAAGAATGGGAAAGATGGACAGGGATGGGAAAGAGGGAAAGAAATGTGAGGGAGATCAGAAAAAAAGGAGGTTGGAAAGGATGATGAAATGAGGAGGAAGATAATAAAGTCAGGGGAACAGTCAAGTCTACATTATGAGGGAGGGTCTGAGTTCCTGCACTTTCAATCTCTCCCAAGGTACAAAAACCTCCTCACTGGTGAGAAGGATGTCAGATGGGCTCTCCCCAAGAGCTGGAAGGATCTCTGTACAGGGGGATGGAGAGGCCTTTCCTGAGGCCCTAAAAAATCATCTCAGTGAGGATGAGATTTCATGGGCAGCATCCACCCCATTCTCCCCTACCCAGAATCCTCTCTGGGTAGCATTGTGACACAGTGGCTAGCACCGCTGCCTCACACACCAGGGACATGGGTTCGATTCCAGCCTCGGATGATTGTCTGTGTGGAGTTTGCACATTCTCCCTGTGTCTGCATGGGTTTCCTCCGGGTGCTCCAGTTTTCTCTCACAGTCCAAAGATGTGAAGGACAGATTGTTTGGCCATGCTAACTTCTTCCTTAGAGTCAGGGAGATTAACTGGGTAAATATGTAGGGCTTTGGGGATAGAGCCTGGGCGGGATTGTTGTTGGTGCATACTCGATGGGCCGAATGGCCTCTTTCTGTACTGTGGGGATTCTATAATTCTCAGTTGTGGGCCAGTGGGGGAAGGGGTGGAGAGGAGTCAGAGTTCAAGGAAGGGTGCTTGACCCTGTGTTGCTGGAGGCGATCCTTACACCTTCGTTGCTCTGCTGCTGTTGGAGATCAGTTGATAGAAGTGGTTTTATTTCTAAAGGAGCACAAAAATTTTGGTGCACCAAAGTTATGGTCAAGATGAATAGTTTCTGGGAGAAAATGAATAGCAAACATTAAAAAGTATTGCGATTCAGACTGTGCCCTTCCAGACGCCATGCTGCTGCAGAGCCACCTAGTGGTTAGGACATGGAACACAATTCCAATTCAAAAAGATTGATTGTGGGAACATAGTTAACATTTAATAGCTGACGTCACATGGCGAATTTTAATATTCTATTGCCCCATCACAACACCACCTGTCGATGTAACTGCTACTGCAGGTAAATGCCATTGACAAAGGTTGATACCTCAAGATAAGGGGGGAGGAGCAGTTTAGAACAGAGTTGTGGAGGAACTTCTTCACTCAAAGGGTGGTGAATCTCTGGAATTCTCTGCCCGTTGAAGTGGTGGAGGCTGCCTCGCTAAATATATTTAAGACACGGGTAGATAGGTTTTTGGTAGGCAAGGGGATTAAGGGTTATGGGGAGAAAGCGGGAAAGTGGAACTGAGCCACTTCAGATCAGCCATGATCTTATTGAATGGCGGGGCAGGCTCGAAGGGCTAGATGGCCTACTCCTGCTTCTACTTCTTATGTTTTTATGTTCTTAAGATACAAGAGTTTTCAGTAACAGAATAAGGGAGTGCTGGAAATACTCGATAAAAGCAAATTACTGCGGGTGCTGGAATCTTTCTCTCAATTTTTCTCAATTTTATCTTTCTCCCACCCATTCCCTCCCTGCCCCCACATCTTTGTCTGTCACAGTTTAGTTTTATTTTCATTTAGTTTCATTGTCATTTGGCCGCTCACATCCATTATTCTCTCAATGCACTGCCATTAGTAGACTTTCCCCTGGTTTCTGTGGCTATGCCTCATCTTTTATTCCCTCACCCTGCAGTATAAATATCTCCCACTTTCTTTTAGCTTTGACAAAGGGTCATCTGGACTCAAAACATCAGCTCCTTTCTCTCCTGACTGATGCTGCCAGACCTGCTGAGATTTTCCAGCATTTTTCTCTTTTGGCTGGAAATACTCAGCAGGTCTGACAGCATCTGTGGAGAAAGGAATTTTGAGTCAAATGTGATCCTATTTCACAACTGGTTCCTTAACACCTAAAACAAAGCAACACTTTTTTTTGTTGTTAGAGGGTCAGATGAGAGGAGGGACAAATAAAGATGTGGACCAGGATAGCTGGTGGGTACTATTGGAGGGAGAGTTGTGTAACACTGATTGTGGATCTCAGAATGTAGTGAGAGCATGAGTGCGAGGAACATTCTTTGTCTCGCAGATACTTGGATTTATTGGAAACATGAATGATGGACCTTTAGTGGCTATCAACGTGGATTTTTTAAAATTAATTTGTGGGACATGAGCGTCACTGGCTGGCCAGCATTTATTGGCCAGTCCTGGTTGCCTGAGGGCAGTTAAGAGTCAACCAGATTGCTTGGTTCTGGAGTCACATGTAGGCCATACCAGGTAAGAATGGCTGACTTCCTCCCCTAAAGGACATTAGTGAACCAGATGGGTTTTTCTGACAATTGACAATGGTTTCATGGTCATAGAATAAAATCATAGAATCCCTACAGTGCAGAAGGAGGCCATTTGGCCCATCTATCCTGCACTGACAATGATCCCACCCTGGCCCTATCTCTCTAACTGTGTAAATTTACACTGCCAATCACTCTGACACAAGCAGACAATTTAGTATGGCCAATCCACCTAATCTGCAGATCTTTGGACTGTGGGAGGAGCCCCATTCTAACACAGGGAGAACCCGCACAGACAAGCTGGGAATTGAATCCGGGTCCCTGGCATTGTGAGACAGCAATGTTAACATTGTGCCAACCCTTGGTAGATTCTTATTTTCAGGTTTTTTTTTTATTGAATGCAAATTCTGCCAACTACCATGGCAGGATTTGAACCCGGGTCCCCAGAACATTAGCTGAGTTTCTGGATTAAAAGTCTAGCGATAATTCCACTAGGCCATCACTTCCCCTTGTCGGAGTATGTTGGAGGCAGAGACAATCACTGAGAGATGAGATGTGGCAGTGGAAATAGGCTTTGGTAGTCACCAAAGGAAACAAAAACAAGGTAAAAGGAACAAATAGAAACCCCATCAGGGAGAAAAGTAGAACTTCTTCAAGGTAGGCATCCCGAGAATTAAGTGACAGTAAATTAAACTCTAAAATAAAAGCAAAATGCTGCAGCATTTAAGGAACTTCCTGTTTTTATTTCAGATTTCCAGTGCCTACCATATTTTTCCTTTTATTACAGGAGTTGTCGATGTATTTTGGGGTAAAATGCTGCAAGTCACTCAGTAATTAGCTCATTGGAAAGTGGGCCTCAAGTCTTTGGCTTCTGGTGTGAACCCTGAGTGCATCAATAATTCTGCACCTGCAAACAGGCCAAAATTTACCTTCCCTTGGTGGCCAACGATCTGAGATATGAAGAAACATTGAAGAACCACAGAATAGAATCCCTACAGTGCAGAAGGAGGCCATTCAGCCCATCAAGTCTGTACTGACCCTCTGACAGAGCAGCTAACCCAAGCCCCTACCCCATTCCCTTAACCCCACACATTTACCATGCTAATCCCCCCAGCCTACACATTTTTGGGAAAGCAAGGGGCAATCTAGCATGGCCAATCTTCGTAACCGGCACATCTTTGAACTGTAGGAATAAACCAGAGCATCCTGAGGAAGCTCATGCAGACACGGGGCGAATGTGTAAAAACTCCACCCAAGCTGGAAATCAAACCCAGGTCCCTAATGCAGTGAGGCAGCAGCGCTAACCACTGTGCCACCATGCCACCCAAAGAACTTTGGTATTTTGTGTAGTAGGGAAGTGGCGTATAGAGGTGCATTAGATAGGCCATAAAATGGGAAAGATAAATATAAAATGTAGTTTCAAATTAACTGAGAGATTTGAACCAAGTTGACATAGGTTCAGAGTGGTAAAAGATCACTTCTGGTCTAGTTCCCCTTCACAGAAAAATTGATCAGCATATGAAATAAATACCCAGGAGGAATCATGGGGCTAACATGATCTTCGAAGAAGTAGTTAGAATCCTGAAATGAGAATACTGTCAGGGTGATTGAATTAAGATGGGCCAAATTACCTCCCTCAGCTGGAATCTTCTTGTGGTCTTGTGAGCATTCTAAGCATTGCATGGCAATTTAGCAACATCTTTTATTTTTTGAGTTAGCGTTGTTTTTCATACAGGAAAGAACGTTGATAAACTAAGATGAAGGGTGCAACTCCATAATGAACATAAAACATAGAATCCCTACAGTGCAGAAGGTGGCCATTCGGCCCATCGGTTCTGTACCGACTCTCTAACAGAGAACATAAGAACATAAGAAATAGGAGCCGGAGTAGGCCATCTGGCCCCTCGAGCCTGCCCCGCCATTCAGTAAGATCATGGCTGATCTGTTGTGGCTCAGCTCCACATTCCCGCCCTCTCCCCATAACCCTTAATCCCCTCTCTTATCAAAAACCCATCAACCCGCGTCTTAAAAACATTTAGCGAGGTAGCCTCCACCACTTCAACGGGCAGAGAATTCCAGAGATTCACCACCCTTTGAGTGAAGAAGTTCCTCCTCAACTCTGTTCTAAACCGCCCCCCTTTATCTTGAGGCTGTGCCCCCTAGTCCTACTATCCTTTCTGAGCGGGAAGAGTCTCTCCACCTCTATCCTGTCCCTCCCATTCATCATCCCACACTGTCTCTTTCCACATAATCCCACACATCCATACGACTAATCCACATATCTTGGGATGAAAAAGGTCAACTTAGCATGACTAATCCACCTAACCTGCGTATCTTTGGAGTGTGGGCGGAAACTCATGCAGTTGCGGGGAGATTGTGCAAACTTCACACAGACAGAGATCCAAGGCTGGAATTGAACCCAGATTCCTGGTGTTGTGAGGCAGCAATGCTAACCACTGTGCCACTGTGCTGCCCACAGGACCATGTCAAGCTTGGAAAGGTTGGAAGAATTATTACAGTGCAGATGGAGGCCACTGACCCATCGTGTCTGCACTGGCACCAACAAGCAGTGGCTGGATGACGCCAAGCTTCAGTTTTGTAGGCTTCAAGCAGCTTGTACTGAGAGATTTAGCCAAAGCAACAACAATTGGCATTGATATAACATCTTCGACATAGCAAAACCATAGAATCATCCAGCCTCAAATGGGTACAGCACAGAGGGAGGGTATTCAGCCTGGTGAACTTCTGCCACTTCTCGATGGAGCAAAGGGCTTGTTCCTGTGCTGTACTGTTCTTTGTTCTCCCTGGGAATATTCTGACTGGTCCCACTCCTCTGCTCTTTCCCTGGAGCTCTGCAAATCTTTTTCCCATCACATACACATCGAACATCCATGATCGTACCTGCCTCAACTGCCTTCTCAGGCAGTGCATTGTAGATCATTACCACTTACTAAGTAAAGAACATTTCCCTCATGTTATCTTTGACTCCGAAGATGTGCAGATTAAGTGGATTGGCCATGCTAAATTGTCCCTTGGTGTCCCAAGATGAGTAGGAACATAGAACATAGAAAAACTACAGCACAAACAGGCCCTTTGCGCCGATGATATCCATACCTACTAGGCTTACCTATAACCCTCAATTCTATTAGGTCCCATGTACTCATCCAGGAGATTCTTGAAAGACCCTATCGAATTTGCCTCCACCACCACTGACGGCAGCCGATTCCACTCATCCACCACCCTCTGAGTGAAAAACTTACTCCTGAGGGTAATAATGAGTTTTTATTTTTAAAAAGAAACATGCAACAAGGGGAATCATATATTTTCTTTAAAGTGTCAAGTTTCCCACTGAATCCTATTGTGTGAAATACATCAACGGTGCCCTGTAGAAGCCCAACTTCCTCTTATTTTAACAAATAGGGTCCAGAACAACATAGGGCAGCCTATCTTTTGGTTCCGTACGTTGAGGAGTGAATTATGGGGAGACAATGGCCTAGTGGTATTTTCGCTAGACAACTTATCCAGAAAGTCAGTTAATGTTCCAGAGGGCTGACACTTGACACTTTAAAGAAAATATATGATTCCTGCCATGCCAGATGGTGGAATTTGAATTTAATAAAAAATATGTGGAATTAAGAATCTACATGATCATGAAACCATGGTGAATTGTTGGAAAAATCCACCTGGTTCATAATATCCTTTAGGGAAGGAAATCTGCCATTCTTAACTTATCTGGCCTACATGTGGCTCCAGAGTCATCAATGTGGTTGACTCTCAACTGTCCTTGGGCAATAAATGCTGGTCAGCCAGCATTTCCCACATCCCACGAATGAACAAAAATAAATCTGAACTCATCGATGGTAGCTCGGAGCCCATAAGACACCTCAGGATAGCTCCACATAAACTAAGTTTGTCTATTGATTTGAATATATGAGGGAATTATCCAGCCCTCCTAAACTGATATAGAATCATAGAAACCCTACAGTGCAGAAAGAGGCCATTCAGCCCATTGAGTCTGCACTGACCATAATCCCACCCAGGTCCTACTCCCATATCCCTGTACGTTTTACCCACTAATCCCTCTAACCTACACATCTCAGGACACTAAGGGGCAATTTTAGCATGGCCAATCGACCTAATCTGCACATCTTTGGACTGTGTGAGGAAACCAGAGCACCCAGAAGAAACCCACGCAGACATGAGGAAAATGTGCAAACTCCACTCAGACAGTGACCCAAGCCGAGAATCGAACCCAGGTTCCTGGAGCTGTGAAGCAGCAGTTACATCCACTGCGCTACTGTGCCGCCCATGTTGAACGTTTCTGATTTAATTCAGGAATTTCCGAATGGCAGTGCCGGATATCCCAGGACAGATATATCAGGAGCTCCTGATGAAAAGAAAATATTTATACCGCAGCTCTTTATACAGGGTAAGTCTATAATGTATGAATGCTGTTTTTATTTAGTCTAATCTTTAAAGCAATTTAAGGCTGCTTGTTTTGTTTACTCTCTGGTACCTCATTTTCATTTTTATTGCTCCGTTTCATGTACCTTTCCGCAGAATCCTGACTCATTCTATTTATAACAGATACCTGTTTGTTTAGGAGCCAAAGTTTTGTGGAAAGTTATACAACACATCAAGGAAGCAAGGGATAGCCATGGTGATCACATCTTGCCTAAATTGGGGACAAATGTTTGGTGTTTTTCAGCCTTGAGGGTACAGAATTCACCTTCAGGCGGCCTAGGACCATCAGAGGTAAATTCTGAAGCTGAACTCCAAATATTAAAATTGTGGTCCATTCGTTCAAATGTATTTGTCATCAGTTTTCATTGCAATGTGGAACGATTTTTCAAATTCCAACAACTCACACCCATGTAACAGCCCGCTGTGCAAGTCCTAAAATATTGCATGCAAGCCAGAGATGTAGACTTGCATATGTAGTTGCAAAACTTCCTGGAAGTTTTATCGTATAACCGTCTGTCTCCAATCGATCAAAAAACCCTTTATTCCCATCTCCAATATATTTTATAACTAATTAACCAACACGTTCATAACAAATGAAAAGAAAACATTATATGGTTGTTTTTCCACAGGAACCGGGAATGCTCATAGCTGTGTTCGGAAGATTAGTCCTTAACTCCTGGAGATTCTGGGAAAAGCTTCATCCTCCTCCATTATTATCTTCAACGCAATGCCATAGCAAAATGCTCTTTGTTAAAGTAATGGGAAACACAGATCTCTATTTAAAACCCGCAACGTCCAGTATCTAAGTTACATTTTGCTCAAAGTCTGCTCAAAATTTGGCCTGCAAAGCCTGTGACACACCTCGAATATTTGCTGAAAATATTCGGCAACGAGCCTGAACCAGCCAGTGGGATCATCACTGCTCAGTACATACATTATAAAGAAAAATTAATTGGACTCCCCCAGCCCCTCAGGCTGCATACAAGCATCATTCCCATTTGACTTTCTGTAAGAGCACAGTGACACGTCACTGACAGGCAAGAATTTCTATTTGCAAGCAAACTATTTTTAAAATTTCTGCAAGTTTAATATCTGGCTGCATTTTCTTTGAAGTTCCCAAGTAAACTTCAGTCAGTTTTTCTTGGTTTGTAGTCAATTTAAAATTCCCCAGTTGGTTTCTAGCAAGGCACAGCTACCTATAGGTTCACAGAGTGCTGGGGATCCTACATTCCGCTAAGTAGTGGAGTTCTGATGTGTGAGTTGTCACAATCCCAGCCAATGTTATCACTGGAGGAAGATCCTGGAATAGAACCCTGGCTCCGAATACCATAACTTTTTAAATCAAATGTGGATGAACAGACTCACAGGGTCACCAATTAGTTTTAACATCAAGAGAAAAAAATGATTAAATGTAGAAAAAGTGGATTGTAATGCAATTCTCCTTTATCCCCCCACCGCCCCCCACCCCACCCCTCCACCAACCCACTTGGTTGAACAAACCACACACAGGTTTTATGATTAGTATGGATGACAAAGTACAGTTGAAGCTACAATGGTCTATTTAGCACACAAAGCTAGTGAACAAGGAACGATGAACAATACACCACAGAACAGGCCCTTCGGCCCACTAAGCCTGTTTACATGGTTTCTATCCCTCTATTTGTCTCCCATTCATGTGCCTATCAAGATATGCCTTGGATGTTGCTTATTCCATCACCTCTACTGGCAGTGTGTTCCAGACACACACCACCCTGTATGTGAAAAGCTTCCCCCGCATGTCTCCACTAAACTTACTCTCTCTCACCTTGAATCTGTGCCCCGTTACAATTGACACTTCCACCCTGGGATAAAGCTTCTAACTATCTGTCCTGTCTATGCCTGCCATAATTTTGTAGACTTCTATCAGGTTCTCCCCTCAGCCTCCATTTATCCAAACTCTACTCATACCTAAAACTCTCCAGACCAGGCAACATCCTGGGGGTGGGGCCCAAGGTGGGGCCTAGGTGGTGTAGGGCCTATGGGAGTGGGGTCTATGGGGCAGGGCCTGAAGGGGCAGGGTCAGAAGGGGCAGCTGGATTAGGGGAGGGGAGGCTGCGGCTCACATGGCCTGTGATCGGATGGGGGAGAGTGAATGGGGGGGGGGGGCATCACTGCATGCTCTGCAAATGCAATCAGATTGCGGGGGACACTGCAGTTTCGATCAGATCGGGGAGGGGCATGATTAGTCTGGGCGCCATAGGGGGGCAGCCAGAGCTAGATGTCCATGTATTGTGGGCTCGTGATTGGTTGCAGGCCCCCACGATTGTGGTGGAGAGGGGAGAGAAGAGTTTGTGACGCTGCCTGCAGCAGCAGGGGCCAGACAGCACTCTCCCTGCCTGTCAGAACCCTGCTGTTTCAATTGCACATCAGAGGTCTGCACATGCACAGTAGCTCCCTCTGCTGGCTGGCTGGTGAATTAAGCCCGGCCCACTGCCTGCCGCAGCTAGAACAGTCTACATCATTTTTTCAATGACTAGGTATGTAAGATTGAGCATGAAAAATTGCCCAAAAAGTGGATCAGGAACTCTCCCATTTTTATGCTAGCTGGACACTGAGTATCAAACTCATGAAACCCCTCGCTGCATCTTTGCAACTTTCCAGCTGTTTCTGGTTGCATTGAGAGAGCTGCCCATTGCTTGTCTCCAACTGCCTCCAGTTTCTAGCCGAAAAAGACTAAAGAACAAAGAAAGTGTTTTGCTTTACCTTACAAGGGCTCCTAGTTGCTAAGCAACTACATTTACCTTTCACACCACAGCTCTCTAAACACGATGGAATCCCAGCTGGAACTGAAACTAACCCCTTCACACACACACATTTTTGCCCAGTATGAAATCTAACTAAAGGCCGCCTTTTCAGACACCGAAACATTAACTTAAATTGACCAAAAACTAGCCCTTGGGTGGAATTTTCCCATCCTGCCCACTATGATTCCCATGGCAGGCAGGACAGGGACCATACAAAAGCACATTGACCTCAGGAGAGATTTTCTGGCATTGGGGCAAGCACAGCTGGAAAACCCCGTCCCTTATTTCTAATAGATTGATAAAGGTTTACAGCATGGAAACAGGCCCTTCGACCCAACTTATCTATGCCATCCTGTTTTTTTAGCCACTAAGCTCCCCCCAGTTGCCTGCATTTGGCTTATCTTACCCATGTATAGAGTCATAGAGGTATACAGCATGGAAACAGGCCCTTCGACCCAACTAGATGTCTACCCATACAAAATATAAATCCCTTAAAACTACCTTTGGTTTCCTGACAGAGTACAAGGGAAAACTGTGCCCTGCTGTCTCCTCCCAAGGGCGTATATTTTATATCAGGTTCCCTTTCATGTTGCAGGGGACAGTTTCGCCTTTAACAGTATTTAGTGTAATAATTAGGCGATTATTTGAAGTTTACTATTTGCCAGGTCCACTGTCTAATTCCGAAAATTTCATTATCCTTGACCTGCTGATAATCAGTTATGCACAAAAGGTTGGTTTAAGCTGGCAAAAGCTTCAATCACAATCTTTGGCAGCACTTCCGGAATCAGGAATGTCATCATAACTGTGTAAAACCCAATCCCCGAACACCCTGCTCGTCAGAGACCTGTGCGTAATTGAACTTATCATGGTTTAACATGGTAAGAGGACGGTCCCATAGTTTCAATTGTTCTTCACATGTCCACTCATTCAGCACAAAGAAAAAGCAACGCAACAATTGAATTCTGTAATAGTCTTAGCATAGAAATGTCAAGGTGACTGATGAACAATCTACGTGTGTGTTATCTAATGGCTGTAAGTAATCAATTATGTAATGCTGGTCTATAGATTATGTGAGGGCGACACATAAAGATGATGAATGAACCCTTCGGAGCTTGCAGTTGTAAGATAAGATCTACTTGACAAAGTCAAGGGAGAGCGCTGGCGGAAAAGACAAATACAAGGCAGGGGAGAAGCAAATGATCAATTAAAATAAAACGTATTGTTGCAATGAGACATTACTGCAGATGTCAGACTTTATCGCTCTTTTGAAATGTTGGCTGTCCACCATACGTGAGGCAAAGAAAAGAAGATCTTCAATGATAAGTCAGGCTCAGGGGGTTCATACATCCGAAACAGAAGCAGGAATTCATTTCTCACTTGATCATTACCTTCCGGTAACTGTAGTCAGTTATCAACCGCTTACTGTGAATTATAGATCACTTTTACAAATAAAGCTAATTGCTTCAGTCAGTTAGGAAGTTGGTCCTTAAATAACTGGCTACAGAAACTACCTCAATTCACAGTAACTTCACTGCAGTGTTAATGTAAGCCTACTTGTGATACTAATAAATAAATAAAAAAAGTCTAAAGGAAATGGTTGGGTGTATACGTTACAGTATTGCCTGGTTACAAGACATTGACGTCAATAACACACAAAAGGTTTAAACTCAGGACAGTTTCCCCATCTGGGCATGAGTCAAGTGGAACCCACATAAATTTATTCGAACCAAATTGGCCAAAACCTGCTTCCATTTGCCTTTCAGATCTCTGCCATTATCATAATGCATTGCATCGTCGGGTCGTCAGGGCTGGGTGTGTCTTGGTTCCTCCCCTGAAAGATGTGAGTGAAGGAGATGGGCTTCACAGCCCTCCAGTAGCTTCATGACTATCATGAGAGCAACATTTCATTCCAGCCTTTGTTTGAATTCAAATTCCCTCAGCTGCTATGATGGGATTTGAACTCACGTCGCCAAAGCATTAACTCAGGCCTCTGCGTTTCACACTGAGACATTAAACTAACCGAGGGCCTATCTGTCTGCTTGGGTGGATGGAAAAGATCCCATAGCACATTTTTGAAGAGGAGTAGGGGAATTATTCTCAATGCCCAGGCCAATATCTATTCCTCAATAAAAGAATACAGATTATCTGATCATCATCACATTGCTGTTTTGGGGATTTTGTTGAGGACAACTTTTTTTTAGTTTATTTCTTAGTGTCCACAAGTATGTTTCCATTAACACTGCAATGAAATTAGTGTGAAAATCCCCGAGTCACCACACTCCGGCACCTGTTTGGGTATGCTGGGGGAGAATTTAGCATGGCCAATGCACCTAACCAGCACATCTTTCAAACTGTGAGAGGAAACCCACGCAGACATGGGGAGAACATACAGACTCTGCACAGACAGTGACGCAAACAGGGAATCGAACCTGCTGTGAGACAGCAGTGCTAGCCACTGTGCCACCATGCTGCCCCAACATAGCTGTCATGTTTCCTACATTACAATAGTGACTACACTTCAAAACTGTAGTGGTTGTATGCGAGACATCCAGTGAAAAGCGCTGAATAAATGCAGGTCTTTCTTTGGTTATTGGCTAATTGGGTGGCACTGTGGCACAGTGGTTAGCACTGCTACTTCACAGCTCCAGGGATCTGGGTTTGATTCCCAGCTTGGGTCATTCTCCTTGTGTCTGCGTGCTCCTGTTTCCTCCCACAGTCCAAAAATGCTAAAATTGTCCCTTAGTGTCCTGAGATGTGTAGGTTAAAGGGATTAGTGGGTAAATATGTAGGGATATGGGGGTAGGGCCTGGGTGGGATTGTGGTCGGTGCCGACCCGATGGGCCAAATGGCCTCTTTCTGCACTGTAGGGTTTCTATGATTCAGTCATTCACCTCATTGTGATGAGATATCGCAGTGGGAATATTAACCCCTCCATTAAATGCTGACTTGGCCTGCTGCACATTTCCAGAAATCTCTGTTTTTAACTTCTAGATTTCAACATTGTGGACCAAGGTGAAATTTGGAACAGCTTTCAGCTGAAACCAGAAGAAAGGGCTTCTTTCACAGAGCCTGTTTGCATTGAGGAAGTGGCGGTACTTTGCATTTTCTGTCCTTGTGCCACATTGACTGCGAGCAGTTCCAAGCCTCAACAGAACCCGTATTTTTCACTCTCTACAGCAATCAGCGCAGCAGCAAATGCTGTAGAAACTCCTTTCTCCCCACCCCCCTACTACCCCCCTGCCCCACCCCGTCCTTGCTCTAAACTCTCTGGCGATTAACCTCCCCTCCTCGGAGCTTGCTCAGATGGATTAACCATGCAAATTGATGTTTTTGGACCTGGGGAATGAGCTGTAATATGTGATTGCAGCCTTTTTCAGGGCCGCTTCATACACATTCTGTTTGGTGCGTGCTGCATGTGCTGTCACATACAGGGATAGATATGTCCACTCCAAATGCAGGACTGGTGGGGGGGGGTGTAATGGGTTCAGAGGGAAGTGGGCAAAGAGGTAGTGTTTGTGGGGGGAGGGCTTTCTCTCAGTCCACACTGACAGAAGTACAAAGATCTACTATACCGGTGATTATGAAATACATTAAGCTGTGAGTGACGTAAGCACTGCATGACACATACGTTTGTCAGACCAGGCTATCATTTACCACCTTGTTTTATGCCCTGTATTTGCCACAGTGGTCACAGTGTTGAAGGATAACTATGCGAAGCTAAATGAGCCAGGAACTTGTGTGTCAATTCCTTGCATATATTTCTGTGAAATGAGTTGTCCTATTGAAGGAATAATAGTGTCAGCCTTGGCTCAGTGGTCGCATTCTTCGCCTCTACGTCACAAGGTTGTGGGTTCAAACTCCACTCCAGAGATTAATGCTGAAATTCCAATGTGGTATTGTCAGCGGAGACATCGGAACCAAGGTCCCATCTGCCCTCTAGGGTGGGTGTAAGATGCTGCTGCTGCAGTGAGGGGCAGAGGAGCGTGGCCCAGTTGTCCTGGCCAATATTTATCCTTCAAATTATATCAAATATAACGGATCATCTGGTCACTATCTCACTGATGTTTGTGGAATCTTTCATTTTTTTTAATTCATTCATGCAACATGGGTGTTGCTGGATAGACCAGCATTTATTGCCCACCCCTAGTTGTCCTTGAGAAAGTGGTGGTGAGCTGCCTTCTTGAATCGCTGCCGTTTGTGTTCTGGGGTTGACCCATAATGCCTCTAGAGAGGGAATTCCAGGATTTTGACCCGGCGACAATGAAGGAATGGTGATATATTTCCAAGTGAGTGACTTGGATAGGAACTTGCCTGTGGTAGTGTTCCCATTTATCTGCTGCCCTTGTCCTTCAAGATGGAAATGTTCTGGAAGTTGCTGTCTTAAGGATCTTTGGTGAACTGCTGCAGTGTATCTTGTAGAGAACACACACTGCTGCTGCTGCTGAGTGACAGTGGTGGAGGGAGTGGATGTTTGTGGATGTGGTGCCAATCAAGCGGGCTGCTTTGTCCTGGATGGTGTCAAACTTCTTGAGTGTTGTTGGAGCTGTGTGCCAATTAACAACTGTATTTTTTACAAAACAATTGTTCCTTCACTTCAAAAGTACACCATTAGCTGTAAAGCACTCGGGGCACCCTGGAGTTATGTAAGGCACTGTATAGATGTACATCCTTTCCTAACCATATGAAAAGACAGAGATTGACTGCTTTTGGGTGCAGATTCCTTTCCTTTATAGATCCCATAACTCTTCAGAAGCTCCTTAGTTGAGTGTGTTGTATACATAACAAATCAGTCTTCCATCTTGCAACTCTTTTTATTTTATCATTCTTGTAAATCTTTATAATGCCTTCCCTCTGACTTGGGGGAAAAATGAACCTCTCAGTAAGGCACTTGGAATCGCATTTTGCACAGCTATCCAAGAATCTCAACAATTTGGCACCAATTAATATTTATATATTTTCCTTTGTAAGCATTATCAGCAAAAAAAGTCCAGGAGTTTTGTTTTAAATAGTGTTCTCTGGTCGGATTGAGCAGTTTCTTCCTAATAAAACACATCCATCATTACCTTTGTTGGAGAACTCCTTATTTTCCTTTCGACTTTTGGATTCAAGCTGCCTCGGATACACAATGCTACGTGCCACTCACCGCAGCTGGTGGTGAGTGGACTGGGACTAGGCTGGCATGTGCATTAAAGTAGCAAGATATATGTTTTAACTCTTTGAATGCGGCAATGAATGTTCCTGCGAGGAAGATTTGAAAAACGCAACACAATCATACTTTGATTGATGGAATTGGTTCAAGAGGAAGAGTCATTTTCGAAACACTGGGAAATTCTATGGGAGGGTGGAGGGGGAGAGCATTCAGTCATCATGTACTATGCACAGAGCTTGCCAACTGAAGTCACCAGGAACAGTGATTAATCTCTTGGACGTAGCTGAAAGAAAGCCAGGAGAAAAATTATAGGGGCATTAAAAGATGTGTTTCCCACATTGCACACTTCAATTTAATAATTTTAGGAATTTTGAAAATGGCTATTTGGCTGCAGAGGGCCATTGGAGGTGGGTATTCTGAGGGTGAAACCTCCAGAAATATATCCGACCAGAGTTGGCAACCCTTTCAATATGGGAGCCAATGACACATTGTAATTTCCTCCCATACACTTGAAAGAACTTAATTGGCTGTAAAGTGCTTTGGAACATCCTAAAGTAATGCGTTCAAGAGCACATCAGCTGATTACTTGAATAGAAACAATGTGCAGAGTTAAGGGGAAAAGGCAGGGGAATGGCATTCATTCTTGATGCTGCTTTGGAGAGCTGGTGCAGACCAGATGGGCCAAATGGCCTCTTTCTGCATCACAACAATTCTGTGATTCTGCAGCTGAAAGCAAGATTTTTTCTGCGTTCTTCAGGGAAATGGTGAAAGTCCTGCATAAAGAGTCGAGGGGACTAAAAATGTGGAATTAGTTCATTTCACAGTGGCTTTGATTCACCTTTATTATGAATCAGATCTTTCTCTTTCTCTCCTGCACCAAACAAGACCAGGTTTTCATCTGCCTTTCCAACAGCCATCTTTTCCTGTAGCCGCCTCTTCTCCAGAAACTCCTCCACTTCAGTGGTAAGAGCTTAGGGTGACAATATCACAATTACTCCCCTTTTGACATTCTATAATAGGGAAGGATAAGAATGCAAGAACATCAAGTCGGAACAGGAGTAGGCCATTTGGCCCCTGGAGCCTGCTTTGCTATTCAATAAGATTATGGTGGATCTTCTACCTGAGCCACATGCTCCTACATTATCAATGTATCCCTTAACATCTTTAGTGCCCAAAAATCTGCAGATCTCCAATTTGCTCATACTCAATGACTCATACTTATCCAGAGCTCTCTATGGCAGTGAATTTCATAGATTCATAACAGGTTCATAAGGTTTTTCTCTTTCCTAAATGGCCAACTTCTTATTCTGCGACTCTAAAGCCAAGGGAAGCACCTTCCAAGCATTTACACTGACAAGCTACCTAAGTGTTTCAATGGGGTTACCTTCTAAACAGCTGAGCGTATAATCCCAGTCTTCTTAATCACTCTTTATAGGACAATTCCCTCATCCCAGGAACTTGCCTAGTGAACTTTCCCTAGAATAAGCGTATCCTTTCTTAAGTAAGGAGAGCGAAACTATACATAAAACTCTAGGTGTGGTCTTACCGAAGCCCTACATGTTAATAGCTTTGGCATTTTATGCGTTTGTCCATTTGTTTTCATAATTTCTGGGCTGTAGCTGCATGTTTCTGTGAATTATTTTTATTTATTCATGAGATGTGGGCATTGCTAGCAAGACCAGCATTTGTTGCCCATTCCTAATTGCCATTGAACTGAGTGGCTTGCTAGGCCATTTCAGAGGGCATTTAAAAGTCAACCATACTGATTTCTGTACAAGGGCACAGAAAATAACATTTTCCAGTCTCTCAACATTTGAAAAATATTTTGCTTTTCTATTATTTCAAAGTTGGTGACCCCAGATTTCTCCACCTTATGTTGCTCACCCAATTCTTGCTCACCTATTTGCATCTTCTTTGAGTCCTCCTCGCAGCCTATTGTCCCACTAAACTGTGAATCATCTGCATACACAGATACGTTACTCTCAGAACCCTCAACTAAGTTAATGATTTGGTTTGGTTTGCCGTACCCAATCAGTATCAGTGTAGATGGTAGAAGGGGCCTGGAAACAGGAGAAGATCAAGGGCCCTTGAATTTTCTCCCTAACCTTGATGAATTGGAGTGATAAGGGAGAACCAGTGGATGTTGTGTTTTTGTGTTTCCTAAAAGCATTCAATGATATGCCACACAAGAGGTTGTTGCACAAGGTTGGAGCTGGGCCTACCAGTTACACACTGCGAACCCAAAAATGACTCAGTCAATTCTTCACTCTGCCTTCTGTCCAATACTCGATCCTCAATCAAGGTAACATATTAACCGTAACTCCATGAGCCTTACACTCTCTACAGTCCCCAACCTTCCCCCTCAATTATGCATGATTTTTTTCCTCTTTCAAGATTCACCAATCAATCCATCATACAATCACAGGAAGGTCTGAGTTAAATGATAGCACCCATTGTTGACCTCTGGTTACAGATAGTGACTGATACAAATGCAGCATGGGTCAGAAAGGATGGTTCTGGTTGTTGGAGGTTAATCATCTTAACTCCAGGATGTTACTAAAGGAGTTCCTTAGGGTAGTGTCTTCGGCTTAACCATCTTCAGCTGATTCATCAATGACCTTCCTTCCAACATAAAGTCAGAAACGGGGATGTTCATTGATGACTGTGTAACGTTCAGAACCATTTGTGATTTCTCAGGTACTGAGGAGTCCAAATGCAGCAAGACCTGGACAATATCTAGGCTTGGGCTGACAAGTGGCAAGTAACATTCATGCCACACAAGTTCCAGGCAATGACCATCTCCAATGAGAGAGGATCTAGTCAACGCCCCTTGACATTCAATGGCATTACCATCGTTGAACCCTCCACTGTCAACAACCTGAGTGTTACCATTGACCAGAAACTGAACTGGACCAGCCATGTACACATGGGTGGCACAGTGGTTACATAAGAACATAAGAACATAAGAAATAGGAGCAGGAGTAGGCCATCTAGCCCTTCGAGCCTGCCCCGCCATTCAATAAGATCATGGCTGATCTGTTGTGGCTCAGTTCCACTTTCCCGCCCTCTCCCCATAACCCTTAATCCCCTCTCTTATCAAGAACCCATCAACCCGCTTCTTAAAAATATTTAGCGAGGCAGCCTCCACCACTTCAACGGGCAGAGAATTCCAGAGATTCACCACCCTTTGAGTGAAGAAGTTCCTCCTCAACTCCGTTCTGAACCGCCTCCCCTTTATCTTGAGGCTGTGCCCCCTAGTCCTACTGTCTTTTTTGAGCGGGAAGAGTCTCTCCACCTCTATCCTATCCATCCCATTCATCATCTTATACGTCTCAATGAGATCTCCCCTCATTCTTCTAAACTCTAACGAGTACAAGCCTAGTTTATTCAGCCTCTCCTCATAGCTCAATCCCCTCAACTCCGGTATCAGCCTAGTAAACCTCCTCTGCACTCCCTCCAGGGCCAAAATATCCTTGCGCAGGTGCGGCGCCCAAAACTGCACACAGTACTCCAGCTGCGGCCTCACCAATGCCCTATACAGCTGCAGCAAGACCTCCCTACTTTTATATTCAATCCCCCTCGCTATGAAGGCCAGCATCCCATTCGCCTTCCTGACCACCTGCTGCACCTGCAAGCTGGGTTTTTGCGACTCATGCACAAGGACCCCGAGGTCCCTCTGCACCGTCGCCTGCTGCAGTTTTTCGCCACGTAAGTAATAGTCCTTCCTACCATTCTTCCTACCAAAGTGGACCACCTCACACTTGCCAACATTAAATTCCATTTGCCATTTCCTGGCCCATTCGCCCAGCCTATCTAGATCCTTCTGCAGACTCTCCACACCCTCCGCACAATTTGCCTTTCCCCCAATCTTGGTGTCATCAGCAAATTTCGACACCCTGCACTCGGTTCCCTCCTCCAGATCATCTATATAAATGGTAAATAGCTGAGGCCCCAGCACCGACCCCTGGGGCACCCCACTAGTCACCAACCGCCAATCCGAATAGCACCCATTGACCCCCACTCTCTGCCTCCTATTTGACAACCAATCCTCTATCCACGCTAACACCCTACCCCCAACTCCATGTCCCCTGACCTTCTGCAATAACCTCTTGTGAGGTACCTTGTCAAACGCCTTCTGAAAATCCAGAAAGACCACATCCACCGGCTCTCCTCTATCCACTGCCCTAGACACATCCTCATAGAACTCCAGTAAATTTGTCAGACACGACTTCCCTTTAATGAAACCGTGCTGCGTCCGCCCTATCAAGCAATTCCCTTCAAGATGCCTCGCAATTTCCTCCTTAATGACGGATTCTAACATTTTACCTACCACAGACGTTAAACTAACCGGCCTATAATTCCCCGCCTTTTGCCTGGCACCCTTCTTAAACAACGGCGTAACATTAGCCGTTTTCCAATCTTCCGGCACTTCCCCGGAATCCAGCGACGTCTGGAAAACGGTGGCAGGGACCTGGGTTCAATTCCAGCCTTGGGTCACTGTCTGTCTGGAGTTTGCACATTCTCCCCATGTCTGCATGGGTTTCCTCTGGTGCTGTGGTTTCCTCCCACAGTCCAAAGATGTCCAATTAGGTTGATTGGCCATGTTAAATTGACCCTAGTGTCAGAGGGATTGGCAGGTCAGTTTTGTGGCGTTACAGGAATAGAGCTTGAGTGGGATAGTGGTCAGTGCAGGCTCGATGAGCCAAATGGCTTCCCTCTGCAGTATAGGCATGCTATGATTCAATGCTGTGACTACAAGAGCCAGTCAGAGGTTAGGAATCCTGCAGCGAGTAACTCACCGCCTGACACAGAGAGTCAGCCGGCATTTAAAATTGTGCTGTATGATGATCATTACAAATGTGCCATAGATGTTTGTAGCAAAGAAGGAGGCCATTTGGCCCATTGTCCCTGTACCAACTCTCTGCGAGGCTAATCCATAAGTAATCCCATGGCCTAGTTCCTTTTACAAATACATTTATATAATTCCTTATGAAATCGCGATTTCCAAAGACACAAATCCATTTGAAAGAAAATGGTTAATCCCTTTGTTAAAATAGTAAAGAAAGGAGTTCCTTATGGGTGGCAATAGGTTCATTGTTGATGTTGCGCTGCCTGATGCCAACTCATCAGAGCTTTAATAGTGACCAATACAGTGCTCAACGCCATCCAACAGTGATGCGATAAACTTCACAACCTGACACATACTTCCTGAAGTGATTGTCTCACACAGCCCACCTCCTCCAACAGTCTTGGAAGCATTCCTGATGCATGTTGAGCTGAGAATGCTGTAGCCAACACCACATGCTTATGAGTTTACTCAGCCTCTCGCTGTTTCTGTTCAAACAATGTCACTGTGCTGCCAATAAAGATCTTCACACAGTAAAAGCATTGGTTTGGTGCCACATGGAGAAACATGGTATATTCCAGTGATAGCAAAAAGGCTGTGCTGACTGCCACATGGCAAGTGTGTGGCATGCAATGGAACATTCCTTCATCAATGAACTCCTAGACACAGAAACTGTTATTAAAGCTGCTTAATCTTCCACTAGAGCAGCTGCAGCATCTAAAACCAAATGTAATCAAACATTAGCCAGCTCCTCACTTGATATGCTGCGAGGTTCATTAGCTTCAGTACAATGAGAGATTTAGGAACAGTTCTTAAAGCACAGTTTGCGACTGTTTTGATAAGGCAGGATAATACACCCCGCAATTTTCCCGGACTTAACTGCGTCTGATTTTAACTGGACAAAAATAGGTATTCAAAGGCCAATTATAGGGTCAATAGACATGAGCACTGATTGCCACAATTTTGCATAGCAGCATGTGGAACAGTGGTTAGCACTGCTGCCTCACAAAGCCAGGGACACCAGTTCGATTCCCAGCTTGTGTCATTGCCTGTGCGGAGTTTGCACATTCTCCCAATGTCTGCATAGGTTTCCGCCGTGTGCTCTCTCTGGTTTCCTCCTAGGTTAGTCTGAAAGACGTGCTAGTTAGTTGCAGTGGCCATGCAAAATTTCCCCTCAGTGTACCCGAACAGGTGCCAGAGAGTGGTGACTACAGGATTTTCACAGTAACTTCATTGCAGTGTTAATTTTGTGTTGGTTTTGACGCTAATAAATAAAGTTTTAAGCCTTTAATTTTGATCGATGTACTGCCAAGAAACAGATCAATTTGACCCAACTGTTTTTATCCACAGAGTTTATGTTACAAATGAACCTCCTCCCACCTTACTTCTACCACAGTGACTAAAGAAGATTCTCCAGTGATCCATACTGGCTTCATTAATGGCTATCTCAATGTTATTAATGGCTGCTTTGTCAAGAACAATTAGCGATGGAGAAAAACTGCTGGCCCTGGGGAACTCACAAACCCTTGAACAAATTAAAACAGGGGAAATAAAATAAAATTAACCTCTTGCCTGTGGCTCAAACCACACAAGCATAGATATAAAGGTGCTTATTACATCAGGATGACTCCTGTGGCAAGTTCATGCGAAAGTAGGCTTAATAAGATTCTCATGGCAAAGCTTTACAGAGCATGTTTTCTCTTAAATAGAAACAACAAATGCTGGAAATAATCAGCATCTGTGAAGAGACAGAGCTAATAGTGTTTCAGGTCGATAACCTTTCATGGGAACTCTGTTTTATTTCACATTTCTAGCAGCTTTTGCTATTACATGAATGTTTTCTCTTCATTGAGTTCAAATTATTATCTGGTAGTTTAAATAATCTAATAAGAAATTCATTATTCCAGATGATAACAAAGATACAGTCAGAATGAGAGAGGCCATTTGGCCCATTCATCACTAGCTTCGATAGAAACTTGTGATCTTCATCCATTTACCTTCTCAATGACTCCAGCATATCTATCTCAGAATCACAGATTACTGCAGTGCAGAAGAGACCCTTCGGCCCATCGAGTCTGCATCAACGCATTAACTGCCCTGACCTGCCCATCTGATCCCACTTGCCAGCACTTGGCCCGTAGCCTTGCGTCAAATACCTCCATTCCCTTCAGTTACAGGCACTTATCCACCAGTAGGAATACAAATTGGATGGGTTGTATAATTCTTTTTTATTCATTCATGGGATGTGTGCATCACTGGCTGGGCCAGCATTTATTGCCCATCCCTCAGGGCATTTAAGAATCAACCACATTACTGTGGATCTGGAGTCAGTAATTAGGCCAGACAAGGTAAGGAAAAGGGCAAAATACTGCGGATGCTGGAACCTGAAACAAAAACAGAAACTGCTGGAAAATCTCAGCAGGTCTGTCGGCATCTGTGGAGAGAGAATAGAGCCAACGTTTCAAGTGTAGGTTAGGGGTAAATATATGGGATTACGGGTACAGGGGCTGGGTGGGATTATCGTCAGTGCAGGCTTGGTGGGCTGAATGGCCTTCTTCTGCACTGTGGGGATTCTAAGTCAGGATGACACTTCGTCAGGTAAGGACGACAGATTTCCCTCCCTAAAGGACATCAGTGAACCTGATGGTTTTATGTGACAATGGACAATGGTTTCATGGTCATCATTGGGCTTTTAATTACACATTTTTATTGAATCTCACCTCTTGCCCCTCACCTTGAATCTATGTCTCCTTGTGACTGACCTTTCAACTAAGGGAAACAGCTGCTCCTTACCCACTCTGTCCATGCCCCTCATAATCTTGTACAGCTCAATCAGGTCGCCCCTCATTCTTCTCTACTCCAACGAAAACAACCCAAGCCGATGCAACCTCTCTTCATAACTTAAATGTCCCAACCCAGGCAGTAGCATGGTGAATCTGCACTCTGGCTTGTGCTGAGAAGGTGTTTTCATGGCTTTGTAGGTGGATTTCAGGATTTTGGGGGTCATTTTCTGCTGCTTTGGAGTTTGTAGCTTTCATCTAACCTCCCCTGTTATCAGCTTTTGCTGCAGTGTGGGAGCCAGTGATGCAGCTCAGCTTTGGAGTTCTGCTGAGGAATAGGCGGAACAGCAGCAGAAAGAACAGCCGCAGCCTTCTCCTGTATAACCTGCAAACCCACAGGGCAGGAGAGGTGAGTGCAGAGCTCTAGCTTGTCGGAGCTGGCAACGCCTCCATTACATGAGTATGCCAGCAGAGATATTCCCGTCCAGTGTGTGCTGACATTTTTTAAAGTTTATTTATTAGTGTCACAAGTAGGCTTATATTAACACTGCAATGAAGTTACGATGAAAATCCCCTAGTCGTCACACTCTGGCGCCTGTTCGGGTACACCGAGGGAGAATTTAGCATGGCCAATGCACCAAACCAGTAGGACTGTGGGAGGAAACCAGAGCACTCGGAGGAAACCCACGCAGACACAAGGAGAATGTACAAATTCCACACAGACAGTGACCCGAGGCCAGAATTGAACTCCAGAATTCACATACGTGCTGCAGTTGAGTCTAATGTCGTAACTACATTAAGGGTTGCTGGTTTTAAGCAAATAGAAAAGATATGGTTTGCACATGTAAGTTCAAAGTAACACACAACAGGTTTATTGAAAGAGATGTTCTCTGCACAGAACAGAAAACAAGGCTAAGCCTGTGAAACACCCAGTGACCTCATGATCAAGTCATTGGGGGAAGCGATGGCCTAGTGATATAATTGCCAGACCCATTAGTTCAGAAACTCAACTAATGTTCTGGGAACTTGGGTTCAAATCCTGTTATGGCAGGTGGTGGAATTTGAATTCAATAAAAAAGATCTGGAATGAAGAATCTATTGATGACCACAAAACCATTGTCTACTGTTGGAAAAACCCACTGGTTCATTAACGTCCTTTAGGAAAGGAATTTTGCTGTCCTTATGTTGGCTGGCCTATACGTGACTCCAGAGACCCAGCAATGTGGTTGACTCTCAACTACCCTCCAAGGGCAACTAGGGGTGGGCAATAAGTTCTAGCCAGCCAGCGATGCCCACGTCCCACTAAAGAATTTTAAAAAGTGACATGCTCTTAAAGCAACCATGCAACCAGTTAAAAATGTAACACTGAGGTTAAAAAGCCATACAAAAGAAGTACATTGTTGAAAGTTCCAGGTTCTTGACGCACTGACAGCTCACCCACTGTAGAACATTAAATTGACCACATAATCTCTGGGTTTCTGGTCCAGAGAATAGCTGTACGTAATTTTGATGTCTAAAATTGCCATAAACTAGAAACTCTTCTTCAGGTAAACATTTATGTTATCATTAACCTGGAACACAAGTATGAGCTTCTTTGTGAGACACTTCATTACTCAAAAGGTGTAGAGTGCAGCACGATTTACTGCTGGGTTTGACAGATAAGATAAGTATTTGTCTTCATCACTGAATTTTGGCTTCAGATAGCGGAATTTAATTGCAGCTGAATTGAAAGCCAAATTGTACCATTTCTTGATTGATTGAACGCTCCAATCACAAAGTTCAACTCATCAGAATCCTCTCAGCCATCAAAGAAGAATCTTCAAAAGCTCATGTTTATAAAATAGATCTATCAGCAGCAGTTTACCGTGTTCCTGCCACCATGACAATGCTTTTTTTCAGAAACAGAGAATCAGAAAATGGTTGCAACAAGGAAGGAAACCATTTGGTCTATTGTGTTGGCTTCCGGCAAGAGCAAATCAGCGAGTCCCACTTCCCATTGTGAAGCCATGATTCAATCTGCCCCCACCACATGACCAGGGGTCGGGGGGGGGGGGGGGGGGGGGTCTTTCGGGTACCACATGACCAGGGAGTGCATTCCAAATCCTAACCACTCCTTGCATTAAAATACTTCTTTCTCATCTCACCATTGGTTGTGTTGTCATTCACCTTATATCGGTGTCCTTTGTTTACCGACCCATCCACCAGTGGAACAAATTCTCTCTTCCTACCCTGCCTACACCAGTTATGATATTGAGAACTTCTACCAAATCGCCCCTCTGCCTTCTCTTCTCTGAACAGAACAGCCCCAGCTCCTCCCATTTAGCCGTATGACAGATCTCCCTCACCATTGGAACCACACCCATCAATCTTCTCTGCACCCCTTCTGAAGACTTTGCTTCCTTGGTGAATGACGACCATTTGCAATCAAACCATATCTTCCTTGCCTTTGTTTCTATACCTTTCTGTGTCACACTGAGGTTCTCGTATGCTTTTTCTCAAACTGCGATGCACAATTTGTGTATAAATATTCCCAGGTCTCTGTTCCTGTGCCTCCAGAATTGCCCTTTCGTTTCACATAATCTTTCCTCGATCTTCCCATCAAAACTTTACACTTTTCTGCATGTAATTCCACCTGTCACATGCCTGCCATTTCCGTTATCCTATCAATGTCCTCATTAGGATTAACACCAACCTCTGCAAAGCTCACAATAAGGTACTGCACCTTTGTGTCATCTGTAAATTTTGCAATTGCGCTTTGTATGCCTAACTCTCAGTCGTCAATATAGATCAGGAAAAGCAGTTTTCCCAGTACTGATCCTTAGAGACTGGCTTCTGTATTCCTTCTGGTAGAACAGCGGTTAGCACTGCTGCCTCACAATGCCAGGGACCCAGGTTCAATTCCTGCTTGGGTCGCTGTCTGCACAGAGTCTGCACATTCTCCCCATGTCTGCATGGCTTGCCACCGGGAGGTCTGGTTTCCTCCCACAGTCTGAAAGATGTTCTGATTAGACCAATTAGAGCCATGCTAAGTTCTCCCTCAGTGTACTCGAACAGGTGCTGCAATGTGGCGACTCGGGGATTTTCACAATAACTTCATTGCAGTGTTAATGTAAGCTAACTTGTGACATCAATAAATAAACTTTAGAACTGAAATCTCCAAAAAGCAACCATTCACCATTACAATACTTTCTGTTTCCTGCCATTCAGGCACCTTTCTATCCAAGCTGTCTATGCGTTGCAGCTCTGCTGGCTTTGCCCATTTGGTGGCACTTTATCAAATGTCTTTTGCCAGTGCATATACACTACATCAACCACATTGCCCTCATCAGCTTTCTCTGTTACCTCATTAAAATACTCAATCATACAAGTTAAACACTCCATGCTGGCTTTCCTGAATTAATCTACATTTATCCAAGTGGCTGTTCTGGATTATAGTTCCTAAAAGTTTACACCACTGAGGTTAATTTCAATGGCCTTCAGTTGCTGGGCTTATCCTTCCACAGAAAGGTATAACAGTTCCAATTCTCCAGTCTTCTGGCATCTGCTCCATCTAAAGGGGATCAGAAGACTTCACAAATTTCACCCCCACTTCCCTCTGTATCCTTGGTTGCATCTCAAATGGTGCAGCCAGCCTTTGTAATACCTCCTTTTAAAATTTTTAACCCAACCGGTATCTCAACCATCTTCTTTCTCTCTAGGACTTCGGGAGCAGCTTCTTCCTTGTTGCAATGAAATCATTTTGTACCTCAGCCAACCCTGTATCTCCATGTGTTAATTGACTTTTAAGTCCCTAATCACCCCGACTCCTCCTTTTACTACTTATGTGTTCATAGAAGATGTTTGACTTCCCATTTATGTTAGCTGATAATCTATTCTTATAGTGTCTTTTCGTCTCTCATTTCCTTTCTCATTTCTCTTCTTAACTTTCCATATTCAAGCCGGTTACCACTATATTATCAACTAGACATCTGTCAAACACATTCTTTCTTTGCTTGATTTTACTCCCTACATCTTTCATCACTCAAGCTTTGTTTACTCTATCTTTCCCCCTCATGGGATTGTATCTGGCTTACACCATCTCCTCTATAATGGCAATCCATTGTTCCTTTACAGTTTTGTCTGCCTGTCAGTGATGCCAATAGATCAAGGCAACATCTTGTTCTAACCCACTGATATTGGCCTTCTTCCAATTTATATGTTTACTCTGGGTTGTGCCTTGTCATTTTCCATAGACAACAAGCCTCGACTTTATCACTGTTCACTGAACGTTTCTCTACTGACACTTAGAACAAACAAAGAATAAAGAAAATTACAGCACAGGAACAGGCCCTTCAGCCCTCCAAGCCTGCACTGACCATGCTGCCCGACTGAACTAAAACCCACAACCCTTCCAGGGACCATATCCTTCTATTCCCATCCTATTTATGTATTTGTCCAGACGCCCTTTAAAGCTCACTACCGTATCTGCTTCCATTACCTCCTCCAGCAGCGAGTTCCAGGCACCCGCGTAAAAAACTTGCCTCGGACATCTCCTTTAAACCTTGCCCCTTGCACCTTAAACCTATGCTAAGAGTAATTGACTCTTCCACCCTGGGAAATAGCTTCTGACTATTCATTCTGTCCATGTCCCTTATAATCTTCTAGATTTCTATCAGGTCGCTCTTCAACCTCCATTGTTCCAGTGTGAACAAACCAAGTTTCTCCAATCTCTCCTTGTGGCTAATGCCCTTCATACCAGGCAACATCCTGGTAAATCTTTTCTGTACCCTCTCCAAAGCCTCTACATCCTTCTGGTAGTGTGGTGACCAGAATTGAACACGATATTCCAAGTGCAGCCTAACTAAGGTTCTATAAATCTGCAACACGACTTGCCAGTTTTCAAACTCAATGCCCTGGCCAACAAAGACAAGCATGCCTTACACCTTCTTGACTATCTTCTCCACCTGCATTGCCACTTCCAGTGACCTGTATACCTGTACACCCAGACCCCTTTGCCTATCAATACTCTTAAGGGTTCTGCCATTTACTGTATATTTCCTATCTGTATGCGACCTTCCAAAATGCATTACCTCATATTCGTCCAGATTAAACTCCATCTGCCATCTCGCCACCCAAGTCTCCAACCGATCTATATCCTGCTGTATCCTCTGATGTCCTCATCACTATCCGCAAATCTACCAACTTTTGTGTCGTCTGCAAACTTACTAATCACACCAGTTACATTTTCCTCCAAATCATTTATATATATTAGAAACAGCAAAGGTCCAAGCACTGATCCCTGAGGAACGCCACTTGTCACAGCCCTCCATTCAGAAATGCACCCTTCCACTGCTACCTTCTGTCTTCTTTGACTGAGCCAGTTTTGTATCCACCTTGCCAGCTCACCTCTGATCCCATGCAACTTCACCTTCTGCACCAGTCTGCCATGAGGAACCTTGTCAAAGGCCTTACTGAAGTCCATGTAGACAACATCCATTGCCCTACCCTCATCAATCACCTTTGTCACTTCCTCGAAAAACTCAACCTCCCCTTCACAAAGCCATGTCACCACTCATTAATATGTCCACGTATTTCTAAATGGGAGTAACTCCTGTCTTGATGAATCCTCTCCAATAATTTCTCTACCACCGATGCAAGGCTCACCAGCCTGTAATTACCTGCATTATTCTTGCTACCCTTAAACAAAGGAACAACATTGGCTATTCTCCAATCCCCGGCTCTCCCCTGTAGCCAGTGAGGATACAAAGATTTCTCTCAGGGCCCCAGCAATTTCCTCCCTTGCCTCTCTCAGTATTTTGGGATATAGCCCATCAGGCCCTGGGGACTTGTCTACCTTAATGTTTCTCAAGAATCCCAATACCTTCTCCTTTTTAATCTCAGCATGATGAAACTGTCTACACATCCTTTCCCAGATTCATCATCCACCAAGTCCTTCTCTTCGGTGAATACTGACACAAAGTACTCATTTAATACCTTGCCCATTTTCTCTGGCCCCATGCATAGATTCCCTCCCCTTCCTTGAGTGGGCCAACCCTCTCCCTGACTAACCTGTTGCCCTTTATATATGTATAAAAAGCCTTAATCCTGCTGGCCAATGATTTTTTGTTAGCCCTTTTAACCCTCCTTACTCTTCGTTTAAGTTTAGAACATAAGAACATAAGAAATAGGAGCAGGAGTAGGCCATCTAGCCCTTAGAGCCTGCCCCGCCATTCAATAAGATCATGGCTGATCCGTCGTGGCTCAGTTCCACATTCCCGCCCTCTCCCCATAACCCTTAATCCCCTCGCTTATCAAAAACCCATCAACCCGCGTCTTAAAAATATTTAGCGAGGCAGCCTCCACCACTTCAACGGGCAGAGAATTCCAGAGATTCACCACCCTTTGAGTGAAGAAGTTCCTCCTCAACTCCGTTCTAAACCGCCCCCCCCCCTTTATCTTGAGGCTGTGCCCCCTAGTCCTACTGTCCTTTCTGAGCGGGAAGAGTCTCTCCACCTCTATCCTATCCATCCCATTCATCATCTTATATGTCTCAATGAGATCTCCCCTCATTCTTCTAAACTCTAACGAATACAAGCCTAGTTTATTCAGCCTCTCCTCATAGCTCAACCCCCTCAACTCCGGTATCAGCCTAGTAAACCTCCTCTGCACTCCCTCCAAGGCCAAAATATCCTTGCGTAAGTGCGGCGACCAAAACTGCACACAGTACTCCAGCTGCAGCCTCACCAATGCCCTATACAGCTGCAGCAAGACCTCCCTACTTTTATATTCAATCCCCCTCGCTATGAAGGCCAGCATCCCATTCGCCTTCCTGACCACCTGCTGCACCATTTGCTTCACGTGTGCCCAGCCTCCTAGCTTTGACAAATGCTTCCTTTTTCTCTTTGACCAGGCCCACAATATCTCTTGTTATCCAAGATTCTCAAAACTTGCCATACTTATCCTTCATCCTTACAGAAATGTGGCAGTCCTGAATCCCTATCAACTTACATTTGAAAGCCTTCCACATGCTAGATGTTGATTTGTCCTCAAGCATCTGTCCCCAATCTACATTCTTCAGTTCCTGTCTAATATTGTTGTAATTAGCCTTCCCCCAGTTTAACACCTTCACTTGAGGACTACACTTTTCTTTATCCATTAGTACCTTAAAGCTTACTGAATTGTGGTCACTGTTCCCAACTGCTTCCCTATTGAAATGTCAACCTCCTGGCTGGACTCATTCCCCAATACCAGGTCCAGTATGGCCCCTTTCCTCGTTGGACTATTTACATACTGTTTCAAGAAGCCTTCCTGGATGCTTCTTACAAACTCTGCCCCATCCACGCCCCTAGTACTAAGTGAGTATAGGGGAAGTTAAAATCTCCCACCACAATAACCCTGTTGCTTTTACACCTTGCCAAAATCTGCCTACATATCTGTTCCTCTATCTCCTGCTGGATGTTGTGCAGCCTACAGTAAACCTCCAACACCCTTCCTATTCCTGAGCTCTGCCTTGCTGTATGAGCCCTCGGAGGTGTCCTTCCACAGTACAGCTGTGATATTCTTGGGATTTGGGGTGGGATCTTCTGGCCGTGCTCACCCCAAGGCCAGAAAATCCCACCTGCGATCAATGGACCTTTGCGTGGTCAGTGTCCCACCTACTATGATTCCCGTGGTGGGCTGGGCAGGAAAATCCTACCCTCGATCTACTTTGCCCACCTCATCTGAGCAAGTTTCAGCAGTGCCTCCTTCCTCTCTGCGTCAGTACAATAATGATCAAGAAATTGTCGTGAACATGTTTTAGAAACTCTCTTCCCTTTACACTCTTACCATCCCAGTCTATATTCAGACAATTAAAGCCCCATATTATAATTAGTCTTTAGTTCTTGTAACTTCCTGTAAATAAAAAATTGTTTCTGTGCATCTTTCTCACTGATTGGTAGCCTTATCAAAATATCCCAATAGCATGATTGTACTTCTATTGCTTCTTACCTCTAACCATAGAAAACATTCTTTCTGGTTGTATCACAGCTTGGTATGGTTCCTGTTTTGCCCAAGACTTCAAAAAACTACAAATGGTCGTGAATGCAGCCCAGTCCATCATCTCATCCATTGACTCCGTCTACACTTCCTGCTGCCTTGGCAAAGCAGCCAACATAATTATGGACCCCGTCATTCTCTCTTTCATCTTCTTCCGTCAGGAGAAAGACACAAAAGTCTGAGGACACGTATCAACCGATTCAAGAACAGCTTCTTCCCTGCTGCCATCAGACTTTTGAATGGACCTACCTTGCACTAAGATGATTTCTCTCTACACCCTAGCTATCACTGTAACACTACATTTTGCATTCCCTCCTTTCCTTCTCTATGAACGGTATATTTTGTATAGAATGCAAGAACCAATACTTTTCACTGTATGTTAATACATGTGACAATAATAAATCAAATCAGGTCAAATAGATCCTGTTCTTCACCCCATTCTGACATCCTTTCTCACCAGCACTGTAACATTTCCCTTAATCAATCTGCCAGCCCTCCTCTTCCCTCCTCAATCTTTGCTGAACTCCATGTATCCAGGAATATTTAAGTGTGCTCAGTACTGCCCTTCTGTTTGAGCTAGGTTTCCATTATCACTGCTAGCCTGTGGCCTGTGGGTTGCCAACATTATTTACCTTGCTGCACTCCTTCTTACTCTGCCCCTATCTTACTGTTCTTTCCCCAAGTGCTGACTGTCTCACCAAACTGGCAATCGTTAATAGTAAATGCTCAATGATAATGGTTCTTGATCAGAATACTAACAGCATTCAAATTATTGCACAACATTTGTTTCAAGCTGTTGTTCACTCAACAGACACAGTTTTGTTTTCCTTCTCTTCATTCCTTGCGTATCTCCGAACTGATGGTTTTCCTGGCGCACTGCTTCATGAATACATTCATTATTGTGTTACTCAGCGACCCTGCTCCAGTTTCACACTGAGCGATGTGGAAATGTGTCTCTATTAGCCAATGCAAGAACCGAGTTGTAATCAAGGAGGACAACTAGTGGCCACTGGCAGTACTTAGAAATGATCCTTACATTGTGCTGCTCACAAACACCGAAACAACTCTGGCTTGCTGAAGTTAAGCAAATTATTAAATCAACATTTCTGTGGGCCCTCCACTTATTGGCTCATTTCTGTGGCAATATTGGCTTTTGGTTATTAAAAAAAAATATAAGATGCAGAGGGGGAATGCCTTGAATAATTTGTAAAAAGATTGGGAATAATCTTCACCCATATCCATACGCTGAGGTTTAATGTCTCCCTGGATATGTCCTTAACAATTCCCAGCGGCTCTGACTTGAGATTATTTTCCATTGTTTGTCTTCATTTTCAACCATCGGTCCCTTACCTTTTAGCAACACAGGAGCTAAATTACCAGTACATGGATGAGAAGGTCATAGAAACATAGGGTTAAATTTTGTGACCTCATTGCACCCATTTTGCAGCAGGAAACTGTCATAAAATTGGGTGCGATTAGCGGGAATGGTGCCCATTTTTGCACGCATTCCTAGTTTACCACAAAAGAATTTGCCACAATAGAGAGCATGCCGAAAGAGGGCAAAATGTCAATTTGCATTTTTTTTGCGTTCATCACGATGTCATTAGTGAGCTTCACACCCAATCGACCCAGCTTGAACCACCCCACCTGCTGCGTGGATTAGTCAGCTAACACCCCAAGTGTAGAAGTCACATTCAGGTGCCTGATCAGTGAGGGTGAGTGAGAAGGGAAATCTCTGTGTTCAAACTGCTCCGTGCTGCCCAGAGGGGGTTGTTTTGTGACGGCCATGTTGCGTTTCAGGTCGGGAGGGGTCTGCGGGTCTATGGGGGGGGCGGTGGGGGGCTGTTGTTGCTCACGGGGTCCAATCTCAGATTCTCAGCACGGACCCGGCTCAGAGCGCTGACCTCGGGTCTTAGTGCTGACTCTGGATCCTAGTGCTGGCAGCAGCAAGCGCTGTTGCTGGTGGGAGATGGGCTGGAAACGCTCTGAAGTGGCAGCGCTGCAGCCTCAGGACTTGTCAAGCTGCACTGTCCGTGGCTGCTACTGCATGGGTTCTGGGTGTGTTTGTGAATGAATTTCCCTCCTAATTGGGGGGAGGGGGGCGCTGTGTTGCAATTCTAGGATCCATGGGGGTGGGGATGGGGAGTGTGTGTTACTGGAGGTCTGTGGGGTGGGGTACGGGGAGTGTGTGTTACTGGGAGTCTGTGGGGTGGGGTATGGGGAGTGTGTGTTACTGGGAGTCTGTGGGGTGGGGTACGGGGAGTGTGTGTTACTGGGGGTCTGTGGGGTGGGGTATGGGGAGTGTACGTTACTGGGGGTCTGTGGGGCAGGGTATGGGGAGTGTGTGTTACTGGGGGTCTGTGGGGTGGGGATGGGGAGTGTGTGTTACTGGGGGTCTGTGGGGTGGGGTATGGGGAGTGTGTGTTACTGGGGGTCTGTGGGGTGGGGTATGGGGAGTGTGCGTTACTGGGGGTCTGTGGGGCAGGGTATGGGGAGTGTGCGTTACTGGGGGTCTGTGGGGTGGGGTTTGGGGAGTGTGTGTTACTGGGGGTCTGTGGGGCAGGGTATGGGGAGTGTGTGTTACTGGGGGTCTGTGGGGTGGGGTATGGGGAGTGTGTGTTACTGGGGGTCTGTGGGGTAGGGTATGGGGAGTGTGTGTTACTGGGGGTCTGTGGGGGGGTATGGGGAGTGTGTGTTACTGGGGGTCTGTGGGGTGGGGTATGGGGAGTGTGCGTTACTGGGGGTCTGTGGGGTGGGGTATGAGGAGTGTGTGTTACTGGGGGTCTGTGGGGTGGGGTATGGGGAGTGTGTGTTACTGGGGGTCTGTGGGGTGGGGTATGGGGTGTGTGTGTTATTGGGAGTCTGTGGGGGGGTATGAGGAGTGTGTGTTACTGGGGGTCTGTGGGGCAGGGTATGGGGAGTGTGTGTTATTGGGAGTCTGTGGGGGGGTATGAGGAGTGTGTGTTACTGGGGGTCTGTGGGGCAGGGTATGGGGAGTGTGTGTTACTGGGAGTCTGTGGGACAGGGTATGGGGAGTGTGTGTTACTGGGGGTCTGTGGGGCAGGGTATGGGGAGTGTGTGTTATTGGGAGTCTGTGGGGGGGTATGGGGAGTGTGTGTTACTGGGGGTCTGTGGGGTGGGGTATGGGGAGTGTGTGTTACTGGGGGTCTGTGGGGTGGGGTATGGGGAGTGTGTGTTACTGGGGGTCTGTGGGGTGGGGTATGGGGAGTGTGCGTTACTGGGGGTCTGTGGGGTGGGGTATGGGGAGTGTGCGTTACTGGGGGTCTGTGGGGGGGTACGGGGAGTGTGTGTTACTGGGGGTCTGTGGGGTGGGGTATGGGGAGTGTGCGTTACTGGGGGTCTGTGGGGGGGTATGGGGAGTGTGTGTTACTGGGGGTCTGTGGGGTGGGGTATGGGGAGTGTGTGTTACTGGGGGTCTGTGGGGTGGGGTATGGGGAGTGTGTGTTACTGGGGGTCTGTGGGGTGGGGTATGGGGAGTGTGTGTTACTGGGGGTCTGTGGGGTGGGGTATGGGGAGTGTGTGTTACTGGGGGTCTGTGGGGGGGTATGAGGAGTGTGTTTTACTTGGGGTCTGTGGAGGGTATGGGGAGTGTGTGTTGCTGGGGGTCTGATGCATAGAAACATAGCAACGTAGAAGATAGGAGCATGAGGAGGCCATTTGGCCCTTTGCGCCTGCTCCGCCATTCTTTATGTTCATGGCTGACCGTCTAACTCAATAGCCTAATCCTGCTTTTTCCCCATAACCTTTGATCCCATTCACCCCAACTGCTATATCCAGCCATCTCTTGAATACATTCAATGTTTTGGCATCAACTACTTCCTGTACTAATGAATTCCACAGGCTCCCCACTCTTCGGGTGAAGAAATGTCTCCTCACCTCCGTCCTAAATGGTCTACCCCAAATCCCGAGACTGTGAGCCCTGGTTCTGAACTGGCTCACCATCAGGAACATCCTCTCTGTATCTATCCTGTCTAATCCTGTTAGAATTTTATAAGCCTCAATGAGATCCTCCGCCATCATTCATCTGAACTCCAGCAAAAACAATCCTAACTTAGTCAATCTCTCCTCATACATCAGTCCCGCCATCCCCGGAATCAGCCTTTGCTGCACTCCCTCAAGAGTAAGGACATCTTTCCTCAGAAAAGGAGACCAAAACTGCGCACAATACTCTAGGTGTGGACTCACCAAGGCCCTGTATAATTGCAACAACACATCCCTGCTCCTGTACTCGAACCTCTCACAATGAAGACCAACGTGCCATTTGCCTTCTTTATCTCCTGCTGCATCTGCGTGCTTACCTTCAGCAACTGGTGCACGAGGATGCCCAGGTCCCGCTGCACACTCCCCTCTCCAAATTTACAGCCATTCAGGTAGTAATCTGCCTTCTTGTTTTTGTTCATCCTCAAAGACCTCGGGGCATCCAAACTCCTCAATATGAAGCTGTCATGCACACTACCGGGGTGTCTGGCACAGATATTTATTGATCAGAAGCCCTTCCTGTTCATGAATCTTCCTGGATTCTTCACCTTGAGGATGATAAGGGTGCAGTCTATAGCCCCCTTGCACATTTGACATGCCCGTGATGGCCTCGAATCCTGAAGTCAGGCTTCCTACTGGGCCTGGTCCAGGTCAAATTTAGTATACTGGGCAGCGCAGGGCTCTCAGGTGTCATGCCAGCCTCTTTTCCCGCTGCCCATGAGATGCCCCGGTGTCAGGAGGAGGGGATTCAGAATGTGTAGCCACAGTGAATTCCAGAAGCTCTGGCATCACTTGGCCATGCCAGTCCTGGAGGACGACCTGCATTCTTGCCGTGGTGGTCGAGCCCTCAGTGATGGCCCTCTGAGTTGGGAGCCACCTGTCAATAGCTACAACAAGTGGCCTCTGAGACTGGGCCACACTATGCAGTCCCTCAGCCATGACCCTCTGTGAGTGGGCCATGTTAACAAGGGCAGCTGTCGTAGCCCACTGGGTCTTACCACTGTCCCACTCGAGCCTCTCAGATACGGGCCACAGAATCTTGAGAAGCCTGTTGAGGCCCTCAGCTGTGGCCCACTGTGACTGGGCCATGGCCGTCTGGAACTCCGCTGTGACTGGGCCATGGCTGTCTGGAACTCCGCTGTGACTGGGCCATGGCCGTCTGGAACTCCGCTGTGACTGGGCCATGGCTGTCTGGAACTCCGCTGTGACTGGGCCATGGCCGTCTGGAACTCCGCTGTGACTGGGCCATGGCTGTCTGGAACTCCACTGTGACTGGGCCATGGCTGTCTGGAACTCCGCTGTGACTGGGCCATGGCTGTCTGGAACTCTGCTGTGACTGGGCCATGGCTGTCTGGAACTCCGCTGTGACTGGGCCATGGCTGTCTGGAACTCTGCTGTGACTGGGCCATGGCTGTCTGGAACTCCGCTGTGACTGGGCCATGGCTGTCTGGAACTCCGCTGTGGCCTGCTGTGAATCGGCTAAGTACAAGGCAGGGAGAGGAATCTGGGCTGCATGCGACTTTCTTTAGATTTCTCCAACAAGTGGGGGAGTGGCAGTTGCTCACTCCCATGTTCCAGCCCGAACACGCTGTCGCCAATGGCCCACATGCTCTCCTGTCCCACAAGCTCCATTGCCCACTTCTTAAAGGGGGTGAGGATCCAGATCTAGGGCACAGCACCCCCTGACTTCACCCTCTCCCGGTGATTATGGATATTCTTCTCCTGTGGGGACAGAAGGAGCCATGTCACATCTGATGGACGAGTCCTGCAGGGTTTCAGGAGGTGGCCCTTAGAACATAGAACATAGAACATAGAACATAGAACATTACAGCGCGGAACAGTCCCTTCGGCCCACAATGTTGCGCCGACCAGTCTTATTTTTAAAAAAAAACATTGACCCACTAATCTAAACCAATCCCTTTTCGTCCATAAACCTATCCACCAATCTCTTAAACGCCCCCAAACTAGGCGCATTTACAACTGCAGCAGGCAGGGCATTCCAGTCCCTCACCACCCTCTGGGTAAAGAACCTGCCCCTGACATCTGTCCTATAACTACCCCCCCTTAATTTAAAGCCATGCCCCCTCGTGCTAGCTTTCTCCATCCGAGGAAACAGGCTATCACCATCCACCCTATCTAAACCTCTAATCATCTTATATGTTTCTATAAGATCCCCTCTTAGCCGCCTTCTTTCCAGTGAAAACAACCCCAAGTCCCTCAGTCTCTCCTCATAAGACCTCCCCTGCATACCAGGCAACATCCTGGTAAACCTCCTCTGCACCCTCTCCAAAGCCTCCACATCCTTCCTGTAATGTGGGGACCAGAACTGCACACAGTACTCCAAGTGCGGCCGCACCAGAGTTGTGTACAGTTGCAACATGACGCTGCGACTCCTAAATTCAATCCCCCTACCAATAAACGCCAAGACACCGTACGCCTTCTTAACAACCTTATCTACTTGATTCCCAACTTTCAGGGATCTATGTACACATACACCTAGATCCCTCTGCTCCTCCACTCTATTCAAAGTCCTCCCGTTAGCCCTATACTCAACACATCTGTTATTCCTACCGAAATGGATTACCTCACACTTCTCCGCATTAAACTCCATCCGCCACCTCGCGGCCCAGCTCTGCAACCTGTCCAAGTCACCCTGCAAACTTCGACACCCTTCCTCACAATCTACCACACCTCCGACTTTGGTGTCATCAGCAAACTTACTAATCCACCCAACTATACCCTCATCCAGATCATTAATAAAGATTACAAACAGCAGTGGCCCCAAAACAGATCCCTGAGGCACACCACTCGTAACCGAACTCCATGATGAATAATTACCATCAACCACCACCCTCTGTCTCCTATCTGCTAACCAATTCCTGATCCAAGTACCTAAATTACCACCAATCCCATACATCTGCATTTTCTGCAGAAGCATACCATGGTGAACCTTATCAAACGCCTTACTAAAATCCATATATACCACGTCTACTGCCTTACCCCTATCCACCTCTTTGGTCACCTTCTCAAAGAACTCAATAAGGTTAGTAAGGCACGACCTACCTGCTACAAAACCATGCTGACTATCTCCAATCAATTCATTACACTCCAAATAACTATAAATCCTATCCCTAATAATTCTTTCTAAAACCTTGCCCACTACAGAAATAAGACTCACTGGTCTATAATTCCCAGGGAAGTCTCTGTTCCCCTTCTTAAAGGTTGTGAGCAAAGGTTGTGATACTTTGGGATGGAAGGAGGGAGGTGCTTGGAGGTGGGGGGATCCGGGGATCATTTAGGGGCAAGATGAGGTTAAATACCTTTGCTGCCCAGATCAGGCCATTCAGTTTCTTTTAGCACTGCTTCCCAGTTCTCCTGGCCAGTGCCCTCGCTCTAACGCATGCTGCCACCACTTCCCAGGCTGTGTTTCCATCCCTTCCTCGGGGATGGTGTCTTGCTGCGGGGAACAGTGTGTCCTGCCTTGCCTCCACCACCTCCAGCAACCTGGCCAGTCTGTGTCCGAAAAATGCACAGCTGTCTTCCTGGAGGCCATTTCTTCCTGCACTGCCTCCCTGTCTGTCCATCCTTTTATGAAGCTGTCCCTTGTTAAGGTGTGGGCAACTTGGGCGAGTCACGCGCCCATTAGAGCATTCCAGCGAGTTTAATGCAGTTTGCCTTGTTACCATGGAGGGGAAGCCAAGTCAACACTTACAGGTGTGCTGATGGAATGTGAGGGTGGGGGGGGGGGGGGGGGGGGGGGGGGTGGGTGTGGGGGGAGGATTTGTGTCTCTGTGATGATCGGGGGCAGGGGAGACGAGGGTCATGTCAATCAGCCATTGGGGCTGGGGGGATGCCAGAAGTCCAGGAACAGGTTTCAGGTGGTTGTGGCGGGGGGGAGGGTGGTGGGGTTAAGGGGATCAGTAATGTTGGAGGGGGTCCCTGATGTCCGTGGGGGCGGAGGGGGAGGCTGTATCTGGCCTGTGAGGGTTCTGTCAGCAGAGCTGTCTTGTTTTTGGTCATCCTGCGCATGTGCAGTTTGTGACTCCGATCTGAGCTGCAGGCTGTCTGGCGAATTCAGCCCCGCCCACTGCTTCTAGCAGCTAGAAATGGTCTTGCCCATATTTTCAATGCCTAAGTGCATAAAATCGGGAGTGAAAACTTGCCTGATAAATGAATCAGCCACTCTCCCGATTTCATGCTGGCTGGACACTGAGAAAAAACATCTCATAAAATTCACCCATAGAAACTGGAAGCAGGAACAGGCCATTCCACAATTCATTATGATCATAGCTGATCAATATCCTGATCCTCCCCTTCTTCCCATATCCATTGATTCCTTTAGCCCCAAGAGCTATATCTAATTCCCTCTTGGGATCACACAACATTTTGGCCTCAACTACATTCCATGGTAGTGAATTCCATACATTCACCACCCTCTGGGTGAAGAAATTTCTCCTCACCTCGGTTCCAACAGGTTTACCCTTTACCCTTAAACTATAATCCCCTAGCTCTGGACTCCCCCACCATCAGGAACATTCTTTCTGAATCTACCCTGTCTAACCCTGTTCAAATTTTAAGTTTCTAAGAGGTCCCTGCTCACTCTTCTAAACTCCAGTGACTGTAATCTTAACCGACTTAATCTCTCCTCATCAATAAGGCCCACATTTTACTCCAACTTGGTGCACAGAGGCAGAATACCTGGAGTTGGAGAATCATTCACATGGTGTGTGTGTGTGCGTGTGTGTGTGTGTGTGTGTGTTGGGGGGGGTGGTGGTGCAGAGGTGGTGGTGAGGAGTGGGGTGGTGGGGGGGGAAACAACTGGACAGGAATCAGGCCCTCTGTTCCTGGGATAAGTGGGGAAGCTGCCAGGTGTGGAGATGGGATGGGGCCCCTGCACTCTGTTGAAGTAAATTAAAATAAAGATTAAAACAAAAAACTTCCCTGTAGCCCTCACCCACTCACACGCCACAACATACACCCTATGCCCCGCCCATAATAGCCTATGCCAATCCATGTCCTTCTACCCAACCTCGTGGCCTCTCACACCCCTTATGCTAAACCTTGCTCCATTTGATCCTTTACAGTTCCTGTGCCAACTTAACGGTAAATCATGCCAGCCCGTGCTCCCCACTCACAACCTTTTCTCTACCCACTCCGTGCAAACTTACCTAGTATCGTTTGACAGCTTGACAGTTCCAGTGAGTCTGTGTGTAAAAGTGCATAACAATGTTCACCTTTAGCAATAATAAGAAGTCTCACAGCACAAGGTTAAAGTCCAACAGATTTAGTAAACGCTACAAGCTTTCGGAACGCTGTTCCTTCGTCAGGTGAGTGCAGAGTTCTGATCAGAAACAAGGCATATAAAGGCACACACAATTTACAGAATACTGATTAGAATGTGACTCTTTACAGCTAATCTGCTATTCAAGTCTTAAAGGTGCAGACAATGTGAATGGAGATAGCATTAAGCATAGGTTAAAGAGATGTGTATTGTCTCCAGACAGGACAGTAAGTGAGACGTTGCAAGTTCAGGCAAGTCATGGGGGGTGACAGATAGTGTGACATGAACCCAAGATCCCGGTTGAGGCCATCTTCATGTGGGCGGAACTTGGCTATCAGTCTCTGCGCTGTTGTATGACGTGAAGGCCGCCTTGGAGAACGTTTACCCGAAGATCAGAGGCCGAATGCCTGTGATTGCTGTAGTGTTCACCAACAGGAAGGGAGCAAACTAGCCAGCCTTCAGTGACCACAACACCACACAACCCTGCCACAGCAACCTCTGCATGACATGCTGGATCATCGACATGGATGCCATCATCTCATGTGATACCAACTAAAGCTCATGATACCAAATAAACTGTTGGACTTTAACCTGGTGTTCAGATAGCGAGAACATCATCTCACGTGAGAACACAGGTACACGGCACATACTCTTGCAACTCGGCCAACATTGTCTACCTGATACGCTGCAGGAAAGGATGTCCTGAAGCATGGTACATTGGGGAGACCATGCAGACACTACAACAACGGATGAATGAACACTGCTCGATAATCACCAGGCAAGAGTGTTCCCTTCCTGTTGGCCCTTTAATTTCAGAATCCCCTCCATTTGGGAAAAACTGTTGACTCTGGATGAAAACATTCTTCCTCAAATCCCCTCTAAATCTCCTGCCCCTTACTTTAAATCTATGCCCCCTGCTTATGGACCCGGCTACTAATTTTCTAACAACCTAATTTGTCAATCGCCCCGGATTGCAATGTCCCAGTGGATGAGGCCCCAAACCCATGTGCAAACCAGAAACTGAATCCCTCATATTAACGTTGGCTCCCATTGACTCTTCACATTTGCAAAGCAGCCGGCTAACTTCCTAACTTTGTTTAATGATTTTTCGAACTGTGCGGCTGAGACAAGCTGTACGTGATAACAACCAGGCCAGAAGCAACACAACTGTCCAGAATCACATCACAACACAGCTGTGCAGTATCCATAGTCATATGATCAAAGTGAGACAGGGCAAAGGAAATAAACCCAGAGAGAGACAGAGACGGAGAGATAAGAAGGAAGAATTAATCTCATCTCTCAGAAATGTCTTGACACAGTTCACGTACGAAGCATTGACTTGAAATGTTCTCGTTATGTGGGCATTGAGAAGGAGGAAAAGTTCAAAGATCAACCAGTTTAAAAAAGGCTCAGGTTATTGGAGTGATGTACTTCCTATCAGCATCTCCGAGCAAAAAGAGACAAGATGAAAAACTTAAGATGACGCTGTGTCCCTGCTCCTCACGCTTTGTCCAGCTTTGTCACTGCTGAAAAATACACACGCAGTTCAGGCTCGAGAGACTAAATGGCTTTTTCCTGTTTCTCCGATCAACAGATATTAGATCAGGACAGAATCTGCTTCACTGTCAAATGCGCTGATTGTGTTCAATGTGTGAGTTGTATTTGTTATATAATACTGAATGACAGTCTTGGAGTTCTAACCCAACATTGTCTGGTTCCTTAGAGAAAGAGGGCAAAAAATGGGTAATATGCAGAAATAAATAGGATATATAAGTTGCTTTGGTTACACTCTTGATGACATTATAATCCAGCACACTCATGTTCTGTCAGTCACCTGGTATTAAGATACAGATCTTGTGAACGCCAATGTTAACACTCCAGGATTAGCTCTCATTTTCATTCAGGCTGCTTTTTCAATCTCCCATCTCCAATCTCTTTTCAATTTGAAATAGTGACAGATGTTGAACATGAAATGCTTAACCCCCATCTTCACTTCCTGCCCAATTGTCCGCCTCCATACTCCCAGTCTCCAGGATAATTACCCACTGCTCTGTCTCGTACATTATCTGACCATTCCCCGATTAGCAATGGGTCAAACAGTTTCAGCTCATGTGTGTAAGTCAGCGATCACTGACCCTCAACCTTCGTCTATAAGCACAGGGTAGGAGTATCTTCCATCCATATTGAACTAGTCCAGTTAATTAATCGTCTCAGCAAAGATGGCATGCCAAAGTCAAGTAGGCCATTCAGTCTTCGAATCATAGAATCCCTACAGTGTAGAAGGAGGATATTAGTCCCATCGAGCCTGCACTGACTCTCTGACAGAGTATCCCCCCAGTTCCACAATCCTGCTATATCCCTGTAACTCCACACATTTACCATGGCCAATCCACCTAACCTGCTGTGGAAGAAAACCAGAGCGCCTGGAAGGAACCCACACAGACACAGGGAGAATGTGCAAACTCCAACCAGCCACCCAAGGCCAGTATTGAACCCGAGTCCCTGGTGCCGAGGCAGCCGTGCTAACTACTGTCCTTCTCCTCTAATGAGTAATTCAATTCCTGAATCCTATATAATGCCTCCCATATAGTTAACGGCACACTCTCTTTCAGCCTGTTTCACCATCTGGAGATCTTCTCTGCAAAGGGTTTTTTATTCATTCATGGGGCATGGGCATCGCTGGTTGCCTTTGTTCAGAGGGCAGTAAAGAGCCACATTGCTGAACCTCTGGAGTAACACATAGGCCAGATTGGGTAAGGATAGCAGATTTCCTCCCCTAAAGGATATTAGTGAAACAGATGGGTTTTTCCGACAATCAACAATGGTTTCAATCAGTAGGTTCTTAATTCCAGATTTTTTAAATTGAATTCAAATTCCACTATCTGCCGTGGCGGGATTCGAACCCGGATCCCTGGACATTAGCTGAATTTTTAGATTAGTAGTCTAGCTATAATACCACGAGGCCATCGCCTCCACAGAATGTTGAAATTAAGTTCCAGCAGTACAGTCATTAGATTGAGTATTACTCTTCTCAGCAACCAAGAATCAGGGAACTTGGTGAAAATGAAAAATAAGAACTTTAAGCTTTGTAGATTTTTACACTTGTAGAAGGATAAATTTCATGAACGGAACAATAACAAAGGGCAGAATTTTCCCTGGCAGTTATAGGTGGGCCCAAGAGACAATGGTGGGATAACCCTGGAAAAGGGTTGCATTAGTTTTGGAAGAGAGTGTTGATAAAACTATTACTGTTTGTACATGGACTTTCTTAAAGGCATTCGATACAGTGCCGCACATCAGACTTGTGAGCAAAGCCAAAGCCCATGGAATAAACAGGACAGTAACAAAATGGACACAAAATTGACTGAATGGCAGGAAATACACGGTAGCGATTAACAGATGTTTTTGGACTGGAGGAAGATTTTGCAGTGGAATGCGATAGAGGTCAATTTGATTTGATTACCATATGGGGTGGCATGGTAGCACAGTGGTTAGCACTGCTGCTTCACAGCTCCAGGGACTTGGGTTTGATTCCTGGCTCGGGTCACTGTCTGTGTGGAGTTTGCATGTTCTCCTTGTGTCTGCGTGGGTTTCCTCTGGGTGCTCTGGTTTCCTCCCACAGTCCAAAGATGTGTGGGTTTGGTTGATTGACCATGCTAAAATTGCCCCTTAGCATCCTAAGATGCTTAGGTTAGAGGGATCAGTGGGTAATAATTTGGGGGTAGGGCCTGGGTGGGATTGTGGTTGGTGCAGACTCGATGGGCCTCTTTCTGCACTGTAGGGTTCTATGATTGTCACTTGTGTTAGTTTTGAAGTTGATTTATTAGCGTCAGAAGTAAGCTCACATTAACACTACAATGAAGTTACTGTGAAAATCCCCGAGTCACCACACTCCAGCCCCTTTCAGGTACACTGAGGGAGAATTTAGCATGGCCAATGCACCTAACCAGCACGTCTTTTGGACTGTAGGAGGAAACCAGAGCACCTGGAAGAAACTCACGCAGAGACAGGGAGAGCGTGCAGACTCCACACAGGCAGTGACCCAAGCTGGGAATCGAACCCAAAGGTCCTTGGCATATGAGGCAGCAATGCTAACTGCTGTGAGGTAGCAGTGCTAATCACTGTGCCACTGTGCATGTGAATGTCCATTCACGTTGAAAATGTCAGGGTCTGCACTATGCTAACCTGCAAACCTATTTTGTCCAGTTCAGCATTTACTCATGTCCTTCAGCTCTCACAGGTGGGTCCGAAGGGAAGAGCTGAGGGAGGGGCTAGAGGAGTGCCCTAAGGGAGACCAGTGCTATCAGGATGCTCTATGACTCCTGCTCTCTCCTCACAGGCTCAGATACACACAACGCAGAGGTTCCAACACTGACAAAATGGAAGGATGGCACATAGTCAGGGGCATATCACATGTAACCAGGAGCAGGGCTGGAGACAGGGAGAGCAGAGGAGAGACTCCTCAGAGGCAGCAGGACACTTCAAACTCTGCTCAGCTGGACACAGGGTGCTGACCCTCAGGGGTCAGACACTAAACAGGTACGTGTGGAGCAGCAACAGGAAACGCACGTGCTTCTGTCAGAGACAGTGAACACCCCTGAACATAAAATGGAGGATTCCATCTCTGGATCGAGTCATACAAAACAGAAGAGGCCCTTCGGCCCATCAAGTCTGCATCGACCCAATGAAACTAAGGCCAGAATTTTACCGCCCCATCCAAATTGGAGCAAGCAAGGGATGGACCATGGAAAGGTCCATTAATGAAATTTTACAGTTTCAGGATAAGCGAGGCTATAAAATCCCATATAAATCTACTCTAATCCCATTTCCAGCACTTGGCCCATAGCTTTAAATGTTGTAATATTTTAGTTGGTCAAGCATGTACTTTTTAAAGGCTGAAGTTTTCCCATCTCTGCAATCTCCCTAGGCTGTGCATTCCAGGCTCCCAACACCCTCTGGGTGAAAAAAAACATTCCCTCAGATCCCCTCTAAACCTCCCGCACCTTACCCTGAAATTATGCACCCTCATTATTGACCCTTCAACTATGGAGAATAGCTGCTCCTTATCTACATGTCCATACCCCGCATAGTCTTATAGAACCATAGAAAATTACAGCTCAGGAACAGGCCTTTTGGCCCTTCTTGTCTGTGCTGAACCATTTTTTGCCTAGTCCCATGCACTTGGACCATATCCCTCCACACCCCTCTCATCCATGAACACGTCCAAGTTTTTCTTAAATGTTAAAAGTGACCCCACATTTACCACTTTATCCAGTAGATCATTCCACACTCCCACCCCTCTCTGTGTGAAGAAGCCCCCCCAATATTCCCTTTAAACTTTTCTCCTTTCACCCTTAACCCATGCCGTCTAGTTTTTTACTCCCCTAGCCTCAGTGAAAAAAGCCTGCTGCATTCACTCTATCTATACCCATCAAAATCTTATACACCTCTATCAAATCTCCCCTCATTCTTCTACGCTCCAGGGAATAAAGTCCTAACCTATTCAATCTCTCTCTGTAACTCAGCTTCTCAAGTGCTGGCAACATCCTTGTGAACCTTCTCTGCACTCTTTCAACCTTATTTACATCCTTCCTGTAACTAGGTGACCAAAACTGCACACAATACTCTAAATTCGGCCTCACCAATGCCTTATATAACCTTGCCATAACACTCCAACTTTTATACTCGATACTCCGATTTCTAAAGGCCAATGTACCAAAAGCACTCTTTACGACCCTATCCACCTGTGACGTCACTTTTAGGGAATTCTGTACCTGTACTCCCAGATCCCTCTGTTCAACTGCACTCTTCAGAGTCCTACCATTTATCCTGTACATTCTACTTTGGTTTGTCCTTCCAAAGTGCAATACCTCACACTTGTCTGTGCTAAATTCCATTTGCCATTTTTCAGCCCATTTTTCTAATTGGTCCAAGTCCCTCTGCAAGCTTTGAAAACCTTCCTCACTGTCCACTACACCTCTAATCTTTGTATCATCAGCAAATTTGCTGATCCAATTTACCACATTATCATCCAGATCATTGATATAGATGACAAACAACAATAGACCCAACACTGATCCCTGCGGCACACCACTAGTCACGGGTCTCCACTCAGAGAAGCAATCCTTCACAACCACTCTCTGGCTTCTTCCATTGAGCCAATGTCTAATCCAATTTACTACCTCCCCATCTATACCTAGCGACTGAACCTTTCTGACTAACCTCCCACGAGGGACCTTGTCAAAGGCCTTGCTAAAATCCAGGAGACAACATCCACCACCTTCCCTTCATCCACTTTCCTGGTAACCGCCTCAAAAAACTCTAATAGATTGGTCATACATGACCTACCACGCACAAAGCCATCTTGACTCTGCCTAATAAGTCCCTGTCTATCCAAATATTTGTAGATCCTATCCCTTGTCACACCTTCCAATAACTTGCCAACCACCGACGTGAAACCTGTAATTTCCCAGATTTCTTTTGGAACCTTTTTAAACGGAACAACATGAGCCACCCTCCAATCATCCGGCACTTCCCCCATGAATACTGACATTTTAAATATGTCTGTCAGGGCCCCTGCAAGTTCAACGCCAGCCTCCCTCAAGGTCCATGGGAATACCCTGTCCGGTCCTGGGGATTTATCCACACTGATTTGCCCCAAGAGAGCCAGCACCTCCTCCTCTTTAATCTGTAAAGGTTCCATGACCTCCCTACCTGTTTGCCCTATTTCCATAGACTCCATACCCAAATACGGATGCAAAAAACCCATTTAGTATCTCCCCCATCTCTTTTGGTTCCATACACAGTCTACCACTCTTGTCTACAAGAGGACCAATTTTATCCCTCACTATCCTTTTGCTTCTAACATACCTATAGAAGCTCTTTGGATTTTCCTTCACTCTGTCTGCCAAAGCAACCTCATGCTTTCTTTTAGCCCTCCTGATTTCCCTCTTAAGTAACTTCTTGCAGTTTTTACACTCCTCGAGCATCTGATCTGTTCCTTGCTGCCTGTACATTTCATACAACTCTCTCTTCCTCTTAATCAGCGTTATAATCTCCCTCGAGAACCAAGGTTCCTTATTCCTATTTACTTTGCCTTTAATCCTGACAGGAACATACAAACTATGTACTGTCAAAATTTCTCCTTTGAAGGCCTCCCACTTTCTATTTACATCCTTACCAGAGAACAGCCTGTGCCAATCCACACTTCCCAGATCCCTTCTCATTTCATCAAATTTGGCCTTTTTCCAGTTCAGAACTTCAACCCAAGGACCAGATCTATCCTTATCCATGATCAGGTTGAAACTAATGGCATTCTGATCACTGGATCCAAAGTGTTCCCTCACACTCACATCCATCACCTGCCCTAACTCATTTCCCAATAGGAGATTATATACCTCAATTGGTCCCCTCTCAGCCTTCTCTGTTCCAAAGAGAACAACCCCAGCCTATCCAGCCTCTCTTCATAGCGCAAATGCTCCAGCCCAGGCAACATCTTAGTGAGTTCCCTCTGCACCCTCACCAGTGTAATCACACCTTTCGTATTGCGAGGCAACCAGAACTGCCGACAGGACTCCAGTTGTGGCCTAACCAAAGTTTAGTACAGCTCCAACAAAACCTTCCCGCTCTTTTAATCTATGCCATGACTGATGAAGGCAAGTGTCCCGTGTGCCACCCTATTAACCTGTCCAATGGACATGCACATGCATGGTGGCACAGTGGTTAGCGCTGCTGCCTCACAGCGCCAGGGACCTGAGTTCGATTCCCTACTTGGGTCACTGCCTATGTGGAGCCTGTATGTTCTCCCTGCATCTGCCTGGGATTCCTCCGGGTGCTCAGGTTACATCTCACAGTCCGAAAGACGTGCTGATTAGGTGCATTGGCCATGCTAAATTCTCCTTTAGCGTACTCAAATAGGCACAGGAGTGTGTCGACTAGGGGATTTTCCCAGTAACTTCATTGCAGTGTTAATGTAAGCCTACTTGTGACACTAATAAATAAACATTAATAGGCAAGTGGCAGTGTGATACTTAATGTTGTCACCAGGTCTCTGAGCCATGCCCAGTTTGCCATCTTCAGTAACTGGTATTACTGCTACCTTGCCAATCTCCAGGGCTTTCTCCTCCATTACAATCAGAGTGACCATGGCAATAACCTCACCTTTGTTTCTCCATCCCTCTGAACACTTGTGGATTTACTATTGTAATGGGAAATGGTGGAGGGTGGGAGGTGAACTGATTGCTGACAGTGGACGGGGAAGATTTGCGGAGAATGACCTTGAAGAACGGGAGTGAGAGGATAATAGTTGAGAATTGAGTGTGAGTATTGTCCTTCTTCATGAAGATTTGAGGAGGTGATTGCAGAGATGTCTGACAGTAAGGTGTGTCGGTCAGAGGAGTACTGTGCAGGAGAATGATAGGGAGCTGAAAGTTTGAGGACAGTCACCTTCCTGGATAGAATTAGTTCATTGAACTTATTCTGGCACTGGATCCAGGTTCTTTCTATCACACTCTTGCTGGATCCAGGCCCTCGGCCCCACGCTCTCTTGTTGGATCCAGGCCCTCGGCCCCACGCTCTCTTGCTGGATCCAGGCCCTCGGCCCCACGCTCTCTTGTTGGATCCAGGCCCTCGGCCCCACGCTCTCTTGCTGGATCCAGGCCCTCGGCCCCACGCTCTCTTGCTGGATCCAGGCCCTCGGCCCCACGCTCTCTTGCTGGATCCAGGCCCTCGGCCCCACGCTCTCTTGCTGGATCCAGGCCCTCGGCCCCACGCTCTCTTGCTGGATCCAGGCCCTCGGCCCCACGCTCTCTTGTTGGACCCAGGCCCTCGGCCCCACGCTCTCTTGCTGGATCCAGGCCCTCGGCCCCACGCTCTCTTGCTGGATCCAGGCCCTCGGCCCCACGCTCTCTTGTTGGTTCCAGGCCCTCGGCCCCACGCTCTCTTGTTGGACCCAGGCCCTCGGCCCCACGCTCTCTTGCTGGATCCAGGCCCTCGGCCCCACGCTCTCTTGCTGGATCCAGGCCCTCAGCCCCACGCTCTCTTGCTGGACCCAGGCCCTCGGCCCCACGCTCTCTTGCTGGATCCAGGCCCTCGGCCCCACGCTCTCTTGTTGGATCCAGGCCCTCGGCCCCACGCTCTCTTGCTGGATCCAGGCCCTCGGCCCCACGCTCTCTTGCTGGATCCAGGCCCTCGGCCCCACGCTCTCTTGCTGGATCCAGGCCCTCGGCCCCACGCTCTCTTGCTGGATCCAGGCCCTCGGCCCCACACTCCTGCTGGGGTGAGGTCCTCGGTCCCACACTCCTGCTGGGATGAGGTCCTCAACCCCACACTCCTGCAGGATCCAGGTCCTCAGCTCCACATTCCTGCTGATTCCCTTCCCTGTTCATTGCTCCACATTGCTTGATGGAATTGGCTGGCCTCTTGCTGCAATCCTCGGGGAGAGGTTTTCTCTTGGTGTCCCCGCTGTTTAAATCGTAACCTCCAGGCCAGAGTTTGTGGACCAAGGTACAGTCTTTCCCATTCTGGAAATCATTCTGCAGTTTTTTCCCCTTTCCCAGTGGATTTTCGCCCTTTGGATATTGCTCGCATTCTGGATCCCACCGAAATCTAGTCATAGGGATCCTTCATTACTGCTTTAGGCTTGCAAAGCCCCACCCCAATTCCAAACCCCCCCACCCTCAACCCCTGTCCATTGTAAAGTAAAGTAAAGTTTATTTATTAATAATAAGTAGGTTTACATTAACATTGCAATGAAGTTACTGAGAAAATCCCCTTGGTCAGAGAAGGTGGAGGTAGGTTGCTGATTGGGTTTACTCTGGCCTCGCTACGCAGGAGTCAGGATCCACACAGGAAAATGGTCCCACTCTTCCATCAGGAATCAAAGTGATGTGATTCCTCCCAAAGTTTCTTCACAACTTTCAGACTACAGAAGAAATAAAAAACAATCGCTTAATTGCATTTGTATAGCGTCTTTCACAACCACAGAATGCCTCCAAACACTTTACCACCAACAGAACAATTTTGGGGAAATCAACAATGTTAAGAATAAGACCATAAGAGCAGAATTAAGCCACTTGGCCCATCGAGTCTGCTCTGCCACTCAATTATGGCTGATATTTTTCTCATCCTTATTCTGCTGCCTTTTCCCCATAACCCCTGATCTCCTTATTAATCAAGAACTTATCTATCTCTGTCTTAAAGACACTCAATGACCTGGCCTCCACAGCCTTCTGTGGCAAAGAGTTCCACAGATTCACCACTCTCTGGCTGAGGAAATTCCTCCTCATCTCTGTTTTAAAGGGTCATCCCTTTAGGCTGAGTTTATGCCCTCTGGTTCCAGTTTTTCCTACTAGTGGAAACATCCTCTCCATGTCCACTCTATCCAGGCCTCGCAGTATCCTGTAAGTTTCAATAAGGTCTCCCTTCATCCTTCTGAATTCCAATAAGCGCAGACCCAGAGTCTTCAACCGTTCCTCGTACAACGAGCTCTTCATTCCAGGGACCATTCGTGTGAACGTCCTCTGGACCCTCTCCAAGGCCAGTACATCCTTCCTTAGATACGGGGCCCAAAACTGCTCACAATACTCCAAATGGGGTCTGACCAGAGCCTTATACAGCCTCAGAATTACATCCCACTCGTGTATTCTAGCCCTCTTGACATGAATGCTAACATTGTATTTGCCTTCCTACCTGGCGACTGAACCTGCACTGAACCTTAAGAGAATCTTGAACAAGGACTACATCTTATAAGAAGATGTATTAATCTGTCCCTGGCTGCACTGAAAATGGTCTATACATAGTCTAAACTCAATTTAAAGTCAATTAAGAAAATTAACAAAGAATATTCTGCAGCGATAAGATTCTAAATTATAACTGAAGACACATACTGAATTGCTTCAGTTGTTACTAGCAATATATTTGTCTGATGAGCCCAATATAGGGCCAAAGATGGGGTCACAGTTATGGAAATGGAAGGGTTTCATTTAAGGCTTCTTCTGAGCTCCTGCAGTTTACCTCAGAGAAAATCCCAGGGGCACACCATAAACTTTTTTCTGATTCGTTCGTGGCCAGCATTTATTGCCCATCCCTAGTTGCCCTTGGAGGGCAGTTGAGAGCAAACCACATTGCTGTGGCTCTATCAGCCAGACCGGGTAAGGATAGTAGATTTCCTTCCCTAAAGGAAATTAGTGAGCCAGATGGGTTTTGCCGACAATTGATAATAGAACATAGAGCATTACAGCGCAGTACAGGCCCTTCGGCCCTCGATGTTGCACCGACCAATGGAACCAATCTAATGACCCTCTAACGTAAACTATTCCAATGTTATCCATATGCCTATCCACTGACCATTTGAACACCCTTAAAGTTGGCAAGAAACAACTGCTGCAGGCAGGGCATTCCACGACCTTACTACCCTCTGAGTAAAGAACCTACCTCTGACATCCGTCCTATATTTACCACCCCTTAATTTAAAGCTATGTCCCCTTGTGTTAGCCATCACCATCCAAGGTAAAAGGCTCTCACTGTCCACCCTATCCAATCCTTTGATCATCTTGTATGCCTCAATCAGGTCACCTCGTAACCTTCTTCTCTCCAATGAAAATAACCTCAAGTCTCTCAGACTTTCCTCATAAGACCTTCCCATCATACCAGGCAACATCCTGGTAAACCTCCTCTGCACCCTTTCCAATGCCTCCATATCCTTCTTATAATGCGGCGACCAGAACTGTACGCAATACTCCAAGTGCGGCCACACCAGAGTTTTGTACAGCTGCAACATGACCTCACAGCTCCAAAATTCAATCCCTCTACCAATAAAAGCTAACACACCGTACGCCTTCTTAACAACCTTTTCAACCTGGGTGCCAACTTTCAGAGAGCTATGCACATGTAAACTGAGATCTCTCTGCTCGTCAACACTACTAAGAGTCCTTCCATTAGCCCTATATTCTGTACTCTTGTATTCTTACCAAAGTGAATCACCTCACACTTTTCCAAATTAAACTCCATCTGCCACCTCTCGGCCCAGCTCTGCAGCTTATCTATGTCCCTCTGCAAACTGTAACATCCATCCTCACTGTCTACAACTCCTCCAACTTTGGTGTTGTCAGCAAATTTACTAACCCATCCTTCTACACCCTCATCTAGGTCATTTATAAAAATGACAAACAGCAGTGGCCCCAAAACAGATCCTTGAGGTACACCACTTGTAACTGAACTCCAGGTTGAATATTTCCCATCAACCACCACCCTCTGTCTTCTATCAGCTAGCCAATTCCTGATCCAAACTGCTAAATCACCTTCAATCCCATGCATCTGCATTTTCTGCAATAGCCTACCATGGGGAACCTTATCAAACGCTTTGCTAAAATCCATATACACCACGTCAAATGCCTTACCCTTATCCACCTCTTTGGTCACCTTTTCAAAAAACTCGATAAGGTTTGTGAGGCACGACCTACCCTTCACAAAACCGTGTTGACTACCCCTAATCAATTTATTTCCCTCTAGATGATTATAAATCCTATCCCTTATAATTCTTTCCAAAACTTTGCCCACAACAGAAGTAAGGCTCACTGGTCTATAATTCCCAGGATGGTCTCTAATCCCCTTCTTGAACAAGGGGACAACATTTGCTATCCTCCAGTCTTCTGGCACTATACGTGATAATGGTTTCATGGGTCATCGGTAGCTTCTTAATTCCGGGTATTTTTTATTGAATCCAAATTCTACCACCTGCCATGGCGAGATTTGAACCCAGGTCCGCAGAACATTAGCTGAGTTTCTGGATTGAATAGTCTAGTGATAATACCACTAGGCCATTGCCTCCCTCTAGATTTATTACGTGCCATCACTTGATGGGTGGGATTTTCTTACCGCACTCGCACTGAGATTGAAAAATTCTGCCCGAGGTTAATGGACGCTTCCATGGTCTACCCTTCGCCCACTATGATTCTCCTGGTGAATGGAATGGGAAGATTTGCCCCTATGACTTTCACATACAGCAGTAGATCAGGAGAACACCCCTCCCACCCCACTTGAAAATTTCAGACTAAGTACAGATAAAGCAGAGAAAGAAAGTTGGCAAGAGCTCATCCTTTGTTACACTCAATCATCTTTCCAACTATTGTCTACAAGAGCCACTGTGGAGGACATTCACACTCTCTGAGCCATGTTAACTTGGCGACTTGTGTATCTGGGTGAAAATCAGGTGAAAATGGTGGGCTTACATTTCAATCAATATGCTCCTCATTCCAGAGATTGAGGACTCCCATAGCCGCAGTAACTCTACACAGTAGAGTGGGAACTGGTTCAAGTCGGAGAGGCCCTTTGGCCCTTCTAATTGGCAGGATTTAGTAGAAATGGCCAGTAGAGCCAACATATCCATCGAATTTTAATGAAAAGTTGGACAAGTCAGCCTCAGAAATGAGAGGTAAGATACGGCTCACCATAACTCCAGTCATGTTAGAGAAATAAAAAATGTGCCCAAGCAGGAGACACAACTGAACTATTTTACATACTTGTTAATATGCAGAGGTGTATGAGTTATAGAGAGTCAAGAAGCTCATTTTGTTCTCCACCATTATCCTATAATTGCATGACCATCATTATCCAGCCTTAAAGTATGTCTGTAAGCCACAGCAGTGTAACCTACACTGAATGTGACACTGGAAAATGGCAATTAACACGGGGATGTTGATGAAAAAGAAGAACAGATGGCAAATTGCGCTAACGCATTGATTATTTCTTTGTCTTAACGGTCTTACACTGTTACATTCATGGCACATTTTTGAAGCAAAGTTCTTTCACAATCAGAAAATTAGAGAAACAAAAGATCTGCACATCTGGACTGGGAGATATTTGTTGATTAGAAAGAAACATCATCTCTAAAATAACAGCTGCAGCTTTGTCCTCCACATCCCGATCAAAAACCACTGACACTGCTTCCCAATGTGAAATCCTGCAAAATTATCCCAGTGATTGAGATGGCAAGTGCCTCCCTTAAACAATCTAACCTTCTTTGAAATAATTCGCAAGCCAATGATTATATTGCAAAAGAACGGAATTACTGAAGCATGAAACGTCAATAAAAATTATCATCCTTGGTCCATTTAGAATCCCTACAGTGCAGAAGGAGGCCATTCAGCCCATCAAACCTGCACAGACAACAATCCCACCCAGGTCCTATCTCTGTAACCCCATGTATTTATCCTGCTAGTCCCCATGACACCAGGGGGCAATTTAGCCTGGCCAATCCTCCTAACCCACACATCTTTGGATTGTGGAAGGAAACCAGAACACTCAGAGGAAACCCACGCAGACACATGGAAAATGTGCAAACTCCACACAGACAGTCACCCAAGGCTGGTATTGAACCTGGGTCCCTGGCGCTTTGAGGTAGCAGGGCTAACCACTATGCTACCATACCATGTGCTCAGAGTTAATGGACTTTCTCATTGTGCTGGGCAATGTTCGCCCTTCAACCAACAGAAACAGTCATACACTATCTAGTCTTTATCGCATTTACTGCTTCTAGGATCTTGTTGCTTAACAAACCGCAATGGTAACACTTCAATAGTAATTCATTGGTTGTGAAGCACTTTTGAGGGTGGAGGGGATGTGACCGGTGCTATTAAACTTCACGTTTTAGTTTATAAATTTCTTGATCAATTATTTGAGTTTTGAAAGATTAGTTACACACTGCATGCACTATCCTACAGGACAAGATTAAGCACAGCTCGGTGACGAATGGTCTCTCTGGTAACTACATAATGACTCATTAATCTTTAGGGAGAGGGTGAAATATTGGGCCGTAACCCCCAAACAAGACATTGATAAACGCATGCACTTGAAATTGTTGCTACTTTTATGGTGCTTTACATTCTTTACCTCCCTTTTTTCATGCTCAATAAATATTTGTCTTTGTGCCTTGAATCCACGCCATAGCTAAATGGGACTAACAGCTTTTACAGTCACTATATTTGTTCTGTAAACCATTAATTTTGCTGTTAAAATATATGCACATAACATGGATTTATGGGATTTCCTAGCTATGTTCTTATGTAAAAATCACTGAATGGCTGCAGCACAGAAGGGGACCATTCGGCCCACAGAGGGTGGTGAGTGTCTGGAATAAGCTGCCAGAGGTAGTAGGAGGGGTGGCTACGATCCTGTCTTTTAAAAAGCACTTAGACAGTTACATGGGTAAGATGGGTATAGAAGGATGTGGGCCAAATGCGGGCAATTGGGACTAGTTGAGTGATTAAAAAAAGGCGCCATGGACAAATTGGGCCAAAGGACCTGTTTCCATGCTGTAAACCTCTATGACTCTATAATTGAGTCAGCCTCCATCACGGTCTCAGGCCATGCATTCCACATCCTAACCACTCACCGTCGCCATTGCTTCTTTTTGCCAATGACATAAAATCTGTGTCCTTAAATTCTCAATTCATCCACCAATGGGAACAATTTCTCCCTCCCTACTCTGTCCAAGCCCCTCGTGATTTTGGAAATGTCCATCAAATCTCCACCACCATCTTTTCTCCAAGGACAGCAGTCCCAATTATATCTCCATAACTGAAATTCCTCATCCCTGGAACTATCCTCATGATTTTTTTGTCTGCACCCTCTCGAATACCTATGCACCCTTCATAAAATGTGGTGACCAGAGCGGGATACAATTCCCCAATTGAGTCCAAACCAATATTTATACAAGTTTAACCTAACCTCTTTGCTTTTGTATTCTAAGCCCTATTAATAAAGCCAAAGATGCTGTATACTTTATTAGCTATTCTTAATCTCTCCTGTCATCTTTGATGATTTCTGCTCCTTCCAAGATGCCTATGACACCCAATGTGAACAGAAGAGTTTCCTGGTCAGCCAGAAGCACGTACTGGGAGTGGTGTACCAGCCTCCCCAAGGTAAAAGATGCCAGGGGGCGTTCTTGAGCCCGCACTCTCCATGCACAGGAATGGCAGCGGAGACTCAAGATCTGGCGAAACCCCGAAAATCACAAATCTGCCCCTCACCAGCGACGTAATCAGGTTCATGCCTATTATGGGCACAGCCCCGATTTAAATACATTTTAACGCAATTAAAGACTCCCCGTGTCAGACATGCACTCCTAGGTATATTTTCACGTCGGCGAGGTTTAAAACAAGTTCATCCAGAAAATTCTAACGGTGACATTGAAACCTGTCTGATTCACTAATGCCCATTCAGGAACAAAATCTGCTGTCCTTACTCAGACTGGCCTATGTGTGACTCCAGGCTCGTGACGATGTGGTTGACCCTTAAGTACGCTAGGACGCAGTTCAAGGGCAATTAGGGGGGGCAATGAATGCTGACCTCGCCGGCGACCCCTACATTCCATGAATAAAATAACATTTGCTACTCTCCAGTCCTCTGGCACTGCCCCTGAAAAAAGCAATACAAGAAATAGGAACTGGAACAGATATGTTGCCCATGGGGCCTGCTTCACCATTCAATATGATTATGCTTTCAATTCCATTTTCCTGTCAGATCCTCATATCCCTTGGTTCCACAAGAGATCAAAACTCTGCCATCAAATCAAATCAAATCACATCGTATCACATCACATCACAACACATTACAACACATCACAACACATAACATCACATTACATCACATTACATCACATCATATTACATCAAATTTAACAAGGGTGCATTGGCAAATCTTTAGGGTTGAGAATTCCATGGGTTCATAACCCTTTGAGTGAAGTTATTTCTCTCCATCTCAGTCTTGAAGGATCATCTCTTTATCCTGAAACTGTGATTCCCATGTTTGAGATTCTCCAGCCAGGGGAGACCACCTCACAGTACTTACCCCTGTTAAGCCTCTTCGAAATCTTGACTGTTTGAAGGACTCCACAGGAAGTGAATGGGTGACCACCAGGAAGTCCAAGGAATGTAGGTAGGTAATTCAGGAGACCCTTGGGGTCTCACTCATAAGAACATAAGAAATAGGAAATAGGAGCAGGAGTAGGCCATCTGGCCCTTCGAGCCTGCCCCGCCATTCAATAAGATCATGGCTGATCTGTCGTGGCTCAGTTCCACTTTCCCGCCCTCTCCCCATAACCCTTAATCCCCTCTCTTATCAAAAACCCATCAACCCGCTTCTTAAAAATATTTAGCGAGGCAGCCTCCACCACTTCAACGGGCAGAGAATTCCAGAGATTCACCACCCTTTGAGTGAAGAAGTTCCTCCTCAACTCCGTTCTGAACCGCCCCCCCTTTATCTTGAGGCTGTGCCCCCTAGTCCTACTGTCTTTTTTGAGCGGGAAGAGTCTTTCCACCTCTATCCTATCCATCCCATTCATCATCTTATACGTCTCAATGAGATCTCCCCTCATTCTTCTAAACTCTAACGAGTACAAGCCTAGTTTATTCAGCCTCTCCTCATAGCTCAACCCCCTCAACTCCGGTATCAGCCTAGTAAACCTCCTCTGCACTCCCTCCAAGGCCAAAATATCCTTGCGCAGGTGCGGCGCCCAAAACTGCACACAGTACTCCAGCTGCGGCCTCACCAATGCCCTATACAGCTGCAGCAAGACCTCCCTACTTTTATATTCAATCCCCCTCGCTATGAAGGCCAGCATCCCATTCGCCTTCCTGACCACCTGCTGCACCTGCAGGCTGGGTTTTTGCGACTCATGCACAAGGACCCCAAGGTCCCTCTGCACCGTCGCCTGCTGCAGTTTTTCGCCACGTAAGTAATAGTCCTTCCTACCATTCTTCCTACCAAAGTGGACCACCTCACACTTGCCAACATTAAATTCCATTTGCCATTTCCTGGCCCATTCGCCCAGCCTATCTAGATCCTTCTGCAGACTCTCCACACCCTCCGCACAATTTGCCTTTCCCCCAATCCCACTCGCAAATCAGTATTCCATTCTGGAGACTGATGAGGATGCTGGTTCCTCCAAGAGGTGCACACAAGCTCCTGGCACCACAATCAGCCCTTCTATATGCAGCAGGGATGGGGTGGGGGGAAAGTGGGGGGGAGAGATGCAGGGCAGTAGTAATAGAGAATGTATAGTCAGGGATACAGATAGGTGCTATGTGCCATCAATGTGACTCCAGGATGGTATGTTGCCTCCCTGGTGCTAGGGTCCCGGATGTCACTGAACGTCTGTACAACATTCTGAAGAAGGAGGGTGATAATGCAGTTGTCACGGTCCATGTTGTTACCAATGGTATAGATAGAACGAGGGATGAGGTCTTGCATCAAGAATTCAGAGAGTTAGGCAGTAGACTAAGAAGTAGGACCTCTTGATTTGTAATCTCAGGATTACTCCCAGTGCTATGTGCTAGCGAGCACAGAAATAGGAGGACAGTGCAGATGAATGCACAGCTAAAGAGTTGGTGCAGGAGGGAAGGTTTTAGATTCCTGGATCCTGAGACCATTTTTCGGGAAGGTGGGACCTGTAGAAGTGGGGTGGTCTACATCTGAACCAGAATGGGACTAACACCCTTGTGGGACATTTTGCTACTGTTGTTGGGAGTTTAAACTAATTTGGCAGGGAGAGGGGACACAGTCTGTTAGCAGAGTATGGGCAAGGAATCATGTAGCAAAACAAACAGGTCAGAGGGAGTGCAGCTGTATTAAGTTTCAAGGGAGTAAAGCCAGGCTGGATGACTTCAATTTTAATGCCAGGAGTAATGCAGGTAAAACGGATGATTGACATGTGGAAGTGTGATAGAGTAGTCATCACAGAGACATGGTTGAAGGAAGGACATAGAACAATACAACACAGTACAGGCCCTTCAGCCCCTGATGTTGTGCCGAGCTATGTCCAAGCCCAAGATCAAGCTATCCCACTCCCTACCACTCTGGTGTGCTCCATGTGCCAATCCAATAACCACTTGAAAGTTCCTCAAGTGTCCGACTCCACTATTACAGCAAGCAGTGCATTCCACACCCCAACCACTCTCTGAGTAAAGAATCTACTTCGGACATTCCTCCTATCTCCCACCATGAACCTTAAAGTTATGCCCCATAGTAACAGCTACATCCACCCGAGGAAATAGTCTCTGCATGTTCAATCATCATCATCATCATCTTATAAACCTCTATTAAGTCGCCTGTCATCCTCCTCTGCTCCAAAGAGAAAAGCCCCAGCTCCCTCAACCTTTCCTCATAAGAACTACCCTCCAAACTAGGCAGCGTCCTGGTAAATCTACTCTGCACTCTCTCCAATGCTTCCACATCCTTCTTATAGTGAGGTGACCAGAACTGCACACAATATTCCAAATGTGGTCTCATCAAGGTCCTGTACAGTTGCAGCATAACCCCATGACTCTTAAACTCAAACCCCCTGCTCATAAACACTAACACACTATAAGCCTTCTTCATGGCTCTATCCACTTGAGTGGATACCTTCAGAGGTCTGTGGATATGAACCCCAAGATCTCTGTTCCTCCACATTCCTCAGAACCCTGCTGTTGACCAAGTAATCTGCATTCAAATTTGTTCTACCAAAATGAATCACCTTGCGCTTATCAGGGTTAAACTCCATCTGCCACTTTTCGGCCCAGCTCTACATTCTATCAATGTCTCTTTGCAGCCTGCAAGAGCCTTCCACCTCATCCACTCCTCCACCAATCTTGGTGTCATCAGCAAATTCACTAACCCACCCTTCAGCCCCCTCTTCCAAGTCATTGATAAAAATCACAAACAGCAGAGGACACAGCACTGATCTTTGTGGTACACCGCTGGTAACTGGCCTCCAGTCTGAAAATTTTCCCTCCACCACCACCCTCTGTCTTCTATGAGACATGATGTGGGAATGCCGGCGTTGGACTGGGGTAAACACAGTAAAAAGTCTGACAACACCAGGTTTAAGTCCAACCGATTTATTTGATTGTAAACTCACTAGCTTTCGAGGGGTTTCCCTCTTCTTCAGGTGAATGGAGAGTTCTGGCCTCAGACAGAGCATATAAAGCACAGACAGTTTACAGATTACTGATTAGAATGCAAATCTTTACACCTAACCTGCTGTTCAAGTCCTAAAGTGTAAGCATTCTCCAAGGCGGCCTTCAAGACACACGATAGCACAGTCGCCGAGCAGAGACTGATAGCCAAGCTCCGCACACGTGAGAACGGTCTCAACAAGGATCTTGGGTTCAAACCCCAAGGATCCCTGTTGATGATGAACCCAGGATCCCTGTTGAGACCGTCCTTCAGCATTGTTCAGTTACAGGGCAGGATTTACCATGCAGTGGGCTGCCATTAGCCAGAGCGGGAACTTCTAGTCCTGTTATTGTCACAGGCTTTCCTGTTGAAAAACCCCTCACTGCTGGGAATTACGCTGCTGGGGTGCACTGTTGGCAGGATTGGAAGGTTCTGCCAGTGTGAAGCGCCAGAAAATCCTGGCCACAGTTCTACCAGCCGATCTTTAATTTCATTGTACCTGGGTCAGATCCATTCTTACCCCATAGATATTGGTTCACCCCGAGTACACCCTCTCCTGCGGGTTTCTCAGTGACATGGGGTGACATCAGTGGGAATTCCCATTGACAGCACTGGGACCAGAGAATCCTGCCGCTAGCAAACCACGTTCTGGATTTTCAGAAGGCGTTTGACAAGGTACCTCACAAGAGGTTATTGCAGAAGGTCAGGGGACATGGAGTTGGGGGTAGGGTGTTAGCGTGGATAGAGGATTGGTTGTCAAATAGGAGGCAGAGAGTGGGGGTCAATGGGTGCTATTCGGATTGGCGGTTGGTGACTAGTGGGGTGCCCCAGGGGTCGGTGCTGGGGCCTCAGCTATTTACCATTTATATAGATGATCTGGAGGAGGGAACCGAGTGCAGGGTGTCGAAATTTGCTGATGACACCAAGATTGGGGGAAAGGCAAATTGTGCGGAGGGTGTGGAGAGTCTGCAGAAGGATCTAGATAGGCTGGGCGAATGGGCCAGGAAATGGCAAATGGAATTTAATGTTGGCAAGTGTGAGGTGGTCCACTTTGGTAGGAAGAATGGTAGGAAGGACTATTACTTACGTGGCGAAAAACTGCAGCAGGCGACGGTGCAGAGGGACCTCGGGGTCCTTGTGCATGAGTCGCAAAAACCCAGCTTGCAGGTGCAGCAGGTGGTCAGGAAGGCGAATGGGATGCTGGCCTTCATAGCGAGGGGGATTGAATATAAAAGTAGGGAGGTCTTGCTGCAGCTGTATAGGGCATTGGTGAGGCCGCAGCTGGAGTACTGTGTGCAGTTTTGGGCGCCGCACCTGCGCAAGGATATTTTGGCCCTGGAGGAAGTGCAGAGGAGGTTTACTAGGCTGATACCGGAGTTGAGGGGATTGAGCTATGAGGAGAGGCTGAATAAACTAGGCTTGTACTCGCTAGAGTTTAGAAGAATGAGGGGAGATCTCATTGAGACGTATAAGATGATGAATGGGATGGATAGGATAGAGGTGGAGAGACTCTTCCCGCTCAGAAAAGACAGTAGGACTAGGGGGCACAGCCTCAAGATAAAGGGGAGGCGGTTTAGAACAGAGTTGAGGAGGAACTTCTTCACTCAAAGGGTGGTGAATCTCTGGAATTCTCTGCCCGTTGAAGTGGTGGAGGCTGCCTCGCTAAATATTTTTAAGAAGCGGGTTGATGGGTTCTTGATAAGAGAGGGGATTAAGGGTTATGGGGAGAGGGCGGGAAAGTGGAACTGAGCCACAACAGATCAGCCATGATCTTGTTGAATGGCAGGGCAGGCTCGAAGGGCTAGATGGCCTACTCCTGCTCCTATTTCTTATGTTCTTATGTTCTTATGTGCCACTTCCCGCCAGTGAGAAACACATGGCTGGGAGCCAGGGAATCTCGCCCATGTTTTTGGAATGGAGAACTCATACCCATCGGTCATATCTCTGAATTGTAACCAGCCGCCTGATAACACAAAGGGCACAAATGTCTAATCTGAATACACTTTGAATGTTTGCCTACACATCGATAAGATGTCAAGTTTATTATTATTATGTCCTTGGTTTATGGGCAGTTGTTGTTTTAAAGAGCTGTCTAAACATAAATATCACTTAGCATAGTGCTGTGGTTCATGGATACAGTTTCATCCCAAATGGGGTTTGTTTTACAGTATGTAAATTGATTACAAGAGAACATGCCTCATGGTTTGCAAGAAGCTGTTAAACACCATTAATGATAAAAGAAACTTTGCATGATTGAAGATCTATTGGATACCCAGCAAGTGGCACAAACCTCTTCCCAGCCCATCACACAAACCAGCCTCCCGTCCACTGACACTGTCTACACTTCCTATTGCCCCAGCAAAGCAGCCAGCATAATTAAGGACCCCACACACCCCAGACATTCTCTCTTCCACCTTCTTCCGTTGGGAAAAAGATACAAAAGTCTGAGGTCACGTACCGACCGACTTAAGAGTGGCTTCCTCCCTGCTGCTGTCAGACTTTTGAATGGACCTATCTTGCACCTAGCTGTAACTGTAACACTGCATTCTGCACCGTCTCCTTTCCTTCTCTATGAACGGTATGCTTTGCCTGTATAGCGCGCAAGAAACAATACTTTTCACTGCATGTTAATGCATGTGATAATAATAAATCAAATCAAATCAAACCGTGTATAACGGCGGGATTCAAAAAGTTTAGCAGGGGAAAAATCGGGATTAATTTTCTGTTGGATGCAAAACATTTCAGGCAGTTTAGAATGCTAATTTGTTCACTTTACAGCAGTGGGAAAACATTTGATCAGCTTGCTAGATTCTGCCAGCTGAAATCGAAAACACCCATTAACACGTTGGTTGACTCTGTACAAATGTGGTGCATCTATCCCTTCAAATTAGGTACTTAAATAATGTGCAGTGTAGAAGGATAAACAGGAAGTGACACAAGTGTCATGCCCTGTACAGTAAGGTCATATTATGGACTTTCAGTCAATGCTTTTTAGAATTGGACACCAATAAGCTGTTAAAGTGTCTGCCACAACTCATGTGACTTTGGCATTGGTAATACAGACAGTATAAAGTCTCCAGCAAATACCTGACTGAATATGTCTGGAGGTGAGGGTACTCCACTGCCATCTGTGGAATTCGCACATCTCATCACTTAAGGATGGGCCTAAAGACTATGGAGATTCCAGACTGCCTGTCTCCAAGTTTCAATGGCCCCATTGGCTTCCCATGTCATCACGATAGGCTCTCCAATCAAATCAGTCAGGTTGGGGCTGAGGAATATTAATCCAGCAATCATGTGATCAAAACTTATTTCGGAGACTGTCCCCTTATTATCCTGGACCCAGTAGGTCCATCAGAACCACCAGTTGTCAACTGAGTTTGAGAACCAAGCTCTGAAACTAACTGCATGTCATCAAACAGCCAAAGTACTTATGCTGTTCAAGGTTCAAAGTTGACCTGAGAACCAATTTCCTAGGTATTTGACTGCAAGAAATCTCACAATCGGTTGTGAACCCTTCAACTTTAGATCACCAAATCCAGTCAAGAAATCATAGGCTTGACACATGGGAGACAAGAAATCATAAATCAGATATTGAATTAACTAATCTGTAAAAGTGTAAATGTCTTTATCTGTACCCAATGTGTGTGTGTGTGTGTGTGTGTGTGTGTGTGTGTGTGTGTGTGTGTGTGTGTGTGTGTGTGACATTGGATTAATTCCACCTTCCAGATTGGAAGTAGAAGGGAAAAGTGGCAAAGCCTAAATTGTTAGAACCAAGACCAAAGGGATTACAGCAGTAAACCTGCAGAATATTAACAATAGAGAGTAGGATGGCTGACATACGAGCATTGATGCAACAGGAAGACTTAACTTGAGTTGAGTTAGTATCCCTAACCTTAAAACAGCTAAAAGGCATGGCATGAACAGATAGAACTTAATATACATCATAAAGCCTGGGCTGGCTTAGCACCTCCCCTTCACCCGAGAAGTAGAGAGAGACAGTGGTATAGTGCTACTGTCACTAGACAAGTAATGATGTGGGTATGCCGGCGTTGGACTGACGTAAACACAGTAAAAAGTCTGACAACACCAGGTTTTAGTCCAACCTATTTATTTGATTTACTTTATTTATTTACTCTCCATTCACCTGACGAAGAGGCTGTCCCCTCGAAAGCTTGTGAGAATATTATCAAATAAATAGGTTGGACTAAAACCTGGTGTTGTCAGACTTTTTACTAGACAAGTAACCCAGAGACCCGAGGCAAGATCTGGGGACCTGGGTTCAAATCCCACCATGGTGGGGGGCATTGTGGGGAGCAAGAGAAAGAGTAAATCTTCCAGCTTGGAAAACTAGAGAAGGAATTTCATGCCCTGAAAAAAGGAAGGTAAGGCAAATTGAATTGGCTAGGAGAAGGTTAGATGTGTAAAGTACTGGGAGAGAGAGCTAGTATAGAGAATGGTAAGTTAATAGATGAAGTCGAAGTAAGGGAGAAAGTGCTGACATCTAAATCAGAGTTGCTGTGCACGCATGTGAATGAATGGAATATAGTAAATAAGATTCAGGAATTATAGGTGCAGATTGTGTTGTGGAAATAAGTTGTGGCAATAACAGAGACCTGGCTCAAGGAAAGGCAGGACTGGGTGTGAAATATTCCTGGGTACAAGTTGTTCAGAAAAGATAAGAGAGCAAGGAAAGGAGGAGAGTTGGCAATATTGTTCAAGGAGAGCATGCTGGAGATAGAGGATGTCCCAGAGGATTTAAGAATTGATTTGGCTAGAACCAAAGGACAAAAAAGGGTGCAATTTCACTGCTCGGTGTAATCTATAGAGCGTCAAATAGTGAGAAGGATGTAGAAGGGCAAATCTACAGGGAAATTTCAGAGAGATGCAAACATTATAGGGTAGTTCTAATAGGGGATTTCAAATGTAGACTGGGACAGTGGTAGTGTAAAGGGAGCCAAGGGACAAAAATTCCTAGATTGTGTTCAGGATAAATTTCCTCCAGCACTATGTGTCCAGTCCAACAAAAAAGCATGCGCTGTTGGATCTGGTTCATGGAAATTAGGTGGGGTCTAGCAGGTCAAGTGTCACTGGGACAACATTTAGGACAGTAAGAAGTCTCACAACACCAGGTTAAAGTCCAACAGGCTTATTTGGCAGAACTAGCTTTCGGAGTCTCAGGCTCCTTCACCTGATGAAGGAGCCTGAGATTCAAAAGCTAGTACTGCCAAATAAATCTGTTGGACTTTAACCTGGTGTTGTGAGACTTCTTACTTTGCTTACCCCAATCCAATGCCAGCATCTCCACATCAATATTTAGGAGACAGTGACCACTGTATTAGAAAATTTAGGATGATGATTGAAGAGGAAAATAGGCAGTCCAAGATAAAAAAAATTACCTGGGCGAGAGCCAACTTTAGTGCGGCAAGAATGGAACTGGACCATTTAGACTGGAACAGAAGATTGACAGGAAAATCTGTAGCTGAACAATTGGGTATATACAAGAAAGAAAGGATACAGTCAAGGTATATTCTCTTAGAAAGAAAAATAGGGCAAATAAATCTAGAGTTCCCTTAGTGAAAAAGGAGATAGAAATTAATGTAAGGAAGAGAAAGTGTGCTTTTGACAGGCCTCAGGTAGAAAATACTGTGGAGAACCAATAGGAATACAGTAGGTTGCGAGGTGAGGTTAAAAAACACATTGGAGAAGCAAAGAGGAATTATGAGAAAAGACTAATAGCCAACATAAAGAGGAAATCCCAAAATCTTCTATAGGTAGATAAATGGTAAACTGGTGATAAAAGGAGTAGGCCTGGCTAAGGACTTAAAAGAGGATTTGCATATCAAGGCGGGGACATGGCTGAGGCGTTAAATGAACACTCTACATCCGTCATTACCTAGGAGGTAGATACCACCCAGGACATGGGGACATCAAAGAAACTCTGTCGCTAGAAGGGTTCAAATTGATAGAATCGCTTTTACACCAGTTGTTACATCATACCAACCAGAAAAAGACTCATTTATGCCAACTCTGCTTCCTGTTAGCTAACCAATCTTCAGTCCATGCCAATATGTTACCCTGTATACCATGAGCTTTGATTTACTGAAATAATCTTTCATGTACACCTTATCAAATGCTTCTGAAAATCTAAGTACAGTACATTCTCTGGTTATTCTTTATCCATAGCACAAGTGGCTCCTTCAAAGAACTCTAATAAATTGGTTAACTGTGATTTCCCTTTGACAGAAACATTTTGGTGGGGGGGGAAAATCGGGGCCAGCTCATCCCCAGAGGAATTGTGTTGGCCTGGAGAATTGGGCATTGGCAGTAAAACCAGTCTTGTGCTGGGTGTCAAACACATTGCGATATTCCTGGCCCCAATCAGGTTTGCACCCAAAGCCATTTTTTAAAATGCCCCAATCTCGGTGAGGTGGGCTATTTGGTCTGCCTCCTGTTCTGCATGCTTTTACATGCTAAAGATGGGTGAATCCCACCTGGAAGGTACTGCCAGTGCCAACAGGAAATACTCCGGTTTTCCCGCTGGTGGAAGCACTATGATTTTTTCCCCGATAAAATCATGGACATTGACTGTGTCTGACTGCCTTGAATTTTTCTTAATGCCCAACTATAACGTCTTTAATAATGGCTTCCAGCATTTTCCTCATGACAAGTGTTAAGCTAGCTGGCTTTTTGTCTCTCCCTTTTTAAATAAAGGCATTACATTTGCTGTTTTCTAATCTAATGAAAACCCCCCTGAATCTCGGGAATTCTGGAAAATTAAAACCAATGCATCAATTACCTCGCTAGCCATTTCTTTCACGACCCTTGGATGGAATCTATCAGAACGCGGGGAATTTTCAGCCCACAGATTCAATCATTCCTGAATTCCTCCTCCCATTCCATTTCCTGATTTGCAGCTATTTCTGGGATATTACTTGTATCCACTACAGTGAGGATTATTGCAAAATATCTGTTTAATTCATCTGCCTTCTTCCTACTTTCCACTATCAATTCTTCAAAAAACCTGCTTAATGAAGACACAACAAGCAGATCCGAATTAAAATGCACAGCACAGACTACCTGCTCTGATACTGGAACTGCCCACGTCCATGAGTGTTTTAATTGCAGTAGTAATGCAGAAATTTTGGAGCCCTACAAATGCCGCTCCATCACGGGCCTCGGTAAAGTATTTTTTTATTATTCATTCATGGGACATGGGTGTCACTGCCTGGCCAACATTTGTTGCCTATCTCTAGTTGCCCTTGCTCAGAGGGCAGTTGAGAGTCAACCACATTGCAGTGGCTCTGAGTCACATATAGGCCGGACTAGGTAAGAATGGCAGATTTCCTTCCCTAAAGGACATTATTGAACTAAATGGGGTTTTCTGGCAATCGACAACGGTTTTTTGGTCATCAGTAGATTCGTAATTCCAGACATTTTTCATTGAGTACAAATCTGCCATGGCAGGATTCGAACCCAGGTCCCCAGAAAATTAGCTGAGTTTCTTGATCAATAATCTAGTGATAATACCACTAGGCCACAGTGATACCTGGAAGGACCATTTATGTTATGTGTGTTGGGGCGTAGCCTCTTTAAGGGAGCGTGTCAAGTGACCCGGGGTGTGGAGTGATCTGCCCCGGGACTGCCCTAAGAAGGCAGCTGTCGTTTGGAGTGAGGAGCGAGTAAGACTGCAATAAATACCTGTGTTTCCTGATGCCTGCTTGTAGAGTGAGTCCTTGAAGATACTTAAAGAATTTAACAACATGTAGACACAACGTTTCAGGTCCTCAGAGGGCTAACTTTGCCATTAACTTAGCCAAGAGTGAGTTTGCCAAGACCAAGGTAAGTTACTCATTATAAGAAGGATGTGGAGGCATTGGAAAGGGTGCAGAGGAGGTTTACCAGAATGTTGCCTGGTATGGTGGGAAGGTCTTATGAGGAAAGGCTGAGGGACTTGAGGTTATTTTCGTTAGAGAGAAGGTTAAGAGGTGACCTAATTGAGGCATACAAGATGATCAGAGGGTTGCATAGGGTGGATAGTGAGAGCCTTTTCTTCTCGAATGGTGATGGCTAAAATGAGGGGACATAGCTTTAAATTAAGGGGTGGTAATTTTAGGACGGATGTCAGAGGTAGGTTCTTTACTCAGAGGGTAGTAAGGGCGTGGAATGCCCTGCCTGCAGCAGCTGTGGTCTCGCCAAATTTAAGGGCGTTCAAATGGTCAGTGGATAGGCATATGGATAACATTGGAATAGTTTAGGTTAGAGGGTCATTAGATTGGTTCCACTGGTCGGCGCAACATCGAGGGCCAAAGGGCCTGTGCTGCGCTGTAATGTTCTATGTTCTACTCGGGCCATGCGGTAGGACGAGGTTGAGTGCTGTGCTGGGAAGTGGAAACATGTGCCTTGGTTGATTTTTTTCCCATTACTAAAAATGAAGAGGAAAATCCTGCAATTTCTGAGAATGTACAGGCTCTACCAAAGGTTGGTCCCAAACCTTAAACACCATGGATGCCCTGATAAAGAATGAGCCAAAGAAAACTTCTAAAATAGTGTGCCAAAAATCTTTTGAGAAATTAAAAGCCATCCTGACAAATGAACCCATGCTATCCGCCGCGAACTTCAGTAAATCTTTCAGAGCCACTACTTCCGCCAACTACACAGGCGTAGGAACTGTCTTATTCCAGAAAGATGACTCCGGAATTGAACGCCTGATTGGCTGTTTCTCAGAAAAGCTAAATAAACATCAGGAAAAGTACTCTACAGTCAGGAAAGAAACATTAGGCCTTTTGTTAGCTCTCCAACATTTCCAGGTCTATGTAAGCTATGGGCACCGAGAGACCCCAATATATACGCACCATAACTCTTTCGGGTTGCTGGAAATTTTAAAAGTGTCCAATGCCAGGGTTGTTCCGATGGAGCTTAATTTTTACAGTTTTTTAATCTAACAAGGAGACGGGGAAGAGGAGGACATTCTATTCAGTGAATGACATTCCATTTATTATCAAAGCCTTTCCAAAAATCCAAGTAAATTAAATGCATTGATGAAAGAAGGAAGAAAACATTTACGTTGACATAATTCCTTTCATGAGAGGTCAGGGTATCTCAAACGTGCTTTGCAGCCAATAAAGACCTTTATTGAAGTGTAATCACTGATATATTGTAGGGAAACGGGTCTTACCCACAAATTCCAGCAGATTTGGTCAGTTGATAACAGTGTTGCTTTAGGTTACGACATTTTTTTAGTAAATCAATATTTTAATTAATTCGAGATTCTGTTGATAGTTATCGAAAATTATATCAGTAATGCTTCAAATCAGACACTTTTGTTAATTTGCCTGCAGCACTGATGCATTTGGTTATGCTGGGAAAAGCTAATGTCAAAAAGCAAGAATAATCCTTTTCATAGAATCCCTATGGTGTAGAAGGAAGCCATTCGGCCCATCGAGCCCGCACCGACAGCAATCCCACCCAGTCTCTATCCCTATAACCCCACATATTTATACCTAGCTAGAGCCCCTGACACTAGGGTCAATTTAGCATGGCTAATCCACCTAACCCACACATCTTTGGAGTATGGGAGGAAACCCACACAGACATGGAGAGAATGTGCAAACTCTACACAGGCAGAGCCACCCGAGGCAGGAATTGAACCCGGGTCCCTGGTGCTGTGAGATCATAAGAACGTAAGAACATAAGAAATAGGAGCAGGAGTAGGCCATCTAGCCCTTCGAGCCTGCCCCGCCATTCAACAGGGTCATGGCTGATCTGAAGTGGATCAGTTCCACTTTCCCACTTTCTCCCCATAGCCCTAATTCCCTTGTCTATCAGAAACCTATCTACCTGTGACTTAAATATATTCAGTGAGGCAGCCTCCACCACTTCAATGGGCAGAGAATTCCAGAGACTCACCACCCTTTGAGTGAAGAAGTTCCTCCTCAACTCTGATCTAAATTGCTGCCCCCTTATTTTGAGGCTGTGCCCTCTAGTCCTGCTATCCTTTCTAAGTGGGAAGAATCTCTCTACCTCTACCCTATCTATCCTCTTCGTTATCTTATACGTCTCCACAAGATCCCCCCTCTGCCTTCTAAACTCCAACGAGTACAGACCCAGTCTATTCAATCTCTCCTCATGGGCTAACCCCCTCATCTCCAGTATCAGCCTAGTGGACCTTCTCTGTACTCCCTCCAAGGCCAATATATCCTAAAACCGGACCTAGGACTGTAGGTCTTGGGGCTTTGATTTGTATACTGTAGTTGCTGAAGCACTGCTTTATTCACTGTATAAACAAAAGTTGTTGGTGACGGAGCTTGGCCTTGGAACAATCGTTTCTTGTACACCATCTATAATACACAGGTCAGGAGTATGATGGAATACTCTCCACTTCCCTGCATGATACTTCTCCAAAGCACTTAAGAAGTTCAACACAATCCAAGAGAAAGTGGCCCCATATTTAGCACTCCATCTTAAACATTCACTCCTCCATCATCAATGCACATAGCTGCTGTGCACACCATCTACAAGATGCACTGTGGCAACTTGCCAATGCTCCTTCAACAGCATCTTCCAAAGCAATGACCTCTGTCACCTAGAAGGACAAGGGCAGCAAGCACATGGAATAACTACCATTTTCATGTCCCTCTCCAAGTCACATACTCTCCCAACTTGAAACTATATTGCTTTTCTTCCACTGGATCAACCCTGGAATTTCCTGCCTAACAGCACCATGGGTGTACCTACACGAGAAATACTGCTGTGATTTGGAAAGGCAACTCACCACCACCTTCTCAAAAGGTCTGTCAGGAATGGGTATTGAATGTTGACCTTGCCAACGCGTTCACATTCCATGAATGACTGTAAGATATTTTACAAAGGTGAAAGATTAATAAGATTGAAAAGATTATAAGCTTCCTCAGAACAAACCTAAGCTTCTGAGTTATAAAATAAATATTATAACAGGGTGTTTTACTAAATTTTTACTTAATTAGATGCAGATTGATTTATCTAGAGCAGGTGAGATGTGAGTTTTATACAGAGATGAAAATGACGTGTAGGGAATTCAGGTTAAATTACCATTTAAGATATAACTGTGGTGCTGGCCCCTTCCTTCTGGCCCTGTTGATAACATGTTGACCAACAGTCCTGGAAAGTAAATGATTCCTATCTAGATTTCAAAATGATGCTCACAAGATTTTTCAGATAAACCTTGGTGGCAAAACAGAGATGAAAAGCAAAACTTACGGCAAGGAATGCTTATTATTCACCATAATGTTTTCAAGTCCCTTTAAGCAAATATTTTCTTTAATCCAGCAGGAAATTAGCCTTGAAGCACCAGTGTTTCTCTGAGAGTGAGAAACCCAGGTTTATGACTCAAAGCTTGATTTTCCCAGTTTCACAGGAGAAAAAGTGAGAGTGACATATCGCATCGATTTTTGAACATGTCTCAGTTGTGTTCATTGAGCATTGTTCTTTTTATTTACCAGTTTTTTCATCCAGCAGAGCACGGGACAAATAGATAGTTAGCTCGGGGCAACCCATCAGCTTCAACTGTCTTCTCAATGGTTTCAAATTGCGCAAGAGTACTTCTGTTACAAAGGAGAGATGGTGGCACAGTAGTAACATCACAGGACTAGCATTCCAGAGGCCCAGTTTAATGCTCCTGGGACATACGTTCAATTCCCATCGGGGTAACCGGGTAAATGTGAGTTCAGTTTATCAATCTGGAACGAAAAGCTTACCCTCAGTTACTGAAACTAGCATTAAAAACACATATTGTTCTTTAATGCCCTTTAGGGAAGGAAATCTGCCATCCTTGCCAGCTCTGGCCTACATGTGACTCCAGATCCTCAGCAACATGGTTGACTCTCAACTGCCCTCTAAAATGGCTGAGCAAGTCACTGAGTTCAAGGGCAATTAGGGTTGGGCAATAAGTGCTGGCCCCACCAATGGTGTCCACATCCCAGGAAAGAATAAAGGAAAAAAAATCTCTAGTGGTAATCTGATAGAGACCAGTACCAATTGGGCTATTCCATGTCTATCACTATTTATGTCCTAATTTAATGCTTTATCACCTTGAGGCCTCCACTTCCAGGTGGGAATTCAGTAGGGCAATGAGTATGAGCCCAAAGATGTGCGGGTTAGGTGGATTGGCTATGCTAAATTGCCCCTTAGTGTAAGGGGGACTAACTCGGGTAAATGCTGGAGTCGTGGATATAGGACCAGGGTGGGATAGTGGTTGATGCACATTCAATGGGCCAAATGACTCTTTCTGTATTGTAGGGTTCTATGATAATGCAGCAATGCAACATTCAGTGCCTGATTCACAATTTTGTGCCAGTAAATTAATCCTGAGATCTCATCCTATTGATGACTTTTTTTGGAATGTTCTGCATCCTGTAAAAGGGTTTGCTTCCAAGGTTTGTTGAAGCCTGTTCTGTTTGGTCCAATTTTTAGATAGGAAACAGTGTAAATATTGCCTCTTCTTGAGAATGGACAGCATGGTGCCTCAATGGGTTAGCCACTGCTGCCTCACAGTGCCAGGGACCCGCGTTCAATTCCAGCCTTGGGTCACTGTCTGTGTGAAGTTTGCAAATTCTCCCCGTGTCTCTGTGGGTTTCCTTCAGGTGTTCCAGTTTCCTCCTGCAGTCCAAAAATGTGCAGGTTAGGTGCATTGGCCATGCTAAATTGACCCTTAGTGCCCCAAGAGGTGTAGGCTATGGGGATTAATGGAGTAAACGCATGGGATAAATGCACACCATCTTGACTTGGAAATATATTGCTGTTCCTTCACTGTCACAGGATCAAAATCCTGGAATCCCCACCCTAATAGCACAGTGGGTGTACCTACGCATCATGAACTTTAGTGGTTCAAGAAGGCAGCCCATCACCACCCCTTTCTCAAGAGTGATTAAGGGTTGGGCCTAGCCAATGACTTGTTACATTAATCATTCTAACCCAGGAAGAGAGGAAATAGCCTTCCAACAAGACGTTAACGTCTGCAGTTATAGTAGAGATTGATCTGGAGTGTACAAGGGCAGCATGGTGGCACAGTGGTTAGCGCTGCTGCCTTACAGAACAAGGGAATCAGGTTCGATTCCTGGCTTGGGTCACTGTCTTCTCCTTGTGTCGGCGTGGGTTTACTCCAGGTACTCTGGTTTTCTCCCACGGTCTGAAAGACGGGCTGGTTAGGTGCATTGGCCATGCTAAATTCACCCTCAAATGTACCCGAACAAGTGCCGGAGTTTGGCTACTAGAGGATTTTCAATGTAACTTCATTGCAGTGTTGATGTAAACCTACTTGTACTAACAAATAAATTTAAACTTGAACGAAAGAAAAAGGTAAAAGCCTAAATTGTCAATGGAAATTATCTAAAGAAACAATTCGAATGTTTTTCATGTCATTTAAAAAAATTTCAATATCGAAATTCTTTACAGCAACTGCGGTGGTTCTACATTCGACACAGATTAAAGTGACAATCCTTTTCATTCATTTCCTCTAATTGTATCCAAATCTCAGTATTAAATAACAAAGCGTCGCACCAAGTGGTGTCAAATGACATCCAAGTATCAGAGCACAGTGGGGCATCCACATGGAGTCACCAAGATCAAACTGATCACTTCCTTCACTTCGTTCTCCTGTTCAGTAGCTGTTTTGATTAATCACTATTTAGACGCTATGGAGTGGAAAGTGAGGAACTAGAAATTGATATCATGGAAGTGAAATTCAATTAGATGACAAAGCAGATTGTGCCAAGGAATGCTTTTAGACAGCATGAGTTCACCTGTCCTATACGAAACCTCAAGTTTACTAGTTTGCTTTCACGACACCTCCTTTCAAACTGACTGATGTTTCATAATTATGATTCCAATGTGGAAGAATTTTGGAGTTCAGCAATATTTTACGATTGATCGTCATGTCAGAGGACAGTGAAACATGTGTAGACAGGGTCATTCAATGGACAGACATGGCTAGGCGACAAAATGTCCACAGGGAGCAATCATTCATTGAGCAATTCCTCTCAGAGGCTTCAATTAACTTTCAGTTTCTTACTCTCCAAAATTCATGTTGGTTTAAGACGCTGGTCCCAATATCCTAAAGAGGTAGAGTAAGGATCATCAAACTTGAGAGGCTCAGACCTGAGATCAGGTAGCTATACCGTGTGGATAGACACAAATAATGATGTTTCAGCACCATGCCACTCCCAGCTGATGCCTGGATTGTAGGAGCCATGTCACTGTGAGCAGGATATGGGCCTGGGAAAAGGCCATTGGAGATGTAAACTGGTGAAATCTCAAACTGTTTAGGAATATATCAGCAGAACCTCTGGGGCTGATAGTCATGGGATTCACAAGTTCTGAAGGCATTCCTGGGATCTAAACAGGACCCAGGCTAGCTGGTGTGTGATCCCTTAGAAGGGGATAACAGACAGCATTTGTGCCATTGTCTTGAAACTCCCCTTGTCATTGAATGAATCATTGAAATCAAGCAGTGCAGTAGGAGGCCATTCAGCCCATTGAGTCTGCACCAGCAACAATCCCATCCGGGCCCTATCCCCATAACCCTACACAATTACCCCACTAATCCCTCTAACCTACACATCCCGGGACACTAAGGGGCAAATTAGGCCAATGCACCTAACCCATACATTTTTGGAGAGCGGGAGAAAACAGGGGCATCGGGAAGAAACCCATGCAGACGCAGGGAGAGCGTGTAGACTCCACAAAGACAATGACCCAAGCCGGGAATCGAACTCAGGTCCCTGGAGCTGTGAGGCAGCAGTTGCTAACTACCATGTCACTGTGCCGTTCACCATACTTGTGGCAGGGTGATACTTGGATGAAGGATTCATCCGTAACGCTCCTCCTCTCTCCAATTGGAAATTCTCATAGCAGTATAAATTGTTCCAAAATCAGCCAGTGGCAGGTATCTTCCCGAAATCTGTTCCCTGACTGAAACTCCACTTTAGCTGTGTCTGCACCTTTGAGACCATGGATTTCCCATTTGTAATCTGGGAGTTTTTAAGTCATTTACATCGGAATCATTTGTCTGGTCAGTCTTACAAGTCCTTTGAACAAGTTATCAAGTTTGAACTTAAATCGTAATTTATGTACTTCCCAATTTGGCTAATATAAAATACCTTCCACTGAAATTTCAGTAGATCGGCAGAAACCCTATATTGGTGCGAATATGTTTGCCCAGGATTTACACCAATCCTCCACTGAAACAATCATAGAAGTTTGGGAACCGCTGTAGAAATATCGTCCCCTTGATTTTTAACACTGAGATCTCATTGGTACAAATACAAATTCATAAATGCGATAAAGGTCCAGACCCATTTTGCCAATTAAACTCTTTGTATCTAAAGTCAGAACTTTGAAAGCTTTTATAGTGGGGAATAAATAAAACACTTTTGCTACTATCTGTCAAATCTCACGTGCACTGGCCAAGTACTATGGCGAGATGATATCATCGTGGAATCAGCGTGTACAACTAATGGGCTGTGTTAGTGTTGGTGATTTTGCTTGAGTTGAATCTCTAGATGAGATCTGTTTGTTGAGTTCTTCTGCAGTTTGTTGAGTTCTTCTTAGATCCAGTCTTAGATCTGTTTGTTCTTCTTAGATCTGTTTGTTGAGTTCTTCTTAGATCCAGTCTTCAAATAAATAGAACCTACATGTTGGGCAGGATTTTTCCATCCCAAAACAGTAAAATCCCACCCGAGGTTAATGGACCTTCCCATGATGTGCCCCTCACCTGCTCTGATTCCTGAGGCGGGCGGGGACAATAACATTCTGGCCACTGTTTACCAATCTTATGCATTTGGTGAGTGTTTAAAGAAATGCAGCAAGTATAGCACAAGACTAAAGCAGAATACAGCCTCTCCACCCTAGTCCAACACCAATACTTTACCGCAATCTTCATAGTATTTCATAGTAGTATATCATTTCATAGTATCCCTACAGTGTGGAGGAGGCCTTTTGGCCCATCAAGTCTGCACTGGCTCTCTGGCAGAGTATCTTATCCAGGCCCTCTACTCCACCCTAACCCCGTAATTATCCCCAAGACTAATCCCTCTCACCTACAAATCTTTGGACACTAAGGGGCAATTTAGTATGGCCAATGCACTGAACCTGCATATCTCTGGAGTGCGGGAGGAAACTGGAGCATCCAGAGGAAACCCACACAGACACAGGAGAATGTGCAAACTCCACACAGACAGTCACCAAAGGCCAGATTCAAACCTGGGTCCCCAATGCCATGAGGCTGAAATGCTAACCACTGTAAGTGCCATCCAACTAAATGTAATTTTTGTAACAATATCCTGAATATATGACAATGACTAGCAGGAAGAGACTGGTTGGCCTATCAAGTCTGCCCCACACTCAAGATGGCTGGAGCATGATGCACACCTAACTAAGGCCGGAATTCTCTGACCTCACATGCGGCTGGGCTTCTCCAGTTCCACTGCTGTGAATGGAGATTTAACTGAGCACCAAATTCCTCCTTCTTGTTGGCAGCATTAGTGAGACTTACGAAACGGGAGAATTCTGGTCTAAGGTTTTTTTTCAAACTAGGAATCATGTTTTGCATCCTCCACTGACCCTACATTTGTAGGCCACATTTGGCGTATTGAATACATTTCCGGTCACCACACTAACTGAAGCTTTGGAGAGAGTGCAAAGAAGATTCACCAGGATGTTGCCTGGTCTCGTGGGCACTGGCTGTGAGGAGAGATTGAATAAACTAGGATTGTCTTCACTGGAAAGGCTGAGGCTGAGGGGAGACCTGATAGAGGTCTACAAAATTATGAGAGACATAGACAGGGTGGATAGTCAGAGGCTTTTTTCCAGGGTGGAAGTGTCAATTACAAGGGGACACTGGTTCAAGGTGAGAGGGGGAAAGTTTAAGGGAGATGTGCGGGGAAGATTTTCACACAGAGGGTGGTGAGTACCTGGAACGCGTTGCCGAGGGATGTGGTGCAAACAGACACTTTAGCAACATTTAAGAGACATCTTGATGGGTAAACAAATAGGGAGGGAATAGAGGGACGGTTTAAAATTTATTAGTGTCACAAGCTTACATTAACACTGCAATGAAATTATGTGAAAATCCTCTTACAGACCGAGTAAAGGCAGAAGTTAGTTTAGTTTAGTTAGGGCATCATAATTGGCACAGGCTTGGAGGGCTAAAGGGCTGTTCCTGTGCTATAGTTTCCTTTGTTCTTTGTTCTTTTCCAAAGCCACTATATGACCCTACATATGAGGGGATTAAAACTGGCTGCAGTGTTCCATTTGCTGTCTAACTGTCAATCTGTAATGAGATATAATGGTGTCCTTTGATTTGTACAGGCTGGCTCTATCAATGCAAAGAATTCATAGGCTTATAGAACCACAGAATCTATGGCACAGACACAGGCCCTTTAGGCCCAAACTGGTCCATGTCACCCAAAAATGCCCAAATAAGCTAACCCCATTTGTCTGCATTTGGCCCATAAGCCTCTAAACCTTTTCTACCCAAATCTGTCCAAATGCCTTTTAAATGTTGTCAATATCTCTGCCTCAACCACTTCCTCCAGCAGTTCATTCCACATACGTACCACCTTCTGTGTAAAAAAGTTGCTTCTCAGATTACCATTAATTCTTTCCCCTCTTAACTTAAACCTTATGCCCTCTAGTTCTTGATTCCACAGCCCTGGGATTCTTCCTATACACACTCCTCATCTTAAATAATCTGTTAACTTTGGCTGCAGCTTCTCTGCATTGGTCATGAACCTTGTTTGTCAATGTTCTTGTTTAGAGTGGGTGTGACTATCAATATTAAATCAATTGCGGCTCTGTCCTGCAACATACTACCCAACAGAACTGACATCGAGACTGTTATACAGCCACCTCCACACAGTTCTGATACTTATCAATGTAAAAGGAGTGTGAGATTCAATGTATCTCTGAGGTGTACTGAGTTGTGAAAGGGGATAACGATTCATGCCATTGCTCGTCTCATGTCGCCTTCAGTTCAGGAAAAGGGTAGCTTAACTCCAGATTGAAAATCACTCAAGTTAATTCACTGATAACCACTGGAAGGAGGAAATGTTTGAGTTTGCTCGGCCAAGGCTACTTTTTAATCCAGTTCTTAGTAATGAATGTACAATATGTTAACCAATGCTTCTATCTCTACACTTAGCTATGACTGTAACGCTACATTCATAGAATCCCTACAGTGCAGAAGCAGGCCATTCGGCCCATCGAGTCTGCACCGACCACAATCCCAACTGACCCTATTCCCGTAACCCCACATATTTACCCTGTTAATCCCCTGATACTAGGATCAATTTTACATGACCAATCAGCCTAACCCACACATCTTTGGAGTGTGGGAGGAAACCCACACAGACATGGGGAGAATGTGCAAACTTCGCACAGACAGTGACCTGAGGCCGGAATTGAACCTAGGTCCCTGGCATTGTGAGGCAGCAGTGCTAACCACTGTGCCATCCCAACATTCTGCACTCTCTCCTTTCCTTTTCGATGCTTTGTCTGTATAGCGTGCAAGAAACAATATTTTTCACTATATACCAATACATGTGACAATAATAAGTCAAATCGAATCTGCAATAGCCATGTTAATAATTGAATCCTTTGAATTAAAAAAACTTTGGTAAAAAATTGCCAAAAGTCTCAAGCTGCTTGAATTCACAAAACCAGACTGAACCGAATCAAATGCAAATAACTTTCTGCACATTTTTTGCGAACATTTGCATTTCTAAACTACTTGTAAAGCTTCGAATGTCTGTACCCATTAAGGAAAAGTCAATAAACAAAATTAGCTAAATATGCCAAAATAAATGTACCAGCTTGTTATATTACACTCTTGTCACTCATTAAATGGACTACAGGAAGATTTTAAAATGGAAACACAAGTACTTTTGCCCTTCATTTTTTCGTGGAAATTTACAGGGTATGGCAGGCTTGTTATTGCTAAAATGCAAAGAATGCTACCTGATCCCTCGCACCCACCTCAGCAACTATTTACCAGAAACCACCAAATTTCAGTTTCTCTCTTAAAGGGGCTAAACTATTATTTAAAGAGTGTTGGGGGTAGAATCCCTACTGTGCAGGAGGAGGCCATTCAGTCCATCGAGTCTGCACTGGATTGAAGTATTGGGACCACTGTTCAAGCTCCCTACAATAGGTCTCATGATGAAATGTAAGAGGAATTTTCTTCTTATTCATTGAAACCCTACAGTGCAGAAAGAGGCCATTTGGCTCATCAAGTCTGCACCGACCATAATCCCACCCAGGCCCTACCCCCATATCCCTACACACTTACCCGCTAATCTCTCTAACCTATGCACCTTGGGGCACTAAGGGGCAATTTTCGCATGGCCAATCAACCTAATCTGCACATCTTTGGACTGTGGGAGCAAACCGGGGCAAACCCATGCAGGCATGAGGAGAATGTGCAAACTCCACACAGACAGTGACCCAAGCCAGGAATCGAACCCAGGAACCTGGCGCTGTGAAGCAGCAGTGCTAATCACTGTGCTACCATGCCACCCCCATTCATTCCCGCTCACCCACATTGGCCTATATTACAGCACTTTAGTCTAGCACACTACAAGCTGAAGCTCTTTCAAGGGCTAGGGTCAATGAAAATGAAAGGTGCGTGACAGAAAGCTGACCCAGTGTTGCCCATTTTACACATTTGCCCATAGTCAAGTCCCCACCACATCACTAGCCCCCAACCTCCAACCCCTATTGGTGGTCCTTGAGCAATTTACCCAGGCTCCTGAAACAAGGGTAGCACTGTAGTTTGGCACACAGACAATTCAGGGGTTAAGGTCACACAGAGTGCATCGCTTTTCCGTTCTCGAAAGTGCCAGAATTCAAAGTAAAAAATGTACACAGATGATAAAAGAAGGAATTTAAGCTAAGTCATTGCCTGCTTTCCTTCATTGGATAAAATCATAGAATCCTACAGTGCAGCAGAGGCCATTGGGCCCATCAAGTCTGCATTGACTCTCTGACAAAGTATCTTACCCAGGCCCTGTCCCTGGTGCTATCCCTGTAACCCTGTGCATTTATCAAGGCTAGTCCTCCTAACCTACCTACCTTTGGACAATAAGGGGCAATTTATCATGGCCAATCCACCTAACCTGCACATCTTTGGATAGCAATGCCTCATATACTACATTGCAATGTTGAATCACACTGCTGAAACCAGACAAATCGTGAAGTTCTGCAGCAGGGTTTCATCTGAAGTATAGGGCCTGATTTTCCATCACGAGCTGTGACTATTCTGGTGGGTCTGGTCCAGAGAATCGTGTGTCGACCATTTTGTGGAATTCGCGCATGTCCGTTTCCCACAGCCGGAGAACAGTCGCAATCGAAACCACGCTGGGAAGAGAGGTAAGTCATTTAAATCTGTTTTGAGTGTACTTTAAATATATTTTGTATGTGATTATCCGGACATCTCCCACTCTGCCAGGAGTACTTCATTCCAGTAGGGTTTAGAGTAGCTTCTCATGTTCAGGGAACTAGCAGGAGACCCCGCCAGAATGAAGGGAGGCAATTGGGGCCTCTCAGGGGCTCGGGTGGCAGGGGGTGGTGCCCCTTGGGAATGGGCACCCTGGCAGTGCCAGCCTATGTCACCAGCATTGCCCAAGGGGCAAAGTGCCCATGCCCAGGGGGCACATTTGTACTGCCCAGCGGGCATCGGGCAATGCCAAGGGGGTAAGGCCTATTGTAGGCAGGGCCTGGGGCGATTAGTGGGGTTGGGGATGTCCTACTACCACTCTGCGCTGGAATTGGTCTGGGCTGGAGGGAGGCTGGGGCAACTGGAGTGGGCTGGGGAGAAGAGGGTGCTCTGCTGGGGGGCAGGGGTGGCCTGCCTTCCGGGAGGGGAGAGGGGTTCTGACCCAGGAGGGTGGGTCAGTGGGAGGGAGGGTCTGCCAGGGTGAGGGGGTAGGGAGATGGCCACTGCTGGGGAGGTGGGCTGGACATCGGGGTGCTCTGGGACAGGGCACTCAGGGCTGGCCCAGGACTTGTTGTGGGGGCCACAATTGGTCTGTGGTGGGGGCCGGGGGGGCTGGAGGGGTAGCACCGCGGGGGTCTCAGGCTGGCCAGCGATCGAGCTGGTCAGCAAACAGGGAGACTGACAGATTGGGGCCACTGCGCATGCAAAAGGGTTCCAGAACTGGCAGATTCTGGTGTGAATGGCCCCGCGCACCCCCCCCGGGTTTTTAATGAGATTCATGACTGGATCTCCTGCAGGGCGGAGAACTGACAAAACAGTCGTGACCTACTATGGTTTTCCCACCAACTCAGCACTTTTGGGAGAATTGCCCCCATAATTCCCCCTCCTTCTTTCCCCGTCTCCATCAGGTAATGTCCAATTCTGATATTTGCAACGCCGGGCACGGGAGTAAGTTTCAGCTGTAACTTCAAAACCTATGATATCAGGTAAATTATCATAGAATGCTTACAATCCAGAAGGAGGCCATTCGGCCCATCAAGTCTGCACCGACAACAATCCCACCCAGGCCCTATTCCCGTCATCCCACATACTTACCCCGCTAATCCCTCTAACCTACACTTCCTGGGACACTACGGAGCATTCAGCATGGCCAATCAATCTAACCTGCACATCTTTGGACTGTGGGAGGAAACCCACACAGACACGGGGAGAATGTGCAAACTCCCCACAGACAGTGACCCAAGCCGGGAATCGAACCCAGGTCCCTGGTGCTGTGAAGCAGCAGTGCTACTGTGCTTATGATAAAATCTCTGCTTATTGGTATGCCATCTATCCCTACGTTACACCATTCTGTTATTGTCTCTCACTGTTATGGACTTGAAGTCTATAGAGAAGAATGTAAGTTGCATTGAAATAGAATGAAGTAACCAATTGCAATAGCCAGCAGTGGTTAGATTTCTCTGAAGCACAAATTGAGAGAGGTTTGTATTGGGTTGTGCTAATATCCCCCATTGGCCACAGTCAGAATGTACACCATTTCCCTAAGCAGGGGTTTGAGTGCATGACAATAATTTTGCGCTAGTTCATTTCAGAAATTGATGTCCTTATGGAGTTTAAACCTCAGTTTGAAATGTTTCACCTGATTGTGCAATGATCCTGAAATCCTGGGACCAAGAATAATATTTTGTACATAATATCAGCACAAATTAATTTTTTTTGCAGCTGAGAATGGAAAAGTAGGATCATTGTTTAACTTCCAAATGTTGACTGAAACACTGCCTTTTGAGAATGTGTGCACTTGCCCTTGAATCAGTGAGCTGGAATTACTTTCATTCCCCAGTGGGTTTGAAGACAGACCGGTGCACATAATTCATAGAAACATAGAAACTAGATGCAGGAGTAAGCCACTCAGCTCTTCAAGCCTGCTCCACCATTCATTTTGGTGATAGCTGATCATTAAAATCCTCATTACCATAATTTGTTCAGCTCTGTGCTGATTTCTGGCACGGAGCTGACAGCGCTGGAAATCCTGAGGCCTCAGATGCGGGGAGGCCATAGCGCCCTGCGGGGAGCCCACTACACGACCTCTGCTTGAGGCTCCCGGCCTGCTGCGCTGGCTGGGAGAATCACCACCTCCCCCCCCTCAATTTCTTCTTGAAATCACACAACGTTTTGGCCTCAACAACTTTCTGCTGTAGCTCCACATATTCACCACTTTCTGGGTGAAGAAATTTCTCCTCACCTCAGATCTAAAAGGTTTACCCCTTATCGCCAAACTATGATCCCTAGTTCTGGACTCCCCCACCATCGGGAACATTCTTTCTGAATCTGCCCTGTCTAATTCTAATAGAATTTTATACATTTCTATGAGATCCCCTCTCACTCTTCTAAACTCCGATGAAATTATCCTAACCGACATAGTCTCCTCATATGACAGAGCTGCCATCCCAGGAATCAGCCTGGTAAACCTTCGCTGTACTACCTCTATTAAAGGACATCCTTCCTCAGGTAATATCACTGATTAACTGGCTGTACCCGGTCTTTTTTCATTCATTTATGGAATGTGGCTATCGCTCGCTAGGCCACAGCATTTATTTTCCATCTCTAATTGCCCTTGCGAAAGTGGGGGTGAGTTTCTTTCCTGAACCAACGCAGGCTACGTGGGATAGGTACACCCACAGTGCTGTTAGGGAGGGAGTTCCTGGACGAGATAGTCTCAGAACATAGAACATAGAACATTATAGCGCAGTACAGGCCCTCTGGCCCTCAATGTTGCGCCGACAAGTGGAACCAATCTAATGACCCTCTAACCTAAACTATTCCAATGTTATCCATATGCCTATCCACTGACCATTTGAACGCCCTTAAAGTTGGCTTTTTTTTTTAAAAAGTGTTATTGGGCCTCTTGTTTCACACTGGATGCACCTTCAGCGCTGTGTGGTGATCCCATTCTATGATACAAAAGCAGCTGATTTGTATGGTGTTGTGTTGCTTCTGCCACACAGTTCATGGAGCGCGGGGATTGCATCAGGATCAGGCTGCGGGTTGTCCGACTCCAACAACTCTTAAAAGGCAGCTTTAAACTTGCCCGGCTACTTGGAGCCTATGAGGAAGAAATTTGCTGACTTCAGATGGGTTACTGAGGTAAGTGTGCATCAATCTTGCTTTGCAGATGTGGTGGACCATTACCAGGAGAGGTTGACTAGGGCTCCAGCAACCACTGGTGTGTTTTCCAAATGAACAGACACATCCTTGTTTTAGCAAGTCACTTTGAATCACTGCCGCAGCAATGGATTTGCCCTGTGGTTCATTAACTGTGGCAAGAAATGAACATTTCACCAATTGTAGCGACATGTTCACAGATTTGATGCCTCGGAAGGGGCATTGAGTTTAAAAATTAGCAAGTCATGTTGCAGCTTTATAGAACCTTAGTTAGGTTGCACATGGAATATAGTGTTTAATTTTGGTTGCCACACTACCAGAAGGATGTGGGAGCTTTGGAGAGGGTACAGAAAAGATTTACCAGGATGTTGCCTGGTATGGAGGGCATTAGCTACGAGGAGAGGTTGGAGAAACTTGATTTGTTCTCATTGAAACGACGGAGGTTGAGGGGAGACCTGATGGAATATAAGATTATGAGAGGCATGGACAGAGTGGATAGTTAGAAGCTTTTTCCCAGGGTGGAAGAGTCAATTACTAGATGGCATAGGTTTAAGGTGCGAGGGCAAGGTTTAAAGGAGATTTTTTACACAGAGAGTAGGGGGTGCCTGGAACTTGTTGCCAGAAGAGGTAGTGGAAGCAGATTCGGTAATGACTTTCAATGGACATCTTGACAAATACATGAATAGGATAGGAATAGAGGGATATGGTCCCCGGAAGGGTAGGACATTTTAATTAAGTCAGGCAGCATGGTCAGTGCAGGCTTGGAGGGCTGAAGGGCCTGTTCCTGTGCTGTAATTTTCTTTTGCTTTGTTCTTTGTTCTTTAATTTGAATAAGATCATTGATGGACTGGGCATATGAGTGACATATATCAAATCTCATAATTCCCCATTGCAAAATATATCCTTTTCGACCTATTTTCTAGGAGTAGAACTACTCTTATCTGGAAAGCACTGCCTAATAAATTGCTGGGCGTCATGGTGGCACAATGGTTAGTGCTGCGGCCTCACCACACCAGGGACTCAGGTTTGATTCCAGCTTCAGGTCACTGTCTGTGTGGAGTCTGCACATTGTCTATGGGGGTTTCCTCTGGATGCTCCGCTTTCGTCCCAAGGATGTGTAGGTTGGATGGCTAGGCCAGGGTAAATTAGTGTCAAGGAGATTAGCAGGGCAAATACGTGGTGTTACAGGGATAGGGCCTGGATGGGATTGTTGTCAATGTAGACTTGATGGGCCGAGTTCTACACTGTAGGGACTCTACGACTCTATGATTCTGATAGGTCGGTGGAAACTAATTCAACAGTAACTTACAATGGATAAGTACTTAAAAGGAAACATTCGCCAGACCATTAAAAAAAAAGTTCACATCTCAAGCATAGAATTTCCCAAAGCACTTCACATCCTAGTTGATCCAGGGAAGACGGTGCTGTGGTGCGATATTTCATTTGCAATACAGAGGCTCGTAATAATACACCGGCAATGTGGGTTCAAACCCCACCACAGCAGATGGTGGAATTTGAATTCAATTAATAAATCGTGGAATTGAAATAAGATAATGGTGGCTATGAAACTGTCACCAATTGTTGTAAAAGCCCATCTGGTTCACGAATACCCTTTGGGAAAGGAAATCTGTCGTTCTTACCTGGTCTGGCCTGTATGTGACTGCAGAGATGAAACAATCTGGGTGTCTCTTAACCGACCTCTGAAATGGCTTAGTCACTTGGTTAAAAGGCAGCTCGGGATGGGCAACAGTGATGGCCTTCAGAGTGTTGGTTACATCCCATGAATGGATAAAAAAAAAAGTACTTTTGAAGTGTAGTAATTATTGGCAGCCAATTTGTACATGGCAAGCTTCCATAAACAAAAAATGGTAACCAGATCATTTGTTTTTGTGAAGTTGATTGAGGAGATACTGGAGATAACTCTCTTGCTCGTCCTTAGACAGCAGAGGATCATTCCATCAATTGGAGAGGGCAGACAGGATGCTGGTTTAACGCTTCATCCAAAAAGTGGCAACTCAGGCCATGCAGAACTCACTCAGTCGCCGCGCTGCATTGTTGGCCATGATTGTCATGCAGAAATCCTGGCTTAAACTCACAAATTCTGAAGTGGAAGTGAGGTCACTACCAACCTGCCATCATTCAACAGAAGACTGGGCAGTGAGTAGGGACAATTTGAATGAGTTGGCATAATGCAGCGAGATGAATGGCCACCTTCTAAAGTTTATTTATTAGTGTTACAAGTAGGACTTACACTACAGTTAAGTTACTGTAAAAATCCCCCACTTGTCACACTCTGACGCTTGTTCAGATACATTTAGGGAGAATTTAGCATGGCCAATGCACCTAACCAGCACATCTTTTAGACTGTGGGAGGAAACCAGAGGGAACACATGCAGACATGGGGAGAACATGTAAACTCTGCACAGACAGTGACCCGAGCCAGGAATCGAATCGAGCCCGGGTCCCTGGCGTTGTAAGGTAGCGGTGCTAACCGCTGTGCCACCGCCCCCTGCCACCCAACTGGTTCAAGTAAAACTTCTCACATTTGTTGTGCTGCCGTGAATCTGCCTTCTTACTGTCTGAATCAGCTGGCAAACATCCATGTAAATTGTTGAGGCTTTAATGAGATATGTTTGTAATCCTTACTGAACAATATTACTCATTTGCTCAAATCTGATTTTGTAAGAGTCTCTCACAAAAGAACAATTGTATTCATTGACTATCTTCAGAACATGAATGTTCTTGAACAGATAGCAGCATTGTAATGGGGATTATCTGTAGTGATGTTGACATTAAATCTGAATCAATGCCAACTGCTGTCCTGAGAAAATGAAATGTGTTACGTGCTACTGGGCAAAAAAGTTTTCTGTGAAATAATCTGGGGGAACATCCAAAGACATCTTCACTGTCAATCTCCATTGCTTCTGTTTAGATCAGGATCTGGCACCAATACAAACAGTAGAACGATGATTCTGTTGAAAGATTTGGAATATTTTAGGTCTTTGTTGAGAAACAAATACTAGGGTTCTGGATGACTTTTTTTTATTCATTCATGGGACACAGATATCGCTGGCTGGCCGCATTTGTTGCCTATTCCTCGTTGCCCTTGAGAAGGTGGTGGTGAGCTGCCTTCTTGAATCGCTGTAGTCTATGTACTGTGGGTTGACCCACAGTGCCGTTAGGGAGGGAATTCCAGGAATTTGACCCAGTGACTGTGAAGGAACAGCAATATATTTCCAAGTCAGGATGGTGAGAGGCCTTGGAGGGGAACTTGCAGGCGGTGGAGTTCCCATGTAATGGCTTCCCTTACACTTTTAGATGGAAGTGGTCATGGGTTTAGAAGGTGCTGCCTAAGGATCTTTGCTGAATTGCTGCAGTGCATTTGGAGATACCACACACTGCTGCTACTGACCGCTGGTGGTGGAGAGAGTGGATGCTTGTAGATGTGGTGCCAATCAAGTGGGCTGCTTTGTTCTGGATGGTGTCAAGCTTCTTGTGTGTTGTTGGAGCTGCACTCATCCAGGCAAGTGGAGAGTATTCCATCAGATTCCTGACTTGTGCCTGATGGTGGATAGACTATGAGAGTTCCTTAACTGGTTAAATGTCTATGTTGCGCATGTCGACTCAGATTTTCAACTTCAGGCATCATAAAAAGATTTGGAGATCTGAAAGCAATTGTAATGTGATTTCAGTGGACGGAGGATTCACCTTGGTAAGATATTAGTCAGTTTTCTAGCTCATTGGAGAAATTAAATGCTGGGGGACATGAACATTTTATTCCCCAACCTGCAGCACAGTCTCCCAGTAATGCAATGGATGGAGTGGTCCTTGGCACATTCCCAGAGAATTCCACCATGATTTCAGGAGTGGGAAACTTCAATCTGCACTTTCCAACCTCACGATCTGAACCCTCTAAAGAACAAGGGCAGAAGATTCACAGAATTTACAGATGGGAACACCGCCACCTGCAACTTCTTCCCCAAGCTACTCACCATCCGTTTCTTCACTGTCACTGGGTCAAAATCCTGCACCTCCCTCCCTAACAGCCCTGTGGGTGTACCTACAGATCAGGGACTGCAGCGGTTCAAGAATGCAGCTCACCACCATCTTCTCTCAGCCAGTTAGGGATGGGCAATAAATACTGGCCTAGCCAGTGACGCCCCATAAAATGAATATTTAGAAAAACTACTGCCGCATTTGGCCTCGAGGGAGGTTTCAGCCTAGTCCTGTTTTTCTGTTGTGAAGTTTGGCTGTTTCTGGGGACTGCTTGTACCTATTATTTATTTACATTTCATTAGTATGTCCTCCTGACTCAGCCAGCAGCACTTTTGCCTTAAGTCAGAGGTTTATGGGCTCTGGCCGCATGCTGAGGTTTGAGGTATATTCTGGGGTGGTTTTCCGGTGCCCTGACTCATGGTCAAAGAGACCATCCACCTTTCCAGCTCTTAGTCTCACCACACCCAACTCCAGAAGAGACATTGAACCGAGGTCTAATGACACTGTTTCTATGGACGTCAACAGTCTGACAGCACTTAATGGGGTAACCTCCTGGTTATCCGAGCCAACATTCCACTGTCAACCAAAACCACACAGAAAAATAAATAGATTAATAGGTCAGTCATTTCATTGCTATTTTTTGGATAGAGGGGCTGGCACAGGAATGAATGCATGTTTACCTACAAAACAATCATTGCTTCAGAATCAACTCATAATGCGAAGATCTTTCAGATTCTTTGGATGTGATAACAGCCTGTAGACAAGTGAGAATTGTATTATTGACAAATTTGCTATAGTTCGTATTTGATTATTTGCTTTACGCCAGCAAGTCAATCACAATGATTGGATGCAGTTTCAGCAATGAAGCATACAAAGTAAATATAAATACAAATGTGTGTATTATGGGCTGATTTTAAGTTTATTTATTAATGTCACAAGTAAGCTTACATTAAAACTGTAGTGAAATTACTGTGAAAATCCCTTAGCCGCCACACTCCGGTGCCTGTTCGGCTACACTGAGGGGGAATTTAGCACGGTCAATGGATCTAACCAGCACATCTTTCGAACTGTGGGAGGAAACAAGAGCACCCGGAGGAAACCCACACAGACACTGGGAGAATGTGCAGACTCCGCACACAGACAGTGACCCAAGTCCCTGGCGCTGTGAGACGGCAGTGCTAACCACTGTGCCACTGTACCCCACTCTACCCCAGCATAAAAAGCATTGCTGCATACTTCAGCTTCCAATATCATATTGAAAGTTGAAAGGAGAAATTATCCTGGGAGCATTGGATCACCTTGGCACAGGATGTCTTGGAAAAGCAAAAGGAAGCGGAACGCTGGCTGGGAGAGTAACCCATATAACTTCCCTCCATCACTCGAATGGTTGGAGAATCGGATGGATTTCCTTCACAGACGTGTGCTCTGGCTAGCTGTGTAAGTATTGATTCAAAAAGAAATGGAGGGAAGAGACTCGAGTTAACGTCAGGTGAAATTTTCCAGTCCTGTCGCAGCAGCAGCAAGGCTGGAAAATGGCGCGAGCCATTCAAAGGTCCATTCGATGATACCGGCCAATCCTGCTGGTGGATCATCCCGCCCGCAGAGTCATCAAGTCAATTACAGCACAGCGAGTGGCTGTTCGGACCATTGAGTCCATGCTGGACCCTTCTTGGAGTACTGACAGGCCGAGATAGAGTGGACATGGAGAGAATGTTTCCACTAGAGGGAGAGACTAGAACTCGAAAGCACAATCTCAGAGTGAAAAGACGCTCCTTTAAAACTGAAATAAGGAGGAATTTCTTCAACCAGAGTCAGATAGGTCCTTGATCAATAAGGGGATCAAGGGTTATGGAGAGAAGGCAGGAGAATGGGGATGAGAATCACATCATGATTGAACGGTGGAGCAGACTCGATGGGCCGAATGGACTAATTCTGCTTCTATACCTTATGATCTTATGGTCTTATGTATTGAATTGAGTTCACAAATTAATATTAACCTCTGGTATGTGAAACAGGGAAGCATTTCATATCTTTAGCACTAACAATTCCTTATCATGATGAGTGCAAAATACACAAAAAACATTTTTAATAAGAAAGAAATAGCTTAAATTTATATTATGCCCTCAGCACATCCTAAAACACTTTAAAGCCAATAGAATATTTTAGAAATATGCTCACTGGCTTAACGTAGGAGACACAGAAAGAAATCTCACAACACTGGTTTGTGATCAGAACTCCCCACTCACCTGATGAGTAGCACTCTGAAAGCTAGTGGCTTTTGCTACCAAATAAACCTGTTGGACTTTAACCTGGTGTTGTGAGACTTCTTACTGTGTTTACCCCAGTTGAACGCCGGCATCTCCACATAATAATGTAGGAGACACAGAAGACAATCTATGTATAGCAAGATCCCATAAAGAACTCCCTCGCTCTTCCTCAAAAAAAATCCAATGATATATTGTATATTTGGCTGAGAGGATGCAGGGAATTTTGATTTAATTTATTATTGTCACATGTATTCGCATACAGTGAAAAGTATTGTTTGTTGCACGCTATAAGACAAAGTATACTGTCCATGGAGGAGGAAACAAGAGAGTGCAGAATGTAGTGTTCCAGTCATAGCTAGGATGTGGAGAAAGATCAACTTAATGCAACGTAAGTCCATTCAAAAATCAGTTGGTACGTGACCTCAGACTTTTGTATCTTTTTCCTGACAGAAGAAGGTGAAAGAGAGTACGTTCAGGGTACGTGGGGTCCTTAATTATGCTGGCTACTTTTCCGAGGCAGTGGGAAGTGTAGACAGAGTCAATGGATGGGAAGCTGGTTTGCGTGATGGATTGGGCTACATTCACGACCATTTGTAGTTTCTTGCAATCTTGGGCAGAGCAGGAGCCGTACCAAGCTGTGATACAGCCAGAAAGAATGCTTCCTCACTACCTCCTGTAGTGCAGCACTCATTCTGTCCTATATTGGATTCAGCCTTGGTCTTATGCTCAAATATCTATACTGCTTATGATTCAAAGGCAAGCTGCGTCTCCTGAACTAAGGCAACCACTTCTTCAATAATTGGCACTGTCCAGAATAGGACAGAAATAAGACTGGTAGTTTTTCAGTGATCAAAAGTCATTGGTGATTTTAACAGTTATACTTGTAGAACAAATATTTTGTAAATTTTGAAGCATCTCAAAAATCTAGGAACAAGCCACTAAATTCAAAATCTGATCCAAGGTGAATCAGTTACATATCTTTTGTTTGAAAGGAGCAGAATTCACAGAAAAATGATGAGTAGAAATCAAACTCAGAACTCCAGACTGGGAAAGGAATGCATGACTCAGCCAGTAACCTTAGATATGCACAGTCTGTGAAATCTGGGTGTGAAGTATTTCATTAAAATTAACCTCAAACAATGTGGAATGTGACATTTAGCAATCTGGAATTAATGGGAACAAGTAAAAAAGCAACTGTGATTTCAAAGCTTCCCCCCGAGAGCAAGAACCAGTTTGAACACAACTGGAGCATGATGAAATCACAGGATTGCTATGGCCCATCATGTCTGCACCAGCTCGCCACACGAGCAGCCAATATAATTAAGGACCCCACACATCCCAGACATTCTCTCTTCCATCTTCTTCCGTCAGGAAAAAGATACAAAAGTCTGAGGTCACGTACCAACCGACTCAAGAACAGCTTCTTCTCTGCTGCCGTCAGACTCTTGAAGGAACTTACTTGCACTAAGTTGATCTTTCTCTACACCCGAGCTATGATTGTAACATTACATTCTCATTCTTTCTCTATGAATGGTATGCTTTGTCTGTATAGTGCACAAGAAACAATACTTTTCACTGTATACTAATACATGTGACAATAATAAATCAAATCAAATTAAATCAATTGACATAGTGCCATTCCCCATGCTCATTGTTTCTATTCAAATAATCATCCCTAATTCTCTCTTGAATGTCTTAATTGAACCTGCCTCCACAAACTTCCAGACAGCTCTTTCCAGACCCAAACCACTTGCTGAGTGAAAACAGCTTTTGTCATATCATATTTGCTCCTTTTGATAAGAATATAAATCATTTTTCATCCTTAAAGACCTATTCCATTCCTTTGTATATAGACTGGTTATTTATTAGTATCACAAGTAGGCTTGCATTAACACCGCAATGAAGTTATTGCAAAAATCCCCTGGTCGCCACACGTCGGCGCATGTTCGGATACATTGAGGGAGAATTTAGCATGGCCAACACGCCTAACCAGCACGTCTTTCAGACTGTGGGAGGGAAACCAGAGCACCCGGAGGAAACCCATGCAAGACATGGGGAGAACATGCAGACAGTGACCCAAGCAGGGAATTGAACCCAGGTCCTTGGCACTGTGAGGCAGTAGTGCTCGCCCCTGTGCTACCGTGCTGCCCTGAGCTTACTAGTTCTGTCAAGTCAAAGGAGAGCAATTGATTGGCATTCAATTTGCTGAAATCTGTCATCAACCCCCCCCAGGGTGCAAAGAAAAAGTCCTGTTATCTAGGAATTCTTGAAATCGCCAGGCATTTGGATATTATTTACATAAAAGCAATATAACTCTATGTAACTGGATAAGGCAAACAGAAGTACATCTTTGAGTGTATTCCAGCAGGGGGTCCAAAAAGTACTTGCTGGCATCGGGATCACTAACATTTTTATATGCGCTCCATTATCCCTGTAAGAATAATACAGATCTGACATAGTAGCATGTCAGCAAAAGAAATTAAAAAATACAAGAATGCTCTGCTCTCTGGAAGCACCTAGAGCTTAAATCCAAGTTTGAGGACTACAAACAGGATTGCAAGCGAACAGTAATATTATCCTCCTGGATAATATTGGGTTTTCTCGTCTTTGAGGGCTGAAGCAGATGGGGCTGTTTAATAATAAGTAATTCAATACATATTTTTTAAACTCTACTTGTTCCCTTGTGTTGGCTCATGACAGTTAATTCCAAAACATCAATCATTAGCCATAAAGAGCTACTGTTCTAAAGGGAATACCTGGTATTATGTTGATACTGAAGTAGCTGCTTTAAAATAATACCACTTTGTTATTGTTACTATAAATAGCCATGATCTAAAGCTGTCTCACTGAGATATTAACTTTGATCCAAACTTCATCCGAGAGAAAGATGCACCAGTCAAATATTTTCAGCTGAAATTCCAGTGCAGGCAATAATAGTCTGCAAAAATACGCACAATATCAAAGAATTCCTACAGTGCAGAAGGAGGCCATTAGGCCCATCGAGCCTACGCTGACAACAATCCCACTCAGGCCCCACTCCCGCAACCCCATGTATTTACCCTGCTGGTCACCCTGACACTAAGAGGCAACTTAGCATGGCCAATCTACCTAGCCTGCGCGTCTTTGGACGGTAAGAGGAGACCAGAGAATCCGAAGGACACAGGGAGAATGTGCAAACTCCAGTGACCTGAATTGAACCCAGGTCCCTGGCGCTGTGAGGCAGCAGTGCTGACCACCATGCTGCCCTATGAATCAGAACACTGTGGTCTGCACTAAAATTTGCAATTCAATCCTTGTAATACTGATAATACAAATTGGCAATGCCAGCTATTGGCCGCAATCTAACAGCCCCATTGATCTTGGGTGCCAATCCCATAATGGCTGCTAAATCCCAAAGGAAGCTAAGAAAGGGATTTGCAGTGGCAGAATTTCAGTTTCATATTGCCCCTGCTTTTCAACAGCCAGGAAGGCTACAGGCCTGATTTAGCATATATGACAATAAATTTAAATTTAATTATAGGGCTTAATGCCGTTACTTCCACCCTTTCGGCATCGTCCCACCCAGCCAACGCGTTGGCAAAGAATGAAAGCCAGTTGTGATGACCATGCCAGGGGATGCACAGGGGTAAATATAGCTGCTGGGTGGTGAGGGATGTGACTGGGCAGTGCCCTGGCCCTACCAACTTTACAAAGCGGTGGAAGCTAGGTGGAGGGGATGGGGGGTCCAGATACTTGCATGATGTGGCGGGGGGGGGGGGGGGGGGGGGGGGGGCGGTGGTGGGGGGGGGGGAGGGGGTCACCTTGACACTTGTGTAGGGACCATCCATGTCTATGGTGGGGTGGGGGGATGGGGGAGTTTATTCTTAGCGCAGATTGGGGAGCCCTTTAAAGGTGGCACCTAGATTCTGCTGAGTCGGTGTTGCTGGTTCTAACAGGCTCCGCACTGCCAGAGCGAAAGTGTAACTCACACCCCCAGCTATTCTGTGCACTGAGTCCCCTTTGGCAGAGCTACCTAATTAGATCCACTCCCCTGCACTTTTGCAATAGCCCTAAAATGTTTCCTCTTCAAGCAATTCCATTTTTGAATATCGCTATGGAATTAGGTATCCACCACTTTGTCGGACAGTGTATTCCAGATCACAACGACTGGTGGTTCCAAAAAAAAACCACTTCCTCATGTCCCTTCCCGTTGTTTAGTCAATCATTTTAAGTCTGTGTTCTCTGGTCACTGACATGTTCTGCCACTTGGAACATATTTCTCCTCATTGACTCCATCGAAACCATCCATAATTTTGAACATCTCTTTCATTCTTCCAGCTTCTTCCATCAGGAAAAAAGTACAAAACTCTGAGGCCACTTACCAACTGACTCAAGAACACCTTCTTCCCTGCTGCTGTCAGACCTTTGAATGGACCTACCTCGTATTAAATTGATCTTTCTCTAGCTCTAGCTATTGAGGAGGAACTTCTTCACTCAAAGGGTGGTGAATCTCTGGAATTCTCTACCCGTTGAAGTGGTGGAGGCTGCGTCACTAAATATATTTAAGTCACGGGTAGATAGGTTTTTGACAGACAGGGGAAATTAAGGGTTATGGGGAGAAAGTGGAACTGATCCACTTCAGATCAGCCATGATCTTATTGAAAGGCGGGGCAGGCTCGAAGGGCTAGATGGGCTACTCCTGCTCCTATTTCTTATGTTCTTATGTTCTATGACTATGATACTGCATCCTGCACCCTCTCCTTTCCTTCTCCCTTATGTACTCTATGAACGGTATGCTGTAGTATGTGCAAGCAGCAATACTGTATCTCAACACATGTGACAATAATAAATCAAATCAAATTTCCTCAGAATTGTCTCCACTGAACTGACTTCCCTCATCCCTGGTAACATCATGAAAAGCACCCTGTCTACGGCCCTGACATCATTCCAAAGGTGTGTTGCCCAGATCATCACAGCACCTGTTTGCAATGTCTGACCAAATTATTTAAAATCAGTTTTGACAACAGCACTTAGGCTGGCAGAATTACATGGGTGGTTAGACAACAGTGTTGCACATTTGAGCTGAGAGAAACAATTGGGAGCATTCATGTTAGTTTTATCTGTAGATAGTGGCACGCTCTATTTAATCTTTGGATTGGAAGTGGACACAGCCCAAAGCCTACCGATCTGTCTGGAACCAGAAGCATGTCTAGGAGATGATCAGATACATAACAGGTTATAAAGATAGTCATGCCGCTTAGTGGATTGAGTAACACCCTTCATTATTAAAGTTCCAGACATTGCCTTTCCATAAATAAACAACTTAAATGATCAACTTCTTCTGCCTTCTTTTTCAGTATTTCCATTTCTGCTGGAGTAGACATTGAAGCAGTAACAAGGGGAACTATTTGGTGCGACCCAAACCCCCACCCCACACCCACCCGTCCTCTTGCAAGAGCATCTTTCCTCCCTCCGCTGAGCTGATGTTTCCTCAAATTTGCCTCCCATTTACTCTTATTACAGGCTATATTAATGTGAAGCCATAAGTTATTTCCTAATATCAGTCCAAAAGCAAAATAGGTGCTGGAAATCAGAAAGAAAAGCAGAGAATATTAGAAACACCCTGTGGGTCTACAGGTATCAATAATTTGATTTGTCTTTCCTCAATCCAATGTTGACCTCAAACTTAGACCATAAAATCATAAGATATAGGAGCAGAATTCGGCCATTCGGCCCATTGAGTCTGCTCCATCATTCAATCATGCCTGATATGTTTAGCAACCCATTTTTCCACTTTTCCCCCCAAACCTTCGATCCCCTTACCAACCAAGAAACTATCCATCCCTGTCTTAAAGACACTCAATGACCTGTCCTCCACAGCCTTCTGTGGCAATGAATTCCACTGATTCACCAGTCTCTGGCTGAAGAAATTCCTCCCCATCTTGGTAATAAAGGATCGTCCTTCTACCCTGAGGCTGTGCGCTCAGATCCTAGTCTCTCCTATTAATGGAAACATTTTCCCCATGTCCACTTTATCCAGGGCCTTTCAGTATTCAATAAGTTTCAATGAGATCACCCCTCCTCCTTCCAAACTCCATTGAGTCGAGATGCACTGACTCTTTAATTCTGCTTTTACTTTTTATTTGTCCGTAAGAATTTTGGGTTTTCTTATCTGTTACCCACTATTTCTTTTTCCTCATACTCTCGCTTCACCCTCTAAATATCAGGTTTTCGTTTTCTGTCTGCATTGTCTGACTTCTCCCCAGTAGTCAGTTAGTAAACCTCCTTTTCCTGTGCTACACTAATAAGAACATAAGAACATAAGAAATAGGAGCAGGAGTAGGCCATCTAGCCCTTCGAGCCTGCCCCGCCATTCAATAAGATCATGGCTGATCTGAAGTGGTTCAGTTCCACTTTCCCGCTTTCTCCCCATAACCCTTAATCCCCATCCCTACCAAAAACCTATCTACGCGCATCTTATGTATATTTAGCGAGGTAGCCTCCACCACTTCAACGGGCAGAGAATTCCAGAGATTCACCACCCTTTGAGTGAAGACGTTCCTCCTCAACTCCGTTCTAAACTGCACCACCCCCCCCCCCCCCTTATCTTGAGGCTGTGCCTTCTAGTCCTGCCGTCCTTTCTGAGCGGGAAGAACCTCTCCACCTCTACCCTATCCATCCCCTTCATCATCTAATCTCTGTGAACTTGGGCACAATGAGCCCCATCTACCAAGATTTTCTTACTTTCTTACTGTGTGTGGAATGCTAGATGGAGGCCATTTGGCCCATTGAGTCTCCGCCAGCTCTTTGGAAAAGCAATTCAATTAGGGATCCTATGATTCTATGAAATGCTAATCCATCTATTTAAAATGGATTAATACCACTAATCAAAGAGGCTAGTTTGGGTTAATAGGGCAATTGACAGTGGAACACACTAGCTGGTCAAAGCAAAGACGTAACAGGGATTCTGAGCCAGAACCTCATTAATATCGGCCTGCTGGGCACTTCTGGGCAACTATCGACAACCCCCTTTCTAAACGGGGATGAGGTGCACGGTGGCACAGTGGTTAACATTGCTGTCTTACAGTGTCAGGAACCTGGATTCGATTCGACTTAGGTGACTATGTGCAGTTTGCTTGTTCTCGCCATGTGTGCGTGGGTTTCCTCCGGATGCTCTGGTTTCCTTCTAAAGTGCAGGTTAGGTGGGTTGGCCATGGTAAATGGGGATAGAGCAGAGGAAAGGGCTTGGGTAAAGCACGCACGCTCATCTCAAGACCGGAAAATTCTGCCAGAGGACCTTTGCATGATCCTTTCCTGTGGAATTGTAGTGGGCAAGAATGGAGTTTGCACATTCTCCCCATGTCGGTGTGGGTTTCCTCGTTGCTCCGGTTTCCTCCCACTGTCTGAAAATGTGTGGGTTAGGTGGATTGGCCATGTTAAAATTGTTCCTTAGTATCAGGGGAATTAGCAGGTAAATATGTGGGGTTACAGGGATAGGGCCTGGGTGGGATTGTTGCAGGTCCAGGCTCGATGGGATAAAGGGCCTCCTTCTGCACAGTGGGGATTCTATGTTTCTATCATAAGGTGTCAATTATAGCGCATTACCTCCCTATTACCACCAGGTATTCAAGTTAAAATTCATCCCAAACTGTGGATCCAGGAATGCTATAGGAATGGGTTAAGTATGCGTTATTAATACCAGCAACAGTCATTTATTAGCAGTGATTATCCGGTGATAAATTTGCTCACATAAAGAATCAATTGTTTCTTTTATCTAAACCACAACCATGAATACATTCTAGCTCAGGCTTGACTGAGATTTGCCTCAGGAAGCCTAATAAATACCTTTACTAGCTGGATTTGAATTTGCATTTTACATGGCAGTAAATTGTGTAGCAGTGATTTGCAATGACTCCCGATGCAGAATACACAGGGGCTTGAAATTTTGAATGTTTTTTGGGAACAAATATGATTTAATTCATAAAATCTAATTCACTGATTATTCCTCAGTCCCTTCATGAAGTGCCAGCCTTGAGTCGTTCCCTCTGTCAACAACAATGATAATTCACCACAGCACCAACAACTTGCATTTATATAGTGCCATTAACAGCAGAAAATGTCACAAAGGGCAGGATTTTCTAGCCACACTAGCCCCAAGACTGGAAGATCCCGTCCGAGGTCTATGGTCTGTGTCTCACTCGCTATGATTCCCATGGTGGGCGGGACAAGAAAATTCCGTCCAAAGCGTTTCACACATGAGCGAATAAAGGAACGTTGGGCGCTGAGCCAGCAAAGGAGATATTAGGACAGGTTAATGAAAGGAGGAGACTCTTAAAGAAGGACAGGACTATTATTGCTAAATCTGGGAGGACATGTTTCGGGAAAGGTTGATGGAAGTGACCTCAATGGAAGCTGGTGGAAATGACATCAAGGTACAGGCGAGTTGAGCTGAATGACTTCCTTCTGTGTTGTATATTTTATAAAGTTCAATGTAATACATGTGAGATTAGCAGCTGCTAAGATACAGCAGAAAGCAGCTCCAGGGCTTTTCCAAGGAGCTTTTGTGTCAAGTTGGTCACCTGGTCCGGAGTCACATTAGTTGTTTCTGCTGACTATGAGCACTGATTCAGTGGTACACTGTGTGAGAGGGAATGAGCCTGCCTTCACTAAATTCCACTACTGAGTCTGAACAATTCCTTCCCCCCGTCACCTGCTTTCAGGGGGCAGAAATCTGCAGTGCACTAGGGACAGCATGGTGGCACAGTGGTTAGTACTGCTCCCTCATGGCTCGAGGGACATGGGTTCAATTCTCAGCTTGCATCACTGTCTGGGTGGGGTCTGCACATTCTCCCCATGTCTGAAAGGGTTTCCTCCAGATACTCCATTTTTCTCTCACTGTCCAAACATGTGTGGGTTAGACTGATTGGCCGCGCTAAACTGCCCGTAGTATTAGGAGGAATTAGCAGGGTAAATGTGTGAGGTTACATGAATGGATGGGATTGTGGTCAGTTCATAATCAATGGGCTGAATGGCCTCCTTCTGTACTGTAGGGATGGTATGGATTCTACCACAGTCTGCCCAGACATGATGGTCATTAGTTTAAAAAAATTACTTATTACAAGTCATGAGTAGGCTTACATTAATGCTGCAATGAAGTTACTAGTTGCTGCATTCCAGCGCATGTTGGGGTACACTGAGGGAGAACTTAGCATGGCCAATGCACCTAATCACACGTCTTTCAGACTGTGTGAGGAAACCGGGGTGCCTGGAAGAAACCCATACAGTCACGGGGAGAATGTGCAAAGGGCGCACAGACAGTGACCCAAGTCAGGAATTGAATCTGAGTCCCTGGCACTGTGAAGCAGCAGTGCTAACCACTGTACTGCCCTAATGCCAATTCAATCCGACATTTATTAAGACGAATCACACAAATGAATCACTATACCGGTATCCAGCCAGTCTCAGCCAAGTTTAACCTGGATTAACCTGAAGTGCCCTTTCCTCCAGCTCTGCAGCACTAACTAATTGGATACTGATCATGTGGGCTAGAGGCCTTTTGGATATTTCTGTCACGTGGCATCTGTCAATGCCAAGCCAGATTTTTTGCTGGGTAGGAGTGTAGCCTCCTGGAAAAGAAGAGGCCAGCTGGTACCTGAACATAGGCTTTAACTCCTTTTATTTGACCCAAGTCTCATTGCACATGCCCCTCTCTCAATCTATAGCCATTCAGAAAATAACCTGCTTTCCTGCTTGTGCTATCAAAGTGGATAATCTCACATTTAACTGCCTTATACTACATCTGCCATGCATTTGCCCTTCTACTCAACTTGTCCAAATCAAACTGAAGCATCTCTGCATCCTCCTCACACCTCACCCTATCATCTTGGATACTGTCATACAAACATTGAACATATTCATACACATTTCCTCTGCCACTTTATTGGGGGAATTTTATTTTAAGCAGGCTACTGGAATCATTGAACGGCACAGGGGCACCGTGTTAGAACTGCTGCCTCACAGCACCAGAGACTCAGGTTTAATTCTGGTCTTGGGTGTCTGTCTGTGTGGAGTTTCTCCCTGTGTCTGTGTGGTCGTCCTCTGGGCACTCTGGTTTACTCCCACATTCCAAAGATGCACATGTTAGGTGGATTGGCCATGCTTAATTTCCCCTTAGTGTCCCAAGATGTGTAGGTGAGATGGATTATCCATGGGAAATGCACAGGGTTAGCAGGATAAGGCTGGGGAGAGAGCCTGCATAAGGCACTCTGTCACAGAATTGGTGCAGACCCAATGGGCCAAATGGCCTCTTTCTGCACTGTAGGGATTCTATGACATAAGCAATGGTCAAACGACCGTGATCTGCATTTACCAAGCATTTGACTGATCATATATCATGCAAAATATTTTCTACAACTTGATGAGCATCTCATATGGATTCTCGTATAATCCAGGAAAGGGTAGCTTGTTCATCCTAGGGCATTCCACATTGCAGTCAGTACATGCAAAATGTGCAGTTTTGATTTATAAGAGCCTTTTGTGATGAGAATGACCTATGAATGTTGTGGGTAAGTCTTTGCTGTAATAGCATATGTTATACATCAGATAGAACAAAAGGGAGAGAAACTTGCAATGTAACATATCATCAATCCAATCCTTGAAACTTTTGTACCATATTTCTTTGTTGGGTACGTTTTGTCTAAAAGAAGTGCTTCTGTTAATATGACAGATAAACTAAGTTTGAGCTACTGAGGTTGGATTAAGGTGATTGAATAAGTTGCCTTATTCCACTGCCCTCAAAACTACTTCTGCTGTGTAGTTCCCTTTTCCTCCTTATTTTGGCGTGGCATGATGGCACAGTGGTTAGCACTACTGCTTCACAGAGCGAGGAACCCCGGTTCAATTCCCAGCTTGTGTCACTGTCTGTGCAGAGTCTGTACGTACTCCCCATGTCCGCGTGAGCTTCCTCTGGGTGCTCTAGTTTCCTCCCACAGTCTGAAAGACGTGCTGGCTAGGTGCATTGGCCATGCTAAATTCTCCCTCAGTGTACCTGAACAGGTGGCAGAGTGTGGCAAGCACGGAATTTTCACAGTAACTTCATTGCCATGTTAATGTAGGCCTACCTGTGACACTAATAAATAAACTTTACACTTTAAAATTAGTATGAAAATGTGAAGGATTTCTATGATATCCCTGCTCGCTGTGATTCCAGGCTTGAGAAACACGAAGGCTAGCTTAACAAGTGTCATCTGCTTTCCGAGCTAAACTTGGAGCCTCTCACACTGGTGACCAATGTCTTTGTGAGTCCATTCAGTTCTGAGCCTGATGCTACTGAAGAATACTGGCTTCAATTATACTCGGTGGCCAGAGTCAACATAAAGGAGAAACTGTTCTGGACCCATTGTGGCTTCAGTAACACAAGTGCATGCCAAAAGCAGTTATATTTGCTATGCAGTGCCCCACAATGCTGAGTAGCACTCACAGGCTGCAGTGTGTGGGTATCAAGCAAAACGTCTTTGTAAGTGAACTTGCCAGAACCTCCTTCAATCCAAACACTGCCGTTGTCTGTGTGAGAGGGACTGAACTGGAGAGGGCCTGACATCTTTTCGTAGCAAACACCCTCTGTTCTCTTAATTGGTGCCTGATTTTGAAAAGCTTAATTATGAATCTCCACCACTATTTCTCAGCCCAGGTGTTTATGAATCCATGGTAATCGCACCAAGGCCTAAGGAATGAAAAGCAGCCATCACTGGTCTTCTGTGGATTTAGCTTTTCATCCAAAGGATAATAATATTCGTGGATCACTACGGACTTCTAATTGTAATGGATGCAGGCCGCACTGTGTTGAAAATAGAGGAAAAGATTGCTGAATGGTTGGCATTTAAATTCATTACTTATAACTCTGCCAATAGCTTTCAAAAAGAAAGCTTCAGTTATTTTCCCTTTCATTAGCCATTGTTTTCCACTTTATTGAGCTTCTTGAGCCTGTAAAAGGGAAGTTTTTGCAAATTTATTCCAACTATTTACAAGAGGTTGTTTGTAATCTGCAGCAAATGGCACTTTTATATTGGGAGCATCAAAAGGTCTGAGTGTGCTCAGGGGCAGATCCTCCAGTTGATGGTGCTTCTAGCTAACCTGTTACTTTCAGTCACCGTAACTGAGCTTTTTAGGATATTGCAAAGAAATTTCTGATTGTAATTTATTTAAAAATTGCAATTGCTTGAACAGCACAGTGCCACAGTGGTTAACGCTGTTGCCTCACAGTGCCAGCGATTCCCAGTTTGGGTCACTGTCTGTGCCGAGTCTGCACGTTCTCCCCGTGTCGGCGTAGGTTTTCTCTAGGTGCTCCAGTTTCCTCCCACAGTCTGGAAGACATGCTGGTTTGGTGCATTGATGTGGAGATGCCAGCATTGGACTGGGGTGGGCACAGTAAGAAGTCTCACAACACCAGGTTAAAGTCCCAACAGGTTTATTTGGAAGCACGAGCTTTCGGAGTACTGTTCCTTCACCGGGTGCATTAGCCATGCTAAATTCTCACTCAGTGTACCCGAACAGGCGCTGGTGACTAGGGGATTTTCACAGTAGCTTCATTGCAGTGTTAATGTAAGTCTACTTGTGACACAAAAAAATAAACTTTAAATAAACCTTAAACAACCGCTTCTACATTGCTTTTTAATTAGACTTATTTGATTTGTAATTGAATTTGATTTGGGTACCGATCTCTACCTTGGCTGCAATTCTCCGGCCGTTCACACCCCCCCTCTAGGTCGGAGAATATGGCCCCTTAGCTTTCGGCAATCAACTCCTTGAGGATCAGTCTCACAGACCCAGCATTAAGCAGCTCCATTAGCTGAATTTTTCCAAGCGTTTATATTCTTGCTATTTTCCAGAAGGGGGTCTGGATTTTCCAATTGGAATAATTTTTAAAATGGGCTACTGCCAATCAGAAAATCTGGGCAGCTGGGCTCGCTCCTTGCTGACTGCGCATTAACTGCCATTACACTTCAAAAATTAATTCATTTTATGAAGCACTTCAACATATTTTGGCATGATAAAGGCCCAGTATAAATGCTAGTATTATTCTTCCCCTCTGCTTTAAGCCAAGCACCAGCTCGGACCCCAGAACTGGCAGACTTGTGCCCATAACCACATGGAATGGCTGTGTGCCGATGTAGAAAGCAAAATGCGCCATTACTGGGATACATTATGAATAGCCTCGCTTTAAATATGATTCTTGCTTCATTCCCATACAAATCGTTTCATTTGTTTATGTAAAATTCCAACTGAAACAAGCCCAATTTTAATTCCACGTCAAGGGGACTGGTTTTGAATAGGTTAAAATTGGGCCCAGTATAATGCTAACATTAAGGAGGGGCACAGACAAATTTAGTCACACCAGCTGTGGTTAGTGACCAACGCCCTCAACTCTGAATCAGATGGTTGCAGGTTCAATTCCCATGACAGAGACTTGAGCCGATGAGGAAGATTGACACCCTACCGAGAGTGTGTTTGTTTCTTAGTGTCACGAGTAGGCCTACTTTAACACTGCAATGGAGTTACTGTGAAAATCCTGTCGTCGCCACACTCCGGCGCCTGTTTAGGTACACTGAGGGAGAATTTAGTGTGGCCAATACATCTAACCAGCACGTCTTTTGGACTGTGGGAGGAAAGCGGAGCACCCAGAGAAAACCCATGCAGACAAGGGAAGAACGTGCAAACGCAGTCACCCAAACCAGGAATTGAACCTGGGTCCCTGGCGTTGTGAGGCAGCAGTGCTAACCATTGTGGTATCATGCTGCCCCTATCCAAAAGGCCTCCTGCTGTGCAATATGCATTCTGTGATTCTAAAGGCTGCATAGCCGGTGGTGCCTCTCAGATAGATGTTTAAACAAGGTCCCAGCTGTCCTTTCAGGTGGATGCAGGAGATTTCATGGCAATATTTTGAGTAAAAACAGTTATGTTCGCCTGCAGGTCCAGATAATATTTATTTCCCAGCCAACATCTCTAAAGTAGATTAGCTGGCCATTACCTCATTGCTTTTTGTGGGACCTTGTTGTGCACAAATTTGATGCCATATTTCTGACATCACAAAACTGGCAGCATTTAATATTTCATTGAATGCATCATACTTAGGGGCATGTGGGGATGTGAATTGTGTATTATAAGTGCAGTTTTTTCATAAAATGTACTTATTAATCATTCATACAGGACCAGAAACAGTTCAACATTCTCTGGTGGTTACGGCTTGCAGGATTTTACGTAGGTTTTCATTCCTGGCCATACTGTTGCTGGAAGGCCTTCAATTGTAGGCGTTCCCCATTGAGCCTTCCCCCTCAAGCTTTAGTCCACCCTGGAGTTATGAGGCAGCAATGCAAATCACTGTGTCACTGCCTGTCATCACCCAAGAGGCAAATGGGTGGGGTGGGGTGAGAAACTTAGAACAATCACCATCATCGGGTAAAAAATACTGGGAAAATGATTCAACCCAAAGTTTTCAGGACCTGATAGCCTATATCCTAGGTCTTAAAATAAGTAGCTGCAGAGACAGTAGAGGCAGTCATCATAATAGCAAATGGAACAATCTTATTCAAGAAATGCATCACCTCGCACTTTCCAGGTTTAAATTCCATTTGTCAGTGTTCTGCCCATCTGACCAGCCCATCTATATCATGCTGTAATTTACGGCTTTCTCTCTCACTATTTACCACACCAATTTTCATGTCACCTGATAGGTCATCCCTTTGTTTTGAATGTTTGGCAGTCAGTTTCACTTTGCGCACCCGAGAGCCTCTACCCTGCCTCCAAGCTTGGGCAAACAACCACATTCACATGGCGCCTCAACCCTCTGGAGTGTGAGAATGGCAGAGCTACATCACCCCCACCCTCTTGCCAGCCCTAATAAGGAAGGGCACTCCCTCAGCTGCAAAATGGACAGGAACCCAGGAAGGAGGACACAGGAAGCTCTGCTTGCATACCAGCCTTCACAACCTCTTTGAAGCAAGGGGCTCGCCAACAAGAGGGGAAGGTAAGGCCTGCAAGGACCCCTCCCAACATTTCTCCCTGAAATGGCGATTCTGGAATGTCCCAGCCCCAGCCCAGTGTTGAACTTATCGGTGTCTCCCAAGTCCTTTCTGCGTGTTCGCTGAGCAGTGCACACCACGGAGGGTGCTGGCTGCCTGAGAACTCACCTCCGAAGCCCCCCTCGGAGGTGGAGACACCAGATTCACATTTATGTAGACCTGTTGTAAATGGCGTCGGTGTGATGTCATGCTAGCACTCGCTGAATATCCAGTGGGAGGATGTCCCAGGGAGACTTCACTAATGAAGAATTAATATATTAAAATAAGCTTTCTGCGGTCCAGCAGCATATTTCATGCTGCTCCACCAGCCAGAAAGATCGAAACTCGGAAACTCAATGGCCCAAACCGCGCTCTCCGGATTTTGAGCACATGCCGCCATTCCTGCAGACGGAGAGTGCAGGCTCAACATCGCCCCCTGTAGATTCAAACTAACACACAACAGGTTTATTGAAAGACATGCTCTCTGCACTGCACAGAAAACAGCCTGAAAGTAAGGCATTTCTTCGCCATTGTGGCAACACCCTAATGACATCACCATCAAATCATGTGATCAGCTCTTGAAACAACCAGCAACTCTTCTAAATGTATAACATGCTCTCGACAATTTTGAGGCACACATTGGTCCAAGTAACACTGATTTCTTCATTGCGATAACTGCAGAATGCAGTTTTACAGGTACCAGTCCTGGTTAATTAGTGTAAGTACATAACTCTGCAAGGCAAAATGCAGGAATGAGAATGCTTTGCCAATAATGAGAAAGGAACATTAATGATCTATCACTGTTGTTGCAACTTGTTGTCGTTGGCATTGTCCCAACACATTTGCTCAGTCAGATCAGCAAATCAAACCGCGAACATGCTCCCCCTCATTCTCAATGGTGAAGAAATGCCTCCTTTACTGTCGTTTAACTCTTTATTGGATAGTTGATTGTTGTCGTCTATCAATTCTCTTCAGTTGTGCTCATAGCAATTATATTGGAATTCCAACACGGAAATCTTTAGAAATTCAGGGAAATCAGTGCCAGTGACAGAGCTGAAGATACAGTTTGAAAACATCAAAGCAATCTGCAGCTTCTACAAGTTAATTGTCACTAAATTTAATAAAAATAGGTGTTCATATTAACCTGAACTGGAAGAGTCCAAAGATGCATGGGTTAGGTTGATTGGCCATGCTAAATTGCCCCTCAGGTCAGGGGGATTAACAGGGTAAATAAGTGGGTTAGGGGAATAGGGCCTGGGTGGGATTGTGGTCGGTGCAGACTCGATAGGCTGAATGGCCTCCTTCTGCATTGTAGGGATTCTATAAGGTCTTCGCAGTAGGTTAGAGGGGGCTATTTTTAGTCAACTGCTCGTGATTTGGAGTGCATGTACATCAACATCTAAAGTTAAGTGGAAAGAAATATGATTAGATGAGGCAAAAGACTGCCACATTACTTTGTGTAAAAAAAATTTCAATGCTCCCAACCTCCTATTATCCTTAACCCGAAGATGCGTGTAAACCCTGGAAAATCATCATGAGCAGGTTTATTTTCACTATATTGTCAACGTTTCCACTGATTTTCTGTCAGAGTTATTATAGAGGGATGCTGGAAGAATCCCACACACATTTAAAATGTGTCGGGCCAATGCTACTTTGCAAAACACCTCTGTTTTACAAATATTTCACTGGGCGGCACGATGGTACAGTGGGTAGATCTGCTGCCTCACAGCGTCAAGGAGACGGGTACAATTCCGGCCTTGGGTCTGAAGTTAGCACATTCTCCCCAGATGTGCGTGGGTTTCCTCCGGGTGCCCCGGTGTCCTCCCACAATCCAACAACGTGCAGGTTAGATTAATTGGCCACGGTAAATTGCCCCTTACTGTCAGGGGGACTAGCATTGGTCAATGTGTGAGGTTAAGGGGTTGGGCGTGGGTGCAATTGTTGTCGGTGCAGACTCAATGGGCTGAATAGCCTCCTTCTGCAGTGTAGGGACTCTGATTCTATGATAGAGGTGACTGTAATGTTAACACAATGTATTGCAAAGACTGGAGACAGACTGCATGGCATGAACTAAATAAGCATTAGGTAAAGCACCGGGAACTAAACTAGACTTGAAATAAGATCAAAGGATTTTTTTTAGGTTAAGGAAAAATCCAGTAAGGTAAACTAACCTGTTTCTTTTTGATGGATCAATCCTGTCTAGCCACTTCGCACCATGCTCCCTCAATCCGTCTCTCCTGGGAACACATCCAATTGTCTCTGGAATTTGTTTTTGAAGGCAGCTTTAATGGCCGTTCTTAATCAATTATTCCACAAGTCTTTGAATGAAAATATTAAGCATACTTTCCCTTCACATTCCTATCAGAGTGGCATGGTGGCACAGTTGTTAGCTCTGCTGCCTCATAGCACCATGGACCTGGGTTCGATTCCTGGCTTGGGTCCCTATCTGTGTGAAGTCTGCACGTTCTACCCATGACTGCATGGGTTTCCTCCGGGTGCTCCGGTTTCCTCCCACAGTCCAAAAGACGTGCTGTTAGGTGTATTGGCCATGCTAAATTCTCCCTCAGTGTAGCCGAACAGGCACCGGATTCGGGAATTTTCAAAGTAACTTCATTGCAGTGTTAATGTAAGCCTATTAGTGACTAATGAATTAAGTAAACAAACATTCTTGGCGCAGAACCCTTCTTCACAGTGGATAATTTGTTTAATCACACACATTTCTCTTTAAAGATAAAATTCAGAATCAGTTGAATTTTGAAGAAATTTGACAACATTAACAAATTCCCGCCCATTACTGACAGCTTCCTTTTTAAAGAGTTACTGAATTACAGAGTGTTACAACAAACTATCCATCGAAGTAGCAATAAAGTGCTTGAGCACTGTGCACCTTCACTTGAATCATTAAGTAGCTCAGGATTACACTGTTACAAATCTTGCCTATGAGCAAACAATTGGTACTGGCTTGAATGCTGATTACTGGCCTGAAAATCCATCACTGCTATGTATTTGAAAAGTTTGAGGGGATGGAGGTTGCTCACCACAGCAACTGTGAGGCAACCACCTCCTGAGCCAAAGCAGAAGGTGGCAGGGGAAGAAGGGGGGGTGATGGGGGGGGTAACTTATTTATGATAACCACCAGGACCTACATGGGGAATCACTGATGGACCTCCCTGTAGCACTCATTGAATACAAGCTCCCTGAGGATTGGTAATTAACTCACCAGGTAGCGCACACACACCAGGCCTTTTTTATAAAGCAGGCCCATGAGTGGGTCCATTATTGCACTGTCACGCTTGGGACCTGTTTGTGTTCATCAGAGGCTCAGGGCTTTGCTTTATTTACTTTGTGCAATACAGCACTGTTCCCTTACAGCCGACAGCTGGAGTTAGTATATTTTTGGTGGGTCATCAATGTTCCATATGATGGTAGAACACCAAATAATCAGAGAGTGACACGAAGGAATAGTTCTATCGAAACCTGAAAAACCCAATAACTTCATCGGATTACAACAACAATACAACAAAGTTGTTTGGGGCTTTTTGGGCTATACTTCCGAGATTCAAGCTCTAGAATTGACTCTATCCCACTTGTCATAGAATGGACCTTCTTATCCTCACTGTTTAATTACTATAATTGGTTGAGACATTTGCACTGACATTACACCTGCCTTGGTGCTGAAGGTGTTTCTGTGTCTCTGTAGAATGACCCTGTTGCCTGGATCAGTTCCAGAATGATATGATCTCGGTGTAAACCGGTGCATTCCAAAGTCCTGAGGAACGTAACTATTCCCTATAATTTCCACATGTGTGTGTGGTACTACTGCTGTAAGATTGCTCTTTCAATATAACCGGGGCAGGTACAATGTATTCCAGATGGTAACTAGAGTTGTTTAAAGCTGTGCAGTTGTAAGTACCTGTGAAAGAAAAGGTTGGGGTGTTGGGGGTTGGGGGAGATGTCACAGCTCCAGATGCAGTCACTTAAATTGCCAGCTCATCAAACCTGGTAGCCAAGAGTGCTTTGCTAAAAGTATTTGTAACTTGAGCTAAAACTACAGTCCAACCTATCAAATCTCTCTGCTCTCCCCAAGAGTAGGGATCAGCTTCTAATTGTTTAAAATATGGCCTACATCCTTTGAAGGAAAACCACAAAGCGATCGAAGTCTACTTACAGTAGCAGTGAAAATCTGCTTTGCGTTTAAGTGTAAAACCGCTACATATTTCTGCATTTTGCTTTAACCTTGAGTTGATTGGGAAAGACGTTTGAGTAATTTATTGCCCATGGATAACCCTGTCAGCCAAGTCATTATGTAGCTTTGCATAAATTACTGAATTACGTTGTGGTGTTTTGGTTAAGTTGCTCAATTTTGTAACACTTCTGCCATTTAATCATTTCCTGTTTTCCACTTAAAGCACTTTAGTAATTACTGGAGTTCTTTTGAGGATTGGATAGGGTGGACAGTGAGAGCCTTTTTCCTCGGATGGTGATGGCTAACACAAGGGGACGTAGCTTTAAATTGAGGGGTGGTAGTTATAGGACGGATTTCTGAGGTAGGTTCTTTACTCAGACGGTAGTAAGGGCGTGGAATGCCCTGCCTGCAGCAGTTGTGGACTCGCCAACTTTAAGGGTGTTCAAACGGTCAGTGGATAAGCATATGGATAACACTGGAATAGTTTAGGTTAGAGGGTCATTAGATTGGTTCCACTGGTCGGCGCAACATCTAGGGCCAAAGGGCCTGTACTGAGATGTAATGTTCTATGTTCTACGTTCTCTGTGTACATTTTTGTTTTCCCCTCTCTCCTTCAGCTTTCTCTGTTTCTATCTAAATTGTGTTTGCCTGTAATATTGTCCAAGCTTAAGGCAATGCAAGTCCAAAGATGTCTGGGTTATGTTGATTGGCCATGCTAAATTAACCATAGTGTCAGGTGATTAGCAGTCTAAATATGAGCGGTTATGGGCATAGGGCCTGGTTGGGATTGTGGTCGGTGAAAACTAGATGGGCCAAATGGCCTCCTTCTGTACTGTAGGGATTCTATGATTTTTAACATCTACATTTTCTCCACAGATGCTGCTTGACCAACTGAATATTTCCAGCGTTTTCTGTTTCAGTTCCTGATTTTATTCACTTCCTATCCTCGGTGTGAAATCCTCCAAGTCCTAGTTTGTTCCTCCCTTTCTCTGTCGTATTCTCCATTCTAAAACCTTCCAACCTGCCTGACCCCCTCCTATTCTGTCCTCCTGAGCATCCGTGCAATTTTAATTTAACCCCACAAAGCCTTGTCCTCCTTTGCCAAACCCTTAAGCTCTGGAATTCCTTTCCCAAAAAAGCACTCTGCAATTCCTTCGAGACGTTCCTTAAAACCTATCTTTTTGACTAGGGATTTTCATAATTTGTCTGAATACCTCTTTAGATGGCTCTGTGTCAAATTTTGTTTGATAATACTCTTGTGAAAGTTTTGTGGCATGTAGTTAAATTTGAGACACTTTAGAAACTCAAGTTGGAGTAGTTTTGTGTTCTGTTGTATGACCAGAGTTTGGACAGAGAGTTGGGAATTTTCGATATCCCCAAATTATGCTGCTGAAGTCCATAGTTTTTTTTTAAATCATTGCTCTCTATTTACAGTGAGTATTTACACATTTGGAGCTCTACACAACATTGGAACTTCCACATCACTCTTACTTTTCAGTCATGTGATCTGACATTAATATATGAGCACCATTTATGCTTGTGATGTTAACCCTTCACTCGACATCTGGGTCTATGGAAAGGAAGCCATTCTGTCCATCCAGTTTGCACTGACAACATTCCCACCCAGGCCCTATCCCCGCAATCCCAGGTATTCACCCTGCTAATCCCCCTGACACTAAGGGGCAGTTTAGCGTGGCCAATCCACCTAACCCACACATCTTTGGAGTGTGGGTGGAAACCAGAGCACCTGGAGGAAACCCATGCAGCACGGGGAGAATGTGCAAACTCCGCACAGACATTGACCCAAGTTGGGAATTGAACCCAGGTCCCTGGCGCTGTGAGGCAGCAGCATGTGATACAAATGTGGTGCAAAGGAGAAAATGGGAAAACAATGGAGTAAAAATCCACCTGTTCCTGATTTTGGGAACAGAATCTATGCTGCCCAGGTAATAAGAACATAAGAACATAAGAAATAGGAGCAGGAGTAGGCCATCTAGCCCTTCGAGCCTGCCCCGCCATTCAATAAGATCATGGCTGATCTGTCGTGGCTCAGTTCCACTTTCCCGCCCTCTCCCCATAACCCTTAATCCCCTCTTTTATCAAGAACCCATCAACCCGCTTCTTAAAAATATTTAGCGAGGCAGCCTCCATCACTTCAACGGGCAGAGAATTCCAGAGATTCACCACCCTTTGAGTGAAGAAGTTCCTCCTCAACTCCGTTCTAAACCGCCTCCCCTTTATCTTGAGGCTGTGCCCTAATGCACTCCAAACAGGAGGCTTAAATCCAGTTCAAAATCTGTCTAAAAGATGTGCTGGTTAGGTGCATTGGCCATGCTAAAACTCCCCTTCGATGTACCTGAACAGGCACTGGACTGAGGCAGCTAGGGGATTTTCACAGTAACTTCATTGTAGTGTTAATGTAATCCTACTTATGACATAAAGAAACTTTAAATTTTAATCTTCAATTCAATTATTCGGCAGCTATGCTACACAGCCAATGCATGATCCACCTCCAAACGCAATTAGCCCATTTCTCAGGTTAAACATAGGTTCCTTGCTTCACTGGCATTAATTCTCAGACACGTATGAAAGAGGTGGATGAGAGAGGGCAATAGAAGCCAAGGAAGGTGGAGCGCAGTCATGGACTGGCGCCTGAGATGGTTGTTGGGCCTATCATTAGTATATGAAAATCATCCCCAGCCCATGACATTGGATTCCTTCCCCTATTCACAACATGATGTGGAGATACAGACGTTGAACTGGGGTGGGCACAGTAAGAAGTCTCACGACACCAGGTTAAAGTCAAACAGGTTTATTTACTATCACAAGCTTTTGGAGCACTGCTCCTTCATCAGGTGAGGGCGCACCTCACTTGAAGCCCGTGACACCAAATAAACGTGTTGGACTTTAACCTGGTGTTGTGAGACTGCTTACTATTCAGAAATGGCTTAACCTTGGGAAATTTGTCATTTTCACCCCGCTTTTCCATTTGGAAAACTGTACAACAATGGCCAATTGTTATCCCAATGTTTTGCAACAGAGACACCAATTAAAAAAATAAACATTGCCCTGAAAGAATTTTGACTTTCTGCTACAGTGCTGGCTGTGCAGTGCTGGCGGTTTAGAACGGAGTTGAGGAGGAACTTCTTCACTCAAAGGGTGGTGAATCTCTGGAATTCTCTGCCCGTTGAAGTGGTGGAGGCTGCCTCGCTAAATATTTTTAAGAAGCGGGTTGATGGGTTCTTGATAAGAGAGGGGATTAAGGGTTATGGGGAGAGGGCGGGAAAGTGGAACTGAGCCACAACAGATCAGCCATGATCTTATTGAATGGCGGGGCAGGCTCGAAGGGCTAGATGGCCTACTCCTGCTCCTATTTCTTATGTTCTTATGTTCTTATGTATCTTTGTTGCAAGTGCAGTGGAAGAAACCCCACTTATGGGGGAGGTGATGGCCTACTAGTGTTATCAGCAGACTATTAATCCAGAAATTCAGTTAATGTTCTGGGGACACGGGTTCGAATCCCACCACGGCAGACAGTGGAATTTGAATTCAATAAAAAATATCTGGAATGAAGAATCTGCTGATGACCATGAAACCATTGTCGATTGTCGGAAAAACCCACCTGGTTCACTAATGTCCTTTAGGGAAGGAAATCTGCCATCCTTACCTGGTCTGGCCTACATGTGACTCCAGAGCCACAGCAATGTGGCTGAATCTCAATGCCCTTTGAAATGGTCTAGCAAACCACTCAGTTCAAGGGGTGGGCAATAAATGCTGCCCAGCCAGTGGTGCCCATGTTACACGAATTAATGAGAAAAACAGGCTTCCTCTAGGACTCTGATAATGGCAGGATGGCAAGAAGCTCGTGAAAATTTAGGGATGGTTTGTTATTTATGGTCCTGTCATGACAATTGTTTTGACTGCAAACTCCCATTTCTCATCAAAGTTGCACAAAAATGCATTGAGCTTTAAACCAACATTTCTGCATCCAACAACCCACCACCTTATTTACGTACTCCACCGAATACTAAACCCACTGGCGCATAATGATTCCCATTACAAGCACACATTTTCCTTCAGGGTCTATGGTTTTTCTCAGGGATTGTCTGCACCGTCCATGGGATTAATGTTTAGTGCCAGGAAAATAATGGAGGCATTGGCAACTCTCTGTTATAACATCCTGCGAAATAGTTAATTGGCGGGTGGCATGATGACACAGTGGTTAGCACTGCTGCCTCACAGAGCCAGGAACCTGGGTTCGATTTCCCCGCTTGGGTCACTGTCTGTGAGGAGTTTGCATGTTCTCCCCATGTCTGCGTGAGCTTCCTCCGGGTGCTCCGGTTTTCTCCCACAGTCCAAAGACCTGCAGGTTAGGTGGATTGGCCATGCTAAATTGCCCCTTAATTTTAGAGGGGACTAACTAGGGTTAATGCATGGGGTTATGAGGATAGGGCCTGGGTGGGATTGTGGTTGGTACACACTGGGTGGGCCAATTGGCTTCCTTCTGCACTGTAGGATTATATAGAACATAGAACATAGAACATAGAACACTACAGCACAAACAGGCCCTTCGGCCCACAAGTTGCGCCGACCACATCACCTACCAACCTACAGACCTATCTATAACCCTCAATCTCATTAAACCCCATATACTCATCCAGAAGTCTTTTAAAAGACCCCAGCGAGTTCGCCTCCACCACCACTGACGGCAGCCGATTCCATTCACTCACCACCCTCTGAGTGAAAAACTTACCCCTAACATCACTTCTGAACCTCCCTCCCCGCACCTTAAATCTGTGTCCTCTTGTAGCGACCATTTCAAACCGGGGAAATAGCCTCTGAGAGTCCACCCTATCTATTCCTCTCAACATTTTGTAAACTTCTATCAGGTCGCCTCTCAACCTTCGTCTCTCCAGGGAAAAGAGTCCCAGCTCCCTCAACCTAACTTCATAAGGCATGCCTCCCAGTCCAGGCAACATCCTTGTAAATCTCCTCTGCACCCTTTCAATAGCTTCTACATCTTTCCTATAGTGAGGCGACCAGAACTGCGCACAATACTCCAAATGAGGCCTGACAAGGGTCTTATAAAGTTCCAGCATTACCTCCCGACTCCTAAACTCAATCCCTCGATTAATGAAGGCCAGTACACCATACGCCTTCTTGACCACCTCCTCCACCTGCGAGGCCGATTTAAGAGACCTGTGGACCCGGACCCCAAGATCCTTCTGCTCCTCAACACTACTCAGACTTCTGCCCTTAATAGTGTACTCGTTCATCCCGTTGGTTCTGCCAAAAAAAAGTCTTATTATTTCAAAACAACTTAGAGATTGCCACACAATTAATTAATTTTGGAGGGTAGCAATTCTGGTTGTGTAATCTTTATGAAGAAGCATTAAACCAGCCCCCCCCCAGGTGGCTATCAAAGATGCTGTAGCAATATTTCCAACAAAGAGAATTGAAGATCTCCCCACTAATCTGGCCAATGCTTATCACACTGTCAACATCGCTATAAACACAGATTATCTGGTCATTTTTCATGTTGCTTTTTGTGAGGATCTTACTCTGTGTAAATTTTCCGTTGCATTAGAAATATAAAAACATAGAAGTTAGGAGCAGGATGAGGCAATTTTACCCTTCGAGCCTGCTCTGCCATTCATTACGATCATTTCTGATCATCCAACTCACTAGCCTAATCCTGCTTTCTCCCCATAACCTTTGATCCCATTTGCCCCAAGTGCTGTATCTATAGAATTCATTGCCTTACATTGCAACAGTGCATGGAGTTTTCTAGCCGCGTTTGCCCCAAAACTGGAAAATCCCACCCGAGATCAATGGACCTTTGCATGGTCTGCCTCTTCCCGCTATGACTCCCATGGCAGGTGGGAGTGGAAAATTTCCCCCCAGTGACTGCGCCTCAGAAATGTTCTTCTTTGGTGATAGAACACCTTAGAGCTTTGTGAGGTCATGGGAGGCACTACATAAGGGTAATTTCTGCCTTTTCCATTCAGCAAGTAGCTCAGTTTAATAAATACAACATGAAGCCACATGGAGTAATTCAGTTGAAAATTCACAGTGTGGCATTGGTAACAAATATCATCACACTTGAGTGAGATTCCTTTGCCTGCTAATGTAGAATCATAGAAGCCCTACAGTGCAGAAGGAGGCCATTTGGACCATCAAGTAGGTGCCAACCACAATCCCAATTAAGTCTATCCTCATAACCCCATTTACCCTGCCAGTCCCCTGTGACACTAAGGGGCAACTTAGCATGGCCAACCAAATTAACCCGCACATCTTTGGACTGTGGGAGGAAACCGGAGCACCCGGGGGAAACCCAGGCAGATATGGAGAGAATGTACAGACTCTGCAAAGGCAGCGACCCAAGCTGGGAATTAAACCCGTGTCCATGGTGCTGTGAGGCACCATTGCTAACTACTGTACCATCCTAAGGCCACCGTAAGTTTATTTTGAATGGTTAAAGCCTTAATGCAAAGAGAAGACGGAGCAGATTCATCCAAACGCATTAACATGTTCATTACTAAGTGTGCCTTTGAGCCTTGTGTGTTTTAATACTTACTGCATGCAAGCAGGACTATTTGTTCTATCAGGTCGAAAAGTAAAGGAATGACAACTTTTGCAGCACTCAGCAGCCTAGCAAGTCCAGCTGCTGTACAGGTAGCCAGGCAACAAACTCATGCCTGTTGAAATGTAAGAGCCCATTCAATATTTCACTGGCCTGTGAACTCGATCCCTGAAGGATTAATTTCATCTTCTCAGACAACGTTAACCTTACGGGAAATTGACCTTATCAAGGATAAAATGGAATCAAAAATAATGAGCCTGGATGTGTTCTTAAATAAAAACCCCGAAGAGATTGTTATCTCATGATGTCGGGAGACCCTCGCTGGTTTAATTATTGCCTTAATTAAGGGCTCAATGTCCACACAAATGCTCTATTATACAACCTAGCCGCAACCAGACGCAACGTACAATTTCCTACATCGATTCCCAAGCTGCAACTGTTCCAATCTGTCTCCAGTTGCATTTGAGCTTGGGGCTCACTCACTGCAGCCTTTTTTCGCTAAGGAGACACATTGCCTTTAACTTAGAAATTAAAAGTTACAAAATACTTCATTTTCCATTTGATAACTTCGAACAAACCTCTCAGGTATCAGCGCTAACCTTCACATTTCCACACTGGAGGTATAAGTTAACCTAAAAGGTACATTACCAAAAGATGCTTTGCCAGGCTTTAAACAGGACTCTTAGCGATGATTTAAAAAGGAGTCTGAGCAATGATTTGCCCAAGGATCTGCCCCAAGCACGTCTCAGTCTCATTAAGGTATAAATATTACGTATTTCCAGGGTTGGTGCGTCTCTGCCTCCACCACGAACTTGGGCAGCAAATTCCAGACACCCACTACCCTCGACGGAAAAACAAAAAACACTCTACACTTTATGCCATATATCTTGAATCTATGTCCCTTTGGTTCTAGAACTCTCTGCCAAGGCAAACCATTTTATTCTGTCCACTCTTATCTCTTCCCCTCATCATTTTGTATATCTCAATCAAGTCACCCCTCAGCTGCCTATCCAACCGTAGCAGAAAGAAAGAGTTTCCAGTTATGTGGCATCATTCATAGAATCATAGAATCCCTACAGTGTAAAAGGAGGCCATTCGGCCCATCTAGTCTGCACCGAACACAATCCCACCTAGGCCCTGAATCCCATATATTTACCCAACTATTCCCCCTGTACTATGGGGCAATTTACCATGGAAAATCGACCTAACCCGCACATCTTTGGACTGTGGGAGGAAACCGGAGCAACCAGAGGAAACCCACACAGACATGGGGAGGATGTGCCATGAGCTCAGAACATCTCAAAGTATCTTACAGCCAATCAATTGCCTATGAGGTGCAGCTAGTATTCTGATATAGGAAATACAGCATCCAGTTTGCTCATCGCAAGGTTCCACAAAGAGGACCGTCACAATGGCCAGATAGTCTGACTTTGCAATGTTGACGGTGGAATTGGTCAGATCATTGTGGGTAGACCTCTCCTGCTCTTTTTTGAAAGAGTGTCAAGAGATTTGTGACATCCACCTGAGAGGGCCAACTGGCCCTCTCGATTTAACACCTTGTTTAACAGATGATGACTCAGGCAGTGCAGCTCTCCCTCAGCACTGCACTCGAGTGTCTGCCTAGATAGTCTGTTCAAGTCTCTGGCATAGAATATGAAGTGGAGATGCCAGCGTTGGACTGGGGTAAACACAGTAAGAAGTCTCACAACACCAGGTTAAATTCCAACCAGTTTATTGATAGTAAACACACTATTTGATAGTTTACTATCAACTAAACCGGTTGGACTTTAACCTGGTGTTGTGAGACTCCTTACTGTGTAGAACATGGACGCACAGGCTGGAATTTTACCATCCCGTTCAGGCAAGGCTCATAAAATCCTGCCCGAGGCCAATGGGGAATTCTGTTCCGCGAGTCGGAATTGGGGCAGGTGAGGCGGTAAAATTCCAGCCACATGCCGGAGGGTACAAGATCACTGAACCGAGGCTGACACCATGGTGGGTTAGAGGGACCCTGGGGGAAATAGGGCTAATGGCAATATTTCTTGCCATTTAATGGCATTGTTTTTTTGCCATTAACATCATTTCTCAGAGAAGCTAAACCTTTCCCAACCACAGACGATTGCTCCCCTGTTTCCCCTTACCACCATCCGAGCCCACAGCATTAGATCAGGAGAACCTGTGTAGGTTTTCAGACACATTTGATTTTGTAGCTTGTTTTCGAGCTAAATAATGCTTCCAGTTTCTTTTTCGCCAGTGTTGTTTACTTTCCCTTCCTGTTCCAAAGGCCCTGAAGGAGTAGAGACTTCTTACAACTCAATGTTGGCAAAACTGAAGCTATCCTGTTTGACTCTCACCGGAATTCGTGTGTTCCTGGCTCCAAATCCATCAGCATTCCTGTCTGAACTCTTCGCCTGAAACAAGTGGTGTATAACCCGAGCATTATGTTTGACTCTGAACGGGGCTTTCAACTGGTCTGCTGGCAAGAATGTCTTCTTTGATGTCAAATAGCGTCTCCTACACTGATTCCCAACCAGTCTGAAATCCTCGCTTCCACCTTCAGGATTGAACTCTCAAATACTGACCTTGCCGGCTTTGTATACCTTCCTAGGGCTAATTCAGTAGCCTCTTGTACATCAAGTCACACCTATGACCGCCAAACTCTGCAGGCTCTCTGTGTTCCAGTGAATTGCTTCCAAAGATTCTCTTAGCCCTTTTCAAATCCCTGCACAGTCTTGCCAAATCTTCCACAGACCCCAGGCCTAAACCATCCACGTTGCCAACTACAGGTTACTGTTAATCGCCTGCCTCCCCCTCCCCATTGTCAGAGGCTGCTCACTTTTGAGAAAATTATTTCTCAAAAATGACTTTTGATTTTCCTCTCATTCCTTAAAAATGCTCCAAGAAGCATTTGGGATACTGACAGAGAAACCCTAATCTTCCCTGATGCTCAAATACAGGAGCAGGTATGGGCAATTTGGCCCTTCAAGCCTGCACCGCCATGCAACATGATCGTGGCTGATCCCCCATCCCAAGTCTGCACACCTTTATACTGTGGGAGGAAACAGGAGCACCTGGAGGAAACCCACACAGGCACAAGGAGAACGTACAGACTACACACAGACAGTCATCCAAGGCCGGAATCGAACCCGGCACTGTGAGACAGCAGTGCTAACCATTGTGCCATCCTTGCTCCTGTTGTACATTTCAGACAGCAGACAGGAATTGCTGAATTGAACACATAGAGATTTCCCCTTCCATTACTTGGGAGGCCAAAGGCATTGATAATATCCCTATTGGTGGGTGTGGCTAAGATCAAACCAACATCAAGCAATAGTAAACCTGAGGATTAAGTGTGTTTTAGAAACCAGCATAGGGTCAGCTTATAAAAAGGGGAAAAAGTGAAATTTAAAAGAAAATTAGCCAAATACAAAAAGATTGCAAGAATTTTTACAACGATAGAAAAAGGAAGAGAGTGGCTAAGGTAAATGTTTGCTCCTCAGAAGGACAGACAGAATAAATTTTCATGAGGAAAAAGCAGAGACATTGAACATTTTAGGTGGAATTTTCCCTTCTGGAAAATAAGTCCAGTAGCGGGCAAGGAAGTTGGCATCATTCTTGTTGGGCAGCGAGGGGTTGATGAACACACACTATTCAGCTTATTAATTTGCATCCATGAGGAGGTCAATATGGGGGAGGCAATGTAGTGGTATTATCGCCCGACTATTAATCCAGAAACTCAGCTAATGTTCTGGGGACCTGAGTTCAAATCCTGTCATGGCAAATGGTAGAATTTGAATTCAACAAAAAAAAAAATCTGGAATTAAGAATCTATTGATGACCATGAAACCATTGTCGATTGTTGGAAAAACCTATCTGGTTCACTAATGTCCTTTAGGGAAGGAAATCTACCATCCTTATCTGGTCTGGCCTATATGTGACTCCAGAGCCACAGCAATGTGGTTGACTCTCAACTGTCCTCCAAGGGAATTAGGGATGGACAATAAATGCTGGCCAGCCAGCAACACATATGTCCCATAAACGAATGGTTCCATAAATGAAAGGCAGGAAGTCACTCACTCCGCCCCTTCCAGGTAAAGAACATCCTGAGAGACCAGAGGTGAATGTTCCTCCTCTTCAGGGTGATAAGATGAAGGTGCAAAAAGTCTCACACAGACACTATCCCACTGACCCTCACCACCCTCAGAACTCTGTAGAAAGACAATTGCCTTGGCAGCAGAGCAGGACAAACCAAATAAACTCTTGCCAGCCATCAGCACCAGAAGGATGGAGGTTTAGAGTTGTGAGCTGTTTGCCTTTGACCAGCCATGCTCCTTGGAGGCAATAACTTCCCTCCCTCCCTTCATCCCTTCCTCTGACTGCAACTAACATCAAATGCCACAGAACAAACAGCCACTTCGTGCCTTGCTGGGATTTCCACATTATGAGGCCCATCAGCTTCACCAGGGGAACACAACTGAGCATCTTTGACATCCAGTTTTCTCATAGTGATTAGGATGTCCCTTTAATCTTCCACATGTGCTGATCTTGAATTCTACCCACTTGAAAAGACCCTCCTCCCATCTCGAGGGACCTCACTAACTAACAGTGTGATTACGGTCAGATTAGAAAAATGTCATCTTTCAAACTCACTCCACCACCTTCTATCCTCCACTCATCACCCACTAACTTACCCTCATCACCATAGACCAAAATCACCATTCCTCTCTCCTCTGTCACCCTTCAACCTTCCTTGGTTATCCCGGATCTGATTATGATCCACATATACATGCCTTTCCTTCCCTCAGAGCTGACAACTGTTTTCATCCCCAAGTTAGTCCTGACCCTACTTCCTCCCATTATTTGAGCCGCCTGTCTGTTCCCCTTGGTGACCCACCCAATGAGCTAATCAGACTCTCACCCTGGACCTGTCAACCTACTGCATCTCACTCCCCACTCTCACTGTGGCTGTTCCCCACTACCTCCTATCACCAGTACTCTGACTCTTCCCCTCAGGACCCCACCATCGACACCATTGACCTCACCCTCTAAGACATCCCCTCCTACCTCCCCAGACACTCTAACCCCTTCACCACCCCTCGCTTCCCCAGGCACTCTCGTACACCCCCCCACACACTACCCCCCTACTTCACTGAATATTCTTTCTCCCCCTTCCCCTGGCATTGAACCCTTTGCTTCCCCAGACACTCTCCCCACTCTTCCCCTGTAAGCCTGTCTCCTCCATCCTGCCCTGACCCCCTCTTCCAATCCTCTCCTGCCTCCTGTGTCCGGCCTTGGTGAAGATGGCATGGCGGCACAATGATTAGCACTGCTGCCTCACAGTGCCAAGGAGCTGGATTCGAATCCTGGGTTGGGTCACTGACAGGAGGGAGTTTGCACGTTCACCCCCGCGTGTGCATGGGTTTCTTCCAGTTTCCTCCCACAGTCCAAAAGACGTGCAGGTTAGGTGGATTGGCCATGCTAAATTGCTCCTTAGTTTTGGGGGACTAGCTAGGGTAAATGCTAAGGATTATGGGAGTAGGACCTGGGTGGGATTGTGGTCAGTGCAGACTTGTTGGGCCGAATGGCCTCCTTCTGCACTGCAGGGATTCTATTCTATTCTATTTTGCTAGAAGAACTTGATTTTATACGAGGTCTCCAAGAATAAGAAAGCAACATTCATGGACCTCATTGTCATGCGAGCTGTGAATCTCGCCAGCTGCGTGCCACATATACAAAACTGAATGTTCTAAGTTCTCGCTGACGGGGAACAGTTTGCAGGGGGAGTTTAATTCTGGTCATGTGGCCTCTTAATGAACATTCATGTCAAGCTGATGCCTGGAAATTTGGTTCCCAACATTGTTCATCAGGAAGCTCGATCCTCCTTTAACCAGCCTTGAAAATCAGGGATGCAAAATTCCAACAATTTATCCCAGTGTCAGGATCATAGAAGAATAGAATCACTGAATCCCTACAGTGCAGAAAGAGGCCATTCAGCCCATCATGTCTGCATTGATTCCCTGACAGAGCATCTTATCCAGACCCTCTCCCCATCCTATCCGCATAACCCCACACATTTATCATCCATCTAACCTGCACATCTTGGGACACCAAGGGACAGTTTATTATGGCCAATCTACCTAACCCACACATCTTTTGGACTGTGAGGAAACTGGAGGAAACCCACCCAGGCACTGGAAGTGTGTGCAGACTCCACATAGACAGTTATCCAAGGCCTGAATTGAACCCGGTGATATGAGGCAACAGTGCTAACCGCTGCGCCACCATGCCACCCTTAGGGAAATGGATATTTTGCCTCGCATCAAGTTAAATGCCCCCACCCACCACAAATCCTGCTACTGGCAGGAAGGGAAGGTTGTGCACTTTGTGTCTGTCTTCACAGTAGAAGACACAAGTTATGTATCCGAAATAGAAGGCAACCCGAGGACTAATGAGAGTGAGCAAATTAAGCTAATTAATTAATCGGCAGAGAAAAAGTACTAGAAAAACTCAAGGAATTAAAATATTACAAATCCCCAGGACCTGGTGATCTATGTCCTAGGATTCTAAAAGAGATAACTGCAGATCCAGTGCATATCTGGCTTCCCAAAGTTCCCTAGACTCTGAAATGGTCCCAGGAGATAGGAAGTTAACAAATGAAACAGTGACCTTCAAGAAAGGAAGGAGAGATGAGATTGATGACAACAGGCCAGTTATCAGTAATTGAGAAAGTGTTAGAATTTATTATTAAGGAAGACTTAAAAAGCATAGTATGACTTAAACAAGTCAACATGGTTTGACAAAGTTTATTAGAGTTTTTTAAGGATATAACTTGTAGGATAGGTAAAGGGGAGCCAGTTGATGTGGTATACTTGGATTTCCGAGAAAGATTTGATAAGATGCCACACAAGAGGTTAATAGGCAAAAAAAAAGCAAATATTGCAGAGGCTGGAATTGAGCCAAATTAACCCTTGTCAAATAGGTTAATAGGCAAGATAAGGTCTCATGGAATTTTAAGTGATATATTAACATGGATAGAGGATTGGTTGACAGACAGGAAATAAACAGTGGGGATAAATGGGAAATTTTCAAGTTGCCAGGCTATGACAAGTGATATGTCGCAAGGGTCAATCCTGAGACCTTGACTATTTACAACTTAAATTAATCACTTAGTCAAAGGGACAAACGTTAGGTGGGAATGCAAATTGTGAGGACACAAAGCGGCTGCAAGGAGATATAGACAAGTTACCTGAGTTAGCAACAAGGTAGCCAATGTCATTTAATGTTGAGATGTTGAGATTAAGGTTTGTCGTAAGAATAGAAAAACAGAATAAGTTTTAAAAGGTGTGAAACTTTTAAATATTGTTCTTCAAAGAGATACAAGAAACACAAAACGTTAGCATGTAATTACAGCAAGAAGTTGGAGAGCAAATTGCGAGGGGATTGGCGTACAGGGAGACAATATTCTTTGCTGAGACCACACCTGAAATATTGGCCAAAATTTTCCAGTCCTTCCTGCCAGTGAGATCTTCCAGTCATTCTGAATGCAAAAACCCTAGACATCAGCAGGACAGGAAAATCTCACTGTTAGCCAATAATGGCTGCTGGAAAATCCCACTCACTGTGTGTACAAGTGAGCAAGAGAGAATAAAACACAGAAAAGTAGATAAAAGAAATGCATAAAAATCAGGCCAGAGCAGTTTGAAAATCTAAGGGGTGGTGCTTTGGAAAATCATAGAATCCCTACAGTGCAGAAGGAGGCCATTCAGCCCATCAAGTCTGCACCAACCAGAATCTTACCCGGGCCCAATCCCCGTAACCCCAGATATTTACCCTGCTAATCCCCCTGACACAAGGGTCAATTTGCATGGCCAATCAACCTAACCCACACATCTTTGCTCTGAGGGAAGGAAACGGAACACCCAGAGGAAACCCATGCAAACACGGGGAGAATGTGCAGACTCCACACAGACAGTGACCTGAGGCTGGAATTAGAACCCCGGTCCCTGGCACTGTGAGACAGTGGTGCTAAACGCTGAGCCACTATGCTGCCCAGTGAAAGCAAATGAAAGTGGCTACAGCAACACTCATTTCAGATACTATGTGAGAAGAAAGGTCAAAGCTGTTTCCACAAAATTCCCCAGTCTGAATTGAGATGCAGTTGACTTAATATCCAAATTTAAAATGTTTAAAAGCATAGAGAGCTATAGTTTCTTGACTCAGATGTGTATGAACCAGACAAGCGGGCAATAAAAATTCACCTAACACATTGGAATGAAGGCCAATACAGGCTGATCACATCAGAATTAACATCAGAAAAGTTCAAGGATTACATTGGAATACCAGTTTAGTGTCAGTTTAAGCTTCAGCAGCCCACCCCAACATATTTAAATAGGTAATAAATGGTCAACTAGGTTCATGGCCAATTTGGTTGACCCGGACATTATGCTGGCCAAACTATATAATATTTGGTGTGGGCTGTCAGACAGGAGTAGGCAGCCTGATATTTTTTAAAAATTCTTCAAAGGGTGGGAAGGAAAAGGGTGGGAGCTCTGCATTTGGGGGCTGTTCTTTGCAAAACGTAGGGGAGGCAAGGGGGGTCGGGGAGAGGCGGGGGGTATGGTGGATTCCCTAATATAGAATACTCCCTTTCCTCCTACCCAGAAGCAACCTTAACCTGACCCATCCAAGCCTCCACCCTCACTCTGACCTGCCCGTACACTCCCTGCCCAAGGCCGATGATCCATAGGATACATGGGCAACTCTTTCTCCTCCTGGTACAATTCCAGCAATGACCACTAATGTGCCCTTGGCACTGCCAAGACTGACGGAACTGCCGACTAATCAGATTGGCTTCCTCGCCAGTGAGGGGCAGAAGTCCTACCTGGCCCTTGTTTAGCCCACGTGCAGGATGTTACAGCTGTGGGATGGCCCAGTGATGCGCAGGTCAGCTTCGCTCTGACTTTGCTTCCCGGATTTGAACTGTTCACACCATCCCCCATTCCCCCGCCCCCGATATTATTCAGCCTGTGGATATTCCTTTAATTGGTTCATGAAATATGGGAATCGCTGGCTAGGCCAATGTTTATTGTCCATCCCCAGTTGCCCTTGAGAAGGTGGTGCTGGTGAGCTGCCTTCTTGAACTAATGCAGCCCATGTGGTGTAGGTACACCCACAGTGCTGTTAGGGAGGGAGTTCCAGGATTTTGACCCAGTGAAGGTACGGCGATATATTTCCAATTCAGGATGATGAGTGACTTGGATGGAAAGTTGCAGGCGGTGGTGCTCACGTGTGTCTGCTGTAGCCCATCACTATTTATTTTCTTTATTCTTTCATGGGCGTTGTTGGCTGATCCAGCATTTTTGGCCATCCCTAATTGTCCTTTGAATTGAGTGGCTTGCTAGGCTATTCCAGACGGCAGTTGAGCATCAACCACATTGCTGTGGCTCTGGAGTCACATGTAAACCAGACTGGGTAAGGATGGCAGATTTCCTTCCCTAAAGAACATCAGTGAACCAAATAGATTTTTCCAACAATCAACAATGGTTTCATGGTCATCAGTAGATTCTTAATTCCAGATGTTATTATTCAATTCAAATTTCTCCATTGGCAGTGGTGGGATTCGATCCCAGGTTCTCAAACCATTACCCTGAATCTCACAATTACAAATGCAGTGACAATACCACCACATCACTGCTTCCCCTTACTGAGATGAAGCCTGCAGCACAATTCCAGGCTGGCCTCAGACCTCGCTGTTCGGGCTAGGTAGGCCAGGAAGGGTGGGGTTTGCAGACGGTTATTTCCGCCTCACAATCTCTTGCGATCTCTGGATGGAAACCCTACATGAGTTCCTTCCCCAATTTTCTAAACCTTACGTATTTCGGTCCTCATGAAAGTGTTCAGATGGGAAGACAAACCCCACAGAAAGCCCACAAGGCCTGGGTGCCACAGTAGAAAGATTGTGATGCTTTATGACTACACTCACAGTATTTCCAATTAGAACCGGATGAAGCATTAACTGCAAGTGTTTATGTAGGCAGCTGGAATGAATGAGGTATTTTTGTCTGCTGTTTTCTGAAATTCCTGATGAAAATGCTCCTTTAGTATATTTTCCTGTAAACATCAGTTCTTAATAAAGAAAAGGACTGTTAAGGTTACATTCCGCCACCAAGTTACACTGTAAAAATCAACAACTCCTGTAAAAAGATATGGCCCATGATCAACTCAGATGTTACAATCTCAGGATTTGTGTTTTCTCCTTCCTGCAAGCCCCACATAATGACTCTTCCTCTTTCTCTGAGTCACTTGTGAAAGTGCCATGTTGCTTCTATGAATGGATGGTATTCAAATTAGCATCACCTTATTCTTTTAGGAACATTCCACCGTAAGCCATCCTCTTTACCTCATGCATCAAGTTGAGGTCAGGTGTTGTACTGTGGTTAATAGAGTGTGGATACTTGGTGGACCTGACAGTTCTATTGGTGACAATGTTGCAACAGGGACACATGTGGAAGAAATTTGTTTAGCCTTGCATCAGCTCCCTGGGAGGAAGAATTGCACGTAGGCCATAACGTCTATAGCCCGTCATTCCGGTTGGCACAGCACTGCTTAAGTGAGTGTGCTTTCGGTCCATAGTGTTTTGAAGTAAGGGGAGGTAGAAATTGGTCTGTTTCATGGGCGTAAAACAGGCACAACATAGCTGTTACAAAATACCTTTAAGGGATTGCTGCATGACATCACTGGAAAGGAAGTGTGTCATGTCATCTAGCTTTAATTTTGTTTGTGCTTTCAGCAGAACACAGCACACACATCTCTGCTGCTGCTGTCTTCACACCTAGATCTATATGTGCGTAATCTAAATCATGAACACAGATTATTACACAATCCCTTCTGAGTAATTGCTGCCTTTGTATCATTATAAAATGGTGACATGATGCAGCAGCGATCAGCATAGTGCTGAGTCTGGCTGCAACATCAATACAGACACGACATGGCAAACAGATATTACACACTTCTACTGCGCATTAGTTTAAAGTCTGTGCTGCTTTGTCCTGGATGGTGTCAAGCTTCTTGAATCTTGCTGGAGCCACACCACTGACATTCAGTAGCAGCAGTGTGTCCTATCTACAAGATGCACTGCAAAAATTCACCAAAGATCCTTAGGCAGCACCTTCCAAACTCATGACCACTTCCATCTAGAAGGATGAGGGCAGCAGATACATGGGAACACCACCACCTGCAAGTTACTCTCCAAGCCACTCACCATCCTGACTTAGAAATATATCGCCGCTCCTTCACAGTCACTGGGTCAAAATCCTGGAATTCTCTCCCTAACGGCATTGTGGAGCAATTCAAGAAGGCAGCTCACCTTCTCAAGGGTAACTAGGGATGGGCAATAAATGCTGGCCAGCCAGTGACACCCGTGTCCCAAGAATGAAAATAAATAAATGCGCAATATGTTTCCACAATCATTAGTTAGTGATTTCTATCTTGATAACAACACAGTCAATGTCCTACACCCTAAGGGTGCCTAAACAAATGTTCAGACTGAATTACTAGGTACTACCAAAAATTAGGCCCGTATAAACTTTCTTTCAGGACCCCGCTGCTAAACTGGTCTGTGATGAGTGAAACAGGCATTGGACCTGTTACCCCTCAGAATTGTTCAGTTGCCATGGTGCCGAAATAGGTGGCACCAATAAAAGGCAATTTTTTTTTTACTCAAACAATTTTTATTTACCTCTCCTATCGAACGTAGAGACACCCCAGTTTCATTGTCCTACTGAGTGATTTTATTGGGTCACAATTGGTCCCTTACATGTTCTCCTCTCTTCCTCACATTACTCTTTAAAATGAGGAAAAGGTTCAGATATGCGAAGATCCTTTTAATGGGCTGTCTGTGGAGAGATGACAAGTGCTACTAACTCACCTTGCAAAACTTTGAGGACCTCCAACACCCCTATTGATTTGTTCATATCAGTCACCTCTAACTCCTGATGCTATCCCTGTGAGATTCCATTGGTCTCTTTGCATGGCTCTATATTTCCTCCCTAACGTACAAATGGGGTGACACAGTGGCACAGCGTTTAACACTGCTGCCTCACACACAATGCCAGGAACCTGGGTGACCACCCGCATGGAGTTTACATGTTAGAACACAGAACAATATAGCACAGGAACAAGCCCTTCAATCTGTGATGTAGATCCGAACATGACTCCAAATTAAACAATCCCTTCTGTCTGCCCTTGGTCCACATCCCTCTATTCCTTGCATATTCATGTGCTTATCTAAAAACCCCTTAAATGCCCATGTCACATCTACCTGCACCACCACTCCTGGCAGTGTGTTCCAGACACCTAGCACCCTCTGTATAAAAACCTGCCCCTCCCATCTCCTTTAAATTTTTCCTCCCTCATCTTAAGTGAAAGCCCCCTAATATTATCATTTCAACTCTGGGGAAAAAATTCTGACTGTCAACACTATCTGTGCTTCTCATAATTTTATAGGCTTCTATCTGATCTCCCCTCGGCCTCTGCCACTCCAGAGAAAACAACCCTAGTTTGTCCAGCCTCTCCTTGTAGCTCATACCCTCTAATCCAGGTAGCATCCTGGTAAACATCATCTGCACCCTCTCCAAAGCCTCCACATTCTTCCTGTAATGTGGTGACCAGAATTGAATGCAATACTCTTAAATATTCTATAACCAAAGTTTTATAAAGCTGCAACATAATAAGTTGTCCCTATGTCTGCATGGGTTTCCTCCATTTTCCTCCCACAGTCCAAAGATGTGCAGGTTGGGTGGATTGGCCATGCTAAATTGTTCCTAAGTGTCCCAAGTTGTATACATTAGGGGATTGGTGGGATAAATGCATAGGGTTACGGGGATAGGGCAGGGGGTCGGCCTGGGTAAGATGCTCTGTTGGAGAGCCAGCGAAGACTCAATGGGCCGAATGGCCTCCTTCTGCACTGTAGGGATTCTAAGAGAATGTTTCATATGATCATTTTTCCTCAGCCATATTTCCAGTCATTATCTTCCAGTTATCCACTAACAGCAACCATTGCACATTTTTTTGTTGAGATAAATAAGAGAAATAACAGAGATGGCAAATCACTGAAATAATCCATTGCATACAGATTTCTATTCATGGCCCATTCTCCATCAACTTTTCTGTTGCACTGCGACCAAATTAGCCCAGTCCCGACTAGTCGAGATTCTCTTGTCTGCTCTGTGGTTTATTGCAATAAATTAGGAATTAGTTGACAGGTGCTGCTAGTTTTAAAAATAGACTGCTAGTTTTAAAGAGAAATGAACTTGTTTCAACAGGACTCTGTTCTGGAATCTGAGCAGCAATTAGACAAGAGCAATGTCAAGCCAAGTAATAGCTATTGCCTCACCCAGAATATCCCGTTCCCATCATCCACACAAACACAAATCCAGTTAAATATTATCTTTGAGCTTGTATAGCACTGCAGTATTTCACACAATTGTTTCACCATCTTTAAGTGGCCACTTGTGGTTCAGTCTGGGTTCAACCAATTTGTTCAAATTTAGCTGTGGTGGAATTTTGTGGAACTTGCGCAAGGGATTGGTTGAAAATGGTAATGATTCTTTTTTTCTGTTTCAATCCAGTAAAAGCTGCGCTTGAAGTAAGAACAGAAAATGCCAGAAATGTTCAGCAGGTCTGGCAGCACACAGGGAGAGAAGTACAGCATTGCCTGCGGTCAGACCAGCAGGGACATATTTTTGAAAGCTTTTGGTTTGATTTGATTTGATTTATTATCATCACATATATTAGTGAAATGTATTATTTCTTGCTCACTATACAGACAGAGCATACCATTCATAAAGAAGGAAAGGAGACAGTGCAGAATGTTGTGTTACATTCATAGCTAGGGTGTAGAGAAAGATCAACTTAGTGTGAGGTAGGTTCATTCAAAAGTCTGTTGGCAGCAGGGAAGAAACTGTTCTTGAGTCAGTTGGTACGTGACCTCAAACTTTTGTATCTTTTTCTCGATGGAAGAAGGTGGAAGGGAGTATGTCTGGGATGCATAGGGTCCTTAATTATGCTGGCTTCAGTGGGAAGTGTGTACAGAGTCAGTGGGTGGGAGGCTGGTTTGAGTGATGGACAGAGCTTTGTTCATGACCTTTTGTAGTTTCTTGTGGTGTTGGATAGAGTAGCAGCCATACCAAGCTGTGATACAACCAGAAAGAATGCTTTCTAGGCTAGGGATTGTGGTTGGTGCAGACTCGATGGGCCGTATGGCCTCCTTCTGGACTGTAGGATTCTATGGACCCTGTTGACTGGATGGTTGGAGGTCATGGGGTGGGAGGGGCATTTCTGCGATAATTTCCCTCCTTGGGAGATGAAAATCCTGAATGTCACCCAGACTGCCACTGGGAGCCCACCTCCATTAAGCTGGCAGCCTCTGCATGTGGCGGTGGTCTGCCAGTGGCAGAATGCCATTACGTGCTCCAAATGGTAACCATTTGGCAGATCACAGATCTGAAATGTTAACTCAGTTTCTCCCTCCACAGATGCTGCTGGAACTGCTGAGTATTTTGAGCAGCATCTGTTTACATTTGAGATTTATAGCTGCCCCAGTCCTTTGCATTGATTTGCAGGCATTTATTAATAAAATGCCAGGTACAGGTTGACATCCTTGCCCTCTTGCCAATATGCTGGAACACATTGATAAACATGCAATTCCATGGGCATTTCTCTACTCAACCTGTCTTCAGAATATAAATATTTTAGCTCAAGCATCTCTCTGTTGAATGTATCTTGCACCTTTTTTTGATTCATTTTTGGACATGGGCATCACCGGCTGGCCAGCATTTATTATCCATCTTGAGTTGTCCTTGGGCTGGGGGGACGTGGTGGTGGATGTAGAGCCGGTGGATGTGGTCTTCCTTGACTTTCAGAAGGCGTTTGACAAGGTACCTCACAAGAGGTTATTGCAGAAGGTCAGGGGACATGGAGTTGGGGGTAAGGTGTTAGCGTGGATAGAGGATTGGTTGTCAAATAGGAGGCAGAGAGTGGGGGTCAATGGGTGCTATTCGGATTGGCGGTTGGTGACTAGTGGAGTGCCCCAGGGGTTGGTGCTGGGGCCTCAGCTATTTACCATTTATATAGATGATCTGGAGGAGGGAACCGAGTGTATGGTGTCAAAATTTGCTGATGACACCAAGATTGGTGGAACGGCAAATTGTGCGGAGGGTGTGGAGAGTCTACAGAAGGATCTAGATAGGCTGGGCGAATGGGCCAGGAGCTGGTAAATGGAATTTAATGTTGGCAAGTGCGAGGTGGTCCACTTTGGTAGGAATAATGGTAGGAAGGATTATTACTTACGTGGCGAAAAACTGCAGCAGGCTACGGTGCAGAGGGACCTCGGGGTCCTTGTGCATGAGTCGCAAAAACCCAGCTTGCAGGTGCAGCAGGTGGTCAGGAAGGCGAATGGGATGCTGGCCTTCATAGCGAGGGGGATTGAATATAAAAGTAGGGAGGTCTTGCTGCGGCTGTATAGGGCATTGGTGAGACCGCAGCTGGAGTACTGTGTGCAGTTTTGGGCGCCGTACTTACACAAGGATATTTTGGCCTTGGAGGGAGTGCAGAGGAGGTTTACTAGGCTGATGCCGGAGTTGAGGGGGTTGAGCTATGAGGAGAGGCTGAATAAACTAGGCTTGTACTCGTTAGAGTTTAGAAGAATGAGGGGAGATCTCATTGAGACATACAAGATGATGAATGGGATGGATAGGATAGAGGTGGAGAGACTCTTCCCGCTCAGAAAGGACAGTAGGACTAGGGGGCACAGCCTCAAGATAAAGGGGGGGCGGTTTAGAACGGAGTTGAGGAGGAACTTCTTCACTCAAAGGGTGGTGAATCTCTGGAATTCTCTGCCCGTTGAAGTAGTGGAGGCTGCCTCGCTAAATATTTTTAAGACGCGGGTTGATGGGTTTTTGATAAGAGAGGGGATTAAGGGTTATGGGGAGAGGGCGGGAATGTGGAACTGAGCCACGACAGATCAGCCATGATCTTATTGAATGGCGGGGCAGGCTCGAGGGGCTAGATGGCCTACTCCTGCTCCTATTTCTTATGTTCTTATGAAACAAAAAGACATGAATAATGTTCATGGTTTGATTTTGTTTGAGTGAAGAAGCATCGTAATTATGGGGTACATTTCCTCTGAGTGATTCTTGTGTCTGATGTGTCACCACATTTGGATAAGATTTCCCTGCGCACAATTTCGACATGCTGGTTAACCCATTTAAAGATTTGATTTGAGTTATTATTGTCACATGATTGGAATACATTGAAAAGTATTGTTTCTTACAGGCAAAGCATACCATTCATAGAGGAGAAGGAAAGGAGAGGCTGCAGAATGTAGTGTTACAGTTATAGGTAGGCTGTATAGAAAGCTAACTTAATCATAGAATCCCTACAGTGCAGATGGAGGCCGTTCGGCCCATCAACTATGCACTGATTACAATCCCACCCTGGCCCTATCCCCATAATCCAACCTTAGCTAGTCCCCCTGACCCCAAGCATTTACCTTAGCTAGTCCCCCTGACACTAAGGGGCAATTTAAATTTAGCAAGGCCAATCCACCTCACACATCCTTGGATCTTGAGCATCTGGAGGAAATCCACACAGACACAGGGAGAATGTGCAAACTCCACACGGACAGTGACTCAAGCCAGGAATCCAACTTGGTTCCTTGGTGCTGTGAGGCAGCAGTGCTAACCACTGTACCACTGTGTCACCCTTCAAAAGTCTATTCAAAAGCCTAATAGCAGCAGGGATAAAACTGTAAAATAGGTTCATGAATGCGTAGCTCATGTGGAGGCTTCATGCAAACACAGTCATATACTTGTGACAGATTAGTTTGGCTCTTGTAAATTTTTTAAATTTTGAAAGCTACGTCAGTGCCTCCCAATGATCTGGTCAATTATTCATCAGTAACCTCTCACACATTCTAATCCAGTGAGACCTTTGTTGAGCTGCATTGTGTAACTGTATGGAAAAACCACTCCAGATGCAACTACGCTAAAAGTGAATTCTGTCCAAAGTAGAAAAGAAAGTATAGGGTGGGAAAAAGACGCTTAGCTCATTGAATCTCTTTTTCCTAACAAGTCACGTGTCATTCTTTCTATCATGAAGGCTCCACAACCTGTGAGAGAGGCGTACGGCACAAAATAAAACTTCCAAGTACAGGAGACTGGTGCAATTTCTCCCAGACCCCTGAAGAAAATTGACCAAATAATTCAGGCTCTTACGCCAACACCACAAGCCACATTACTCACTCTTGGAAACATTCAATCATCAGATAATTCGTTATGAGCTCTGGAGAGTTGAAACCATATTTCAATCAGCTGCACATACATTTATGCTCATAAAACTTGAAGGATATCATAACTTCAACCTTAGATTGACAATCTGAAGCTCAGAAAAGTTTCTTCTTTAACAGCTTAAAGATGTCACATGCATCTTAGTGTCATCTCTCTTGGCTGAACCTTACTGGATGTAAATTTGATATAACATTTGCCTCCACACCCTATAATGGCAATTGCATTTGGAAATAAAAAACCCTGGATTTTTGATTTGATTCAATTTGATTATTGTCACATGTATTGGTATATGGTGAAAAGTATTGTTTCTTGTGCGCTATACAAAGCATACCGTTCATAGAGAAGGAGAGAGTGCAGAATGCAGTGTTACAGTGATAGCTAGGGTGTAGAGAAAGACCAACTTAATATGAGGTAGGTCCATTCAAAAGTCTAACAGCAGCAGGGAAGTAGCTGTTTTTGAGTCAGTTGGTACGTGACCTCAAACTTTTGTACCTTTTTCCCGACAGAAGAAGGTGGAAGAGAGAATGTCCAGGATGCGTGGGGTCCTTGATTGTGTTGGCTGCTTTTCTGAGACAGCAGGAAGTGTAGACAATGTGATGTGAAGAGAGAAAAAGTATAAGCGACACAGAAGAGGCCTTTTGGCCCATCATGCCTGCACCTACTCTTTGATAAAGTTACCCAATCGGTCCCATTCCCCAGCTTTCTTTTGCGAACCATCTTACATCCATGTCTATGGTTGCCAATGCCTCTGCCACTGAAAACAATTTCTCCTTATCCATCCTCTGTGTCTAAACCTCCCCTTAATCTTCTCTGCTCCAAGGAAAACAAACTCAGAGTCCCAGCCTTTTCAATCTCTCCACAGCTGAGGCAAAGCGGCACAGTGGTTTAGCACTGCTGCCTCAGAGCGCCAGGGACTGGGTTTAATTCTGGCCTCCGGTGACTGTCTGTGCAGAGTTTGCATGTTCTCCGTGTGTCTGCATGGGTTTCCTCTGGTGCACCGGTTTCCTCCCATGGTCTGAAAGATGTGCAGGTTAGGTTGAATGGCAAATTGTCCCTTGCTGTCAGGGGACTAGGAGAGTAAGTATGTGGGGTTATGGGGATCAGGCCTGAGTAGGATTGTTGTCAGTGCTGGCTCAATGGGCTGAATAGCCTCCTTCTGCCCTAGTGATTCCATGATAATAGGAGTCCCTTATCCCCAGCGCCATTATGGTAAATCATAGAATCCATACAGTGTGCAAGGAGATCATTCGGCCCATCGAGCCTGCACCAACCATAATCCCACCCAGGCCCGCTCCCCATTACCCCACATATTTATCCTCATAATGCCCCTGACACCAAGGGGCGATATAGCATGGACAAACCATCTAACCTGCATGTCTTTGGAATGTGGAAGGAAACTGGAGCACCCAGAAGAAACCCACACAGACACCGGGAGAACGTGCAAATGTTCACACAGACAGTGACCCTAGGCCGAAATCGAAGACTGCCCCCTGGCATTGTGAGGCAGCAAGTGCTAACAACTGTGCCACTGTGCAGCCCCTAATCTCATCTATTTTCCCTCCAAGTCCTTGACATCCTTCCGAAAGTGTGGCTGCTGCTCCAGCTGGAGCCTAAGCTGTACTTTATGAAGGTTTGGCATAATATTAGGTGTCATTAGATACTGCAGAAGTTGCAAAACAAACATTTTGACTTCCATCGACTGCTGCTGCCCAATCTATAGAAGAAAAAAATCATTCTGTGGTCTGATCAACACTTCATGGTTCCTGGTGCACTTTATTTCATCTCTTTCCTGTTGATTCATGGATATAATCCATGTCTTCCTGCCTATGTCTTGAATGGCCTGGTTTATTGTTACGCGAGCAGCAGGTTGAAGCAGGTGGAGGCTGGAATGGGAGCATTTCAATCTGTTTGTCACCATTATGTACAATGGCAATCTGTTTACAGCTCTCAGGCTGCCCACTGTGCTGCAGAAGCCAGGATTCTAACTTCACCCTTTGTTTCCAATTAAGCTGGAATGCCCATCACCACAGTAAATAGCGGCAGATCCCTGTCTCTAGTCCAATTTCTTCATCAGAATGTTATGCTCTGCTGTGTCAAATTCTCTTTAAGTACTTAGAGAATTCCGAAATCATGTTTCATCCATTTTCGTTCCGCTTTAAACTACACTTGTTGATATTTCAGAAGCAGACTTTGGTTTACCAAACGGGAACGAGACCAGCAAATCTCTTCACCATTTTCACAGTAATATGTTTGTTATCTAACTTGTTACTAGGGGATCTCATAGAAACGTATAAAATCCGATGGGACTGGACAGGCTTGATGCGGGAAGTATGTTCCCAATGTTAGGAAAGTCCAGAACTAGGGTTCACCGTCTAAGAATAAGGGGTACGCCATTCAGGATTGAGTTGAGGAAGAACTTCTTCACTCAGAGGATGAAATTTTACTGGCTCGTCTGTCCGAGGCCAAAAGTGAATGCCGTTCTCTGAGCCTTGCCCGCCCCCGGAATTGGGGCGGGCGTGCCGGTAAAATTCCAGCCAGAGAGTTGTGAGCCTGTGGAATTCTCTACCACAGAAAGCTGTTAGGGCCAATTCATTAGATATGTTCAAGAGCGAGCTTGATCTGGCCCTTGCGGCTAAAGGGATCGAGGGGTATGGAGAGAAAGTGGGGAAGTGGGAAACTAAAAGTGCATGATCAACCATGGTCATATTGAATGGTGGTGCAGGCTCAAAGGGCCAAATGGCCTACTCTGCACCTATTTTCTATGCTGGATTTTCTGGTCTCGCCTGCCCTGAAACTGAAAAATCCTGCCCAAAAATCAATGCAACTCTCCATGGTTCGCCCCTTATCTGCTCCAATTCCCATGGCAGGCGGGACAGGAAAATTCCAGCCTCTTTGTTTCCATGTTTCCTTTTTGTACCATTTTCTGAACAGCTGTCAGGCCTATAGCACACTTTTTCTTTCCTTTTGGTGAAGATACTTGATCTTGACTCCCATATGTCAGAGCAGACCCAGGTTCTCAGAATTGGCCCTAATTTAGCACTAGTCCCCGGTCATCAGGATGGGACAGAGATGCATTGCTTACTGAAAGAATCACACTGACCACGATGTGAGCAATTCAGCTAACAGCTAATGATAATGACTGGGAATGCATGAAAACTGGAGGTGTCAAATTTCTACTTCTGTAATGTATGCTTCAATATTTGAGCCAAATTATATTACCAGGCCAAATAGCAACAACACGTCTCACTGATTTTATTGTCAGCTGGATTCAGTTGGAAAAGGGTTTCTGGCATGGATCAACATCAGTTTTATTCTCAATTTGTACTTATACATGTTTATGCACTTTTACTTGCAAAGGCATTTTCTATTCCCTATTGGGGAATCGCCTCATAGAACAATATGTTTCCCTCTTACCAATTTATGTAAAGTGTTTTGCATTCTTTTGAATTTTCATTGGTCCCTGCTGTAGGGTAATCACAGAATCCCTACATTACAGAAGGAGGCCATTGAGCCCATTAAGCCTGCAACGACAACAATCCCATCCAGGCCTGATCCCCTTAGCCCTACGTAATTAACAAAGAACAAAGAACAAAGAACAACACAGCACGGGAAACAGGCCCTTCGGCCCAACGAGCCCGCGCCGCCGTCCCATTGTCTCAGTGACCTATTCATGATTTTAGTCTACGCCTAATGTGCGAGGATCAGGGAGGTCCAATATAGGGACAATTTGTTACCCAATCAATCAGCCTAAAAGCGCATCTTTGGGATGTGGGAGGAAACCGGAGCACCCGGAGGAAACCCACGCAACCACGGGGAGAACGCGCAAACTCCCACAGACACAGGCCCAAATCCATGTGTCCGCACAGCAACAGAGATAGTCCTGCTAATCGCCCTCACATTAAGAGGCAATTTATCATGGGGAATCAACCTAACCTGCACATGTTTGGACTGTCATAGGAAACTGGAGCACCAGAGGAAACCCCACCCAGTTGCGGGGAGAACGTGGAAATTCCATACAGTCACCCGAGGCCGGAATCGAACCCAGGTCCCTGGCACTGTGAGGCAGCAGTGCTAATTACTGTGCCACCATGACACCTCTAGAATATCAAAGATACATCATCAGACACAGCCATCTCACACTAACCCAACCTAGCTTTCCCTACAGATTGCCCAGGAGAAAGGAGTTATCCTGCTTCCCTGACTGACCTGAGACTGGTCCTGAAGACTGACTGCGAGTGCTGTCTGGTCCCTACAAACAACATGTTGATTGCGGAAGCCAGCTTCTGAGACTTAAAAGTGGCAAGCAATTCTTAAAACGGAGATATGTTTTGCAATACTGGTTAATAACAAGTGATTTTCTGAATCTGCTTTCAAAATGGTTTAATCTGGAGCCTAACATTTCTGGGTGGTGCCATTGAGGGCGTCCTCTTCCTCCATGGGGGCTGAATTCAAGGACAATCTCGGCAACAGCATGTGGCTGTCGGCAACATTATTCCCCAGGTCTTGACACAGGAAGAAATGTAATGAGTCAAACTACTAAGGTAAGGCTCCCCTTCATACCATTTTACTCCAAATGGCATCAAGATTCATATATCTGATTCCCCAAAGACGTTCCACCATCTACAAGACACAACTCAGGAGTCTGGTGGAACACTCTCCACTTGCCTGGGTGAGTACAGCTCCAACAACACTCAACAAGCTCAACACCTTTCAGGACAAAGCATCCCACTTGATTGGCACCCCATCCACAAACTTAAACATTCACTCCCTCCATCATTGATGCACAGTGGCAGTAGAGTGTATCATCCACAAGATACACTGCAGCCACTAACCAAGTTTCCTTCAACAGCACCCACAGCAGATGCATAGGAACATCACCACCAAATTCCCCTTCAAGTCATTCCCATTCTGACTCATCACTGGGTCAAAATCCTGAAACTCTCTCTGTAACTGCATTCTGGGTGTATCTTTTTTTAATTCACTCATAGGACATGGGCATCGCTAGCTGGCTGGCATTTATTGCCCTTCCCTAGTTGCCCTTGTTCAGTGGGTACTTGAGAGTCAACCAGATTGCTGTGGCTCTGGAGTCACATGTCAGCCAGACAGCATAAGGACGGCAGATTTCTTTCCCTAAAAGACATTAGTGAACCAGATGGGTTTTTTCCAACAATCAACAATGGTTTCATGATCATCAGTAGACTTTTAATTCCAAATTTTTTTATTGAATTCAAATTCCACCATCTGCCATGGTGGGATTTGAATGTGGATGCCCAGAACTGGCTTAATAGTCCAGCAATAATACCACTAGGTTATTGCCTTCCCACATGGGTTGCAGTTGCTCAAGAAAGCTGCTCACTGCCACCTTCTCAAGGGCAACTACAGAAGGGAAATAAGAATGCTGGCCTAACCAGTGATGCCCACATCTGGTGAAAGAATAAAAAAAAGGCCCCAAACAGTTCTTCTTTTTCAATTTTGATTTGATTTATTATAGTCATATGTATTAGTATACAATAAGAAGTATTGTTTCTTGTGCACTATACAGGCAAAGCATGCCATTCATAGATAAGGAAAGGAGACAGTGCAGAACATGTCACAGTCATAGCTAGGGTGTAGAGAAAGATCAGCTTAATGAAAGGCAGGTCCATTCAAAAGTCTGACAGCAGCAGGGAAGAAGCTGTTCTCGAGTTGGTTGGTACATACCCTCAGACTTTTGTATCTCTTTCCCAAAAGAAGAAGTTGGAAGAGAGAATGTCTGGGGTGCGTGAAGTCCTTAATTAGGGTGGCTGCTTTTCTGAGGTAGCGGGAAGTGTAGACAGAGTCAATGGATAGGAGGCTGGTTTGAGTGATGGATTGGGCTTTGTTCACGATCTTTTGTAGTTTCTTGCAGTCTTGGACAAAATAGGAGCCATACCAAGTTGTGATAGAACCAGAAAGATTGCTTTCTATGATGCATCTGTAAAAGTTGGTGAGATTCATAGTGGACGTGCCAAATTTCCTTAGTCTTCAGAGAAAATAGAGGAGTTGGTGGGCTTTCTGAACTATAGCGTCAGCATGGGGGAGACCAGGACAGGTTATTGGTGAACCGGACACTAAAAACTTGAAGCTCTCAACCATTTCTACTTTGTCCCCATTGATGTAGATAGGGCATAGCAAGAGAACTGGTCACTTAAATCAAGGTTCTTCTAAAAATGTGAACTAATTTCCAGATGCATGTCAGTGATATTGTCTGGTAAACTAGTCATCCTGCTGCATTTCAAGCATTGTTCAGCTCCCTATTTAAGCTCCGTATATTATTCACAGATGTGTTTATGCACATGCAGCAACTATTAGGGAAGGGCATAGGATTTGCAGTGTACATGTATCTGACCCAGACAAAATATTTTTATTTCGAGAAAGGAATCAAATCAATTTGGTCACTTAAAGTCTGACATTCTTCTGTTCAAGAATGTTGGACAAAAGAAAAAGCAGACCTGTGTAAGAAAGCTGAAAATGTCAGGGGAAATTTGTCAATGTGTGAACAATGCTGGTCAGAACATTCCTATCACTTTCTACAGGAGAAAACAGCATGCTATTGAGAAGAGCTTTCCAATATTGCTTCAAGCCTTACAGATTTACAAGGAGTTCAGGCAGCTGGTCAGACTATGTTTGCAGACTCAAAGCTTCTGCCGATCCCGTTTTCCACAGGCAATGGGTGAATTGGTGGACCTTCCATTTGAAATGCAGCATGAGTGACGGAATGAACAGAGATCACAGAGAACAGGGCAAGCTAGTGGAAGAGGGAGGAGAAAGGGAGAGCAGAGCTGTCAGTGATGGGGAGGGGGGGAGCAGAGCTGTCAGTGGAGGGAGGGAGCAGAGCTAACAGCAGGGTAAGGGGTGTGGTGGAAAAGAGCTGTCAGCAGGGGGGGTTAGAGGGAGAGCAAAGCTTTCAGTGGGATGGGGAAACAGAGCTCTCAACAGCAGGCCATATCCACCCACACCATTAAGGAAGCAATTCTCCCACCTGAACCTCAGTGAGGAATAATGTGTGAGATGCCTGCACTTCAGTTCGGACATCCTCACCAAAATGTACCGCCTGAGATGTTGGCATTGTTTGCAAAAGTGCTAGAATGTAAAAGTAGGGAAGCGTTGTTGCAATTGTTGAGACCACATCTGGAGTATTGTGTGCAGCTTTGGTCTCCTTATTTGAGGAAGGATGTGGTGGCATTAGAGGCAGTTCAGAGGAGGTTCACCATTGATTCTAGGGATGAAGGGGTTAACACGAGGATTAAACAGTCTGATCGAGGTATATAAAATTATAAAAGGGATTGATAGAATAAACGTAGACCAAGGGTGAGATTTTATGGCCTCACTCAAGCGAGACCAAAATGTCCCATCCAAGGTCAACGGACATTTCCGTTGTCTGCCCCGGCCTGCTTCAATTCCATGGTGGCCGGGACTGTAGAATTCTGGCACTAATGTTTCCCCGTGTGGGGAAATCTAGGACAAGAGGTCACAGATATAGGTTGAGGGGCACTAGATTTAAAACTGAGATGAGGAGGAACCACTCACAGAGGGTAATAAATTTGAGGAACTCACTTTCCCATAGCACAGTGGCATCTGCATCGTTGAATGGTTTCAAGAAGGAGATAGATATATTACTAATAAAAAAAAGGATAGACGGATAAGAGGAACAGGTAGGGAGGTGGATTTGAGACCAGGGAAAGATCAGCCAGGATGGTGGAGCAGGCTGAAAAGGCTAAATTTGTCTTCTTGTACTCCTAATTCCTATGTTTCGATGTTTGTATGAAGCAGCCACAACAATAACCTCAGAGCAGGATAAGGACTACACTGCTAGTGTCAGCGAACGTGACTGCGGTGATGAAACTTAATGTGCCTGGATCATTCCAGGCTGAAGCTGGAGGTACCTCAGAGAGGTGACCAAGGTTCTCTAACCAAATAGCTTCATTTCATTCCCTCTTTCCAGAGAGCAGCAGGCAGAACAAGCATGTGGCTTCATGAGGATTGCAAGCTTGTTCTTGGTGCAGGGTGCTATGTGGGTGCCCCATGTCAACCCTGCCTTGTAGCTGAACCAAAAATGATTCCACGCCTTTAATGCCCCACTGATGGATGAACATAACCTTGCAAATCAATGTCCGGTACACTGGCAGCAACCGTGGTGTGTTCATTTGTGTGGCAGTCTGCGGTGCCAACTACACCAACAAACCAAAGGGCAACAAAGCTACCCAACAATGTCAAGGGTCACGCCTGCTGCTCTCACCCACACACGTGTGTGCATCAGGGATACAATGAAAGCCATTTTGCCACAAGAAACCTTATAGATCAAACCTTTGACAGATTCCAGAGGAACCGTTCCAGGTCCCAGGTGGCTCCTGAGAATCTCTGTAGTTCTTAGCTGAGTGGATCCCAAAGTTTGGGGGAGTCTGCTGTATGTGGCACAACCTCACCTAATTCCATCCTGACATGGAAGGCACAGCGGTACAATAGTTAGCACTGCTGCTTCACAGCTCCAAGGATCTGGATTCGATTCCTGGCTTGGGTCACTGGCTGTGTGGAGTTTGCACATTCTCCCTGTGTCTGTGTGGGTTTCTCCCGGGTGCTCCGGTTTCCTTCCACAGTCCAAAGATGGTTAGGTACATTGGCCATGCTAAATTGCCCCTTAGTGTCCCAGGATGCATAGGTTAGAGAGATTAGTGGGGTAAATATGTGGGATTATGGGGATAGGGTCTAGGTGGGATTGTTGTCAGTGCAGATTCAATGGGCCGAATGGCCCCCTTCCGCAGTATAGGGATTCTACAGCATCGGTGAAAGGATGGTATCAGCCAGCTGAATACCAGTCCAGTGCTGACGTCCTTGCAGATTAGAAAGGACACATGGGTGATACTTATGGATGTGGTGCTGGATCCCGATGGCAATGTCTTCCATTGACAATGTGAAAATTACAGCTCCTTCCTCTGTAACAAACGCCTCCTTCTTCCAGCTAGCTCCTCTCTCAAGCACCCCCTCCTCCACCAGCCCTACTCCCCCACAACAGAGGCGAGAAGTGACTTCAAAGCTGTTAGTGTCCCGCGGAGAAGGTACCCATGGAGTGTTGTAAATGTAGAAATCCAACCTTTTTATGTCAATAGCTCTGTGATTTAGAATGGAGCTAACGCAGGGCAGAGCAGCCAGAGGTTTAATATATCCAGCTGCGCGGCAGTCCGTTCAAGGAATTACAGGGACTAGTGTTCGGAATTAGTTTTAAAGTACAGGTACAATATAACTTTAAACCTCCCCATTGCCTTTCTCAGTATAATGATTTTAAGGCTATAACTGCAACTATTATGTCAAGTTTCCCTTGTATCAAAATCTACAGTTCTCCCTCCAGCTCCCACACTGCTACCTCCCCCAGTGTTCTGTCTAATATTTATTCCTTAATTGAAAACTGATTATCTGACCATTAGCACATCGCTGTCTGTGGGATCTTGCAGTGCACAACTGAATGCTACATTTCCAGCGGGGCAGCGCACTTCAGAAAGTACTTGCGCATCAGTAAAGGGCTTTGGGACTGAGGTCACGACAGGCATTACATAAATACAAGGCTTGATAGGACAATTTACAGCTTACCCTTGAAGGATATGAACTTTACTCCAGACTTTTTGCCACAAATTCACCAAGATGTTATTGGTGCTGAGATTGCTGTATTGTGAAGCTTCTCACCTTTCGCTGTGTGCTGAGGTTTGGCCAAGCTGACAATAAAAATAGCAGTGTTGCCTCTCCTGTGCACTTGTGGGAATTCATAACTCCGTCTGCCTTTCTGGTAGATGCACAAGGATGAGAGCACCCCATTGCTGGGCCATTTTGATATTTCTGGTGTTCAAAGATTTCCCCACCGCCCCCCCACTCCACCTGATGTCCCCTTCAAAAGTGCGAAAGGACCACCGTCACAGGTGGGGTTTCTGTAAGTACAGCATTGCCGCAGTAAGAAAATCCTGTATTCGCAGTCAGTACTCCGGAATGCCATGCATTCTTCCAATTCCATTAGCATTTCATTAAAAGAACTGAAAAATATGTTCTTGTCTTTCGCTTTCCAGTTTGAAGATTGCCAGCCCCTGCAGAAGATTGAAATTTGCCAATTTTACAATAATAAATCCATCTTAGGTTACACTTGAAAGACATGTGTTACTTGTTTAGGGTGTAATCCTAAACTCACAGCCAATAATCTTTCCATAAAAGAACCCTCGCTTTTTAATCAAGATAATAGATATTGCCTGAAACTCTGGTGTTAACATAAAATCGCTTTCATATGCTGGAGAGCAATGACCTCGAGGGGTCATTCCAAACAGTTATGGCGCTTGTTCCACATTCCGTTGTCCTCTCTGTAACACCCTCAATCTTCTTCTTGTCGTTCGCTTCTTTCACTTTAGATTCTTGTTCTTTACAATGAAGGAAATTGATTAACAAACGTGGGTGAGAAAATGTTGCATTCGATTCCTACGATTCTACAGTACAGAAGGAGACCATCCGGCCCATTGTTTCTGTACAGACAACAATCCCACCCAGACCTATAATCCCACGTATTTACCCTGCTAATTGTCCTGATACTGCCCTAACATTAAGGCGCAGTTAGCTTGGCCAATCAACCTAACCCGCACATGGAGTGTCGGAGGAAACTGGAGCATAAAATCATAGAATCCTATAGTGTGGAAGGATGTCATTGAGCCTATTGAGTCTGCACTGACCATAATCCCTGGCCCTATCCCCATAACTCCAGGCATTTACCCGAGCTAGTCTCCCTGACACTAAGCAGTAATTTAGCATGGCCAATCTATCTAACCTGCACATCTTCGGACTGTGGAAGGAAACCCGAGCACCCGGAGGAAACCCACACAGACAGGGGGAGAATGTACAAACTCCACACAGACAGTGACCCAAGGTCAGGATTGAACCCGGGTCCCCGGCACTGTGAGGCAGCCGTGCTAACCACTGTAACACCGTGCCACCCTATAGTTGAACTCTACGTCTGCAACAACCAGGAACACAGAACATTACAAATGCAATATTTACACAGAGACTGTATGGGTAAGGCCAAAGAAGGTTGAAGAATGAAGCCACACTGCGCTGAGAGACTCTGCTGCTTGATGGAAAGAGTTCACTTACATTTTGAATGGCCACTCTTATTTTTATCCTTTCATGGAATGTGGATGTCAGTTGTAAGGCCCACATCTGTTCCCCATCCTTAATTCTCCTTGAGAAAGTGGTGTGAGCCAATTTTGTGAACCTTTTGGTGTAGATAAGCCCACAGTGCTGTTAGGGAGTTCAGTGATTTTGGTCCATCAACGGTGAAGGAAAGGCAATATAGTTCATAGTCAGGATGATGTCTTGTGCCCGGCAAACAACCAAAATAGACAGCTTGGTTGGAAGTGGGAGAGAACTCAAGGGGTGGGAAAGCACAGTCCTTGGGGATTGTACATTGAAGTCAGGAAGGGGGGTGGTCTTTGAGTCGGAGTGCTGGGGGGTAGTTGGTAATCGGGTCTGTGTGAGATGGGATTGGTGAGATTGGTGATTAGAATGCCCTTTTAACTGCCCTCTAAAATGATCTAACAGTCCCAGGCTGGCAGTACAAGGGCAATTAGCAATGGAGGACAAATGCTGGAGATGTCAGTGAGAGCCACATCCCATAAAAGGAAGGAAAAATAAAGATGGTGCAGTCATTGGTCACAAAATGCAAAGGTTTGACGGACCAATTGGTCTGACCTTCCCTTGTTTCCACATTCAGTTTATGATGGGTCAGAAGTGAGGTTAAGGTGTTGGTTTTGGATCCACACAGCTTTTATGTGCTTGCTCACCATAATTTGAATTTATTAATTTCTTCTTTCTCCTGGATCACACTCTCCCGTTACTGCTTTTATTATGTTCCCGGGAAAGTGCCAAGTCCAAAGCTAACTCCCTCGCCGTCACTGTGCCACATTAACCACTTGCACCTTTTAACTTTCCTTGTTCAGATTTCCCAAATGGAAGAATGGGGCCAGCAGAGGCCACAGAATAACAAAACTTCATAGCAATGAGCTGGCAGAAATGTATAAATGTGCTGAATGCAGTCACATAGTCGCCAATATAAAATAAATAGTTTCAACTAATGACCAATGCCAACTTCAGTTTTTGGAAGTGTTAGTAAGAGTATTTAACATCTGTAAATTTGGTAGATTGTCTATTTGGCTCCATCACTTGGAAAATACATTGGCAGATTTAGAGCTTTTGATATAAAAGTAAGTTTATTTATTAGTCACAAGTAAGGCTTACATTAACACTGCAATGAAGTTACTGTGAAATTCCTCTAGTTGCCACATTCCGGTATCTGTTCCGGTCAATGTATTTAACCAGCACGTCTTTTGGGCTGTGGAAGGAAACGGGGCAGTATGGTGACACAGTGATTACCACTGCTGTCTCACAGCATCAGAAAACCAATTCTATCTCAGGTCACTGTCTGTGTGGAGTTTGCATGTTCTCCGTGTGTCTGCATGGGTTCCCTCTAGGTGCTCCAGTTTCCTCCCATAGTCCAAAGGTGTGTGGGTTAGGTTGATTGGCCAGGCTAAATTGCCCCTATGTCAGGGGATTAGTCGGGTAAATATGTTTACAGAGATAGGAGCTGGGTGGGATTGTGGTCACTGCAGTCTCAATGGACCAAATGGCCTCCTTCTTCATTATAGGGATTCTATGATATGCTATGGAACACCTGGAGGAAACTCACAGGAGAATGTGAAGACTCCGCACATATAGTGGTCCAAGCCGGGAATTGAACCCAGGTCCCTGGTGCTGTGAGGCAGCAGTGCTAACCACTGTACCACCCTGGTATATTTTGGGGAGTGTGCATTGAATTTTAATGTGCAGGAGCTCATAGGATTCGGAGTGGGATTCGAACGCACATCCCCAAAGCATTACCCTGGATTTCTGAGTTAGTAGTCCAGTGATAGTACCACTACGCCATCGTCTCCGTATAGGCAATTCTCCAGCCTTGTCTTCTTGATTTCATTACTAGCTTATTCCTCCTCTTGACAGGGAGGGATATTTCCAAGCATGCCCTCAAAGACCCTGGAATCACATTCAGGCAGGCATGACTACAGCAACACACTGCCTTTGTGCATGTCACTGTGTCACATTAACCACTTGCACATTTCAACATGGTTTGTTCAGGTTTCCCACATGGAAAAGTGGGGCCAACAATGGGCACAGAATACACTCCATTCATTCAGTTCCCTCCATTCCATCATTCACTCAGTTCTGCTCTCACCTTCAGGGTCTATTACATTTCATGTTTGTAATATCCCTTTAAATATTGGCATTGAAATTGACTCAGGTGGGTCATCATAGCTCCCGTTCAAAATAATTGGTCAGAAAAGCAACATATAGTAACATGGTGGGTAGGTTCAAAGGCCACTGACAAACATATCCTTCTGGCTTTCCCAGTCATTGTCACCCACTCCTCCCAGATTGTCAGGAATGTAGAATCCAGGCCTATGTATTCATAAAATCCTTACTGCGCAAAAGGAGGCCATTCAACCCATTAAATCTGCACCAACAACAATCCCACTCAGGCCCTATCCCCGTAATTCCACATATTTGAAGCTTATTTATTAGTCACAAGTAAGGCTTCCATTAACACTGCAATGAAGTTACTGTGAAATTTCCCTAGTCGCCACATCCAGCATCTTTCGGGGCAATGTACCTAACACCACGTCTTTTGGACTGTGGGAGGAAACCGGAGTACCCGGATGAAACCCACGCAGACACGGGGAGAACATGCAAACTCCACACAGACAGTGACCCCAGCCAGGAATCAAACCTGGGTCCCTAGCGCTGTGAAGCAGCAGTTCTAACCACTGTGCTACCGTGCTGCCCACACCCCCTATTTATCCCTCTAACCTATGCATCCCGGGACACTAAGGGGCAATTTAGCATGGTCAATGCGCCTGACCTGCACATCTTTGGACTTGGGAGGAAACTGGAGCACCCAGAGGAAACCCATGCAGACACAAAGAGAATGTGCAAACTCCACAAGCCGGGAATCTAGCCCAGGTCACTGGAGCTGTGTAACCGCAGTGTTAATAACTGTGCCACAGTGCCACCTCATAATTTTTGAGGTGTCAGGATAACTAAAAAAAATCTCTAGAGATTGACTGAGTTGTGGAGAATTGGGGATCCTGTCTATGTTCAGAATAGTGTTGGTGGCCTTTCTGGGTCACTGAGAGAAGATTATTAGGTAGTGCATCCTTTCAAATGAATAAACTTCGTACTGTCAGTGAATTCACCCGATAAATAAGATTAGCATACTTTTCCTAAAAGTTGCAGAAGTTTCAAGAAAATAAACTAAAAAAAATTATATAATAAAAAAGAGAATGTATTTAGTTTTACAAATTTGTGATATTAGCTCAGAGCTCCATGTATCTTAACTCACAGCAAGAACACATTGTATATAAAGAGCACTTGTTAAGTCATAAAATATCACAAGGTGTTTCCCAGGAGCATCATTATTAAGTGCAGTTTGACACTGAGTCTTAAATGGAGATTGTGGACAGATGAGCAAAACTCAGACAAAGGGTAAGCTGTAAGGATCAGCCTGGAAGGGAAAAGAGAACTAGAGAGGCAGAGAGGTATGGGGAGGGAATTCCAGAGCTACAGGTCTAGGCAGCTGCAAACACAGTGGCCAATGGTGATTCAAATGGTTGGGCACACATGAGGCCGGAATTGGAGGAGCGCAGAGAGCTGATCAAGTAGTAGGGGGTTACACAAATAGGGAGTGGCAAGTCCATGGAGGGATTTGTAAACAAGATGAGAATTGTACAATTGGATCAGGAACTAATGCTGGTTAATGTGGGCCAGCAGGATTTGGTTAGGTTAGGGAGAAGGGCAGAGGGGGCAGTATGTGGGTTTAAGGGAAAGAGTAGGAGGAAAGAAGGGTGCAAGAACTACAAAAGGCAATCCCTGTTAAGCTTTTCTCTATGCCTTTTAAATTGTTACTTTTGTGTACAATTCGCCACTCTGCAGCCTTCTGGGTGGCATGGTGGCACAGTGGTTAGTACTGCTGCCTCACAGCACCAGGGACCCAGGTTCAATTCCTAGTTTGGGTCACTGTCTGTGTGGACTCTGGCCTCCTTCTGCACTGTAGGGATTCTATGATTCCATGACACTGGGCTCAATATTGAGATCAACAATTTTAGATCATAAACCCTGACACCATTTTGTTTTTGTGATTTTTTTTTTGCTGGGAACTTTTCTCTCATTTCTTTCTTTCTTCTTTCATTTTGTATTTGCACGGCAGCTTTCTAGCCAAGAACACTTCTTTTGGACACATCTTTTGTTTCATAATTATATACATTACCACTGTCTTCGGTGGTTGTAATAGGAAACCTTTTACCATTTAATCTTTCCAGTCATCCACTCTATCACGTATCACATATCACTCTTCCTATTCCTCCCTCACCCTGTCACTTACTACAAAATTTATTACATTTCTATCTTCTATCTTTTCTCAGGTTTGACAAAGGGTCATCACCTAAAATGTTAATTCCTTTTCTCCGCAGGTTCTGTCTGATGTGCCGAGAATTTAAAAATGTATTAGTGTCACAAGTAGGCTAACATTAACACTACAATGAAGCTACTATGAAAATCTCCTCGTCACCACACTCCAGTGCCTGTTCGGGTACGCTGACAGAGAATTTAGCATGGCCAATTCACCTAACCAGCATGTCTTTCAGACTGTGGGAGGAAACCAGAGCACCCAGAGGAAACACACACAGACGTGGGGAGAACAAACAGATTCCGCACAGACAGTGACCCAAGCCAGGAATCAAACCCAGGCCCCTGGTGCTATGAGGCAGCAGCGCTAACCATTGTGCCATCACGCCGCCTTCAATACACTGCTTTAATTTGCAATTTTCAGCATCTTGTTTCTGTCCGATCAAGTTGGAAAGGGTTATAAACAGGTTTACACAAGACAAATATAGAAAAGTTGTTCCCATTAGTTGATACAAGGACAGAGGGGACAAGAGATGCAGGAGGGATGTGAGATTTTCTCGCCATGAGTGGTAACAGCCTGGAACACACTGCCTAAACAGGACAGGCAGTGGAAATGGAAAAGCTGAATGATCCAAAATGGAAAATGCACACACACTCAGGAAAAGTAAACTCATAGAACTGCAAGAATTGAGTGGGGGAACTGAACTGATTTGATTGCTCTCCAGAGAACCAACAAGGATCTGATGGCTGGTTTCTGAATAATAATGATTCTATAATGTGTGTCAATCGGCTGAGAATATTTCCATCCAACTTTCCTCATCATAATCCCTGGCAATATTATCCCATCACTGCTAAAGCATGGGAAACAATGAGGAAATTCACCCTTATTGGCTCTTCCTATGCTGAATCCTTTACAGCTTTACATCTGTTTATAGTTGATTCAGTGTCAGAATTTCAGTGTCTGAAGAGTGGCACGGTGGCACACTGGTTAGCACTGCTGCCTCACAGCACCAGGGATGTAGGTTCAATTTCGGCCTTGGGTCACTGTCTGTATGGAGTCTGTATGTTCTCCCCGTGTCTGCGTGGATTTCCTCCTGGTGCTCTAGTTTCCTCCCATAATCCAAAGATGTGCAGGTTAGGTGGATTGGCTGTGCTAAATTGCCCCTTAGTGTCAGGGGGACTAGCTGGGTAAATATGAGGGGTTACGGGGATAGGGCCTGGGTTGAATTGTTGCTGGTGCAGACTCAATGGGCTGAATGGCCTCTTTCTGTATGGATTCTATTTCAGAAAGATGCAGCCAAATCAGTGTTTTGTTCTTAAACATTACCTTGAAGTCAGGCTCCCATAAAAATTTTCCATAACTTTTGGTCCACCATATTTTCCCACATGGGAGGGTCTAGAATCAGAGGACATAGTCTGAGAACCAAAAGGCACCAATTTAAAACTGAGATGAGGAGAAATTTCTTCTCTCAGAGGGTTGTGAGTCTTTTTTTTTCTTTTCCATCCATTCGTGGGACATGGGCGTTGCTGGCTGGCCAGCAGTTATAGTGCATCCCGAGTCATCCTTGGAGGGCAGTTGAGAGTCAACCAGATTGCTGTAGCTCTGGAGTCACATGTAGGCCAGACCAAGTAAAGACAGATAATTTTTTGCTCTCAGAGGGCCCTGAATCTCTGGAACTCTCTTCCTCAAAAGGCAGAGGAAACAGAGTCTTTGGATATTTTAAAGGCAGAGCTAAATAGATTCTTGATTAACATGGAGGTGAAAAGATCATTGGGGGTAGGCAGGAATGTGAGGTTGAAGTTACAATCAGATCAGCTAGGATCTTATTGAATGGCGGAGCGAGCTGGAGGGGCTGAGTGGCCTACTCCTAATTCATATGTTCGTATGTACATTGTGTTGCTAGATTTACAATCAAAAGTGCCCCATCACTTCCGTTGACTGACTTAAAAAAAACAAACGCAAGCCACGTATTTATGCTGCTATCAAATGTGGTTGTCCCTTAATATTAGCCCTTTTCTTGTGGCACTGGATAAATAATAGCAGCTGTAAAAAAAATTACAGAAATATCACTCTGATAACTGTGGAAACAGACTGCAGATCGTTAACGATGAGCAACATTATGAAAATCATTTTCTTCGTTTTACCAATTATAACAATTCACAAGTGTTTATGACGGCATGACATGTCCCTTTGAAGCAGTCAATTTGTCTGTTCTCAGAGTCTGTACGTGCATACTATCATGTTGGAGATATGCCGAAGGTATTTAAATGTTATTGAGCTTTCTGGTAGGTGCACTGAACAGCCTTACAATGTTCGAACAGCTGGAGAAAAATCTGTCTGTCCGTCAGTTGTTTTCTTTAAAATTATGCTGTCACTAATAGTTTTTTTTTCAAACAATTCCTCTTCAGTTCCTTGTCCAAGAAAAATAACGCAAATGGTTGAATGGTGGTTATCAAAGAGCTGGCTTTTCCCAAATGATATTGCAGCTCTGAGACCTGTGCAATAATACGATTAAAACAGACTCTCTTTGTTGCGTGCCTGTCTAAACGCAAGACAAACTGCGCATTAGAGATGAAAAGCAATTAATCGCGACTGACTGCTTGTACAGTGGTTTCCCTGCCTGCGATAAGTTGCACTCTGTGGTGCTGACAGGCTACTGTGAAGCCATTCACACCGACAGCAAAAGCCCCAGTGCCTTGTGGCAATTCTTGCCCCCTACTCCCCTGCCCAACCCGCCCAACCCGCCCCTGCCCCTTCGAATAATAGCTGTTTGCTATCAGAACCACAGGAGCCAACTGGTGTTTACATTTTTTTGTTTTGTGGGAAGAATGGAGCCCATACAGATATGATCTGTCATCCCCACCCCTACACACCACCCCCCCGCTCCCCCCAAGAGATGTTGAAATTACAGCACAGGAGCTGCAGCTGTCAGTCCTGGCAAACTGACTATCCAGCTTTTGACTCTAACAGCCAGAGGGGTCTATCAAATCAAGCCAGTCACAACTCTGGACTGCGTCCAAACCTTAAGTTTCTTGGCTCAGCCATGTAGCTTACAGCTAGATACACTCTCTAGAGCACATGTCTAAATAACAATCGAGCACATTATCTTGCATTGAAAATAGCGCCAATGCCTTAATCGACAACTGAAACTGCCATCGTCTTCTAGCTGACAAAAATCGCTGGCTAAATGTTATTCTAAAGTGCATCAATCTTTAATTGATGTTGAGAGTGGATCAATAACTCCATGAGTAGCAGCAGGGATTCATTTCCTTACAATGACAACTGGTCAAATGGTAAGTATCTGGGAGCTTCTTTGTTCAAAATTGGTTGGACCATCATTGTGTTAGCTCCTCGATCAACATTTCATTACAAAAGCCATGCGGAGAACTTGTGAAAGAACAATTACAACACTGGGATAATGGGTGGTATTTTGAAAGGTTTAAAATAATCTTCAAAAATGCAGAAAAGTACCAATGGCTTTGTGGGAATATGATATAGAAATGCAGCTTGAAAATAATGAAAACCGGGTGCTCAATATTCAAGGATGCAAGTGCTTAGAAAAAATAGGGAATGAAGGTGAATGGAGGTGTTATTATTATTAATCCAGAAGCTCAGCTAATGTTCCATCCCATCCCAAGGTTGAATCCGGCCACAACAGCTGATGAGATTTGAATTCAATAAAAATATCTGGAATTACGAATCTACATTATCGATTGTCGGAAAAACCCATCTGGTTCACTAATGTCATTTAGGGAAGGAAATCTGCTGTCCTTACCTGGTCTGGCCTACATGCGACTCCAGAGCCACAGCAATGTGGTTGACTCTCAACTGCCCTCTGAAATGGCCTAGCAAGCCATTCAGTTCGAGGGCAATTTAAGATGGGTATTAAATGCTGGCCCAGCCAGCAACACCCATGTCCCATAAACGAACAAATAAGAAAGGGATGTTTTTGAAGGGGCAACAGAATCCATTTATTTAGAACTGAGAAGAAAAAGGTTCACACTACTGGGGTGTTCTACAGGTCACTAAATAGAGAGCAGCAAATTCAGAGCTACCGAACAGCATAGGCTCAGAATAATGGGACGGCCCTGTAGAACTGTAGAATCGAGATGAGAAGGAATTTCTTCAGCCAGAGGGTGGAGAATCTAAGGAATTAATTGCCACAGAAGGCTTTGGAGGCCAGGTCATTCAGTGTATTTAAGACAGAAATAGATAGGTTCTTGATTAGTAAAGGGGTCAGAGAATCCCTACAGTGAAGAGGACCATAATCTGATGGCCCATCAGATCTGCACTGGTCTAACAGACAGATCATCCCACCCATGCCCTATCCGCATAACCCCACCTATTTACTCTGTTAATCCCCCTAATCTACACATCTTGGAACATCAAGGGGCAATTTAGCATGGTCAATCCATATAACCTGCACATCTTTGGACTGTGGGAGGAAACTGGTGCACCCAGAGGAAACCCATGCAGACACAGGGAGAATGGGCAAACTCCACATAGACAGTCACCCAAAGCCAGAATTGAACCCGAGTCCCTGAAGCTGTGAGGCAGCATTGCTAACCACTGTGCCACTGTGGCAGGGAGGCTGAGGCAGAATGGGATTCCAATGATTAATTCAATGAAAGGTAGAATTATGTGAAAGGAATAGTCTGAGTGATCTCCCAAACCCATTGCCTAATTTGATGAATCCTATCCTCATTAGTTACTGACATACATTTGGAATATATGTATGTTTTATGGACAATCAGCCTTTCCATTTCGATAATTAAAGCATTTTGCTCTTAATTTAGTCAGCTCCCTTGATGTGGTAGCGTACTGCTGTTTTCTGATTTTTTTTGCACATTGGTACTTCTCCACCATGATTTTCCACTTCTATTTATAATGACTGTTCCTGAGCCCCAGTGAGGAGCCAGTCCACTACTGAATGGGAAACACAAGCATATATCTCATTGGCATGCCCATCGACAAACTCTTTCACTATATCCCTTGATCCCTTCTGCAGAATTCTACCTAATTGCCTCTTGAACCCATTCCTCTTGCCAGGACCTTTCCTGGAAACTGATTCCACAATAGAAATGGGAGAAATACTGATGGGTTTCTCACAATGCTGCTAACCTCATGTTATTCTTGACTTGTGTCCCCTGTTGCTTGTAGCTCTCAGTACACTGCATAATAATCGGCGCGTTCGAGAATACAAACTTCAAACACAAACTTTGGATGAATTGTGAAGAAAGAAAGAAAACATTTGAATTAATGCCGTGCCTTTTGCATCCACTAAATCTCACAACTCACTTTATAACCAATTAATGACTTTCAAAAACGTTCTAACTTGGGCAGCGATTGCCAATGGAAGTGTGAGACATGCTCAATGCGGCTATTAAAATAAGGCCCCATTTTGGAGTGGCCTTTTAATTTTGACTTACTCACCATTCCTCAACCAAAAGCAAACCTAAATCAATCTTTGGGTCCATTTCTTGGAGAACAAATCATTTTAGTCCCCAAACAGACTGACAATAAAATAGGTTTGAAGCAAGGGAGTTACTTCATTGGGAATCATAGAGTCATAGAGGTTTACAGCATGGCAACAGGCCCTTTGGCCCAACTTGTCCATGCCGCCATTTTTATTTAACCACTAAAAGGATTGAACAGGACAATAGTGTACATTCATGTTTCATTTGGGTAGTGCCCAAATGGGCACTATAGGTTTTTGACAGACAAGGGAATTAAGAGTTATGGGGAGAAAGCAGGAAAGTGGAACTAATCCACTTCAGATTAGCCATGATCTTATTGAATGGCGGGGCAGGCTCGAAGGGCTAGATGGCCTACTCCTGCTCCCATTTCTTATGTTCTTATTCTACACAACCAGTTTCCATTGTTCAAAACACCATCATGGCTGTGGGAAAGTGGGAGCCAACAGACAAAAACTGAGGCTCTGATGGGACCAACGCTTACTCACCTTTTGAACTGAGATGAGGAGGAACTACTTCTTGTAGAGGGTGGTGAATTTGTGAAACTCGCTGCCCAATAGTGCATTGCAGTCTGAATCATTGAACAGTTTCAAGAAGGACACAGATATATTTCTAATAAAAAAGGGATAAGGGGACATGGGGAACAGGGGGGAATGTGATCTGATTGAATGGTGAAGCAGGCTCAAAGGGCTGAATTTGTCTATTTCTGCTCCTAATTCGTATGTTCCTCTTTTTTCCAGCTATAACACCCAAGGTAACACCTCACCCAGTTGCTCTCTCTGCTTGACCTTAACAGTAGCTGGCGCTAGTAAAAGGTGCACAATTATTTAAGCATCTCAATATGTGTGTTTGTGTGTTTTGACGTATATTATGATTCATTAGTGAGGTATTGGGCAAAGTTTTCAATAAGCAATAATCGCACCTTGGTCAACAATGGTTTTGAGGTCAAATCCGGTTTAATCTTTAATTAGATTTTTTATTGAATTCAAATTTCACCATCTGCTATTGTGGGAGTTGAATGCAGGTCTCCAAAGTATTACCTTGGATCTCTGGATTACTAGTCCAATGACAATGCCACTAAGCCACAACACCTTGTCAAATGCCTTTTGGAAATCCAAGCACTTCATGGGCTCTCCTTTCTTTATGTTGCTTGTGATGTCTTCAAAGAACTCCATTAAATGAATCAAACATGGTTTTTCTTTCATAAAACCATGTTGATTGTGTCTGATTTAGGAGAAATTTCTTCACCCAGAGAGTGGTGAATCTGAGGAATTCTCTACCACAGAAAGTAATTGAGGTCAAAAAGTTGTGTGATTTCAAGAAGAAGTTAGATATAGCTCTTGGGGCTAAAGGGATCAAAATATATGGGGAGAAGGTGAGATCCGGACATTGAATTTGATTATCAGCTAAGATCAAAATGAATGATGGAGCAGGCTCAAAGGGCAGAATGGCCTACTCCTGCTTCTAGATTTCTGTATTTCAATGATTGCATTGAGATTTTTTAAGTGTCCTATTATAACCTCCACAATAATAGATTGCAGCAACATCCCAATGGCAAATATTAACCTGATAAGCCTATATTTTCCTGCTTTCTGTTTTCGTCTTTGAATAGAGAAGTTACAATTGCTATTTCCAAATTGATGGGACCTTTCCAGAATCTAGGAAATTTTGGAAAATTAAAACAAATGCATTTGCTATTCCAGCAACAATTATTTTAAGACCCTAGGATGAAATCCATCAGGACCTTGGGACTTGTTAGCTTTTAGTTCTAATAATTTTCTAAGTACCCATTCCCTGGTTATTGTAATTATTTTAAATTCCTCTATCCCTCTCCCCTTCTGATTCTCAATTATTTTTGGGATGTTATTTGTATCTTCTACATTGAAGACAAATACAAAATACTCATGCAATTCATCCACAATTTCCTTATTGTCTGTTATTAATTCCCCATTCTCTTTCTTGCAGGACCAACACTCGTTTTACTCACTCTTTTCCAACATTTTTTACTTTCTAGCTAATTTGAATTTCTCCCTCTTTATCAATCTTTTAGCCATTCTTTGTTGTTCTTTATATTATGTCCAATCTTCTGACTTGCCACTTCTCTTCATGGAATTATATGCTTTTTCTTCCAACTTCACGCTATCTTTAATGGACGGTGGCTAAGAGTCTGTTCAAGTCTAAATCTCTGCCATTGCATCTCTACTAATATGTCCTTTAAGCACTTTCACCAGCTCTGTCTTTATGCCCTCACAATTGCCCTTATTGCTCTTTGAAGATTTTTAAGAGGGTTAAATGCTGAGAGGCATACGGCATGCTTGCCTTCATCAGCTGGGGCATTGAGTTTAAAAATTGGATCACATTGCAGCTTTCTAGAACCTTAGTTAGGCCGCACTTGGAATATAGTCTTCAATTCTGGTCGCCACTCTACCAGAAAGATGTGGAGGCTGTGGAGAGGGTACAGCAAAGATTTAGTAAGATGTTGCTTGATTTGGAGGGCATTAGCTAAGAGCAGAGGTTGGAGAAACTTGGTTTGTTCTCACTGGAACGACGGAAGTTGAGGGACAATAGAAATCTACAAGATTATGAGGGGCATGGACAGAGTGGATAGTCAGAAGTTTTTCCCAGGGCGGAGGAGTCAATTACGAGGGAACATAGGTTTAAATTGTGAGAGGTGAGGTTTAAAGGAAATATACAAGGCACGTTTTTTGCACAGAGAATGGTGGGTGTCTGGAACTCGCTGCCAGGGGAGGTAATGGAAGCAGATATGATAGGTTGCTGCAAAAGGTTGCTGCAAAAGGTTAGGGTGCACGGAGTTGGAGGTAAGGTGTTAGCGTGGATAGAGGATTGGTTGTCTAATAGGAGGCAGAGAGTTGGAATCAATGGGTGCTTTTCTGGCTGGCAGTTGGTGACTAGTGGAGTGCCGCAGGGATCGGTGCTGGGGCCTCAAATGTTTACCATTTACATAGATGATCTGGAGGAGGGGGCTGAGTGTAGGGTAACAAAATTTGCTGATGACACGAAGATGAGTGGAAAAGCAAATTGCGTGGAGGGTGTGGAAAGTCTGCAGAGAGATCTGGATAGGCTGAGCGAGTGGGCGAGGACCTGGCAGATGAAGTATAATGTTAGCAAGTGTGAGGTTATCCACTTTGGTAGAAGTAATAGTAGGAGGGATTATTATTTAAAAGGCGAAAAGCTGCAGCATGCAACGGTGCAGAGGGATCTGGGGGTCCTTGTGCATGAGTCGCAAAAACCCAGTCTGCAGGTGCAGCAGGTGATCAAGATGGCAAATGGGATGCTGGCCTTTATAGCGAGGGGGATTGAATATAAAAGCAGGGAGGTCTTGCTGCAACTGTACAGGGCACTGGTGAGGCTGCAACTGGAGTACTGTGTGCAGTTTTGGTCGCCGCACTTGCGCAAGGATATTTTGGCCTTGGAGGGAGTGCAGAGGAGGTTCACTAGGCTGATACCAGAGATGAGGGGGTTGGACTATGAAGAGAGGCTGAATAGACTGGGTCTATACTCGTTGGAGTTTAGAAGGCTGAGGGGGGATCTTATAGAGACATATAAAGTAATGAAGGGGATGGATAGGGTAGAGGTAGAGAGATTCTTCCGGCTCAGAAAGGACAGCAGGACTACAAGGCACAGCCTCAAGATAAGGGCGGGGGGGGGGTGCAGTTTAGATCGGAATTGAGAAGGAAATTCTTCACTCAAAGGGTGGTGAATCTCTGGAATTCTCTGCCCGTTGAAGTGGTGGAGGCTGCCTCGCTAAATATATTTAAGTCACGGGTAGATAGGTTTCTGACAGACAAGGGAATTAAGGGTTATGGGGAGAAAGCGGGAAAGTGGAACTGATTCACTTCAGATCAGCTATGGTCTTATTGAATGGCGGGGCAGGCTCGAAGGGCTAGATGGCCGACTCCTGCTCCTGCTCCTATTTCTTATGTTCTTATGTTCTTATAATAGTAACTTTTAAGGGCTGTTTTGGCAAATACATGAATAGGATGGGAATGGAGGGATATGGTCCCCGGAAGGGTAGGGGGGCAGTTTTAGTTCAGTTGGGCAGCATGGTCGGTGCAGGCTTGGAGGGCCAAAGGGCCTGTTCCTGTGTTGTAATTTTCTTTGTTCTTTGTTCTTTGATTTCAGCGAATTCAGAAGAATGAAGAAAGATCTTAAATAAACATATGAGGTTATGAAGGGGATAGATAAGATAGAAGTGGAGAGATTCTGGTGGGTGAAACTAGAACTAGGGGGCATGGCTTCAAAATAAGGGAGGAGCAGATTTAGGACTGAGTTGAGGAGGAACTTGTTCACCCAAAGGGTCGTGAATCTGTGGAATTCCCTGCCCACTGAAGCGGTTGAGGCTACCTCGTTGAATGTTTTTAAGGCAAGGATAGATAAATTTTTGAACAGTAAAGGAATTGAGAGTTATGGTGAGCGGGGGGTGGGGGGTAAGTGGAGCTGAGTTCCTGAAGAGATCAACTATGATTTTATTGACTGGCGGAGCAGGCTCGAGGGGCCAGATGGCCTCCTCCTGATCCTAGTTCTTATGTTTTTATGGTCTATTTGAATTTGAAACATTAGTCTTAGATCCACTCCTATCTCCCACAAACTGATTTGAGAATGTTTTCCCTCATGGGGGAGTCTCAGACCAGAGGGCTTGGTCTCAGAATAAAAGGGCACCAATTTAAGACAGATGAGGAGGAATTCCTTCCCTCAGAGGATTGAGAGTCTTTGGAATTCCTTGCCACAGAGAGTTGTGAGGCCAGAGTCTTTGGTTGGGATTTTCCAGCCACGCTCATTCCAAAATCGGAAAATCCCGCCGGAGGTCATCGGACCTTTGCATGGTCTGCTCTCCGCCCACTATGATTCCCATAGTGAGTGGGATGGGATAATTCCACCCCTTGTGTATACTGAAGGCTGAGATAAGGAGGGATTGAGTTTAGGAGTCGGGAGGTAATGCTGGAACTTTATAAGACCCTTGTCAGGCCTCATTTGGAGTACTGTGCGCAGTTCTGGTCGCCTCACTATAGGAAAGATGTAGAAGCTATTGAAAGGGTACAGAGGAGATTTACAAGGATGTTGCCTGGACTGGGAGGCATGCCTTATGAAGTTAGGTTGAGGGAGCTGGGACTCTTTTCCCTGGAGAGACGAAGGTTGAGAGGCGACCTGATAGAAGTTTACAAAATGTTGAGAGGAATAGATAGGGTGGACTCTCAGAGGCTATTTCCCCGGGTTGAAATGGTCGCTACAAGAGGACACAGATTTAAGGTGTGGGGAGGGAGGTTCAGAAGTGATGTTAGGGGTAAGTTTTTCACTCAGAGGGTGGTGAGTGAATGGAATCGGCTGCCGTCAGTGGTGGTGGAGGCGAACTCGCTGGGGTCTTTTAAAAGACTCCTGGATGAGTATATGGGGTTTAATGAGATTGAGGGTTATAGATAGGTCTGTAGGTTGGTAGGTGATGATGTGATCGGCGCAACTTGTGGGCCGAAGGGCCTGTTTGTGCTGTAGTGTTCTATGTTCTATGTTCTATGTTCTATAAGTAGATTCCTCATTAGTAATGGAATTAGGGATTAGAGGAAAGGACAGGAAAGTGAACATGAGAAATGTTGGATCAGATATGATCCTATTGAATGACGTAGCAAGCTCAAGGGGCCAAATGGCCTCCTTCTGTTCCTATTTCTTATGGTGTTATGATCTATTTGATTTTAAAAGATTAGTTTTAGATCCACTCCTATTGCCCTCAAACTGATTGTGAAATTCAATCATCTTATGATCACTGTTTACCTAAGAGTATCTTCACTTTGAGGCCATTGATTAACACTATCTTCCTGCACATTACCTGATCTAGTATTGTCTGTGCTCTGGTTGGTATTAGAGCATGTTACTCTAAGAAGCACCAATTAGCTTGACACAACTCATGGAAAAGCTAGTATATACAGACAGAGAGAAGGACCTTTCTCCCCCATCTGGACATGATTTAAAATTAAGTCCTACAAATGAAGGCAGTGAATAAGAATGATTGAAAAATACCACTGCTAGGCTCCTAGAGGAAATCAAGCACCCTGACGCATGACTCATAGAAACAATGAGATGGTATATTGTTCACCTCGATCCAACTACAAAACAAAGAAAACATTGACATGACTGGGTACAATTTGAAGAATCAGCTCTTCAAGGTTGAAATCATTTACAGGAATAATGAACTCAACTCAATGTTGCACTGAAAGCAAATATCATGTCATAGCCAAACCCATTGTCTAAACCCAGATGGGGAGCAGGGGGGCTGTGCAGGGCAGCGGGTGAGGGTTGAGTGATGAAACGCGTTCCAGCATGGGTTACAGCAGAGCTCAGCAATGCAGAATCTAATTTAGCCATGAACGTGGACAGACAGCTGTGGTTGCGGTTAAAGAAAAAAAGAACAATTGCTATCATAAAAAGTGATTACAACGAACTCAATTATAGCAAGTCTCCAAAGCTGTGATTAGTGTGAGCTAACTCCCAGCAGCAGGTCAAGAACAGTCGCGTATCAGAGCCAGCTTGAGAACAGGAGAAGGAGAGAAATGGGCAAAGAGCTTCAGGCATCACAATGTTTTCTGTTATAAGAACATAAGAACATAAGAAATAGGAGCAGGAGTAGGCCATCTAGCCCTTCGAGCCTGCCCCGCCATTCAATAAGATCATGGCTGATCTGTCGTGGCTCAGTTCCACTTTCCCGCCCTCTCCCCATAACCCTTAATCCCTTCTCTTATCAAAAACCCATCAATCCGCTTCTTAAAAATATTTAGCGAGGCAGCCTCCACCACTTCAACGGGCAGAGAATTCCAGAGATTCACCACCCTTTGAGTGAAGAAGTTCCTCCTCAACTCCGTTCTAAACCGCCTCCCCTTTATCTTGAGGCTGTGCCCCCTAGTCCTACTGTCTTTTTTGAGCGGGAAGAGTCTCTCCACCTCTATCCTATCCATCCCATTCATCATCTTATACGTCTCAATGAGACAAGGCTCAAACACATCTGTGTTATAGAAACATTGAAAATAGATGCAGGAGTAGGCCATTTAGCCCTTCGAGCCTGCTCCACCATTCATTTTGATCATGACTGATCATCAAACTAAATATCCTGATTCCGCCTTCCCCCTCGATCCCTTATGAATTTGCTTGAATGTCAATGTTGTTTCAATGTCAAGCTACCTTATCATGTTATGTCCAGCTTGTCACTTTTCTATAGTTAGTGTTGCCATGTATTGATGGGACACAGAAAGAGGTAACCTCTGCCTGGTAGCTGTAGGACACCAAGTGCTTGTTCCCTGTCTGGTGAACACGTGGTGTGATACAGTTACTGAGTATATAACATTGAGATTTTCCCCAAGTACAGATTAGGGAGGGACTTTATGACCGTGATCACCCCAAAACTGGAAAATGCCACCCAACGTCAACAGATCTTTGCATGGTCACCTCCCCACCCAGCCACTATGATTTCTGTGGCAGGCGGGACAGGAAAATTGTATTGTGGCAAGGAGTTCAGAGTAAGATTTCCTTCAAAATGGGGAAAGTAAATTACAGGCCAACAAATCTTTTGTCTGCAAGATATAAATGCATTTCATTACATGAGGCTTTCCGCCTTCCGGCGAGAGTTCATGTCCAGTATCCAGCTAACCATGGAATGTACTTTCACTTAAAGTAAAGGTGTGGGGCTAGGCATTAGCTCTCATTACTTTTTGGTCCTGTTGGAAAATGATAACATTAATCTCTATTATTTAGTAGTTTTGATTAAAGCGGGAGACTAACATTTCCCACTCCTTTTTTACCCACTTCATCCCAATAACCCTCCAGGATCTCTGCACCAAGATAGACCTTTTGCACATCATGGCTGTGGAGGACATGAAGCAGTTAACTTACGAACTGAAGGACATGAAACATTTAACCTTGAAGGTTTAAAGTTTATTTATTATTATCAAAAGTAGTCTTACATTAACACTGCAATGAGGTTACTGTGAAAGTCCCCTAGTCGCCACATTCTGCACCTGTTTGGGTACACGGAGGGAGAATTTAGCATGGCCAATGTACCTAACCAGCGCATCTTTCAGACTGTGGGAGGAAACCAGAGCACCCAGAGGAAACCCACGCAATCACGGGGAGAATGTGCAAACTCCACACAGACAGTGACCCAAGCCAGGAATCAAACCCGGGTCCCTGGCATTGTGAGGCAATAGTGATAATCACTGTGCCATCGTGCCAGAATGAACTAACTGACTCATGATTGATTTCTAAAGTGGACAATAACATAGATTAACTGTATTTACAAATTGTGAACAGTTCCTACTTTGAGAATGAAAGGAACATTTACACCTGAATAAACAAAGAGCTAAATGGCCCTCAGAGATGCATATGTTAAAGGTACATCTGTGATTATGGGTGACTTTAATATCCAGATAGATCGGGAAAGTCAAATTAGTCACAGTACAATAGAGATGGATTTTCTGGAGAGCGTACAGGATGGTTTTCTGGAGCAATATGTTGAGGAACCAATAAGGGAACAGGCCATCTTGGACTGGGTGATGTGCAATGAGAAAGGATTAGTTGGCAATCTAGTTGTGAGAGAGAACCCTTAGGGATGAGTGACCATAATATGGTAGAACTCTTTGTCAAGGTGGATAGTGACGTAGTTGATTCTGAGACCAGGTTCCTGAATCTCAGTAATAAAGGGAACTAAAATGGTATGAAGCATGAATTGGCCATAGTAGACTGGGAAACTCAAGGAAAGACAGTGGACAAGCAATGGCAGGCATTTAAAGAATGCATAGGTGAACAACAGAATTTGTTTATACCTGTTTGGCACAAGAGTGGGGAGGGAATTGTGGCCAAATCATGGCTTACCAGGGAAATTATAGTAGAGTCAGATTCAAGGAAGAAGCATGCAAATTGGCAATAAAATGCAATAGGCCTGAGGCTTGGGAGCAGTTTAAAATACAGCAAAGGAGGACTAGGGGATTGATTAAGGAGGGAAAAGTAGAGTATGGAAATAAGCTAATGGGGAACATAAAAACTTACAGTCAGGCTCCTTGCAGTCAGAAATGGGAGAATTCATAATGCAGAATAAAGAAATCGCTGAGGGATTAAATTTGTACTTTGCTTCAGTCTTCGCAAAAGAAGACATGAATAATGTACCAGAAGTGTTGACAGAAATTGTTTTAGTGAGGAGCTGAAGGAAATCAGCATTAGTAGAGAAATGGTTTTGGGGAAATTGATGGCATCGAAGGTGAATAAATCTCCAGGTCCAGATAATCTTCATCCCAGAGTACTGAAGGAAGTGGCCCTGGAAATAATACATCCATTGGTGGTTATTTCTTTGGACTCTGGACTGGTTCCTACAAATTGGAGAGTAGCCCACTGTAAGCCCACTATTCAGAAGGGAGGTAGAGAGAAAGCAAGGAACTTTCGACCAGTGAGGCTAACCGCAGTCCTGGGGAAGTTGCTTGAGTCTATTATCAAGGATTTCCTAACTCAGCATTTGGAAGGCAGTGATATAATCAGACAAAGTCAGCATGGATTTACAAAAGGGAAATCATGCTTGATGAATCTATTGGAATTGTTTAAGGATGTAACTAGTAGAGTTACGAGGAGAACCAGTGGATGTGGTTTATTCCGACTTTCAGAAGGTTTTCGACAATGTCTCACAAAGTAGTCTACTATGTAAAGTTAAAGCACCTGGGATTTCAGGTAACATCTTGAGGTGGATGGAAAGCTGGTTAGCAGATAGGAAGCAAAGATTTGGCATAAATGGGTCTTTTTCTGATGTGCAGTCAATGATTAGTGGGGTTCTGCAGGGATCTATGCTGGACCTCAACTGCTCATGTTATATACCATTATATGTCATTGGAAACGGGAACTGAATGTTTTACCTCCAGATTTGCAGATGATATAAAGTTAGGTGGGAAGATGAGCTGTGAAGAGGATGCACAGATGCTTCAGCGTGATTTGGACAGGCTGGGTGGGCATCTGCATGTAAAAACTATACGGCTAAAATGAGTAATTAGCTGACATAACAGCTGTATTCCTCCCAGACATGTCTGCAAAAAGAACTGAAGTTTAAAAAAGCCCCCTTAAATATAAATTTATGAATAGCTCAGTACCATCACATTGGAGTCGGATAATCCAGTGGAACATTAATGGAATCCAGGCCGGCAGCTCAAGCATGTGACAGTGTGACTTGAACACCACCAAAGGGGGACAACATTGAAGCTCGGGTGCTGCAGTCCAGGGAAGGAGAACGGGAGCTGGCCATCACAAGATTCAGGCCTACAATCAATATCGGTATCGACAAGCTCCCTGGGTGACCGCAAGATTCAGCTAAACCATAGCGGGATTTGTACTGTGGCTTTGTGTATTAAATAAACAATTGAATCTGAGATTGAGCCGAACCCTGTTTGCTGTGTGCATTTTGTTCTCATAATTCCAGACTCCAAGAACCATTGTAAAAGGCAGAAAGGAATGGAATCTCTACCAGTAGTAATATTAATGGGCCATGTTGGCACTCATGCCAGAGATTGGCAGCAGTTATCATTCTATAGACAATGTTGTGACAGGAGGAATTCACGGGAAAGACGGACCACAGAATCAAATTAACCCGAAAGTCGCCTCACTATAGGAAGGATATGGAAGCTATTGAGAGGGTGCAGAGGAGATTTACAAGGATGTTGCCTGGATTGGGAGGCATGCCTTCTGAAGGAGCTAGGTCTCTTCTCCTTGGAGAGACGAAGGTTGAGAGGCGACCTGATAGAGGTTTATAAAATGCTGAGAGGAATAGATAGGGTGGATTCTCGGAGGCGAAATGGTCGCTACAAGAGGACACAGGTTTAAGGTACTGGGAAGCAAATACAGAGGAGATGTTAGGGGTAAGTTTTTCACTCAGAGGGTGGTGAGTGAGTGGAATCGGCTGCCGTCGGTGGAGGTAGAGGCGAACTCACTGAGGTCTTTTAAAAGACTTCTGGATGAGTATTTGGGATTTAATGGGATTGGGAGTTATAGATAGTTCTATGGCTTGGTAGGTATAGATGTGATCGGTGCAACTTGTGGGCTGAAGGGCCTGTTTGCGCTGAGGTGTTCTATGTTCTATGTTCCATGAAGGGAGGAAAAAGGATCTATTTAAGCCAAAGCCTTCTGATGTCAATAACACCAGTGATAAGCATTTTTTTTTCCATTTTAAGGCTTGATTTGTTCTGATTTCATTTTGATTCATTATTGTCAAATGTATTGGTATACAGGGAAAAGTATTATTTCTTGCATGCTATACAGACAAACCATATTGTTCATAGAATACATGACAGAGAAGGAAAGGAGAGGTTGCAGATTATAGTATTATAGTGATAACTAGGGTGTAGAGAAAAATCAACTTAATATATGGTAGGACCATTCAAAAGTCTGATGGCAACAGGGAGGAAGCTGTTCTTGAGTTGGTTGGTAGTCTCAAACTTCTGTATAACAGAGTATGTTGTGATTGTGTGGGGCTCTTGATTATACTGGCTGCTTTTGCGAGGCAGCGGGAAGTGTAGACAAAGTCAATGGATGTGACTCAGCTGATGCAGGAGTCACGCTCCAAAAACTCATGATACCAGATAAACCTGTTGGACTCTAATCTGGTGTTGTAAAACTTCTTACTGTATCAAAACTATGTCTAACTCTGCCTTGAGGCAGCAGTGCTAACCACTGTGCCACCATGCTGCCATGGGGTGGCATAGTGGTTAGCACTGCTGCCTCACAGCTCCAGGGACCCAAGTTCGATTCCAGCCTTGTCTGTGGGGAGTTTGCACATTCTCCTTGTGTCTGCATGGGTTTCCCCCGGGTGTCCCGGCTTCCTCTCACAGTCGAAAGATGTGCGGGTTAGGTAAATTAGCCATGCTAAATTCCCCCTTAGTGTCAGGAGGGCTAGCAGAGTAAGTACATGATGTTGCAGGAATAGGGCCTGGTTGGGATTGTTGTCGGTGCAGACTTGTTTGACTGAATGGCCTCCTTCTGCAATATGATGCTATGAATAAATTCAATAACCCAGTCTCACTGCTTCAGGAGAAAGAGGATTCCGCATACTAATGACCAAACTCTGGCATCATATTCAGGTAGAGCGCCCCTGAAGACTGTTTGGCATTAGAAACATAAGTGTTGACAGTTGGAATCAAATTCCCCTGGCTATGTGTTAACATAGCATTATGTTAAACCTCAACCACCAGATAAATGGTGTTGTTTCCTCAGGGGAATACATAGAAGTGAGCACAACTTGTGGACCTCCCATGATGGGGTGGCGTTTACTAGCTTTGATTTTTAAAATTGTTCGATAATTGATAAGGTTGCTGGTTAATTGTCCATCGAGTTGCAGCATGGTCCCATTCTCATATTGCAACCATTAAACGGACGAAGTGTGCTTCTGTTTTAGGTGCGGGTGGAGTTAATATTGAATTACTGTGCCAGCCCCCCAGAAAAACAGCCAACTTCTTAGTTATCTTCCCAATATAAGGGATCATAGAATTTTACAATGCAGGAGTAGGCAGTTTGGGGTTTTTAATTGGCAAATTGATATAGCTGTACGGAGACAGTGCAAGTAAGGATTTTATAGCTGACATGAAGCTTATGCATTCCACCAGAATTTAACATGAATCAAGATGAATAGTCTTTTTATATGGCTGGTGTCGATTATATGGCCAGCAGCATAAGGAAGACATTTGGAGTGCACAAGGGTGCTAGGCAAATTACAAAATGAATGTTGTCTGAGCGTTAACAGTCAGATAATCTGCCACAGCTGTGTTCAATAAAGTATACAGCTGAAACTCCACACAATTTTACATGGCTTAGAACTTTTACAAACATCCGAGCATAAAAAGAAGGATTGTAATCCTTCTGGAATTGATTGAATACTTCCTGTTTTCCCATTTTTTCCCAAGTATTGCAGGTCAGCTGATGATTATAGCCCTCTTATACGCTGTGTCCCACTGATGTACATAATAATGATGAATGAGCGGCAGTCCAGACCGATTATAAATAATACTCTTAAAATAACTCACGAGTTTAAGGCAAATGAGATAAAAGTTATCAGATATGTTACCCATGAAAGAGTCTTGTGTGATTTAACATCTGAAGGACCATTTTCTAGCTCTCCAGACTGAGTCCAGCTTATAGCAGGTAGTTTTGACCAGGCGTTCCAGCCCAGTGCCCTGCATATTCAGATTTTCATGTTGCATGTATCTGAAATCCATCATAACTTCATGTATCTTCATCCCAGAATTTTTTTCCCTTTCGGGGAATAAATGGAGAAGTCATAGAATCATATTCATAGAGTTTTACAGCTCAGAAAGAGGCCATTTGGCCCATTGTGTCTGTGCCAGCCATCAAGTACCTATCCCAATCCCATTTTCCAGCACTTGGTCCTTGTTGGCAGTGACATTTCAAGCGTACATCTAAATGCTTCTTAAAGGTTGTGACAGTTTCTGCCTTTACCATCCTTCCAGGCAGTGAGTTCCAGACTCCCATCACCCTCTAGGTGACAAAGTTCCTCAAATCCCCTCTAAATATTCTGTCCTTTACCTTAAATCTATGCTCCCTGTTTATTGACTCTGCTACAAAGGGAAAAAGTTTCTTCCTGTCTACCCTATCTACGTCCCTCATAATATTACACATCTCAGCCTTCCCTGCTCTAAAGAAAACAACATGTGAGACTTCTTACTGTGTTTACCCCAGTCCAACGCCAGCACCTCCACATCTAAAGAAAACAACCCCAGCCTATCCATCACAGCTGAAACACTCCAGCCCAGGCAATGAATCTCCTCCGTACCCTTTCTGGTAAAACCACATCCTTCCCATAGTGTGGGAAGGATTGGCAGGCTGATTATCAACCTGTTAAACCACATTGTGAGCACTCATTCAATGGCCCACAAGGGCTTAAATAGAATAAAAGCAGAAAGTACCAGTTCTAGAGCATATGAGGAGAAAGAACATTTTGATTCCAGTGTTCTTGAGTGAGACTTGAACCTAAGACTCCTGATTCAGATGTGGAAATGCTGATGTTGGACGTGTCACAACACCAGGTTAAAGTGGGCCGACACGGTGATGCAGTGATTAGCACTGCTGCCTCTCAGCACCAGGGACCAAGTTCAATTCCGGCTTGGGTGACTTTCTGTGTGGAGTTTGCATGTTCTCCCCGTGTCTACGTGGGTTTCCTCTGGGTGCTCTGCTTTCCTCCCACAGTCTCAAACAGGTGCTGGAGCATGGCGACTAGGGGAATTTCACAGTAACTTCATTGCAGTGTTAATGTAAGCCTTACCTGTGACTAATAAATTAACTTTAATTTAGGTCCACATTTGGAATCACAGGTTTTTGGAGCGCTGCTCCTTCCTCAGACAAGTGATTCTAGTGAAGGAGCAGTGCTCCAAAAGTGCGTGATTCCCAAATAAACATGTTGGACTTTAACCTGGTGTTGTGACACTTTGTACTGACTGAGAGGCATTGGCACCACCTACTGAGCTGCAAATTCTCCATTTTATGATGTTCAGACATCTTAAAAACACTTCCAACACCACCCCCACCATGGCCACCACCAGTACCATAAACATGAACACATCCAAAACTCGCTTTCTATACTCCAGCTCACCCCTAAGCTCAATGTGAAACATTGGCCTCTTGCAGAGAAACCCCTCAATTTTAAAATGTTCATCCCTCTTTCAAATCCCTCTTTGACTCCACCATTCCTGATCTCTGTGATTTCTTCCAGTCCTACAAATCTCTGGGACTTTTGATCTCATTCAATTCTGGCCCCTTACTCATACAGTTTTCATGGTTGCACTATTGGTAATGAGCCTTCAGCTGCCTAAGTCTGAAGCTCCCTCCTTAACCTTGACCAGCTTCTGGTCACTTATTTGTTTAATTCACTCAGTGTCAACTTTTGAACGGTGACACTCCTGAGAGGTGCCTTGGGACAAATGCAAGTTGTTGTATCTGATGAAGTTTAGTGGTACCATTGTAAATCATCATTTGCTGCTTTTCTCTGTGGCAGACCATATGCCCCCATATTTTAGCCAAGATGCCACATTTAGTTTTTAGATTAGTCTTTAGTCAATCCTTATATCTTTTTGAACTGACCCCCATTATAACATTTGCCATCCTTCAGCTCATTGTGACATATTGTGAGGGAATCAAAGGTGATCTTCGAGAGTTATGTAGAAGAGCCATACGGATTCGAAACATTCGTTCTGCTTCTTTCTCCACAGACGCTGCCAAACCAGCTAAGTCCTTTCTGTTTTTAACGACAGATTTCCAGTATCCACAGTATTCTGCTTCTATAATCTTCAAGTGACTCTGTGGAATTAAAAGCAAAATAAATAGTGGGGAAGTGTGGATTAAAAAAATGAGTGGCAAGTTGTGACAATCTGGAATGTGTTGTCTGAAAAGGTACTGGAGGCAGGATTAATGGCAACATGCAGAACAGAATTGGATATGGACTTGAAAATTAGAGATTTGCTATAGTTTGGAGACTGAGAACTAGCTTATTTGACCATGGACATGGTGAGCTAAATGTCTCCTGTGCTGTTTGATTTGAAGACATTTCACTGCAGTAAAATGATTTGGGAGTCTCGCATATATAACACTCTTATTCGAAAAGGGAGGGAGACAATGTGTAGCAAACCAATTAGTTTAATGTCTGTCATTGTGATATTGTTGGAATCCATTATAAAGGAAGTAATAACAGGACATTTACAAAGTCAAAATGCAATCTGTCAGGGCCAGCATGGCTTTATGAAGGGTAAATCATGTTCGACTAATTTGCCTGACTTCTTTGAAGATGTTACAAGCAAGATGGAAAATAGAGATCCTGTAGATGTAGTATATCTGGACTTCCGGAATGCGTTTGATAAGGTGCCACATAAAAGGTTAATACACAAGGTTAGTTCGCACAAGTCAAGGGGTAATTTATTAGCTTGGATAGACAACTGGCTAATCAATAGAAAGCGGAGAGTTGAGATAAATGGATGTTTTTTGGGTTGGCAATATGTAACTAATGGGCTGCGTCAGGGTTCGGTCCTGAGGCCCCAACTATTTATAATTTATATTAATGATTTGGATGCAGATTTCTAGATGACACTGAAATAGGTGGGATAGTAAGCTGTAATAATGAAATTTAAAAATTATGAATGGATATGGATGGATTAAGAATGGGCAAAGCTTGGCAGGTGAAGTTTTACATGGATAAGTGTGAGGTTATCCATTTTGGAGGAAAAATACAAAGGCACATTATGTAAATGGGAAAGAAAGTTCGGAATGTTTCAGTGCAGAGAAATCAGGGTATCTTCATGCATGAAACACAGAAAACTAGTATGAATGCACAGCAGGTAATAAGGATGGCAAATGGAGTCTCGACATTTATTGCTAAAGGAATAGGTCATCAAAGTAGTAAAGTATTGCTGCTACTGTACAAAGTATCAGTGAGACCACACAGAGTATTGTGCACAGTTTTGGTCCCATTACTTGAGGAAGGATGTGGTTGTATTAGAGCTGGTTCAGAGGATGTTCACTAGATTGATCACTTTTCTGAGGCAGAGGACAGTGTAGATTGAGTCAATGGATGGGAGGTTGGTTCGTGTGATGGACTAGGCTTCATTCACGACCCTTTGTAGTTTCATGTGGTCTTGGTCAGAGCAGGAGGTATACCAAGCTGTGATGTGAAAACAAGGCTGCGGGTGCTGCTGAGAATGTGAACAGCGATAGCAAGACAGAGTGAAGAGAAAAACGTTCAGAGCGCAGGTTGTAGGTAAATCAGCAAAAGTGAAAAGAAACAGGCCATATAGTCCATTGGTCTCAGTGTTTTATGCTCCATATGAGCACAGCTCCCACCTTACCTCATCTCATATATCCTTCTATTCCTTTCTCCCATGTGTGTTTATCTAGCTTTCCTTAAAGTGCATGCATTAAAAAGCAATGGATAAGCACTCAAAGCTCTGAAGACCTGCATATATCCATTAGATCTAAAAAAGGATATAGGGTGTCTGCTCCAATGCAGTCTCAGCATTTGAACAGCACTGAGAGATTCAGCACAGATATCAAATAGACTGTGGAAGCCAGACAACCATGCTGATCTCTATTCATTGTAAAACTGTCAGCTTAATATTTGTACCCATAGCTGCTTCATTTTTACTGTAGGTTTGTGTCTCACTAGCACAGCCTTTCACATCTCCTTAAAAGATCTTATCTGTCACTTTTAATTGCTAGCTGAGGAAACTTGGCAGAAATTGAGTCCCATCCAAGTAAGATTTATGATTGCTCCAATGGCAGTCTCTGCAGCTTCTGGAAAAGGAAGGACATTTCAGTAAAAGCTGTTATTGCATGACCAAAATTGTAGCTAGCTGTTGCTGTGTTTTTATAATGGCATAAAGTGCCAATCACTCGTAAGGGATTGTGTAAATACGTTATGGGTACATTAATTTAAACGAGGCACATGAAAACATATATATCACAGAATCGCAGAATTGTTACGATGCAGAAGGAGGCCATTTTGCCCATCACCAGCTCTCCAAATGAGCATCGTGACTTGGTGCTATTTCTCCAGCCTTTTCCCTGTAACTCTGCAAATTGTTTCTGTTCAAGTTATCATTTAATGCCCTCTTGATTGCTTTGATTGAACCTGCCTCCACCACACTTCCAGGCAGGGCATTCCATACCCAAACCACTCGCTGAGTGAAAATGCTTTTACTCACATCACATTTGCTTCCTTTGTTTTAAATCTCTACACTCTTGTTCCTGATCCTTTTATGAACAGGAACAGTTTCTTCCTATCTACTCTGTCCAGACCCCTCATGATTTTGAACATTTCTGTTAAATCTCCTCCAAGTCTTCTTTTTCTCCAAGGAGTACAGTCTGAACTTCTCCAATCTATCCTCACAATTGAAGTTCCTCATCCCTGAAACCATTCTAGCGAACGTCTTCTGTACTCTCTCCAGTATTTTCACACCCTTCCAATAATGTGGCACCCAGAACTGTTCACAGTATTCCAGCTGAGGTCTAACTAGTACAAAACCAGAAAATGCTGAAAAATCTCAGCAGATACGACAGCATCTGTGGAGAGAGAATAGAGCCAATGTTTCGAGTCAGGGTGCTCTCAGACCTGCTGAAATTTTCCAGCATTTTGTGTTTTTGTTTCAGCTTCCAGCATCTGCAGTATTTTATCTTTATGCCTCAGTCTAATTAGCGTATTATGTAAGTTCAGCATAACCACCTTGCTCTTGTATTCAATGTCCCTATTAATAAAACCCAGGATGTTGTATGCTTTATTAACTGCTCTGTTTAACCATCTTGCCACGTTCAATGATATATGCACATGTACACCCAGATCCCTCTGCTCCTGCACCCCCTCCAGAATTTTACTCTTTATTTTCTATGACTTCACTATGTTCTTCCAACCAAAATGCATTACCTGACACTTCTCTACATTGAACTTCATCTACCACCTGTCTGCCCTCTCTACCAACTTGTCTATGTCCTCTTGAAGTTCTACACTGTTCTCCTCACAGCTTGCAATACTTCCAAGTTTTATATCATCCTTAAACTTTGGAATTGTTCCCTGCACACCAAGATCTAGATCATTAATATAAATCAGTAAAAGCAAGGGTCGCAATACTAATCCCTGGGAAATTCCACTGCAAACCTATCTTCAGTCCAATGTCCATTGAGCATTACTCTCTGCTTCCTATTATTCAGCCAATTTTGTATCCGTGTTGCTACTATACATTTTATTCCATGAGCTATAACTTTTCTCACAAATCTATGATGTGACCTTGTATCGAATGTCTTCCGAAAATTCATGTATACCACATCAACAGCATCACACACATTGACCCTTAAAAAGCTCGAGCAAATTAGTCAAACACAATATGGATAGAAATATTGCAGCCAACAGCAGCAGAGCTGTGTGTGCTGCGTTCTGCTCATGGATGAAAATGAAACTGAGGCTGAACATTTTCTGGTTTTGTTTTAGCGCATTTAATGTTAGATTTCCTCATGCCGGTCTACAAATTATTGAATTCAGTTTCATAATTTGAGAAGGAAAGTTTTTAACTTCCAACATCTACTTTACCAGTTCAGCAGCATAATCACTAGGCTACCATTTTTGGTATTAGCTTAAACATTATTTGGTATTAACTTAAACATTATCTCGTGGAAAGAAGCCCTTCTTCTTTATTATTTTCCCTTCGCCTCCAGGAACAGGACAAGCTGTAGTGGCACCACGCAGAAATTTAAGGGGTGTTCTTTGACATCAGAAGACACCCAGCAAGTCCTGTGAAAGCACCTCAGTTTTATGATGAAGCTACTAGTTAATATCTCCCTCTTACTTCTGTTGGCCCAATGGAGAATACTTGTAGATGGGAGGTTGCATCAGGTCAATCCACAATGTGCTCTGGAGGCTGGCTTCGCATGCAGCACTCAGACATTATCAATGCCTGGTCTGCTTTACGAACCCTCCGAATTCTAATGTGAAGTCTCATAATCCAGAGTTGGACTAGGTCTCCAACTCTGGAATGATATCTGCAGAACATTGGGACAGCTCAATCTTTAGCTGATGAATCTCACTTACTCGCATTCGCCCCATGCGGAATAACTCCAAATTATAGATTTTTAAAATCCTTTCAAGGGATGTGAACATTTGAAATTTGGCATTCTTGCATTTGTCCTAACAAGAGGCATTCGGCACCATGTCTCTCTCAGAACCATAGAATCCCCACAGCGCAAAAGAAGGCCATTCGGCCCATCGAGTCTGCGCCGGCCCACATTTATTTTAATCTCTCTTCTCAGCAACATTCCTCAGAGCAGCTCCTGTTTCACTTTCGCAACTTCGGGTGTGCAGCTGCACCTTGCTTCCTGGGGGAAAAACACAGACAAAGAGTAAAAGCCTTACCCAACAAGAACCTATCCAGCGAAAATGGATTGTGAGATACTTCTGCGTTCCAAAATTGCAAAATCTGAAGGGCTTGCAGCTTGGAGAAAACATGCCAAATTTCAGCATTGATAAAGCCTGTGACAAATCATTGTTTCTCTTTGCATGATTTAAATACATTCTTTTATTCAGGATTATTCACATAACATTGTAGTTATGAAATATCATGCAGTATGTACTCAGCAATTTGAATACCGGCCAGAAGCTGTGACCCTTCGAATCTGCAATGCCCAATTTAAACTGATGCACCTGCTGTTTGTCACAGTATTAGAATGTGAATGGGGTGGAAACGGAGGAGGAGGAGGACGGGGAGGGGGAAGGGGGGGAGGAATCATTTCCATGTGCAATGAGATTGTAAAAATGTTCCTAACAAATGGTTTCAAATTCGACTACACGTAGCACAGAAGATAATCTCCCCCCCGCTCCCATTTTCTACAAATGCTGAATTTCCTGTTAACCCCATGTAGACACAGTAAGAAGCCTGACAACACCAGGTTTAAGTCCAACCAATTTATTTGATAGTGAACTCGCAAGCTTTACTATCAAATAAATCGGTTGGACTTAAACCTGGTTTTGTTAGACTTCTTACTGTGTTTACCCCAGTCCAACGCCAGCATCTCCACATCATAACCCCATGTAGAGTCAGCCTTCCTCTGAACTGTAGGCATTGTCAAAGTTTGGTTTTATTTATAGGGAGTATTTTCTGGTGGCGGGGGGGGGGGGACAGTATGTTCCCAAAACCGCCAAGAGAAGCCCTCCCGAAGGATTCCATTTTAAATGACCATTTTCCGCCATTGGGGAAGTTACGCTATCAGATTGAAATTCCAGCCATGCTGAGGTGGTTTAAATGTGTTATAATCTGAGCCTTGAGAGATGGTGAGGAGTCGGGAGGGGAGCCAGTCTTTCAGTATCCAGCCTCTGTCCTGTTCTTAGGCCAGGAGATTCCACTCCATGACTAAGTCCCAGGACGGGATATGAAGCAGGAATATTTCCCTCTGCAGAATCCAGCAGAAAATCATGCCAAATTGAACTCATTAATTATGCAGCTTATGTATTCCAGACCATTTTAGCATTGGAGGAGGGGAGGGAACAGGAAATCACCTGCCTCGCCACCACGTCCAGGCGCCATGTTTGAAGGATTCCAGTTACAGCATTGTCCAACTCTGAACTGTGTTTCAGAAAAGGGCTTGGAAATCTCAGTACACGCCAGCCAAGATTCAAGTGATGTATCCCAGGAAGAATTGCTGAACGCAGTGGCAAACTGGAGTGGCGTCCTCACCCCCCTGGGTGGAAGGTGGAGGCCCACCTGACTCACTAACCCAGTTGCCAGGGTAGTGAGTGTGAGCAGGGCATACTAGAGGATAACCGTGCAGTTCAGGAAAAAGATGACCGACCTAATCTGCCCCATCAGGGTCAGTGAACCCTCCAGAGGCTGCAAGCAAGAACCACTGATTCCAGGTCTCAATCGATGCCTCAGCTTCCAATACGGTACCTAAGAAAAACCAAGCAGCGTGCCTTAATGACTATCAGCCAGTGGCTCTGACATCCATCATTATGAAGTGTTCGAAAGGTTAGTCATGGCACGAATCAATTCCATCCTCCTGGACTACCTGGATCCACTATAGTTCGCCTACCGCTGCAACAGGCCCACAGCAGACACCCATCTCCCTGGCCCAACATAAGAACATAAGAACATAAGAAATAGGAGCAGGAGTAGGCCATCTAGCCCTTCGAGCCTGCCCCGCCATTCAATAAGATCATGGCTGATCTGTTGTGGCTCAGTTCCACTTTCCCGCCCTCTCCCCATAACCCTTAATCCCCTCTCTTATCAAGAACCCATCAACCCGCTTCTTAAAAATATTTAGCGAGGTAGCCTCCACCACTTCAACGGGCAGAGAATTCCAGAGATTCACCACCCTTTGAGTGAAGAAGTTCCTCCTCAACTCCGTTCTAAACCGCCCCCCCTTTATCTTGAGGCTGTGCCCCCTAGTCCTACTATCCTTTTTGAGCGGGAAGAGTCTCTCCACCTCTATCCTATCCATCCCATTCATCATCTTATACGTCTCAATGAGATCTCCCCTCATTCTTCTAAACTCTAACGAGTACAAGCCTAGTTTATTCAGCCTCTCCTCATAGCTCAATCCCCTCAACTCCGGTATCAGCCTAGTAAACCTCCTCTGCACTCCCTCCAGGGCCAAAATATCCTTGCGCAGGTGCGGCGCCCAAAACTGCACACAGTACTCCAGCTGCGGCCTCACCAATGCCCTATACAGCTGCAGCAAGACCTCCCTACTTTTATATTCAATCCCCCTCGCTATGAAGGCCAGCATCCCATTCGCCTTCCTGACCACCTGCTGCACCTGCAAGCTGGGTTTTTGCGACTCATGCACAAGGACCCCGAGGTCCCTCTGCACCGTCGCCTGCTGCAGTTTTTCGCCACGTAAGTAATAGTCCTTCCTACCATTCTTCCTACCAAAGTGGACCACCTCACACTTGCCAACATTAAATTCCATTTGCCATTTCCTGGCCCATTCGCCCAGCCTATCTAGATCCTTCTGCAGACTCTCCACACCCTCCGCACAATTTGCCTTTCCCCCAGTCTTGGTGTCATCAGCAAATTTCGACACCCTGCACTCGGTTCCCTCCTCCAGATCATCTATATAAATGGTAAATAGCTGAGGCCCCAGCACCGACCCCTGGGGCACCCCACTAGTCACCAACCGCCAATCCGAATAGCACCCATTGACCCCCACTCTCTGCCTCCTATTTGACAACCAATCCTCTATCCACGCTAACACCCTACCCCCAACTCCATGTCCCCTGACCTTCTGCAATAACCTCTTGTGAGGTACCTTGTCAAACGCCTTCTGAAAATCCAGAAAGACCACATCCACCGGCTCTCCTCTATCCACTGCCCTAGACACATCCTCATAGAACTCCAGTAAATTTGTCAGACACGACTTCCCTTTAATGAAACCGTGTTGCGTCTGCCCTATCAAGCAATTCCCTTCAAGATGCCTCGCAATTTCCTCCTTAATGACTCAACCCTCAACCTCAACACTCAACCCTGGAACACCTAGAGAACAATGATACCTATGTCAGATTCCTATTTATTGATTACAGCTCAGCCATCAACACTATTATTCCGACAAAACTCATCTCCAACCTCTGTGGTTTGGGTCTTGACATCTCCCTTTGTGACTGGATCCAGAACTCTCATAAGAACATAAGAAGTAGGTGCAGGAGTAGGCCATCTAGCCCTTCGAGCCTGCCCCGCCATTCAATAAGATCATGGCTGATCTGAAGTGGCTCAGTTCCACTTTCCCGCTTTCTCCCCATAACCCTTAATTCCCTCGACTACCAAAAACCTATCGACCCGTGACTTAAATATATTTAGCGAGGTAGCCTCCACCACTTCAACGGGCAGAGAATTCCAGAGATTCACCACCCTTTGAGTGAAGAAGTTCCTCCTCAACTCCATTCTAAACTGCACCCCCCTTATCTTGAGGCTGTGCCCTCTAGTCCTGCTGTCCATTCTGAGCGGGAAGAATCTCTCTACCTCTACCCTATCCATCCCTTTCATTATCTTATACGTCTCTATAAGATCCCCCCTCATTCTTCTAAACTCCAACGAGTACAGATCCAGTTTATTTAGTCTCTCTTCATAGTCCACCCCTTCATCTCCCGTATCAGCCTAGTGAACCTCCTCTGCACTCCCTCCAAGGCCAAAATATCCTTGCGCAAGTGCGGCGACCAAAACTGCACACAGTACTCCAGCTGCGGCCTCACCAGTGCCCTGTACAGCTGCAGCAAGACCTCCCTGCTTTTATATTCTATCCCCCTCGCTATAAAGGCCAGCATCCCATTCACCTTCTTGATCACCTGCTGCACCTGCAGAATGGGTTTTTGTGACTCATGCACAAGGACCCCCAGGTCCCTCTGCACCGTAGCATGCTGCAGCTTTTCGCCCTTTAAATAGTAATCCCTCCTACTATTATTCCTGCCAAAGTGGATAACCTCATACTTGCTAACATTGTACTCCATCTGTCAGTTCCTCGCCCACTCGCTCAGCCTATCCAGATCCCTCTGCAGACATTCCACACCCTCCGCACAAGTCTTTAAGTCACAGACCACAATCAGTAAGGAGAGGCAACAACAGCTCCTCCACAATCATCCTCAACACCGTGCCCCACAAGGCTGTGTTCTCAGCCCCCTACTATACTCCTTATACACTTATGACTGTGCGGCCAAATTCCCCTCCAACTCAATTTTCAAGTTTGCTGACGACACCACCGTAGTGGGTCGGAACTTACAACAATGGTAAGACAGAGTACAGGAATGAAATAGAGAATCTGGTGAACTGGTGCAGCAACAACAATCTCTCCCTCAATGTCAACAAGATGAAGGAGATTGTCATTGGCTTCAGGAAGCGCAAAGGAGAACATGCCCCTGTTTACATCAATGGGGAGAAAGTAGAAAGGGTTGAGAGCTTTACGTTTTTAGGTGTCTAGATCACCAACAACCTGTCCTGGTCCCCCCATGCCAACACTTCGGTTAAGAAAGTCCCCCAACATCTCTACTTTCTCAGAAGACTAAGGAAATTTGACATGTCAGCTACAGCTCTCACCAACCTTTACAGATGCACCAGAGAAAACATTCTTTCTGGTTGCACACGCCCACACACTTAGCCTGTCCAAATCATGCTGCAGTATCTCTGCATCCTCCTCATAGCTCACACTCCAACACAAAAACTTGTATCATATGCAGATTTGGAGATAATACATTCAGTTCTCTCTGCCAAATCGTTAATATATAATGTGAACAATTGGGGTCCTAGCGATCCCTGTGGAACCCCACTCGACACTGACTGCCAATCAAAAAAAGACCCATTTATGCCAACTCTTTGCTTCTTATCTGCTAACCAGCTTTCTATCCATCTCAAGGCATTAGCTGCAATCCCATGTGCTTTAACTTTACATCGTAGTCTATTATGTGAAACCTTGTCGAAAGCCTTCTGAAAGTCAAAATAAACTACATCCACTGGTTCAACTCTACTAGTTACATCCTCAAAAATTTTCAATAGATTCATCAAGCATGATTTCCCTTTTGTAAATCCATGCTAACTTTGTCTGATTATACCACTGCCTTCCAATGCTGTATTACAAAATCCCTGATAATAGACTCTAGCAACTTCCCCAGTACCAACAATGTTAGGCTCCCTGGTCTGTAGTACTCTGTTTTCTCTCTACCTCCCTCTTTGAATAGCAGGTTTACATTAGTTACTCTCCAACCTTTAGGAACCAGTCCAGAGTCCAAAGAATTTTGGAAAATAACCACTAATGGATCTACTATTTCCAGGGTCACTTCCTTAAGTACTCTGGGATGAGGTTTATCCAGACCTGGAGATTTATCCATCTTCAAACCCATCAATTTCCCCAAAACCATTTCTCTACTAATGCTGATTTCCTTCAGCTCCTCACTAAAACTTGTTTCTCTCAACACTTCTGGTACGTTATTCATGTCTTCCTTTGTGAAGACCGAAACAAAGTCCAAATTTAATTCCTCAGCCATTTCTTTATTCCCCATTATGAATTCTCCTGTTTCTGATTGTTCCAGATTATGGTGAGGCGCTGAGGTCATCGAGATATGCACATCACTCGTGAACACCCACACAACATTTTTGAAACTGCCTTTGAGTGGAATTACACAGAGAAAGGCCATTCAGCCCAAAGAGTCCATGCTGGTTTTATGCATGAGTCTCCTCTCAACCCATTTCATCTATAATTGTCAGCATGTCGTGTTTTGTCCATCTTTGAGTGCTTCCGCTGTAGGACACAAATTTTTAGATTTGGCAAAAGGAGCAGGGGGAAGATGAAGGGGACAGTAGATGCCTCAGTTCCTGAGAGTCAGAATCAGATCTAACCCAGGAGCTATCAATCACACTGCTTGATATCAGGAGTCACAGAAATGAGTGAGATAAAGATGAAAGAAAAATTACAACACATGGTGAGAGATATCAGAATCGGCAGGCAAACGGGAAACAGATGGATATATATGGGAAAAGATGCAAGTGCACAAATGGAACAGAGATAACAAAAAGCAACTGAGCCCCTGGGAATCTGGACCCAATGAATCACACAGTGCCAGGGACCCGGGTTAAATTCCAGCCTCAGGTCACTGTCTGAATGCAGTTTCCCCGTGAGTGCAGTTTCCCCTTGAGCACATTCTCCCCGTGTCTGCGTGAGTTTCCTCCGGGTGCTCCGGTTTCCTCCCACACTCCAAAGGTGTGCAGAATGAATGGATTGCCCATGCTAAAATTTCTCCTTAGTGTCCCAAGATGTGAAGGTTGGGGGGGATAAGTGGGGTAAATGCGTGGGGTTGCAGGGATATGACAGGGAGTGGGCCTGGGTAGGATGCTTGATTGGAGAGCCGGTGCAGATTTGATGGGTCGAATGGCCTCTTTCTGCCCTATAGGGATTCTATGATTAGTGCAGGAGATATAGAACATAGAACATTACAGCGCAATACAGGCCCTTCGGCCCTCGATGTTGCACCGACCAGTGGAACCAATCTAATGACCCTCTAACCTAAACTATTCCAATGTTATCCATATGCCTATCCACTGACCATTTGAACGCCCTTAAAGTTGGCGAGTCCACAACTGCTGCAGGCAGGGCATTCCACGCCCTTACTACCCTCTGAGTAAAGAACCTACCTACCTCTGACATCCATCCTATAATTATCACCCCTCAATTTAAAGCTTGTGTTAGCCATCACCATCCGAGGTAAAAGGCTCTCACTGTCCACCCTATCCAATCCTTTGATCATCTTGTATGCCTCAATTAGGTCACCTCGTAACCTTCTTCTCTCTAATGAAAATAACCTCAAGTCCTGCAGCCTTTCCTCATAAAACCTTCCCACCATACCAGGCAACATCCTGGTAAACCTCCTCTGCACCCTTTCCAATGCCTCCACATCTTTCTTATAATGCGGCGACCAGAACTGTACGCAATACCCCAAGTGCAGCCGCACCAGAGTTTTGTACAGTTGTAACATGACGTCACGGCTCCGAAATTCAATCCCTCTACCAATAAAAGCTAACACACTGTACACCTTCTTAACAACCTTATCAACCTGGGTGCCAACTTACAGGGAGCTATGCACATGTACCCCGAGATCTCTCTGCTCGTCAACACTACTAAGAGTCCTTCCATTAGACCTATATTCTGTATTCCTGTATTCTTACCAAAGTGAATCACCTCGCACTTTTCCGTATTAAACTCCATCTGCCACCTCTCGGCCCAGCTCTGCAGCTTATCTATGTCCCTCTGCAAACTGTAACATCCATCCTCACTGTCTATAACTCCTCCAACTTTGGTGTCATCAGCAAATTTACTAATCCATCCTTCTACACCCTCATCTAGGTCATTTCTAAAAATGACAAACATCAGTGGCCCCAAAACAGATCCTTGAGGTACACCACTTGTAACTGAACTCCAGGTTGAATATTTCCCATCAACCACTACTCTCTGTCTTCTATTAGCTAGCCAATTCCTGGTCCAAACTGCTAAATCACCGTCAATCCCATGCATCTGCATTTTCTGCAATAGCCTACCATGGGGAACCTTATCAAATGCTTTGCTAAAATCCATATACGCCACGTCAACTGCCTTACCCTTATCCATCTCTTTGGTCACCTTTTCAAAAAACTCGATAAGGTTTGTGAGGCACGACCTACCCTTCACAAAACCATGTTGACTATCCCTAATCAATTTATTTCCCTCTAGATGATTATAAATCTTATCCCTTATAATTCTTTCCAAAACTTTGCCCACAACAGAAGTAAGGCTCACTGGTCTATAATTCCCAGGATGGTCTCTACTCCCCTTCTTGAACAAGGGGACAACATTTGCTATCCTCCAGTCTTCCGGCACTATACCTGAAGCCAATGACGACATGAAGATCAAAGCCAAAGGCTCTGCAATCTCCTCCCTAGCCTCCCAGAGAATCCTGGGTAAATCCCATCCGGCCCAGGGGACTTATCTATTTTCATACTCTCAAGAATTGCTAACACCTCCTCCTTATGCACCTCAATCCCATCTAGTCTACTACCTGGTATCGCAGTATTCTCCTCGACTACACTGACTTTTTCCTGCGTGAATACTGACGAAAAATATTCATTCAGTGCCTCTCCTATCTCTTCAGGCTCCACGCACAACTTCCCACTGCTGTCTCTGACTGGCCCTAATCTTGCCCTAACTAATCTTTTATTCTTGACATACCTGTAGAAAGCTTTAGGATTTTCCTTGATCCTATCCGCCAAAGTCTTCTCATGTCTTCTCATATAAGAATTAAATGAACGAGATATAACAGAAGGAAATGACAAAAGTGAGGTAAGAAGGTGGAGAGATGAAGAACAAGGAAAAGGGAAAAGAGACATTGAAAAGAGTGAGGATTTGGAAAGGAATGTGAGTTATGAATGATAGATTATTATATTCCTGAAGCTGTTTCTGTACAAATGGAAATGCAGCTATAATTTGGCCCTCAATTAGAATTCCATTTGGATTTGGATTTGCGGTGAGGGAGGCCAGAGTCCAGCAGCTAAATATTTGGGGCTGGAAGCAAATGAACCCAAATAAAAAGAGCCATATTGTGCGAATTTGCGCCTATGGTGGCTGAAGAATTTTAAAAAATAGTTTCAGTATTTTCCAGTGTGTGGAACACTCTGCACCTCACTTTTTCCAGCTGGCTTGCTTCTTTCCAGCGACTTACCTCAGAGGCTTTATTTTCCCTTTGAATCTTCCCCTTCTATTTGATGGATGGCATGTGAGTGATTGCTTTGCCTCTTCACAGGCCCAGGAGTTGGGACAGTTTGACTACTTTGACTGTGCATAATGGCCTTTGCATGTGCATCATGGCCTTTCCCCGTGCTGTGATCTCTCTGGGATTGCTGATGGCTTCTCAATCGGCCCTGCCGGAAGTGTGTGGGTGTATGGACCTGGCATGAGCAGAGGATCAGCTCCACCTGTGATACACTCCCACGCTCAAACACTCTGCTGACGTCTGCAACCTAATCTCACAGATGAGGAACAGCCCCTTGGCAGGAGACTGGATGCCTCTGTAAAACAGCAGCCTGATAAGATTCACATTTTCTGAGAAAAGATCGGAGGGATTGTTCTAAAAATTGCAAAACGGAAAACCTATGACGTTCCTGTGAAGTGTGAGCAATCCTTGCGACAGACTGCCACGTTGCTATGGAAATGAAGAACCCAAACAAAGGT